>NC_087481.1:54721642-55921642 GCF_036417665.1 Passer domesticus
CTGAGGTATCCTACATGTGCAGATCTAAGTGACTGTTCTCTTTAATATGCACGTGCAGCTGCTAATTGGGGGGCAATTAGGAGGTAAAATAACCCAAACTACAAAAATAAACAGAACAACAGGAAAGAAAAGGCTGCTGTTTGATACTCCACAGTGTGCTGGAAGATTCCCTGGGCTTCAGGGCCCAAATTTGTTAATAAAATCAAGGAGTTAAGTTTCCTTGTCCTAGACTCACATGCAAAACAGGAATATAAGAATGGCTAGCAATGAACTCATTTGTGGCAGCATGTCAGACACCACAGACCTTCTGAGGGGATCAAAAGGCTCCACTGAAAAAAGCTGCCAAGAAATCAACTCAGGTTTCATCCTTCTGGGTTATTTTGTACCCTCTACATGTGTTAGTGGTTCTGGATGTCCTTCAAAAAGTTAAAGACTTTCTGCTCGTTAAGTGATTAGCTGGGAATATCATTGCATCTCATCATATCCCACTCCACCTGCACGTCTTTAAACCAGTTTGGCCATGGCAGTGGAAGCAGAACTGGGGCACATCCTCCTGATCCATGAACATAAATCCCATTAATGCTGATAGAGGAGAGGAGAATCCATCACAGAGAGCTGGGCATCATCTCAGACTCACACAGTGAAACTTCCCTCATACAAAATATGAACTTGCTTTCCTCCTAATTTCCTGATGCACATCCCTGCCAGCCCAGAAATTCACACCCACTCACCAGGAAGGATGTGGCAGAATTACAGTGATGAGAAGCAGAAATCACAATTATTTGGAGATGGACCTTATCTGTGAGGAAGCTGGAGGTCAGCTACTTATTTTCACAAGAGAAAGCAAAGACAGAAATTGCCACCTGACAGAAAAGATAAAATGGAGAGAATGAGGCATAAATGTTTTCTAGTTTACTTATTAGCACTATATGTAATTGGATGGAAGTAGCAGGTTTCAAAAATTTGTCTTACTGTAATGACCATAATTTTTTAGAGATCGAAAATGAATCTGACTAGAAAATACCATTAAACTACCAACTTGCTTAAAATTTAAAGGGTAATTCACATATAATGCTTTTATTTAATAGCCCAATTTACAAAACGTCTAAAATTAATGCAGATCTTTTCAGGACAAAATCAGCTGTAACTGCACCAACTAATTTTTGCTCATTTGAACTGAATTATTAATAAGAGAGAAATATACCATATGTTCCCAAAAGAGCTGGATACATTTATTTCAAATAAAATTGCCGTGTTTGGTGGAATATAAGAGGTTTAAATGCTTTCAGAGAAATGGGTTACTTATATACTGATTTAATAGAGTATAAATCAGACTGCATAATTAGGGACACAGCTGTTTCCTAACCTAAAGCTGCCAGCTTTTGTTGGTTAAGTTCCTTTATCACCTGCATGGCTTTAATCAGCAATAATTTGTTCTTCTTGTGGAGCAATACAAGTTAATCAATAATTTTGCTGTTTGTACTATACTGGAAAAGGGCTTTTATGGCAGGTTTAGCTTAAACTGGGCACACGTTCTCCTCACTTATTCCCTTGATTTGTTTAATTTTATGGTGATCCCGATGTTAATTAAAAATGAAAGTATTTTTGGTAGCCAAACCTCTGCATGTACAGGGTACAGAGATATATTGGGTTAACTTTTTAATGCATGTTCCTAAGTTTGCACTACATGCACATTTGGGCATAAATCCCAAATCCTTACCTGTAAGCTAAACTCCATGGAAACTTCTCCCCTTAGAGCATACCTGGAAATTTCCATTCTATCTGCTCCCAGAAACAAACAAAACAGGGATAATGAGAATTTCTCTTCTATTCAGTTTGTTTTAAAGAGTTCCTTGACCAGATATCAAAAAAGACTCTGTGCATATTTCATCTACAACTGGAATTTACTCTTAACCAACACATCTGGTTGCTGGGCCATGGCTTTATTCCTAGCAGGTCAACAAGGGAAAGATTTTTATAAGTGAATATATTTACATCTGTTTTTCACTCATTTTGTGCTGTAATGTGAATTTAAGTGAGCAAAACTGTTCAAACTGACCTATGCATTATCTTCAAATGGGTTATCTGGAGGACTGTACTTTTTAAAACTCACATCCATGACACAAAAAGATGGGAGACATTCAAGTCCTTTGACATCCAGATGAGCCAAACAACCAGGGCAGAGTGATGCAGCTCAGGTGAGCATGAAAGAAGCAAAGTTTCATTTGTAAATATTTGGGTTTTCCTACAGAGCTGCTCGTACCTCATATTTTTCCTCTTATCAAGAAAGTTTTAAACCCTAATTCAAATCCCATCAAGCTCCCCTTGTCTTTGGAATCTTGGGATGAGGGACAAGACTACAGATAGGTCTGCTTTGAGTTGAGATTTATATAATACACAAAATATGTTTGTAATATATTCATACAAATCCTAACCTCTAAAAATATGCAGTCACATATATATGTATATTCTTAGCTGTTTGAACATTGGAGTATGGTAATTTTAAAAGTCTTGAAGGACAAATGGTAGAATGTGATATTTTTAAATCAAATTCTTAAGGTGTAATTTGCCACGTGAAAGCCACTGGCTACTTTCAGCTACTTGTTGAATATTGTAAAAAAGCAGCATATGATACAAATTTAGACAAATTATATCTGAATATTGTTATTTGCATCCCAGTTATCTCTAACTAATGCAATATAAACTATAAATTCACCTCTGCAGAAGGGATGAATTTTCCAATCTGCTGTAGCACTGTGGAGGCTCCAGTAGCACCACCTTTGACTAAGAGGATGTTCCTCAACTGCAAATGTAACTGTATTTTTATTTAGGAGTGAAGAAAGGAGATGGAAAGGGCTGTGAGTGATTCCTGATGCCAGGTTTATATTTTAAACAGTTTTATTTGAAGTGCATCTGCTCCTTCCAGCCTTTCCCCTTGTCTTCCACAGGGTTACACACAGATAATCACATTCCTTCCTTTTAGAGCCAGAATATTCTTTTAAAACCCCAAAGAGACAATATGCAACTTAAAGTAGGAAATTGGCTTCACTCACAAATTATGCATTAAAGAGACTTTGTATCTCACTATATGTCTTGCTCAGAGGGAACTTCCACGTTCGCAGATTCCAGCTGTGCAAGACATAAAAATTTTATGCTGTAACTTTTACAGACTGAGAAGGACTTTCTCCACAGTTTCAGTGGTTTGAGGGAACTGTCACTAAGGAGCAAGCTCAGTCTGACACCTCCTAATCAGCTCTCTGTCCCTGAGGAGAGGAATAATGCCACCAACGGGGACAACCTGGAACTTCTCACCATCTGACTGAGAAATGTCCCACTTATAACCCAAAAATGTCCCTTCCACTCAGGGCCAAAGTTAAATACATAAATTGTAGAAGCAATTGAATGTTGAATCTACAACCATTGTAGAAGAAAACAAGTTTTGTAGTGTTTTTCTTTCCTCCTTTGACGGCTGACATCACCACTCTCTGGAGATTTCCTTAACATGTTTAGATCTGTGGTTTCCTACAAAGAACTGCCTTCCCTGGCTTGATGCTGATGTAGAAACCATGGAAATGCTGTGCCCAAACTCATCCTCCACGTGCTCCAAAACACAGGTATGGCCACACGAATGTGAGCCATCCATTGAGGGTCCATGGACACCTGGAGGTGCCCCAGGAGCATCACTCTGCCATCAAACACACCTGAACTCCCCTAAAAAACCTTTCCCTGGGAAATTGTTGAGGTTTTGCTCAACAGAGTGAGTCCTCAGCTCTCCCATGGCTGAAATAAGTGAGTTTTGGTTAATTTTCTTGTTTAACTGTTTTTCTCCCTGAATGTTCTTGCAGCCTTATTTCAGAGTACTTTATTCAGATGTATGAGTAGGCTTTCTTCTATGGTTTGAGTTGGAAGAGACCTTAAAGATAATTTCCTTCCAACCTGCCATGACCAGGGATGCCTTTCACTTGGAGGGCCAAACCCACCTCAGCAGCCTTGTGTAATACTTACATTTTCACCATTAAGAGTAAAAAAATCCTAAAACTCCTTTCTAAATGTGAATGTCCAGACATACTCCCCTCTACTGACTGGGGACTCCCCTCTGCCAGGATTCAGGGAACATGATCTCCATAACTTACTGATTTTATCCATAATTAATTTTAATTTTTCCCTTACTCTTCCAAGAAGCACCGTTAACAGTAATGGAAAAGTTATTTGGGAACATTTGGTTTATAATGTTTATCACATTGCTACACAATATATGTTATAGGTTTAAATCAATATGTGCAAGTAAAGAACCAGCAATTAAACAACTGCTGTTTTCTATGCACAAATAATGTGATTTTTCTCCTTCATATCTAACATCAACTGCAAATATATGTGTAGCTGTGGAGGCTTGGCCCTTAAGTCTTAATTTTGAAATGCTGAAAAAAACTGAGAAGGGCTTGTAAACAAGATATATTTGGCAATTCCTCCAGAGTACTTTGATCTATGTAATATAGGTCAGCGCTCAGTGCTTCATTCTACATTCTCCCAAATATCTAATTGCCTAATTATTGCATTATTTCACAGCCAGTTGGCTGAAAGGGTTTGTATGGGAGTGTGGCAGAATAAGAGAGCTGTCAGTCTTTGGTTATGGTCCTATAGTTCTAATTCAAGAATTAAATATCTGTCTTTTCTAAAAGTCATTACATGATTTATTGGAAAATTGGTAGAAACAGCCCTGGGGGGGTTGTGCTCAAAATCTGGTTTAGAAGAGTGGCTGCTAGCTATGACTTTTGATTTTCTTGTCTCAAAATGAATAGCACTGCCTGTTTCTATGCAAATTAAATGTTTGAATGTATTTTTTAAAGATAGATTATAATTGTTAATTTAATTGTATTTCTTATGCAGAGAGGTGATTTGTGTTTTGCTCTTTATTTCTAGAGGAAACCCCTTTTGCTACTGATTCCCCAGAAGTGCAGGACTGCTTTTTTTCTGTTGGTTGATAGCTCTAAAATGTCCTGCAGAAATTGTAGGTCAAGAATTACAGCCATGGTAAATCATGCCTCATGAATGAAAAGTCATCTGTGATTTCTCTGGGGTTTTTTTGGTCTGTCTTTAAAATGAGAGTAATATTCAGAAGAAAATAAAGGCTTCTTTAACATATATTGGCATAAATATGAACCTTTCCCATATATGCATATTTGTGACATTCCAGATTTGATGACATCTAGAATTCAGGCTGCATCTGCCAGAGAGGATGCTCTATAAAAAAGCCTCCAGAAAAAAAAAATGTTTTAGCTAGAGCAACTCCCAGCAATTATGTTTAAAAATGTAATTACATTTCCTTTCAGGGTATAAAAATGATCACTGCCCACCATGAGCCCAGAGGTGCCTCCATCCTCTCTCCCCTTGATTGTTGAGAAGCTACTTGGGAAGGTGCAGCTTTCAATGATTTCATGGCCCAAACATCACATTTTTTTTAGTGATTCCCCTCTTTTCCCATGCTTTAAGACAAGACAGGAATAGGAGGCTCGTACATCCTCTGAGCACTGGGGCTGGGGACACCCAGGGGACAGGACAAGGGATGGGTTTTGGCAGCTCCTCTGGAGGCTCAGTAGCCCCCAACTCCTTTGGGGTGGGCCAGCAACTTCTTCACCAAAATCTCCTCTCTCTGCCTCTTTGCTGACCCATCTACCCCTGTTTCTGAAACAACTGATCCACTTTTGTAATGCCAAGGAGCACAAAATGGTTCCCCTGTGCTGCCATGCCCAGAAGAGCTGCAGGAGGGAGACAAGGTCTGGCTTCCTTGTGGCTTCGTTCACCTCCTTCCTTGCAGGAGCTGCCTCCCATTTCATGGGAGCTGGAGGCTCACAAAAATCAGTCACTTTCTACCAAAGTGTCTGTCAAAAACAGTCATGATCATGGCTAGAGAGAAAAGGTCACAAAAAATGCAAGTCTAAAAGGAGACAAGGGGTTAACTCTCCTATTTATGCATCTGATAATTTATAAGAATTATTTGCATTTATTGTCAGCCACTGGACTCACGTAATAGCCCTAAAGCTACAAAGGGCAAATAGGAGGCACATGAGATGCAGCTGGATGGATACAATAGATTGAACATCTCCAAAGAACTCCCATTAGAGTCCAGTGGGTCAATAATCCACAAACCAAGAAGGATTTACATGATAGACCATAAAAGCTGCTTTGGAGCCATTCTATCAAGGCAGGATCTGGCTTTAAAACTATGGTCATGTGCAGGTTTTTGCTGCCTTTCATGATGCCATTTTAGTTTACAGCAAAACAATGAAATGGTATAAAATTTGTAAAAGGATGATAACAGGATCACAATAGGTTATTTCCTTGATTTCACAAAATAACTCTCTGAGATCCATTGTATTTCCTACAATGAAACTGAAAACTTAGAACAAGGCAGACTCTGTACACTGTGTGCTATGAATGGTGCACCTTTATTGAGAATAACAGAGGTAAAAATGTATTTTCTACATCATTTTGACATGGTATGCTCAGTGAAGAGCTAGGGAAATAGTGTGACCTATTTCCAGGTGTCGGCAAACTGGATTGAATCTGTGGCAGGAGGATGTAGAGGAGATGCTGCTGTACCTTCTCCTTCAATTTATTCGCTCAAAGTATCCAAAAATTAACTTCAGCTTGGTTAAATACAGAGCAGCTTCAAAACTCCTCTAATTTATGGCCATGATGACTTCCTGTGTACCACTTTTATTCCTTTCTCTGATAGAGAACTGCAATTTTTCATCAGTAGAAGAAATTAAAGGCAAAATAAGGGGGAATCCCCAATTTTATTTACCTTTTCTTTTGTGCCAGGACAGTGGTATTAAATGGACATGGAAACCACCAAGCTTTATCTCCTTTCCCACAAAAAATTTACAGAGCAAAAAAAAAGCTCTGCAAGCACAACACATCAGAAGATGATCATTGCAGCTACGTGGTAAATCTGCAAAAGACTTAAACATTAAAAATTAATCTCAAGACTTTATTATTCCTTTGTAACTCAGCACTGCAATGATCTTTGTGTAGTGGAGGGCTCTGCAGTGCTCATATGTGCTCTCCTGCCTCGGCAGAATGCCATGAATTAAGGATGGAGCGTAAACCTCGCCTTTGAATTTCCTGGCTTTTGTTGGTTGGTGTCATAAACTCAACATTATTCAAATCTCGGGTTTTGTATTTAATATTATTAAACGCCTCCTCATCAATGCCAAGTCTGTAATTGGTCACAGTGAATAGGTGATTAGACAGATAAAGTGCAATTGTGATTGCAAAAACTATCACCAGGTTTGCCGAGGACAATAATTATGTAGGTTATAATGTTTGAAAATATTGCCTAAATCTCCTTCCCACATGTTGTTTGTGATGGAAAACAATTAGACAAAGGATTCTTTTTCTAAGCTGCCTCTGATTCAGATTTGCCTGATGAATGGTCTTTATACTGAACCCAAAGCATTTGTTCCAAGTAAATTATATGTCATTGCAAATGCAAAAGGTCTGCTTCACAATGTTTATTGGGATAAATTAAATCTTCTAAAGATGGTAAACAGAAGGCCTCAATAATGATTCACTTCTGTATAGTTTAAACTGAAAAGGATGTTGCAGTTAGAAGGATGGAGATGAGGCAAACAACACCCTGCTTTGTATTAACAACATAAGAGGTACAATAGGGAAATTTAATTTGATACTGATCTACATGAGGCATAACACAGCAACACAGTTTCAAATGCTACTTTTCTAATGGCAGCCTTTGAATTGCAAATTTCCACCAAAACCACCTGATTCATTGCTTGAATGTGTTCCCAATCCAGTCAAGGAGTTTCTCTGCTTCCATAGGGGCAGGAGCAGCCTCTCCTTCCTCACCATCTCAGGAATGGGATATAAAACCCCAGGGATGCTTTCCTTGGGAAAGCCTGGAGCCTGCAAGGTGTCAGGCACACAGGCAGCCTGTCTAGTGCCCAACAAAATAAAGGAGATGCTCCTGCCTTTGCTGCAGCAGCCAAATTCCTCCTCTCAGGGAAAGGTCAGGTCCTGGAATGGTCTGCAGCCCTTTCGGAAGCTCTTGCCTTGTGCTGGGAAAGGACACTGCCCCAAGCTGGCAGTGCTTTGGAAGTGTTTTGTGCCTTCTGTAGGCCCTCCAAAAGCCCACTAAAAGAAATGGCAATCTTTCCTTTCCTGGCAATCTCAGGCTCCTGGTGGAAAAGTGCAGTGAGGATGGCAGAGCCCTCGGGAGCAGAGGAGCCTTTGGCAGGCGACTGCACACACAGCACCATGAGCACAGAGAAACCTCCAGGGCTGCCTCACCGGGTGTCAGAGGCTGGGGTTCAGCACCCCACCTGTGAAAGGACCCAATGGGCTCTCTGGGAAGCTGTGTTCTCTTTGGGCCTAAAGGGAATACATGGGAACTTTAATGGGTGTCAGTCAATTAGTTTAAAACTGAGCTTAAAACAATTTCTGTACATGTCTGTCAGGTTTTTTAGTCCCTCCATTAGCTCACTCTTTCAACCATTATGTGTCTAAATTTCCAGCTCACTGAAATCTTGTTTACACATGATTAAAAACTGTCCTATGGACTATTAAAGTGCTCCACAGGAAATTACTAGCTGGTACTCAACCACTTTGTTGTCTCTATTTTTAGAATATTTGTTTCTTTTAACCCAAGTTCTGCATTTCAGGCATTTGGACTGTTTGTAACATCCCTTGAAAGTTTTTCACCACCTACTTACTGTTCATTAGTATTCACTGTCACAGGAACACCTTTAACTCACATTCATGCACACACTCCCAGACAAAAGCTCTATTAGTGGGACTTCATACCTGATCTTGAACACATTGGTAATTAAACATCTATAAATGTTGAAAAATAAACAAAGGTTTGCATGTTACTTGGAGGTGGCAAACACTTTCCTATTTCCTTCTAGGACACACTTCCCATCCTCTGCACACCCTGAAATTCTGCCACCTGAGAGGATTGGCAGGAAGTCAGAAGGGGAGTTTGAAATTTCCCAGCTGTTCAGCAGCTGGGCAAAGGGGATGTGCAGCAGAGCAGGTACAGAGATCTGTGGTCACAAAAAACATCAGCAGGAGCAGGACAGAGAAGGAGCTTCAGTACTTAAAGTAATGCCAGTGAAATGTAGATAAGCACATATTGCATCTTCACCCCTGAGGAAGGCACAGACAATATAGACAAGATATGAACACTCTTCTTTAGGGCTTCAAATAATTTGTAAATAGGAAAATACCTTTGTGAACTCCAGGCTTCCCCTGCTTAGCAGATGGCCAAAGGAAGCAATTACAGTGTGTACTAAACCCACAGAGTTTTCTTCACAAAACAATTCACTAAAATCCTTTATATGACAACAAGCTTTCATTAATGACCTCTTTGAATTTTACTGGTGAGCCCAGCAATAATACACGGGTATTGTTAGAAATGTAAATGTAAAGAGATAAGGAAATTTTCAGGCAAATCTATATTTAATTTCAAAGAAAAGCTGCTCATTTCTAATGGCCCTGTTTGCATGGATATCTGATGGTAAGGCTAGGGGAGGGTCACAGCAGATAACACCTAACAGGATCATTGAATGAAAAACAAATATTTATTTTCTCTTTGTCTCTTTGGGACTCATTTGCATTAAAACTGCAGCTTTCCCAGAGACTGCTGGTGAAAAAAGCCACCCTAATTTATGCATTTAATATTAGGAAGGCTCTTTGAGATTAAGGTTATATAAAAGCTGATTCCACTCCACATCCTCATCTCTCCACAAAGAACAAGAAGCTGAGACGAACGGTTCGGGTGCTCCATTTGTTGTACACCTCAAATTTGCATTTTATTGCACCTATGTATTTTTATAACTGTATTATAGATCCTATTGTCACACTTGGTTTCTTTTCTGAATTCCAGCTGCTATTCCACAAAGCTATTTGTCACTTATTTTAACCTTGAGCATGCAAAACTCCTCACAGGTTTAAAATTAAGCAAGAGCTTACGTGAAGAGACATTCAATGCATTCAGGCAGTGTTGTCACTACCTGGCACTGTTTTACATTATCTCCAGTGTGCTCCCTGATCTTTGGCTCTGCAAAAACGTTTTTTGTTGTCATCCTTAACGCCATGAGATTCCTTCCAGAAACTAAACAAATGGGTGTGGATGCATTTTACATTGAATAAGTTTATATTTGCTGAAGTCTGTTAAATTCACTGTCATAGTGGAATCCCAGAATGGTTTGGGCAGGAAGGGACCTTGAAGCTCACCCAGTTCCACCCCCTGCCATGGGCAGGGACACCTTCCACTGTCTCAGGTTGCTCCAAGCCCCAGTATTCAACCCGGCCTTGGACACTGCCAGGGATCCAGGGCGGCCACATCTGTCCTGGGTATCCTGTGCTGGGGCCCCACCACCCTCACAAAAAGGAATCCCTTTCTAAAATACTATCCAAAACTTCTTTGTTTCATTTACAAGTCATGCTTGAAGGTTTTGTGAGGACAGTAACTCCCCCAATTCGGGCTATAACTCCCCCAGGCACATTTTGCACCAGGGATGCTCCCACCCTCACAGGGCATCCAGAGCCTGTCCCACTCGTTGTGTCCTTGTTTTCCTTCTGTGACAGAATGCAAATGCCCAAGGGATCGTTGGAAACCAGGGCGATTATCCAGGATACTTTGCATGCCTTTTTAATATCTGCATTTGTCCCGCTGTAAAACTACAAAACGTGATCCCTCCTTTTTTATTGTCTGCTCTGTGTGAATAAGCATGTTGCAAAAGCCAATTGTTTTTCAAACCTGTTTTAAAATTGCTTTAAAAGCTGCACAAGCATGTATTTCTTTTAAACAAGTAGCAGATTTAAGTGAGACAAGTCAAAAAAGAGCTGGAATTCAAGCAATGTAGGAGGTGGGATCTCTTGATGGAGCTTTAAATGGAATAGCATTTCACATCAAAATAATTACATTTCTATGCTGATTAATGATTAACCTGGTTCTTTGTTATTCCTTCCTGAATGCCAGCTTCAGTCCTGAGACAGACTCGCTCTGGAGTCAATAGGAGAAGTCATGTGAACGTCAAAAAGCAGAAGTTATCTCTGTCATTAACCTTGAGAAGCACCATCGATTGCTGGCACTAAGTAAGATCTAATGGCTGCAGAGAAACAACTGCTTCAAAAACAATTTTCAAGGCAGATTTGAAAATGAGTTAGATGAAGCTACAAAAATGTGGCATTGATATGATTTGGAACAGCTAACTCAGAATTGCTTTGTGATGCAGTTCAGCTAGATTTACTGGGATGATAAAGAAGGGAAGAGTCTCCATGTTGCCTTGTTTTCCAATCAAAATTAGCATCTGCCTATGATGCAGAAATTAATAGAAGGAGAGAGGCATGTGAGTGAATGCTGATGCTCTAACAGGATCATTTCAATTCTGCACTATTCACTTTAGCTCCTCTGTAACCCAGGTATGTTTGCAAATGTGACCTTATCCTGACAGACTGACAGGGAAAAATAAATACATGTTTTCTGTGAGCTTGGGAGATATTAAAAAAAACACTTTGAAAGAGAGTTCTAACCCACTTTTTCAGATGAAAGGAATTTGCAAACCTTGACAATTTCAGCTGTCCATATCCTCATCAGTTCTTGAAACTAAAGATGTTACTTCTTCAGTAGGTAAAACACCAGTAATTTGAATATTTTTGAATGAGTAATTTTGTAATTTTTGGGAAGTACAAAACTGACTTCTCTAGGGAGTGCTGCACCATTCAGAACAATTTGGCCCCACACTGCCTTGGTGTGTCCATTTATTACCTTGGGAGAGAAAATCTCCAGAGCAGACCAGATAAAAAATTAAACTCAAAATTGAGTCATGTGCTGCTCAAATGCTGTGAAAAGATAATGAAATAAAGGATATTGTACTGAAATAAAATATGATGTAAAATTGTTCTACTCTGGTGCTTGGCCAGCAGCAAATTGCAGGAATTTAAGGCCTAAGTTGATGGCTCTAACTCAAGTAAACATTCAAATACACAAAGATTTTACCTAAGCAAATACCGTAGAGGTGTCCAGTCTGTGGTAAACTTGCATGAGACAGATTTTAGTCAAATGCACTCAGCTCTGCCTATTTTATTAAGATGTGACCCTTCTCCTGCTGCAAGCTCATCTCTTACAGCATGATTTGCAGCAATTAATTGGTCTCCTCTAGCTGACTAGCAAATCCATATACTACTGTAATTACCTGAATGTAAAATATTTAGGAAATATCTATCATGCTCTTGGAAGTCTCAGGTCATTGAAAGAAAGCCAATGAAATTGCAAACAGGATGAAGGGATTGGCTACCAGGTACCTTTCCTCCCCCCTCCCCATCCTCTTGGCTCTTAGCATTTGTCTCTAGGGCATGACCAAATAGTGGCCATGTGTCATAAAGACATTTATCATGTAATTACAGCTTTAAGATCAGTTTCTGTTGATGTGAGATGATTACTTTGTATTTCACGCCTTTCAGGTTCCCAGCTGGGATTCAGAGGTTTAAGGACATGGGGTATATATTTTTTAAATTTATGAGATAGCCATTAATTTAATTAATTGGACCATAAGAGTTCAGTCAGTGACCAAATAAGGATCCTGAAAAACAGAGAGAACCAGATGTTTTATGAAGTTTCGATGTTTTTGACGTGGATAACTTGGCAAAGCAAAGGCCTTTGTTTCCTCCTCAAGGAACAGAACATCTCTGTGGAGTAAGAAAAATGACACATCAAAGTCATTGCCTGTGAACCCTGACACTGGAATAAGAACATTGTTCAAATGAGGCTGTTTTAGGCCTGGCTTAAATGGTATTGTTCTTAGGTGCTAGCAGCAGCCCAGTGCCACTCCTATGTGGCTTACATCAATATTGCACTCTAAAATCTGGGCTCAGGTCTGTGATTCCTCTACTCAATTTTGGGACTTCCTGTTGTGTGTTTAGGTGATTTTGTGTTCTCAAATTAATATCTGATTTGAAATATTGTGAGAAGGTTCCTGTCACCAAAGTGATCACAAAGCTGCTTTTCCAGTGTTGTCAATGTTCACTACATTTCCATGAGCTTTCCTGAAGATGGATTTCCACTGAGCTCCCAATTCCTCTGATATTGGGGTCAGCTTTTTTGACCATCCTCACAGTTGCTTAAATTCGTATATGCCATTTCTAAAGGCTTCACTGAAGCCAGTTAAGATTTTAGTGGAATGGGTTTTTCCTTTCTTTCCATTATCTCCTCACCTGAGATGCAGCAGGAAATCCAGGACTGCAGCTGTGTCTGAGTTACAGCCACACAAAATATTTTATGCTTTTACCAGTTAAAGAATTCAGCCTGGCTCCTGTCCAGAGAGAGCCCCAAATCTCAACATTTGCCACGAACAGCTAAAACCATAAATTTTACATTAAGGGTAGAGCAGGATGGAATTTCACATCATGGCACAGCCAAGGCCTGCCTTGTGCTGCAGGGTGATTTGCTGCTCCCTGGCACTGGCACGCTTGCATGGGTGCATCAGAGTGGCAGGAATCCAGAGGAATGGATCCTGAATTAAGTCCAAAGCTTCTTGCTGAGGTGGTGTTTGCTGGCAGAGCTCCTCAGCATCAATGGGCTCCTGTGGATGCCACCAAGGTGCTCGCCTGTCACACTGCCAGCCCTGTGGTCACAGCCACCAATGTCAGCCACTTGAAAATAAAAAGTCACAGCCAGTTGTGATGCACTGATCCAGCAGCACATTTCTACTCTTTTCTTTCTTTGGGGAATGCACTTGCCTAATGGAAACTATTGTGGAAGCACTAAGCAGAAGCAG
Source organism: Passer domesticus (assembly GCF_036417665.1). Classification (NCBI taxonomy): domain Eukaryota; kingdom Metazoa; phylum Chordata; class Aves; order Passeriformes; family Passeridae; genus Passer; species Passer domesticus. The sequence goes on from NC_087481.1 coordinate 54,735,442, forward strand.
TTACCAAAACTTAAATCAGCAGCCCTATTTGTCTCTTCTGCTGAAAGATAAAAATGCAAATCTGGCTGAGGGCTGTAAAAGGATGAGCAAGCAGGCAGGGGGGATTTACACTGGGAGGAAAACAACAGCAGAAGTGTCATGACAGCAGAGGAATTATATCTGGTTTGGTCTGAGGGCACAGGCCCAGCCCTGGCTGTCCCAAGATCACTGCAGGCTGCCAGCCAAGCTGTTCTCATGCTTAATTTACAGCTCACAAGGTTCATGTTCTGTCTAATGAAAAATCTCAGTGGGAACTTGCCGGAGAACATAGAACAGTGACCAAATTATTCACATTTCTGCAAGGAATGGAGACCTCCTTTGTCCCAGAGATGCCCTGATGATGACTGGCAGCAAAGGTTGATATCAGGGTCCTGGGTTTGATCCCTGGGTTTATTTTGGATTGGAATGTTTTGCTTAATGTGACACAGTGCTCACGTTTTGCATAGCTCAGTGTCACATTTGCAGTAGATCAGCAGTTAGGGAGGTTGGAGAAGCTCCCCTGGAAGCTGGATCCTAATCTTGATGCTGAATGTTGCCTGGTGTGTGCAGTCACTACAAGTTATGTGTGGGAAAAGCAATAGGAATTGCCTTGACGGTTAATGATGTTTACTTCTTTTTAAATAAAAAATAAAATTTAAAAAACCCCAATGCATAAATGTCTATTTAGTTTGACAGGCCTAACAGTAAATAGGATTTTGCTATGCCAATTGTTTGCCCTTTTCTTTGGTGCATGCTTGCCTTTCAGGTAAATTTATCTCCATGCATCTTCACTTGAAAATGGTAATAAAAGATCCTGAACCCTCTGTGTCTTAGGAGTGTGTGAAACTAAGAACAACTCTCTTGCAAACCAATTTCCATGCTCTTTTAGAAACTGATATAGAAACATTCCACACATTTAATATTTAATACCAACATTCCATGAAAAATTCAGCTGCTAATAAATGGGATTTATTTATTTTCTACCATTTAAATTGCCACTGCTGTGGTCCTAAAACTGTTGATGGATAGATTATCTGAAGTGGAAACAAATACTCATTTGTTATGGGCTGGTTTGTGTTTATAAAAGGTGTTTAGGTTTAGAAGTGAACTCAAGCTTACAAAGGAACATGAACATGATGGAAACATCAGTCCTGAGCTCCTGCTTGTTCTGCAGGGGGCAGAAATTGGTACAGGAAGGAAAGACTCCACAGTAATAGAGGCAATTCTCACAATTATTGGTGGCAAAGACAAATTCATGCCAGTAAACCCTTGAGTGGTGCAGCCTGGGGCCTCTAATGCTCCTTTCTTACATCCTGGCATGGCACAAAATGGATTTGAACATGCAACACCCACACAATTTATTCTTTCTGTGCCTGAATAAAAGATGCATATTTGTATTCTGCACTTCTTATTAAAACAGAAGGAAACATTACAGTTGGATACCCACGTGCTCTGGATTGCTGTGCTCTTCCAAAGGAAATTACACCGTCCACTTAGAAAAGAGGTGTTATAATTCCTCCACATTTTCCATAGCATCAAAATTCACACTTGCCCTTTGAAGGCTTGCATTTGCTTCTGTGTGTCAGACCCAGGCAGGTACCAGGCTGGCATTTCCCCCTCTAGACTTTCAAAGAAAATCTCTGTGTAATGGTCATACCCTCATCTTTTCTTTTTTTTGTTTCTCTCTCTCTCTCTCTCTCTTTTTTTAAAAAAATATAAAAATAACAGAGAAAGAGAGGCATCAAAAGCAATTTTTCATTCCCACATGTGTGTGGTAAAACCCAGATGTCAGGCTTTTTGTGGTGATGTGATTCATATCACTTCAGTGTGGGATGTTAGCTCTGCATTTAGTCTTGCCTGGACTGTAACGAAGGACACCAATTACTCTGGTGATTCCAGCTAAAAGCTGCAGGAGAGGCATTAGAATACAGGAAATGTATAGGGGAATGCAATTTCAAAGTGGATGAAAAATGTGTGAGTGGATGAACATTCAGTGAGGTAATTACCGCTCAGGTTTAGTCCTGAATTTTCTTCTGCCTTACTCTAGGAAGAGCCTAATGGCCAGACCTGAGTTTTTAATGGCAACATTTGGGCAAAAAGTATGGCTATTAGGTGAGCAAATGTAGCACTTTATCCTGGAGGAGCGGAGATCACCTTCGGTGTCAAAAGTAAAGGAGAATCAATTCAGCTCTGTGAGCTGTGAAAGTTTGCAGCGGGAAATCCTGGAATGGTCTCACCCGGAGGGAGGGGAGGGAAGAGAGTGCCTGAGCCTGGCAGGGGCTCAGCACAAAACAGGTGCTCACACAGTCAAATCCAGTGGTTCCAGCCATCCCGGGGAAGTTTTTCTGTATTCCCAACAGCAGGGAGAGAGAACCCATCATTTACGCAAACCCAAGTAATTCCAATCAAAAGAGGTACAAATCCAAATGAAATGTGAGCAGCACTTTCATCACCGTGTGGAATGTGTTTCACAATGAGACAGTTCCTTAGATCAAAAATAAGAATTGTAGCACTGGGTGTCTCCTTCAGGTAAAGTGAACACTTCCTGAAGAAATAATTTTCAATTAATCTACACAATAATCCACACAGGTAGAGGGTTTATTTCAGATTCAGGTTTATTAACAGGTTCAGGTTTATTTCTCAAATAGGATCGCTAAATGGGTGGCGAAAGAACATAATAATTTTTTATCCCAAGGCCCTCCTGGGAAAAGCAGAGGAACTGCCTCTAGTTTTCCCTATAGAAGAAAAATTTATATCCTAGTCTTTGAAATATCTTCCACCTTTCATAGGCATGTTCTAGTGGATCTGCACTGTCTGCACTGATCAAAACTTTGGAGCTGTTCCTTTCTGCATGGCATTATTCAGGCATGCACTGAACCACTCAGTTCAGCTCTCTCTGCTAGGGAATGGGGTTCAAATTCAATGAAGCACAGGGAAAACATCATCTTGGTCTCACAGATCTAAAATATTTGTTCAAAGAGGATAGTAAGCCCTGCATCTTCAGTGAAAAACTCCTGTTTTACTTTTTTCTTAAAAAATCCTGTAATAAAGGCTTATTAAAATCATCGTGGCTCAAGTAAACTTTTTCACTTTACATAAAACCAGAAAATATCCTTTTTATTCTTACTTTTAAGTGGGAAAAAATTAAGAGTGGAATGGAGAGAACAACACCTGCTGTGGCTCTCCTCAGCTCTAGTTCCACAAACCAGCCCAAACCCATCTGCTTTCTGCAGTGCCTTAATTGCTTGCAAAGCTTTTTATGGCCAGTTTGGACCCCAAATGGCAGCGACTGCTGCAGGCTTGAGGCTAACACAGGAACAAAGCAGAGAGTAATGGACAGCACTGTGACCCTCCCATGTGATGGGCAGGATGAAACCAGAGCTTGGCTCCAGCTGGGACACAAGTGGGACAGGAGCAGGGGACCCCACTGGGACATGGATTTTGCTTGGGGAGAGGCAGGAACTCCAAGGTGTGAAGCAAATGGAGCCACACCCCTGAGATTTGCTGCCCCACAGGGAGTCCTAAAAGTTTGGATCACCCAGATAAATCCATCCAGATGTGCCCCTAATTTTTAATTTTCCTGTATTTTTCAGCAGGGAGACCTGCTGCAGTGACAAACAAACCTATATGCATCACATCAGCAATTTCAGGGATATTTATTTCTCTGGTTATTTACCTTTTATTTCTGTGAGGAGGCATTTGATCCCTCAAACAATCCCAATCCAAATGTCCTTAAAGTGAGCTGATGTACTGTACTTAATAGCCTGGTGACTTCTTGGATTAGACTGATCGAGCCAGTGATGAATAGGGTAAGTATAGTTAACAGCCATTCTTAAACAACTTTGAGTGTCATTAATTTTGTTATAGGACAGATTAATCTGAAATGTCAGGACTTGCTGTACTAGACCTAAAATTGTATTTTCAAACCAATTTTAACAGATTGTATTTCACTCTTGACACAAAATTCATTTACTCGCCTTAGATTGCAGCTTTTATTGTAATTGTACCAAATTAAATCAGGGCATTGGAACTACAGAAAACTAAGTTGAAGTTGTAGGAGGGTAGTTGCACTAAATGTCTTTCTATTTTCCTTTTAATGCATTTTTCCTCCTTAAAACAAGCCCAAATACATGGACATTGCTACAGGTTAAGAGGAGATTATAGCAGACTTTTGTAGACATGTAAATCATATGTAAATCATAGCCAGAGAGAGGACTACAACTACTCTGTGAGTTGTCTTATCTACAGAACAGAACACTTGCTTTTCTTTAACAAATTTAGTGTTTGTTTTGATTAAAGTCACAAATTAGATACTAAAGCCAATTTGTTAAAGTCAGTTTCAAACATACAAATAAAGACCTATGGCAAAACCAAGCAGAAATTAATTCAGACCCGAGGAAGGCAGCAAATAGCATGATTAACTCTCCTGAAACCTCTGAAATGCAGTTTAAGGATGAGTTTCTGGGCCTTTGAAAAGGACTGTTCCCCCTCACCCCCAGGTAATACATTGTAGATAGCAAATAGCTAAATCAATAATCTGCTCATAGGCAAACTCTGCAGCAAAATGTGTTTGGACAGAAGCATTTCTGGAATAATTCTGAATTATGAATAAATTCGTAAAAGTACCAGTCAGTTCACAGATAATTCATGAACTGAAATAAGGGCAAAATTTGTCGAATAAATTATTCACTACAAATAGTTCCTAAGCTCTCCAAAGTACTATCACACTTCATTTATCTCTTGCCTTAGGGGTAGATAAAAATACTCAGAAAAAAATTATAACTAACCTGAATTTTTATCTAAAAAATTTAAGCTAGGATATCTTCTTTTGCAGTAGTTTTAACGGTAAGAAACTTGTTCAGCTCCAGCTTTTATTCCCCTCCTGAGAAACCATATTTTTTAATCAGAAGTCTCTGTTTTTTATCTCACAATCAGAGATAATATGGTCAAGAAAGAGCAGCAGATGCAGCTGCAAATTTTGTGCACCAAATTAGTGAGTATCTAATGGATTTTCAAGATTTGCATTCAGAGAAGAATGTCATTGGAATCAGAGAATCCTGGAATGGCTTGGACTTGAAGAAACCAAAAGTTCATCATTAGAGGGACATCAGTACATATAATTCCTGCAATATCAGGAGTATAAAAAATGGATTTTCGACTCTGTGTTGACCCAAACCAACATTTTGTCTGCTGTAAAATAACAAAGTGAAAAAATATTTAGGAAAAGTCCAAACTGGCCAAGAAGGAATAAAGGATCTTTCCAGATGTAGGTAGATGTTGGAAAACTGAGGCGTGATGCTGCCCTGACTATTCAGGATGAATCCTGGCAGGAGGACATGGCTCACTGTTCAGGATTATTTCATGGAAGAAGGCTGGTGCAGCAAGAACCAGTTTGGATTTGTGATCTTCTGACTTTACAGCAGGCAACTTTAACCCTTTGTGGCAAAGGAGGGAAACAAGGAAGTGAAATTCAGGGAGGGAGCAAAATTACTCTGAGCTGTGCATCCAGAATATGTTTCTAACCCAAAGGAACCTCAAAAACAAAACAAAACAAAAACAAAACAAAACCAAAAAAAAAAAAGAAAAGAAAAAGAAAACAAACCACCACCCAATTCAGACCTTGCACATGGGACAGGTTATACTGGGTTTTCCACTTGAACCCCTGAGAAGGGAGCACTCAGGGAGGTGCATGAACATACAGAAAAGTTTTGTCTCATTCTCTGAGGTCACATTGAATTATAGCAACCCCAATCTGCAGCCTTTCAAAATGCCACCAGGCCAATGGTCCCTGACAGAGCCCAGCAGCATTCTCCAGGGGAGCAGCTTGGTAGGCATTTAACCGAGTGCCCGGCTCTCCTTGCTTCACCAAACAAAAACTAAATTAGACGGGTCAAACATTGTCGATCTAATCTCACTGTGAACTGAAAACAGAGGAGCTCTGCTGCCACCAGAGCAGAGCAGAGCCTGCTGTGACCCCACCATGAACTGGAGGGGATGGGAGATCTCCAGCAGGTGCAGTCGGGAGGACTCAATGTCGCATTCAAGTTTATTCTTTGTACGGTTCTGAGAATGGCGGGATTGTGTTTTGAATCCAATACCCCGGGGCTTTCACTTGCTTTCTCACAATTACCTGTGTGAGAAGAAGGGGGGGTGAGGGAAAAAGGAAAAAAGAGATAATTCTTCTGTGGCATAGCAGGAATGGTCAAGGGCAGTTCAGATTAAAGACCATGATTGGCACAGGCTGCGGAGAGGCCAAGCCAACAAAATAAAAAATAGAACCATCCTGTTTAATAGAAACAAATTGCTCTCCACTTCTCCCTGACACAGATAGTGGGGCCATTTGTACCTGCTGCCCTTTGTTGGGAACAACAGCAAGGAAATGTACTCGTCCTGAGCGGAATAAAATTCTTTTTGTTGCATTTGACTATCTCAGCCCACAGAACAAGCAGGGCAGTTAAGTAGTTGAGCTTCCTTGTACATTTGTTTGATTAAAGGTCTGTAACACTGGCTCAGGTAGAAACAGCTCAGCTGCATGGGGCAGCAATGAATGAAAGGCTTGTTAGGGAGCAGCCAGCGAGACACGGCGGAGCTGCCTTCGGAATTACCTCTGAATAGGAGCTTGTTGTTTTGCTTGTTCCCCTCAGCATGGAAGGACAAAACTGTACATTTGAAATGACATGTGATGAGATCTGGGCTGGTTTGCATGTGTATATTGGGAAAACTGCTAAAAACCAAGGCCGGCTCTTTTGCAAGTCAAGGCATGAAAACAAATCTCCTTCAGATGTCCCCGAGTGCTCCAGGTAACATTAGCATTTCCAAAGGTCGGAGTGAAGAGTGTTAGAGCATATTTATGAACTGACCAAATAGAAGGCTTTAATTTTGGTCATAAACGGGCTGGAGAAGATCCAACCAGCTGCCTAAATGGTAAAAAAATAAATCCAGAGTTTATTTGTGTTATTTTCTAATCTTATAGGGACACAGCCATGAGTGTCAGATCCCTTACAGATATAAAGATCCCTTACAGTATAAAGATATGAGATCCCTAACAGTATAAAAACCATTCCAGCTTTAGCAATACCACTCTCCCAGGTTCAGCAATAGCTGTTCCAGCTGCCTCCACCTCCATCAGCTCCCATCAGGTAAAACTCAGTTGTCAGCACACAAGAAGTTCATCTATTTTGTTGAACTGATGCTGTAGTGAGTATATAAATGTATGTATACACATACACATGACATATGTACATATATACATGACTTTTCTGATGCTCTTTAAATGCTGCCTGGATCCTTCTCTCATTTTTGCTGTGTAAATGGACAAAGTAAGAAATTGCCAGTCAAATATCTGATGTCACAACTAATAGGCAAAACAACTCCTTGCAACATGTAGGTTACAAAACAAAGCTTTAAAAAATATTTATTTAAACATATTCTATGCTATTTTAGGAGGAAAAATGAATACGTGATGGATGCATACTTGAAATCAGAAAAACTTTAAAAACTGAATCTGTAAAAGTTATATTAGTAAATCATCTCCATGTGCATAAAGAAAGTACAGTACAGACCCAGTCAAATGTCTTGCACAATTTAAGATTCATCTAAACCAAGGTTTTTAGGTAAGATTTACAAGGTTTACTTATTACTGTTAAAACAGAAGAAGGCTTTCCTTCAGCATTTTATTTGGAAGTTCTTCCTTTGGCTTGTCAGCAAAAACTGGACAATTTTCCATTTTTTCATATCTGTATTTCTGTGAATTATAGGCACATAAAAGAACAGAATCCATAAATCATCATAGATTGTCATATTGTAATTCTGGAATTTCTGGTCTGCTGCAACAGGATATGTTAAAAATCACCATCACCAAATGGGGCAAGGAGCCTTTGGGTCTTTCTGGCATAATGGACATCTAAAAAGGGTAGGCAGCACTCCTAAATTTTGCTGTTTCAGGGAATGTGACCTGAAAAGGTGCAGGGCCACATTAACCAGATCAGTCTCATACTCTGTGACTGACACAAAACCACTAAATAACAGAAAATTTTTGCTTCTGTGAAGAGAAAGCAACTAAACCACTGAAGAAGGAGGACACATGGGAATGGGACAACATTTTCCAAAGAACAGGTATTCCTGATGCTCTTAGGGCTCTGATCCATATCTGGAGGTGCCCCCCTGGGTGTCAGCTCTAGAGCAAACTCCTCTGAGGGGTATTTTATATTTTGAATGCATCCTTGTGAGACTGTCCTCTCTTCCCTTCACGTAAACTCAGAGTCTTCATGCTCTTTGGTCCCTGCTGGAAAATATCTTTAGCATCCACCCTTCCTTTTTCTCAGGAGCATTTCCCTCATTTCACTGAATATCCATCTTTTCAGTCTAATTGCTGGATAGGAAAGGCCTTCCTTCAAATTATACCACAAATGCAAACTAGAAAACGGTACAGCAAGGAAAGCAGGAGATAATTTTGGCATGTTTAGCTGCTCCTTGCACCTGCAGGAAAATTGTGTAGTAGGGGAAGTTTGGAAGAAAATAGAGGGATGCCAAAAGAGGGATGATGGCATCACACACCCCTGTTAATGAAACAAATCTCTCTTAGATTTGCCCTCCAAATCAATTCCCATTTTGAGCTGATTTCATGTTTACAGATCCTGATTGAAGAGCCCCTACCACTGCCATAGTGAATTTCATTGGAATACAATGCTGCCTTAATGAAGCAAGGCATAGAGCTAATGGTGATTTGGTTGGACTCAGAAATGGATAATTTGTTATCAAATCCTTTAATAGCTCATGCTGAAGTTTCTGTCATTACTTGTTGCTCCTCTCAATCTTTATTATGACAAACCCTTTAAAAATGCCTGGGTAGAAAAAAGTGCCCATTAATCCTTTCAAGGAAAGGCCGCCGGTACCAGATTAAGTCAAGCTGGCATCTGAAACTATTCTTTTCTTTATGACACATAGTAAGTGGTGGGTAATCCACATCTTAATCTCCTTGTTGCACAGCTTGGTTTATGGTAACTGATACTCCTGTGACTGCTGCAGACTCCTATTGTGTTACCTTGGGCAGGCAGCTCTTCTTCCTGTTTTTTCCCCCTGGAATGTCTGATAAAGGCACCCTTGAAGTTGACCATAGTCTCTTGAGAAAGTGCTTTTCAGAGAAAATGTGATGTCTTTAAAGTTGTATTGAAGTTACTTGTGGGTTTTCCCCCCGAGCAAAGCCTCAGATGGTATTTCTGCTCTCCTCAAACACGTGAATTTCATTGCTGCTTTTAAAAGAAAAATTTTAAAAGAAAAACCCTTTTGAATCCTCTATTCCACTCAAAAATTTTTCTCTGAGCCTCATTTATACTTTATGTCAGTGCTTAAGTTTATGAACATAACTAAGGTGCTGCAAGAAGTGAAATAACTTGACCAATATACAGAAAATACAAGCACCAGGCACTTTTACCTGAAATGGTTGTGTTCCATACAGCTGTGTAAGTGATACAATATTTTGATCAGTTTTCATGACTTGATATTTAAAAAATCCTCCTTTCCCTGCTATGGAAACAGATATTTACTACAATTATTACTTTAAAGATGAGATATTTGCTACAATTATTACTTTAAAGATGAAGAAAAGGAGGCAAGGTGATGAATAGTTCCTGTCTGAACTTCAGGTGATTTTGCTGTTCCTAAAGCGACTGGAAAAGTGAAGCATTTTAAGAAACAGTTGCAAGAAACACCTCTGTCCTTATTTTTGATATTTTGTGACATAATGCCACGAATCTTCCTTTTTCAGAGGATGAACTCCTGATGTGCTCTTTTCAGCAAATTCAAATTTTAATGAATTTTATTAAAGGGAAAGACATTATAGATAATTCTGGAAAATACATCAGGAAAGCAAATAGAAATCTCATGGATGAGCTCAGTTTTTGAGCTCAGAACAATTCCACTCCCCTGCCTGGACCTGGAGCTAGGCACAGACCTTCAGACCCATGAGGGCCATGCCAGGGGATGGCAGAATCATGGAATAATTTGGGTTGGAGTACAGCAGAGGAGTGCTTGTCAGGCATTTTGGACATCACAGTGAACTTTGTGAGAACTTCTTGACTCCACAGTACAATATTTCTGAAAATTTCTACGAAGGCACAAAAATACAATGATTTAAGATACCCAAATTATCAAAAATATTATTTTTCAAGTAGAGCTATACATAAAATGTTTTACCTTAGAATTAAACTGAAATGCATTCTTTCATCTGGCTGAAAAGAGTGGGGCAAGAGTTTGTGTTTAAATATCTGTTGAACAGTGATAGAGGTATTTATGTAACTAAAAGGAAGCAATTCAGAAACACCCTTCTGAATTGGGGCCCCTAAAAGAACCCTCTTAATATTAAATTGCCAGCCTACAAGGGAAAAAAAAAAGAAGACATATTTTACATCAGATTTTGGAGCTCATAAAGGTTTTTATAAAAACTCAACATCTTGATTTGTGTTCAGCTACTTCAAAGCTCACATATTTCTTATTTGAACTTTGCTAGGTGCAGTAATTTTCTTCTCGCTCAGGCTGGATTGGTTCTGCTTATTCAGATCTCATTAATTACAGGAAACTGGACTCATGCTCACATATCCCATTCACCCATCCTGCCCTCAGGCCAGTCAATTTATCTGACATTTAATGAGGAGTTTTAGATTTTGCAAGTTATCAGAAGTGGGCTCTGAAAGTGTTAGCTCGTGAATTCTAAATAAATGGGCTACTCTGGGGCCTGTTTCAAAACAGACAGCACAGCAGCTCCTCAGTCTCTGTTAAAGGAGTCTAAAATCCTCTGCAGGGCCATTCCAAAGGTGCTTTTTTTTGTTGTTCTTTGAGAATATTGCCACTGTCAACTTTAACCTCTTTCAGTTGTATGAGGACTTTATACATGCAGTGATACTTTGTGCATTAATTACCCAGTTTTTGGGCAATATGATGTATCAGTGTTTTGTATCCCCACCCCACCAGCTGAAGGGTGTTCATTTATCAGCACTTCCAGCCATAACTTAGTGCTATTGTCCATGCTGGTTATTTCATACCCACCAGGATTAATCCAGAGCTAAATGAAGGCCATAACTATCCAAACACACATCCAACTCTTTTTCAGGTGTACATGGCGTGCCTATTAAGCACATTAACCTCATGCTCTTTGAAATAAAATTAATTTCAGTATGAAAACCCAGCCTTTGGATACCTGGAGTGGCTGGCTCTGTGTCTTCTCAGGTACCTGAGAGCCACCTGTGGAAGAATGCTTGGGATTTCCATGTTTTCCACTCTGAATCCCACTCTCGTTATTAGCAGATGCTTAATTCTCTTATTAGAGACATGTTCCTGTGTTCAAGAGACTTTTCTCAAGTCTCTGGGGAAGGTGAGAGATGCTCAGCATCCATCCCATGGCTTCTCCTCCAGAGACAAGTGAAAACTGCTCCTCTTTTGGGGAAGGGCAAGTTCTGTGTCCTTCCCTCCATCCTGTGTGGATCAGAATGAATGCCTTTAATTCCTCGCACCTTCCCAGAGAAATAGTACCACTTTTTTCCTCTAGTAAAACCAATAAGAAAATAGGAAAAATGCTGCAATATTTTAAAAATGTGTTCACTGTGAGGCTCTGCTGTAATGCACACTGTGGAAACAACAGTGCTTTGCCCAATTCAGTCCAGCTTTTCACAAGATGCTGTAACAGAGCAGTTGAGCAGACATTAACAATTTCCTGTTTTATAGAAGATTAGTTACTGATAAAACAGCCCCTCTGGACCAAAATCCAGCCTTTTTCAAATCCAATCCTTTTTCAAATCACCTAGTATGATAAAAACCTTCTTTTCAGTACTTGTAAGTCAGCGCACAGGGATGTGTTTTATTTTTGTGCTGGAAGAAGAGCTGATTTCACCTCAGCTCTGTGCCCAGAAGAAGATTGCCATCTATAGATAAGTGTCCCCAACTGCATGTCCCTGTGTCAGCTGGGATGGCAGGAGGAGGGGAGATGACATCCAGCTCCTCCTGGGCTGGGATATCACTAGGAGCACAGATTGTGCCAATAATACTAATTCACTGTATAAAAGTGGCAGTTTAAACATGCAAATGGCTGATTTTTTTTTTTTTTTTGTTAGTAACACAAAACCCCTGACAATAACTGTTGCCACTACAGGAATATTTCAAGTAACCTGCAAACATGCTCTGATATTCCTCTCCATTTATTTTTGTTCTTTTCTTGTGTAGAAAATGTGGGAAAAGACAACCAAAAGAAAACAAAAAAATCCATGGTATTTCTGAGCCTTGTCCAGTTTGGAAAGCAAAAAGCTGAACAGGTATCACTGGGTCTCAGATGATCTGCAAGTGTAATCCTCAGGCACAAATAACACTTCAAACTTAGAAGTTGTTCCATGAAAACAAGGAAAATATAAAGGAAGGAATATAGTTAAATCCACACAAAAACACTGAGAATTTGTACACACACATACACCCAGACAAAAAATTTTATTTGCCATTTTAAAAACACATTATGGTTTAAAATCAATATTTGATTGACCATTTGCTTGTATAAAGTGGAAATATTTTCTGCAAGTATTTGCAAGTAAAAGATTTTCCCCAGGACACCAAGTTCTAGAAAAGCTGGCTGGAAGTGGCAGGAACAGCTTGAACTACAAAGAGAAAATAAAAATTTTAAAAGAATGTTTTAAATGCAAGGCATTTTGAATGATCTGGTACTAAAAAAATAAGTGAACTTTACTTTCAGCCAATTAGAAATTTTCAGAAAAACTCTCATTGCCTATTGGCTATATCTGGAAAATTTCAGAATAAACTACTCCAATGTAGTATTAGTAAAATCCAAAGATGGTTATTTCAATGGGATGTTTAGAAACCTTGTGTATGAAGAGAGGACACCATACAACTAAATGTAAAAACTATTTCTAAAAGAGCATTTAAACAGAACAACTTTAGTTTTAAAAGTGCCTGTTGCAAGAACCAAGTATCCTTTTACTTGCCTTTGATATGCAGCAGCAATATGTGAAATTTGTGAAATGGTCCAAGCTGAATACAAATCAAATTACTTTGGTCTTGTCAATCTACCAAATCTTTCATCTTTTCCCTGGTCGCCTTTTCTTGCTACATTTCCTTTATCTCTGCTTGCAGTTTTAAGAAGTGAATGGCAAAGAGTCATCTCTAGTTCATCTGAAGATAAAACCCATTAAGCTGTTGTATTCACATTTAATTAATGTTTTCCAACTCTCATTTCCTATTTGCCTCCTGAAAATCTTGCCTAAAGTGCTATATGCCAAATAAAATAACTCAGGTAAGGGATATCTGATCCAAATGTTTCACAGGAGATGACTGGATAAGATAACTCTAAGGAGTTGATCATTTTTATTATTTGTGGACAGCCTTTCTAGCCCAGTTCATTCGCTGCAGACAGACTCTTATCCCTCAGGGATGAATGCTGCAAACGGAACCTTTCCTTTTATTTTTCAAGCGTTGCCCGGTGCTGATACAATTGCACTTTTATCTTTATTAATTCCGAGGGTGGGCAGTTACCCTGATAAATCAGGGGCTGGAATGAAACAGAAAGCACCCATTCCTGCAGATCAGGCAGGTTTACAAACATTAATCCAAGCAAAACCTACAGCATCAGCCTGGGAAAGAGGGGGATTTTCATTTTGTGGGCACAGCAAGGTGAGGCTCGTCCTGGAGGTGGCCAGGGACAAGGTGATGGGGTTGTGTCTCCAGAACTGGAGCTCATCATCAGTGCCATCTTCTCCTGGAGCTGGGGTGTGGAATCCTCCTTCTGCTGAGCAGAGCAGAGAGTATCTGTGTCATTGCAGGCTGTGTTTGTGCCCTGCTGCTCTGCTGGCACCCAGGCACAAGGGAGAGCATGGAAGCAGCCAGGCAAGATGTGCAGGGCAGGGGGAAGAGACACTGGGCATGGAGAGCTGGGGTTAAAAGCCAGAGTTCTGAGTTAGGAATGGCACAAGAACAGACAAGAGACTTAATTGTAAGAGGAGAAAAAGAAGGCTTCTTTACAAAGAATTCTTTGGTTTTTATAGACTGATACATTCTACTTGATTGGCAAGTTAATAAAAAACATTTTCTCACATACTGTCTTTGAGAAGAACAGGAAAACAAAGTGAAAAAACACCAGTTGCAGATTGTTTATACTAACAAGTTATTGCATTCTTACAACTCCTTAAAATTCTCACAAGCTGCAGTGAGAAACGATTGCCATTTTTCTCTCCCTGATTAGGCTGGCATCCACACCAGAGCAGTGGAAGGGGGGCAGCCAGCAGGGCTAATCTCAGTCTGGGATCTAGGTATGGCCCAGATGAAAGAAAAATAGCAGGTCTGAGTTTTATATTGTAATGTTTGTCACAGTGTGGCTCAAACCAAGCCTGTGTTCATAGCAGAGTCCTCCTTGGAATCTCTGGAGTCAAAGGTGGGCAGGAACCAGGGAGAAAATACAAAATGCTGGTGACAACAGCAGGGAGAGTACTGCAGCATGGGCAGATGACTCATGGAAATAACATAAGGACAAAATATATTTATATACATATCTCTCTCTGCATGTACACATACAAAGAGAGCATGCTTGCAATGCTGAATATTGATTTTTTTAGCTCTTGTTGACAACTGTTTTCACTATTTAATTGCTATATTTGAGCCAATCACAGAGCATTAGGGCACTGTTAGGAAATAATCTGAAATTCCCCCTTCCCCCTTATAAAATAACCCTTCAATCACCTCAGGATTCTTCTCTTTAGATTTAGGAATCTTAATTCTTTTGCAAGCAGCAAATGAACAGATTTTAAAATACCCCATATAATGAGTAACCTGCAAGGATTTTTCACCATCATCAAACATTTTTCCCCAAGTGATCACTGCTGTTTATATTCTTTATAACACATAATAGATTTTAATGTGAATTCTTGCTACAGAAATTTTTCACAGCATTAACTTTATCACAACCTCTGTGCAGTAGAATCACATTAAGCTACCATTTGTCCATATTTTATCCATTAAACAAGAAACACTAGGCCTTTAAAACCCAGTTAAACGCTGTCCAAATTATCTGGTCTTTAGTTTAATACTGCTTATATGCTGTAATAAAAAAAACCGCAAAAAACAAACAAACAAAAAAAAAAAACCAAAAAAAAAAAAAAAAAAACAAACAAAAACCAAACCAAACTATTATCAAGTTGCTGAGTCAACAAAATGCTTCTCAGGGCACAGGATTTTGATGTAGGGAGAAAATGTACACATTCTATAGTGGTACTTTTTTCACCCCTTAGAGAGGATCATCCCAGATTAAGCTATGTTTTCTGACCTTGCAGAACTGACAGCATGATTTAATAGCCATTAGAGAAAAATGTCCCCAACTTTCTTCTGACTTTTGCTATTAAATATTCATTTCTTGGTGGATTTGCCCTGCTACACTGCAGCACAGCTAAGCTGAACAAATTGCAATGATGTGCGTGAAATCCCATTATAAGCAGTGTTAAATCCTGGTTTAACAACTGGAAATTTCTCTGCTGAGCCCCAACGCTTCTTAGCCAAGGAAGCAGCATCTTTTAGGAGGCATGGAGCACTCTGTTTTCATCAAAATCCTGTTTGGCAACGGGATGGAGCAACTCAGCTCTTCACTGGAGCTAGGTACGCAATTAGCTCACGTGCAGTTAATTAAGCACAACAGGTTCTCTGCCCTGTTTATGGCAGTGTGGTGTCCATGAGTGTTGGGTCATGCCCCTTCCATGTCTGTACAAGACCCCAGCTCCATCCCTGCCTCTCCTGGGGTCTCCTGCTTGCCCAGGCAGCCGGGAGTCAGCGCTGTGCTCACACGGCTCGGGCGTGCAGCAGAATTCCTGCCTCCTGTCGAACAACAAACTCCTGTCAGGTCTTTGGAATCAACAGGGAATTATTGAGAGCTCCACGCGGTGCCGCGAGGTCATTTCAGATGAAGGGATCAGTCAGGATTTCATAAAGTATTTATTTAGCTGACAAAGGAATTCCCAACCTCCCTTTCATGTACGTTTGAGCTGATGCTAAGTTTCCGAGACAAGGCTCCGATTGTGGCTGTCACCAAACAATGACATATTTCTTTTCTTCTCTTAAATTCTCTGTATCATTCTATATAAGAGGGCAATTTGTCTGTCATGCAGCTAAAACAGGGCCCACTCACTGCCCTCATTAAACTGACAGCACAGTTATTAGCAGTAAACGAAGCCAACAGGCAATGAATTTAGCCACTGTTTTATGGTGAGCACCAGTGAGATTTTTTCAGTAATTAATTTGATAAATATATTAATTATGAATTGAGTTGACAGTACAATCAGATTGTCAGCCTTCCAGACAGGCTCTTGTGATAAGTAGCTTTGTGATGAAGTGGTCGGATTTCAGTACCTGTCATCCTCCGGTGTCAGTCTCTTATCACTGTCCCGGCCATTCACTCTGTAATTTCCTGTGTGTTGTAATTAAATGGTGGCTTTCTGATTGGAAGTGACTCCTCAAACTTAATCTCTCATTCTCTCAGAATATATTGTTTAAAATAAAAAAAAGAAGACTCTTTGTTTCAGTGGCTTTTAATGTTAAAAAAGGAGCTTTTGATTTCATGTTTGGTTATTGCCGCTGTGGGTGTTTGGGAGTGTTGCCTTTGCTCCTGGCATCAGATGGGTGAAGTGTCCCTGCTCTGCCATGGCACAGGGAGTGTTGGCAGGAGGAGATGAAACCATGGGGAAAGGTCAGTTCTGTCCTCCCTCTCCTCCAGCCCCAAGCAGGGAGCAACGCAGCACAGTCTGGAGGACTTTGGGAAGGGTCACTGCCTGTACCTCTTGCCAGCTTTTCTTTTTGCCTTTTTTTTTCTTTAAGAAATTAATTAGGAACAGTGCCTGAGGTCATTTGGCTCAGGAGATACATGTCAAGATAAGATATTTCAAAAACACCTCCTTAATAATTTAATATAAGGTTGGAATTTGGAAGCATGATAGAGAATTGTTTAGAATTGGAAATTTAAGCAACTTAGGAGGAACTCATAGAAAAGAAAACAAGCAGCATCTATCAGGATGAGTTCTTCTGTTGCTGTTTAAGCCTATCAGAAAAACCCCAAACCTGGAGAAAATATTTACCAAATGCAGCAGATGACTGTGCTTCCAGTTGCCTCATGTTGGAGGCAAAGGGTGGCCATGGGATTGGGGACTGCTGCTGGTCCTGTAGAATCCTGGGGTCCAGCTGTTCTTTAACCTTGAGCAATGCAGGAGGACCTGAGCCAGCAAAAACTTCAGTGTGTGCTGAATTTTAAGCAGGTGGGCACAGGTTACTCCACTGAAGTTTTATAATGTATGTGTTTAATTTCAGATTTATACCAGGTCCTGGGCTGTATCAGGAGCAGTGGGACCAGCAGGACAAGGGAGAGGATTGTCCTCTTCTGCTGTGCTGTGTCCGTCTCTTGGCTTCCAACATCAGAAGGACATGAACCTGTTGGAGTGATCCAGAGGAGACCATGAAGGTGCTCCAAGGGCTGGAGCCCCTCTGCTCTGGAACAGGCTGGGGCTGTTCACCTGGAGAAGAAAAAGCTTTGGAGAGACCTCAAAGCCCCTTCCAGGGCCTAAAGGGGCTCCAGGAGAGCTGGAGAGGGACCTGGGACAAGTGATGGAGGGACAGAATACAGGGAATGGTTTCCACTGTCAAGGAATTGGATACAGATAGGTTAGACAGTTAGATAAGATAGTTGGATGGGACATCACGAAGAAGTTGTTCCCTGTGAGGGTGTAAGGCCCTGGCACAGGGTATCCAAAGGAGCTGTGGCTGCCCCGGGATCCCTGGAAGCATCCAAGGTTAGGCTGAACAGGGCTTGGAGCAACCTGGAGCAGTGGAAGGTGTCCCTGCCAACGGCAAGGGTGTAATGAGATGAATTTAAGGTCCCTTCCAGCCCAAACCACCCAGTAATTCTATGATCTTTGCATCCATGTGCTTTAATTTTAAGCACAGACACAGGAGCGTTTCTGTGGGGAACTCATGTCCCTGTGCAGGTGCTGTCCACGTGTCACATTCCTGCTCCAAACCAGGGCACTGTTTGTATCAATATCCCATTTTTCACAGGGCACAGCATCAACAATGACACATCAAATCATCACCAGACCACTGGGCTGGTCTCTGTGTGCTGGAGATGGCACAGCTTGTCCCAGCTCTGCCCCCAGCTCTGCACCCTTGGATCTCCAGGTCCCCCTGAGCATGGCTCCCTGAGGAAGTCCAAGTCCTTTGCTAAAGCTGCACTAAGGGACTCAAGGCCATGTCATAAAATGACAGGTAAATCACACCCACATCCTGACAGTCAAAGTGAAATCCAAAAAAAAGTCACCAGAGCTGAAACAGGGACCTACTGCCAAGATTTGCATTCTATCCTACAGCCCCAAGCCCTGCAATGAAGTATTCAGAGCAGTCTTCTAGAACTTCTCAACAGGGACAGTCTTTATGGATTATTTAAACATAAAAATATACAGCTTTCTGAAAAAGAACCATTTTAGCCCTTGGGGACTCATAGGAGCTGTGGTGTTGTAGGAAGATCTATAATTGAGCATACTAATACTGATATGCTATTGTTTGAAAGAAATTTTGCCAGGCATGAGCCCATGATGGAAATTATGGCTTAAAAGGATCAATTTAGAGACTCTATTCTATCATTTCACTGATTTGTAGATGCTTCCAAACTACAATCCAAAGCAAGCATCTACTCCATACTGGTGGAGAGATTACTACTCACTATTAAAGATGTTTTACATTTTGCCAAGTATTTTATTCCAGCCAATTCCCATAATCACGTCAAAAATGTATTTTAAGCAAACCAGTTTCTTTATGAAGTATCTCTCCCTATATCTGATAACCCAAAATGAGCTTATTGCTTACTAAAACCACCAAAAAACCCCTTAGTTAATGCTAATTAAAGTGGTTTTAATTGTCTTTTAAAATGAGTATGTGCCTATACTCTGTTACTTTGAGTAAAACATCTAATGTCTTTGCCTACATGCAAATCTTCTATAATAGAATTGCAATTTCTCAGTAAGCCTTGAATTTTCTTGTTACTGGCTGTGTTTGGAGTTTTATGGCCAATGCTCTTGATTTCTCACATAGCATAAGGCAGTACTTTCAATAAAAAATTTATGTGATGGTTCAAAAATGGTAAGAAAAAAATAATGGCATCTGACACATTTGTAAGGGTGATTAGGTGTCTCTCTCAGCAAGCTGAATAATTTTCTTCTAACAGCTTTTTCCATGTATTAAATAATATCAAGTTGTTCCATATTCTCACTTCCTTTCTTTTGGGGCTGTCACTGATACAAGTTATTTCTGAGATAAACTACTGATGAATTACACCCCCATAGATGAATTCAGATTTCTTTTTCTTGCTTTATTTATGGTATGTTTTCTTCTCTTAAACATAAGCTTTAACTGCAGAGCAAGATTTGCTTTCTGGTAAATGAAAAAAGTGACTTATTCCTTAGAATAAGACTGGGGCAGGCCCGCAAGGAAATACATCTTTATTGCATCTGAAAAATTCTAAACCAAACTGATGATGTGTCACTTGATAAAGTGCTGGAGAAGAATTATAGGTGTATTCCTGTTCCCACTAAAGCCAACCTGAGCTCTGCAGCAGCTCCCAAAGCATCCCCTGTGCTCCCGAGCTCCGGGTGCAGCGTGGCACTGCCAGCAACCCAAGTGGTGAGGAGATGGTAATTATTCAGCAAGGAAAATGCTCAGCATTTCCTGAGCGAGTCTTTAATCCTAGTTTGAAGTCATTGCTGCCATTGTAAGGTCCAAGTGGAAACTGTGGTGCTTTTGTGCATCTGTCAGACGCCGCTGCTTATTAGGGCATCAGGAATGATAAATATGCCGAGCGCTTTGATGTGAGTATCAGCTTGAGCTCCTCCAGTGCTCAGGTAGAAAGCAGCTGAAGCTATTGTTTTCATCTTGCATGAAAGGTTGAACAGATGCTTGAAAATAAATAGGACCTGATAAAATGATAAAAATCCTGGGATAAAGAGTGTGGCCTCTGTTCTCAGCGCCTGCTGTGCAGCCAGGCCAAACCCGAACAGTTGATACACAGCTCAGAGGCCTGCACAGAGCTGCCCCCTCAGTAACAGCAACATGCAGCCACGAGAGCAAGAAAATCCACCTTTTCTGTCCAGATTAGCTGCTGATCTTCATCTTCAGATGGCCGAGAGCACAGAGGGTTTGCAGGATCAGCTCCATCATCCTCATGGATGAGGGTGCAGGGCTTCCCTCTGAAGAGAAGGATTACAGCAGCCAGGCCAGCCCCAGAGTTCAGCTCCTGGTGGGGCACAGACCTGTCAGGTCTGTTTGTGGCCATAACTAGGGATCCAAAAGAGTCTTGAGGCACCAAAGGGAAGTGACCTAGAAATCTGCTGTATCTATTTTTGTCTGCATAGGTCCAAGTGGGGATGTGGAGAGTCCCCTCAAGCAGTTCTGAGTCAGGCAGAGCAAAGATCAGACAAAAATAACCATGCTATAACCATGCAGAGACCTCTCTCTCTCTCTCTGGGGAGCATCAGGATGTGTGTAAGTTCTGATTCTCAAATATTTGATCCTTCTACAAGGCTGTCTGCACTTTTCTTTCTTTTATTTTCCACATCTTCATTTGTGCTCCCTGACAAGCAGCTGAGCAGCCAGCGCCTTCCAGAAGTCCTTGTGGCGAGGCAGGCACAGCAGCTACCCATCCTCATCCTGCTGAATGGGCCACTTACCAGCACCATTCCTTATTAATTAAAGGCATTAACAGCAAATCTCCATGATTTTGCCTCTTGGCTAGAGCAAAATGTACAGTCTGAATGCAAAGTGTACAGTTTGGTCATCTTTAATTATGAGACAATGCAAGGTGTGAGGAGGAGCTAAAACAGCTCTGTAGAAGTAGCCTCACTCCTGTTGCTTCTGTGCTCATGTTTCTTAAAGCAGGTTGTGAGTTTCCTGAAGTTAAAATAAATTATCTTTTCTCATCCATCAACAGCTGAAATCCCTATCTATTTCCCTAAATCCCTTAATAAATGCTTTCCAGCTTGTGGGTAATAGCTCAGTAGCAGCTCTGACCACAAAAACTGATTTCTCAAACATGTTATGGTATCTGATTTTTACATTACAGGTCCTAAAATTGCTGTCTCTTGCATTATTTGTAATCTGTGGGACATTACATCAGCATCCATCTCACCCACACCTCTTGGCCACGGGAGTTTTTTCCTGGGGAGAACAGTGGAAGTGCAGATGGAGAACCCTCCATCTCCACCTTCCTGGTTGTCACCAGCAGCATGTCCCCAGAAATGCTGAGAGCTCTTATCAGGGGGCTTTCGAATGAAATTGCAGGCCGGTAGCACCATAGGGAGGAAAAAAAAAAAAAAAAAAAAAGAGCACAAAATGAAAAGGTTTTTTCATTCTTTATTACTAGCCATAAGCAAATGAATGTAATTGTCTCATTAAAGTGAATGCACTTTAGTTCTTATCATTTTCTAATGAGGTTTTATTTCCCAAGGAGATTGGCTGAATGTTCCACTCCACTGTGGAGCAAATAGGAAAACAAGAGGCAAAGAACAGGAAACTCAGGGAGGAAAAGGTAAGTCAGAAGATCTGTAAAGAAAAAAAATATATCACCCTGAAGTACTGGTCCACAAAAATGCTTTACAATAGCTGAACACAAAATCAATTCAAAACTACAGTAGATCACAGGCCATAAATAATGTGTCCAATCAGAAAAGTGTGAGGGGAAAATGACAAAAGGAGAGAACATTCTCTGAAGGGGCAGTGAGGAGGTGGGGTGAGGAGAGCTGGCTTGAATAACTCCTCTACTGAGCCAAATCTCAGGGTAGAGAGAGGGAAGGCCACTGACACTCCCTGTTCTTGCCTAATCTGCTTCAAAAAATTATAATCTCACTGTACATCCAGCAGGGAATAATGTACACAAGGGTTCTTCAATCATGGTGAACTAAAGTACAGTTAATGAGAGCTATCAAGGGTTAGGTTTAAAGACCATAGCAAGTAAAACTCATTGCAGTCATGGTTTACTGATCCCCTGAGAAACAGGAAGGTATTATTTAGCATGGGCAGCCAGCTGAGCAGAGCACAAAATGTTTGCCTAAAGAAAAAAAAGCTTTTGGGTGCTCACAGCAAACCACAACCATCCCATGTGAAGAGTTAATTGATTCTTTGCTTCTTTCCTGCCCAGGTCAGGATTAAATTGTGAGATAGTATTTCTTGTTAGGACTCAGATGTTTATTAGTTCTTATCTTTGTCACAGTCTCACAAACCCTGAGTTCTACAGCACTTCACTCTAACAAACTAAAAATGGAGACGTGTGTCTCTCTCTACAAGGCCTTTTAAGGATAAACTGTCCAAATACAAAATGACACCTAAATTATTTTTACTTTTAACCCAATAACCAATTACCCATGCCCGCAATGGGGACTTTTTTATCCACTTACACAAAACCACCAAAACTCATGGAGAAGAAGAAGAAGAAGAAGAAGAAGAAGAAGAAGAAGAAGAAGAAGAAGAAGAAGAAGAAGAAGAAGAAGAAGAAGGAGAAGAAGAAGGAGAAGAAGAAGGAGAAGAAGAAGGAGAAAAAGAAGGAGAAGAAGAAGGAGAAGAAGAAGGAGAAGAAGAAGGAGAAGAAAAAGGAGAAGAAGAAGGAGAAGAAAAAGGAGAAGAAAAAGGAGAAGAAAAATGAGAAGAAGAAGGAGAAGAAGAAGGGAAAGGAGAAGAAGAAGGAGAAGAAGGAGAAGGAGAAGGAGAAGGAGAAGGAGAAGGACAAGGACAAGGACAAGGACAAGGACAAGGACAAGGACAAGGACAAGGACAAGGACAAGGACCAGCCACTGCCCTAAAACCTCCATCTTGCTTTATATATATTACTATATTCTAAAACCTTGAACTCTATGTTTTCCACCCTGTGACATTACACACTTCTATCCAAACTCCACACCCACAATCCCAGTTCTATCATTCCATTTTGGAATCCTTCCCCACGGCCTCAGGTCAATGCAGTGCTCTCTTGGGGGTCAGAGTCTGTCAGCTCAGAAAGTCTGAAATTCTCAGCATCCAGGGTTCCAACAAGGAGTGCTGCAAGTTTCAGGTTCAGCTTTGCACCTTCACATCTGTTACCTGCAATATCTAAACAAACCCCACCTTTTATCTTTACTGGGAGGCAGGAAAATCTCTCAGTGGCCAGGTGAGTATAAGAAATACCCAAGTTAACGGGTTTCTACATGATCAGACCAATTATCTCTACAGACATAAAAATATGTAGTTGTGTATTTTAAAGTATTAACAAATTCTGAGCAACAGTACCACTGGAAATTTGGCTCTGTAGAGATGAATGTCAGGTTTTAGTTGCTTAGAGGCAAAACTCCTCAGTCAGGCAAAAGCTCAGTGAAGCATTGAAGTAGTTTTATTTCACACCATTTGTGTAACTTTTGGTTTGAGTAGTTCAAGCAATTGATGTGAGTGCCAGTGTGGCTCCAAGGTCTGTACTCCAAACCCTTCTCCTGACACAAAGTGCTTGAGGAAAATACATGTGGAAACATTGCCCATCATGAAATAAAATAGGTACAGCATCCCTTATGGAAATGAAGTCCTGGGTTTGGTAGTTCTGAGTTTTATTCCTGTTTGTAACATCTATTCTTATGTTGACCATGGTTCACTATTTCATTTCTCTAGGATTAATTTTTCCCCAGTTATAAAGTGGCCATAAAGATATTTAGTTCTTAGCACTCTGAAGATGAAAAGAAATTGCTTTTATCTACCAATGCCAGACAATCATATCACTACCAAAGTATTCTGGGTTTTTTTACTACTGAGCTGCTAACCAGTCAAAAAGGGGTTTTTAATCATATAAATTATATGATTACAGCTTTTTATAAAACGAGATACAGACAAAAAGTGATATTTTGGCCATCTTGGATGCTGTGCAGGTCCTGCCACACAGTGCAGCACCCGGTTCCATCTGCCCTGGTGGAAATCTATGTACTGCAGGAAAAGTGAGAGCCAGCTTAGGTCAAATAAGAGTCTATTAACTACCACCAGGAATTCAGATAGATTAAAGACTGTAATCACATCTTGTTTCTTGTGTTCTTTTTGTCAGCTTTGAGGTGGTGAGAACCAGAGGGGACCTGCTGTCACAGTGGGTGACAATTCTCCTGAATTTCCCAGGTTTGAATAAGCAACTGCACTGAACTAAAATTCTGAACCTTCCGAGGTTCATCCATCACTTTTACTAAATTACCTCTTCATTCTCTTTTCTGCTAAGAATCTAATTTTTATAGCACTGTAGAGAATTTTTATAGCACTGTACTTTATCTTGTCACAGTATTTTTTGTCATTATTTTCATCTCAGTGAACTCTGCAATGATACTAAATAGACTGTGAGAGCCTGGCTGTAAGATAATGAGGGAGGTGCACATCTGCAAATGTTAATACCTCACCCTCCAAGCCTTTTGCCTGGGAAGTCAGGGCTTGGACAGGATTTGTACCTTCCTGGGCAACACACTGAGAAATTGTCTATATTATTCCTTTTCACCAAAAAACAGGTCAGATCAGATCTCTCTCTGTTTTTTCCTTTTTTTTTTTCTTTTTCTGTCAAGGTAGCACCTACAGGATGCTGCTACTGATTTCTTTGTGATATAGAGAAAGCTGAAATGAGCTGATAAAGCTTTCAGAATTAGGTGGGTTCATTTCCCAGGCAAATCTAAAGAAGCCATGCTCATAAGTTGTGTGTTGGTTCCATGTCTGGGGTCAGGACCACACTTGTTACTGTCCCAGGGCCACAGAAATCCTCAGTCCCAAACTACATTTTATTTTAAACAACTGAGAAGAGATAGGAAAAAGGGATTAATTGAGTTGGGTGAAGTCACATACCATAGAATCCCAAAATAATTAAAGTTGGAAAAAACCTCTAAGATCACCAAGTCCAGCCATTAATCCAGCAGTGGCAAGTCCACCACTAAACCCTGTCAGACACCTCCCCACTGCCTGTGTCTGGAATTAGCTTCCTTATGGGTCTGTGCTTGGAGGAAAGTTCAGGTTCTTGTTGCTGCACAGCTGATTCCTAGGAAAATATATTTACCCAGCCCTGCCAAGTCCTTGATTGCCTTGCTCATCACTCAAGAAAAAGTGTTTTACAGGAAGGGGGAGGAGACCAAGAGGCAGCAGAAAAAATACCTGCCTTTTTTCCCTTGTCCAGTTTTCTTCCTGACCTGATGCTAGGCCCCGCAAAACGATGGTTTTCTAAAATGAGACCAAATAAATGTGTGTAGAGGTCAGAGGTGGCAAATTTAGCTAAAGATTTTAGTTTTGCTAAATGCTCACCCAGCCTAACTCATATATTTCATTCACCTGAATATACAATCCTATGCAGAAAGCCTAGAGGCAGAAAAGTCATTTAGACTTCCACATCCATAAAAAATTGTTCTCTTTCATGAGATTGCAAGATCTTCACCCCCTATTACAGCTCCTGCATCCTCCCTCTGGTAGCAGGGAATGGATGTGAAACTGCCCTAATGGTGCAGGGATGGGAGGCAGAGCAGCCTGTGCTCCTGGCATGGGCTGGCCTGGCTGGACACCAAAACTGCTCCATCACTGCCCTCCTCAGCTGGACAGGGGAGAAAAAACATAATGACATAATGAGAGGCTTGTGGCTTGAGATAAAGGCAGGAAAAGATCATTCACCAATTACTGTCATGGGCAAAACACTCCACAAGAAAGAGAAATTAATTTATTGCCCATCAGATCAGAGTAATGAGAAATAACTCCTAAAAACACCTTCTTCTACCCTCTCCCTTCTTCCTGAGCTCAACTCAACTCCTGATTTCTCTACCTCCTCACTCTCAGAGGAGCAGGGATTGAGAGCTGTTCATCACTTGTCTCTGCTTCTTCTTCCTCCTCAGGGAAGGGTTCCTCACACTCTTCCTCTGCTGCAGGATGGGGTCTCTCCCATGGAAAATGGTTCTCTATGGACTTCTCTGCTGTGGATCCTTTCATGGGAGGTTTTTCAGGATCTGCTCCAAGATTTTCAGGATCTGCATGGGTCCCTTCTGTGGGGTCAGTCCTTTAGGAACAGACTGCTCCAGTGCAGCTTCCCACAGGGTCACAGCTCCACCATTTGGACGTTGTTCCCAGACTCTTTTCTGAGGCTTGCATTCCCCACAGGAAAGCTGCACAGCTCAGCAGGCTCACTCCCTACATCTGCTTTGCACAAAGAAGCATCAGCACCAGGACAGGGTTGGATTCAGTCTTCCTAAAGATCAAAATAACCACTCGCAGTGTCAGGAGAATTGTACAAACAAGGGAGCCTTTACCCATGGTTATGCACGTCCCTCTTCTCACACTCTTATCCAAACTGCCAGCGAAACATTGAATTTTGGACATTGCTTATTACTATATTTTTTTAAACAAGTCACTCTCAAAACTTTACCCAGATGGGCACTTTCATTGATTGCCTTAATTGAAGTACTCAGGGCTGCTGTGTTCCTCCAGAGCCACATTTGTTATTTATTTTCCTGGTACTCAGCTGAAAAGGCTGCTGTCACTGACTTGTAACATCGCTGCTGCACACGTGTCCGTGCTGGTGTCTGTAATTGTCCTGTTTCTCAAATGTACTCTCTCTATTTAAATCCTCCAGCCCCTGTTTCTTGTCTTACCTGCTGTACAGAGAGAGAGGAGACAGGGAGGGTGGAGGTGATGACAGTGGGGTTTTTTATCTGTAAATCTCTGGGGGGATAAGGTTGCATGGTTTGCAATTAGACAAGCAGGTACTGTGGCAGAGGACATCATTTCCTTCAGCAGGTTATCATTTCAAAAAAATCAGGAACCTTTTAATATACAGTATATCTCACAGAATCTACCCTGGCTTTCTCTTAGCCAGCTTAAAAGACTGAGCTTAATGCCTTTTAACTGCTCTGACAAAACCAAGGGTTTAAGCTGGGCTTATTTATTCAATCTTACCCACCTTGCAGCTTTGCTGTAAACACCTTGCTTGGAGAAACCTGGGACAGTGGAAGGTGTCCCTGTCCATGGCAGGGGTGGCCCTGGATGAGCTTTATGGCTCTTCCAACCCAGGCCATTCAATAATTCTCTTTATCAGGGCTAAACCCCCAGTTTAGGCAGCATTATCTGGTCACCAGATACAGCCCAGCCTTGTGTGACTGGAGCTTGTATTATGTTGTAGAACAAAACGAGACACAGCTATGAAAAGGCCTGTGGGATAGATGACACTGAAATTCCCTTTTTTTTTTTCCTTGTGGTTGTGCAGAAAGGAGAAACTCTTCCTCCAAGCTGGTATTTCTAAAAAGATGGCAAGAAATGTAGGTCTTTGGAAAGATGTTGCTTGTAAAATCCTCAGTATTTTTATAACAGAAGGAGCTACAGGATGGACTGGAGCCATGGATCACTGCCTAGGCCATTGCAGTATTTGTTTTTTGCTTATCATCTTCCTGAGTACACAATTATTTTCTTCAGTTGTATTTCTATAATTTCTATAGCTCTCACTGCAGTGGAAAAACAGTATTCAAGAGCTGTTTGTTGCAACCTGGTGATGAGAAGAGACCTGATCAGTGGGAAAATGTTATTTCCATGACCTCTGTGCAAGTATTTTGTGCATCATTGCTCTGGAAAGCTTTTTGATAATAACCAGGGTTGGACTTGATGACGTTTAGAGGTCCTTCCAAGCCATTCCATGATTCTGTGAACCAAAGCCATGTCTTAGCAGAAGCTTTTTCTCTAGCAGAGGTAGACATTTTATTTTGTAAGTCTTTTTTTAAATTAAGAAATTCCAGAATGGGACTTTTATGCTTTATTCAAACTCATCAGACTAAACTGGAATTAAGACTATATTTATATATAATTTTTTTTGATCAACAAGCCTATGAAGTTGATTTTTTTTTTTCTGGTAGCAATAGGAGATAAGCAGTTCATTTTTAATGATACACAAACATCATTCCTGCAAGTTCTCATTTGGTGAGGTTTGCGCTGAACACAAAATCCCTGGCTAGGTTAGACTTTTTCCAGCAGTGAGGAGTTTAGTCCTGCAGCCCTATAACACTGCAATGCCAGCAAAAAAGTTTTATCTTAATTTCCTGATGCCAGCTCGACGATGTGACAAGAGTTATAAAGGACCATTTATCTTGTCAGAGAGAAGGGACCATCAGCACCAGACCCCAGAGAACGATCATCAAGCTCTGCCTGAAAAATTATGTGCCTCAAAAAGCCTGATCCCCAACCAGCAATCTCAGAGCAACAGCCATATATTAACTGCAGGAGCTGCACTGGATGGATCACTGGGATATAACCAGGACAGGCTTTGAAATTCAGAGGAATTTTAACTGGTGTCCTCTAGCATCAAGCTGCTACTTCCCTTTGGAGTCATTGTTTTATTTCTGAGCATGAGTTATGGAGAGCTAGCTGGGAAAAAAAGGGCCAAAATGAAAATAATTATTTTAAAACTTTGTTTTCAATACACTTCCTATCCTGAAAATGTGTTGCTTTAAAAATACTTCAAGGCTCTGTAGTAGAAAATTTTTTTTTCTGTGGATTCTTCCCTTCATTCACCAATTGATTTTTTTCAGAGAAGCCATGAAGAAAGCAAAATAGTGCCCCTTACTCTGTGCTCTGCTCAGCAGGCTCAAACCAAGGAATGAAAGCGGGGAAAAAAGGTATTTTTCAACACTATCAACAAATGGCAGAAATGTAGAATTTAATAGCAGAATTGAGAATATAGAGACATGAATTAGCTAAAGGGCTCTAAATCAGTGTTTTTATTTGTAACAGGGATTTTAGGTGTTTCTTTGGAGATTTAGTGCATAAAAAGAATTTTTTTGCTAAAAACTATTAGGGAAGAAACATAAAAATAAAGGAATATGCCTAATCTGTGGCATCTTTGCACACAACAATTTAGACCCCTGAATCCATCCTTGTCTGTCCTTTTTGCCATTCTGAGACATCCCAGAGTGTCTCTGGATGATGTTTCTGCAGGGATTCCTGCACCCCATATCCCAGCCCTGTGTGGAGATCTCTGCAGCACCCTTGGCATCATTATTTATCCTCTCTGGAATTTTTGGTCTTTAATATGATTTTCGGAATTAAGACTTCTCCAGGTACTCTCATTCCATGGGATGCCGTATGATAAGTTCTTGAAAATATTTAAATTCTCTTCTAATTTTCTCCCTTTGTGAGGTAAATTTTTCTGTTATATTAACTCATATATAATTTTCTTGTGTTCTTGTGTTTGTGCCTTTTAGGTGTAAGATTTCTATATATCAACTTAATGTGCTTTTATGATTAATTTTGTTTCTCAGGTATTTGTTTGGTTGTTACATCTCTGTTACATCCCACTTAACAAAGTTAAATGCATGGCTGCAAACATTTCAACTGATGCTGTGTGGTGCTCAGGAGATGGGATTTACTGGGAACAAGATTTTCCCCCAATTTAATTCCATGCAAAACTTTTATAACCAAGACTGGAAGCTAAATAAAATGGAATTGGTATAAATGGCACCTCCTTGTCTGTGCCAGACAAATTCCCAGAGCACAGGAAAATGGGAATTTGGGCCTTGAACTTTTGGCTGCAGTATTATTTGCAGACCAAGTGAACCATTCCCAACTGTTTCCGAAATCAGGGCTACAAAAGTAGGAACTGCTCGTACACAGCCAGGACAGAACAATTGATTCAAATTGTCAGGACTTAACTCATGTTTCAGGATTGCTTTGAAATTTTTTCATTCTTGGTAATTTAATTCTTCTGCAGTTCTCTCTCACTGGATTGAGAGAATTGTACTCCTCCAGCCCTCATTTTACCCCCCTTCCCTCCACCTTTTTTTACATGGGAGATATAATTTATTCCTGTTTCAGTGAATTTGCCACAAGAAAGAATTCAATTCTTTCAAGGTTTTTTTTTTTTTTTCTTCTAAATCTCAGAGAGTGAAAGTAGCATTTGCTGAAATTAAGGTGCTTTTTGCCAGAAATGTGATGCTAATCCTCTTAGTTTTAATGGTTTTGAAATGGTTTGTATAAGAAGGTAAACAGAGTAGTTGATTAATAGGAAGGAAGTCAATTGGCCATGTTGCAAGTGTTATACGCTCGACTGTACAATAGTTCTTTATTTCTGCAGAGTGAGGCACAGACTGGTGTCCTTTTGAAAGTTCTTAGGTGAAAACTGATATCTCTCCTCATACTGTACAATTCAGAAGAGTTTGATTCCAGCACCAGGAAAAGCAAGCAGTGCACTTTTGAAATAGAAGTCAAACAAATATCACTGATAAGACATTGACGTGCCACCAGTTATCTCCCCTTTTTATTGAAAATAGGCACATATAATGAGGTGCTTCACATTTTAAAGTCTTAAATCTTAGAAAGCTCCAGGCCTAGATGGTTTTGATTTTGGCTTATTAAACTTGCAGTGTGGGGACAGAGGGGGAGGGCAGGAGATGGAGTGACCGACTTGTTATTTAACCTTTCACTGGCCGAGGCGATTTTTGTCTGCAGTTTATTGGAAAGGGTTGTTCATCCCTGATTTACTTCCCAGTGTTTCCTGTCTGAGCTGGGATGCCAAGACCTGCTCAAGGCAGGCGGGTGCCCCTTCCCCATCAATAATTCACCTCTGGGTCTCCCAGAGCTCGGGCACTATTTGCATGTAAAGTGAGAGGAGCCGGCAGTCACCTGAATGCTTTTGTCTGGCACAACAGCAGAACTCTCAGTTGTAGTCCATCAATTAACACTCACAATTAAGTGCTGCAACAAAAGTGTGAAGTGGTTGAAGGTCTGAGGCAATGGGTAACCCAAGAGCTCCAAAGGAAGACCTGGTGGGTGCAGTTACAAAAGATGGCTGGGACAGAATTTCAGGGTTTAAATAGGGAAGAAGAGAAAATAAATTTGAGAAGTTAACAGAGGCAGAAGTTGAAGCTGCTGTGGGACAGTACAGGGAAGGAGTTTGCAGGTGTTTCCCAGGGCTCAGAGGGAAACACTTGGTTCCCTCATTTCCACAGCAGATCTGCCTTCAGCCTTTTCTGAACAGATCATTTACTGGGAAACGCACTGAAATATTACAGCCAAATTTAAAATCAAGCAAGGGCTCTTTGAGGACAGCCATGAGCAACCTGATCTAGTGGAAGCTGTTCCTGACCATAGCAGGGGAGTTTGAAGTGATGGGTTTTAAGGTCCCTCCCAACCCAACCCATTACATTCTCTCTTGCAGCTTTGTCCTGACTAGAAAGGTTCCTTCTCTAAAGCCACCTCTGAAGACCCTTGCTAGCTGAAGCAATTAATCAAAATTATCTAATTTGAAAAGGTAACTTAAATATAAGCTTGTGGAAACAAGTACTTTCTGTCTTTTAGGGGTCGAATGGCAGATAAAAACGAGTTAAGGAAGGACAAAGTTAATTCAAGAATAAACCCACAGAACTAATATAGGGTTCCTGGGTTTGTGTCAGGACCAGACATGACAGACCAAAGTCTTCACATATGTAGAGTTCTTTCAGCAGCCAAACTCAAACTCCTGTAATTTTTTTTGGAATGGAGACAAAACCCAGGCATGGTGTTATATTCCGGGTGAGACAGGGGTATGGGGAAACCCAGAACACAGCACAGCCCTTTCCATAAGCAGCTCTGAGTGATGGGAAGCTCTCCAGAAGGAGTCTGACCTGCTTTGTTTCAGTGCTGCCTGTCCCTGCTCCATCCCACAAACACCAATCTTTTTGGCTTTGAGTAAAGAACAATTTTTACAAAGCATTAATTTATGACTCCATCTCATCTTGCAGCTCTCATTTAGTGAACCCCATGCATGGTATAAATAATTAACTCTCCTTCTTCATATTAAGCTGCAAGTAACAGAATTATCTAAGAGATTTTGAGAGCTATATTTTCCTCTCAATAACTACTTTGTTTTTTGACTCAGCTTTAGGATCTGATAGTTTTATAGATTCACTGCATGGGAATTCAGTGATAGGAATAGTAGGTAAAGTAATGTTCTATTCTTCTCCTGCATTAGTCCTGGTGAAATCCCACAATTTCGAGAGGAATACAATTAAACACAAAACAATCAGTGCACAACATGTGCTAACAAACCCATTTGTGCTCTGAAATCTAACTATTGCCTCTTCTAACACTTTTAAATTTTCCTTCCAAGTTGACTACACCTTCTTCTCAATTGCAGTAGCGTCACTCAAGAACAATTTCATTAGATTAAATGGTCTGGTAGTCAATGCAATTGTAATCAATAGCTGTAACTCCTAGAAAATAGCTGGGTTCAACCTCCCAGTCTTCCCTGCTCTATTTTTTGATTGACTCCAGAAGTGCTGTAAAGCCAAAGCAGAATTTCTGTAGAGTATATTTTAAAGGACTTCCAAGCCTTCCAGTTCTACAAAGCTGCCAGCCCTTCTCTTTCTAAGCAAAGAGAAGACTTTTTTTAGCTGGGGATAGAGTCCAATGTCTCAGGCTCTGACTGATGGCAGGCAGAGGGAAATGGCAAAACCCATCCTGTCTCTGTGTGTACACAGCACTCAGCTGCAATTCCCTTGTTCCCATCACTGCTCCCAGACAGGAAAGAAAACTCTTAGGCAGCATTTCTGAAAGGTTTGGGAGACCCAAGGAAAGAAAGCACTGGAGTTACTCTACATCTTCAAAGAAAGTTCAAAAAAATCACAACATAAAAAATAAAATAAAATAAAATAAAATAAAATAAAATAAAATAAAATAAAATAAAATAAAATAAAATAAAATAAAATAATCCCTGGTTTTTGTTCCCTGGGGCAGGATGTTGCTTCTCCTCCTCCCTGCCATTTCCCCCAAGCTCAGATCAGAAAAAACCCAAACCAAGGAAGGTACTGCAGACACTGCTCCATGGTTGCCATCTCCAAAAGTTTGCCTGCCATTCTGGAATATTTGGGGCTGGAATTCCACAAATATTAATTCCTGAATATTTGAGGCTGGAATTCCACATTAAAGGATCACAGAATCATAGACTGTTTAGGCTGCTGAGGTCATGAGTCCACCATCAGCAGCATCATCATGTTCACCACCAAAACTTGCACTCAAGTGCCATAGTGCCACCTTTTTTGAGCACTTCCAGGAATGATTCCACTTCCCTGAAAAACCTGTTGCAATGCTTTTTGGGAAGAAATTTTACCTCACATCTAATCTAAACATCCCCTGGTGCAATTTGAGGACATTTCCTCCATGTCCCCTTTTCCTTTTTACATTGAAGATCTGCTGTATTTGTCAAAATTATTTCAGTTTGACTCTCTCCTTGTGATCCTTTAGAGGCCTTAAGGACAAAGTGCAACCCCCTCAGTCTGACATATGCAGGTATTTGCCCTGCACTTGACATTTTCCAGCCATGCTGCATGAATGCCTAAGCAGTGATCCATGTAAGTCGTGTCACCTGCAGCCTGTTGGGATCCCCCTCACACAGGAGGTGAAAAAGATAATCCTTCCCCTTCTTCCTTTCACCTGAAAGATAAATCACTCTATTTGTACTGCCTGAAAAGTTAAAGCACTTTTATTTAGGGCTGCTACTCCAGAGTAAGCACCTCTCTGAAATAGCGAGGCTCTTTGGGAAGCATATGTTGAAATGAGTGCAGATATTCTCAACACCACTGCATGTGGATTTATTACAGCTCTTGCCTTGCAGTCTCAGCAGCTGATGTATTTGTATTTTTTCATGACACCTCCAGCAGATGATAGGGTATATGCTGCAGTTTTCCTCATATGCTTAGGAATGAAAGAAAAAGGCCTCTTGCTTTAGTAGCATGCATGTATCTCATCATTCTTTTTCCTTTAGAAATAAACTTTATAGAGTTTAGTGGGGGAAATGGATTTGTAAAGAATTCTCAGAACTTGATAAAACCTTCACACAGTTTTGTAGTTTTTAAACCCCTACAACCTAAATTTCCTTCTCTTTCAATAATTCCAAAAAACTAACCTTTTATTATCATCAACTTAAAAAATTATTTTTTCAACATTCCACTACATCCAAAACATACTCCTCATTTTACCTTTTTAATTTCAACCATCAATTAAAAAAAAATCACAAAAATATCACTAATCAATTTTACCACAAGAAATAAAAAAATCACCTACTATATATCAATATTTTATAATACAAACTTTATCTCCAACCCAACAAAACCACCCACAATCAAAAATTTTACATTACATAAATAATTCATTCATTACAACACCAACTCAAAAATAAACTCAAAACAACATCACCTCTCAGTTACTCCATCTCTATAAAAACTAAGAAAACCAACAAGCCACTAACTGAAATTTCTGAAGGGGCAGAAGCAATGAGCAGAACTCCACTGAAGGTGTTCCAGATCATCTCATCCCATACTAGACCAAAAAACACCTGGTCCAATGCCTGGCTGCTGTGAAAGTGCCTGCCTTGTCCCTTTATAAGGTACCATGTCTCTGCTTAGTATTTGTAAGTGCTTTTTATTACATATTTTAGATTTTATAAAAGGTTCCAGACCCATAAATAGTGTCAGCCAGAGAATGGGGCTGGGTCAGTGGAACAAGTGACAGACAGAAGGGTTGGCTCCTACTTTTCCATCTAGCATGACATTTTGTGCTCCTGCCTTGCCCATCAGTGTTGTAGTTGAGATGGTCACAATACAAAGCAACACACTCCATTTTCAGAATTCTTTAAAACCTGTTTTTATTCTAGAATGCATTTTATACATTCTTACAAAACTCATCAGTTTACTCATTGGTCAGGAAAGACAAAGTCAGTTTACTCATTGGTCAGGAAAGACAAACAAAGTGCTCATTGGAACAGGCAGTTGCAGGTTTCTCTTATTTATCCTTCTTTCTTTCCTGGTTTTTGTGTCAAGGACCTTGGTAGGCAATTCTTTCAGGGGTTAACATGGATCCTCTGATCAAACTTCTCTCTGGCCCACTGTAAAACCTCTTCCACACGTCAGTTCCGTGCAGACAGGTCAGGCTGAGAAGCACCAGCACAGCAGATATTTTAGCACAGGCTCTTGTGCTGGTCCTGAGCTCCCAGCAATGAGTTCTGACAGAACAAACCCCAGTGCTGGGGCAGCCAGAGCCCTGCACATCCCCTCAGCTGGCAGAGGGGTCCAGCGCAGCAGCTCCTGCCCCTCCTGCTGATGCTGTGGCCGGGTTCTCCTGCAGCTCCAGCCCAGCAGGGCTGTCAGTAACTCTATCAATTAAAGCCTGCACTGCTGGATAATTCCCTGAGTGCTGGGAGAGGCTTGTTCTCACTGGGGTGTAACAAGAGTAATTATAATAATGACTCGCCCATTCCTCACCACCGCAGTTTCTCTTAGCAACAGGCTTGAGCAGCAAGAGAAATGTGATCAAAGTTGAAAGAGAATTCTCTTTGATGCAAAGGAGTTTTTGTTGCTGTTTTGGTTAGGGAGGGCGGGCAGGAGAGGCTGTCAATGCAGCCAGCTAATGACAAACAGGGGATAAAGCTCCACGGGGATTAGCAAAGCCTGAATGCGAGTCAAGTGCTCTGATTCTGTAATTTCAGCCAAGAAGCAAAGCAACCTACAGGCTTTTTAGTGTTTAGGTGGCCACAAAGAAGCTTTGCTGTCATCTCTGAAACACTTCCTCAATAAGAAATTTCCTGGAACACCAAGGTCTTATTTCTTGTGGGGGGTTAAGCCATTGCATTATCTCCTCAGGTGAAAATTCATTATGTTCATCTTCGGTGTGTGTCGAACAACCTCTTCCTGTACAACAGGCTGCCCATCTCCCTTAGGCTGTAACAGCATCAAGTGGTGTTCAGTGCTACTTATCTTGCTCACCTGCCAATTAGCTATAAACTGTAAGAAGCATTGTACCCAAAAAGAAAAAAAAAAAAAAAAGAAAAAGAAAAAAACCCAGCAAGCTGGATCAGTTTCAAGTTTAATTAGTCCAAAAGAATTCAATATATTATTGCCTCAAACAAAAGAAAAAACCATCTGAACCTTTAATCCTCTTTGAAGATGCTTCTTACTGATATATCCCATCACATATTTTTAACACTGGTGATAGTACTTAGAGAAATTGTATCCCATGTTCAGTTAAGCCAGGAAATGCATTTGATTCTCCTATACAATTTTCACAGCAGCTTAGTAAATGCAACCTCTTTACCCCTTGTAAACCATCCCATCCGTGGCACTTGGTGAAATGCTATGTAATAAATGGAATAGCTGTAAATTAATTTAATCTGTTTGCATCTCTGGTATATAAAATATTCACCTCGCATGCATGAATTTATTATTCAAGCACTGCCTTTTTTCTAAAGAAGGTCCTTCAAGGGTTTCCACAGTGCTGCTTGTGCCTCGTGACTCTGAGATTAAACCTGACCCCTGGGGAGGGAGCACGGTGAGATTCACCCCACAGGGATGAGGGGAGGCTCTGAGGATAATCCTGTCTCAGGGTTTTGCCTCAGGTGGGGCTGGGGAGCACCCACAGGAAGAAAATTACTTTAATTCAGTGTACTCTAAGAGAAAATCATTGACTCAGAATCAAAAATGCTGTGTGTTTGAAAGAAGGAGGGCAAAGAAGAGGACTTGGGGGTTTATCCTCAAGGAATCTGAATGCAGCCATGAGCCAAAGGCTCCCAAGGGTGGTTTTCTCACTCACAAGCTTGTGGGGTGTCTTTGTGCTATGGCCAGAACACCTGAGTTGGGCCACTCTGGCTCTGTGGGGGTTGGCTGCAGGAGGGGTGGGTGGCCTCTGTTCAATCCCATGGGATCTGTATCTCCTGCTGTTCTGGAATGCTGGAGGTCCTGGTGTGAATAGGAATGGGACAGGATGCTGCAGGACACAGCCAGACCTGGCCACACCAGAGGGCAGTGAGCCAAAGCTGAGGGGGCCAAGGGCTCTGACCCCTCCCTGCTGCTAAACACTGCCATTACCTCAAAAGAACCCTCCA
Source organism: Passer domesticus (assembly GCF_036417665.1). Lineage (NCBI taxonomy): Eukaryota > Metazoa > Chordata > Aves > Passeriformes > Passeridae > Passer > Passer domesticus. The sequence continues at coordinate 54,772,373 of NC_087481.1, forward strand.
AATGTCTTCAAAATCTGGATTAATTGTTTTCCACACAAGTGCAGCAGTTTGTTTTGCTTACCCTTTGAAGTGGCTCAGGTATTAATCTGATATTTAGAGACTGGAGTTCGCTGCAAATTATTAAAAAGCTTCCTCTATGCTTTACCCATAATTGAAAAAGTGCTGACTCTGTTTTATTTTAAAACTGAGCAGGTTCTTTTTGATCATCAGATTTACAAAACAAGACTGTTTTCAACACAAACTGCTTCAGGAATAAAGACCCTCACTAAATGACACAGTTTCATTTAGACTGTTTTTTTAAGCACTGAACTCTTGAAACTTACATTCCTTGGGAGATCTAGTATCCAAAAAAAAAAAAAAAAAAAAAAAAAAAAAAAAAAAAAAGAGCAATTAGAAATACCAGCTGTCATGTCAAGTTCTAAAATGTGGCATTTGGAAATGGAATATGCACTTTTATGCAATCCATTTGCTTTCTGCTTTATTATGCAGCATCACTTTGGACCAGGACACACTTACAGCAGAGTTTTTTTATTTTAAACCTTCCTTGATTTCTGAGTATTACAAGCACATTCAGAGCTGCATTTAAGTTGCTAAAACTGTTCAGAGACCCTGATTGAACCCTCCTCAGCAAGGTGGCTGTGGAATGAACCCCAGCCAGATAATAAACCTGCACTTCTGCACTAGTTTGAGCCAAAATGCACAGTGTCAAGATTTTCTATTACCATTATCCAGTGCTGGGGTCATGTGTGCAGCGTTGGACAACCCAAAGATCACAGCTGCAGACGAGTCTCCTTCTAAGGGACATTTGCTCCAGGCTGGTGACAGAATTCGTGCAGAGGAGCTGCTGATGACGGTGCAGAAATTGGGCTGGGAGGAAGAAGGAAAGCGCAGAAAAGCGGCTTTTTGGACACTTTTCCGTGGTTTAAGGCAGCCCTCTAGAGACAGGAGAGAGCAGTGCCGGGAATGCGACTGCACCGGGGATGCGAGGGAGCGCAGAGCTCGGAAAGGAAAAAGAAATTTTATGCCAGTTTTGTTTGTTTGTCTTTATTTTTATTCTATTTTTTACGCTCTTCTGTATGTGCTTTTCTTATGGCTTGTTTGTTTGTTTGTTGGAGGTAATTTTGTTTCATTTTCTTTTAATACAAGGCTTCTCCACTTAAAAATAGATTACTGCAAATGTAGTGGCAGGACACAGGGAATGTCTCCCACTGCCAGAGGGCAGGGATGGATGTGATATTGGGAAGGAATTCCTGGCTGGCAGGGTGGGCAGGCCCTGGCACAGGGTGCCCAGAGCAGCTGTGGCTGCCCCTGGATCCCTGGCAGTGCCCAAGGCCAGGCTGGACAGGGCTTGGAGCAGCCTGGGACGTGGAAGGTGTCCCTGCCTGTGGCAGGGGGATTGGATGGGATTTAAGCTCCCTTTAGCCCAAACCATTCCAAGTTTCTGAGAGATTTCTATTCCACAATTACTGTTTCTTTATAGCACTCCAAGCACTTTGAATATCCTGGTAAATGTGTGGTACCTGTAAAAAAGGTGGAGTGTTGGAATCCTGGATGCTGAGAATTTTAGACTTTCTGTGCTGTCAGACTCTGACCCCCAAGAGAACTCTGCATTGACCTGAGGCCATGAAGAAGGTTTCCAAAACTGAATGATAGCACTAGGAATACAGGTAGTTTGATCAGAAGTGTGTAATATCACAGGGTGGAAAACTTAGAGTTCAAGGTTTTAGAATATAGAATATAGTAATACATATATGGAGAGCAAGATGGAGGTTTTAGGGCAGAAGCTGGTCCTTCTTCTTCACCTTCTTCTCCATGGTATTTTGTAATTGGATAGAAAAGTCTGCATTGCAGAATTTCAGTGATTAATTATCGAGTTAAAAGTGAAAACAATTTAGGTGTCATTTCTTAATTAAATAGTTTAACCTTAAAAGACCTTGTATAGAAAGATAGTTAGCCATTTTATAGCTTGTTAGTAAAATGTTGTAGAACTCACGACTTGTAAAAGAGATAAGAAATAATAAACATGTGAGTTTAATAATAAACACCAGATTCCATCTTTGGTGCTTCAATCCCCACCTTGACAGAGGCAAAAAAAGAAGCCAAGAACTGGCAGTGGAGTTCCAGCACAGCCATGTTTTGCCCAGGTGGAAGGGAATTGCTGTTCTGAGGGCAGGGTAAAGCTGGGCTGGAGCTCTGGGACTGAACTCTCCAGAGCACATGGAAACCCACAGGAATCCCAAATAATTTCAGTAAACTTTGGGTTAGATTTTAAATGTGCACCAGTTTATTTCTGCACTCGGATCAAAATTTGCACTTGAAGAGTTTCCTGTGGGATACTGGCACCTGGTGAGCCCTTAGGGCTGGGATGTATCCCAGCAATGGGCAGGCCTGCAGCACACCAACTTTACCTTGCCCACCTCTGCCTCAAACCCCTGTAGCTGCTGTGTCTGAAAGCTTTACAGACCATCTGCTCAGGCCTCAAGAATCCAGAGCTGCTGGCAAGTGAGGGAAGTCTGAGATGGAGGGTCTCTGTGGGATCTCCCTCCTGAGCTCCCATCTGCTGCAGCTGCCACGGGAGATTTCCCCATCTGGCTCAGCCTGCTCCAAACAGCTCCCTGCCCTGGGGGCTGTGATGTGTGACCCTGAGGAAGCAAGTTCTGCACCAAGAAAATGTCAGATCTCAAACCTGGGTCTAGTTTTTTTGTGATCAGCAGTTTTCGAGCAAAAATGTCAGAAAAGCCCTGTAAGAATCAGCCCACCCTGGCTTCTCTTCCCTGCCCCAAAGCAGAATAACCCACACACCTGTTTGATTTCACAATAAAATGCAAAGTGACTTAATCTTGTATGTTTGTATGTTCTCTTCAAGCTATATTTTGAAGGAGAATACCTTCTTTTTAGGAAGTATAAGATAATTGAGCAAAAATGGCACAGTGTCAAAAATACATGATTCCCATACAATACCTGTTGCTTAAACAAGTTTTTATAAATCAATCAGTTTGCTGGAGAATCACATCAATCTTTATTTTAGTGCAAACTGATGCTGAATATTCACCTCAGAGAGCTTTTTTTTTGGAGGGGAGGAGATGGAGGAAACTGATTCTAGAATTGATGGCAGAGTTTGTGTGTTGCTTCTTTATGTGTTTTTTGTATATTTTTTGTATATTTTTTCTCTTTGCCAGCAGCCACTCTTTTTCTTTTCAAAAGAAGATTCAAGGCATTGCTGAGTACCAGGCCATTGTGTCTTACCCACTGTGATGGACAGAACCTGGAATTTTCATAGAATCACAGAATCATTTAGGGTGGAAAAGTCCTCTGAGATCATCAAGTCCAAGCTGTGCCTGATCCCCGCCTTGTCACCCAGCCCAGACCACTGAGTGCCACATCCAGTCATTCCTTGGACACCTCCCAGTACAAATCCTTCAACCTGAACAGCCCACTTTTGTTTTATAGACTCAGCTCTGTTTGAAAAGTAGGAATACAACATAAAAGAGCCTTTTTGGGATGGCATTTTGTGTGTGCCTTTCAGAAGCAATGCCCTTCCCTCAGAGCTGCAGATGTTGCACCATGTGCATCCAGATGGGTGGCATAAACAAGGATCTTTTTTTTTTATGATTTGGAAAACAACTGTAATTTCTAAATTGTTGCAGGATTGTTTACCTTGGTCCACATCTGACAGAAATAATTGCAGTCACTGAGCTGAACAGAAATTAAAACAGAAGTATTTAAATGTCACCTGGGATAGCGGAGCAAGCTGTGATTTCTGACCTCTTGAAGCAACTAGGGAGCATCTGATAAAAACAAAAGACAAGACTAAACTAAGAAAAAGGGGACCCTCTTTCCTGTAGGTGGTCAGTCTGGGACCTGGACCCCAAAGTCGGCAGATAAAATTGTCATTTAGTGACATAATCTCTATATCTGACTCAAGAAATCTCTAAGCCACTGATCAGCAGATGAGGGATTGCTCTGAAACCTTTCACTGTAAGGTGTTCTGCTCCTCCTTAAGCCTCTGCTGTGACTCTGCTGGAGAATAGGTACCAATATCAATAAATGTTGCCCAGATGAAGTGCAGCTGTTCATTTGTTCACATTCACTGAGGAAGGCCAGAAATATTCAGCATCACATAGAAACAGCTCCTGTCATCCCCAAAACTTCAGACAGAACAAGTTCAGCAAGGTGTGCGAGCCCCAGGGGTGCTCATGTCTGGATTTTTGGCAAGCACTTGTACATCTGGGTGTGCATCTTGAGGAATTTTAACTGTAGGTCCTTACCATGCAGATTATATACATCTAAATCTATGATTTCACTGAGTCAGGATGCCTTTTGGTCACATCTTTATACCCTAGGAGGGTATGAAACAGCAAAGCTGCACAAACCTCCTTACCAAAGCCTCTTTCTCTTGCCAGCCTTTAATATTTTCCTTCCTGGCTCTTGATTTTTTTTTTTTATATTGACCCCTAAAATGCAAGTTATCTGTGAAATTATAGTTATTGCAGCATCTCTATTCCATGGGCAGGGAGCCTGAGCAACTGGCAACCTGAAATAACAACCCTGAGCAATTTGGTTGTGCTTTTTTTGATGCTCTTGTTTTCACCTCCCCCAGCCCCGTGCTGGCATGATAAGCATAATCATTTTCTCCCTTGGACTGTATTTAGGCCATATGCTGGAATTTGATCCAACACTCCCCATTTGCTAAGGATAAGAAATGGCTTTAATGCTGCACACCGACATGTGAATCCCATCAATTTTTCCCTGTTTCATTTCTTCCAATCACCCAACCAATTGGCTTGAGCAAGCAATTCAGGGGAAAAAAAAATAAATGTAATAGAGTTCCCTCTTTTGAGAAAGGTACTTCTGTCCAATTGCTTTCATCTTGAGAATACAGCTCTGAGGTCTGTTTCTAGGGATGTCCTCCAGCAGGCAGCATGAATTGCAAAATCAGTCACACAAATGGCCTCCCATATATAAAAATAACCAATATATCAACAGGGCTGAAGCCAAGCAGCTGTTAAAATAACTACCAGATCAGTAGCACTAAACTTACAACAGACAGATGCATCTGAAAAGGGGAAGTCCACAGCTTTTTTAGTTTGATTTATGTTGTTGCTTCATTTTTTATTCAAGATATGAACATTCTGAAAAGCAAATGCTAAGACTATGAAGAGATTGCCATAACAAAAGGAAATACAGTTTAAGTGTAAAATTACTGGGGGAATATTCCTATTTCTAATGAGGAAGGGTGCTGTGGCTGAGGAAAAAATTGGGATAAACTTTGTGGTGGAAAAGCCTTTTTTGGATGGGTTCTGCCACCCCTGCTTGTGCCCCACGGAGTTTTGTGTCTTGCTTGCTGCTGCTGCTGCAGGGATCAGCCTTACCCTGCACAAGACAGCAACTCCCTTTTAGGCTGAGCTGTATTTACCCATATTCATGTTCCTGAAGTTTTCAAAGTGTTGTTTGTATATATTTTTTTTTTTTTTGAGAGTTCCAGCAGGAGGATGGAGGGGTTGAGGGCAGGGAGGTAACGAGATAATATGCACAAATAAAAGCAGGGTTATAAAACTCTGACAGGGACACCTTCCACTAGACCAGGTTGCTCCAAACCCTGTCCACGCTGGCCTGGAACACTTTCAGGATGAAGGCAAATAATGTGAATTTCTGTTACATATTATATAAGATGAGACTAACCTTGTCTGTTTATGAGTGACAGGATTTAATGAGAGTATAATTGCTGAAAGACATGATTGATCTGTCTTAGAAGAGAGACTTGTTAGCAAAATTCATGCTGACCCCAGTGAGGCCAGAATTTTACCTATTAATTGATTTTTAAAATGCAAATCTATTCTCTTATCTAAAGACAATTACTTTATAAATTGTTGCTACCTAGATAAAACTCATAGAGGGAATAAATACCCCTTTAAGTAAAATACATGTGCAAGTGAATACAATTCTGGCTGCAAAAATAGTTGAGAAAATTCAGATTTAGTATAACTTCAAAGCCCAAAGTTTTTGAGTTATGCCCAATGTTCAGTATAAAAAGATACTGAATAAATATATCCAACAGATTCTATTCAAACTGAATGGGGAAGGTTCATTTTGAACTCTAATGACTCTTTATATTGCCCTGGGTTGATTCAGTGCATTGGAAGCCCTGAAGATGAATTTCCTGGAGCTCTAATATTAATTTGAGCATGTTTTCTGCTGTGCTGGCAGCTGCCAGGCTTACAGGAGACTGGTAATTCATTTTATCAGATGGTTTTCAAGGGGTAAAACAGGTGCACCAGACTTCGCAGCCAGTGCCTGGATACCCCACAGGCATCTGTCAGAGGAGAAATTTCCTCCCAGGGTTTTGATGGCTTTATTTGTGTGAAATGTGTCAGCAGTGTTTACTTGATAATTAGGAATGTTTGCTTAGCAATTAGTAATGTTTAATGAGGTATGTTGGTAAGGAGGGTGGCTTTCTAGGCTCTGGAAAACAGATTTTGAAGACCTGCTTGTGCTGAACAGGGATCACTGAATTACAGAGTTATTTAAGTTGGAAAAGACCAAGGAGAAAAAAAAAAAGGTGAATCCAATGGTTCCCCCAGCACTGACCCATGTCCCCGAGTGCCACATCCACACATCCCTCCAGGGATGGGGACTCCACCACTGCCTTGGGCCTGTTCCAAAGCTTGACAAGTATTTTGGTGAAGAAATTTTCCCTGATATCCGAACTAAGCCTCTCCTGTCTCAATTTGAGGCCATTTCCTCTTCTCCTGTCACCTGTTAGAAACCAGCTGTCACCCGGCTGTCCCCTCCTGGCAGGAGCTGTGCAGAGCCACAAGGTCCCCCCTGAGCCTCCTTGGCTCCAGGCTCAGCCCCTTCCCAGCTCCCTCAGCCCCTCCTGGGGCTCCAGAGCCTTCCCCAGCTCCATTCCCTGCCCTGGACACCCTCCAGCCCCTCAATTCCTCATCATGAGGGTCCCAAATTGTCCCCAGGACGGGAGGTCCCTCAGCAGCCCCAGCACAGGTGACAGTCACTGCCCTGGTCCTGCTGCCACACTGCTCCTCATGGACACACGAGCTCCCCAGGGGAGGAGGATGGTTTGGGAGGGATGCAGGATTTGCTGTTTGACTCCGGTCCCGTCAGGGCATCCCCGGGGTTCCCCTTCACTGCTGGGCTCGGACAGAATTTGCACAAAGCTCCAAAGCATCCCTAAAGGGTTGGTTGGCATGTCACCCCTGTTTTTCACTTCCAGCCCCTCCAGCATCTCCCCGTTCCCACATTTTCCGTGTCCCCCTTCGCCCGCCCGGCCAACGCCACGCGAGGGCGGCCTCGGGCTGCGCATCCCGGGAAAAGCGGGTTGGGATCGCCTCCCGGCTCCTCCATCCCGGGAAAAGCGGCTGGAATCACCTCCCGACTCCGCATCCTGGGAAAAGCGCTCTGGGAATACATCCCAACCCCTCTATCCCGGGAAAAGCGGGCTGGAATCACCTCCGGACCCCGCATCCTGGGAAAAGCGGGCTGGGAATACATCCCAACCCCTCCATCCCGGGAAAAGCGGCTGGAATCACCTCCCGAACCAGCATCCCAGGAAAAGAGGGCTGGGAATACATCCCGGCTCCTCCATCCCGGGAAAAGAGGGCTGGGATCACCTCCCGGCCCTGCATCCCAGCCCCGCATCCCTGAAAAAGTGAAACTCTTTGCAGAACTCCTTGAATTGCAGATACGTTAAGAATTCATCCTAGGTGTAATGGGATTTCCAATTTATACCTGTTTTTAATGTCTTTTGTACTTCACCGTGACTTTGTAAAAGACTCATGCCCCTGCTGGCATTTTGTGGGTGATTTACACAATTCACCCTCCAGGGACTGCTGTGCTCCTGGGGTTACAGACTCTCACCGGGTTTTGTCTGCTCTTTATTGCTTCTGTGCAATTATTTCTGTGGTACAAGGGGATAGCAGTGAGATATAACCATATGAATGCTCCTCTGATTACTTGTGATGCCTGCAACACACTGAGGAGGATTTCTCAGCACTAAGAAATTCTCTGGCAAATTCCAGCAGAAAGGAAGAGAAGGGAATTTAAATATTTTAATGCTGAGTAGCCAAGGCCATAAATATACACCCATCCAAAGAGTCAGACAGCTGGGAAATAGCAAAACAGCTAAAATTACCCAGATCCTACATTTAGTGGCAGACTGGAGGCTTTTCTTGGGAATTCAGCCCCAGAGCAAATAACTGATAGTGGCAGAGGGAAGGGCTGCACTGTCAGCTCACAGCTATCCCACCATCTCTGTACATAAACACACCCCACACAATGGATCTCTCCTTTCCAGCCCTCTGGATGTGATGAAACACTTTTTTTTTGGTTGTTTTCTTATTGATTCAGATTTGCCGATAACATTTTTTTTTGCCCCCAGCAAATATCCAAAACCTTTCCTTGTTTATGCACAGAAGTCAAGTCATACCTCCTTTCTGTACTTCTTGATTGTCCTTACAAGTCCTAGTTTGGGCTGAGAATTTCCAGGTAAAAAAACCCATTCCTTCCTAAAGAAAATGCATAGAAACCAGGCTTTTTTTGGTCTTTTTTTTTATTTTATTTTTTTTTAATAGCAACATGTGTGTGTTTTGGGTTTTTTCCCCAGCAATAACAGACCAAAGCAACTGAGCATCCATCTCCTTTACCCACACAGGATGTCAGTGAAATCCCCTGTAACACAGAGGCAGCATCTTTCCCTTGAGCAGTTATTTGTATCCAATAACTTCCTGACTAAATAATTTACTGAGGCTTTGCATATTTATAATTTCTTAATGAGATCAGTTGTGAAAGTTAACGATGTGCTGTCAAGACCAGCTGGGAGATTTGAGACACGTGTTGGACACACCTTCTCCTCTGGCTGTACAAATGTGTCCCCAGCCCCACCAGGTGACATGGCAGTGGCTTCAGTGACTTTCTAGAGGGCAGAAAATAGAGAATACCCAAAGTAATGCCTGCAACATCAAATAAAGTCTATTTTTTCTGGCAGCACGTGGGAAAAAAAAAAAAAAGACTGCTTTTACAAAAAACATGTTCTTGAGATCCTGCAAAGGTGTACTGAGAGAAATTGCTGCAAAAGAAAATCAACAGGCAAGAGTTGAGATTCCACGTTTCCTTATGAGTGCTGAGATTTTCTCCCAATCTGGAGAGCCCACTCCCTCTCCAGTGTGATGTTTGCCACAGGCACATGAAAACCACATTAAACAGGATGGATGTCACCATGCATTGACCTGCTGTGCTTTTCCCCACCCCACAACAGCAGGTGATGGTTGGAGAAGCTTTAAAACCCCCACACTGATGTGCTGAGAGCTAGAGCCTCCCCAGCCACTGCAGCTCACAGGTTTTACCTCTGGTGGCAAGATTTGTTTGCCCAGATATGTCCTCCTTAATTTCAAGTTTGCTGAAAGAAAAGGGATCAGAGCAATCAGTCCTGGCTTCTCTGCTACTCAAGGGAATATCAATTAATCCAGATAGCCACATGCTGATTGTTCTCCCTGTTACTATTACTCTGTATCATTTCCAAATCTTCGTGGGCATTTGCAGGCACTCTCTGCTGTTATGGATCTTAACTAGGCAGTCTCAAGCCCTGGGAAGCTGTTCCTGGGTTCAGATGTCCATTATGGACTTTTACTGTGTTTTTTCTCAGCAAGTGGGTGACAAGCAGATAATGCATGGGGCTATTACAGAGGATCCCCCTTTCCAAATCACAAAATTATAGAATTATTATAGAATTATAGAAAAGCCTGGGTTGGAAAGGATCTCAAAGCTCATTTAGTTCCAGTCCTCTTAGATATCTTCCAAGGCAGGATTTCAGCAGCACCTCCAGGTTCATGTGAAGACCCTGCAGCAGCTTCCTTTCCAAAGCTGTACAGACAAATGGTGGAAAACAAAAAGAAAACACGGCTTGTCTAGGTCCTCACAGAAAAACATCAGGAGAGATAGGAATAGAGTCTTGAGGCAGGAAAGTTTATTGTGAGAACATCCCTGGGTGAGGAACCTCACAGCAGTGGAGATCTTAGCCAGAAAATAATTATAATATTAAATATGTGTCCAATAACCTGCAAAGGAGATCCCTGTGGGAGTTCCCCTCCAGGTTCACTAACAGGGTGTTGTCATGACTTTTCTTTCTGTTTGTCCCTTTCACCTGGTCCTGGGTAAGAAAAACCCTCTTCAGATAAAAGGTGTTATAAAGAGTGCACAACCTTTTGTTTGATCACATTGACCATGTAAGTTGAACTTCTTATGAAGCTTTTCAAGTTACCTAAATTTAGGGTGCACTGCAAAACATGTAAAAAAAAAATTACACAGTGATGAAGCACCCTGTGGAAAATGTGGGTGGGAAAAGAGGCCTGGGGTAATCAGAGATTAAATCCAAACTCTGTGCAGGCCAAGGCTCATTTGTGTCGCCCGGGATCCTGGCGTGGTCCTTGGGAAGTGGCACCACATGGAGCCCAATGCTGACAGAGATGGAAAATTGCACTTCCAGGAGCAACACAGCTGCCTTTGTGGGCATTAATCAACAAACTGAAAAGCTGAAACTGAAGGGGAAATAATTACTAATGATGACAATGTTGAGAATGATGATAATAATAATAATAATAATAATAATAATAATAATAATAATAGCAACAATCGTAATAAAAAGACACTTGGAGAGATTACAGGCAAGGAGGCTTTTCTGGATGTGACTGAGGAAATCCAGCCCAACCTTCCAGCATGACTGTGAGGGGAGGTTTTCTGAGCTATTGGCATCTTTTTGATGTGTGCTGAGGCCCAGGAGTCCTTTGGTAAACCTGGATTAGACAATTAAAAGTGATAAAAATATAAAGAATAATTTCTTTTGCTCAAAACTGCCTCTAAGCATGTGTTTAAAAGCTTAGCTGAGACTCTGAATGTTTTAATTTTCTGAAGGGCAGGCTGCAATAAGCAAGTTGCTGAAATTAAACACAATAAACTGGTGATTTTAATGAGTTTTTCAACTACAGGTACACAAATACCCACAGACGAATAAATATTTAAAAAAAAAGTGCAAGAACATCCTGATGAGACACCAAGCCTAACCAGGGGATTAATTGTGTTAGAAAGAAGTATTGGGAAAAAAAAAAATCATATTTTATAAGGAATGGAAAAACAAAAGAATAATCAGAAAATTGTCCGTATGCTCCATGTCATTAAGGAAGGGAATAAAATGAGAAGGGACAAAAGTAATTTTTTTTAACGGCTTTGGGAAGGATTTTAATACAAACAGCAAAAGCTTGTTATAGCATGTAACCATGAAAAGGAAAGAAGCTGGATTACCATGCAGGAAGGATATTTTAGAGCTTGGAGATAATCCACATAAGGCCCAAACTTAATGGAAGTTCTGCTTCCTTTTTTCAGAGATAAAGGAAACAAGCACAGCAGAAACAAAATAAATTAATAAAGTGAACGAGGGCATGAAAATGGAAATTACTTCACCAAACTGCTGCATAAATGCAAACTGTCTGCAACAACTGACAGCAAAGAAAATGAAAGAAGCTGGTCATGAGAAATGACATCTGACACCCTTATTTTTGAGGAATGGATCAAATTACAGAGTGACAAAATAAATAAAGTAAGATAAGGCAAAGCTGGATGTGGCCCTGAGCAACCTGGTCCAGTGGAAGGTGTTGCTGCCTATGGCAGGGGGTGGAACAAGGTGGTCTTTAAGGTCCCTTCCATCCCAAACCTGTCTAGGATACTGACAACAAACCCAGGTGTTTTCTGCATCAAAACTGAAACAGGAAGAAGCAGCAAACTTAATTTTTCCATTAAAGCGTCTGAGAAAAAAAATAAAAATCTTATTTTCATGTTAACATAGGTGATAATGGCATAACGCTTGAAATGAAGGAGCAGCCTGCAATATAAGAACTGTAATTTGCTGTGTCATTGGATGTTGCAGTACACGAGGATAGAGAAACACATTTGCAGACAGCACCATCCTTATAAATTTTCACACCAAAGAAAATCGGTGGATAGCTTCTTTACACAGCCAAAAATCTCATTTATTTGTGTGTGAAGCAATTTTGGATCTCTCTTACACCCAGCCTTAGAAATATTCATGAGTTGTGATTGCAGCCAAGCACACAAATACATGGAAAAGCTTTCATGGAGCTCCTCTGAGTGAGGTTGCTCCAAGTGTGGCTGAACAAAACACAAATGCCACACCAGTGTTAATAAAAGTGATAAAACTGGGAGCAGTTCCTGCCAGTATAAACACATGGAAATGTTGAGCTGATCTTTCTCACCCTCACTGTAACTGTAGGGAAGGGGAAGTCAATGGAATCACAGAGTGAGACATTGCTCATCATGGACGTTTAAATTATTCCCCCAGAGGCTGTAATTTCTTAGAGGAACTTGCTCATCCGAGCTCATTTCACACACTAATCATGCCTGTAATTTGTTCTGAAGATTTCTGCCCTTCTCTGGTTTGTTTCTGGTCCTGTCAGTCCTCTGGGATGGCATCTCCCACCAGGGTCCCACTGGGCACCCTGGGCCTGCTGGGCAGGAGCAGGAGGGTGTTTGGGGGTGTCAGCTTCTCTCTGTGACAGTGACATGACCCAGGGAGTGTTTCCAGGGGGCTTTAGGTTGGATTTAGGGAAAGGTTCTTCCCCAGAGGGTGCTGGGAATGGGCACGGCCCTGAGGCTGCCAGAGCTGCAGGAGTTTGGACAGCACTGTGGGGTGGGATTGTTGGGGTGACTGTGCAGGGACAGGAGCTTCACTGATGGTCCTGTGGGTCCCTTCCAGCTCAGGATATTCTGTGGTTCTGTGAACCTCCCTAAACTGGAATCCTCTGATGGGTAGGAGGCACTGCAGTCTGTATTTTGGGTTTGGCACCCAAGGATCAGCTGCCCCAAGGAAGGCTTTCCATGAGGAATACTCAAGTACCTCTTGCTCGTTTTTCAGGGAGCTGGTGGAGAGACCAGATCACTCACCTGGAAACAGGGTTTGGAAAACTCCTCTTTTTTTTTGGGAGGAGCCAACACTGAGCCATTTCAACTTAATTTCCCAAAATGAGTGTACAGGAGAGGCAGGTTTTGGGCCTCCCTGCCTGCTGCTTCAGTTAGTGAGTCCTGCTGGATTTTACTGCCCTTAAAAGAGTGGAATGACCTTTCCAGACTGCCAGTGGGGTGTGAGCACAGAGCTCAGGTGTGCCCTGGACCTCAGAGAGCTGCGCTCACTGAGCTTCAGCACAAAGTGAGATGCTGAGAAACCTGGGGCAGGTGCAGCTCCTGCACCCAGCACCCCAAAAACCTCCCTGGTCACACAGGGAGGTGCCCAGGTCTGGGAGCAGAGGATTTGCAGCTTGCAGCCTTAGATTTAGGTGCCTAATCCCACCTAAACCCTTGTTCAGGGAATTTAATCCTGTATTGAGTGCAGCCTCCAGCTCTCTCTGCCTTAGCTCACCTGTAAAGCACTTCTGGCCTGAGGCTGGGAGGCTTCTGGAGGTGACAGTGCCTGTTGTGTTTGGTTTGCAGCAAATTTGTCCAGCCGAACAAATCCTGGAGAGGATTTCACAACTTCTTGGTACTTGCTCACCCGGGAAGAACACCTCACAAATTGATGCCTTTCGTTTGTGCAGCTTGAGTATATAAAATGTCACCAAATCAGGAAATAACAAATGATGTGGAGGATTTCTTTGCAGCAAACAGCTTGTTAATGCTGGAAAAATGCCTCTCAGTGGCTCTGCTAATTGTTGGGATATTTTACAGCAGGGGAATTTTTGGTTAAGAATCTCCCAGCTATGTAAGAACTGCAAAAATAAAGGAAAACAGGTAAGACTGAGCATTCAGGACAGACCTGTGTCAGGAGACAGGCTTGTTGGAGAGAATTAAAATCACAGTTTGTTCAATGTAACCAGACAGTGAGTATGCAGTCCTTGGCTATTTATAACTCACAAATAAGGCAAGCAGACAGCTAATATAGCCAGGGGCCAGCAGGAACAGAGCAGTGCAGCTTTATTAGCAAACCTAGGTGGACATGTCATTTGATATAACCATGTGGGAAAGTATTTTTATGGTCTGTGTGTTGAAAAAGGTCAGAGATGCTTTAAAAATGAAATTAAATGAAATTAAACCTTATTGAAGATAGCCGTGTCCCTCAGGCACTTGGGGTCCCTCAGAGGCTTAAAGATGATCTTTAGAGAGAAGTGGGTTAATCACAGGGGACTTCAGTCTGTGTGGAAAAATCCAACACAGCCAGATTTGCAATAGATGGGGGAAGAAACACCCTTTAGGAGCATATGGCAATTATCAGGCAATAGAGAATAATAGCTGCTTAATTATAAACTCCTGCATGCAGACTTTGTGACAGGCAAACTGAAAATGCTCTCTGGCAATGCTACAATCAAAATAATTTGATGGGGCAGTGATATCTGAGTTCCATGGGCTGGGTGATCAGCCAGCATGGGCCAGGGGGTTGGTGGCTTTCACACACCTGCATTTGTGTCTCACAGGGACAGATTTGTGCTGGGGAAAATCAAATAAAATAATTTGCCCCTGTCAGTGACGTTTGGAGGTGTTTCAGTTCACTCTTTGCTGTGTTTTTTGACTGGAAATATTTGCAATATTTGCAATATTTTGGTTTGCTTTTGTGCTGGAGCCCCAGAGGGGCTGTGGCAGTGCTGGGATGGCTCCTCTGCAGCTCCTGCCATCCCTGGGGGAAAGTCATTCATCCCAGGAGAGCCCCAGCAGCATCCACACACACAGCTTCTGCTTTGGCTCATAACTTTATCTTCTGTATTCTTATAAAAACAAACAACCCCGCCCTCCCAAAAAAACCCACCAAAAAACCAAAAAAACCAACAAACCCACCACCAAACTCTCATACCATTTTTGAAGACCATTTTTTCCGTCATTTTTTCATATATTTCATTAGAAACTAAATCGGTGAGAAGAAGTTTGAACTACTCCCAATAGAGCTCAATTTTTTCAAAAAAAGAGAAAAAGAGTATAAGTTTCTTCCCTTAAAATTTTTGAGAGGTGCAATGTAAAGGAAAAAAAGATAAATATGTAGGAGCTGTTTTAGTGGTGTTGTGTTTGGAGGCACAGCAGTAACCATGCCTCAGGTTAATTATTCAGGTGAATTAATTCTGCCCATGGAGTGATTTCCTCATGCATGGGGACCTAAAGCAAGTAACCTTAAATATACTGATCCTTTCAGACATTCCTTATTGCCTACTCATCCCTGCACTCAATAGTAACGATGGTTTAATTGTTGTGCAAAAGTTAGATAGTATTAGCAAGGGTTTAGCCTCCCTCTGCATTATACTGAATTCAAGTATGCTGTTGGCTTCTATTTTTGTCCCAAGAACTTCATTTTCTTCAGGAAAAATGTCCATCCATCACTATTATAAATTCAAGACAAATTATTCCCCTATCCAGAAAAAAAAATTGCTTCAATTTTTTTTTAGCTATCAAATGCATTTCATTACAGTTTTTTAAAAGTTTTATTTGTGTCAGTGAAGATATGTACTTTCCTCAGGAACCATGTGATTGGTATGTTATTTTAAAATAAGTGGGGTGATAGAACCAAAGAATTTTAGACCGGTTTGGGTGGGGAGGGACCTTAAATCCCATCCATTCCCACCCCTGCCATGGCAGGGACACCTTCCCCTGTCCCAGGCTGCTCCAAGCCCTGTCCAGCCTGGCCTTGGGCACTCCAGAGATCCAGGGGCTGCCACAGCTGCTCTGGGCACCCTGTGCCAGGGCCTGCCCACCCTTGCAGGGAAGAATTCCTTCCTAAATTCTAACCTAAACTTACCCTTTTTCAGTTTGAAGCCATTCCCCATGCCCTGTCACCTCATGCCCTTGTAAATATTCTCTCTGCAGCTCTCCTGTGGCACCTCTAGGCAATGGAAGGCTGCACACTTTGCTTGTGATTTCTTTATCCCTTTCACTTTTAATCTTCTCCTCTGAGTCCATTTTTTATTTTTATCTGGGTGTTGGGAAAGGCTGTAGCAGGACAGAATTAAAGTAGGTGTTTGTGTGCATTTGAACTCTCCTTACACTTCCAACCCAAAGGCAGCCAGAAATCAACCTTGCACTGCTACAGCCAGGGCAGGGGGACAGAGAGCAGAAAACTTCAGGTTGGAAGGCAAAGATTTTATGTTCTTTCATTTCTCTCTGTGCTGGAAATGCCCTTGGACAGAATGATGCCAAGAGTGGCACAGCTTGTGACACCAGCTCTTGGACCTCTCTGCTCCTCACCCTCCTCTACAGCAACACAAAATAAAACTTTTCTCATGCTATCAAAATTAGGGCAAGCTGTGGTCATTAATAATTGGGAGAAAATTAATTTCATCTATCAAAGCATCATCCTTCTCAGAGCAACCTGGATGAACACACAGCCCAGTGAAAAATATGTAATTTTTATTTCCACCACTTCTTTTGATCTGTTTTGCTGGGGAGTGTCACAGGGTTTTATATTTTTAATTGCTCCTGGGAGCAAAATCTCAGAGTCCACTTGAATAACAGGATAGCTTTGAATTCAGCGAGTGGAAATCAACAACTTAAGGGGGAAGAGTTTTCTTTTTGTTGGTGAAAAAAGCAGTTTTACCTTCTGGAAGCAAATTCAGCCTACATGGGTCCTGTAAGACTTGCAAATGCAAGAGGATGTTGTAAAAAACAGAGGCCACAATGCAGAGAGTGACTGCAAACAGAGCCAGGTAAGACCACACTGAATATCACTCAACATGTGGACAAAAATGTTTCTTATTCCCCATTCTAACTTTTCACCAACTGTCTGAAAGTTTGTATTTCCTTTTATCTTTTCTACAAGAGCAGACATCTCTTTTCCTGATCTGAATTAATCTTATTATTTTTCTTCTTAAAAACAGGAATAAAACCAGGTCACATGCTTAAAATCACAAGAATCTTTTTAAATGCTCAATTTTCACTGTCTTTAGAATTATTATATTCATTTAAATTTACTCAGGTTTTTTTCTCTTTTTTGGGGGAAAACTGATGCAGTTCTACTGGAAAATATTTATTCCCTTGGCTAAGGACAGTGTTGATACCTTTAATTTTGTTGCTATTTTGTCAATGGCAATCCATAATATTTCAATGTGTAAGGAATGTTTCCTATACACCATTCTGCATAAAAAGGCACGATAAATAAAATATTCCTTCAGAGAGAAAAGAACTGGTGGGACTGGGAGAAGTTTCCATCCCTATGAGCCAAATATTCTTCTGCATAGGTCAAAAAGCAGCCACCCCCCAAAAAAGCAGTTTCCTTGTGCATCATCCACTACAGTTGTCAAAATAAATTGTATATCATGTATTTAGGAGAAAACAATACCCAGGCAATTAGCTCAGGCTAATTTAAACCAAATTAATTAATCTACCTCAGGAAAATACAAATCATCAGCTCACTATTTTTTTTTCCAAAGCTTTTTATAACTTCACAAGAGGAAAAATTCCAGAAGAGCAATCCATAGCTGCACATGCAGCCACCTAAAACACAAAGAAAATAATTTATTTCTCTGTGACTCTGACATTTTTATTGGGTAAAAAAGATATTTCAGCTTCACAGCACAAATATCAAGACTGTAGGATCTTCATTTTCCTGGGATAGACTCATTGTGTGCTTGACTCTGTGAGATGAAGCAGAAGAACCAGGACAATCTTTTTGGCCCATCCTTTGTGTGTCCCTTGTAATTATTTTTTTAAGGGTTTGTCTGCTTTTAACTTCAGTGTCTTCTGGGGACTCCTGTCAGTAATTCCTTACTCAGAAGCCCAATTGCACATATTTTTACTGCCCTGCCACTTCAGCTCTCAGTGACCTCCTAGAAACTCTTTCTGGGGAAATATTTGTGAAAATCCACAGCAATACCAAAAGTTTATCTTTTTTTTCCCTAAAAATATTCTCATAAATAAAAAAAGGTCACTTGCAGAGATATTCATGAAGACTGTATAGCAGGGATTTGCAAAGGTAGCCTGGGGGAAAATGTTGGTTTCATTCAGGTAAGCAGATAAGTGATGTTTCTAGAAGCTGCATTGTGCTTGTATATGAATTTATATGTATCTATATATAGTTATATATGTATATATGTGCTTGTATATTTATATACATAGATGTTAAGAGTTCTAGATACTAAAATTTTAAACTTTCTGTACTAAGACACTCTAACTCCCCAGAAAACACTACATTTAACCTAAAACCATACAGAAAGCTTCCAAAATTAATGAATAACATTAAAATTATTAGAGTATAATTTGATTAGAAGTGTGTAATATCATAATATCACAGTTTAGAATATCAGTTTAGAATTTTATAATATAGAATAGTATATATATATATATATATATATATAAAACAAAATAAAGATTTTAGACCAGAAGCTAGTCCTTCTTCTTCACCTCCTTCTTCATAAGTTTAAGTAATATTTCATAATTAAACCGAAAAGCTCACATTGAGGATTTCAAGTGATTAGTTATTAAGTTAAAAGTAAAAATAATTTAAGTGTCATTTTTAAATTAGTTTAACCTTAAAAGACCTTATAACAAAAAATAACCATTTTATACCTTATTAATAAAATACTATGAAACTCACTACCTGTGAAACTGTAACATTTTCATAAGAAAAAAATAAACAAATCTAAACACAAAAACCTATCTCAAGTACCTTCAATCCCAACCTCAACAACAAAAAACCCAAAAAACCCCAAAACCCAAGAACCAACATATGCAAACTTGTGTATAACTACAGAGAAACAGAATAAAATGTGCCAATGCCAACCCTCAAGCCCACTGAGGGACTTTGTGCCCAAAATGTCCTCATGAAATGGAAGGCAAGGCACCTGAACACCTGATTACAGAACCAAGAGTTCCTGTTTATGATCACTGATATGGCAAAGCACTGGGGTTTTTTGGTGGTTTTTTTTTGGACAGGATTTCCTAAAAAGTCTTCATCTGTGCCCCTGAATGGATTGCAGACTCTTGTGAGGCAGGAATCTCTCAAAATTGGCAATACCTGCTATGATGAAGATGTGATTCAGCCCTTCCTTTGCCAAAATCAGCACCTGCTGAGATACCATCCTACCTTGCCGAGATTTCTGGGAATCCAAGGCAGCTGGGGAAATATTTCATCCCTTGGGAAGGCTGCTTGCCTGAAGCTCTAAGGGATGGTGTATCCAGCAGTATGGCTTCTGTTGTCATGGTGTGTTAATGACAAAGTTTTGTCCTCACGAGATGTCTTAGGCTGCAAGACGTGGCTGGGGGTGTTTATTCCACGTTAAAGGTGGGGCACTTGTTTTTTGTTCATGGGGCAGTTTTCTTTATCTCTCCCACAGCCAATCCTCCCTCCAGGAGATCTCTGCTATTCATGGGCCATTAATTATCAATTATCTTCTGTTCATGGCCACTGAGTGTCCCTGCATGGCTGATCAAATTCCAGCAGCCCATGGGGAGATGCTCCGCCCAGGGGAGGAGCCAAGCATTCCTACCTGGATACAATCTGAGCCTGGAACAGCACAGCAGCCTTTGCCCCCTGCATTCCCAGAGGAGCAGCTTTCTCCTGCCCTGCATTCCCAGAGGGAGAGCAGGCCCATCTCCAGCAGCCCTGGAGCTCCAGAGGAAAACTCCAGCCTTGTGCAGGATCCCTGCTCCAGCAGAAGCACAGTTGGCACTGCAGGAGGGCTGAGCCCCCATGGGATGGGACTGTGCATTATCTGACTCTGGCTGTGGTGACATTTGTATTTTTAATTTTCATATTGTAGAAAGTTATTTCTGTCCCACATATTTGCCTGAGAGCCCCTTAATTTCAAAATTACAACAATTCAGAGGGAGAGGGTTTATATTTTCCATTTCAGGGGAGGCTCCTCCCTTCCTCAGCAGACACCTGGCTTTTCAAACCAAGACATGAAGAATGAAATTACTGGATTGCAACTGCTGTCTACCAGCACATGCACCCCAAGAATGTGAGATTTGTCACAGGAATATGGAGAAAATGTGGGAAAGTGTTAATAACACCTTCTAGAAGAGTCTGTGGGAGCCCCCACTGATACATCCCACAAACTCTGCTGGCACTGAGGGTCTCCTGGACTCACATGTCAAAAGCCATGTGCAAAGTCCTAGGGGACTTCCAGCTTCCCGGGCCCTCTGTGGGTACAACAATATCCACAAGGATATAAATAAAGAAGGCATTTTACCCTGGAAATATACACGAAATTGATCCTTGATAAAAAATAATTTACAGCAGTGATGAAAAAATACAAAGCATAAAACCCCATTCCAAAGCCAATCATCCACCCCAGCTGAAGACCAACCACAGACAGAACTAATAACTAGAAGCAATTTATAAGGAGCTGAGAACACCATGAGAATAGGGGAATAAAATACATTTTGACTAGAACAATATAATGTTATTGGCAACACAATGTCATACAAGCCTCTGGAGGTGTCATGCTGTCTTCCTTGATTAAAAGCTTGAAGAGAAGCATGAGTATTAATTTAGAAAAACTGTTTATATCTTATGTCTCTCTAGAATATTATTAATTGGAGTGTGCAAAATTAGGTCTTCAGAGCTCTTGCAAATTACTGTAAGCAGCGAGTCTTTATGCAGAAGGATAAAGCAAGGATTTCAGAAGCTTTGGGAGAAGTAATTAAGTCCTGTTACTTGCAAAGTTCTGTTTGTTTACAGGAAGAACTTTCCCTACAGAAGTGGACACAGTTATTTTTCTTTGTTTTCCTAACAAATATTTCCTGAGGGATGACTACCAAGATTAATTAATCCTATTAAATCTAAGGCAGAAAATATCTCACTGCTGTGAGACTTGAAAATCTGCACTGGTTGTCCTGGATCCTCAGGCTCCATGACTTGGAGCATCAATAATATCAACCCATCCAAAGGCAGGAGACAGCTGAAAAAATGTCATTTGCAACAATCTCATTCTTTCAGCTGCCTAAAGAGATTAATTCCATTTTAAATGGGTTCAGGTAAGACAGACATGCCTCTCTGATCTTTGCTTTGGTGACAGCACGGGATCCATGAGGAGCTTTATTCCTGGGTATTTGGTGGTGTGGGAATGAAGAAAGTGTTTTACATTTACCCCTCCCTTTAGGATTTGAAATCAACATCCACCACTCCTTTTCTTTTTTTATCTGAATCCATCTTCATATATCCTGATACTTTTAAGAGATACAAATCTGGGGCTTAAGGACAGAAAGAAAGCAAAAAATCATTGAGAGGTTTGTACCATGGAGCAGCAATTTGGAAAAAAAATAGGGGTCATATTGTTACCTAAGCACAGTTAAATGATTCCTAATTTTCCCAGCAGTCTCTTAATGGAGGCTTAAACTCTCAAGCTCAGCAGGTCAATCCAAGTGATGGTGTTTTCCCATGAATAAGGGTTAAAGGATTGGGACCCCAAATCTGCAGCTGGTGCTGAGCAGAAAGCAGGGCTGGGAGGATGATGTATGCTCAACCTCCAGCTAAAGCCATTACCCTGAGAGTAAAGGAGCTCAGGGAGTGCCCATTGCCCAAATCCAATTTTCATAGCAATGTGTTGCTGAGAGTGCAGATTACTGAAAATTTGCCAATCCAAAGGTAATATTCAGAAAAGCCTTTCCAGTAAAAGTGGAAACAGCCTCTCAGTTAGCAGTGCTGCTCTTCCAAAAAAGCACAGGTGGAATAAACCGCACATAATTTCAATAAATAAACCAAAACACAAAGCAAACAGCGTTGTAAAAATACTGGGGACAGGAATTACATTCTAAGGCTGAGCACATGGAAATAAACCCTTTTGGAATGCTGCCACTCCAGCTGAGTTAGAAGTAAAATAAACCTTCATGCGCAGTCAAAGACCAATGGGTTTCTTGATGGGAGGAAAGTCAAATAGCTGAGTATTACCAGCAGAAAGGTGGGAATGCTGCATCCTAGGAAAGTCTGAAGTTTTTCTGCTAAAGTGACTTTTCCCCACCTAATCATTTCACTGTCTCTCATAAATGATATATTTACCTGCCTCCTTTTCCACCAGATTCATTCCCATGTTTCTCCCTGCCCATCCCCACAGGAGATGCTGTGGCTGCTCAGTTCCCAGGTCTCTCACACCCCCATGGAAAGGATGTGCTGGTGGTGGGTCCTGCAACCCCTCCCTGGGTGTCATCTCCAGAGGTCATAAACTTATTAATTAGTGATTTCCTTTCTAAATGTGGTAATCCAATGTCTAAACTCCCTGGGATGTGTGCCTGTGAGTTCCTGATCGTTGCTTTACCCCACAGGAGGGAACATTTTGGCACCACCTGGAAGCTGAGCATGTCTCCCAGCCCCAACCAAAGTCTTACTGATAAAAAGTCAAATATGGTGAAAGATAAACTCATTAAAATTATTATTAAACTCAGGGGGTGCATAACAAATACAGGTAAAATACAACTTTGATGTGATTCAAACCTATAAATGTGAGTGAGTGCTTCCACTATGGCATGTACCTATTTCTTTGGCCAGTTTGGGTGGAATTTCAGAAAAGAGGAGTTGTTTCCATGTGAATGTTCCAGCACTGAGCCAGCCTGGCTTTACCTGGCATGGCATTGGACTGAGTTGTTTTTAGGCAGCATGTCTGCTCTAAAGGAGAGATTGTTTGGAAAACTGTATTTAGAAATCCAGGAGTTTGATGGAAAATGAAGTCTAATTTCTGTCAGTGAAGTTTGATTGCTGAGAGCCTTATGAAACAGGAAAAATATTTTCTGCCTCAGGAAATACGCATGTTAACTGGATATTACTTTGAATATTTTAATATTCTGGCTGACACATCTGTTCCAAGGAGATACAAACTCCTCTTTCATGTGGCAGCTGATAATCTGGCAGCTGATGGAGGGAGAGTGATGAAGATTGTTTCAGAGGAAGATTGTTTCGAAACATGATTTAAATGCTACCCTGGGATTTATAAACTTTAATTAGTCCCAGTTCAAATGCTTTTGTTTCCAAGCAGACAGAAAGTGCTGATGCCTGGCCAGGGCTTGTGCAGTGGTCCTGCCTTTGGGCTGGGGGGCACTGGGTGCTTTTTTCTCCCCGTGCTCTCAGGGAAAATCAAATCTCTGGCAGGCACAGCAGCGCACATGCGCTGCCACCAGATCCACACAGATGTGATTGTCTGCCAGCCTGTAAACACTGCTTTTGATGATGCCCCAGAAAGAGAATCTAGTTCACTTCCTCCAGGCTACGAGAGCTAACTGGGATGGAAAAGAGTGAGCAAATAGGTGGAAAAGAGCCAGCAGAGGGAAGGAGGGCTGGCATCCCCGAGTGCCCTGCAAGGGAGGCTTTCCTGAAGCTGCCCGAGCCCAGGGCAGCCAGCCCAGCCTGTTAAATGCACATGTGCTGATGGATAAATATTGTGCCTGGCATTTGGAGAGGTGATTCTTCCCAGGGAATGCTGCCTTCCCCAAAGACAGGCACTGGAATGCTGTTAAAGCCCTGCTGCTCAGGGAGGGTTGCTTCCTTGTGGGAAATCTTGTGTAAGAAGATTTTCAGAAAGTTGGGAAAGCAGGCCTTAGAAACAGAAAGAACAGAGAATTTGCAACCAGCTACAGCTGTAAAGTCTGAAGGTAGAAAAAGTTATAGTAGTATAGCAAGCAATGACATGAAACAAGAGCTTGAGTTTTAGGCTTGGTTAAGATAGACCTTAAGACTGCAGGAAAATATGCTTAGCAAGCTAGTAGAAGATTTTAATACTGGAGTATTGTCTGTTGTTAATAGAAAACAAACAAGCAAGCATTGTGTGAAGCAGGTGTACACGTGCTTTTAGTGATTGGCTAGAACAATTGTCTGCAAGCTTTAGCAATATGCTGTTGGCTAGAAAGTTTTTTAAATGTTCTGTAACAAAGAAATTTTTCACTGCTGCTGGCTGTATGTGAGCTTTTGTCATCTTTCTATTGTCTCAACCATGTCATGAGGCTGACGCTGCAAATAAAAGCTCAAGGAACGTCTCCCAGCAGTCCTGTGCTGTTTGTGGGAAAGAAAAATTTCCCCACACACTTCCTCCCTTCTCCAGCTAATTGGAGAGAGTGATTCCAGGTCTGTCCAGCTGGGAATCCTCTGCCCTGTGCTCTCGAGCATTCAACATTTCTGCTGCACTTTGAATCACTCCACTTCTATTACTAGCAACACCTGACCAGAGCAAATGGAGCACAGCTTTTTAGGGGGTTGTTTCTGCCCTTAGTCTGTTGGTTTATTTATTTGTGAACATGCTGGCTGAGGGAGCTTATTAAATAATAATAATAATGCTGGGATACAATCCTGAAACAGCTGGTGTAGTGTGTTCTTAAAAACCTGACAGCATCTCCACACTGCTGGATATTCAGCTTCAACACTGGAATGGATTTAAACAAAACAAAAAAGCAAACAAACAAAAACCCAAACAACCCCCCCCCCCACAAAAACAACAAAAAATCCCCCCAAACAAACAAAAAAAAAACAACTAAAAAACCCCTCCCCAACAAACAAACCCCGCCAACAAAAAAAAAAAAAAAAAAAAAAAAAAAACCCAAAACCCAAAAAATAATAACACAAAAAAACCCTAAAAAGAACCCCCAAAAACCAAACAAAACCAACAAAATAAAATCCCCATGTGTGCTTTTAGATGGGATGTATTCCCAGTTTGGTGGGTTTCACTTTCTCCTTCATAATTTTGCTTCTGGTCTTGCTCAGCAGGGCAGACCTGCCTCACTTGACTGCTGCACAAAGGAATTGGCACTGGATTTCTGTGGCCTCCTCAAACAGCCCGAGGGAAGGGGAAGGGGCTGGAGGGGACCCTGAGGGAGGGGAGGAGAAGCTGCAGCATGAGCAGCAGCTGTGAGCACAGAGCTCTGTCCTCCCCTGGCTGAGGGACCCGTGCAGCTTCCCCTGCACCAGCTCACTGCTGCTGCCAGAGCGATCCAGGGGGCTGGCATTGCCTTGGTAACTCAGCAAGAGCCTTCTCCGTGCAAAAATTACCATGTTTTATCTGTTTTCAAACTGTGGGAGCAATCTGGGTGCCCAAACGAAGCACTTGTGCTGTCTCAGTCTTTCCAAGCTGTCCCTGCTGCCACCTGAGCTGCCCCTGACCCCTCCACAGCCCCAAAGGGGGTCTCAGTCACCCTCGGGGGGAGGATGGCACTAGGTGCCTGAATTTGTCATTAAATATCATCTGGCAGCCCTCTGTGCACACAGAACCTGGTGGAATTGAGTGAAAGCAAGAGAGAGAAATAAGCTAAGCAACACTGAGCCTTTTTTAGGAGATGCATATGGATAGCTTTCAGCAGTCTGGGGTACGGGCCAATTCACTGGGGTGCCCCCTGCAATTAGGAAGTTTTTCCTTGCTCTGGAGCTCTGGCAGGTTGCTGAGATGAGAGATCCTCTGGTTTGAGGGATTTCCTGATGATTGTGGCTTTTCCCCTGTGCATGTATGACAGCCCAGGCTTTCAAGTATCTACCTTAAAAATCTCAGTGGTAATAACAATTTCCCAAATTGAAACAGAGGTGAGGGAGAATCAACGTGAGGAAAGGCTGCCTTGACTATTAAAGCCCTTTGCTTTCCCTGAATCATTTGCTGCCTGGTTTGGTTTGAAAAGCCAGGTGTCTGCTACGGAAGGCAGGAGCCTCCCTTGAAATGGAAAATACAAACCCCCTCCCTCCCAATTATTATAATTTTGAAATTAATGGGCTCTCAGGCAAAACTATGGGAGCAGGAATAACAGTTCTTTACTAGGAAAATTAAAAATACAAATGTAATAGTACAAAAAAACCCCACTGCCAGAGTCAGTTTAGGAGCTGATCCCTGTGTGTCAGGGTGGTGGCACAGTCCCATCCCAGGGTGGCTCAGCCCTCCTGCAGTGCCAGCTGTGCTTCTGCTGGAGCAGGGATCCTGCACAAGGGGGGAGTTTTCCTCTGGAGCTCCAGGGCTGCTGTGGATGGGCCTGCTCTCCCTTTGGGAATGCAGGGCAGCAGAAAGCTGCTCCTCTGGGAATGCAGGGGGCAAAGGCTGCTGTGCTGTTCCAGGCTCAGATTGTATCCAGGTAGGAATGCTTGGCTCCTCCCCTGGGCGGAGCATCTCCCCATGGGATGCTGAAATTTGGGCAGCCATGCAGGGACACTCACTGCCATGAACAGAAGATAATTAATAATTAATGACCCATTGACAGAGGAAATCTCCTGGAGGGAGGATTGCCTGTGGGAGAGATAAAGAAAACTGCCCAATGAACAGAGGATAACTGCCCCTCCTCTGACAGATGGCAATGGAATACACAGTCCCAGCCATATCTTGCAGCTTTTAGGACACTGCCTCTTTCAGAGGCTTGGTTAATTTACCTGTGCTCACACAAGATGCTGCCCCTTCACATCCCAAATTGGGCTCTGCAGGAAATGAAGCTCCTGCTTGCCTCTGGCATTTTCCCAGCAGCTTCTCTGGATTCCTGCAGGAATCAGAGCTGTCACAGCTGCCACTGCAATGGCACCAACCCCAAATCACACACCTTGCAAGAGTGCAAGATCCATCATCTCCCTGCTGAGGCTGGGGTTTTCTTTGCTTTTCTTTGCAGCTGCAGCAGAATCAGACACCCTAAATCCACTGCATTTCAGTGGGATTTGTGTGTCTGATTCCCCTCTGACAGGCTTCCCCTCTGCTCCTGCAGCCAGCTCTAAGCCTTTCATCTATTTTGGCAATTTACACACTATTAACACCATTTCCCATTAAATCTCATCCTGCACCGAGCTCCTGACACATAACAGTGTTATAATACTTCATAACTTCACATTTACCTTATAACATTTTCAAACAAGATAATATGATTCACTCTTTTGGCAATCTCCCCCTTTTGTGTCACATAAATTATTATAGAACTCTTTAAAAATGGAGTGTGTCTGTTTAAAATATGTTTCTAAGTGAGGAGGATGTATGAACAAAATAAGCTTTGTGCAGAAATGTTTAACCTGGTGGATTTAAAGCAACATTGATTAGAGCTTCTAATACACCTCTCCAAATCTCTCCCACATCACCTCAGCTGGCTGGCTGCAGGGTGATTTAGCCAGAGTCCTCACAGAGAATGACCAGATTTTGGGGTTCATGTCTCATTATATCCTTCCTGTGGCTCTGGGCTGATTTACTGCCTCTGTACTTGGCTTGGGTTTGGGTTTGGGTTTGGGTTTGGGTTTGGGTTTGGGTTTGGGTTTGGGTTTGCAGAGCAGATCCCCCTCTGCTGCTGTGTTACCTGAGCACACAGGTTGCACTTTCACGTAGTCATCATGGGACAATCAAATCTCAGCAGAGTTGTTTTCATGGCTCTTGCTAGGATATTATCTGTATTTCATAATCAAACAAGCCTGGCATAGTTGATGTTGCACACTGAAGTCTGTGGCTCGCCACAAATATGAGCAGTAAAACATGGCCTGCTTCTCCTTTTATCCCCTGCATGTGTTCCTAAGGACCAAGAGCAGCAAGGGAGGGCTTTGTGAGCCTCCTCTGTGTTCTGAGGCCAGGAAAGGCTTTTCCATCCTTTGTGTGAGCAGATGAGCCTGGCACACAGTTTCACAGGATTGGATCCTACCATGGAATCACAGAGTGGTTTGTGTGGGAAGGGACCCTAAGGATAATCCAGTTCCACCCCCCTGACATGAGCAGGGGCACCTTTCCACTAGATTTCTCCATTTTTGTGCTCTCTTTCCATAACCAAGGTGTAGCACAAGAGCTTGGAGCTAATAAACACCAAGTGGGATGAATCTGGGAGGGCTAAATGCCAACACTACCCCTTCAATATCTCTGTAGGCCTCTCATTTCAGCTGGTGGGACATCTCCCCTTAGTTCTCTGCAGAGCTGGAGGCCAGGTTTGCCCCAGGGAGGGTCCTGGGGACTGGGCTTGACCTGCCCCAGGGTCAGACAGGGAGACATCTAACACTTCTCCTGGTCAAAGGCTCTGTGCTTGCAGAGCTGGCAGAAGAGCCCTTAGCAAATTCAAAAGATGGTGCAAGCAAAATGGACTGTGAGGTCTGCTCACAGCCCTGCTCTCATTAGCAATTAACACTCCTCCCTGCTGGAGAAGAGTTAACGATTCCTTCGCAGGGGTTGACATTTTCCCATCTCCAGAAGTTGCTCCCTGTAGGCAGAATGCCACAAACTGTTGGATTTCCTCTCTAAAGTGACTTGTCACTGAGGGAGCAACCAGGGAAACAGGCAGCCAAGAGGTTCACCACTTGCAATTACCACATCTCCCCTCCTGTTCCTGTAACCAAATCCATCTGGATCCATCCTGATCTCTCTGGATTGCTCTGTCCCCAGTTGTCCCATGACAGCACACTGCATGTGTCTTCAGCCAAAAGTAGCAACTCATGAATAAAAAAAGGGATTTCTACCCACTACACCCTATATTCATACTGCATGCACAGGATTTATTTAGCTTGCATGGAGTGATTTTATTTGATGGCACAAAATACCTGTGCTGTGCTGCAGGAGCTGAGTGGAGCTCAGTGCTCCCCTTACACCTTCCCACTTCTTGGAAACACCCTGCAGGCAGCTCCAAAGTTGCTCACCTCAAGATTATTCCACACATGAGCTTTAAAAGTGACATGGTCAGAGTTTTCCATGTTTTACACTGTGGTAAGAGGTCAGAATTGGCTTTTGCTCTTAGAGTGCAGTGATGCAAGAGGATCCAGGGGAATCAGAGAGTTATGGGATATCCAGGGTTGGAAGGGACTCACAAGGATCATCAAGTCCAGCTCCTGGGCCTGCAAAGACACCCCAAGGATCCCACTGTGCTCCCTGCCATGGGAAGGAAGACAAGGAGCTGGTGTGCATCAGCAATTCTCCCCCATGGGCAGCAAGCCCAGTGTCTCCAGGGAGCATCCGATGCTTTTTCGATGTCTGCTGCTTGCTGCCCAAATTTTTACCACCTGGAAAACCCCAGCACATCCCCAGGAGAGGGAGGAAGAGCCCAGCAGCAGTGATTTCTGGAGTTTGGGCAGTCTGACACCTTCCTTTGGATCCATTCCCTCTTGGGCACCACCATGGCTCAGGAACACTCCCCTGATCTGTGGTGGATCAGTGGCATCCATGCCTGGTGGCTGGTGCACAGCCTGAGCACATCTCTTCATCTTTTCCAGGGAATCCTGGAATTCTGAATTCTTCTGAATTCCTGTTCTGAGAAAATTCTGGTTTTACTGGGAAATGCTGCATTCCTGGAGACTTTGAGAAATGTCACATTTGTGGCTCATTTAATCTGCATATTTGTATTTGGAGTAACATTACATTAGGTTAACTGTTATTGTCATTCCAGATATTCACTGATTTCCATGTCTGTATCCAGCTGCTGAGCCCCATTTGATGTTACAGCAGGAGCTTTTCCTTCTTTATGTTTAATCTTTATTGCCTAAAACATTTTAAGGGACTGTAAACCCCCCATAATATGGAAGATAAGGTAGTTTTCAAGTACAGCAGACCACAGGAAGAAAATCCAATCTTTCAATTATTTTTATTTAAATTCATTTTAACCAGGGAGCAAGGTTTTACTGCTCTTTAGAACATGATGCTGAATTTGTCCAGATTTTCTTGGTACAGGCATTCATCCAGTTACACTTATTTAATGTGCTAAATGACCTTTTAAAAGTGCTTTTTGATGTCATGTGGAATATCAGCAACACATTTTAGAACAGCAACAATGCAAGTTCTTTCTCTTTCTTACTTTTTCTGTAAATCAAAAACTAAACATGCTTGCAGTATTTTTTTCCAACAGTACTTTGGATCAACTACAATATCTGGTTTTTTTTAAAAAAGAAGAACCTTCATTCCTTCCAACCCATCTCAGGTATTAGAAGAAATAAGAGACTGAGAATTAATCTGTAATTTCAGTTATTTGCCTAAAATTTTCCTGTTCATAGCTGAAGGAACCTGTTAGTCCTATTCTTCCACAATTTGCTTCTAGAGCTGAAAAATACCTGGAGATTATGGACAGAACAGCAAACCCCAGGGGTGTTTAAGATGAGTTATACAGGATGGAAAAGCTTTAACAGAATAATCTTTCAGAATACTAATTGGTTGGTAATGCTGACAATTAGTTGCTTCAACTCTGTTTTATTTCCTTCAATTTAGACAGTTAAATAGAGATGCAAAGTTTGATAATTACACTCCAATTGGGAGTTGTACTATAAACAAATAAGATACAGTGTCTAAATTGATTAGCAAATCTGCATAAAGCTTTCTTTAAATGCAAGATGTATTTTTCATTACTGTGTAATTATTCATTAAACACCAGCTGTTAAAAGTCAAGTTAATGAAATATGAAAAAGTGTAGGATAACAACCAAAGTCAACTCATTTTCAAAAGAATTTTCTTGAAAGGGTTCTCTGAAAATAAACATGTTTGATTTGAGCCAGTGAAACTTGTCACACAAATCCGAGGAGGAGAGGATAATGTTTGCTGAGGATTTCATTGTGAAAACAAAACCATTCCCATTTCCAAATACCATTTCCATGTTGGTTTTTGAGAAGCAAACATAACATTTTACCCAAAGTCTCCTAGAGCACAGTGATATTTAAGTTCTTAGGAAGTTTATGGGAAAGCAAAACTCACCACTTGTTTTCTGTCTGAAATACTTCCCAGATTTTCACTGTCAATTACTTCTCATCCTAATTTAAACATGAACTTAATTGCATTCAGCAAGTTCAGCTGCTTCCATGGGGAAGGTTTGACAGAGCACAGAGGTGCTGCCATTTGGAATCCTCCCGTGAGCTGAAGAGGCAGGAAAATCCAATGGCACAGAGGAATTCTTCTGAGTGCAGCTGACCACTCCTCAAACAGCAGAAGCAAGGACTTGTGTGCTCATCATGGAGCTGCAGCTGGCCCCTGGAAAGCTCCTGGGGCTGGATATTCACCAGAATTGTGGAAACACTGGAAAAGATTTGGGTGCCTGCTCCTCAGTCACCTCCCTGCTGCTGATCTGGCACCTGTGCCACTTCATTCAGGAAAGCCAGGAGTTTGGGTGCTGGAATCTGCAATGCAAGGAACTCTCAGAGCTTTGGGCTTGTAAGCCAAAGCTTAGAATTAAACACAGGATTTGATCTGACACCTTGAAAAAGGCTTCCAAACTTAGGTGCTAGAAGTGAGAATGTGGATTTAGAGTTTATGTTAAGTAAAGTTTAGAGTTTTAGAGTTTAAGGTTTAGAAGAAATAAAGTAGTTACAAAGGTAAAGGAGGAGTTTAGAATGCAGTACTCTAAGTTTCTGCATCATAACATGATTGGCTAAGAAAGCTCACACTGTAGCATGGTCCATAAGACAAAACATTTAAGGATTGGGTCAAAAATATAAATATCCTTCTTAGCAGTGTTTTATAGGTCAATAACTCCTTAAAAGGTGTTGTAACTAAGGGTCTTGTGACCTTATGAACCATGTGGTAAAGATGTGAGCTGAGCTCAACCTTCCTGCTTATGTGGAAGATAAGAAAATAAACCTCATCATCAAAAACAACTCAGAGGCCCCATCTCAAATTCCTTCCAAAATTCCCCACAAGTGAATTCTCACATTTGGGACACAGAGAAGCAAAGAATTATAGAATGGTTTGGGTGGAAAGGGACCTTAAAGCTCATCCAGTCCAATCCTCTGCCATGGGCAGGGACATCTTCCACTGTCTCCAAGCCCTGTCCAGCCTGGCCTTGGGCACTGCCAGGGATCCAGGGGCAGCCACAGCTGCTCTGGGCACCCTGTGCCAGGGCCTGCCCACCCTCATTGTAAAAACCATCTTCCTTAGATCTAATCCAAACTGATCTTCCTTCAGTTCCAAACCATCACCCCTTGTCCCACAACAACAGGTCCTGAAAAAATGTTTGTCCCCAGTTTGTCAGACTGAAAAGTCTGACACAGCTCACCCAGCTGCATTTTCAGCCTCTCTGCCAATTAAGCAGCAAGGGCTGTTATACATAAACTTTTTTCTCAGAAATCTGATCTTATTCCCTGCTGCCAATTAGGTTTAGCATAAGCAATTTTTTTTCCCCAGCTCTTTTTCCACTCCGTGGAAAAGCCTGATGTTTTTCTGCCTAAGTCCAGCTGAGAAGTCAGCAAGCTGAGTGATTTGCAGAATGGAAAGTTGAAGGCAACATGGATACAGCAAAACATTTGGTTTTAACTTTTTAAATGGAAGCAAAAGGTTTGGATGGGCCCAAGTCAAAGTGTGTAATTTGGATTTGTTAAATGAAATCAAAACTCTGGATTGCAGTCTGGTCTGACACAGGATGCTCACAACATCTGAATGTTGTTTCCCCGGATTCATGATGGTTCATGGACACCAAGCTGATTTCACTGTGGTTCTTCAAGTCTGGGAGATAAATCACATG
Organism: Passer domesticus; assembly: GCF_036417665.1. Taxonomy (NCBI): domain Eukaryota; kingdom Metazoa; phylum Chordata; class Aves; order Passeriformes; family Passeridae; genus Passer; species Passer domesticus. The sequence continues at coordinate 54,804,692 of NC_087481.1, forward strand.
GAAAATCAGTTTTCTAATGTTGTGGCAGCCAGAAGGAAAGGGCAGAGTAGCAGAGGGAGGGGAATATCTTTGGGCTGTTGATAAGAGACGAGAGTGGTTTCTAAACCCATCTGCTGGCTAAGCCTGTATTATACTGGAGATGATGTTTGGGACTTTACCCTATTTTGGATCATTTGTCATGGCTTCCTAATCTTGTTTTATTCCTCAGAGTTGGAAAATGTTCCTTGCATGTCTGTATTGCACAAACCACTTGGGTGTGTATCAGCCCTTATCCAAAATGCTCTTTGAAATTCCACTGTCACTGAATTCTAATGGCAGGAAATGGCTACACAGTTTATTAAATATTGAGTGATTACCTTGGCTACAGAGTATTTATTTCCAGGCTGATAATTTTCTGATAAGAAGCTGAATATGTATAATTAACTAGCTAAATTAGCTCTAAAGAATTGTAACATATCTTACCTACTACAGTCTTTTTATTTCACTTTAAGTCATGACTTGAACAAGGGCCACACAAATGTAAAAATCTATCTGTTAAAGAAATGATGGCTGTTTAGGAAGTTTGTTCATGTTTATAAGCAGAAACGAATTTTTTTAAGATTTAGAGTGCCAAGAAATCTGACTGCATATAATTCTGCCTCTTGGGGTAATAAATAAAAAGAAAGCAGGAGAACACAACTGCCCCCTTTCTGAAATGTGTCACAGTTCACAGAAAGGATTAATGTGCTTTTCTTAGGAATAAGAGGTCATTTCTTAGGAATAAGAGGTCAAACTATTAAAAGGGGTCTCAGCCTGGCTTTCAAATTTAGATTGTTCTTACTTTCCTATTCCTGGATGCATTTACTCAGCTAAGACAGAGAGCATCTTACTGAATTCCATTTTTCCATGGTGAACTCCATGGTGATCAGGGTGTTTGATTACACCTTGTACAGGGCTGACCACAGCCACGGGACACTCCTGATGTGACACACACAAAGACCCAATCTCAGATAAAAACTCACCATTTTCACCCGAAAAATGAAAAGATGGAGAGATCTGCACAGACACATGCTGAAGATTTTCAATTATCAGCAACTAATGTAAAAATTGATTGGAGAAAACCCTTTAGGCTGGCAGACACTTTACTGACAAAGATGTGTTGGGAGAGGCTGAAGCCTTTAAATCAGTCATTTACAGGGCTGGATTGTCACTCATCTTTCAGTCCCATCAAGAGAAAATTGTGCCTTACTCCATGTGCTGGTTTATCTACTTCAGGGTGACTGAGATCATACAAACCTCAATGTCCTGAGTGATTGACTGCAAACTGACTCTTGGGTTTATTTTTTCATTTTATTTGTTATAAATATATTCAGTATTTGAGTTTCATAACTTGATTTGTTGTCTGCCACTTTGGGAAGTACTCAGTCTTCCCCAATTAATGCAGGAAGGCAACTAAAGCCAATTATTTTTGTCTGTTTGGGAAGTTTTTCCCTGTTTGTTGAAAAGCTTAACAAGGGTTAATTAAAATCCCTCAAATTCTTCCCACTGATCTTTACATAAGTCTTTGCTCCAGCAAGTTCAGGGTCAGGCATAAAATACTGCATGCTATAGGGATGGATGTCTAAATCAAATAATCAGCAGGGGATAGAAGTGACAAGAATGAGAAATAATCCTGATTCCAGCATAAAGAATGACCTAAAATATTGAAATGCAGTAGACTTTTGCCTTGACAACTCCTGCCCATGCTGCAAATAACAGAAAGACACATAAGTAATAGCCTTTTCTATCTAATCTTGCCAGAATTGCTCAAGACATATCTTTTGGGGGATTAACTGTTCCTGAACACTTTCTTCAGTGTTTCAGCTCAGAAAGCCTTTTTCTTTGCTGTGTCCTTCTTACCTATGAGATTTTTTTCTTTAGACAAAAAGCAACCTTAACCCAGAAAGTGCAGCTTTTCAGATCCTATTAGAAAAGACCACATTTTGCTTGTGCCTTTCATGCTGCTGTATTGAGGAAAGAAGCAATGCTGCCACACTCATCTGGGAAGGAAATGCTCAGGGCTAACAGAGGCAGCCAGCTCTGGAGGAGCAGCTTTAGAAAAAACAGAGCAAGGATATTTTTATTTTTTAAAAAATTCCAATGAAGGTCTATTGTATTTTGGGGTGCCCAGATGAAGGAAGTAATGATTAATCTGACTCCATGTTCTCAGAATGCCAATTTATTATTTTATGATACTATATTCTATTAAAGAATACTAAACTAAACTATGCTAAAGAATACAGAAAGGATACTTACAGAAGGCTAAAAAGACAATAATAAAAACTCGTGACTCTCTCCAGAGTCTGACACAGCTTGACCCTGATTAGTCATTAAGTCAAAAAAATTCACATGAAACCAATGAAACAATCACCTGTTGGTAAACAATCTCCAACCACATTCCAAAGCAGCAAAACACAGGAGAAGCAAATGAGATAATTATTGTTTTCCTTTTTCTCTGAGGCTTCTCAGCTTCCCAGGAGAAGAATCCTAGGCAAAGGGATTTTTCAGAAAATGTGAATGCCACAAAGGTCTTTCTGTATAAATTCAGTAAATCACCAAAGGAGAATTTAGTGATATTTTAAAGCAGTTTTCCCTTGTAGAGACAGCAGCAGATAAAGAGGGTGGTTGCAATCAGGAGAGAATCCAGGAAACCAAAGATAGAGTTAGGACATATTTTGCTAGGATGGAAGTCTGAGCAGAACATTGTTTTTGTAAGGAATGTCACTATTCCCAGTTCCCACTTTTCCAAGTCCACACCCACCCATACCTACAGGTGCTCACACAAACCCAGTCCTTCGTAGAATCCATGTTCCTTTAATACCCATACAGGCTAAATCCTTCTCTTAATTTGTCTTGGAGCTAAAATTATACTCCTGACCCAGGAGCTGGGCAATGAAAATATGTATTAATATGTTATTCTCCAAATAAATTATCAGAAAATCCCTCCTTGGCTCTCTACATGCCAGGTATAGCATCCTACTATGGGACAATTAAAAAATTAAGGAAATGAGACAAAGCAACCAGAATCCCTTAAAACAGATGAAGTTCTGTTTGGATAACGAATTGCTTCTTGGAATTTTTAATGCAGATCCTGTGCTGTTTTTCACCCCCCTTATTATACAGGTTTCTCTAGTGAAAATCATCCAACACAGTGCTCAATAAAGCTGCACATCAGCTGATCCTGTCCTTTGGTGGATAAAGGTAGTATCCTGGAATATTCAGGGATTTATCTGTATTTCTGTCTGTATTTCTGTCTACCTGTAGTAATTTTCCAAGAACAATTACAGCAGCCAGGGTTATTCTCATGCTCAGGATAGAGACAGGTGTAAGAAGAAGGAACAAGATTATAAATCCAGTTTTCCTGTTACCAGCTCAGAGATGGAGAAGAGAGGGTTTTTTTTTTTTTACCTCATTCCTCATTCTGGGGTCTCTGTGGATAACTGGGAGCAAGATAAGGCTGTAAAGAGCCTCCAGTCCTTTCTGGGATGGAAAAAGGATTTCACCAGTTTCAGCCCTTATACCTCACAGGATCTGAGCAAAGAAAGGCAGTAAATATTCACTGCTACACCCAGGATCACACCCACACCAGGGATTTTACACACTGCTCATCCCCTGTGCCACCACAGCTCAGACTGCTCTGTTAAAAGCTGGAAAATCACACCAATTGGCTCAGATTTGTTGTGGGTTAAACCCTCATGGGGTCTCACCGAGGCAAAATGGCTTTTGAGGAACATCCATGTGGATCACAGAGGGTTTCTCTGAGCCTGTGTCACTGCAGGTTTGTGTTCACAAACCTGTGCCATCACTTCCATTACAGGCAAATATTCTCAGTGATGCATGTCTTGTCAGAAAAAATCATCTTAAAGCTGGGGTTTGGCAGTGCAGGGCTCATCCTGTGAGGTTTATAAAGGAAAAAAAGATCCTAAAGTATACTTTGAAATAAAAATATTGATTTTAGCTGATTCCTGACTCAGTGGATAAGTATGAGCTTTTATCTTGCTCTGGAAAGCTTGGGAATGCAGAGTTTGGGTGTCCCTGTTGCAAAAGGAGATTGGCTGTCTCTGGAATGACACTTAATTAGACCAAGCAAGCTGTTTGTTGATAAAGCCCCCAAGTTTGTTTCAATATTGCTTTTTCATCTCCTCCAGTTGCAACAGCCCTACACATCTTTTTAAGGCAGGTTTTATTTGTCCCTAAAATGAGCAAATTCTTTCTGGAAATCATTCAAAAGACCACATGAAAATCATGGGCAGAAATTGTCCAGTTTTTGACATCAAAAGATTTGGATTTTCTGCCTTTTCAATCCTGTTGCCACCTCCATGTAACACATAGGGAGGGAGATGACCTTTAAAGGCCCCTTCCAACCCAAACCATTCTGTGATCCCATGATCTGAAAGGGTTGATTGCCCTGGCAGGGTGAGTTAGAGGATTTCCTGAGGGGCAGACATGCAGTTTCTGCTAATTGGATTGAACTTTATATTCTGTGTGTGTGCTCTCCAGTATCACTCATTGGGATGCTCTTCCCTTCCCTTAAGTCAACACCAAAGGCAGATTTGTCAGAAGTGAAACAGCTCTGATGAGGGAAAAAGTGAAGGAAAGTAGGGAAGACATGAGGGAAGAAATGAGGGAAGATTTGCAAGAAAGATTAGAAGAAAATAAATCCAAAATCCAGTGTGATTTCTACAGCTGGAATCAAAAAAGGGGACAAACCCTTTTGTGTCCAGAGGAGAGATGATAGCTGGAAATCCAAGGCAACAGCACTGTTTGCAAATGAGGAAATATTGCAGAGATTTGCATTAAGACAAGCTCGATTTCTCTTCACTTAAAGGCATTTTTGAAGCCATTTTTTCCATTTCAAACAGTGTACCTGGAAGTAAAAAGAAGCTCCAGCAGGTTCTGGCTGTGGGGCTGAGGAACATTTCCTGTGCCTCCAGATGTGGGGATGCTCCTCCTGCACTGTTTCCTCACCTCCCAGGCCCAGAGGATGAGCAGGAATATCTCCTTGAAGCTAATTGAATTATACTGATTTCAAATGGAAATTTAAAAAAAACCCCTTTGTTAGTGATAATTAACATTTTTTCTTTCACATGAGAGAAAAAGAATCATTTTGTAAGGAAAGAAAATCCCGTTTGTAGCTTTCTGTGCAAATCTTTAGGGGCTTTGGCTTTCACACAAATAACAGAAGTGGGACTCAGAGTTAATTAAATAAAGCTAAAGCTTCTGATGAAGAGCAGGAGATCCTCAACACTGGGAAAAGAATCAGTCAGCAAGTCCTTTAATTTTTCCCTCTTTACAGCTACCAGATCAATGAGGCACTCAGGGCTGCAGAGGAAATTCTTAACATGAGCACTGTAAAAGCATTTTCATCTCCAGAGCTTGCCAAGAAAATGCAGGTGTTCCTGGAGCCCCAAGTAATAAAAACCCAGGGCTCCTGGGTCTGGCTGACAGGGATTCCTGACAAAAGGAAGTCATCTTTCTGCGTGAGAGATAATTGCAGGTGATGTTTATTATGCCTTGGCTTGATAAAAATCAAAGAGTGATTAGGGACATAGACAAAACTTCACCACTTTCTTCTTTTCTACCTTATAATTAGGTTTTGTGGCTAGAATCCCAGCTATCAGGTGAAATTTAATATAAGAAAAGTAAAAAGAGAAGTTCTAGAATATTATAATATAGAGGATATAACAGCTCACTTCAAAGTCTCTGTCCTCACTTGCTCCTTCCACAAATCTTATATCTTCCTGTGTGTTTGCTTTTTTCTTTTCTCATGATTTCTCTGAACCTTTATCAGAAGCATATTTTAAAAAGACAAATGGATTAACCAGTAGACATGGAAACAGTCTACATGAATGTGGATTCAATCAACTTTTTCCATGGGAAGAACTCACTTGAGACAGGTCAGCAGTCCTTGGTAAAATTAAACTGGAGGTATCCCTGTTCATTTACAGCTAATAAATGCACAGTACTGCTGGGGACTGGGCAGCTTTCCAGATTTTTCCATCAGGATCTTGCTGAGCTGGGACACCAGGCTGATTCTGTCTCTGAGTTTTCTTCCATTCCAGGTAACCTACATGGGAGTGGCCAATATTTCCTATTTCATTTGGTTTGGATTATTTTAAACATTTACTGCTTTGGAAAAGAAATTAAAGGAGATGACAAGGCAGAGTTGGAGTTTACTGAAAGGCTGTGACTGTTTTTGAGGGGTTTTATCCCTGTGTTCTACACTAGTGGAGAGATGAGGGACATTGCTGAGCTCCTGAGCACAAGCACTGCAGCAGCTGCATCTTGGCAAAGGATGAAACTCCTGAAACCAGACCTCAGAACTCTTTGGGTTCAGCTACTAAGCTAAAAAAACCCCAATATTATTCCTTGTGGAATTTAACATAACTCACCAATTTTGCATTTGTATGGTTTTATGGAACGTGCTCTGCTCCAAGTCTGAGGAGAGCCATCACACAGGACCTGACATAAAATGAAGGTCGTGTTTGCTGTAGAAAGCAACTGTGGAGCTACAAATGGGATAGCTCAGAGCTAAAGTCCTGTTTGGTGTCAATAAAGGGTCTCAGGATTTGCTCTTCTAGTTTATTACCATCTTCATAATTTGATACAAGAAGACAAGATGTTTTCAAAGAGCAGCCACCGATCCTGGCAATCTTCCTGGATTACAAGGGAATGCCAGTACAGCTGCATTTCTGGTGATTTCCGTGTCTCAGAGCCTGCTGGTCAGGGTTGATGGATGCAGGATTGTTTTGCATTAATATAGAAACCATGTGTGGTGATTATTCACCTCCTTTTGCCCTCCACTTACTCAAAGAATCTGTGGCTGCCCCTGGATCCCTGGCAGTGCCCAAGGCCAGGTTGGACACTGGGGCTGGGAGCAGCCTGGGACAGTGGAAGGTGTCCCTGCCCATAGCAGGGGGTGGGATGAGATGATCTTTAAGGTCCCTTCCAGCCCAAATCATTCTACGATTCTATTTTGCTTGTGAAGTATTGACTGAGATTTACAGGCTCTAACCAAAACCCTTTTACACTAATAACATTTCAAAATGAAAAAGCCAAACTGATGGCAAGGGCAGGCCACACCTCATTAATAGTTCTTCCCATACTATGGCCTGGAAAGAACTTATGTATTTTTAAAAGGCTGCTGAGTTTATTGAAGGGATTGCATAATTTCTTCATTACCACAGTAAGCCAGTTAAATCAATAATTAAAATTAGAATTTCAAAGTCCTTAAACCTACTGGACTTGTAGAAAAGCTGCCAGTGAAACAAGCCTTATAAAACCTTGTCAATATATCACAGATCCAAGGGAATCACAACCCCAAAAGAGCTGTTACAGGGACATAACTTAAGCTCTTAATAGACTGCTTTGCAATGAGTCTTTTAGTCTCAGAGAGGATGAACTGCATGTCTCATTCCCTGAGCTAGAATAACATTAATGAGCTTTCCAGTATATTTAAATTAGTTGTGCAGAATTTGCAGGTGACACACAAGGAGTTGAGCCCTGAAGTCCAAAATCCCAGCAGAGTAAGGGAGGCAAAGCAAAACCAAGCTCTGCAAAATAATACATATGCTCATGGAAATTAAATGTATTTTTGAACCCAAACTCTTCTGCCCAGCCTTTGGCAAAGATCCAAACATCCTTCGTTAATAAAACAGACACATTTGGTTAGATCATCCCCATATGTATCATAACCTCCTCCCCTGCAGAACTTATTAGAAGGAGCAGAAATGCTATTCTGTTCAGTCAAAAAAACCTGAACAAACTGAACCCCAAACCAGCCAAGATGCAAAAATCAAATATTGCAATCACAAGTGAACAAGATTAATAATGGACATGCCATGCAAAGAAGTGGATAGATAAGAGTATCCACAATAAATTGCTATAGTAGAGGAAATGATGAGAAATAAAACACTTAGCTAATTGCTAAATGGAAGTTTACAAGGGTGCATGCTCATGTATGACTTTTTATATAGAAGCAGGCACTGACATCTACGTATCATTTTGAAAGCCTTCTGTTCAAGCCTCTATTTTCATCTTTGCTGAGTGAGAAGGAGCCAGCCCAGTTTAAAACAAGAGGAAATTGAAATACCACACATCTAAAAAGAGCAAGTGTGACAAAAGTGATTTCTGCTCTGACATTTTGAAGGAGTACAGGGTGAAGTGAACAAGTTCTATCTAGAGCGGTGTAGATTTGACAGGTGTCACTTTTATCACTTGTATCACATATAGGACCAATATAAAATGTAACATCTAGCAAATCCAGTCCTGCCTTTATTCCTAAAAAAATGGGAAATAATTTGCTTTACCTGTCTTCAGACAGCCAAGAATATTTGGGGTCTTTAAATTAGCAAGTGTCTTCCTTCTTCCTCTGCATTTCAAACACCCAGTGCTTTGCCCAGGACAGTTTAAATCCCACAGTGACAGCACATCATAGGTGACATTATGAGAGGTCACCCTCATTCCTTTCCCTGAATAAAAGCCTTCCAGTTCCATCACCTTCCCACTTGGATACAGGTCTCTAAATCTCTTCAAGCCCTTTCCAGGTCCCCTGAACAAGAACAAACTTCCCAAGGCGAAGCAAAGCTCATCAATTCACAAGGCAGCTCTGACTGCAAACACAATTCCCTTTCAGCTGCTGCAAAAAGCATCCTAGAGAGAAAGAGAAATGGGAAACTGGCACGGGGTGCCCAGAGCAGCTGTGGCTGCCCCTGGACCCCTGGCAGTGCCCAAGGCCAGGCTGGACAGGGCTGGGAGCACCTGGGAGAGTGGAAGGTGTCCCTGCCCATGGCAGCGTGGCACTGGATGAGCTTTCAGCTCCCTTCCATCCCAAGCCACTCTAAGATTCTATTTAGAATTATTATATTTTTTGTTATTATATTTCTGAGTTATTATTTCAGCAGTTTGAGGCTGGAAATTATTCTTTCCAGAAAAGTTTGAAACAGAAAGAGTGTTGGTGTGTGCTGAATAACTCTACAGGCTGTGATATTATGGATATACTAATTGAATTCCATTTAAATAACATGGAATTTTGTTTGTTTAATTGGGGTTTTTCAAGATCCCTCAAAGATGCTAATTTTCCCATTAGTTACTCTTTTATTCATTAGCATTAAGCAAGAGGCGAGGAGTAAAAATAGGTTGAGAACAAAAAAAAAAAAATCAGAAAAAACCAAACTAGAATTCTCTTATATCTTTAAAAGCATTAAAATGTAGCTAATTATTTTTTGTTAATAAATATTTCCCAGGGTGAGAAATGGCAATTAAAACCTAAAGCCCAAGCTCTATTTTGAGCCCCCCTTTTTGTCTTTGAGGTAAACCAAATAAAGCAGGTACATCCACGCACTCTCTCCTTTAAAAGAATGCTGTTCTTACAGAGCTCCATATGAAGATGAAGTGTGACTCAATATCTGCATCACTGATGGTGCTGATAGGGAGTGATTCTAAAATATGAATTGTGAACCATAGCCCCTGCTGGAATATGTCATTTAACATCCTGCATTTGCCAGAATAACACAGAGGGACCAAGTCACTGAGCCTGCTCATCCCCTAATTGGTCCCCAGGAAGGAAGGAAGCTCTCACCTGGCTCCAAAGGAGCTCAGGGAAGGAGAGAGCTCTGCCATCCTCCCACACACACATCCACCCACAACCCTCCCTGACTCAAATCTTCCCATGGCTTTCTGCTCCTCCTGGCTTGATTTGATTTCCTTAGCTGCCCTGCGAGTCCTTAAAAACCCATCCAGAAGTGCCAGGAGCACCAGCCTGGATGTTTCTTTAATTGTGTGCCTGATGTTTCTTTAATTCCACGAGGCGAAGCAGCAGCGACAGCCCGAGCGTGAATAATTCACCAGGAGGGTCTGGGGAGCAGCTGAGGAGCTGTCCTGGCACTCCCAGCTCCAGGGCTCTGAGGTGAGGCAGTGCAGGGCTTCTCTGCCCACATCCCCATGAGAAGCCATCTGGCTGGCCAGGAACTCCCAGCTAGTCCCAGTGTGCCACACACAGACCCTGCTGGAGAGGAGGGAGCCAGGCAAGAATCCACTGGGTGATCCTCGTTATCTGGGGATGGGGAGAGTAGGGGCTGAAGTAAATTAATTTTTGGTCAAGGAAGGTGACAGGGAAGGTATAAAGGTCACTTCTGATGCCCCAAAAAGAGACAGACCTGTGACTTCTGTCTCCATCAAACAGCCCTGACAAGGGTTTGCATAGTACTGGCTGAGGAGAGACCAAATTTTACCCACACAAGTGTCTAAAGGGCTTCCTTTTCTTCCTTGGACTCTGGTCCAAAGCCTTAGACTGTGGCCTTAGACTCTGTTCTAACCCAAATGACTCTGTTCAACCCAAAGGACTCAGTTATTCCATCCCAGGATTCCATCCCCTGGGAAAAGGGGAGTGACTGAGCAGTGCTCCATTGCCAGCTGGGGTTAACCCTCGACAGATGCCCAGCAGATTCTTTCCTCCTGATTTGTATAAAATGAAGCCATTTCATGGGTCCCTCGTGCTCCCTTAGGTACACAAAATAAATAAGCCCAGAAGTGTTCAGCAAACCCCCTCTTACAGGGATTAGCAGCAGGGGAATTAGTTATGTAAATCACTTGGGTCTTCAGAATACAAAATACACACTGAGGAAAAAAACTTCAGCTTCCTCCTGATATCTACAAAGGTTTTCCCCTTGATTGTAGATTTTCCCCCAGATCTGACCTTCCGTATTCTATCACAGCTTCACTGGACTCTCCCATTCTGCCTCCCATTATTTCACATCTATCACTTAGGGAGAATCCTCTTTTCCCGACTGTCATCCCTAATCCTTTTTCTCCGGGCATGAATTTCCTCCCCCACTGTTCACCCAGGCTTGGCTCTGACGCCAGACCCCTGTCACAGCAGGGAATTACTCAGGAGCAGAGCTTTTCAATCCTGGAGGCACCACAGCTCACTGAAGGGATAACAGCATGCTGTGTCAGGAAACCACCCTGACAAACCCAGGGCCTCGTGCACTGGAGGCAGGGGAAAAGCCTGAATTCCCCAGTGCAGCTGACGGTTTTGCAGGGTTCATTTGAGCCCAAGAAGAGGCTGAGTGTAGAAAGAAGAGGCAGGAATCCCCTTGATGCCAAGTGGGGGTGAGTTTCCCCTTTACCACTGTCACAGAGTTCTTGCCTCTCATAAATGTATCACCAGAATTTCTCATTTTCCACCCTGTTCTTCCTAGCAAGTTTTCCCACTTTTTTCTTCACAGTCGATCCCAGATCACACATCACCTTCCTGTGGTCCCACAGCTGCCCCTGCCTGCTGAGCTTGAAGGCTTTAATCTGTCCCTGAGTGTCCCTTGGACACCTGCCCAGGCTGGTCCAGGGGACCCGTCTCAGCAGGGCTGCTGCTTCCTACCCAAAGAGGAAACTTGCTGAAGTTCTGGGGCTGTGAAGCAGCAGCAACAAAACCTTCCTCCTCTCCCTCATTTCCTCTTCTAAGAGGGTAACAAGCCCTGGTTTTTAAGGAAGGCATCACCTTTAGGCTTTTCTCATTTAATCACTAAGGTTGGAAAATCCTTCTAAGGTCATCAAGTCCAACCATCAACTCAATACCTCCACCAGGTTCACCACTAAGCCACGTCCTCAAATGCCACATCCACAGGGTTTTTGATCCCTGCCAGGGATGGTCACTCCACCAGTTCACTGATTTTGGAAAGGAGACAAACACTGTAGGTCTCTCCTCATCCCTTCAGCATGAGGAGTCCTGTTCTGGAAACAGGGAGCTGTCACACCCTGACCTGCTCCTTTCAGCCCCTTAAAGCCTGGCTTTTGAAAACAAAACACACCAAAACTGGAGTGAAAGATGCTTTCTCTCCACCATGCCAAGCTCTGGCAGTGTGCAGGCTGCCAGCCCTGCTCCGGAGCTGCAGTGAACAGCTGCTGCTCGTGGAGATGACAGCTCCGGAGGCTCCGAGGGAAAACTGCCCGAGCACCGAGCACCGAGCTCTCCCACACGTGCAGAGGCACTTGCTAAGCCCCAATAACTGTGCTGCAGGGGATCTTTTGCCTTCTTATTGTGCAGGGATTAAAGCCTGGCTGCCTTGATCAGAAAGCTGTCCTGATTGCTCACAAACTCTCAGCCTCCCCAGTTAAAACTGATTTAAAGAGACAGGAAAAGCAATGAGAAATCAGCTCACGCTCCATCCTTTAAAACAAACTTAATTTTGACACCTAATTATGTGCAAGTCAGATTCATTCCTATTCCCTTTGCCAAGCTGCTTTTTAGTTTTGATCTCACAGGGTACTCACCCTCACAGGGAGGGAGGCTTTGAGAAACTCCTGGAGAGGAGAAAGGCTGGGGGAATAAAGGTACCTGCAGCACGATGCTGCCTCTGCCCCTCACCTGCTCTGTGACCTTGGGCATGTGGGCTTTGATTTCCCTACTTTTAAAGGAAGGGAAGCAATCAGTTTCCTCCTCCACATGGTATTTGGAGACACGGAACTGCAAAGTGCTGAACCCGAGCAGTAAAACCATTCCCGTAGCCTAATGACAGCTCCAGAGAAGTAGCAGAATATATCCATTTCCCCCATCTCTTTAAGCAGGGCTGAGGAAGAGAAAAGAAAGCCCCTGCCCTGGCTGAGAGCAAGCAGCAGCACTGCAAGTGATGCACTGAAAAGTAGGGAACACGCTGGAGTGCAGGAATTCATTTACAAGGCTAGTTTGCAAATTAATGGCTAAATCAATTAAATGAAAGCATGGGATTTCTCTTGAGGAAAGTCTAGTCACGGTGGCAGGGAGAAGGGGAGGGGTTGTGGAGCAGGGATGACATAATCACGTTTGCGAATCACCAGCAGTGTGCATGCTTTAATCCATTAATGGGGTTTTTATCTGTGATCATAAAAAGCAGGTTACATTCAGCCTGGAAGGGAGCGAGGGTTGGAGGAGAGGGGAGGGGAGAGAAAGACTGAGAGGGAGAGAGAGGCAGAAAGCAAGGGAGAAAGAGAGCACAATTCGCTCGGTGGATTGCTTGCAAGCTTGGGGCTGATAATTAGGGATCTCAGGAGAGCAGCTTCTCAGAACAGCACGCTCTCCTCCAAATGGACCGACGGCAGACAGTGGTTCAGCCCTGCTGATATTTTTTAAGCCCTCCTTGCAGTTTGATGGGCATTCCCAGTGCTTTTGTGCACGTCTCGGGAAGCGTTGACGTGGAAAGGAGCAGCGAGGAGGGGGAGGTTGGAGGAGAAAACTGCAGCTCCTCTAAAAATACGGAGGGCATGCACGGGAGCCAGCAGGCTGGGGAGGAGGGCGAGGCGGGGGCACCTCGCACCATGGTCCCCCGGTGCCAGCGCGGCGCAGTTTCGGAGATGTCCCTGCTGTGACTGGACGCACCATGAGCATCTGGGAGCTGCTCCTGGCTTTCGTGGTGGTGGTGCTGATGCTCGTGGCCCTGCTGGCCAACGTGCTGGTGCTGATGTGCTTCCTGTACAGCGCCGACATCCGCAAGCAGGTCCCGGGATTGTTCATCCTCAACCTCACCTTCTGCAACCTGTTGATGGCCGTCTCGAGCATGCCCCTGACCTTGGCTGGGATCATTTACAAAAGTCAGCCAGCGGGAGATGAGGTCTGCCACGTTGTGGGCTTCCTGGAGACTTTCCTCACCACCAACTCCATGCTGAGCATGGCAGCTTTGAGCATTGACAGGTGGATTGCCGTGGTCTTCCCTCTAAGCTATCACTCCAAAATGAGGTACCGAGATGCTGCTCTCATTCTGAGCTACACGTGGCTGCACTCGGCGTCCTTCCCCATAGTGGCAGCTTCTCTCTCCTGGGTGGGTTTCCATCACCTCTACGCCTCCTGCACGCTCTACAGCAAGAGACCAGAGGATAGGACACAGTTTGTGATTTTCACTGGGGTCTTTCACGCCCTCAGCTTCCTCCTCTCCCTGGTAGTGCTGTGCTTCACATATCTCAAAGTGCTGAAGGTGGCACGGTTCCACTGTAAGCGCATCGACGTGATCACTATGCAGACCCTGGTGCTGCTCGTGGACATCCACCCCAGGTAAGCTTCCCCTGAGTTCAGCAGCTGTTCCTGGCAGAAGAAGTGAGAAGCGCTCTCAGTGTTGTGTCAGGGAATGGGGAGGAAACCAAAATTGTCTCAGCCTGTTTCTGTCCTGCACGGTTCTTTTCACTTGTGTTTAATTCTCTGTTTGCTGAACTCATTTTTTGTTAGGCTTAAAGACTTGTTTTGGGAGGGAGAGCAAATGAACAGGCAGCTTTGGACAAGCATGCACTTCCCTTTGAGACAGTGATCAGATCACTGCCCTTTGTCCCTGAAGGTGGATTTAGTGGTCGATAGCTCTGCATATTTTGGGCACTGTCAGCCCCAAACCCGTGCTGGATCCCTGAGAGGGAGGAGGCTGCACATGTCCCTTGGAGTTTGCAAGGGAAGCTGAGCGCTGCCTGCTGCTCCTTTTCCCAGCAGTTTCCCCAGTGCTGTGCTCTCTGTAACTTTATCATTCCTGAAGGCAGAATCCTTAAGGGAATTACATCTGCAAAATTCATGTGCTCGAATGCCTGTACTTAGACCTTAAGTGAGAGGGAATTCAGTAGCAGTGTTAATGTGACAAACAAGGGATGTATAAAGCTCATTTCAAATGGGAGATTTTAGGCAAGTCCCTTGTGCCTCGAGACAAGAGGAGAAAACTCCCCAGGGACTGGCAGGATTGTGGGCTGCAAGGCAAGAACCAAACAGGGAGAGGAATGTGTGCAGAAGGAATTATGCATAAGCCATAAATCTTGCATGAATAATTGATGTATAGGTCTGGAAGGGATGCAGGCTCGGTGTGTGATACAGGGAGGAAATCTGCCTGGAAGAGAGGAGAGCAGAGACCAGACAGAGAGGGCAGTCCCATGCCACACATCCCATCTGACCATCCCTGCTCCCCTTTGCTCCAGCAGCCTCTCCATCTGCAGCAGCCAGGAGCAGAGCTGCAGGGCTCGGAGCACATGTGGCTGTCCTGAAACACAGGTCATGGTTTGGGGATGCCTGAGGCTAAGACAAATAAGTCTGGAAGGATCAGGGCAGGGCAGCACATTTTAGAGGAACAGAAACATTTGCTCAGAATCCTCCTGTTAAGCTGTTTGAGCTGTCTCTTGACCAAGAATGCAGAGCAGAACTTTGGGCAAGTCTTGCTGCCGTTCTTGAGAAATACAGGGATAAATCTTCCCTTATTCACCAAGTCACACTGAGAGAAAAAACACCCTCCTGCCCTTTGTGCTGTCTGCTTGATGAGCTGTGCCTCGACTGCCTCAGGTCCTGCAGCATGAGGAGATGTGCTGCTTACTCCCAGGAAAGTGCCACAAACCCACCAGGGCTGTTTGAAACCCCACTCGTTTTGCCTAATGCTAAAAGTATGCCTGGACTGCACAGCAAAGTTTAGTGAAAGGGCAGAACCTCAGTGTTGCTTCTCCTCCCCTGCATTTTTTCTGGTTGAGGTTGCTTTGAGGGTGTTTGTGCATTTTGTGATGCTCTCACTGCGGGGTGGATTCAGTGGGGCTGTGGGAATGATGCTTCCTCTCTTCAGGGCAGACAGAGCTGTGCAGGCACTTTGCTGTGTAACCTGCACCGCTGCCTTTACCTCTCACCCAGGTTCTTCTGGTGCCTCCCTCTAAGAAAGGAGTTTTAGTTTCTTTGCTACCCTGCAGAGCTGGTGGCTGATTTGACCCCTGGAGGGACTGCTTCAACCAGTGACAGCTCCTGGGGCAGATCTCAGGTCACCAAGCCTCCTGTGTGAGCTGCTCAGGGGCTGCAGCTCTGCTGGCAGAGTCAGAGATGCTCAGAAATGTCTGACAACAAAGGCATCATTTGCATTGTGTAACAGGCAATTTCAGGGTGCACTGTAGTACCTGACAGCACAGCTGTGGATGCTGGGAGAGCCCAAGTGAGAGAGCAAAGTTTGCAATTCCACTTTAGGCTACTCTGACTCCTCTGGCAGGGTCCAGATTCAACACTGGGAAATGTGTACAGACAATTTTCTGCTTCCCTTGACTCAGAATCCACCTGCAGGGGGGTCTGGTGACAGGAGTTGTGACAGATGGCTTTATTACCTGTGACTTAGAAAGACACCAGTGATCTCCTGAAGATCATTCAGGACGAATAAAAAGGAAATCTCCAAATCTCTGCAAATATGTGTGAATGTTTAGGGCACGGGGCATTTCAAGTTAGCTGGGGCTTTTTTAGTGGATCCTGCTTTTTCTTTGTTCTTAAGACCAAAATATCTTGGGTATTGTGGGAGATTTGGGCAAAACTTCACTTAAGTGCTTAACCCATGTATTTCCTAATTCAAATTATCTATACTATCTTTTTTTTTGGTGTATCCAGCTCTACACATCTTAAGGAGGTCCAATATCCCATAAACTTTGTTTAAAATACCAAACCTTCAAAGGGATATAGCTCAGATTTCCCAGGATATTAAAATCTTTAAATGTAAGCTTATCTAATAATCCTGTTCTATTACTGATGTCACTGCTAGAACTCACACATGTCTTATCATAGTGCATGAAAGTGTGTGCAAAACCAAAATATTCATCTGTGTGCATGGTCTACATGAAGGAGTGAGATAAAATACCTTCCTTTGTGATGTGGTATTTATTGGATACATCTGGAAGGGCTGAACAAAAGAAATGGGTTTAAGTCTACCAGAACACTCATGGGTGAGCTCCAGGAGTGAGAGACAGATTTGCATGTGCCAGAAAGGAAAAGATGTAACTGAGGAAACAGAGACAAAAATTACACCACCCTCCCCTCCCTAACAACACCTCAATTGAACCTGGTTGGGAGATTCACTTTCCTGTATTGCCATGGGCTTGAGATATTCTGAATTTAAGAACACAGGTCTTAAACAAAGTTCATTAAACTCTCAGATCATTTTTCTGCACATAAAAATACTCCAAGTTCCCCAGCTCTTGCAGAACTGAAAGCACACAGGTTCCCTTGAAAAGGTGGATATTTTTTCCCCCTTCTCAGCTGTCATTTCTAGCTGCAAATAACTCATGTATAGAACCTGTAACACCTTTAAATGTGTCATATTCTTTAGGAGAAAGACAATTTGTTAGAAGATCAAACTTTTTCTCCAGTATTTATTTCATCACATCATGATAGCTGCTCTGGGCCTGGCTATGTAAGACCAAATTTAGAAAGGAACAAAAGAAACACTTTTTCTTTTACAGAACCAAAGGAGCTCATTGCCACAGAGATCACTGAAACACACTGAGATCCTCAGGACACAGCATGTGTTTGGGTGTTGATAAAACATTTACAGATGAAGTAAATAATGTAAGGGTATGGCCATGAGCCTCAGAGCTGTGAGAGTGTGGAGCCTGAGAGTGAGTCACCAATAAAAAATTTACAACAAGAATGGAAAGGCCAATGCCTAACAGTTGAGTTTAAAAAAAAATTAAAAAAATATATATAGATATATAAATATATATAGATATATATAGATATATATAGATATATAGATATATAGATATATAGATATATAGATGATATATAGATATGTGCAAGGAGTCAGCAATTCTGCCATGGGCACAGAGAGGGGTTCAGGATGCCAGTCTGGCTTTGCTGTGCCCTTTCCAAAGGGACTTATTGAGGTACAGGCAGTCCTGGCACTGTGGGAGATACCAGTGCTGCCCAGTCCACCTGCCTGGAGTAGACAGAAGCTCATCCACTTCCCTCAGAAATCACAGGGAGAACAGGAGTCCCACAAACAGACAGAGGAGGAGGATGAGCTTTCACATTAATCACTGTTTTCACAAGCCAATGTGCTGATTTCAGGGATTTTTTGCACTGAAATCAAGGTCTCAGCCCTGCTGGCACTCTGAGGGGATTCAGAAATCTCTGGTGGCCTGCTGAGACCACCCACAGAAAACTGAAAGGAAAAGTTCCCATCCTAAAATACCATAGGTAGGAAAGAAACCAAGGTGTGACTAATTTGTACTTGTTTAGTTAGAAACAGGGCTGGTTTGAGGTGAGGAATGGGGATACCCCAGACTGTGGATTTGTGAAACAATTCCAGCTTCGTAGAGCATTCAGCCCTGCAGATCTGATGGGATGTTTATGGCTCAGTGGGACACAGTGAGAGCTCCCATGTTGGGCTGGAGGCTCAGAGTGCTCTTCTTCCCCTTATGATGTTATTTTGTTGGGTATCTTGCTGGGGTGCTTCTCCTCTCCAAGGCAGTGGTGTTGGAATTGCTGTTTCCAGGGAAGAAGCATCCTGCCTATCCCACTCTGGATATGTGGGGATTTTTGAAGGAATTTTGAATGAGTTAGAGATGGGACCTCTTAATTGCTTTTGATTATTTGGTTTATTTTCTTACCTTCTACATAGGAAGGGTGAGCTCAGCTCACATCTTCACTGCATGGTTCATAAGGTCACAAGACTTATAGTTACAAGACATTTTGAGGAGTTATTGACCAATTAAACACTGCTACCAAGGACATTTATGTTTTTGACCCAATCCTTAAATATTTCATTTTATGGACTCATGCTACAATGTAAGCTTTCTTAGCCAATCATGTTATGATACACAAACTTACAGTACTGCATTTTAAACTCCTCCTTTACCTAAACTACTTTTATTTCTTCTATATCTTAAACTCTTAAAACTCTAAACTTCTTCTTTTTAACGTGACATGTCTTTGCTTTAAACTATAAATCCACATTTTTGCTTCTAGCACCTAAGATTGGAAGCCTTTCCAAGGTCTCAAATCAAATCCTGTGTTTAATTCTAAGCTTTGGCTTACAAGCCCAAAGTTCTGAGAATTCCCTGCATTGCAGATTCCAACAGGATATTTTCCAAACCTCTAAGTATCATCTTGCCTGCAAATACAGGTTACAGTAGTTCAAGAAGGAGCTGCAAACTGAATTCAAGGATGAAATCCACCAATTTTTCTATAGATAAATTGATATAATGGGGGTGTGTGTGCACAAACATACAAACAATTTGTCAGGAACTTTGTGGAGGGTAGGATGAACAGACAATGCATTAATATTTGCTTTTGTCCCACTTAAACACAGTGCACTTATTGGTTTACACATCTAAACCAGACTGTTCTCCATCATTCCCTGGTGAAGGCACGGGGAGTTGTTACCTGTTATTTGTGACTGATGTTGTGGTTTGTGTTGAATGTCACACAGCGTGCGAGAGCGTTGTCTGGAGGAGCAGAGGAGGCGGAGGCAGCGGGCCACGAAGAAAATCAGTACCTTCATTGGTACCTTCATACTGTGCTTTGCCCCTTATGTAATCACAAGGTAAGTGTGAACCTACATCCTGCAAAAGGCTGCTGAGATGCACTCCTGGCTCAGGGAAGCAGGGCTCTCTCAGCCAGAACAGGATTCCAGTCTCCTGGGGAAATCTGGAGCACCGTTCCCACTCCTGCAGCAGAGGTTGCATTTACTGAGCTAACAAATGATGTAAAATGGCCCAGTGCTTCTCCTCTCAGTCCTGATGCACTCTGAGGGTCAGACTCTGCTCACTCAGCCCAGGCAACGTGCTGCTTGCATGGGAGGGATTTAGGAAGTCACTCCATAAGGTTTTGCAGATGAAGCCTCAGGTTTAGTTTTTCTATTTTCCACATTCTGTGCTGCTTTAGTGTGTGGGTCTGAGCTTCACATCAGGGGATGGTGAGTTCTCTCCACAAAGCAGGGAGACAAAACAATTCCTGCTCCAGCTGGGCACCAAGGACAAATGATCCCAATCTCAGCCCAGGAGCACAAAGCCCGTGGGCTGCAGAGAGAAAAACAAGCAGGGTGGGACTGCAGGGGCTGCAGTGGGATTGGACACTGAACTGCAATGTGCACATGGAGCAGAGCTGAGCCCAGGGAGAGACCCCGGCAGCGCTCGTGCATTTTGGGGCCATTTGGGTTCATCCTGGGGGCAGCCCTGGCTGGGCTCTGGTGCTGCCCAAGGTGCATCCATGGAGGAGACCCTTTGAATAAATTCCTGCTTTATTCTTTAACTTAGCCCAGCCTCTGTTCTAGGTCAGCCTTCTCAAGGCATCACAGACACTTTTTGCTGTCACCCACTGCTCTGACTGACTTCCCAGTCCAGGGGTTGATCTCCAGGGAAACTCTCGCCTGAACAGCTCAGACTGTAAAAATTTGGTCAACAAGATTCTACTGAGGTGAAAACATGGTCCACAGACTTAAACAACAGTTTTGTCTGATTGGGTAGGGTTTATTAGTAATAAATACCAAATATCAGAGCTGTGCTGGCTCATAACTGAAAAATCTTCTCGTGATTTATGGTAGATATCTATCCACCAGCTTATCTTTGGAAATGGCTCCTGTGGGAAACACTAAATTACTCCTGTGAAATAAAAAGTGTTAGAAAGTGAGTACATCCAGAAAAAAAGTTATCTAGCTGTTAAAGGAAATTTACAGCTTGCATTCCTTATTATAAGATTTTGGAAAAACTGAGATGCTGCTATGCACAACAGAGAAAGAAAAATAAAAAAAAAGGTATCTCCTATTCCAATACTATTAAGTGGAAATTAGTGAGGCTGACATTCAAACTCAGATCCACCTTGAAAAAAATAATCAAAATATCTGGATTAAGAGTCAATATAATTGAACATTTGGCCAACCTTGAGCTTCTCCAATTCAGTGTAATACCCTGAATTCCCAGAATTATAAAATTTAAGTAATTTACTAGAATTACCTTCACTTTCACTTCGTGGCCAGAAGACACCACAGCAAGCCATGCACCTAAATGGTATGAAAGGCCTTGTAATTAAGGACATTTAGCCTTAATTCTCAAGCTGTAAGATATTAAAGTTCTGTCTTTTTGCAAATGGTTAATTTTCATTTCATGTATGGTCTCTGAACTTAATGAAAATCCTCCCAGTCACAGAATAGGTGGCAGCTCATCCTGAGTGACACTGAGTGCTCTAACCAGAGCTGTCAGGAGTATTTTTATGCTCCTCCAAAGGCATCTCAGCACTCAGGCACCACCTCCCCATCTCCTCTTCACTCCGTGGCATCCCAATTTGTGTCCCAGTAGCCTTAAAATACAGAAGAGGGGGTAGAACAATCCTGATCATCCTCCCTTTAGTCTGTACAAGGATCACTTCAATGTTCTGCTGAGGAACAGCTTCTCCACAGAGGGTGATGGTGAGGGGAGGGAAAATGCAGGGTCCTGGATGCATGAGGGTGTTTTGGAGTGGGAGCTGGTCAGACATGTCAGGAGGGGTGAAGTCTCCCACATTCCTGGCCTTTTCAATTCTGACGTGTAAAAAGGTCACTGTATATCATTGTCACTGCTAGAAATGAAAGGATGGGACTATTTTCAGGCTAAGAACGATTTATTGCTCAGACCAACACCAGTCTCAGAGGCTGTGAGGTTTCAGAGGAGCCAGCATTCGGCCATAGCTCAGAGCAGTCACAAGTTCTTTGTCACAAGGCAATACAGAACTTTCTACCCCAATGGACAGTTGCCACAGGGTTTATTTTGCTTTTCTGACCTGTCACCTTTACTCACTCCTGCTGCACTGAGGATGCTTTTGTCCAATGGGTTCTGTCTCACAGGCACACATCTGCTTCTGTTATAACTTCTAAACTCTCAGTAATGCCACACAACCCCACCCCTACACTGGAAACCCTTCACCATCTCATCAGTGCAGTTTCTCACTTACTGAAGGCATATTCTTACTTACAGCTATAGAAACACAAGTTGATTATTTTTCTGCTTAATATCTGTGTATTGTATTTTACATCAATCCAAGCTTCTTCCAGGGCTGCAGATCAAACCCTTCAGTGTCTGTGGGAGTTTCTGTTTTTCCAATTCCCACAGCTGCTCAGGCTGAGGGGAATTCCCTCTTGATCTCCCTGAGAGCCCTTGCTGGACACCTGCAGGGCTGGTTATCCCAGGACACTCATCCCTGCCTGCCCTGGGCCTCACACACAGGGCTGAGCACCCGGACACCGAGGGGATTGGGAGAATTGGAGTTTAATTGTGTGAGCAAGTGTGTAATTGTGTGCAATTTCTGGACCACGTCCAGTGCTTTGCATCCTCAAAAGGGACATGATCAATCAGTACAAGCCGTGGACAGAAGTCAGGAGAGGGAGTGCCTTGCTCAGCCTCTCCTAATCAGCAATATATTTAAATTAAACATGCTCTTAAGTACTCCCTGAACTGGGGGCTGACAGCAGCAAATCACAAGGTTTCACTATAACATCTTCCTGTTTCCACACTAAAAATATTCCATGAACGAGTGAAGGGGGTGTGCTCATGTCCCCAGACATATAAATGCTTCTCTGGGTAAACCTGAGTTTTTCAGATCACATTCAGGCAAAAATCAGATTAGGCACTTCATTTATCAAGACAACACCCTTCTAATTAGCTCAGTAGATGCCCTTAAGTAGTGTCTCAAAATCTGATTGCCTTTGACCCAGTGTTTCCACATTACCAACATGACACGTGTAAATCCCCCCATTATATATTTCTAGGCATAGCTTGCTTCTTGTTTTGTTAAATAATCTACTGGTACACATTTCTTCATTCCCTATATTTATCATTATGTAATTAAATATATTTGTTCCAAACCTCTTTTCTCCAAGGAACCTTTTCATAAGAAAAATGAAGGTAAATCATACAAGTTTCTAAAATTTCCAGGCATTTCATACTGAAATACAGAACTTTGCTCATGTAAGTTAAAAAGTGCTGTCAATGTGTGAGGAAATTTGCCTTAAATTAAAAATCCTGAAGTAATAGCAGGCAGAAGTTCATAATCCCATGCCCTCAGGTTACAGAGGAGGATGGTGGAACAGGCAGAAGATGATTAAAATTCTGTTGTATCATCCCTGGGGGATAGGGGGTAAGCAAACCCTGGTTTTAAACTGTTTTTTGCCCTCTGCATATGCAGATCCTGCTTGGGCACACAAGAAGCTCAGAATTCTTCTGCAATTTGTGTTCTTCAGCATCCCAGCTGAGTGGGCACACATTCAGTAAAATATTTTAGTGTAGTGATCAACTGCACATGTAAATAAAGGATTTCCAGTGTGCATTATGTGTGTAGAGATCACGGTCACACTCTTCAACATGGCATTCTTGTTTACTTACTGAAGGGGAAATAACATAATTGGATAGCCATGTTAAATGACACACTCTACAGAGTTGTAAGTTTCTAAAATATGACCAAAACATCACAGAAAAAGAGCTTACAGCTTTGAAATAAAAAGGGCAGACAGTAGAAGAGAGGCTTATGAAAGCAAGCCAGGGAATTATGTTGATACTGTAAAATTTAATTTACAGGTAGGACTGAAATATTAATGTTCATTCACTGAAAATGTCTTCTTTTAGGCTGAAACATTTCATGAAAATGGAAGCTGTGCATATAATTTCCCTCACAAATGAGAAACAAAACCTTTCAAAGGCAATAAATTCTGTGATGTGCCTTGAAAGGCTGACATTTAATTGTTTGTACATGAAATGGAAATGCATAGCTCAGGGTTTGGCTACATTTCTGTGTTTGCTGCTTGATAACAGCAAATGTAATTTACTATAAAAAATAATGCATGAGAATTGAAAAATGTGTAAATGTCAAGGAGACTTACAGAACGCAAGGAAAATATTTAAGATCTTGTTAATAAAAGTGTAGGCTTTTCATTTGATCAGTCAATGAAGGCAAAATTAGCAAGTCTAGGCTTGCAACCCTGAAGTGTCTGCTTGATGTGCTTTAAA
The DNA here is from genome assembly GCF_036417665.1 of Passer domesticus. NCBI lineage: Eukaryota > Metazoa > Chordata > Aves > Passeriformes > Passeridae > Passer > Passer domesticus. The sequence continues at coordinate 54,828,413 of NC_087481.1, forward strand.
TGGAGATTGTTAATGTCTCATAGAACTGACTGACAGAGCCTCAGACACAAATTTGTCATATTTTGGTTATTCAAGGCATCCGCTGAATTTAATTAAACGTAATCAAATTCACATCTGTAAAGCACTGAGTAAAAATAAATCATCCAAATGAGATTCAACGTGTTGAAATTCAAAACTTGAAGCAGGCATCGAATAAATGAAATGGAGAACAACAAGGATGGCTCATGGTAGATTACAAAGCAAATATGACTCAGTAGATGATTAATTTCAAAATTGTCAATTCTCATTTTAGAACACGTTAACGTAGATGCCATAAGTTGCATTTTATTAAAGAAGAGAGAATACACCAGATGAGACCACCTGGAAACTCCAGCAGATGAAAATTATGTCTCAGTTCTGATCTTTGTGGGAAAGATAACAACCATGAATTACAGGGAGAGGCTGAAAGAACATTTGTTTATTTGAGATGAGGGAGAAATGGGACAGATGAGGGCTCTTTGGAGACTCTGCTGAGCCAAGCAGCACTAGTGGAGTGGCACCAACAGTTCCCAAGTATTTTCATTCCCTTGTCACCTGAACTGTCCCTCACATTGACTGGACTGTGACATCTGCCAGCATTATTTTAAATAATATGTTGTAGTGAAAGGTTATGAAATGGGAATGACTGAGGAAAAAAAAATCCTCATCTCTAAACTGCTTGAAGTACCAACATTATTGTCACTGCTGCTGCAGGAACCACCCGCCAGAATGCTCCTTGGAAGTGGAGCTTTGTCTGCAGAAATGTGAGCAACTGAAGCATTTCCCAGGCAGATTTAAGAACATCTGCTGCTGCAGAGAGATCCAGCAAAGACCTGACCTGCCATGTGGGGCTCTGTAACAGCACACGTGGCTGTTTGACCTCTATAAAAATCAATAGTTTCTAACAGCTATAGAGGCATATTGAACAGAGCTGCCCTTTGATGCTGCTCAAAGGCGTGGGGAGTTATCAATATTTCCCTGTCAAAAATGCTCTCATCTGGGCTAGTGTAGGTATGAGGAGTATATTAAGCTCTTCCCCCTCCTCCTCCCATAATGATTAAAAAGTTTTGTCTTGCTATATTTGTTGCAAAATGCCCTTTGAACTGGCCATTTTTAAATTCAAGGTATGACACGCCATCTCTCAGCGATGAATTTTCCGTGTGTGCTTCTACAACTCAGACAAAGTGGTCAAAGGCATCAACTCTCTCTAGGAGCTGGACTGGCCAAAAGAGCTGTTTAGCCCTGGTGTGGTGACTCAGATGCTCTAGAGGGGACCCAGAACCAAGAGTTCAGACTGATGCTGTTTTTTTAGGTTGCTCATAGTAGAGGAATTTGTTCCCCTGAGACCAAGCAATGGCACTTTGGCAAGCAGGCCTCAAGTTTGCATTTGCAGCCTTTAAAATTTATAAGAGGAGGACAACATACACATTTTCATGAGTAGGGCTTTCTTTCCTTTAGTTTTGTTGCAATTGCCCAGCAATAATTTGTGGGTTTGGGGTGGGTTAATGTAATTTTTAACGTTCACTCTTTCACCCTCCCTCTTTCCCCAGACTTGTTGAATTATCTTCCGTGGTCCACATCAACTCCCACTGGGGGATCATCTCCAAGTGCTTAGCTTACAGCAAAGCTGTTTCAGACCCTTTTGTGTACTCTTTGCTGCGGCACCAGTACAAGAAGACGTGGAAGGACATCATAAACAAGATCCTCAAGAGAAGCTCCATCAACTCCTCGGCGCTGGCGGGCGAGTCGCACAACCGGAACCTCCCGCAGCTGAACGAGTGAGGAGCCTGGTATGGCACCTGTCCAGGGGTATTTGTGAAACAACAGCAACTGGCCCACCCCTAGTAGCTCTCCTCAGCTGTCTGGGTTTTGGGAGGCAGCTGTGGGCAGGGTGAAGCCCAGACCGTGTCCCTCCAGCAGCCCGTGTCACATCCGACTGGAAGAGCGCTATTGATCCGTGGTCCTGCAAGCTCCACAAATACAAATCTCCCATTGATTTCCATCAGCAGCTGCATCTAGAGATAGAAACCCAGTCCTCAGCAGAGGGATTCATGAAGGTAATGGGAGCAAACTGCTGCTGGTGTAAGATTATTCTGAAAAGCTGTGCAGGGATATTTGTGCTGTGTTTGTCGTTGGCTGCAGGTAAAGCTCCTTCTGATGTAGCTGCCAACGTGGTTTTACAAAAACCACCCCATCCTAGTGGCTTGAGAAGGTTGTTTGTAGAAAATATCTTAATGGGAAAAGCTTAAAAAAAAAAAATCTAAATATTCATCCAGCACCCAGTACAGTTCAGCCTTTTCTGATATATATTTTAGGAAGAATTCCATAAAATTGAAGGAAGAGAAAAACCACTTCTGGAGTGTGCTGGATTCAGCCATGTCTTCTCTAAATTTTTAAAGTTATTTACATAGAATCCCACTAATATTCTCCCCATTAAATTTCAGGAAAATACAAATGGTAGACAGGGTGGAAAGGTCAGGATGCCTCCTGCCTACCTTCCATATGGCTGAGCTCTGAGTAGCTGGATTTTGCCCAAAGCTGCAGATCTGGGCCCTGTGCCCAGGAGGAAAAATAACAAATCCCTTTTTCTGAGGAGTTGTTAATCATGGGGCTTTTTCCTACTTAAAGGAAAGATGAGCCTAAATCTGAATTTCAAGTATAATTTCCAAAGCAAGTGGAGCACAAATAATAGGCCCCCCTCTCCACCACGAAAGTGGAACCAATAATGTGAAGCCACATCTGAATGTGCAAATCTCTGGAGGTGTCAGTACAAACCTTTATAGCTCTGGATTGCAGTTCTGCATAGGAACATTATTAACATTTACCATGCACTCAGATGCCTGCCCAGATTTTAAAATAGGCTTGGTTAATTAGGCTTCATGAATGCAAAGGCAGCTTCAATAACAGCTGACACAACTGGCTGTACTGCCATTTATCCCAGCTCATATTCCATCTATCAATGCCATTCTGAGGAAATAAGGCCTCAAGTTGTAAAAAATGTGGGATTATTTTTCAGTTGCCACCTTCTCTCATGCAAGAGAAGGGCTTGGTATGTTGCAAAAAATGTCCAATGTTGAATTTTCTGGCCTCTGATTCAAAGTCCAGACTGGGGACCCAGTGAGGGGCTTCACCCCAAAGTCAGTGAATGTAGGGTAATACCTCAGTTATTATCTGAAGATTATCAGCTACCATGTAAATAAAAATTTTCATCTTAATTCTTAATTTCAGTTATAAAAAAACCCATAATTACAATAAAATCCACACATAACTGTAGCCACAGAATTTAAGGAAGCTTTTAAACCACTGCATTTAAATGAGCCCTCAGCCAGATTAAATAGTCTACCTCATCTTAATCATTTTGCTTCTTAGGTTTAACATAATTTTCTCAGGTGCAATAGATAAAAACACCCAGTTCAATACTTGTTTATTAAGAAATTCAAGACATATTGATGATTGGATTGTATTAGAATGTTAGATACAGGATGTTAGAAAGTTGAATATTATTGAGTTTAAAAAGACAAAAAGCTCCATATTGAGCATGTTTGGCTTAAACTGAACCAGCAAAGGCCACAGCTGTTGTAAACTTACACATGGAGCTGATGCCAAAGCCAATGGGAGGTTTGTAGGTCAATAAGGGCAGCTCCAGAAACATTTAAACCTTCAAATTCAAAGAGAGCAAGCTAATTTCCCAGGAGAAAAAAGCATAATCCATGTAGGATGTCTAGTAAAAGATGGAGAACACAGCACTGGACTTGTCTCATTATGCTTGTGTATCACAGTCAGTCACTGGTTGATTTATATCCCACCATGAGCAATAAATCTCTCCCCTTGTATGTGTTTAAAAATTTGTCTCTCTTTCATGGTGCCTTTCTTCCATAATTAATCTTGTAACAGAGAATAGATATGATTTCCCCTTCCTTGCATCAGCTCTCTGTCATGTTTTGACCATCTGAAGCAAGCAGGAGTTGTAAATGCTGGTGCTTGACAAACTGCCTCAGTACACGAAATAAAAATACCACCCCAACATTTCCTGATGACATTTTATAGGATACTCGAAATATGATGCTGTGGCTTGTTAAGTGCTAGATGTTCAGCTGAATTCTTATAGGCAACTGGCAAAATTTTCTAAAATGTGTCTAGGTGATGAATGTAGATATGAGTAACTATCTGTCTGCTGAGTATTATATGTACTACACAACACTCTGACTGGAGTGAGTTAAAATCATGCTGGTAAATGTAATGCACAGTATTTATTATCTCTGCTCATGAAGCAGAGCTGTTCTCTTGTCTAACACACGTGTGTGCAAGGGGAGTGGGGGGTTGGGGGAATTTCCATTTGTTACTTCAATATTTTTGAAAAAAAGTTTGTCAAGTTTGGCTGCAACCTGTGCCCAAAATCTGGAGCTGCATGTGCAAAATCTGGGCAGCTGCTTAGGCAATATGCAGATTTCTGTTTGTTGTATCTGTGACCCATATGCAATATCTACTCCTCACACGCATGTTCAATTAACATTTCCTTCAGAGCTTGTGAATTTGGCAGGCAGAGCACTGGCAGATGATTAAGAGAATGTAGTCCACCACGTTGTTTTGTGGATTCTGAGCTTTTCCCTTTGTTCATTTGAACGGTTTTTACACCATTTCAGAGCCCTCACTGTGAGCTGTGATGATGGTTCCTGTTTTTCTCTTGAGCCAGTTGGAATGTGAAAATCTGGGTAATTGCAACTGGCAAAAATTATGAGAGACTGATAAGGACTGTTGAACAATTATTAAGTACCAGGCCCTCTCTTGACATAAATCAAAATAATGGTGGTTTCACCTGAGGATGGGGTCCATTAGGTGACTTTATCCAGGATTTGTAGATTTCTTCTCTATGTGTAGCACCCTGGTTTCATGGTATTTACAAATGGAAGGATGTGAACAGGATTTAGGGAGCTCCTCTGATGTGCTCACTTCCAATCCCAGGCAGCCACATAACTAATTAAGTTCTATCCTTGTTCTTAGACTTTGAGTAGATGACCCTAAAAACCTCTTTTCAGTAGCCCTAAACCAGACTTTTTAGAACTTCCCTTATGTCTGAAAAATAAAAACAAACCTTCAAATCTAGAGATTAAATAATGTTTCAGGCAAATCCTGGTGGAGCCTGATGGCTGCTGCAGCTGTAGCCACACATATCACAGCATCCCAGACCAGCTGAGGTTGGAAGGAACCTCAAAAAGCCCCCAAAAGCCCCATCCCTGCCTCTAGCAATGATTTACCCTCTCAGTTTTGCCAAAGCACCTAGAAAATGATCTTGGTCTGCTTCAGGTCAACAGTAAAATCTTCTGGTAAGGATTTTTATTTTTTTTAAAAATAACTTTGAGAAGACCTTTTAGACTAAACTTCAAACCCCAGCTGTATCAGAACATCTTTAGGAGGCTCCAAAAGTGAGGCAGGAATGGTTGTATATGGGAGGCTGGGAAATACAAACTGGCTTTGCTGCAGTGGTTTGGGATTCCTTGGCTGCAGTGAGCTTTTCCCAGTGCCCTGCTTCCACCCTGAGAGCTCTCCAAGTCTCTCAGACATTCACTCATTCCAAAGAAAAAGGTGAAATTCCTGTCGAAGCCCTGTAGCTGTGCCATAGATTGGGCTGACAGCTGCCATAAGAGGACATGTTGGGGTTTTGGAAAACTGTCATGGTTTTCAGATGGTTTTTATGGAAACTACTCACATCCTTTGAATGACCAGAGAGTCTAATTCTTAAAGTCAAAGAGGTTTAGGTCACCTGCAGAATGTGAATTTTTCTGGACCTACATGCCCAAGGTTTCATAGCTCCCTCACCTCTCAATTCTAAATGAAGAAGGCTCTGAATATCTTGTCCTATACATTTTTATGTGTACAGTGAATATCTCTGGAATAACCCTTTGGAAATTGCTTTTCACTGCTGTTAGATCTCTCTTCTCCTCACACTCAGTGTTCTTCTGATTAAACAAAGCTTAAAAGCAAAGACAGAGAATTCACACCTCTGTCAGCTCGTTGTTACTTGACTCTGAAAGTCAGGGAAAGCTCAGTTAGATCCTGACCCAGAGTCACTGGGTGTTTGCTGTGCTGGATTGTGAGGGCTGAGCACAGGCTTTTGTGTCTGCAGAATCAGGGATTATGTCTTTGTAACCTGCCCAGACCTGAATAAGTGAGAACAACGACATTGTAGCCTTAAATCTATTTATTTTTAATTTGCTTCTTGTGCTTTCAGTACTCAATATAGTGAAAATTTTCAATGGGTGGAGTATTTTTTTTTTTTTTTTTTTTTAGGAAAACCATCCTGCTCCAAAAGGCAGCTGTCCCTGTTGGGAGGGTATAACAGTTTACACAGAGAAAAGAGCTGCTGCAGTCTTTGTAAAATGTCAGCTTCTTACCTGTACTCTGGTGTGTTTGGTGTAAATATGTATTTAGGATTGTTGGTTTTTAAGCAAATACTGCTGATCTATGAGCTGAAGAAGTTGCTGTAGTTTGTCATGTATGTCTATATTTCTAAGGAGGAGGATTAGCCCTACAGGCTGTAAGTGCCCTTCAGAAATGTGTGTGCCAAGAAGCAAAAGCATCAGGGGTGTGACAGCAGGGGTGGCAACTGAGGAGTAAAATAACTTTTTTTTTTTGTTGTTGAAGAAATGCTATTTCACATGGTTCCAATATACCCAAAGGCACAAGTCCATATGGCTGATTATTTACACACAAAGTCATGTTAGGGAAAGGATTTCCATCTGGAATTATTATTGAGTCAGAGAATCATGGAGGGGTTTTGGGTTGGAAGGGAGCTTAAATCCCATCCAGTGCCACCCCTGCCATGGCAGGGACACCTTCCCCTGTCCCAGGTGCTCCAGCCCCAGTGTCCAGCCTGGCCTTGGGCACTGCCAGGGATCCAGGGGCAGCCACAGCTGCTCTGGGCACCCTGTGCCAGGGCTGCCCACCCTCCCAGGGAAAAATTCCTTCCCAAAATCCCATCTAAATCTCAGCCAGTTTGAATCCGTTTCCCTTTGTCCTGTCACCCCCTGCTCTGGTCCAAAGTTCCTCTCCATCTTTCTGTTTTCTAGTCACTGTAGTTCCATAATCAGAGCTTTAAAACAAATGTTTTTTAAAAGTCATGCAAAGAGAAAAAAAAAATTTCAGAAATCCCCATTCCCTTGGGATTTGGATCCAGTGGTTTTTAATGCAATGCCAGAGCATCCCAGTGAGGTTTTAGTGGGAGTGCAGCAGGTCCATGGTGCAGAACTGGCTGCAGCCCTCCCCCCTCTGCCCATCCCACTGTCCTGCTCTGCATTGCACTCTGAGCTCTCAAACAAAAACTCCAAAAAGCCCTATCAGATACCAAAGTGTTTTAATTTACCTCCTGACCACTAAACCCCTGTGCACAGACAGGTAAATCCTCCTCCTGTTTTGCTAATGGGATCAGCGACCAACAGAGGGGGAAAAAAATACCACAAAGGAAGAAATCTCATTAATTGAGTGACTTTTGTGAGGAAAAAGTCAGTGAAATGCTCGGTGCCCTCAGGGTCACACAGCAAACATGTGACAAGGTTGGGGAAAAGTTCCCTGTGCTTTGTGCCCAGCCTCATTTAAAAAATAGTAAAATAAAGCTACCTGCATCAGCCAGACTAAAGAATGGGTCTTTTTATAGCAGAAACCATAGGGCTTCCCAGATAAGACATTTGAAAACTATTATCACATATTGCCTTGGAACATAGAAATAGGTAACTAAGAGGTGCCTTGATTAACTTTATTTATACACAGGGCATTTTTCTAATCCTTGGATTTTTTTTCACAGCGTTTTCAGTTTTGAAGATTATTTTAGGATTAAAATTTCCATATATTTGGCAATCACTAATCGTTCCCTTCTGAATTCCTGCAGAATGTAACCTATTACCAATCCTTCCAGATACAGTTGGATATAAACTTTTGTCCCTAGATTAGACTATTAGAAGATTATTTGATTTTTAAAAAAGTAGTTAGGAGCTGGTTTTACAACTCCTTGCTGCAAGGACTGTGGGGTTGCTTGGGTGAGTAAGGACCATTCATATCATGAGAGGTATAAAAAGTTCAGTCAGTGTATTTAAAGTATTTATTTTGTTTTGCAAATATTGAAAAAATAGATGGTTTCCTATTTCTAAAAGCACCTAGAGCCAGTCTGAAGGAAGATAGTTATGAAATAACATTAACAGCTGCTGTAGATAGGGCATGTTTGATTATATTATTATAAATATACCACTATAATTTATTGCATTTAACTTTTTTTTTGTATAACAATGGGGTGTAATTGCAGGGGCTATTTATTTAGGGGAGAAAATGGGAATATAAATGAAACCTTTCTACGTTGCATGGATAAAGGGATGCACAGACCTCTTTGTAATGACAACACACTTAAGAGTGCCATGAGTTAACATGGATTTTAGGGTCCCAGGAATGATAAACTCTGAGAGTCTCCTAAGAGATATTCCAGAGAAACAAATCCATTAATGCAAAGGCAAACACATAAAATCCTCTGTGTCTACAGTTTAAAGGAATACAACGAAATAATTATTATTCCTGAGTTCAGATTTTGAATAATGGGGCCTGTGCTGTCTGTTCTGTTTACAATGGCTTGTGCTTTGTGGATACATATCAAATGTTGTAATATATTTTTATTACATAGAGTTAATGGTTAATACAAAGTGACATATATAAATAAATACATACTAAATCTGTATATTGTGATTTTGTTAACTTTACTGTTAATGAAATGTGATTATGACAAATGACTTGGCATGAGCTATTTTTTCATATAAAATTAATGTTTTAAAAAGCCTGTTTCACTTCATTGTTGCAAAAGTCAAGCCTGTGGTGTCATTGCAATGCTATGACCTGGTCAGTCCCTCCCATTTTTTGGAAAACAGCAACAAAGTCCATTGCAATGGAATATTACTTCATTCCAGTATGACCAAGTGGAAGAAGTGGAGAATCTGAATACACAATGCTTATGTCTAATCTTGGATATATGTTTAGCCTTGGTACATGTGATTCTACTTAAGCTTTCTTCCCTGACATCTTGAGCAGGTTTCAGGCCTGGTGTGAAACCAAGGTTGAGTGGCTTCCTTCTCCTGCTCCCTGAACATCCTCCCCCACTCAGAGTTCCTACAGAAAGGCTGAAGACTTCCTCAACACCACCCAAGTGGTTTGCACCCTGCACAGGGCAAAATTCTGGTCCTCAGAGAGCAGAGTCTTTCATTGCCCATGTAAAGTCCAAATTCTTGATCCCAAATGGGTTTTACTGATTTACAGGGATTCATCATTAATAATTTAATAATTAATAATGAATTTTATTAACAACACAGACTCACAGAATGGTTTGGATTGGGGTGGGCCTTAAAGGTCATCTCATTCCACACCTCCTGCCATGGGCAGACACCTTCCACTCCCTGGAATCAGCAACATTTCCAGTCTTCTCCCTGTGCTTTCCAGACAGATTTGAGCTGAAGATTAAATTCCACTCCAGTGCACAGATTAGGCCTCTTAAGGGCTCTTTTGCTTCCCATCCAGGTGTTAAATCTCCACTGTAGAAAAGCAGAAGAGATCCCAGAAGAGCTGAAAATTCTCAGACATCAAATAATTTCTGATTTAACCAACACGATTACATTGTGCTGCATCTTTTATTCCCATTTCCCCCCATTATTTAAAATAACTGTTTTCCCCACCTTTCCCTGTGCATGCCCCACCTCCCTGCCAGGCACACATTAATAGGAATCTCCACAGATTAACCCCCTGCTCTCACAAAGGCTGGCAGGGCTGGCTGAGGTAAATAATTTATTCACATTCAGCCTGCAGCCACTTTTAATTCGTCCTGAGAGCAAGGCACAAATCAGGCTCCAAATCCAAAGATTTCACTGCTATCTTTGAAAGGAGAAGCTGGCTCTGCAAACCTCAGTACAACAGTGGTGTTCTCACACAGGGGGAAGGCATTTTCCAGGATCACAGCTCCATCCTGGGCTCCAGGCTCCAACAAACAGGCACAGGAAAGCTGCTAACACCATGTGAGAGATTCTGGGATGCTGTTCCCTCTCTGAATCTGTGGGAGGTTTTATTTTGCTCTGGTCTCCATTACAACTTTTTTTCCCCATCCCTTAGGAAGGACCTAAATATTGTCTTTCACAGTACAAAGGCAAATGCAAAGGAATATTAATTCCTGGAAAGTTTCGCCTGGAGATTTAGAACAGAGACAGAATAATTACCCTGGAAAATGCAAGGAAGTGCAGTTTCAAAGGACTTACCATCCACATCATTACATAACATTTTTTTTTTACCAGCATCATGCTAGAACCAAGTTAAAAGCCTCATGCCAACTTTTGCTGGCCTGGCTCTGGGAGGAAAGCAGCTGCAATGCCAGCAAGACAGTGGGCACGTCCCAGCACCTCCAACAAAGCCAATATTTATTTAATCTTTTGTACTTAGTAGCACGTGCTGTGCAGAAGAGGAGCCCAGCCAGAGCTGCAGGAGTCCCAACATGAAATAAAGAGCTCAGGTGTGTCCCTGAGCCACTCTGGTCCCTGGCCCTGGAGCAGCTCAGCAAATCCCAGCACAGCACCAGGGACCCAAGAGACCTCTGAAGGGAAAAGGGTGGGAGCCATTCAGTGGCCCCTGGGACATCTGGTGACAAGCAGCTGACCTAAAGTGACATTACATCTCTTTGTGGGCTTGCACAGACTGTTTTCCAGTGGGTGTGCTGGAATATGCTGTGCAAACATCACAGAAATATCCATTTTGAGTAGAGGGATGGAGCACCTTTGATGTGGGAGAGCTGGGGGTGCTCACCTGGAGAGGAGAAGGCTCCAGGGAGAGCTCAGAGCCCTTCCAGGGCCTGAAGGGGCTCCAGGAGAGGGACTGGGGACAAGGGATGGAGGGACAGGACACAGGGAATGGCTCCCACTGCCAGAGGGCAGCGATGGATGGGATATTGGGAATTAGGAATTGTTCCCTGGCAGGGTGGTACTGCCCCTCGTCCTGTCACCAGCTGCCTGTATGCAGTGTCCCCCTCCCTTCTATACCCCCTTTAGGCTACAGAATAACCCAGAGACAAACAGCAAACCTGGCAGGACTCTGAGGGTCAGGACTGATCCATGCTGAGCTTTTTTCTGAACTTGGGCAGAAGAATAGAGCCAGGGTTGCACTTTCCCCCATTAATATTTACAAAGACCTATACTTTCTCAGGGTTGCAAATTCTTGTTTTATCACTAAGAAAAACCCCTGAGATTTAGAGTTTTTAAAAAATCATCATTTGTTAGTTTGTGGAAGGCTACTTTTCCTTCCATTTTTTCTGATCTAAAGATTGCTTTCAGTGCTTTGTCATCTGTCCTCATTTAATCCATTTCAAAATTTATCCTTGCAGCATGAAAGGTTGCTGTTGATCCCATTAACTGTCTTCTAATAATTGCAGGGTTTAAGAAAGCTAAGGACAAAAACTGACTGAAATTAAGCTTGAAATGAATAAGAACATGAAAAAAATGAGTAGGAGTATGGTAATTACATGCTTATGACTGTGACATTAGGCAAAAGAAAACAGAGCAGCAGATGGTATCTGAATCTAAAGAAAAATGTAAATGATGATGAACTCACACCATTCCTTAAATAATGGTGTGTTTAGCAGCAGGTAGATGTTCCATGTAAAGAAGTGCTGCCAGATAATTCAAGGACATAAATCCAACCCAGGAGGGACACACCAGCATCCTTTATTAGAGGAGAAATCACTTTCTCAGTTTCTGTGTACTGCAGGGGTTGTGCCTCGCTTTCCTGGCTATCTCTACCATTGTGCTTGTCAATAAACTCACATTAGTGTTGATATTTGTCACCGGTAATCACATAAAACATCATCTTCTCCTGTGACCTTGGTAGCTTTAACACAGCAATTGCAGCCTGGGTGGGTTTGTTACAGATATTTTTTCTCATAATTTGTCCCTTCTTTGCAATGCAAAAGAAAGAAGAGGAAAGGAATATATATCTATGCATTTTTTCATATTTATATACTTCTATATTTGTAGCACCTATAAATATGTATGGCCTTTACAAACATATTCCTCCAAAGGAATACTACAAAGGCAATAAAATCTATTATCTGTTAAAAATTGATCAATTAATTTTATAGAAGATATTAGTATTTTGTAATTATAATCCCCACTTCTTCAAGAGGACTGAAAGACTGCTTCTGCCTAGCAGCAAACAATGAATATACATGGGCAGTGAGATCATCTCAGAAGAACTTGTAGTTACTTTGGATTGTTTTCTCCTCTATTTTTTGGCCAGTGTTCAGAGATTCTTTCCAGGGACTGAGGCATGTTCTTGTTATGGTAAAAAGGGGCAGAGTAGATGGAGTTGATTAGGTGACATAGATACTACTGGTGCCTCAGGTTTAGCTTTTCTATTTTCCACATTCTGTGCTGCTTTAGTGTGTGGGTCTGGGTTCACAGGAGGGGATGCTGAGCTCTCTGCACAGAGCAGGGAGACAAAACAATTCCTGCTCCAGCTGGGCACCAAGGACAAATGATCCCAATCTCAGCCCAGGAGCACAAACCCCGTGGGCTGCAGAGAGAAAAACAAGCAGGATGGGACTGCAGGGGCTGCAGTGGGATTGGACACTGAACTGCAATGTGCACATGGAGCAGAGCTGAGCCCAGGGAGAGACCCCGGCAGCGCTCGTGCATTTTGGGGCCATTTGGGTTCATCCTGGGGGCAGCCCTGGCTGGGCTCTGGTGCTGCCCAAGGGGGATCCATGGAGGAGATCCTTTGAATAAATCCCTGCTTTATTCTGGAACTCTCTCCAGTCTCAGTTCTAGGTCAGCTTTCTCAAGGCACCACTACCTGTGCCTTTCTAGTTTTACTTTTTCTTCCTCCATAACCCAAATTCCATGTGTGTTCCAAAACCTCCGTCAGTTTTAGGAGGGAGGCAAATATCCAGTGTGGCCCCATGTGAGCTTCATTACACCATTCCCAGGCTGTCCTACACTGTATTTTCTCTTTTCCTTGTCCACCCCAGTTACCACCAGCTCTTCCCATGCCCCACAGATGGGCTGGTGAGTTGCAGCTCATTATTCCCTATATTTGGCTCCTTTTAATGGATGCAGGTGCACACACTGCTGCACTGCTTTCCCCAGGAGCCCAGAGCTCTTCATCATCCTATTAAACTGATTCCATTCTTGCCATCATTTTCACATTAAGATTATCTGCTTTGACTGCACACACAGAGATGTTCAAATTATTTGTTGTGAACAGCTGATAGAATTTAGGTCTGTTTGCTCACAAATTACCCCCTGCCTGTTTGAAGGGTTAAAGAGCTGCTGAGTCACTGGAGTTATCCAAGATATTTCAGGTATTTGGGGCCAGAGGGGCACCACTGTTGCTTACAGAGCTGATGTGACAAACTGTCTGGAATGCCAAGGGGCACTTTGTGGGGATCACCTTGGCTGGTGGCAATGCCTGATCTTCAGGAGGTTATCAGATCTCTAATCTTTAATTCACGTGTGCACAGAGCAGCAGTGCAACATGAACAGCCCCAGTGCTAACCAGCAGCCCTGTCAAATATATTATTGTAGTATATATTATATACTACAATTTAAAAATATATTATTGTAGTACATTATTGAGGCCCTGCTGTGACCTCAGGACCAGGGCAGTGCCTGTCCCCTGTGCTGGGGCTGCTGAGGGACCTCAGATCCTTGTCCAGTTCTGGGTGCTTCACGACAAGGACATTGAGGGGCTGGAGCATGTTCAGGGAAGAGAACAGAGCTGGGGAAGGCTCTGAAGCCCCAGCAGGGGCTGAGGGAGCTGGGAAGGGGCTGAGCCTGGAGCAAAGGAGGCTCAGGGGCCCTTGTGGCTCTGCACAGCTCCTGCCAGGAGGGGACAGCCGGGGGGTCGGGCTGTGCTCCAGGGAACAGGGACAGGAGCAGAGGGAACGGCCTCAGGCTGGGCCAGGGCAGCTCAGGGTGGGTATTGGGACAAATTCCTTCATGGAGAGGTTTGTCCAGGCCTGGCACAGCTGCCCAGGGCAGTGCTGGAGCCCCCATCCCTGGAGGGATTTAAAGCTCTGTAGATGTGGTGCTTGGGGACATGGGGACACAGCCTTGGCAGGAGGAATGGTTGGACTCAGAGACCTCAGAGGGCTTCTCCAGCCTGAACAATTCTCTTACATGAAAGGCTCCATAAATTTAAGAATATACCTCAAATTACATTTTTATTAGTGGTTTGTTTGTCCATCACCCACAATGTGCTGGACCTTTTATGAACATCGAGGTGTGGATGGGTCATGAACTTTGATGCAGAAAATCCTCCTACTTTCCCAGTGGGAATCAGATAAACAGTGACTCTTGGCAAGCTTTGGGATGCTGATAAGGAAGACTACCAAATGCAGTGCCAAAGGGGCTGGGCAGTTTTATCTTGACATCAGCAGCCTTTGTATGGTCTCAGCAGATGAGAATCTGTTTCCTCTCTCAAGTTTCTTTACAACTTGGCATGAACTGTGGCAAATTCCCAAATATTTCAAGGTAACATTTTCAGATACAGAAGTCACAGGATATTCTGGAGTTTCATCAGCAGGGTGGGGATTCTGTTTTGTTTTCTTTTCTCCTCTTTTCTTTTTTTGGATGGTGGGAGGGATGTTATAACCACTATTTTACATCCTGAGCTCTTAGGCTCAGTGAAATTCAAGGAGATGCAATCAGGGAAGCAGATAAACACTGGGGACACCTACACTGCTCTGACTGTTACTATATTAAGGCTGCATTTGTACAATTTGGGGTTTCTAATGTGGAACAATTGGCAGCTCTGCAGTGCTGATGCCCCTGAGGGCTGCCTGCCCTCTCATTTCTTGTGTGCTCACACAAACACAGACCCCACTGCTGGTGTAGGTCACAGAGATTCATTTCTACTTCATTTTTAGCACCCTGATTTGCTCCTTCCTGCCCCTCCAGAGTTTATATTTTTCTTTCTAATAACAGGCATTTATGTTATTTTAAATTGGAAATAGGTGTTTTCAACATCCTCAACATTTCAATCAACAGTTGATTGTCAAATCAAAAACTCAGTGAAGGAATGCTGCTCTGACCATCCCATTTCCTACCCTGAGCTTTTATCTGCTTTGAAGTCCTTTAGTGTGAAAAAAACCCCACTCAGCTTTCTGCCAGATCCCAAATTTCAGAGTAATTTTCTGTTTGATGATAAACTCGTTATCAGCTTTTGCTGAAATATAATTTGCCACCATCTGCTTCTGAACTCTCTGGCTTGGACTGGCAATCTGGAAATGCCACCACTTGTGATGTCCTTTGTTGTTCACCTCAGTGGCTGCTTCAGGAACATGGACTATTTGAAAATGCAGGAAAAGGAAATTCATTCAGGAAAAGTAGAGGACTAGAAGACTTCAACTGGAATCTTCTTTTCCACCTTTCAGTTTTCCCTCTGTAATAGAGGGTCTGTTTCTCCCACCCCAATCTCACATTTTTTCTGGTCTCATTTCCCAAAGATCTACCAAGTTGCCTGCAGGAGACAGGGAAGAGTTCTAGGGAAGTTCTATTGATTTATATTTATATTAAATCAATCATGCAGCAGTCAAGGTCTTAATAATACATCTAAAGACTGTGATAATCTGAAAAGTACCCTCTGGAGACTCATACTGCTTTAAGAATGACACATTACTTCTGCAGCTGAGATGGAAATCAGCAATTCATTTCTATGGACACTTTCATTAGTGAGAAACAAGTTTTAAAAAGCTGGATTTTCTCCAAATCAGGTATATTCTGCACTCAGTGCTGAGGGTGCATTGAGTGAGGAAGGACAGAACCTTCAGTACCCAAATTTACAGTGATCCAGAGTCATCAAGCTGGTCCTTGATGACCTTTGTAGGGCAAAAGTCACAGAAAGTGTGTAAGTAAATGCAGATAAATACCTCTGAAGAAAAACTCTCAAAGTTCTAACACTCAAGGAATTTGTTTTAGTATTTTAAAAGGACTATACAGCAGCCAGCAGTAATAAAGCTCTTTAGAATTGAACTGAATAAGGAGATTTAACAGCTTATGTCTCTCTAGTGAGCTGTTGATTGATTGTCTTGGTCCTTCAGTGCAATCATTGGGGTTTGGATGTTCCCAGAAATCATTATGTTCATTACAGTGGCTCCAGCTGCCCTTCATTAGCCAAACATAGAAAAATAAGGCAGATACAGGGTGGATCATAGAAACAGAGTCAGTTTTTCCTTTCACTTCCCATTCCTCTCCCAAGTATTCTGTAAATTCACCTGTTCTACTTGTGAGGACAACCCTGGAGTCAGGAGATGATCCCTGAGCTGAGCCAAACCCAAATTAATGATTCCATTCACCCGAGAGTTCCAGGGCTCACAAAACTGTAATAAATAGCAATGTGATTTTACTACTTTTTACACTGAGGCCATGGAACCAGATCCAGATCTTTGTGGCAAGGAACAGATCTCAGATTTAAACCCCCCTGGTTTGGTTAAGTGAGATTATGCTGCCATTGCTCCTTATTAACCCAGGTATTGAATTTCTGTCACGACTAAACCACAGAAAGTAATTCCATTTCTCATATTTTTACTTGCTGACAATAAGGCTGGATGAATATTTAATCTTTAAATGGCAGTTTACTCTGAATGCTTTTATTGTTGCTTTTGGGACAGCGGAGCTAATAAGAATGATTGGGCTGTTGACATAAGTGATGTATTGAATTTTAGAAAGCAGCTGCTGCAAATTAAGGGAGAGAGCTAATGACTCGAATAATTAAAATATCAGGTGGTTGAGATTACTTAGTGTAATAATAGGTGGGAATTGTTACTGTTTTCTCTAAACACCACCAGTATTTCAGAATACACAGTGCAATGCTCTTTTGTAGTGTTTTGGTGGAAAAATCACTTTCAAAAGTGCTGCTGTGATGTGAAAATCCAAGTGTTCTCTGCTGGCATCCCAGCCATGCTCCAGGGACCTTCCCCTGGGAGAGGCAAGTGCTTGAAAGGGGTCTGGTCTGAAGATCAGTTGAGTAAAGAGCAGAAAACTGTGGGATATTGATTAATCCAACCTGTGGAAATCACCAAACTCCAGCGAGGGGAAGGTGGATTTAACGCCTCTGAATGTGACACCCAGCATGTGAACAAAGGCACTCAAACTCCTGAAAAGGCAGATTAAATATTAAAAATATGTACCTGTAAAGTAACTCTGTGTTCACTGCCTGGAGTTTTTTTACAAGCTGTCAAAAATCCAATTATTTTCATTTTTTACTGATGAAAGCACTCATTTATCTATTAAGTTGAAAGGTTCCACCAAAAATTGTTGAGTCTGAAATTTGTGAAATGTATAAAAATGCATAAATATCATTTATGTGCCTAATGAGAAAAACTCATTTTAACTTTTTTCATTAAACTCATGAGATGATAATTAAACTCAAGCATGTGAGCAATGTTTAAAATGTTAATGGAAACTGTAATCTCCATCAAAATCAAATTGAGTCTCTTGTCAGGTTAAGAGGACAGAGAAGCCACAAAATGATCAACAAATTGTTCTGCAAATCTCAGTGTGGACTTGGTGGATTTGTAAACATCACCTAGCTATAAAGTGACCATGGATGCTGCAAAATGTTGATTTAACAATGGAAGACTGCAGAGAATGGTTATTTAGTGACAAGATTGCATTCACTGTTATGGCTTCATTGAATGCAAATTTTTCTGCTAAAAAATCTTATAACATTACAGTGAAATACAAAAATGTCATCTGAAGTTTAATGACCTTCAAAAAGCAATTAAAGACCAGTAAACACTTCAAATTAAATGTACAGATATTATTTAGACTTGGAATATTAAGGAGACAACAGAGGAAAACACTAAAACTTCTAGAAGATAATCACCTGAAACTAAGAGGATTCACAGCTGTTTATTAAGGACTGGAAAGAGCCAAAAAATCCTGTTTGTCTCCATGATAACACAAAGCAGCACAGCCAAAAGTGGTCACAAAAGTACCCATGAAATAGAGGGTAAGAATCACTGATTCTTTCTCCAGGTGTGCAGCTGCTGCAGTAGGAGAGGAAAAGAGCTTTGAAATGTTGTGTTCTCAAGGAGTGGGAAGCAGCAGAGCTTCCCTGGGCTCTGGCTGGAGGGCTGGAATGTGTGCACAGAGCTGGCTGTCCTGCAGCACGAGGTGATGCCACCACAATTCAATTTATCTGTGCTTTTACACTTCCCTCTCAGGCTTAGGGTTGCTGCCTAAATTCACTCAGAGCCTGGCGACAAAACAAAAGGTAAAAAAATCTCCAAATTTGGGCTTTTCCAGACCCACAGCAAAGGCATGGCATGAGAGTTTTTAAAGGTTAACTAGTGGAAGAATTGGTGTGAATCCACTTGTGTTCTGTTTCAAATTCATCTCTGTTTTGGTGTTTCTCATAAAGGTCAAGCACCTGCCACAGTGACAAAAGAGACAAGGAAATCTGGCTGGCTCTCTGTCACTCACTGCTGGAATCCACTTTGGGGACATGTCCCAGATTCTGTGAGAATAATGAGCTGAAGTTAGAAGAAAAACCCATAACTATACATGGATAAGAGAAGGGAAAGTAGATGGTGACAGAAGCTGAAAATATGTGACAGCTTAAAATATCCAATGAAAAAAAATGTATTTCCTAACTAGCACAGACAATTATTTCATTCACATTCATTTTCATCAGTGTTTTACCCACACAAAGCTCAACCTCCTGGTAAAACCCATACTCAGAAATTCCTAAAACCCTTCTGCTGCCAGTAAATTAAACTTGGATTAGAGATTACCAAATGACACCACATGTCTACCAACATGTATAAACTGATATTGTTTCTGTGGATTCCCAGCCTGACTCACCCATCCCTGGAAGTGTCCAAAGCCAGGCTGGACAGGACTTGGAGCAACCTGGGATTGTGGAAGGTGTCCCTGCCATGGCAGGGGTGGAATGAGATGGATTTTAAGATCCTCCCAACCCAAACCAGTCTGGGATTTGCAGGTACTGAGAGCTGTTTTTGAGATGTCACTGCACTTGTGGTTATCAGGCTGGATGAGAAAAACCCAGATGATAATGAAACCAATAAAAATGAGCAGCTGGATAACCTGACAGGGATAGTAAAGGAGAAGCCAGGCAGCTCCCACTGTGTTTTATGATTGTCAGGGCTCTGCATGGGAGCAGATGACTGATGGTTGGCATTATCAAGCAGAATGGAATATCTTCTCTTTTAGCCTTTCATTTGTTTAACCTTTCCTGTGTGGGTGAGGTTGTGCAGCTGAATTTCTTATTACTTGGAAGGGATTGTATTTTTCTCTTTTATATCAGGGATGATCAAGATTTAGCAAAGTTCTCACATAAGAGAACTGTTATGAGGTGTTCAAATGGATCTGTAATTACAAAAGGGCTGAATCCACCCTCAAGTTTTATTTCTTGGCATCTCTGCAGGGCTGTCTGTTTTCCTACAACACTAAAAGGAAAAGAGATTTAAAGCACAGACTTTAGAAAAAAATTACCTGTTCTAAAGAGGTGGAAAATGCAGCTAAATAGAAAACATTGGTATCCAGATTTACTGGTTTGTGGCTTGGATGTGTCTGAAGGTAAATAATGGTGTTGTGTATTTCAAAGGAAAGGAACATTTTAACTCCCAAGTGCATAACTACAGCAGTAAATAGGGCACACATCAGTCTGCCATCATTACATCCAGGGCAGGTATAAACAGCACAAGGTATTCACACATCTGATATTCCTGGTAAAACTCCTTGGAGCCCGAGTGTTTTCCAGTGCTGGACAAAATAATTGCACAGACAAGTCCACTTGACAGCTATTAGGCCATTTATTTAGGAACGCCTGGACTAAAATGGAGTAAGGTCACCTGCATTAGTCCCAGTTCTGCTGTGCCCAAACTCGTGTAAGCACTAGTGACAGCCAGGAAAGAGCACCAAAGCCACTGTCACCAGCACCTGAGGCTTCAGCAGTCAGAGTCCATCCAGTCTTAGCCAACAGATGTCCAAGAATTCCCCACTAAATCCATTCCTTCCGATCAAATGAAAAATTATTTCTCATAGGAAAAACCTCAGTTCTGAGAACAAAGCACAGGAACCTCAAGGTTTGTAAAGTTAAACTCTCACACCATTATCTCAAGGTAGAAGGACCTCACCTGCCAGGACTAAAGCAGTGGTTTCCACCTTCAATCCCATTTAAATGTGGCTATTTTGTTCCACTTCTGCCAGTGCATTCCAGCCACCCACAAAGTTGCCTTTGTGGGACTCCAGAGAGAATCCACCCAAAGAACTCCATTCATAACCCCAAAAAAATCTTGTGTGCTCTTGATCTACCATGATGGTCATAAAATCTACATACGCCAGTGACCACAACAAATTTAACTGCAAACAAATTGTCTGCTGTCATTACTCCACACTCCAAAATTATTTCACTTTGTTACCTGCACAAAGATATCATTAATCCCTTCCCACCTCTCAAGAAAAAAATCCCTTCTTGACAAACTGCAGTTATATTTGCTATACAAAAATATATGGCATACAGGATGCTGTAAGGGTGCAAAGAGGGCGAAGTTAGTAAAATATAATTCCACATGATGGAATGATTGGATGAGTTGTTTACTTCTGTTACTTAATTGAAATTATACTGACTTGGAGGAGTTCCATAATTTCAGTCACAGAGAATTAAAAGTGCACTCTTCTGTTTTATTGGAGCCTTTGCTTTTATTTAATGGTATCTGCAGAACAAGAAAGAGCTGGAATTGCCTAAGAAATTTAGGAATGTGATTATTTACTATGCAAGGGCTCTAGATTATGTTTTTCATTCTTCAGTCTTTTACCTTTTATGTGTTTCCTTCATTCCTTGACAATAAAAAAATAATTAATACAGATGGAACATGGGATTTTTACAGTAACTTTTCTGCTCATGCTTTATTTTTTCCTCAGTTTCAAAGAATCCTATCAAACTGGCAAAAACTGTAAATAGCAATCAAAATGTTTAGAACAGAATTGTATTTGGAAGAATATGCTGCAGTCTGCAGAGATGTTTATTTAGCCACAGACTGGCTAAAATCATGCAGCTGACTCTGTTTTTTTAGGTATAATTTAGGTCATAACATTGAAGCTAATGGAGCAAAGTCATATTTTCATCAGCTGGCACTTTGCCCAGTGTTGATTCTTTCCTAGATGTGCTCTGCATCTTTCCTGAACCTCAATCCTGTCCTGCTGTACAATTTTATTACTCAAAAGCCAACAATAAAGCACAACTCCTGCTCCCAAAGAGGCACAGGAGTGAAAAAGCAGCAGCAAGAGAAGCCCAGAACCCCGTGCATGTCACAGAAGAGAGTGGCATGACATGTGCAGGAGCACAAAAGGCACTTCAAGCCAGGTCAAAAATTAAAGAAAAAGATGGTATCAGAGGGTTTGTGAATTAAGCACCTCTCAGTGACTAAGCCTCTCCTCTCACGCATGACACAAGTGGCTGTATCCTCAGGAAAAGCTTTGTTCAGGTCCTTCTCCCACATCAGGGAAGAAATGACACACCCCAGTGGTCCTGATCCCAAAACCTTTTGTCAGGTTTCGTTCATAGAGTAAAATTGCAGCCTTAAAAAGCCAGAGGAGAAAACACTCCTGGCATTAAACTCTGGCAGCACAAAGCATCCTTAAATCTAAACAACCCAAGCAGGAAAGCAAAGGTGGGTTATTCACTGCAGGCTTTTTTCCTGAATATAGTGCTTACCAAAAGGGGAACTTTCAGAGAAAGAGAGAAATCCTGACACAAGTTTTAATCACATTAAACAGAAGTTGTCGCCTCTCAGCTTTTCCTCCCATATGAAAATAAAACATAAAGAGTGTCAAAACTTTTCTGAGTTGCAAAAATATACCAATTTCGTACTTTAGATACATTTTTCAATTTTTCATTCAGAACACTTCTCCTTTATAATTATCTCTTTGTTGTTGTTGTTTTTTATCCTTTCTCTTCATTTTTTAAAGAAAATAGATTGACAAAGGATTAAACAACCCAACAAGCAAAACATTTCATTCCAGCTCAACTCAAATCACCTTCCTCTATTCTCCCTGTCTCTCCCCTCAACCGGGGGCTCCTTTCGGTTCGACTTGAACTCCATTTCCAATTCTTTTCCCACCAAAAATGAGAACCCCTTCAGCATCCATCCAGCTCCACAAACAGAAAGGCCTCGTGCAGAGAAAAAGGCATGAAGAGACGGGCTATGTAACTCTCACTACGACTACAGCCAGGCTGAGAGAAGCAGAGCTGGCGCCGAGCCCTACAGCCGCTGCCACCGCCGCGCCCGCTGCCGCAGCCGGCGCGCCGACAGGCTGAGGGGCTGCTTCCCAAACTTCCTCATGATCTCCTTGATCCTCGCCAGGTTGGTCTTGGAGATGGTGAAGTCGCACTGGGTGGCCCCCATGTCGTAGCCCACCTCGCAGGTCTTGGTGGCCGTGGTGTAGCCCTCGGCCTTGACGCCCACCACGTACTCGCCCGGGTTGAGGAGACGCCAGTAATCCCCGTCAGCTCCTGGTGGGGGAGAAAAGATGGTTTTCAGGATTTTGGTCCTTTCTCCTTGAGGATAGTGGTGTTTGTAAAGTCACAGAATTGCTGAGGTTGGAAAACATCTCTAAGATCCTCAAGTCTAACCATCACCATCATGTTGACCACCCAACCATGTCCTCACGCGCCATAGCCACAGATTTTTAGAACACTTCCAAAGATAGGGACCCCACCACATTCCTGGGCAGCCTGCTCCAGTTCTTTAAAACCCTTCCCATGAAGAAATTTGCATCCAAACCTTTCCTGGTGCAACGTGATCCCATTAGATGAGGACACAGAATCACATGGGATAAGCTGAATTGGAAGGGACCCACAAGGACCATCGAGTCCAACTCCCAGCCCTGCAGCATCCCCAGGAGAAGTCCTTGGCCATAGGTAAGATGACACCACAGGTAAAATCCTCCATCCTCACACCAGGAGGGTGTCCAAGGGGCTGCTCCCACCACAAATACCCCTCCTCATCCTGCCAACCCTAGAGAAAAACACACCTCAAACAATGCAAAAAGGCTCCAAACCAGCTGTAGCTTTTTGGCAGTTGGAAAGGCCTGAGGCAAAATCTGGTGATTCCCATGGGGTAGAAAAGACCTTTCCCAAACTAATCCTAACTGAGGGATCCAGAGGAGCCCGAGTGAAATATCCACATCACACAACCATGATCAGACTGCCAGGACACAGATTTTGGTGCTATTTGTTAGGAAAAGTGTATGAATACATAATACCAACTCACTTTCATGTGTAGGTAAATATTCCCTTCTATTAAGTCTTACATTGGGGTTTATTACACTGATTTTCCTGCAAAGTAAATTCACCAGGACATTTAACCACCTGGTTAAATGTAAATGCAGAAACCAAGCTCCTGCAATCAACTAAACTACTCCTAAAAATGTATTTTAACACCTCATTGAATCAGGAGTTTTTTATTTCTTCTTTTTCCCCACGAATGATCTCAGATATACCCATTCTATGTACCCATATGTGCATCAGCATCGTTTTAGGCTTCTTTTAAATATCATTTTAACCACTGAGTATTCTTAGCTGTGAATTGAAAAAGGGGAAAAACTATTACCTAAAATTAGTTTTGCACTCTGTCCTGGAGAAACTCCCTGTGAATGAAAATACATATTCAAATATGCAATTCCATACAAAAATAGAAATGGAACATCTCCTGCATGAGGAGGGGTTGGGGTTTTTTAGCACTGATGAGACCTGACAGCCTTACTAACACCAGCCTGGGCTCACTGGCAGTGCAGAGTGGAACAAAACTGAAGGTGATTTGCATAAAAATATTTTATTTGGGGAAGGACCAGGCTGGTCGGCCTCTGTTTAAAGAAACAGTGTTTTAATTTAGGGTTTGGTAAAATAAAAAATCTGTTTGCAAACAGCAAGCATTAACAAATGGCAATATTGACTGTACCCTGATAGCACAGCCTCTGAGTGTGCCAGAATTGTCCCTGATCAGGTCCATTCTTACATCCCAATATGATCAGGGGGTTTTTAAGTCAACTTGATCACATTTGGGGTGATAATAAGGTCCACATTTTCTGTTCCTCATGACTCGGGCGTTTTTAGGAAAGGCTCTAAGAGAGGCTCTTTATTCAGTTCTCCCTCACCACTGGGTCTGCTGGAAGATGAACAAAAGGCCAAACCACAAATCTGCCCAAATTCCTCGTATTTATCCCCAAGGGCTCATTTTTGGCTGTAAATGCTCTGGCAATCCCCAGGGCAGGCAGAGGGCTCTGGATCCCCTCGTGTGTGGCTGTGATCACATCCCTGCTCCCAGCCTGGCTTTAGCCCCAGGACTGCAAACCTGACCCACATTTTCCTGACACATTTAGCACTCAGTTCATCACAACCCCACACAGGGCCAGGAATAAACCTACACATTCACACCCCACTGGGAATTATTGCAAAGCTGGGCATTAAGCCTTCAGCAGGATGCACTTTTCCTGCTTTCCATTTAGAAGCAAGCAGACAGGAGTATTTCTGTCAGCTGTCAGTGCCCAGAATTTAATACCAAGCTAAAAGGTTGGGGTTTTTTTGAAAATCAGATTAAATCCAGTAAAAAAAATATTTCAGAACAGATGGCAAAAAGAAACACAACTAAAAACACAGATAAATTTAGTAAATAATAGGTTTGCTGAAATAATAGGTTCCAGTGGGAGCAGGCTGGAGGCAGACTGCATCCATACCCACCTACTGGGGCTGGAAAAGGATTGCCATGTCTGCTTAGATAAAATAACAATGCATTACAGGACAAAGATAGCATTGCTATGAATTTAATATGTCAGACTACTCCATAAATTCTGCAATTAAGAGAAATGTCCTTCAAGCCTGACAGGACAGGCCTTAGTTACAATTAAGTAATTGTAAAAGAGCTAAAGCAATTTTTACATTTAAATGTGCCAAACTGCACTGATTTAAATACATTATAAAAATCTTTCTAATGCTTTTTTACCAACAAAAACTCTCCAAGAAACCTGGCCATAGTGCTGCAAACCCAAAGCATGTAACAACTTAAACTCAACTTTTCTGTATGGACTGAGCAGCCAGGAGTGAGGCTGGAGAGTTGTAATACCAGAATTTTGCTTAGATTGGACTAATTAAATAAATATTTAATAGATAAATATATTTTATATATTAAATATTACTAAATGCTATTTCAAAATCCTTGGGTTTTGGTGCATAAAGTATACTGAAAACATTGTAAACTTACCAAGATATTAATAAAAATTTCTCTGGACACTGTGTGAAATTAAATTAATTACACTTTGGTTCAAAAACCACACAGGAGCATCTGTCTTTGAAGTCTGGCTGTGACACAGAAGTGTTTCACCAGGAAGAAACTGCACACTTCTCCATCAATATTCATTTTGTCATTTCCCAAATTACAGAAAGCAACCCCCAAAACTGCCTTGGCACCATGGAGTAGGAAAGGTGCATTTGTTCACCCAACTGAACTCTTTTTGCAGAGGTTTTCTCACAGAATCCAACCCAAATCTCACTGTAACAACATGGAATCATTCAGACTTAATCAATAGTTACATCTGCATTGAGGGAAAATGGAATAATTCCCCACAAAGCTCTTGCTCTTGGAATCAATGCCTTCAATTAGCCCATTACTGGTGTTAGCAGAATGTCAGCATCCCTCTCCTTCCATCAGGGATATTGTATCCAGCAGAAAGCCAAACCAATCTGCTTTTATTTCAGTCCACAGGAAGAA
Source organism: Passer domesticus (assembly GCF_036417665.1). Classification (NCBI taxonomy): domain Eukaryota; kingdom Metazoa; phylum Chordata; class Aves; order Passeriformes; family Passeridae; genus Passer; species Passer domesticus. The sequence goes on from NC_087481.1 coordinate 54,854,226, forward strand.
GCAAAGGAATTTTCTCAAACCTTTAAATGTTATTACAGAGCTTTTACAGGCAACTTGTGTCTGGCTCTGCGGGGCAGCTGACCACGTTAATGCAGCACTGGAACAGCAGAGCTCTGCTCACTTGAAACAAAACTTTTGTGAATAGAGATAGTGGCCATAATTCTTCTCCTGCTTGGCCTATTTTTACATCAAGGCAACTCAGAGGTTTAAATGGGCACATTTTTCATTTTAAAAGGTATAAATGAAAGAAGACTGCTGACAATTTGCCTTCTTTCTCCAGAGTTATACATGTCATTTTAGCTTTTTGGCTCCAGCATAAATCCTCTAGTTTCAGGGACTAATGAGACGTGTATTGTTATCTGGATAATATGAAACAAGATAGAACTTTTATGTTCCCATCTCCACAGTGATTCCGGAGTGTGAGCTTAAACGTCTCATTAAAAAGAAAAATTAAAGGGAATGAAATAAGTACTTTTATTTTTACTAACAAGAGCAGATGGCCTTGAGCCATAGAGGCTCAGCAATAAGTCAAGATGTAAATAGCTGCAAGATTCCCTGAGTGTTACAAGGTGGGTTTTGGGATCTTGCACATTTATTGAACTTTATTTTTTTTTTCACATGACAATCCAGAGTACAGAGAGCTGTAGATTAATCACATATTGCATTAACCCAGAGCAGTACATTAATTTTGTTAACAGAGTAATACAACCCACACTTTATGGCAGACTTTCAGCACTGCCAAGGCTTCCAAGACAGGAAAAATAGCTGATTACTTTAATTCCTACTGTCGTTTCCCAGTGGTCCCATTTTGAAATATTTAAGGCAGAATCATTATGGCCTAATTAAGAACCTGTCATTCAATGCTTTCTCTCACAATGGAGACACAGTAGCACTGAAATTAATCATAAACTAAGTTAGATATTCCAAGATTCATTATTGGCTCAGATCACCTCTTGTGGCAAACTTTAAAGATTTGGAAGTCACAAAGCTCTACTTTCCACAGCCTCAAATCAGTTTATGTGTCCAAATCTGCCTCACTCTGTACCTCAGTGGCAAAGCACATGGAAGTGGCAGCAAATGAAGAGCACAGAACACCAGTAATGAGATAAAACCCCATAAAATTAGCATTCAAAATACATGTGGATGTGGTACTTGGGAACATGGTTTGGTGGGTTTGTTTTTAAACCACAAATCTGTTCTTTTGCACTGATGTTTTGTATTTTTATTTGGTTTTTTTTTTACCTGTGCGAATGTCATGGTTAACGCCTTCCACTGAAATAACAGCATTTGGGATTCCCTTTCCATGAACATCTTTCACAATGCCTTTGATGCCACGATGGACCTGGGAAGAGAATAAAAAAACTCCAAAAAACAACAAATAAAGATTGTGCAGCAAAGAACAGTAGCATTCCTAGGAACTTACAATGAATCTGTAATTCCATAAGTGAATTCTATTTTTATATTCCTACTTTATGGCTCACAACATTGTGGAACATCATTATTAACCCTGTAGAAGCCCTTCAGGCATTAACTTGTTAATCAGTTTGTGAATTTTGTTAGAATTCCTGAGGCATCAAATTCAAGATACAGATGAAGCAGCAGACACAATATTGGGGTCTTTTTCCAGCAGCCCTTTCTGACAAGCTCAGCACCCACATTACATTTTCAGAAGCTTCATTACTTTATTCCCTGAAGTCAAACCAGCCTGGCTGAAGTGCTATGTCTATCAAAAATACCAATAACCACATAATTAGTCATGCAAGAAAAACAGTAGGCGTTGGAACCCCAGTTGCTAAAAATTTTAGACTATCTGTACTGTGAGGCACTGACCCCCGAAAAACCACTACATTTAACCTAAAACCATAAAAAATTCCAAAATTAAATAATAAAACTAAAATTTTAAGTGTGTCGTTTAAATAAAAGTGTATAATATCACATACTAGAAAACTTAGTTTTATAATATAATAATATATATAAAACAAAATAAAAGTTTTAAAACAGAAAGTAGTCCTTCTTTACCTTCTTCTTCACCTTCTTCTTCATAAATTTAAGTAGTATTATATAATTAAATTTAAAAGTGCACATTACAAAACACAATTAATTAAGTTAAAAATCAAAATAATTTATGTATAATTTCTTAACCAGACAATTTAACCTTAAAAAACCTTATAAAAATACAACTCCATTTTTTAGTTGAGTAATAAAATACCATAAAACTCAGAACTTATAAAACTGTAATATGAATAAAAACTAATTATCATCTAAATCCAAACAAAAACACCAGGTGAATACCTGCTCCATAAAAACAATCAGGGACTCGCGGTTGTTTTCCCACTCCTCTGGCAGCTCGCTCTCGTGGGGGTATTTGTCACAGCCAACATAGATGGAGAGCTCAAAGCAGTTTGTGTGCAGGTAGCTGAAGTCATTGATGCCTGCCAATATTGGGGAAAAAGGGAACAACTTCATGGCCTTTTTAATCTATTGATCAGATCTGAGTTTTTAAGCAAATTAATGTAACTTCTGTAAACACAAGTTGGGTATTCATCCAGCTGGCTTAGCCTGCAGATTTGGGTGGGCAAGAAGTTTTTAGAAATGCCAAATGTTTTGTAACAAAGCATCAGAGTGCTAAAGGTCAGCTTGGACAGGTCCTGGGTTGCAAGATGTGCCTGGAGCTGTGTATTCTATTTTCCATCTATCAGAGCTGGGGCAGTTCTCCTCTGTTCATTGGGAAGTTTTCTTTACCTCTCCCACAACCAATCCTCCCTCCAGGAGATCTCTTCTGCCAATGGGCCATTAATTATTAATTATCTTCTGTTCATGGCCACTGAGTGTCTCTGCATGGCTGTAAAATTCCAGCATCCCATGGGGAGATGCTCCACCCAGGGGAGGAGCCAAGCATTCCTACCTGGATACAATCTGAGCCTGGAACAGCACAGCAGCCTTTGCCCACTGCATTCCCAGAGGAGCAGCTTTCTGCTGCCCTGCATTCCCAGAGGGAGAGCAGGCCCATCTCCAGCAGCCCTGGAGCTCCAGAGGAAAACTGCAGCCTTGTGCAGGATCCCTGCTGCAGCAGAAGCACAGCTGGCACTGCAGGAGGGCTGAGACCCCATGGGATGGGACTGTGCCACCACCCTGACACACAGGGGGCCAGGGCATCATCTGACTCTGTCAGTGTTGTTCTGCATTACTGCATTTTAAATTTTATTTTTATTTTCTTCCCTAGTAAAGAACTGTTATTCTTGCTCCCATATTTTTCCTGAGAGCCCCTTAGTTTCAAAATTATAATAATTCAGAGGGAGGGAATTTACATTTTCCATTTCAGGGGAGGCTCCTGCCTTCTTTAGCAGACACCTGTCTTCTCAAACCAAGACAACAAGGCCTGGAGCAATCTGGGATTGTGAAAAGTTGCTTCAAGCACGGGTGAAACTCCATGGGCTTTAAGGACCCTTCCAACCCAAACCCTTCTGGGATTCTGTTGATGGAGAAGATGGGGATACAAACAGGAGAAAGGTCTCTCTCTACAAGAAAAAATGGTGCTTTTTTAAGCCCTAAACATTTCTAATCCTGGACATTCCCCACGGAGCAGGTCTCCTTTATGGGTGCCCTGAGTGGAAATTGAATTGTCTGTGTTGGGTGGCAGGGAGGTGCAGTTTTTTACCCAATTCACAGAATCCCCATTTGATAGAACCCTGAATGCCAGGACACAGAGCTATGTGCTCACAGGGGTTGTTATGTAAAAGTGATTTATCAGAGCAGCTGGTGAAATAGTTCCTCAGTCTGTTTTCCTCCCTGAGTAATCTAACAGATAGAAAAGCCAGAAAAATCAAGGCAGTAATAATTCTTTTATGTTACATATGGTGTCTGCAGTTTGTAAGAAATGAAGGGATCTCTTTTCTCCCTGTCACGGTGCTGCAGAACACTGGGATCTGCACTGTTGCTCTGCACTGTTGCTCTGCATATTTCCACCAGAAATATGTCCTAATCAAGCCCCAGGAACGTCAGTGCCTCCAGTCTCTGAGGAGCTGCAGTTTAATTCTGCATTACAGAGACCACTGTAACCTTTGCAAAGGTCAGGAGCACTAAGGAGGGCTGTCTTTACATACAGAGCTCAAACATTTCCATCCTCCAGGTTTCTCTCCTGTTTCTCACTATTATTTTTCCTCCTTAATAGTTCTCCACTCTCACAGATAATGAGATACAGAACATGAACACTAGAGGAAGAAATTATGTGAGCTTCATTTCTTGTTCCACCTGCACTTCTAATAAGAAAATATTTTAAAATATGTTTGTCAATGATCATTAATTGTTATGTTTTAAATAGCAAAGATTAGCAGGCGTTGCATTCACCAAGTGCTTCTGCCCAAGAAGAGTTAAATCAAAATCCCTGTTCCTGTCCAATTAGCACAGAGCAGTAGTCAAGTATTTAATGAGCCCTCAGTGCCTTCTGGAAGCAGAGCAGGAGGATTATATAATACAGATGTTAAACTTTTCACTGTTGTTGATGGGGGAAACCTAAACATCAGCCAGTGGCATATGCTACTCTGCATAAATGTTCTTCCCCTCCACTTGAGAAACAGCCACAATTATTTTCCCCTCACATACTGTATAACATTCTGATTAATCTGCTGTGAAATGTTTTGCTATACACACCAATTGCTCAGTTTTAATACATGTATTTAAGAAAATGGCTTTGCGTTGCCAAGAGTGACTCTTTCCTACTGCCTGAACATGCAAATCCAGCCTCAAAAACACAGGAAATAAAATTAAATCAATCCCTTTTTTGCCTCTGTGCAGTTCATCCAGTGCAAAAACTTCATATGTAAAATTGCTGGAGAACTTGCATTCACTGCAGTCAAAATAATGTGCAGGAAATATCATGGCTGGGTTTTAAAGGCATGAGGACTGAAATGAAATTAGAACAATCCCATTTAAATTTTCCCATGGCATGAGCAGTGAGAAGTTTCTGTGCAGGACCACTGCAAGGAAGCAGATGGATGAGGAGGGGGCAGTTTCAAGGTGTGGTACAATGAGGAGATGCCACCCACACAAAAGGATGGGTGGGAGAGCTTCTGCAAGCACTTTTTTGGAGACTTTACCATCATGTAACAGAGCAGGACATTAATCATAATTAAAGCATCATCAAGAAATAAAGCAAATCAGATGAAACAAATCCAAAATGTAATTGGTCCTAAGAAATCAGCGTAATATTCAGCATCTATATTGTCCATCTTTACTAATGGAACTCAGTGTGACAGCTGTTAGTGACAAGGCCAATGTCATTTTTTCTGGATTGATTCATAATGATGTTTCTTGTAGCACTTAGGAAAATTAAATTCATAAATTAGATAATTAAGTGGTCAGGTTAGTTCTCAGAGAATGCTTTAGAATCTGCAGAAATGCATGGGTACTGTCAGACCTAAGAGTTCAAGATTTCCCCCCAAACTCACCCAAGACTTTTTAACCTCCTGAAAAAATATTTGAAAAGCTAATTCTTGACTGTTGCCTTTAAAAGCTGGCCAGCACCAACTCCACATGGGCCAACAGAAAAGCCATAAAAGCCATGTCCAAAATCCCAAAATGTTTATGCAGTGGAAGTACCTGCAAGTTCCAAACATGAGCCAGGTTCAGCTAAACCTGGGTTTCAGAGACACTGGCCTGCATCTGTTTGCCATCACTGCTGTTCCTGTTGTCAGCCCACTGGTGGCATATGCCCATCTCATATCCTAATTTCAGGGAATATGTTGCTTGACTGATGCACTTAGAAAACCACAAGGATTTTGAGCAAAGGCAAATGTGCCTAATGCTGTTAAAAATGGATTTCTAATTGGGCTTTCCTGGAAATCGAGGTTTTGGCCACACCACAGGCCATGGCTTCCCCTCTGTGCTGCTTAACAGGGTGACAGGCTTGGGTGTGTGGAGATTGATGCAGGCTGTGATTTATCCTGGCAGCAGGAAGGACTGTAGAGCCCATGCAAAATTTAAGTGTAAGGACGTCCAGGCGTTCTAGAAATAGGAGAGCAGCAGGCACACAGTAGCTTTTTATGGCAGCTCCCAGTGAATGTGAGTGAGGGCTGATCTGAGGCTGAGCTCAGTCAGCAGGAGGCTGCAATCAGGATTTCCTTATCTGAGAGCCACTGGAATCTCTCCCTGAAGCCCCTGCTTCAGCTCTGACACTGGCTGTGGCGCTTGGCAGCAGTTTTCTTCTTGTCACCTTGTGTGGGGGCTTGGCCTGGGTTGGTTTCTTCCTGACAAACCATCTTGAGTGCACAGGGCTCTTAAAGCTAATGTTCTGCATGTGCATTTTTGGAAAACTTGGCTGCAAAAGAAGCAGTCACCGGGTATTAATGACAGTAATGACATCTGGAAATATTCCTTTTAGAACACACATTTTACCACCACTGCTGCTGGAACCTACACCAGGCAGCGCTGGCTTTCCCCTAATTAGCAAGGAAACACTAATTGGAGCTTCCACCACTTACTTCCAGCCACGGTGTGCCACGAGGCTCCGTTCACAGTGCCATCCTCCTTCTGGAAGTCCTCAGTGTGGCAGGCTCTCCTCCTGGCATCCGTCATCAGGCGGTGCGTGGAGGCGTAGGAGTAGGCCAGCCAGCGGAACACGTGGTCGTCCGGGGTGGGCGTGTAATCCTGGGTCTTCCACATGGACCTCACCATGTCGTAGGGATAGGCCACCACCAGCTCTCCCCCCTGCAGGTTGCCACCCAGCACAAAAGGGATTTTTTCCATCCAGGCGATGATTGCCCGCGTCTCCACCGCCACCTGGGAGGAAAAGTGACAGCAGATCTGGTTCGGCGTGGAAATCACATTGTGCTGCTTCAAAGAGAGAGCAGGATCAGGAGTTCCTGAGCGTGAGGGGCCAGCAGAAGGGATGTGGGCAAGGAGAAGGCCTTCTTTAAATTATGGTGCTTGTCAGCCATCCCGGAGGTCACAGACATCCCGTAAGAACTAACAAAGCCTTCACATCAGTAATTTATGGACAGGAACATCTATGTGGAGTGAGGCCAAGAGCAGGAACTGACAGAGGTGTCAGGTGGTGACATTGCTTCCCCTCTTTGTTTACAAAATAAGGGATTGTAAATATAGAAATAAAGGACATAAATTAAAACACAGGAAGTTTCACCTCAAACGTGAGGATGAACTTTTCCATGAGGGTGGCAGAGTACTGGAACAGCTGCTCAGGGAGGTCATGGAGTCTCCCTCTCTGGAAACATTCCAAACTCACCTGCGTGTGTTCCTGTGTCACCTGCTCCAGGTGACCCTGCCTTGGATTGATCTCCAGAGGCCCCTTTAAACTGTAACTAATCCATGATTGTGTGATTTTAAAGTACTAAAAACTGCCACGGCAAAGCTGCTATTAATAGATGTCATTATAATTCAAAGGTCAGGCCAAAATAAGTTAAATTTCTGGCACTACAATCCAATAAACAACTTTAACAGAAGGCACAGCACTGGGTTTGCATATGCCTGATGATTCAAGGTAAGAATACATTTCAAGTAAGAGCAAGTAAGAAAATCCGAGGACAAATCTGTAAGTGAGTTTTCAAAGAGCTCATTTATGCCACAAAACTTGGGAGAAGCCAGATTCACATGGCTGAGCTCATGCTGTGCTTTTCCTTGTCTACCTTGCTGCCTAAAAGTTGGGGATTGAGTCCTCCAGGTTCTTGCAATAGCAGGAAAAGAAAATCCTCTAGGAAACAGTTTCTTCCTCAAGATCTGCCTCTAAATCCTGGGGGAAAATGGTGCTTTTGTGGTGCATTTTTATTTCCACTGACATAAAGGAAATTATTGACTTAGATCAGGTGTGGAACTTCACTCCCAGGTTATTAATTTCTTGAGAAATGTAAATCTCGCTCTCTCAGCACATCCCAGCCTTTGTGTCCCCTCTCCTGGCCTTACTCACAGTGGCATTTTCGGACAGGTACCAGTCAGGGATTGGGATGTGATGGTTTGGAACTTTTCTTTTACTCTTCTTCTGATCTTCTGACTCCCAGAGCAGAGAATTTAGGTCAGGGAAGTTATTGTTGATGTCAATGCCATCCTGAGTCCATCGTCCTAGAGACCAGCCCCCCAGTTCTGAACCCTTAAATTAAAAAAAAAAAAAAAAAAATAAAGAAAAAGAAAGAAAATTAAAAATTAATTTTTATTCAGAATCCAGAATCCTGGATTCACAGAAACCTGTGAGCCCATGTAGAATATTTGGGAATGTGCCAGAGGTAATTCTATACAGAAAAATGGAATATTAATTATTTAACTAACTGAATTAAATCATTGGTGCTTTTAAAACAAAATTGTATGGAATCTTGAATGAGGTGAAGGAAAACCCTTGAAAATTTACTTGAGGTTGGCCAAAATATATCTCTCAATGGAGACAGCAGACATTCCCTCCCATGACTATGATTTTGACTTTCCTGTTCCAGTCTCCTGCAGACAGCTCTGGAAGACTTTCCAGTGCATTTGACCAGCCCCTACAATTTTTCCTGGTGTCTGTCTTCATCCAGACTGAATTATTATGATGCCCAACACATCATGCTCTCCTTTAAGGCACACTATAAAATTTCAGCTGTGGAGGAATGCAAATTTTCACGTGCTGAACTTGGTTTCTCGTGAGAAACAGATTGCATGGATTTTCCATTTTCCATAATGTTCCCATGGCTCTGCACACCTCAGGATTGCTCTGGCAGTCTTTGTGACCCTCCTTTCATGTACATTTTCCTGTTAGCCAACATCACATCAAATACTGTTTCTTTCAGCTTTTTCACAAAACAAGATGGTTTGTGTTTACTTTGATGTGCCCATCTTTTCATTTTTAAGTTTCAATCGCTTACAAAATGTGATCTTTGAAGAAAATAAAGAGAACAGGGGCATTTTTGATTCATCTGCTGGAAAGAAAAGAATTCCTTGATGTGTTCATCATCCTAATTACCGCTTTGTAGGCCTTGTCATATCCATCAGGGTTCACTGAGGGCAGCAGGTGGATTCTGGTGTCCTGGATGAGGTGCACAATGCGTGGGTTCCCAGCCAGGTATTCCTGGCACATGAACTGCATTAGCAGAAGGATTAGCTCTCGTCCAAGCACTTCATTCCCATGAGCTCCTGCAATGTAGTGGAATTCTGGCTCCCCTGTAGGGAAAAAAGCACGGAGCAGAGTTGTAGTCAGAGCAGCAAATCAAATCTCTGTCAAATGGCATCGATGTCAATCAGCAACATTTCACTTAAGGAGTGAGAAGAAATGTCTCTGCTGCACAGATGAGAGGTGAAAATGTCACTTTGGAGAAATAAATTGCTTTCTGTTGCTATTTTAAAACTGGCTTATGTATTAGAGATATCTAAAGCCACTGTGTAAAACTTCTAGAACCCATATTTGATTAAACAGATCTTTAATTATACTCACAACTTCAGCATGTTAGAGGTAGATTTTAACAGTTTTGAAGGTCTAAAAGTCACATGAAAAATACTTTGCTACAAGAGAATTTTCCTAACAACCAATCTAAACACATTAGCAGGGTATTCATGGATACAGCAAAACACAAAATTCCTTTATTCCAACTGCTGTCCCAGGCACTATCACAGTGAGAAGAACCAAGGACTGAATGAGTTTCCGTGCTGAAGAATTATATCATGGTAGGAAATTGAACCCCAGACCTCATGAGTAAAAAATTATTTGGAGATTTGACCTGTCCCTGCTTGCAATGCATTAAGGTAAATTTCTATCCATAGCTACATCAATCCCATAACTAAAATCCATCCCCCAGTATTAAAGTTCATTTTTGTTTTATTACTGTGAAGAATGATCATTAAAGACTTTGATCCCACATTCAAAATGTCCTCTATTTGTGCTCACTCTCCCCTTCCCAATTTAGAAATACAGCACTGAGGTTCCTCCCACATACATTTGAAATCTTTGCTGCCATAAATATAATTCCATCAGTGATAATTAGTGCAGATACGGAGAAAGAGGAGGGGGAAAAAAGCCAAATCCTAACACCCCTTCAACAGATTTAGTTAAGATTAAAATCCTAACCAACTTCGTGTTCTCCTGGGTTGTCAGAAATCTCAACTGCATACAGCTTCAGTCCTTGGTTGCTTTTTCCAATATTGTAAATTCTTGTGATATTTGGGCACATTTTATTCACAGTTTTCATCAGCTGCCAACAAAAAAAGAGAAAAAGAAGAATATATTTAGACAATGCAGCATCAAAATAGATCCACAATGAATTGGTTCATTCTAAATTGGATGTGGCACCAACTCTTCATTTACTTATCTGATTACTTTTTAGTTATAAAAACTTTGTGTTTAGTTCATGAATTTATAGCTCTGCTATCTCATTTTTAAAACATTATGCTATGGAGAGTAATTAAAATAATGGGGAGTGATTAAAACAACCACACTCTGTGAGGCAGTACAAGATAAGGGACTTGAGGTGACCCAGGGTGTCAGTGCACAGAAATGCATTTATTTTGCATGCTACCACATTTCAATAGAAATATGAATTTTTCCACTCTGCCAGCAAGCAGAGATATTGCATTAAAAGCAGTTCTATTTTAGCTAAAGGCTAAACCCCTACTGTATAAATAATGTTACTGACTCAGACCTGTGTTTACTAATTTCTCTCCTCACACCTTCTGCAAATTGAAGCAAACTGAGCTGGCTGATGTTTCCCTGCATCCATGCAGCTCCACAAGCTGAGGAATGGGGAATGTGAGCCTGTGTCTCAGGGCTCCTCTGAAACCCCTGACTCTGAAACTTCCACGTGCAGAAGCTTTCCTGACGTGCCTGGCACTCCAGTGCTCACAGGATACCAGAACATCAATTTAGAAAAGTGGTTGAAAGTATGGAAATGCTCATTAATAGTGAGAAAAATGCCCAGAACCAAGTTCAAAGTCCATTACATTCAGTGGAAATATTTGTATTGGCCTCAGCAAACTTCCCATCATCTCTTTAATTGCAAACATGTGATTATTTTCTGAGTCAAAGAACTTTTCCTGCATTAGAGCCTTTGTAGGAACATTTACTGTGACTCTTTTGGTAACATGTAGTGCAGTGGAGTTAATGGAAATACAATGCTGAAAATCAACATATTTCGTATTTGATCTTCTCATTCCCATTTCCTACAAATGGCACAATATTTCACCTATGATCTGGTTTGTTGTCTCAAAGACAAGTTTGAACTCATATATTGACATCAAACATGTGGCAGCTTCCTGTACCACATGAATATACACAAATATATACATAGAAATAAACAAATAAAAAATACTTTGGGCTGTAAAACAATCCTGCACACAAAACACACTGAGGGTTCCCATTGACTGGAATAGGAATATTGAATGCTCTTTTACAAGGAGAACACTGGAGCTGTAAATTTCATCTTCCTAACCAGAGAGTTCTATTAAAATAACCTGACACTGAGAAAATCCCTCCCTCTCACAAATACTTGACTTATGGCAATGCAATGTGATGCTTCCAAAACATGGCCCAGGGAACACCATCTCCTCCTCCTTCAGTATTGATAATAAATCAAAGAACAGCATTTTTCTAAGATGGTTTGTGGTGAAGCCATGAAAAGTGAAAATAATGCATATTTTGGAGGTTGGGGATGTTTTTGATTGTTGTTGGTTTTGTTTGTTTGTTTGTTTATTTTTAATAAGAAGTTTACTCTGAAAGTTATTATTCTATTTTGCACTGAAGTTTTGAGAATAGTTTTGGGAATATAAGACTTGTTGCAGTGCAACCCATAATATCCTGCCCATCAGCAATTAAAATCCAATTAGCTCCAAAAAAATTAACTATTTTGACACAGAAGAAAACAGCTATTGGGAGAGCACACAGTTTACAAATCTCAACCACAGTTAGAGATTTTCTATTGGTATGAAGAGTGCAAAAACACTCTGGTTTAAAGCTGTGGGTTTTTTTCCCCAAGATATTTCTAACCTGACCAACCTGTCTTTCTGCAACGACAACATAAATACATTTTATTTTATTTTTCCTGACAGTAATTATGCCAATTGAGTTCCTACTCATCTAATCTTTGTGCTAAGAAATATAGGCCATGAAATCTCTACCAAAATAAACGTGTGACTCAGTACACAATTGCTCAATAAAACCCAGTGGTGATTCATGCAGTATAAATACACTGAAAATCCAGCACACAGCAAGTGATTCACACACATCAAGTCCAAACATATTATCTTTATATTTGAAGAGAAAGTGGGCAGAAATATTTCTTCAGGACAAACCCACACTTGTGTCTGTGGTGATATGAAGCAAGATTAAAAACAATAACAAAACCAAGAACTTGTCTGAAGTTATAGGAACAAAATTAACAACGTTGGTAGGTTTAAAATTGTACTAGCAGAGGTTTTTTTCTGGTGTTTCTGGTGAATTTTTGCTGATTTTCACAACTGTGAATATGGAATTGGACTCTAGAGTTTATTCTGATTATTCAAACCCACAGAAACAGATGAGAAAACTGATGGCGAAATCAGAGTCAAATGTAGAAGGAGAAATCACTGTGCCATTCACCACTCAAATACATATGGAAGAAAAAGAGTGGCACATTATATGAAAATACTTCCTCTGCCATAGAGTGTCACCACTTCCAGGTTAATTTATGTACAAATTAAGACTTTGGGACTTTATTGGACTGCTTCTTTTAATAGATGAAACCAGAGAAAATATTTTAAAAGCATATTGCAGACAGAGTTTAATAATATTTTTAAATGAAAGTAATATTTTAATTTTTGTGGAATTCAGATTCCACAGGGATAAAAAGCCTGCACCCATCCACCCTCCATTACACACCATCCTTCTCTGCCTACCTGCCTCATCTCCTTGTAGTTGTGATGCTTAAAGTCCAGATTATCAGTGGTTGTCATTTCATTTCTTCTGTGGTAATAATTGTTTGGGTCTGAGAAAAGAAAAAAATGAGTGTTCTCATGCTTAGGCATTTCAAATACAGAAGTGCTTTGGCACAATGCATGTAAGAAACGTGGAAATCTGAATTCCACTGTCCTGTGTGTACCTAAAACAGGTTTCAAAAACAAAACTCAGAAAAACAACTGATTTGAAATATTTCTAATCACTGCACAATCAATTCATACAGATCTAAACAAAAGCAAGGAGGCACCAGCTTTCCAGACAGCTCCTCTGCACAAAAACCCAAACTTCAACAGAAAAGCAGAAGGCAGCCTTAGGCTGCAGAGGAGGGAAAAAGTCATTGGGAAATGATGAGTCAGATGCAAGATAAAAGAGTGGAAGAAAAATCAAATCAGAGGAAAAAGCCACAGTAAATGCTTTGTGTCCACTTGATTAATTTACTATTGTAAGGAATTTTAGTTTTCCTGATGAGTATTTTCCAAGTCCATGCACTGATTGCAAAACATGGAAAGGAATAATTTGGCATATTAAGCATTCCTAATTGTCTTCCAAAAGAGATCCTGTGGAAGTCCAAGGTGTTTGTTACTAAAAAATTCCATATTCACTTATTTATGGGTATTATTTATAGTTTGTTAATTTTAAGTATCAAAGGAGGATATGTGGTTAGAGAAGAATCTTTTGTCTCCTTGACATTCTAGGCCCTTCACCTGGAAAAAAACCCAGAAACAAACAGGTCAAGACTGTTATGGCTCAGCTTTGAAGTTCCTGATAAATGTGCTCCTAGCCTAATCTGTTATGATTTATTTTCAGAGACAAACAAGTCTATTTGGAAAACATCAGACACATTCCTTAACTTGCCACATCTGGGATGTCTGGAATTTTGAGTAATCATTTGTCAAGCCAGTGGCTGTCAGGCTTCTATGAAAAATTGTTTCCCTTCACACAAAATCATCTTCATTGGTTTCAAATTATTGGGGGAAAAGCGAAATATGAAAAAGCCTAAATATCATCCTGTCTTATTGCAACAAAAAAATACATTGTCCCTAGAGAAAAAAATGGTTTTAAACAGTATCACCTGTCAGCTGTGACTTTTTTAGTGGGGAAAAAAAAGAACAATTCTGAGTAGGAAAAATATGTAGTTACCATCCCACAGCAACAAATCCTCACTGAAATTATGGAAAACTCACAACAGTGCAAAATACTTTATAACATTTTTAAGTTTCATATTTCCGTATTTCGTATTTAGTGGTATAAAAACCACAAAATATTCCCATAAAATTCTAAATTTTGGGGTATCTTTTGCACTATTTAAGTTATTTATGAAATGAAACATGCAAGTCCCATTAAGCTTCCCAGTAACATGACCCATCCTTGTCTCCATTTCCATTTCCTAATCTACAGCAGAGATGCTGGAAGGTCAGTTGAAGGCTGCTCCATAAATATGACAGAAAAATGTCCAAAAAATCTTGTCTCATCAAAACCCATGTTAATTTGTAGAAATTACTCATTAATACACTGATGAGAAATGGAAATCATAAAGAAAACCCCCACTTCTTCTCAAAAGAGACAATGTGTTCAATGCCCCACAGAATATCTTCATCACTGAAAAAATACCTCCACGTTGTAAAAATATAAAAATAAACGTCATAAAACTGCCAGGATGTTGAAAGTTTTCTGTATCCCCATGAGCCAAAATATACAGCAACCGATTTTTTTCCCTGATACTTTAATCCCATGCCTTTCAAAGCCTGGCTCTTTTTCCATACATCAAACACTAATATCATGGGAATGATTGTGAATGCTGTAGAGTTGGAGGAAACTTAAAAAAGCTGTGCAGTGAGAATGATGGTATCTCTGGCCCTTCCTCAACAACAGAGCTCAATTTGACAGTTCCCTGGGGAATTAACACTCATACTTTGCCAGGCTCTGCTGCAGCCTGCTGGGATCGCTGGATTTCTGCTGCAGCAGGAATACAGATTAGAACATTAAAAACTAAAATGTAGAAAGGCAAACAAGGCTCGCACACAGCTGGATGGGTCCACTTTGGCAAATTTTTTTAAAAATAAAACTGAGAATGAGAGACTGAAAAGCTCAAATCACAGAAGAGTTATAAGAGAAATATACTGATTTATTCACAGAAATTCTGGAGAAAGTCTCTCTTTCTTCCACGGAGAAAAAATCCTGCAAAACTGTGGTACTCATGTTTATACAGAGGGATATATTAGCTTTTTCCTGCCACTACTCTGTCTGTACATCACCAGTAGAGGTAATGAAATTTGCTGGTAGAAGCACCTTGTGCACTTCATCCTTCTATTCTTGTAAAGATGGACAAGTGACTAAAGCTGTTAAATAACAGATTCATAGGAACACAGAATGGTCTGGTTTGGAAGGGACCTTAAATCCCATCCATGCCACCCCCGCCATGGCCTTGGGCACTGCCAGGGATCCAGGGGCAGCCACAGCTGCTCTGGGCACCCTGTGCCAGGGCCTGCCCACCCTCACAGGGAACAATTCCTTCCCAAAATCCCATCTAACCCTGTCCTCTGCCATCAGGAAGCCATTCCCTTGTCCTGACACTCCAGGCCCTTGTCCATCTTTTTTGTAGCTTCCCTCAGGCCCTGGAAGGCCACAGTTACATCACCCCAAGGCCTTCTCCTCTCCAGGCTGGACAATCCCAGTTCCCTCAGCTTTTCCTCACAGCAGAACTGCTCCATCCCTCTGATCATCTCTGAGGTCTGCAACAGCTCTATGCCCTTCTGATGCCTCAGATTCTAACATTTCTATTTTTCACATTCTGTGCTGCTTTAGTGTGTGGGTCTGGGTTCACATCAGGGGATGGTGAGCTCTGCACACAGAGCAGGGAGACAAAACAATTCCTGCTCCAGCTGGGCACCAAGGACAAATGATCCCAATCTCAGCCCAGGAGCACAAAGCCCGTGGGCTGCAGAGAGAGAAACAAGCAGGATGGGACTGCAGGGGCTGCAGTGGGATTGGACACTGAACTGCAATGTGCACATGGAGCAGAGCTGAGCCCAGGGAGAGACCCCGGCAGCGCTCGTGCATTTTGGGGCCATTTGGGTTCATCCTGGGGGCAGCCCTGGCTGGGCTCTGCTGCTGCCCAAGGTGGATCCATGGAGGAGATCCTTTGAGTAAATCCTTGCTTTATTCTTTAGCTCTGCTCAGCCTCTGTTCTAGGCCAGCCTTTGCAAGGCATCACTTCCTGAACTGGGGATCCCAAAACTCTGAGTGGGTTCATGCCCAACAACTTTGCAGCACGAGGGCTCTGAAAACTGCCCAGAAAAAGTACCAGAAAGGACCAGTTGCTTGGCAGTTGATGAAAAAAGGGCATTTTCACTTATTACAGCTCTACAGCACCTCAGCCAGTGAGGCCCTGATGCTTCCAGCGGGTTTCAGCTTCTCAGAATGCTGCTCCAAATATAGGGCATAAAGAAGGCAATCCAAGGGATTCAGAGAAGTTTTTAACAAAAAGAATATTCTGCTTTAAATCCCTTAGACTGCCTTAAAAACCCCAATGTGCCATTTCGCAAATGACTGGGTTTTTTTTTTAATTTCCATGCAATTTAAGTGAATTTGACTTGTCTTCACCAAATTGAACATCTCACAGACAGCACATGTGTAATCTTGAAATAAATCCGCTGGCAGCCACATCAGGTGATCCTAAGTTTTTTTCCACATGATCTATTTCATGGCAGCCTCATGAGCATTGCTCATGAGCATTAACATCACACAAGAAATCAGCAATGAAATAATATTTTTCAACTATAAACGGATTCTTTTCTCCTTTTATTCTCAGAAGTAGATGCTGGATTTAGAACTGCTGTTTACATGGACATTTGTAATGAAAGATACTTGCAAAAAGTCACATTTTTATCAAAAAATGAACAGAACTTTAGACTTGACCAGGTAGCCTGGCACTAAGAGAGAAGCAGTAAAAATAAGACTGAAGACACTGCAAAACACAGCACTCCATTACAGAGCTGTTAAAATACTTTTTTTATCTTGGGTTCAAACTAATGGCATGATCATGGTACCAGTGATAGTTTTCTATATAAGAACTATTAAAAATTAAATTCCATCACCAATTTATTCTGTTAAAATAATTGTCTCTTGCCTTGAAAACTCTGCAATATAAATAAATTCATGAAGAACTCAACTAATTTTCTCTCTCCAATTTCTGGGTGCTTTTGATCACATGCAATTTCATTTTGACCTTCCTTAGGTTTGAGAAAGAGAAGGCAAGGAAGGCACATCCATCCCTCTGAGGCAATTGCAAAAGACTGTATGTGTCAGCCTCCATCTATGTAAATACCAGCATTTTTGGAAAGTGGAGAGGGAATTAAATGTTTTTGGGTTTTATCCTCTTTTTGCCCTCTTTTTTGAGACATGGCAGCACTGATTGTTGTTACAGGTAAGATTTTCTGGCATCTTTCCTCCACAGAGAAATGTCTTTCTCTTGGTGAAACAGCAAATCCTTTCTGTTGCCCAAAGATAGCACTGACATAGTTGGACAACACAGCTTTTTTTATTTCTTTCTTTTTTTCAGAGCTACTGTAACGATCTAGAAAAGCTTGTTTGTCCACACTAGCCTAAGATACAACAAAAATGTATGTTATGGATAAGATATAAGCATTCCACTGATAAAAACTGCAATTATCTTATATAATTCTGCTTTAAGTTCATTCCAGTTGTCCAAATAGTGTTTTATCATGATTTATCCAATTTTTAGTGCATCTAGCACAGGCAGCAGGTTTTATAGACAGAGCCCTACCCACAGGAATGGTTCCAGCTGTCTTTAACCATTTCCATCTCATTCAGACAGTGCTAACCTAGAATATCAATCTTATTCACATTTTTTCTTTTTCTTTTATCCTTTCTCCTTATTCCTTTATTACCCTCCCTTGTGAACCTTCTTGATGGAAAGCAGATACAGAGCACAGACTGAATGCAAATGGTTTAATATATTCAGGGATTAATGAAGGCGTAAACCCTAAAATCACAAGTCTAGAAGACATGAAAAGAAATTCAGAGTTAAGAAAAATGGGTTTCTTTCCTTCCACCCTCCTTTAGTTGTTGGGGCATTTCCCTACATCCCGGGCTTTGGAAAGGCTAGAGGTATGTGTACTAACAGAGCTCCACCTCCTAACTTTGGTGAATTTAGGAAGATTGGTCATTTTTATGAAAAAAAAAAGCCTGTCAGAAAAGAAGAGCCCAGCCCTTGACTTCCAGTCCCACAGTCAATGCAGAGTGTTAGATCAGCACTGTCAAAGTCGCTGCTCCCACAGCCAAACCATCCAGATATTTAATTTGGAATAAGCAAAATGACACCGATAAAGGGTGAGGAATCCACTTAGAGGGAGCTGCAAAAACATGTCCCATCCTAGGGGAAGAAAACATGCATGGAAAAGCCTCTGGAACCTGAGGAACAGCTTTGTCCCGGGCACCTCGCGTGCGACGCGCAAAATGAGCAAGGAGAAAGAAATGCCAGCTCTTTCTGAGCTAAAAAGATGGGTCAGCACTTATCAAAACCTATTAGTTCTTCAGTCCAATTACATTTTGAATGAACACACCCCATTCCCATTGTGCTTCTCAATGAATGATTCTGGTATTTTCTTCCAGGAATATACTGAATCAGCCACTGCGGGCAATTAACTCAATAAATGACTACCAGGGGGATGCTCTGATGCTGTTTCCATGTGAATCCAAGATCTGTGAAAAGCTGGAAGAGCACTCGGCAGGACAGTGCTGAAAGTGGGGATGTGTTCCCAGATTCACCCACTGACACAGACCCATGAAGCTGAAGGGTAACAAATTCCAGCACAGCAAGCATAATCTGGCCCTGGTTGGGTGTAAAGCCAGTAAGAATCCAGGGTAAAAAACTGCTGCACTCAATAAAAATCACCTTTCCAAATACTGACACTTTTGCTTTTTTCATTTTAAGATGCAGTTTTAGGGGAGAGAAAGGGATCATGATAATTTACATACAAATTGCCCTAGAAAACAGTTAGATCACCTATGAAGTCTTGTTTTTTTAATAAAGGCACCTACAGATACTATGGCTTGCATATCAAAAGTTATCCTGATACTGTCTGTGGGCTGGGGCAGATATTTCTGTCTCTTTTTGCACAACCCTACTCACTAAAATATTATACCAAAAGCAAAGCTATCCAAAGGAAATGCAATTTTTGAGTCTTGCCACAGGCAACATGAATTAACAAAGGCTCTCACCTGGCAAGGGGCAGCCCAGGATTTCCAGTCTCATGCAGATGCTGCCCTCCTGGAACCAGGAGCGGGGGTTGATGCGGATGTAACGCGCCACCAGTGGCACCGGCAGCATGTTCAGCACTGGGATCTCCTTCTCGCTGTTCCCTTCAAAAATCTGGCCGGGCCAGACAGGGGGAAAGGGCAACGTCAGTGCTTCAAACTGTCCCGGAGTGGTTTTGGTAAGAGAAATGTAAAATCACCTTTCTGGTCCAGGCTGGTGGTGGCCTGGGCCAGAACTGCTCTTTGAGGATGGCAATGCCCCCATTCCCCCTGGGCAATTCTGATTCTGTACCTTGAGATTTGCTCTTAAAATCAATAGGACCACTGAGAGATGCTGCCACTGACTAATCCATGACCAGCCCCTGCTTTCCCACCTCTGCTCTTCCTCATAAAACATGTTTTGTTCTACTCACCACATCTCCAGATTCGTTCCTGACAGCAGTCCACGCGTGGCTGTCATTGCTCACCAACACTCGGTAAGAGGTCACCCAGTTACTCCTTGAAAAAGAGAATAAATAAGTTACTTTTCATAACTTAGAATGACTGCACATTATTTAATCTAATCAAGCTTATAAGGCTGCTAGCAGTGGAAATCCCATTTGGCAAAGTCATGCCAATCTGGATTCAACAGACTGTTCAAAAAGCCCAGCACATAGAAGCAAAATCCTGGTGAGATAATATTCTGGGATTCCAGGGGGTGAGAGACTTGCTGCTCTTCTCTCCTTTTATATGCAGAGTTTGAGATAAATGGCTTATCTAGAACAGATTTATGCAGTGTTCAAAGATCATCTTTTCAGCTGCAGAACATTTATTAGTTCTGCTGTTATTATCAGAGAGGATGGGAAAAAAGTAATAAATCCTCAAGGATGAAACATCTGTGAATTTCAACCAGCAAAATTTCCATTTCTTTCAATAGAAGAATAACTGGTGCCTGCAGTTATTCTTGTATTTATTAGCAAAAGATAGGGACAGAGAGACAATTGATCACAGGACTACTGCACTCCTACAACATCCTGATCAATCCCCAATAGGCTGATTTTTCTAATGTCATCTGATTTACAACAAAATCCCCTTTCATCTAAAAAAGTAAAATACTTCAGTTATGCCTCATCTGGATCCAGCTAAAGAAGAGTATGAGGAAATGTAAAACGCTGCTTCCTATGTTCTGGATTAAAGCTGTGGAGTTTCACACTGCTGGGGCATTACCTGTGGAAATGTGTGTACAGGGGTGGAGAGGGCTGGAGAAGGCAATGCCCAACTCTCCTCTCCTTTTTTTTTACTCAGAAAGGGCAGCAGTGATTTATTTTTCCCCTAACACCTGGTTTCAGTAGGCAGGGACTTGGAGGAGAGTTGAGGCTTGGAGGAACATTTGTACTGTGAAGTCAGTCCAGGATGATTAAATTCCATATTTATGTGCAACCAGCAGGGCTCTGGAGCTGCTCTTCTTCAGCACAGGTTCTCAGCTAAGCTACAGTCCCATGGCTGGGAGTGAAACCAGGGTTAGGAAAGCTCTTGGCACTGGAAAGAAGAACAGGGGACTTTGGGGCAGGTATTGGAGAAGCAGCAGAGCATAAAAAAATGGAGATCAGGAGTGCCTGGAAGGACAGACACACCTAAGAACTTTCCCTGTACAAATACAACTTTGAGTTGTTTTTTCTTTTAAAATCAGCTAGTAATAGCAAACTACCTATGAACACATGCACCCACACTGAACCCACTGTGCCTGTATTTAAAGGACAAATCAGCCTTTATGTGCTTACTAAAGAGAGTCAGGCTTTTAATGAAGACCAAAAAGGGACAAGGATGGAACAAGAGTAAAACCATCAGCCCCAGTTTAACCAAGCCTTGTACAAAACAGACAACTGAGCTTTTCCACACATCAAAAAAAACCCAAAACCCGAGGTAAATATTTAGTAGGATTTGGAAAATCACTTCTGGACCTTCTATACTAATGCCCCCAAAAGTTAAAAAATGAGATTTTGAAAAAAAAAACCCAACAAAACAGAACAAAAAAGCAACTGAACAAACCCAGCTCTGTTTTAGACACTAAACCAGTCCTTTGCAACTCTTTCACCAGCCTCCTTCAGTGAATAGATTTTGCCATTCATGTTAGATTAAATGGAAAAATCTTGACTATTGCCAAGCAGACAACTTTTTGTTATCGCAATGAAAAGAAGGGTACCTCTATCACTTGTAATGCACACAACTTTAGTATTTGGTAAACAACTGTAACAAGTGAGCAGCACTCTGAAAATCCTAATTGTCTGCCTTTTAGTGGAAGGGCTCCTGGGGTAGGAGATTTACTGCAGAGCTGAGAAGTGCCGTGCTGGCGTCTCTAAAATTTGGCTGTAAAATGATAAATGACACACAACAAAATAAACAGTGACTTCAGCATGCTGGATAAGTTTCTCCTGACTCTTGCAAAGAACTTTCTTCCCTCAGCTTCTCTCTTAAGTTGAAGAAGGGCTGATTTACTTCTCTCAAAAAAAGGAGTTGACAAGAGGGAAGGAGAGGGACTTGTGACAAGGACATGGAGTGCCAGGACAAGGGTAGTGGAAAAAAGTAGGTTTGGATCAGATATTGGGAAGAAATTCTTGGTTGTGAAGATGGTGAGGCCCTGGCACAGGGTGCCCAGAGCAGCTGGGGCTGCCCCTGGATCCCTGGCAGTGCCCAAGGCCAGGCTGGACATTGGGGCTGGAGCACCTGGGACAGGGGAAGGTGTCCCTGCCCACGGCAGGGGCTGGCATGAGATGAGCTTTAAGGTCCCATCCAACCCAAACCATTCTATAAAATGGCCAACAGCAAAAATCTAAAAGGAGGAAAATAGCTTTTTCTGAATTACTAGAAAAATATAAGCTTGAGAGCAAAACTCCTGGGTTTGAAGGAGGGTGCTGGTGGCACTGTACATATTCAATGCACATAAAATTATATTGGGCTTTTGCTGGTTTTTTGTTTTGTTTTTTTTCCCCTTACTCATTTTGTTGGGGGTTGCATGAGCTTTGCATAATTCTTTTGTTTTTTTTTTTTACAATTCTTCATCATCTCTCAAACTCAGGCTGAAGGACCAAAAGAGGCAACGCCACAAAGGAAATAACATCATTGCTTCTGAAGTATTACAGAGCTTTTTTCACTTCAACTGCACAGATCAAGTTGGGAGGGCAAACACAACACATCCATATTCATTGCTCAACATTTGCAGAAGAAATTCAGAGTACTAAAGTCACATAAAACCATGACTTTTGTAAGAAAATCATGGCATATACAGGATGTTTTAAAAGAACAAGATTGCTTTACTGGCATGAGAAAATGTTGCTGTCACAGTAACATTTCTAAGCTGGGACTTTCATTTAACATATTTTGATTTTCTCACTCCCTACCATTACAAAAGTTCAAACGTCTCCCAAAGGAAAACATATACAAGTAGTCCTGCACATTTTCCATCTTGAGTGGCAACAAGTAACGTGCTATGGAGAGGCAGAATGCAATTAAAATCCTAATGGGCTGCATCCAGTCTTGGACACTGGCAGGACAGAGGGACCTCAGAGGGTCATGGATGAGGTAAATCAGTGCAATGTATGAAGGTACACACCATGCACTATTCACTTTGTCTGCCTATGAGGAAAAAGGAGAATAAAAACATCACAGGGGATCAGATCCTTCTCTCACTGGCACTGCATGCAAAGCTGCCTCCAGGGGCTTAAATTTTTCCCCTTTTTTCCCCCAGTGCCATAATAAAACCAGCTCCTGATAATAATAAGAAGGCTCCTGTAAATTCAGACTCCCCTGAGAAATGGCACCTTCTCCTTTAAAGCCACATCCCCCATGCTGGGGAAGGGGAGCTCTGTGTGTGTTCTTGTAGTCAGAGGATCTGGAAAAAAACTAGCAAAGCCTAATGAGAGTCTTCAAATCCCAGACACTTCTACAGCTCCAGAGCAGACAAGAACACCCAACTCACTAAATCCTCCCAAGAGCTGCAGTCTTCCCACCTGTTTGTGGCACAGGAGGGCTGCTGACCCCAGGAAGCAGCTGGGTGTGTGGTGCTCCAAGAACAGCATTTCCCAGGATCCAGAAGTTCCAGAAACACCTGGTTTATTCATGTAGGCACAGAAATCTAAAGCTTTTTTGTGGCAATCCATCAGAGGAACACAGCAGCTGAAGCAAAGCCTTGTGCTAGGAGAATTGTTGGGGAATTTTGTCTGTGTGATCAGCTGGTGACACCAAGATCCATCTCCTCGGTTTGGGATTTGCAGACAGGGATTTCTGTCACATCCAATCTCTTTGGGGCCCATCAGCACTGAACAATAAAGCTGTCTAAGGAAGGCTGAGATAAAGCTGTAATGTTTTCCAAGACTCAGGATGTCCCTGCTGTTGTTTCAGAGAAGCTTTTCTGCTTTCACTATATAAAATCTCTCAAGACCTATCACTGCACTTCTAAGAGAAAAATACAGATTTTTTCTGGGTTTATAGAGCTGAGGAGACGAATTCCAGGGAAGTCCTAGGCCAGCATTCAAAAAAGAGTGCATTAATTACGGAGCTCTTTCTTGGCATAGGGCAAGGCAATGCAGAAGGCATTGTGTGACAATCCAGGAGTGTTTGAGGTTACCCCCAGCCCATCACCCTCTGCCACAAAGTCCCTGTTCCACCTCACAAATTTCCTCCATGCTGGAAAAAGATCACAAGGTACAGATTTGACAGGGAACCTTTGGATTCAGTTGCATCCCTTTAAAATAACCCCTTTTAAAATTTATGGCAGCCTTATCTCTTCAGAAACAGCCAATCTGAAAAATCTCAGCATCCACTGACAATATTAATGAATTCTTTTCAGAGATAGTAAATGCAAAAATCAAAATGTGATTCAAATTCACTTAATGTGGTGGATCTTTGAATTATTACTAATTATTTGATTTTTATCTGTAATGCACTGCCCTTAGACAAAGCTTATTTGAACACCTTCAATTTCAAATTCAGTCTTTTGTGATGCATGGAAATGTCCTGCTTTTTCATTTTCATCCAAAAAGAAAAGCTGCAGGATTAAATAACTTGCCCAGGGACAGAGAGCGTAAACCTGAATCAAAGCAGAGAATTAAAAGCAGATCTCCTACAGCTTTGGCAGGTTCCTGTCCCAGTAATCAGCTTTTCCTTATCTAACCACGGCATCAGCTACTGAGCAAAAAGATCATGGGCAGCACCACAACAATAAAACATCTTCCACCGTGCCTGCCCTGATACATTTTCCAGACTTTTCTCTGTGTGTGTTGAACCCAAGGCTGAATCCCAGCTGAGGAGAATGGGAAACAGAGGAGGGATGCCAGCAGGCAGTGGATCAGCTGGGAATTGGAATTGTTTGGGTTTATTCTCTTTGAGCAGCACCTGCTGCATGTCATATTTTCAGGCCAGGCTTCTCAATAATGGAAAGCTAACCAGCAACTAGTGAAATAACCTAAAGTTTTGATCCTCATCTCTGAGGGTGCTTTTCCACATCAAGGAAAGCCCAGGTGATTTCAGGCGCTGGTGAGCAGAAGCCAAGCCCAGAGTGGCAGAGATGGGCCACAAAGGAGCTTGAAGGGATGGAGCACCTTCCTGTCTGGAAAGGAGAGAACTGGGGCTGTTCAGCCTGCAGAAGGCTCTGCACTGGACCTTAGAGCAACTTCCAGGGCCTGAAGGGGCTCCAGGAGAGCTGGGGAGGGACTGGGACAAGGGATGGAGGGACAGGACACAGGAAATGGCTCCCACTGCCAGAGGGCAGGGCTGGATGGGATATTGGGAATTAGGAATTGTTCCCTGTGAGGAACTGGAATGGAATTCCCAAAGAAGCTGTGGCTGCCCCTGGATCCCTGGAAGTGTCCAAGGCCAGGCTGGATGGGGCCAGGATCCACCCAGGGATAGTGGAAGGTGCCTATGGCAGGGGGATTGCAGCAGGATGACTTTTAATGTCCCTTCTAACCAAAACTCTTCCATGATTCTCTGACATTCTTGGAATGAGAGCAGCAAACACCAGCAGAGCTTCCATGAGCAGCAGACCTGGCTCCAACTGAGCATTTTATTCTTCTGCTGTCAGGCCAACCTGATTTATCTGCAATAGAAACCCCTAAAATTAATATAAAATAGACCCAGTCAGGCAAATAAATGTGTACCCAGCAATAATAAATAAATTGCCACACCAAAACACTTGATATAGCAAAATCTCTATACCAAAAAAAATGCTGGACAAGCCTTATGCTAAATGATACTCATGCAACAGAATCAGCATGCTGGCAATTAAATGGCTTTCTACTTGAAAAATTAATTTGTACTCTCATGCAATTAAATGTAAAACCATTAATATTAATATTCCATAACAATATTTATGCTGATAAAATTTTAAATCACCCACTGCCAAACAGCTTCCAAATCAACCAAGTCAAAAAATGCCCAGGCAAACCACAGGTAGCCCAGCAAGTTTTGCAAACTAATTAAAATAAATATGATTTAGGAGATGAAGATTGACTAGCCAGCAAGGGTATTTTTTAATAATTGAAATCTTTGAATGTTTAATTTTTAAAATTGCTTCTAGCTGACTGAAATGAATGTACTGCTGTGAAATCCATCTCTTTGGAGGCCCAATGAAGAAAAGCTCCGAGCCAGAATTTCACTTGCTTGAAACTGAATTCAGCACAGATTTTTCAAATAAACAATAAACAGGAGTTGGGGTTGCAAATACCTTTCCAACCCAACATCTGCAACTTACAGCCAGGTTTTTACATTAATTTTATGACATTCTAGAAAATCTGGTGCCAGCTGTGGATGTTTCTTTTTTTGCTGTTCTACATTCAGCCAGTAATGCCTGAAGGTGCCAGGGTCAGAGACATCCTCTGCCCCAAACATTTTGGTCTTAAAACCCCTCATTTTGGGCCACTCTGCAATGAAATCTGTATGAATTCGAAATTCTTTCTGTACCAGATCCTCTCTATCTGCTGAACACAACCAAGCTGTGATGCCTTTTCTTCTGAACATCTTTTTGTGGTGTTCTTAATTATCCTTTTTTTTTTTTCTTGTGCCTACCTCACCTTTGTAAATCAGTCGTGTAATTGAGGAGAAAAATCCAGACTTTCCAGGCAATGCCTCACTTCATGAATGCTAAAATACAGGAAAATGAAAAGCCCTGAGAGTAACCAGCAAACAAACACTGCCACTTGTGTCCACAGCTGAGAGAATATTTACAGCAATGCTGAAGGCTCTCCCCCTTGGGCTGCCAAGCCCACAGAGAGGTGGCCAAGTGGCACTCAGAGAAGGGACACTGGTTTGGGAAGGGCACAAGTAGAGGGACAAGGAGCCTGATGACCCCAACACGACCTCCACCCAACCATTCTCATTGCACCAAGTCATCGTGCACGTGCCAGAGACACAAATGCAGCCTGTGATGAGTAAGGGTGAGTAATCAGCTGCAGCAGATGCCCAAATCCACTGGAAGTCTCCTTTTCCAAAAGAATTCGGCTCATTTGAGTTCAAGTTCCTTCCATAGAGGTTAAAAAGCTTTCCTTCCTCTTCTGAGCATCCCCACCATGCAGAGCAGGTTCTGTCCCCTCCTCAGCCCCCTCTGGGGGTGCAGAGTGACCAGGCAGGAGCTGTCCCTGGGGTGGCAGAGACCTGCTCCCTGCCACTGAGTGACAGAGGATCCCCGTGACAAATCAGAGCCACAACTACAGCATCAGCTCTGACATTTCTGTCAAACAAACTCGTGAAAGCATCAATCTGTCCCTGGGTGTGCTGTCAGCACCCCACCCACACAGGATCACCCCAGCTGGTCACTGAGGCAGCTCCCCAGTGGGGAGGGCTCATCAGGGTGACCAAAATCCTGGGCAGGGGGAAAGAACTGAGCTGGAAAATCAACAGGGCACAGGGGCTGAAACTAAACAAATAGATGGAGAGCCCTGGAGGTGCAGCTGCCAAAGGCTGGCTCATGGAAGCCCATGAGAAGGATTCACCAAGCCACGCCAAGAGAAAATCTAACTTATTGGGTAAACCCATCATAAACATTAGTATAACACATAACTGTGACATTATTATCTCAAGGGACTTTTCCTGCAATGAGTTCAGGTTGTTTTGTAACTCCCATCAATACACTTGATATGATTTCTATGGATTTGGAACGATTCACCCCATGAGGCTGACTTTGGGAAAGCTGTAATCATCTCTGCAGTCCTGTCACCCAGTCAGGGCAAATAACAGTTTGCACTGATTTAATGCACCAGAATTACTGGAGTCTGCACACAGCAGCTGCTTGTTTTGTTACATGATCTGGATAAAACATCGAGACATATCCCCTGCACTTGTTGAAGTTTCACCAGGGTGTGTTTTCACAGCCTCTGCGAGGGGACAGGAGGAACTGCTCTGAGAGTCAGAGCCAGCTTTGTCTGTTCTACTTGTGAGCTGGGCAGGGTTTAGGGTTTATTCTTCTCTGCTCTCACAAGCAGCACTGCACTGCTGAATTTCGACCCTTCATGTGTACAGTACAAAATTCTGCTCTCTTAGATTGTAGCAGCAGCTCAAAATACCTGTGAATATCCACTCCACTTTCCTGAATGCTACCCCAGTGTCACTGGAAGGATTATCACTGCTCCTTCTTCTGCTATTGTTGGAAGACTGAAGATGCTCATGTGATTACCTCTTCAGGAAGCCATGACCTTAGCACCAGGAATAGCTGAAAAGACCCTGGCAGTGCTGGACTTGATGATCTTAGAGGCATTTTCCAACCTTAATCATTCTGTGACTCTGATTTTTACTGCCTTGCAAGCAAGGAGGTTTCCCCCTTGCCACAGACACTGCCTAAAACCCAAATCTGAGTTTCTGAGAAACTGCCAGTGAGTGCAGCAATAAGTTGGAATGTGGGGCAGCACATTCATTTTGTGACTGAAGAGCAGAACGCTGTACCACCAAAATTAGAAACAAGCAGGCAAATTGCACTGACCTAAATTTATCCTCAACTGCATCTCTGGAAGGCACCCAGCTTGTTACAGACCTACAATTCCCTCAGGACAGATTGTCAAAAGGGGTGCTGGGGCATCATGGAGAGCTACACTGCACACAGGGAAGCCTGAGGTCGAGGGTGTATTACCAAAAAAATTGCAAAATCATTCCCCTATTCAATCACAAGGATCTTGTCTGTAGCAAAAGCATGATCAGACACAAAATCCAATCTGCTGGGTATTTATTATTCGCTATCCTTTCAGAGCAGCACAGGGAAATCAAAGTGCCACAGTACGGAGTGTGCAGTGGTGTCTACACCAGCTTCTGGTTAAAATGTTTCTTCAGCACTAATAAAAATAAGTGACCAGCTTGAAAGGGTGTCAGTTTAGAACCAGGCAATACACAAAAGTCATTCCTTCCAGCCAGCAGCACCACTGATTTGGTGTCTCCTCAAACCTTTTAAGAGCTATTGCAATTTTAGAAGACACAAGAAATAATTTCTACCCAAATCAGACTTGAAAATTTAAGATGTTTCCCCTACATTTTTTTTCCTAAAGACAAATAGCTTGCATAAAAGCAAAAAATCTTCAATATTTTTATGAAGCTGAAAGGTCTAACAGAGAACATGCTTGAAAGTAAGTCTATTTTGATTTTTCTCTAAAAATTCCCTAATTCTGCTGCAGAACTCCAACTTTCTGCACAGATCATTTCATCCATGCTTTTCCTTATTGTTGTCATTTTGTCATTCCATGGCGTGGAGTGATAGTTCACAATTTACCATGACTGAAAGGTTAATTTTTAGAAAATACATCTCACTCACTGCAACATTACATCCTCTCCTGAAAACCAAAACATCCTCTGCCTTCACACAGCCTGAAGCTTTATGTTACTGTCAGTACACACTGACTCTATTTTGACATGTGGGTTTTCTCTTGATACAAAAGATGATGCTGAATTATCAGAAGGGAGTTTGGTTTGTGGGAAACAAGTTTACTCTGTTTTGCAAATTCCTGACAAACTGCTAAGAGTGATTAATACTTTCTTTCCCTCTGTCAAGAGAGTGCATATTTTAAACTACCACATCATTGCTTTAAATCCCTGGCTCAATTCCGCAGTGATGCTTCCAGTGTCCCACTCCACAGCCTTGAACAGTTCTTTAAAGATATTTGGTTCCTAAAACTGGAATGTGTATTGGCAGCAATATGAAGAATTACATATATTATTATTTCATTTATTATTATACATATATTATTATTTAATAATTACTTATTATTAAGAATTGCATATTATTATTACAGATATTATTTCTCCCCCAAAGCAACAGATATCCTGCTCACTTTCAAGACACTGGATTTTATCCCTATTAACCAGCACTTGTAGCACTCCTGATTTTTGGATATCTTCAGTGTAAAAATCAAAAAGAAGTCCTGGTTCTTGCAGCTGGGCTCCACTTTTTCTGCAAAATTCATCATCTGCAGATCATCTGGATGATCTCAGCAGATTTGCCCATTTATGGTGGCAAAAGAACACTTTTCCGTGATTTCAGGTTTCCCAGGAATGACTGAGGTGCCTGAACAGCAGCAGCCCTCAAGCTGATGTGCTCGCTTTTACTGGTCAAAGGAAGGACTCCTCAAATCCAGGATTTCTGTTCAAAGCCTGTTTTCGCTTGTTTCAGGCTTAAAAAGGAGAGGAGAAAGATCTGATTCACAGAATTCACAGATGAGCAAAAAATTCGACTCAGAAGTGCTTTTCCTCAAAAAGGAAATGATGAAACAATCCAAGTATTCACTACAAACCAGGCTCAGTTTCTTTCTCTCCTGTCAGGTCATCTCTGTTTCCAAGAGCTGCTTCTGCAACTCATCCTCTTCCTCCTCCTCCTCTCCTGTCTCGAGCCTGGCATGGACCAGGGGAGCCACAATCCACCAGAGACACACAGGGAACAGCGGGAGAGGAAGGGCTGAGCAGAAGCAGCTCCTGCCAGTGCACAGCCAATGGAAACCCCAAGCATTTTTGTGCTCTTTGCATTGCATGAAGTGTAACCTTCAGTTCATCATTGCCCAGAATGCCCAAAAACCCCCAGTGAGCAAAGCTGAATGTGAGCAGATTGTGTCTGACTGGAGTGGTCATGAACAAAACCGAGCTCCAGGAGCCAGAGCTGCCCCAAAGGAGGAAAAGGATGAGTCCAGCAGCAGCAAAAGAGCTCTGGCAGCAGCATCACACACGGGGAGCAAAGGCCAGACTGCTGGGAGCTCAAGTGCTGCAGCTTTGCAGTGAAAGGCAAATTTGAGAGAGGATTCAGCAGGGTGTCCTTGCCTGCCTTCCCTGGCATTTTAAATGTCCTCATTAGATCAGCAGCAGGAAACTACAGGGACCAGGACAGGTACAAATCTGGTCTATGCACATCTTCCAGTGAAGTACAGTTTTTTCATTTTGTTAAAGATTCTTTTTATTGAACAAGAGTTGGTTTAGTGGTTCTATATCCCAGTGTAATGGAATCACAGAATGCTTTAGGTTGGAAGGGATCTTAAAGCCCATCCTGTTCCATCCCTGCCATTGCAGGGACACCTTCCACTGTCCCAGGCTGCTCCAAGCCCCAGTGTCCAACCTTGGATCTCCAGGGATCCAGGGGCAGCCACAGCTTCTCTGAACACCCTGTGCCAGGGCCTCCCACCCTCACAGGAAAGAATTTCTTCCTAATATCTAATATAAGCCAGCGCTCCTTCAGTGCCTTGATTTTTTATTTTTAAAATATAAAGCTGGGAAAGTCTCCAAGGCTTTGGACTAAATAAAAATCTTACCTCGGCTCCCCTGCTTGGCAGGTTTTCACTTCTAATAGAACACAGATCAGAGAGGTGTTTTTTTGGCTCTCATACCTACAATAAGATTATTCTCCAGCATATGTTTCCATCAGTCATGAAAGCACTCTCTTCTTGTTACACAGCCTCATAAAGCTGGGAAGGTGCCTCAGGTAACAGAAGGGCATCTTTTGGTACAAACTTTCCTATCACAAACAATCCTTTTTGATACCATCCCTGTCAGCAGCTGAGGGTCAGGGAAGGAAGCTGGTGAGTCTCCTTTGCTTTCTGAGGCAAACAGGCACAAAGGAACCTGCCCACCCCAAAACAACTCCCACCCCACTCCTCTTCTGTCCCTTACTGGGACTGTTTCTCCCCACTGTGATTTGGTGTTTATATGGTTCAAAAAAGAAAAAAAAAACAGCACCAGCACCAATCCTGCTCTTCCTGCAGACCCTCAGGGCTCTGCCCACCAATTCTTTATGGGGAGAGAGGCAAAACCAAAATTCCCTGCCCATGGCAGGGGAGTTGAAACTCAGTGATCTTTAAGGTCCATTCCAACCCAAACCTTTCTGTGATTTGGTGTTTCTACGGTTCAGAAAAACCTCAAAACCCCAAAATGACTGTGAATAGCAGCTATAAATAGAGTGTCAAGATCTGCTGTAAACTCCAAACAGAGCTGAACTAAAAATAGAAGCACGACAGGATGAAGCAGTGCAGCTCTGGCGTTGAGAGGAACAGCAATGTCAAGAGGATGAATAAAAAGAGTAAGGCTTTGCTACAGTAATTACCTACCTACCCCAGAAAAATGTGGAGTAAATATAGAAACCTTATTGCCAAATAAGCACCTACTCCCACAAGCACCTTAAAAGAAATTAAACAAAAAAAACCTCACAGAAAATTCAGCTGTTGAAAGGAAAATATTCTTTTTCTAAGATACAGTGGCATTTTTTCTGGTTTACATTCAATTACACATCACATTCATTTTCTAAAGGAGAGTTCTGACAGAATGGATCTCTCAGAGTGGTTGTGCATCTCCCGCACACTTGTGCAAAAGGTCCAGCAGCACAAGTGCAATTATCTGCTCACATAAAGCTGTGAGACTCAGTGTCAAATTGAAAGGCCGAACAAAGATGTAAAGAGCAGGAAAAAATCCCAAATCCTCAACTCCTGTTCCTGCATCCCTCATATACACTCCACAACAGTCACAGAGGAGTAAATGCAGACAAATCTGGTCAAAACACTTATTTCTCAGTGCCATGAGACATTTTTGAGCGCAAGCAGTGGCAAGAAAGCTCAATAATATTATATTTTTATATATATACCGTGTATATATATGCATAATTATATACAGATAGTAATTAAGTAATATTTTAAATAAAATTAATTATAAATAGATATAAATAATATATTCACATATATAATATATATGTAAATATATATCTATATATATATATAGAGAGAGAGAGTACTATAAAGTCTGTTTTACCTGCTTACATAAAAATCATGTTATTTTGGAATTACAGTAATTACTTGGTGATTACCTAGGGATTAAGACATCCCAAAAAGGCATGGTTATTTAAAACTAAATTTAAAAGATGCACAAAACTATAACTGGAGCTAATCAAGTTAAATATTGGGCAAGAATGAGGAAGTTTAACAGAAGCAAATATGACAATGTGAGTGTAAAGGCCCAGATGTACATCATGTCTACAGAAGTTTGCCACCCTTAAACTTCTATTTTATGCCATCTATAATGACTTTTCTATTTGTACATATATATGTAAATATTTATTATTATTGTTTTATATATATTTATTCATATTTATATAATGACTTTGCCTTATATACAAAATATATATTTTACATATATAATATTATATTATATTTTAAATTTTTTATATATCTATATTTCTCTCTCTCTCTCTCTCTCTATATATATATAATGACTTTGCCTTATATATAATAACTGTTGCCCCATTCAATGACTTGATGTCTCACAGCATTTGGAAACAGATTTTCAATTTTTTTTTTCTTGAAGAACCAAAGCTCATCAGGACATGAACTCCTTGGTCAGAAAGCTCAGAGTCCCATGGAGAAAAGTCAGGTACTTACGACCAGAGGGAGTTCCTTCCCTGGGTGATGACTCCAGTGAATTTTGTCAGCCTTCGAGCATCTACTTCAATCCACTGGTAGGGGTCATTTCTTCCTGCACACCAAGCACCATCATAAAAATCATTTTCGTTAACACCTGCCTGAAAAGAAGGCAAAGCTGACCATAAATCAGAGCTAAGAAACTGAAGGTTTTCCATGGGGGAAAGAAAGGAACACATCATTCATCCCCCTCACTTCAAGACCCTCGAGGCCCTCACCAAAATATTTCCTTACTCAGGGCAGGAAATTCTGGGAAGTCCCTTTGAAAACTAAGAATGTTTACATATGAATTTAAGTCAGAAAATATAAACAGAGTTTCAGTCTGTTCTTGTGGCCCGATAGAGCCACAAACCCAGAGCCACATTCTTTATCCAGAACAAATTACCCACATGGTCTGCAGAGTTTGGAAAGTCCTAAAAAGCCAGCTCCAGCCCATTATGTAAATAATGGTCAGTGATTAGAAAAATCTTCTTTTCCCTGGAAGCAGCAAAGCAGAGTGCTGGGCATAAAGAAACAGTAGCACTACTTCCCACCAGAACCAGAATTATTAATTTTCATAGCCAGGGTGGCAGAGGTTAAAAATTCAGAATTATCTGGCTGCTCCCCAGCTTGAGCACCAATCTGCATCCCAGTTTCTGCTGGGAAACCCACCACAAACAGCCTTCCCAGCATTTCAAACAAACAGCTGAAGGTATTTTGGGTAAGCTGTTTTCCAAATAAATCTGAACTAGAATTTAATGAAATATAACATCTGAAGCCTTCAGAGATTTATTTTCCATCTAAAGCCCAGGAAATGTTTGGCACCAAGCTGGATACTGCCATAAAGAGCCCAGAAGCTTTGCCATGTGGTCCTCTGAGGCTACGTGTATTTTTGTGGTATTTCATCTGTGGTTTATCATTGCCATCCATGTAATTCCAGGAATGGATATCATTAAATATTTCCCAAATGAAAATGAAGAGGTCTACAGAGTTTTTCTACCCAAATAGGTGGCTCTAACTCAGAGAGGATGCAGTGGTTAATCCCTTTTCCCAGTGTGGCATCTGAAGGAAGTGCTGCAAAACACAAGACACTGATTCAATTCCTAAAACTTCTCATTTTCTCATTTTCAGGTCTGAGATAAAGCAGCTTAAAAATTACGTGTTTTCCTACATCTACCAAAATTAAATTAAACTCCCTACTTCTATGCATTAGCTCTGATATTTTAAGGAGAAGTTTGTATAAAAGTCAAAGAAAAAAAAGCAGAGAAAAAGCCTGTTAACAATGAGAGATAAATTCTTCAGGGAGAACAAAACAATGGGAAAACATGAGAACACAAACATGGTCACTGACCTGAGTTATAACCCTTGGCAAGAAAAGGTTTCAATGCATTTTAAAGTAAGATGGAATTTGAAGTAGCCTGAGGCTTTAAAACCTTGCCAGGAAATGTTAAGATCTGCAGAGCACCTTGAACCAGCATCCTGCTAATCCCTTCACACTGGAAATTCCACCAGTTCCTGCAGAATAAGTGCCCCTAACTCCCAACCCCTGGTGCTTTTTAAGCTGAGGATATTTCCCACTGGTGTGATGCTCATCAGGGAATAAACCTCTCCTCCATAATGGAATGAGAAATGGAAAGCAGAGGAAAAAATATGGAAAAAGTGCTATTAAAATAAAAAACCTTCACACCCAAATTACATTCTTGAGTATCCATGGTTTCAACTGGGTTTAAATAAATTTCAGCTTAAGTTGCTTATAAAATATGGGAAGTTTTAGTTATCCACAGCTTAAAATACTCTGGCCTTAAATAGGGGCAAAGATACCATAAAAATAAAATAAAAAGAAGAAGAAAAGGAAAAAGAAGAAGAGGAAGAAGATCAAACCCTATATTGCTACTTCTCCCTGCTCTCTTATTTTCTGATATCAGCTTCTCTGAAGCTAAAAGAAAAGGTTTTTACTGGGTAAAAAGAAGCAGGTGTCTGTGTCTAATCAGCACAAAATACTATGTGAAAAACAGGAGTTTAATAATAATGAGAAGTTCGTCTTAGAAATGTTTCTGAAGGAAAATAAAATCAAGAAATTTATGCTACAATTTTTCTTCTCAAGCTTCAAGTCTAATTTTTTTTCTGAAGCTGCTTTATTTCCCTATGGCCACTTCAAAAAACTGTTTCTAGAAAATAAAAACTTATAGACTCAATCATTATTTAGTAATTAGATTTCCTATTAAATTTATTTGGGAAAATTATCATTCCTAGGAGATGGGTACAGTTATCACCAAGTATTCTAGCAAATAATACATGTCAAGATCTTTCCTCAGTAAGATCTTTACTTGAATTTTTAAAATCCATATTGAATTACTGGAAAAAGCAGATTCAAGTTATGCCATGGGTACTTAAATTGTCTTCATAAGAAGGAGACTGAAGCAGTTCATGAAAATTGGAAGCCAGGGATAAGTCTTTTTCCCTTCACAGAATATTCAAGAATAACTCCAAGTCTACCTCAGTTTTTGTTTCACTTGCAGCCAAATGCAAAAATATTTCTCAATATACAGTGTCTTATGAAAAAAAAACCCAAAAAAACCCAATCCAACCCTTTTGGACAGAGGAAAAGAGATTTTTTTTCTGTCACTCACAAATCAGTTATTCCCAAATGTGAAAGCTGAGAAATGTATTTCAGCTAAACCAAATGAGCTGCTTATTAGGTATCCAGAAAATAATATGAAAGTTATAAATTCCTTTACAAATACTATGACTTTGCATTTTAATTCATGTTTCTCTTCCAAATTAGATGTGTGCAAGAATAAAAACTTGTTCACAATATCAGTGTTATAAAAGCCTTCTATAATGAGGAGAAAGATGAGACTACCAAAATGTACTGAAATAAAGAGAGAAACTCCAGTCTTCTGCCACAAATCAGCTGGAGCAGCAGTAAAAATACACCAAATATCAAACCACCTCTGCTTAAATTCTTTTCCATTCCCAGCAGGATGATAAAAAAAAATCATTTTACCATAGGAAGTTTGGGAGGGGGAAAAAAAAAAAAAGCATTACTCATTACAGGTATTTATAGCAACCACTGCCAGTAGGGAAGAGCTAAAACACACAGGCTGCAAGTTAATCTTCAATAATTTTGTCTTTTCCCTGTGATTTGATAATGCAGCTTTTCAAAGGGAACAAAGATGTGGAATGACAACCATGGAACCATGGAATGGGTTGGGTTGGAAGGGACATTAAAGGCACCTTGCAGTGCCACCCCTGCCATGGCAGGGACACCTTTCCCTGTCCCAGGCTGCTCCAAGCCCTTTCCAGCCTGGCCTTGGAAATTTCCAGAGATCCAGGGGCAGCCACAGCTGCTCTGGGAAATCCATCCCAGCCCCTCCTCACCTTCACAGGGAACAATTCCTTCCCAAAATCCCATCCAGCCCTGCCCTCTGGCAGTGGGAGCCATTCCCTGTGTCCTGTCCCTCCATCCCTTATCCCAGTCCCTCTGCAGCTCTCCTGGAGCCCCTTCAGGCACAGGAAGGTCTCCTTTAGACACAAATGCCTGTGTTTGCAGACGTGGGATTGCTCTGGGTTTATTTGGTTTATTATTACTTGGGTAATCAGTATCTGGATTTCTTCAACCAGGAAAATTAGGAAGGGAAAGAAACATAGTTTGATAAATTATCCACTTTTAATTATCATATAAGTGACAAATACTAATGAATTTTATCCCCTAAGGCAGAGAGCCTCAATTAATATTATTTTATGCCTTGATTTCTCTTGATGATGTTAAATTACACCTGGTTGTACCACTATTGCAGTTGGATCTCCAAAATATGGGGCTCTACGAATGTGGCTCGTGCCCTTGAGAAATCCCACCTTAATCCCCACATCCAGGCAGGACTGGGAGGAAAATCAGGGCCCACACAATTCAAGAGAAGCAGATCCTGCAAAGTCTTATCCAATTCTAAGCCTGTCCTTCTCTGGAATAAAGCACACAGCAACTGGTTCATTTCATGTGCTTCAGATAATCTAAACAGGAAAAACGAAATAACCAAAACAAACCCTGAAAGGCTTTGGAGAAACTTAATTATTCTGCAAATTCTCTGAGAATTGAGGCAGTGCCAGTTACCTGGGGAGAGCCCTGAGCTTCTCAGCTGACTTTGCATCAGATGATGAGTTTGGGCAGAGAGAGGATTTTGTATTATTCTGGGGGGGAGCACCACAGTCCCACAAACATCGTGACAGCTCCGTGGTGAAATCCAGATCACTGGACAGGGGCAGCAGCCCATAAAACTGCTTGTCACCATCCCCACAGCACAACATGTTCACGGAATTCCAGTGGCACAGCAGTGTCTCTGAGCTGGCCAAGTGTTTTCCTTCATGAACAGCAGGAAAACACAGCAGCTTCCACCCCAGTGCCTTCTGCCTTTCCCAGCACGCTGCAACCTCCTGTGCTGAGCAGCAAAGGGAAACCACCAGGGACCTCATTACCCACCTGGCACATCAGCCACCTGCAGCACCTGTCCCTGGTTAAAGCAAATTCCCTCTAAATATGAGTGAAATTCAGAAATCTTCACGTACTGCAACCCCAGTGACAGGGACCAGGTTTAGAAAAGTTTTAGTGCTATTCATTTTTAACTAAGCCCAAAGAAAACTGGTTTTAAAGAAAAATAAAGGCAAGCCTTTTTTTTTTTCTTTTTTTTTTTTTTTTACAGTGTAGTAATCCTATGTGGTGAGGGGGTTTAGGGAATTGCTGTATCTATAGCTTCAGTAGGGGTAAAAAAAAAATGGGTCTAATCCAAACTTTGGGAAATTTCAGGAAGAGCTGAGTGGCATTTTTCTTCTGCTTTGCTTCCCAGTAAAAGACTGTGCCCTTGGCTTCACTGGAGATTATATTTAGAGGAAACATCAGCCATTGGAAACACTCTATATATTATATATATATTATATATTTACTTATCACCTTTCTATTTATTTTAACACACTACTGGTGATGACAGGACTGGATAGACTCCTCGTCTAAACCAGTGTGGTCTTGTGTTTAAATAAATTGAACTTCAACAGCAGCATGAAAATAAGTAGCCAGAACCAACAGAGAACTCGGAGGTTTGCATCACAGTCCTTGGTTTTATGCCATTATATAAACAGGATTGTAATAAAATAACTAAGCACTCCTCTAGAACCCCCCTGAATATCATCTGCATTCCATTTCTGTGATCATGAGGGGTTTTTTCCTAGCAGAAATATCAAGTAAAGAAGCAAACTGCCTCAGTGGGCTCTCCCAAGACAAAAAATATGAAGGCTGCAGGTGAGATCTCACCCTGCACACAAGCCCATGGACCTGGATTGGAAAGGAAGGGCCCATTCCCACTCTGTGCTGGCTGCCTGCCACTTCCCCTTTGGAGCTGCCTTTTCCAAAGTGTATCCTCAGCTTTCTGACCAACTTTAATATGTCAAAACAAACACTGAAAAAAAAATTAGGAGGGGTATGCATTTCCCCAGAGAGAAGTTCAGAGAGGTATTTGTGCAGGGCCACAGTGGTTTAAAAATTGGTTAAAAAATAAAAAATGGATTGGTTAAAATCAACCCCCCTCCAGAGTGAGCCACATGGAATGTGGCACTGCTGATTAGAGCTCACCCCTCCTGCTCCCAGCCTTAGCCCCCTAAGCACCAAACCCCTTCAGCTGGGGAGAAACACAAAGGAGGGGTCTAAAATGAAAGATAAATTAAATAAACTTAAGAGATCTTTCACTGTTGGCTCAGCGCTGATATCCTGTTTATGACCTTAAGTGTTGTGCTTTATCATGTAAAGTAACAATTTCAGTCTGGACAGAATGTAATTCAGAGAACAGCCTTAAAAATTAAGTGGGAAACAGAAACATGAGAAATGGGACAATGGCATTTGGTCCTGCAAAGCACCTAAACTCATTTTTAATCTGAAACAAAAGAAGCTAAACAGGATTGTGTGCTAGAGAGTTCTGAAGTG
The DNA here is from genome assembly GCF_036417665.1 of Passer domesticus. Lineage (NCBI taxonomy): Eukaryota > Metazoa > Chordata > Aves > Passeriformes > Passeridae > Passer > Passer domesticus. The sequence continues at coordinate 54,893,245 of NC_087481.1, forward strand.
AAGCATTTTTTGGATGGTATAATCACTGCTTCTGAAAAAAACTGCCTTAGGGAAAGGGTTTCACTTGAAACCACACTTTCAATTAACCACCGTCATTAACTACAGGCAGACAACAAAGGCAAAAAGCAACTTGCTGTGAGAGCTTCCTTGCAGGCTGGCTGTGAAGGGAGCAGGGAAGGGAGCTGCCTCCACCTCTGCTTGCTCAGAGCCAGGATCTGCACTCCAAGCCTGGAGATTTTCCCAACTAGCCCACGAACCCAAAGGTTATCCATCAACCTTTCCTCCCTCCTCCAACCCCAGTGTTTCCCCTTCATTTGAATTACATGAGCTGACAAAGCAGTCAGAACCAATAAGTATCCACTGGTTCTCTTTATTCAGCAGCACAACCTGGAGCCATTCTCCCACTTAGGAGAAAAAATTGATGTTACCTGAATATTGAGCCTTCCTCGGTGGGCCCCGAGGCCGTAGCGCTTTGCTGTGGAGGCATGGAGCTGGAAGTCAGTAATTTTTAATGTCTCCAGACCAAGTGGAGGGCAATCTACAAAACAAAAGATTGATTAAATTTTAATTAAACAGGGGGAAAAAAAAAGACCCCAACAAAACAACACAAAACAAACAAGTATTGAGAGTTTCTGGATTTCGGCAGTGCCAAGCTGGCAGGGTCCTCGCTGGGATAAAGGAGCAGGGCAGTGCTGAGGGCAATGAGGAATGGCAGCTCTCAGAAAATCAATGAGGCAATGCAGATTTACACCATTTGCAGGGGCTCAGATAGTTATTACTGCTTGCTCTGTTCTTCAGTTTTCACAGATATGCACAGTATTTCCTGTCAAGTGCTTTTCATGACTAAAACACCCTTTTTGTTTTTCTTTTTGGTGTTTTCTTATTCATCTCTTGCTTGGATTTTTCTCCCCTCCCTGTACTCATTCCAAGCTACTGTATGAAATTATGTTTCTAATTAAAATCTCTTCTGGAAACTTCACTCAGAGTTCCTCCCATTGCACAATAGCATCTGTTCCAGAGGTCTGGGAGCCCAGAGAGAGCTGAGCTCTGCAGAGGTGGTGCTTAAACACAAACAGAGCAATTTGGAACCAAGGACCATCTCCCTAAGCCCCAAACTCTGCACATCCTTGAGGACAGAAAAGCAAATGCCATTACTTCAGCAAAGCAGTGCTTGGAACTCTGGCTTTGGGAGATAAGAGGCTGGGAAAAATCTGTTTTGTGATTATCAGACAAATGTTTGGCTTTTTAATCACTCACCAAAATGTCACGAGGTTATCAAAGTATAAAATAATCATTTATGTTGGGAAAGCCCTTGAAAATCATCAATTCCAACCATTCCCTCAGCACTGCCATATTCACCACTATTGTCCCCAAGTGCCACATCCCTACCTCTGTTAAATCTCTCCAGGGATGGGGACTCTGCCCTGGACAGTGGAAATGGTTGTATTTAACTTTCAGGTTGTATTTAACTTTCAGGTGCAGATTTTTGCATTATTAGGCACAAACTGCCAATGTGTGAGATTTCCCAGCCTCCTCCTTAGTTCACAACAAACTAAAACCCTTCAGGAAAAATGTGACAGGCTGTCAATCCATGCTGCTGTTTCTTTGGTCATCCTTAGGAAGTTCTCACACAAATCCGGGGCCAAATGTCTCCTTCAAAAGTAGTAAAGACAAAAGGTATAAATTATTTTATTCTCTGAAGTACCAAGAGTGATCTTAGTGTTACATAAGAGCTGAAATGTAGACAGCTCCTCATTTCAAAGAGCTTTCAATTCAATTATCCAAAACAGAGAAGAAGCAGGATGTGTAATGAAAGGCAGAGTAAGGAATAGCTGGGAGGATTTTGGGTTGATTGTCTGATTGTTTTAATTTCATTTCCTTATAGAGTGTTGCATCTTTCATCATACTCCAAGTGGAAGAAGTCTCAGGCTCTGACAGATCTCTACTGGGAGTAAATTACATAGTTTGGAACTCCCTGCATTTTTTAACAAGTTCGGTCCTCAAGACAGGTTTGGAAATCAATCTCATGGTGCAATCCTGAGAATGCTTTGGCACTTTGGGGTATATTCCTCCATGAACAATCTCCCCAAATTCCCCAGAAGTTACCCAGAACTACCCATGCCAGGTCTGAGCTGAAAATAAAGGCGAATTGCAAAATAAAAGCAAGCTGGTTTTACATGCTCCGTTCATAAAATACCATTTAATTCAGTGTTTATTCTACTCCTACCAAAATCAAGGGGAGATCTACAGGTACTGTGGGAGTTATAAAATAAAAGGTGAAAAGTCTGTGTTTCACATCTTGTTCTCTGCTGCCAAAATGCAGCAAAGGTTCCTGGAGCTACCCTAGGTGTCACACACATCCCTGCTCCATGGGATGCACAGGCACAATCCCAATCTGTTGGAGCCCTGGTGCTGAGAGTTTCAGACTTTCTGTGCTGCCAGGCACCAACCTCCAGGAGAACTCTGCGTTGATCTGAGGCTGTGGAGAAGCTTCCAAAATGGAATTATGGAACTGGGATTGTGGGTGTGGAGTTTGGGTAGAAGTGTGTGATATCACAGGGTGGAAAACTTAGAGTGTAAGGGTTTAGAATACAGGAATATATATAAAGCAAGATGGAGGTTTTAGGGCCAAGGCTGGTCTTTCTTCACCTTCTTCTCCATGGGTTTGGATGGTTTTGTGTAATGGATAAAAAAGTCCACATTGTGGGCACGGGTGGTTGGTTATTGGGTTAAAAGTGAAAATAACTGAGGTGTCATTTCTTAATTGGACAGTTTATCCTTAAAAGGCCTTGTAGAGAGAGACACACATCTCCATTTTTAGTTTGTTAGAGTGAAGTGCTGTAGAACTCAGGGTTTGTGAGACTGTGACAGAGAGAAGAATTAACATCTGAGTCCCAACAAGAAATACCCTCTTGCACATTTAATCCTGACCCTAGCAGAAAAAAGAAGCAAAGAATCCACATCTACCCACCACTGCCCTCAGCTGTGCAAAACCCCATTTTGATGAAACCTGTAGGAAATGCACTATTTTTGAGCCTGGCAGTTGCCTGTCAGAGCAGTTCAGTGACATTCACCTGCCCATATAAGTAGGAGAAGTGGGTTTAGTTTTATTCAGAGAAATGTTATTAATTCATTATAAAACTGCAGAATTCCTGAGTTGCCTGTGGATTTAGGCTGCAAGATGGGTATTTCCAGGCTGAAAAAAATTCCCAGAGTGTTCTGGTGTTTATCTCTGCTTCTAGAGAAATTGAAGCTTAATAATAAATGTTCATATGGATCTCAGAGAAAGGTGCTTGACTGCTCTTCACTTTTCTAGGATGAATTACTTGTGTTGTCTGTGGATATATCAGATTACCAGGCCTGTATTAGGAAATGCTCAATTTAGCAGGAGCTGTCAATAAAACCAAGACTGGGCTGTGTGGGCAGACAGGGACTACACGAGGCAGAACAGGTAACTCTGATGAAAACCCTGCAATGCTCCCAACACTCCCTTCCCAACCTGCTCAAGCATTATCATATTCCAAGTGAAATCATAAAGATCTTTACCATCCATTCAATAGTATCCTGCAATTTATTTTTACAGTTATCCATACAAATTAATGGGAGAGCACCTGCTTTCTCTAGACTTCAAGCTGTGACTTCACTAACTAACCAAATCAATTGTTTTTATGTTGATAAGAAAAAAACATGAATATTTTGCTTCAATACTTGACTGAAAATTAATGAAAATACTTTCTTCCACTGTTGGCTCCTCTTTCTCCAGTGGACATCCCAAAATGGGAGAAAGAAGAGCAGCAGGATATGCATTCAAAGACCTTCAGATATTTATTTATTTATTTTACATGTTGGGATTCATGCAGTTTTCCACAAGAGAAGAATTTTGATTTTGCTTTAAAATAAAATTATGTTTTCTATTTATAGCCATAATATTTGAATATTAACACTTTAGGAACATAAATGTTTTCCACCTTCATACAAATTCCAGCATCAGTAAAGGAATGAAAAGAGGAGCATGTATACCAAAACAACAATTTGCAATGTACAGAGATGGTGGGGACAAATTTTTCAACAGAGCCTCTTCTGATTACCTCAAATTTACTCATTGTAATACAACAAAAGCCACCTGAGGTTACCATATCACTACTGAGAAAAAAGATTTGATTCATACTGAGAATTTAATTTTGGATAAATTATTTTGTTGGGGTGTGTGTCCCCTGCTTCTTAAAGCTACTGGAGATAACCAGGACAGCCTAAGTCTTGAAAAACATACAGGAAAAGAAACTGATTTGTGGCATTCATAAAAACTTTATTTTTTAAAGTATTGCTTTAATATGTTTTATTTAGTTTGAAGAAATATTTCACGAAACAATGAAAATCGCCACCCAATCAGTAGGGCTGTCTTAATGATTTTGTACTTTCTGTGCCAGTTTGAAAAAACCTTGGGGAAGCCACAGGAATTGGACAGCAGGAATGACCAGAGATTGTGTGAATCTAATGCATAATGGATTCAGCTGGAAATGACCCAATTATTTGGTTGTTTCTTTAACCAGCTGAAAATTTAATCATTATAAAACACAGAGAACTCAACTGTGGCTTTGAGACATTGAAATACATGTCCTGTGTCCACAAGAACTCAATAAATAAATGCACCTACAGCATTTTTAGTTTAGAGGGACAAAAAGCAAACCTTCAGCTTGAAGGTGCAGGGAAGGGGCTGTTGTGGACATTTCTTCCCTCCTGGCTCATATTCAAGCATGATTTTGTGTGTGATTTACAGCCATGGATAGGTGTTCACTTTAGAAATGAGCATTACTAGGATGTCTGGATCAAATGAATTCATTCCAATAAAAAGAGACAGGGCTTGGATTCAGAGTTAAAAACATTTGTCTATGGAAGTGTGTTCTTGTGAGGGTTTCAGTCCAGAACAGCTTTCCTGCAGCAATGATAAATGCCCACATCTCAGTGTCCAATATTACCAATTATTCCTCCCCCAGGAGTCCCAGCAGGGCACCAAGGCAGTTCTGGTACCTGGGCACTGGGGGAAATCCCTGTCCCTTAAAATCAGCAAGAGAAACACTCAGGAATCAGCTCAGTCTCCACCTCATCTCTTGAAATCTGAATTTACCTCTTATTCTAGGTCTGCCCACAGCAAGAACAATACCTGGAGATGCAGCTGAGCTCCCTCCTCGAGCCAGCAGGGGCTCACTTTGCAATCTCAGTGTGAGGGATATTTGAAAGCAGTTTCATTCTCGTGATGGCTTTGTCCTGTTGCTGCAGCATCTTCAATTGAAGCTCTGCTCAAAGCCCCACCTTTTGCAGAGCCAGGTGGTTTCCTTCACTCCTGCAGGACAATTACAGCTGCTGTGCTGCAATTTCAGCTGTTCTCCATCACACAGCTGTATGAGCAGGCAAGGAAAACACTTGTGCTCATCTCTGTTGTCTAAATTACTCATTTATTTTATTCCCTTCTGGTCTAAAAAAATAATTCCAGATAAGTCCAGACTGCCTTTATGGCTCTTGTATCTAATAAAGATGCATTTAGGAAATCATTCTGTCCTCCTCTTTCAGAGGCAAAGCAGACAAACAATTCTTTTACTTAAAGAGAATTTTCCATCAAGTTTGGAATATGTTCAGCTTTTCAAATGGAAGGGCAGAGAGAAGCATCATGTTTCTTCTTCAGCCCATATCATAAAAGCCACACCTGAAATCCTTTTCAATTCCTACAAGTCCTCCTGGTCTAACTCCTCATGAGCAGAGATACTGGGATCTGGAAATGGAGAAATATCAGCTTTGTGCATCTGACAATCTCCTGTCCCAGGGGAGACACAGGATTTAAATCTTGTTTAAACAAAGCACTTCAACATGCAAGTAAGAGGCAAAACTGTGAATTTACCTACAGATACGGGTAAATTAAGCACACAAATAAGAGTATATTTTGTGGGAATTAAGACTTTAATGTTCATTAGAGCATTCACACTATTCTTAGGTCTTGATGGTCCTGCACAAAAGTTTCTAAATGAGGCCAATATCATAAATTTTGCCCTAGCAGCTATATTTAGATGTTTTCCTATGAAGAGTGTGGTTGATAATTCATCTTCCAACAGCAGAAACTTTTAATGGGAACTCAGGCAGTCTAATTGCTGTGGCTAAAGTTCTGCTTAGGTCACAGGTAGGCAAAGTACTTTAATACTGCAATGCACCTGCAAGGTGAAGTAACAGTAAAAGCACATTTCTGACAGCCTTCACCTTGCTGAAAATGTCTTTTGATTATGTTTCTGTGATGAACAGCCTTTGCAGGGGCTGAGTTCAAAGAGTAAACTTTTCATTTTTCTAAATTATTTGTTATATATATATATATATTACATAATTAATTTATATTTATTTATGAGGGCATGGAGGGGGGGTGTGCAAATTTGGTCTCTAAATGTTGCTGCTTTGATGATGTGATCATGGAAGTGTGAAATTCCCACAGATGTTCATGACTCACACTCCACAGTTGCTCTGGCCCAGCTTTTCCCTGGAAAAATGTCCACGGATTTCAGTCTGAGTGCTTTTCTGACTCTGCTCATATCTGAAGTGTTGCTAACAACAATAAAAAGTTTCCTTTCTGACCTGAATTCAGGCCACCAGCCACCCTACACCCCAGATCATCTGAAGCAGCATCTTGAGGCAGCTGAAGGTTCCTCAAACACCTTTTGCTTTTATTTACTTTTTCTGGAAAACTCATTCCCAGAGCACTGTGAGAGCAAAGCAGGCAAAGTGCACTTACAACAAATCCCCTGCACAGGAGTTGAAGCACTGAATTACAGTCCCAGGCCAAAGATCAAATAAAGAACTAAGGAGATGCCAACATTTCCTATCCTAAGACCACATTAATTATTGGCTAATGTTGCACTGAAGCAGTATATTTTTCCAGGACAAGCACCAAATGCTGCACTGAGGTGTTCAACATCAGGCACTCCTCTCAGGAGGAAATATTTATCACAGCACTGCAACCTACACTTGTGACTGCTGCTGAAGATTTAAAAAGAAATAAAGAATAAATGAAGAATTCTCTGGGTTCTTTAGGTCAGGTCTGACATGAAACCAAATGAGATTCAGAAAATGCACTTCTTCATTTTCTCTCATTAACTTTTCACATTTTTGCTCTCTCACAAGCCCAGGTTGTGGCTGGCTGGAGATGCAATGAAACATTTAGCAGGAAGAGCCTCTATTATTGCTGGCACAGCTGGAGGCAGGAGTTTCCAGAGTGCCTGGGAGTTTTGTGGCCAAGCCTTCAGACTCAAGAGCTTCATCTAAACTCCAGACATCACATTCACTCCCTGAGCTGCCTTCTGCTGCCACCAGACTGGCACAGGATGGATTTGTGATGTGGCACAAGGTACCCTCCAATTTGTGCCCATATCTGCAAAGATCCCTCCTCTCTCCAGGGGTATTTAATTTAATCACTCTGAAGAAAACATATTTGCTTTTGTGGCCAAAAGAATCCAGCCTGAATAATATCGTATCAGCTCTTAACTTTTTATTATGAGCTTTGACAAAGGCTGAATTCTGTGCTATTAATTTTAAAATGCCTCCTCTGATGTTTTTTTCTGAAGCACAGGGTGAAGAGTTTCTGTAATTCCAGCTAAAGCCACAAAACTGAGTACAGCCATCAAAAATGAGAACCATTCTTTTTTTTCCAGAGCCAGACAGACTTAGCCAAAAAATGGAGAACAAAACTGAGACAGACCACTTGCACAATGGCTGGGTACTGGACAAAAATTACCATTAAAAACACATCTTCATGCCAGAAATAGCTAAAAATACCAGGTCACTGAGGTGTACTGCAAGAGCAGAGATTCTACACTCAGAGCATTAATTGCAGCCATCAAAAATAAACATTAAAACTTGGAATACTATTAACAAGTATAAAACCAGGACAGAAATAACTCTGATCTTAAGATACAGCCCTGGCTCGATAAATGAGGCATCTTAGAAGTGCTCAAGTTTAATCCTATTAGCAATACAATTTGAGTGCATTTTACCAAAAATAGGATAAATACATAAGAACTATGAGTATAAAACTGGCTTGTGGTGCACTTATTCCCCTCTCCCTCCATGAGAGCTGTAGTAAGAATTTTATATAGCAGTAAATACATTGAATATATCCATAGTTGGTATAGAACTTACACTGGGCAGAGTGACAGCATAGTCATGAAATTCCTTAAACATAAATAAACTGGAAAGTATCCATAACTCCTGGTCCTAGAAATACACATTTACTGAGCATTCTGGCTGGTTTTTGAGGACTCTGCAACACAGCCATGCTTTTGGGGGAAACAGCCCATGGATTTGAGGTTGCCCAAAGGAATTACACAAGTGGGAGGACACAGGAAAGGGGCTGTAAATGCTCCACCCTGAGAGTCAGAACTGCTCACCTGGGGCTGAGACACACAAGAACAGCTTGAGAAATCCTCTGGAAACACCTAATTCCACTGGAATAAATAATGGCACTACTCTGATACCACCCAGCTTTCACCTTTCCACCCTCCCCACACACATGGAGCAGGGAAAACCTGAGAAACTGTGAAGTTCTCATTAGTAGTGACGAGCCATTAAATTTCATCCCCACTGCTACAGTCACCTCCACTCCCAAGTGCTAAATTTACACTTGAGAAGGACTGAAATCAGCAACTTCCCAGTCAGTTCCACTTCATGTTATTCAAATTTTAATCCAGTTCAACTCCAGCACAGACAAAACCATATTTTTTTACTTCTCAACAAGGCAGAAATGAGCTGAAAATGACACTGAAAAAGACACATGAACTTCCTTCGATGGTGCAGCTCAAACAGGAGTAAATCATGGATGTGCATAGAAACACTTGGCTCCTCAGTTGTGGGTTTCCTAGTGTGTTTTTTACTCCTTGAGCTGACTTAGCTCCTGATGCAAGCCAGGAAACTCCAGAGCTACACTGATGAAGAGGCACGAGCTGTGCTTTAGGCAGCCGAGAGTCATTAGTCATTAGCTGTCACCCTTCATATTTTTATTATTAAAAATACTCAAATTGCCAACCAAGTGCAGACTAGTAGCAGTCTATATCAGCAGTGAAACCTGGGTGAGCATCATCCTTCTGACCTGACCATCAGTCCTGTTGCCTTGGGAAAACCTCATCCTTTGGATGGACGAAATCCTTCCATGCTTTGGATTTGAAATCTTCCCAACAACATGCTGCTATGAAAGTTTGAACACACGGCTGCAAACGCAGCTCCGTGCACAAGCAACACCCCCAAAGATGGGCTGGGATTGCCAAGCCAAGCCTCTCCCTTGGAATTGTCATTCCTTCTCCTGCAGCAGCACTGGGAGCATCACGGGAGGCTCGGCTGCAGCGCCAGGGTCCCTCAGAGCTCTCCCCTGCCCTCCCTCCCTGCCCAGCCCGCTGCCAGGCTGCACATCTGGGAGAAATACTCCACCTATATAAGGAGCCTGTGACAGGAAATACCTCAAACCAATCCAGCTTGCTTTTAAAACCTTTTATAAAGTGTAAAGTCTGAGTTTTATGAAGACCTGCTGTGGCTGCTCTAGCAAGTTTAGACATTTATACACTTTTTTTTTTCCTTCCTTCTAGCATCACATCTGTTGTTATTGTTTCATAGGAAATAATAAGACAAATTAATAAACCCAAACACTTCTCAAAAGGCATGGAAGTTTTCATAGTGCCTGGAGCTGTTGCTCAGGCAGTGATTCCAGAGGAAAGTTGTGTGGCTACAATAAACCTGAACTCAAGCTTTGTACTCCTTCCCAACCCTTAAAAAGAAATCAGTGTGTAAGTTTTAGAACAAAGAAAAAGAAAAGATAAGTTGGGTTGGGTTGTCTGCTTTTCATTTAATTACTCTTTTTTATTTAACTGATTATTCATTTGATAGACTGCATGTTCTTTGAATCCACAGAATTCTTTGAATTCTTGAGTATTCTTTGATACACAGCTCTAAGACAGCACTAAAATGTCAGAAGTAACTTATACATTTAAATCCCAAACAGTGGAAAACTGCTTCAGTGGAGGGATAAAAAATTGGCCAGGTACACACAGAAAATAACCAGAAGTTCTTTGGATATATTCAGAAGTGCAGAAAAGCAAAAGATTTAGGAACTCATATAACAGAGCTTTCTTGTTTCCTTTAAAATCCCACTATGTCCAAGCTGTTGCACCCTTGAGAAACACCCTGAGAGCAGAGGATTTAAGAGTTCAAAGCATCAAGAAGCAACATTTCAAAACATATCTAAATCTCTGAGATCTGAGAAAATCAAATCCAGGCCTGGGTTGAAGAGTGAGTACCCTCTTTTATTAAAAAGAAAACCAAATATATCAAAACAAACCAACAACCAAAACAACCATACCCCAAACCAAGCCCTAGGAAAAAAAAAAAAAAAAAAAAGAGGAGTGGAATTGTAGGGGTGCATGAGAGGCTTCCCTTGGGAAGAGGAAATCTCTAATTGGCATTTGGGCTCACTCAGGGGACACAAACTCCAGGGCAGCACAGGAATCCCACTGGAGAACATGGGAAATCTAAGGACAGAGCCCAGCTTGCAAAGGAAATCAGTTCCTCCCCAAAGTAATTTTAGAGGAAGGCATGATTCCTAAGGAGCTCAGAAAGCTCCTGTGTAGCCAGGCTCTCCCATTCCCACATTTCAGCAAAAACTGAGTTTTTGCTCATCTTCCCAAGGGTTTCAGCTCTCAGGTGACTTCTTAGCTTTCATGTGTCCATTGTGAAGATGACATTTGGACACACCAGAGTCTTTCTGTTCAACTTCCCCTTCTCTACCTGCCTTCAAATCAATAATGGAAATGTCATCTTACGAAAATAAATAAGTTTTAAAATGCTTCAAGCCCAAGCAAGCACCAGGAATCTGTGGATTTAAAAGCTTGGTTATTACCTTTTAAATTCTGAACACACAGCATTTTCTCAAGGCTCTGAGTTTCCTGTCTGCAGGAAGAGAAATGCTAAAATTGAGCAGGACATTGCTTTTGGGTATCTCTGGGAGGATTGCAGGGAAGGTTTGGAGCTTGAGCTGGGAAGCTGGTGTGAAGCTCCAGCTCCAAGCTATGGAGCAAAGGAGATAAAGCAGTTCAAGCAAGGTTCAGACAAATATCTCCAAGGGTGGGCACCTCTCCAGCCCAGATGTTCAGAGCTCCCTTCTCCCTATTCCAGCTTCCTACGGTTCCCAAAATTCATTCTGTCCAAACATCTTTTCTGCTTTGTTTAACAATTCAGCCGTGGTCCAGCAAAGGCTCATAATCACAGGCTCCACATTTAGCACACTGGAGGCCTCACTGGTTCAAAGCAAAGTGTGTCAGGAGCTCCAAATGAATTGGAATATGAGTTATTAATGACTATAAAACTGACTGCATTCATCTCTGCCTGCTCCAGGCTGAAAGCCCAAAAATAAAAAAAAAAGCCCAAAAATCCAAGCTGAAGGAAATGCATTTCCCAGCCTGTGGACCCAAGAAGGAATGCTCAGGAGTGCATTCAATAAAATCTAATTTTTATCAGTTGCCCAGTGAGGTTTGACATCCTTTCCCTGGAAAAAAGCGCCCACATTGTCACCAAGAGATTCATCTGCACTGCAAAACATCAAGGTGTTAATGTGAAAAGTTCAGGTCATGATTTGGGACTTATTAACTCCAGTGCTGCCTTGGAGAGTCCTTCCCATGCACAGGAGCCAAAAGTATTTGTTAAGTACAGGTATTCTGCACTTGAAAAGCCATGGAATAGGGAAAGCTTCAAGGCAAGCTTCCCTGAGCATAAAACTCCTCATTTTTCCACTTCCTAATTGGAAAGGAAAAAAATCTGATTCAGGATTAATGAGCAGAAATATGGAAAGATTCGCAGAGGAAAAGTTCTGTGCTATTTTCTGTCCACTTTTTCAAAGAGTTCTGTGGCATTTTATCTGCACTAACTCCATACTAGCACTTTTTTACCATATTTTTAAAAGTTTTCCATTTTATTCCTCTTGCAAGACAGCAGGGAATCTCCATGTCTGATTGCCATTTGACTTGCATTCAAGCACCAAAAAAGCCAAGTACAAATTTGGAGAATGGAACAAATCAGATGTGTCTGCAGGATTTTGGATTCCACTTGCTACCAGCCTCAGACCCCTCAGCCCTCATTCCTGCATTGGAATTTATCCATTTTCCTCTCTGGGGCTCATCCCTTCATCCATCTCTTGGCTTCTGCAGTACCTGGACTCCCTCTGTCAGCATTTTCAAAGGTCTTTGGAAGAACACTCAGAGATTCACTCACATTTCTGATTCTGTGGATGATTCCCCAATCCTTTGTTCCACTACCAGATGGAATCAAGGTTTTTTGGGGTCCCTTTTTTGTCATTTCCATGTAATGAAAGGCAAAGGAACTGGTCTAGATCTGAGCCACTCATCTGGGGACCCTGCAGGAATTCTGGACTGCAGACATCTGCTGGGATCCAGAATTATCCAGAGGAGGCTGAGGAACAAAATAACCCCTAATAAATATTATATTTATATTATATAATATTTATATAATATAATACATATTATAATATATTTTTATATATATACTTTATATATAAAAATATTATATCTCCTAATAAAATAGGAGAGCTGTCACACTGTTTTCTTTGTTTCATCTGGGGTGTGTGCTGGGCCTGGCTACTCCTCTCCTCATCCCTCTGCTCCCCAGCAGCATAAGAGCTCTGGCCTCACCTGGGGAAGCCTCCTGCACCAGGGACATGCACTGAAAGCATCCCCATCTTCTTGGGTCAGCCCCATCCTGTAACAAACCCAAATGCACTCCAGGTTCACCATGGGAAACTCCAGCCTCCCCAGCAGCCATCTATACAGACCATGTATAGCCCAGATTTACTTCTGGCAGAGCTCTCATTGGAATTTTTGGTTGGAATTTAAAGGCAGTGCAGTTTACACACACTGGGATACAGCTGGGTCTGTCCTCTGGGATGGGGCACTGCCCATCCAGCCTGTGATGACAAACACAATTCTGACTGGTTCTGAAATGCCTTCAGCAGCTCAGAATCACAGAATCATTCAGGTTGGAAAAGACCTCCAAGATCATCCAGTCCAATCTTTAACAATATTTTTCAGTACATGAGCAATTAAGGGGAAAAAGGAGAAAAATCATGTTGTCAAGGGCTAAAGTTCTACTTTGAGGCAATCACATAGGAAAGGTTGTTTGGTTGAAATTGCAGCTTCTGTTATCAGTCAGAGAGGGAAGGTTGAGATTTGGTCCCTTATTTTCAGACCTCTTCTGTCTTGTACATGAGGAAAATTCATTACACTATTGAAAATAATCTTGGGGAGGGAAAAAATGATTGTGTTTGAGCCAAATTTGGGCTAAGGGGTGGTGGTACCAGAGGAGCAGGGAGTCCTGACAGCCAGGTCTGAGATCAGCTCTTCCAAAACACTCGGAACTGTTCCCTTCCTTTGGCAGATGTTTTAGGAGCACCCTAAAACGTGAGGAGCCATAAATCTGTCACCATGAACTGTTGTATCTTTGAAGGGGAGACCATAAAAATACCCTGTTTTCTGGGAAAGAGGGACAAAGATGGGTTCCAGTTTCCTCCCACTGCAAGCAACACCTTGTCCCAGCACGCCAGGATGGTTCATGGGCTTGGCATTTCCCCAAAATCCTGGATGTGGAGAAGGAAGGGGATGCTCGGCCTCACTCAGTGCTCCCCCTTTCAAACATAACCCCCCTGAAATGGGAGGCTGCTGTGCTTCTAAAGTTCAAATGAGAGAACAGCTAAAAAGCAAATCTGGGGACAGTGGGGACTGCAGACTCCTGGAAGACAAGCAGGGGCATTTGGGCTTCACCCTCAGGATCTCTTCTAGGTCCCAGCCAGAAGGATTAATCCTATAGAGCCAAAATGAGGGGAAGCAACAAGAAAACCACTAAATTTGTGATACATGCGAGAATAAGGAAAAAATAATCTGCAGGAAGCACTCAAGCTCCATAACCTAAGCAAGAAAATTAGATTTAGGAAGGTCTACCAGGTCATCCAGGTCTACCAGGTCATTCACTGTCTGGATGAGATACTGAGGTCCAAAAGAAAGAATCAACATGAACAGAGGACTCTACAGCTGAGTCCCACTGTAGAACTTTCAAAATTCCCACATTTTTAAAGTTTATAACTTTAGATATACACATAATTCTTTATTACAAACTTCATGGAAGATCTCAGTTGCACTTGGTCTTTGGGAATGACATCAGTTGTAGGAGAACAGTTTTGCCAGGTACAAACTTTAAATAATTCACCAGCAGCCCCAGGCTGATGTACACTCACACAAGAAGGCTGTCTGGCAATTCATTAAAAAAAAAAAGTAAACCACAAAATAAATCTGTAAGCAATTAACCCCCCCATAAAAAAACCTCAATTAATCACTTCCACTATCCACTTTGAAAGTAATATTTTCTGTGTCAGTAGCTAGAAGCCAAAGATCTGGTACACTGTGTAGCAGCAAGTAAAGACATATAACTGTGATCTGTGTTTAAGTCATGGACACAGCTTTTACTGTGTTCCTTGCTTGGCATGTTGGCTGCAGCAGCACTTGTGCAATTACAGCATCCTGCTAATGCTTGCATGAAAGCAGGAGCAAAACTCTATTACTTACTCTTATTTACAGACCTGTATATTTACAGGTAAATAACCACAAAAAACCCAGAAGATTAATCCCATATCTGGGTACTTTCACTCCTGAATCAGCTCAGCTCCAGCCCTGAGTCACAGCTGCTGGAATTCACTGTGGTCCTCTGGAGCTTCCCAGCTTTTTTCACTTTTCTGCAATGTCAAATCCCAGCAAGGCAGCCCCACAGAGCCCAGGCAGGGCAGGTTTGGGGGGCATTCATGTGTCAGAACAGGGAAAGATTCACTCTTCCTAAGCCAAGAGTAAAATGAGTTTCTCCACTCCTGACAAAGCAGTATTATCTCATGTAATTCTTTGAAATGAATTGTTATAAAATATGCTTCACAGCGTATTGGGGTTGATTCCCATTTATAAGACAGCTCCTTTAAACACCCCTCCAGAATCAGAAAATCACTTTACAGCCTGTTTTTTAATGTAAATCACTGAGCAAACGAGGCATGAAGCCCTTGTCTTTCCTTGTCTCCATTTAACCCATAATAAATGGATGTTCCACAACACTGGGTTGTTCCCCAGCAGAAGGGAAGCATTTTTTGTCCAAAAGAGGACTTTAGATATCTATCAGCAGACTCACCAGAATATCCTTTGTAATTTAATTAGAGCAGGGCTGGAGGGATTAACAGCCAAGCCCAAGTGCTCTGAAGATGCCTCAAGTGACCCACAGACTCACTCTGATGCCTTCACAGGCACTCTGACTCCCTGAGCCACCATCTGGCATCTCTTCATTATTCTTGTTCTTCTCACCTTTTTATTGTTGCCATTTTTAGCTGCGGGTAGAAAAGAGGAGCAGTTTTCCCCTTACACCTGCCAAGTTGATTTAGCACTGCCTGGCACGTGCATGAGGAATAAAAAGCCTTGCTCCTGTCTGATAGTGCTCCATCCCTTCCAGCACACAGCAGACATCCAGAACAGCCTGCTCTTGCTCACACTGGGATGTTAAAACCACAGGGGAATGGAACCATAAATGCTCCTTTTGCTGTGCCACAAGGAAATTATAAATATAATGAATTAACATTGCAGTGTGTTTTACTAATGGTTTGATGTAGGTGTTTCTCATTGCTTGATTAGATATGCAAACACCCCACCAAACTCCTTTTGAAGCTGAAATAGCCAGAAGAAAGCTCCTCTGGAGCAAGGCTTGACCCTGAAAGATGCAGGAATTTGTGGTTCAGGAATCCTCATCAGGAAAATAATCAAACAGCAGCAGTGGTGGAGACCCATCTTTGGGCTGGCCAGTTTCCTCTGAACATCCTCATTTCATTCCCCAGGCACTGAATTTAAAAGTGCATTTTTAAAGTCAAGTAATTTTGACTACATCAGAGCTTCACTTGTTCCCATTTTCCTGGGGCACACAGTGATAAAGGCACACATTTATATTTCCACAGACCAAATAATCCCACGAGACATCACCTCACCACAGGCCTGACAAGAAGACCAAATGTAGAGCATCCTTTGCAAAATAACAACGAAGTCACAAGCAGCCACTGTGTGAATATGACACTTAAATCCCTGCTCTGACCACCAGTCTTTTGGTAGTTTACTTTTTACACAGTGAATTGGGCAAGACTTAAAAATCTCAAGTCAGATATTGAAAAATCAGGAAATTACTTCTTCTGCACCACAGCTTCTACTTCCACCACTTCATCTTTCTGACAGATTTGAAGCTCACGTAGCTGACAGAAACCTTCATTCCAAACCCAAAAGAAATAACTGAAATTTGGTTGTGAGCCATGGGATTGACCTGTCTAGTCAGCTCACTGAACAGATAATAACATTAAACCCCAAGACTGAATTCAGCTAATGAGTGTCTCATAATTGCTGGCATTTCAGGAACAGCTCTAGGCTCACGTTGAGACTATTAAATCTATTCAGTGAAATCATCCCCTTTTTAAAGACATGTTTTTAAAGAGACATTTTTCTCACCTTAAACATGAGGTTGAATTCAGAGAAGGCTGCTGGAAGAATTATCTTTGAAAGTGGTTTTCTCTGGCATAATCAAATGTGTTTATTCCCATTTTTTTTCTTTCTCGTGTTACATTATTCATTGAAGCCATGGGTAAGGAAAGATGCTAATCAAAAAGATTTGGCCAATTTTGAGGGTATTGCTTATTATTCATTCTTAGTCATCCCTTGCCCTCTTTTGTTGTGACATTCTTTAAAGGATGGGCTCTTAAATGGAACAGTGAACGTTACATTATTCTGCATATTTTAGAAGTGCTGAGGAGAAAATAGAGGCTGGTAGATGAAAGAAAACTCATTAAAAGCCACATTGCTTGTCACATTTGGCAATTAGGATGCAATACAGGTCATATTAAAATTCATGGGATACCCACCTAGGGCCAGGAAGTCCATTCTTAGAAGTTCTTATTATAAAGCAAAAGCTTTAAAATTAAAATCTGTGTTCTAGGTCACAGGAGAGCTCCACTCTGGGCTGCTCAGAGAAGGAAGGTTGAAGAGAGGGGACACCAAAGGACTGGAAAAGAGCAGCACTGGTGGTTGCCCAGCACATGAGAAATTCTGTGCTGCTGGATCTTGGTGACCAGGTCTCAAGTGCTTTCAGCTGTCAGTTCAATGCCTTCTGTGTCACTCTGTCATTTCTTCTTTCTAGTGCCAGTAACACCCCAAACCTGTCATGTTTTTAACTTCACACACTCCTCCGATCTTCGCCCCCATTTGGCACCAAAATATCTCCAGTTTTTCCTGAATAACATCCCTGTGATTCAGCTTTCCCTCCTCATTCACTCACTGATCTCTCTCCAAGCTTTCATCATCTTGATAAACATCTCAATTAAAGAACTATTGGTCTATTTTTATAAATTCAGATTCTCTCTGCTGGATTATTTCCATGTTTGCCTGCACTGTCCATTTTATCCTCTCCTTGCCTTCCCTCACTGACTCCTCCTCACACACATGTCCCAGGAAAGACCTGGCCCATCCTATGCACTACAGGAATTAAAAGGAAATAACAAACCAAACCCCTTAAGAATTGCATTATTGAACAGGTGGCAAGACTGCAGAAAAATAAACAAATATGGGGCAAGTAAACACTGATTCATGTGAGGAGTTTCATCAAGCCTGGGGAAAGCACCAAATGAGATGAGACAAAGGAAATCCTGATTTCAGCTAAACACAGGCAAATGTTGGGTTGTGCAGAGATCAAAGACTGGGAGATCTGTGAAATACAGAACAAATGTGCTTTAAGCCCCACTCTGAGCATTGCCATACAAATAAACATCGCTCCTTTAGTTTCTAAATACATTCAGAACTGAGGTATGGCTCTACAAGAACTACAAGTTTAAGTTTTGTAGATCAAATCAAAATAATTACAAACTTCACTGTGGCAGATTTGGGCTACACTGAGGAGGTTATTGGGCACCTCAGCCTTATAAATCTCTTGATGATAAATTTTTGCCTGTAGCCAGACCCCCAGACTCTGAAGGGATCTGCCCCACAGATGGCAGCTGAGGCACCATATATCAAACTCTATTAAAAGCCTCATAAAAGAAAAACATTGATGTTAACAAGACTCTTTCCACTGATTTGAATGGGCTTTGGACAGAGGCCTGTACAAACAAAGATGGAATTAGAAAATGGAAATCTTTTATATACACAAAACCTGTCAATCCAGCTGTTTGTCTTCCAAGGATGACCTAGTACCACTTAATTTATGAGGCATTTAAAGGGCAAAGAGGCAGATAGATACTTTCAACTTTTACCTGAATTGGCGATTTGCAAATATTAATTCTAATATTTTAAACCAAAAATTGCAAACCCACTGGCATCAATTGGATTTCTTTCTACATTAATATTTCACAGGCTGCAAATATCTGTATCCTGGCCACCTTCAGTAATTAGCTGAAATAAATGGAGTGTGTGTCATCTGTTTAGTGCCATGTCCTTGAGAGTGCTCTGTTTGATTCCCACTTTGATTCAAAGCTGGGGTTGATCAGGTCCAGCTGCTCAGCCAAAGGGCACATCACACATTCCCACTGCTCCTCCTTCCCCATCCCAGCTCCCAGCCAGGCTATTGTTTGTTACAACTAATTAATCCCACATGTCCTGGCTGCCAGTGAGCCTCACAAACCCCAAATTTCGGTATTTACTGCATGTCCAATAAATTAATTCCACCTCTGGAGAGATGCATAAACACAGTTGTGTACATGTGAGCAGAAGACTCATTCTTACCCAGCCAGATTTATGGTTATTATTATTATTGATATCTGTTTGACAGCTGCTATTATGATTTACAGCTGGCCTCTTAACATCCAGATGTGAGTAAATATAGGTATGAATTAGTATTTCAACATTTCTGTGAGGGCCAGATTGTCAAATCTTCACTCCAAAGTGATCCCTGGTGACATGGGGACATGACACTAAGCATCAGACTTACTGCCCTGGCAGGGCCTTGCCCTTGCCTGCCTCTGGGTGAGGAGAAAAGAGAAATTTTAAATATTATAGCCAGGACTTTTAGCACTGCAGTTCAACCTGCCTGACACTTCCTGCTGGAACCCTCCTGTTTCATTCCCATCTGCAACGAGTGGTGACTCTTCTCCTCACTGGGTGTTCAAGAGTATGATGCCTCTTGCAGTTAAAATTGTTCAGCTGCTCCCAGGGGAACTCACTGAATTCTCCCAGATAAATAAGGCCAGTTTGCTGAGTTGATGTCAATCAGCCATGTCCTGGGTTGAGGAGAAGGAGTTGGGTGGAGGAGATCAGGTCCTTGTTGTACCTCTGGCAGGTTTTTTTAAAAGCTCAGAGGCTTTGAAACCTCTTATTGCACATGGCTGGTGAAAGCTTGGAAGCTCAGCTGTGTCCAGAGCCCAGATTTGCTGCAGAAGGAGGGATTGAGCCATTCCCAGAGGGACTGAGCCATTCCCAGCTGCTTTTGGTGGTGCACCACAAGCCTCTCCCCCTGTGCTCAGTGCAGCAGGTGGGGAGCGAGGAAGATGCCAGTCTGTGAAGATAGATAAACTTTGCCCTCATGGATTGGATTCTCTTCCCTTCACTATCAGGTTTGGAGACTTGTGAATCCCCCAAGTGCTGGGAAAATTGGGAAAAAGCCAACAGGGAAGGTGAAAGCAGAGATGAGCCACAGAACATCCCACCACAGGATGGAAATCTCGATTGTCTCCACCACAATGAGGAATCAAAAACCTAATTAGAGCTTTAATATCCAAGTGATTCCCATGGTCATGAATTTGTGGAATGGTTTGGGTTGGAAAGAATCTTAAAACATCATCCAGTCCATTCCACTATCCCAGGCTGCTCCAAGCCCTGTCCAGCCTGGCCTTGGCACTGCCAGGGATCCAGGGGCAGCCACAGCTGCTCTGGGCACCCTGTGCCAGGGCCCCACCATCTTCACAGAGAACAATTCCTTCCCAAAGTCCCATCTAACCCTGCCCTCTGACAGTGGGAAGTGTTCCCCCTTGTCCTGTCAATCCACCCGATTCAGTCTGTGGAGGTGGAAGGCAGAGCCTTTTTCCGTAATTTAAAAAACCAAGCAAAGGACACATTGCAACAAGAATATTCTCAGATCTCATGCAGACTGCAATGACCACACTGAGATAATGAACTCGAGACGGTCCAGGCAGGGTCATCCCCTTGGGAAGCTGCTGAGGGGACAGGGACACGGATATTTGGTGTCTCTGCTCCCCAGACAAGGTGCATCTGCCACCACCCCTGACTCCTGCCTGGAGTTACCCTGACAAGCCAAGATGCCTGCCCCACTAATGGTTACAGAAATGTCAGATTTAGAAATTACACTTTCTTATCACTATTTATTAGCATAAAAGCCCATATTTTTGTTGCACAAATGCTAATTAATTTCTATTACTGCTAACGTTAAATTTCAAATATCTTGTTCGCTACCTGCTGGATGTCACTGGACAAAGTTAAAGCCACTCTACAACGCTGTTTTGCTGTACTGATGGTTCTAAACCACAGATTTTGTGCCATATGCTCCAGTCATTAACCTGAAGTTTCCTCCTGAAGTAAAGGGAAGTTCAGCTGTAGGGGAGTGAGATTTGGCCCCAAATTTTACAACTCTAAACTTCATGGACCAAACTTACCCCTAAGTATCCCAAACCAGTCAGGGAACACAGGAAGGGATTGCTCTTTTTGGGGAGAGCAATCAGGTGTTAATGGGAACAAGTGGGTGGTAAAAGCTGATCAAGTTTCTGCAAACTTTAGAAATGGAATTAAGGGTGAGCGTTTTATTATAAGGCGTTTTCGTTGCTGTTTAATTTCTTTACTTAACTGGTCGATAATTAAGTTGAGCTTGTTAGGGCTTGGTCTTTTCCAGGAAGATCTCTGTTTACATCTCTTCCTCTGGAGGGCTTAAAAGTGAAATTTCAGAGAAATTCATATGTTTAGAAGTGAAATTAATTCAGAAGCCTCTCTTAGATTAAAGTGACAAGGGATAAGGTGAGATGTCACTATGTATAATCACCTTTTACTATGAAATCTGTCTGTTCTTTTGCCTATAGAACAGCAGCTTTCACAGCAAGCCAGTTGCCAAGTGTAATTAAGAATAATTAAGAAGGAAAAGTCCACAGACTAGCCAGAGTACAGCAGAGTTACTACATTCCGACTCTTTAACTCTTTCCCTTTCAAGTAGAGATTGTTTCAATGTAAAAGTTCTGCAGGTGTCTGTGGGATATTAAAACTTAATGTGCTGTCATCATCATCACCACAACTTCATTTATTGTTATTATTACCAAGACTGCCATTAACTGGATATTCATTAATGCTAAAAGTTACAGACAGCGTGAGATTCAGCAGGCTCCAAACTCTGGAGGAGAAGGTGGAAAGTTACCTGGTGGCGTTTCAAGAACGGATTTTCCTTTTTTGTTGTTTTTCTTCTGTTTTAACTCCTTCCTGCTCGGTTTGAACCCTGGCTTCTCCTCTGTCTCAGCAGCACGGATAGGTCCTTGCTCTCCGGGCTGCTCCGTGAAAGGAAAGAACTCTTCCCCAGGATACGGAAAGGAGTAATAATGGTCCCTGTTGGTAATTTCCTGCAGGTAATAATCCTGATCGTCCATGGGGACAGCCCGGGACACATCCCCCAGCAGAGCCAGCCCAAAGGCGCAGAGGGCGAGGCCGAGCCCAGAGCGGCCACGGGCGATCATCGCGGGCTGCCTTCCGCGGGGGTCCCGGAACTTTATCGGGAGAGCGCAAAGGGAGTTTGGGCAGCTGGGACAGCGCGCCGGGAGCGGCGGGGATGGAGCCCGAGCCGGGACGGGGCTGCGGGGAGCGAGAAGAGAGGCACCGCCGGACACACGGACACACGGAGAGTCGGACACACGGACAGTCGGACACACGGAGACACGGACACTCGGACAGTTGGAGACACGGGCACTCGGACAGACGGACACGCAGACAGACGGACACGCAGACACTCGGACAGACGGACACACGGACAGTCAGACACTCGGACAGACGGACAGTCAGACCCTCGAGCACACGCACACTCGGACAGACGGACACTCAGACACACTGACACACGGACACACGGACAGTCAGACACTCGGACACACGGACACTCACACACACTCTGACACACGCACACACGGACAGTCGGGCACTCGGACAGACGGACACCCGGACAGACGGACGCTCCCCCCTAGGCGGGTGCCCGCAGCTCCCGGTGCCGCCGTGTCCCGTCTCCGCTCCCTGCCCGGGCTCCTCGCTCCTCCTGCGCGCAGCTCATCCAAGGCAGCGCTGATTCCAAGGAAAGGCGGCTTGGCAGGCAGCCCTCTCCTCCCAGCCCGCGGCCGGAGCGTTTCCCTCCCCCGGGAGAGGGCTGGGCAGGCAGAGCCCGAGCCTGGCTGGGGTCACCTGCTGGCACTGGGCACGCAGGGTACCGGGGATGCGGGACAGCGGCACAAAGAACTCATTCCACAGAAGTTATTCCCTTCCGCGGTGCTTTTCCCTCCCCCACTTTTAACTTTCACAAAGTAGGATCTGTCTCCAGTAAGCATCGATCTCAGCCCCCCT
Source organism: Passer domesticus (assembly GCF_036417665.1). Taxonomy (NCBI): domain Eukaryota; kingdom Metazoa; phylum Chordata; class Aves; order Passeriformes; family Passeridae; genus Passer; species Passer domesticus. The sequence continues at coordinate 54,915,912 of NC_087481.1, forward strand.
TCTTTATATCAGTTTACATCCATATGACAACAAAATTTCTATATAACTTATAGATCTAAAACTGTATTTTTGTTTATAGACACAAAATTTCATTTTATTTTATAGAGCTAAAACTACATTTTAGTTTATAGATATATTTAAATATATATATGTAATTATATATATAGTTAGTATAGTATATATATAGTTATATTAGTTTATAGTAACTTATAGTTTATTGTCTAAATAATACACTTTAAATTATATCACTTTAGATAAACTTATACATTGCAGTACCTTTATTTTATTTTATAGCAATTTGCAGCAAGTTTTCTATAACTAATACAACTATAACTAATATCTATACTAACTGACTGTATTTATAACTAATACAACTCACATATCATGTGCCATATAACTAATACAACTATAACTAATACAACTATATCTATAATTAATATCTATATTATCTAACTACATTTATAACTAATACATCTCAACACATATCACGTGCCAAATTATAAGAGGCTTCTTCTGGAGTAGTTGGCAGCTCCCTGGATTCTGCCCAGCTGAAAACCAGGAAGAGCATGGCTCATCTGTGGCCCTTTTTCTCACACTTTTTGGGATAGTCCTGCTATTTGCTCCCCCTGAAACATCTTCCCAGCAGACCAGGATGTTTTGTGCTACACACACGCAAGCCAGTGTTGTTAATGAAATCAATTTGTCTGAGAGCAAAATCTTATCTTTCATCTTTTTCATACCTCTAAAATAACCTTCAGTGCTGAAGGAAATGTGCAACACTTGGCTCACATGAAATATGAATTCTTACTCCTGTGTTGAAAATACCAGCTTATATTTTCATCATGTATATTGTATTTCTTGCCATGGTCCAGTCAGCTGGGAGAAAATATTACATCTGCTACCTCAGTCTTTCTTCTGGCTTTGTGCTCACATTTATGGTGTGTTTCTCATAATTTTAATACCATAATAAGCATCATTTCATGTCTTGGTACCTGTATCTTTTGATATATTTGGTTTCCAGGCTGTGGGTGATCCTGTTCCATGTATGCAATGATCATCCTTGCTTTCTTAGTTGCTATCCCAAAAGGAATGTAATGATTTTGTTGTGTCTGTTGTCCCGCCTTTTATAAAAGTGCAGCTGTACTTTTATCCTGAACTTTTTTTTTCCCCCTTTAAATCTGAAAACTATGCACCTTTCTATTTTAAATATAGGATTTTTTTGGTTTTAAAACAGGAATAAAATGTACTTTTCTTTTTCATTGCTTTGCTGAATTTTATATATGTACATAAACTTTATTTGATGAAAAGCTGCTTCCCATGAAACTTCCAGGCCCTTTTATCTGTAATATATGGCTTTGTCACCTCTGCCTCTGGGAGCAGTGTGGGAGCAGGCTGAATATCCTGGAAATCCCCTCTTAGTGATTTCACAAATATTCTGGCTGCATTTTCCCTTTCCAGAGTCCTCTCCCTCCTTGGTCCTAATTTCTGAGGGTGGAACACAAGCTACAGAAAATGTGTTTAATTTTGCTGCCATTTGCAGCACAGCCAATCTTCTGAAAACATTATGAATATTCACATACCTAAAGAAGTAGTAGAAAAATAAACTTCTCCATGACGTCAATAAGGAGTTGGCTGTTTGGTAACTAAAGGAGCTTTAGCTGCAGATCATTATTTAACTTGCTGTGGTGTTTAAAAGATGGACAGAGAGACAAGTATTTACATTTTCAAGGATAACAAGAAGCATTTTCATGAAATACAGAGTTGAGTGTACTTTAATTAAAGACCAGAGGAATGTGATTTGGGGAAATTTTGCATTATTTTGCATTCTGCTGGGAAGAACTTTGCAAGACATGAGGCAGCACTAAACCCATTGCTGCTCCTCCTGCAGTCACCACAAATAACTCCCTCTTTTCTCTCTGTCTCTAATTACCCTTCAGAAAGATTAATTCATCAATACCTATTCCTGGGTATCAACCTGAGAAAATAACCAGCTCTCCTGTATTTCCTTTTTAGGGTTTTAATACTTTCTGTGGGTGTGGGCATGGATTCACTGCTTCCCCTTCCACGCCCACCTCTCTTTTTGGGATGTGCATGAATTCAGCCAGCTGAGACCACACAAAAGTCTGTCTCTAGGCACAATTTTGATCTACTTACCATAAAATGTTTTTTATCTGTCAGCATCCTAGAAACAACTTACAGGAAAGGAGGTTTTTCTTCTAAGAGCGGCACAGAAGTATTAAGATGACTGAGGGCTCAGATGTTTTGGGCCTAAGGGCTTTTTCTTTTCTTTTGCCTGGGACATATCAGAATAGCTTACAAAAACCTGCGTTGATGTGGAAGGAGATAAAGCAAACTGGGATTTTTGTAGAAAACAGCTGTAACTAGCATCACCCTCCCTCCCTGAAACGATGCCAGTGAGAGTGTAGAAGTCATCCCACACTTTGCTTTAAATGCTTGTCCTGCTGCAGTGAGACACAACATGCTGTGGTCTGTGAATGAGTGGGGTTCCCCCCTCTGCTCCCAGAAAGGATTTATTTGGAAGATGATGGTTTTCTCTCTAAGCTGGGCTAATTTCAACAACACCTCTGGAAAAAGAGGCACTCCCAGCTCTTCCTTTGCCCTGCCAGGGGAGGTTTAGAGTGGATATTAAGGGAGATTTCACCATGGAAAAGGTGATCAAGCATTGGAGCTGCCCAGAGCAGTGCTGGAGTCCCTATCCCTGGAATGATTTTAAAGCTTTGTGGATGTGGCATTTGGGGACGTGTGGGATTAGCAGGTTAAAGACTTAATGATCTTAGAGATCTTTTCCAACCTAAATGACTCAGGAAAGTGCAGATTCAGGAATGCTTTTCACTGAGGAGAAAGTAAAATTGTACCTGTAAGTTCTTTATGATGATCTTGATTTGTATTTATACCCCACAATCAGTGACCACACATTTAGGTTTAACTCAAACAGCTCAGTGACTCCTGCAACTTCTCATTTGGAAAATCATTTTTTTAGTTGGAGCAAAGCTTCATGGTTGAAAAAAAAAAAAAAGACAAAAAACCAGGCATCTCTGTTTTCCTTGCCATTCCAGGGTAACTTTCTGAGGTGGCACATAAGGTTTCTATATGCTTTGGCAACAGAATGACTCTAAAAATAACTTTCCTCCTGAACACCAGTGAAGTTTCTGTTCCTTTGTACATCAGCTCTGTAGTAAATCATGAAGCACAGAATGGAGCAAGAAAAGAGAATTACACTTTCTAAAGTAATTTTCTTTGCTGCACAAAGCATTTACCCCTGCTGTCAACAAGGTCAAACCATCTCAGAGGAAATGGAAACCTAAAAATTACACTGGAAGTACAAAGGAAGCTGCACTGAACATTTTTGTGGCTCTGTGATGCCTGTTTCTTACACGTGTAACAGAGACAGGTACTAAGGTTCTGCTCACCTGTTCACCCTGACTATCCTGGCATTTAAAGCCCTGTTTGCACTTGTTGATAAGGCAAATCCTTAAAAGAGTGATTCTTACCACAGAAAAAAATTACTGAAAACATAAACAAGCTCTTACATGGAGACATTTTACTCAGTTTTAAGATACAGTTAACTTTAAAGAGAATATAATTATTTCACCAGGTGGGGAATGCCAAATATACCCAGAATCTCACAATTTGTCTCTGAACATATCAAATAATAGTACAAATATCACCCTGAGCAGGCTGCTGTTCCCTCTAGGCAAGCAGATTTTAAAATAAACGGATGCCATTAATGAAGGCAATTATTTCCTTCAGCAGTTGTTTACTTGAACTGGTTAGAAATGCAGTGTGCATCCTGGCTGGGGAATTTATCCCAGTGCATTCTCCCTAACTTTTTCTCCTAAGAACAACATGACCTTCAGATAATCATTAAGCATATTGCTTTTGTGCTTGTGTCTGGAGAAGGATCTCAGATTGCCATGGAAACAAAAGTTCCTTGTTCTCTTATACTTCCCCATGCTTTGATATAATTTTCACTATATGAGCCCTTTTCCAAGCCAGAAATGGAATTGTGGGATTTTCCTGTTTTGAGCACCTCAGAGTGATGGATCAGTTCATGGTACAAATGCTGTGAATGCCAAGCAGAGGCTGCACCCACCATCACCATTATTTGGGGATATTTACATCAGATCCATCTGCATCAGCCCCATTCTGCTGCAGAAATGAAAATTCTCTACCTACACTTTCCCAGAGTTTTCTTTACTTTTTCCTTCTGTGCTGAACACATGAGAAGAAACAGAATTTTAAGAAAGGCAAAGTTAACCAGTGACTTAAACAAAGCCAGAAAAGGAATTTCTGGCATTTTTTGCAAAGAATGTAATAGTTTTTGGGTTTTTTTTTTATTATTATGGTAACTGCATTTCTTCATGCTCCAGAATGTCTGTAGATTTTAACATCCCATTGCCCTGGCATTTGGCAGCCACTGCTGGACCAAAGCCAGCAGGATTATGACTAGGAAAGGGACTGGAGAGGCAGCCTTGGGATTAATTCTCTAATGCTAACACTACAAAAAGGAGAACTAATATTTTATTTTTTTCTGATACTATTAGTATTTTGTTGATTCATCAGCTTTGGAAAGACTGTAGTTCTGCCCTGGTCAGTGGTTTAGAGTTGTCTTCATTGTCCAAAAATGGGCAAGTTTAATGTGTAAATTTTATTTTAACTGTAAAACCGAGACAGCACTGAGACAACAGAGATGAGTGGATGACAGTGGTTATATGGAACAGTTGGAGAAAATGGGATGAAATTCCCCTGCTGTGCTCACGGCCTGTCTGGAACGTCCCTTTTTGGTTCACTTGGATGAAAACAGCCACTTCCAGCAAGTCCCCGTGGACATCATCTACCTGCCAACAGCTGAATCCCAAAAAGTAACGACTCTCACATTTCAGTCTGGTATTTCCTGGACTGAAATTGCTGCACATGTGCCATGTGGAGTGTGAGCAGCATGTTTAACACATCCCAGGCAGCAGCAGGGAAGTGCAGCGTGGAGTTTGTCTGAAAGGTCATTTTTTTCCTGGGATTTCTTCAATATCCACAGCCTGAGTGTAGCCTGAGAAGTCGTGGATGAAAGTCCAGTGGGAAGTGAGGATGGCACATAAGTGTAGAAATATTTGTTATGCTCACTGTGATGGAGCTGGCAAATGCATCATCAGAGAGTAGTCCTTAAAATTCTGTATTTAAAGATGGTGTTTTAAAGACAGAAGAGCCAGGAGTTATTCCTTTCAGGTACAAGCGGGGATTACTTTGGGTGAAGAAATATTTAATGTAATTTAACATTTTCATATGATAACAATGTCTCTGCATAGCTTAATTCCCAGACTGATTAATTTAGTGATATTTAAAGCCAATATTTAAAGATCTAATTTTATCTTCATAATCACATATTTTGACAATATACTGAAGGTACCTTCCACAGTTTGTTCACTTATGAAAACAGTGAAAATGCAAGAATTAATGTGAAAGAAAAGCAATGAAATGAGTTTTCACTTGTCACACAGAGATTCACGTCAGACTTACATTACCAGATATGCCAATGTAATTTCACAGCTGTGTAATAAACTTGTTTGAACTTAGCTTGTAGCCATTAAAAAAGGGCTTGTGCCAGCATGCTGGACAAGGATATTTGAGAGGTGAAATGATAGGATTTAAAGGCCCAGTGAAGTTTTAATGCTATGCAGATTCTTGCTAATAGGTGGCATAACATAAATTATAAAGTTGCACTGTTTGAAAAGCACTAATATATTTTTCCACACAGGACTTCATACTAATTTTGCCAAAAAAGCAGGATATAAAAATTATCTTGCACTTTAAAGTTTATCAAAAGTAATTTTTTTTCCAAAAATCATAGAACAGCTTAGGTTGAAAGAGATGTTTGTGATAACAGCATCTCCCTTTCTAAACCTTCTTTATATGTTTAAACTATAAGATCTGTAACACAGAATGTATTTCTCACAGTGTGGTTTTATATCCAATTCATTAATGGGATCAACAGTGCTAGGGATACTCTTGAGTCCAACAGTTTTACCCTAAAGAATGTCATTATCATTTAGGTTACTGAATTTGGTTTTGGAAATACTGAAATTTAGCCAAATGCACCCCATAGTGCTGTTCAGATATGGTTTTGTTTGCTTCCTACTGGTTATGGCAAACTCAGTCCAAGCAAAACACCTCGGCCTCGCTTGAGGCCAGATAAACTTGTCAGCAGAGTGGGGAGTAATTTCCAGAACCATCCATCAGGACTTAAATGGTTTTTATCTCAGAAATAATGATAATATTTTTGGAAGGAAACCACTTTTGACTAAAAGGATGAAGATCTGCTGGTTCCTTTGATCAGCACCTAGACAAGGGAGTTTCTTATTCTCTATTTATTACCATAGCTGGATTGATAACAAATCTGGTTGGAAGCAATTCCAGCATTTCCCTGGCATTTTAGAGATGCTGTTATGTGCTTTTATTGCTTATGATCTTCTCTTTCTTTCCTTCCTGTGGTCACTGCACATTTAGCCTGGGAAGGGCCTCCTCTTATTGATATTTTATGATATTCAGCATAGTGTGTCAGGGGAGAGGCTGAGCCCAGAGGCTGAGCAAGGGCCAAGGTTCTCCTCCACATGGTGAGGGGTGATGGATTCAGGGAGGCTCCCAGTGCCACTTTCCCAGATTTCCACACAAATATTGCTAAGGAGACTTCCCCCACGCTTGGGATTGTGTCCTGCTTTATGGCTTTCTCTGTTTCCCAGTGACCACAGGCTCAGGGCTCCACATCATGGGAGATTTCAGATCTGCAGTGGCTTGGGAATGAGGTCAGCAGAGCTCCTGCAAGGCTGGCAGCCTGGGGAATGGGACATCTGTGGGAAACGCAAGCACTGAGAGCTCCCAAGGCCTCGAGCACGCAAGCTCAGAGATAGAGATGGGTACAGGGTTTGACCTAAGGCCTTGGAGAAGGCTTGGAGCTTTGGAATATAATAGGGAAACAGACACAAAGTAAGAATAAAGATTTGTAGTTTAAGCAGAAATATGCTTTAAGCAATTAGATATAGTCCTCATGTAAGTGAACAAATATGTTAAGCAAGATAGTAGAAGATTTTAGAGTTTAACAATAGAAAGTACAAGATACAGTAATAAGTTTCTGTAGAGTTTTATGATGGGATAGAAAAAGACACATTGTGATAAATATGTAAAACATAGCAATTGGTTATGGAGATGCTAGCAAGCTTTGTGGAAGTAGCTGATTGGAAAAGAAATTTATAAAAGACATTGTAACTAGAATTGTAATGGCTTCTGGTGCCAGGCTTCTAATGTGATGGCTTTGGATGTAACAACCTTAGAATCTCACCTTTCCATGGGACTGATTTGCAATAAAACATATTTTAAACACCTCTTCAGTCGACCCTATCCTTCTGTATCCCAAACAGACATCTGCAGAGCTGAGCCTGAGGCTGGCCTGGTGTTTGTGCAGGCCAACACCATCCCATAATTATCTTCCCCATCTTGTTTCACAGGTGATTTGGAGCTGTAATAAATAGGATGTGTTTTATAAATATAACTGAACATTTTCAAAAGCATTCATCATCTGTGTTTTATTCACTTCAGACAACATCCCAGCAGAAACTCCCAAGATCTGGAGCCTCACAAGAGGCATTTGCAGGGAGTGTTACTAAGGCCTCTGCTGGCAAATAAGGAAAAATGAAAACGTGACTCCCCTTTCTCCAGAGAACTCCATCATGGATTCACAAATTTTGGTTATTTAATGCTGAGTGACAGCTTTAGGTTTTAAGGGTACTTTTCATGTATTTTAGATGAGATTACAGTCACGTGAGGTCAAAATGTTTTATACATTTTAGAAGTTGCTTTGAAAACTGGTCTTAACAAAAATGCCACACCCTTCCTACACATCTCGAACACTGCCAGCAAATCCAAACTGTTACAGAAGCATAATTTTTTTCATTTTTTCTCCCTCAAGCCCCATGGAAGACAAATGATTTAGTAGTTTCTTTGGAAATGTCTGTACCATTGTGTTGCCCTGTCACCAAACTGTCTGTCTGCTCATTTTCCCAGAAGTCTGTCCATCTGCAGTGCCCTCATCTCTAGTGATGCTGCAATTCCTGATGGATTTCATTTGAACTGAATGGAAAAATCAAGATGGCAAAGAAATTCCCATCACATGTTATGAAAATTGGCTGAATAGTAAAAACATGGCCAAATTAATAACCCCAGGGATGGAAAACTGTGTTGGTGAATTTAACAATTTTCTGTTTTCTTTAGCTAGCTGATTTCTCAACATACAGACAGCTGCAGACCAACCCCAGCACAGGAATTGTCTTGAAAAAATTACAATTTGAGGATGTGGAAGGGAGCCAAGGTACTCAATTAGGACAGGGGAACTGGAGATGTGAAGAAAAACTGGACTCAGAGTGATGAGGAGCCCTAGGCACTGAGTCCCCAGAGAAGAATCATAGTATCTATGGAATGGTTTGGCTTGGAAGGGACCTCAAAAATCATCTCATTCCATCCCCAGCTATGGGCAGGGACACCTTCCACTGTCCCAGGCTGCTCCAAGCCCTGTCCAGCCTGGCCTTGGACACTTCCAGGGATCCAGAGGCAGCCACAGCTGCTCTGAGCACCCTGTGCCAGGGCCTCCTCACCCTCCCAGAGAACAATTCCTTCCTAACATCTCATCTAAATCTTCCCTCTGTCAGTTTGAGACTGTTCCCCCTTGTCCTACCATAACTTTTCCTTGTAAAAAGTCACTTTTTGTCTTTTTTGTAAACCTCCTTTAAGTACTGCACCAACATCTCTGGCGTGTGATTTGCACAGCCCTGCCAAGGCTGGCAGGCTGGGCAGGAGGGCAGAATGCCAAAAGCTCTTCCTGAGTGAGCTTCCAGACATGTAGGCAGCACATCGCCACTGGGAATGGAGCTTTAGAGGCACGTTTGGTTTAAATCACATATATTCACCCCGAGTGGGAAGGGAGAAGGAAACTTCCCTCTCAATAACACAGCAGGGAGGAAAGGATGTTATGTGCCTAGAAAGTTTTCTTCTGCTCTACCAGAAGTATCCACACCTTGGTAGTGGAAAATAAGCTCCAAAAGTCCAGCTGGAGGATCACTTACAGCTATTTTCTACATGGTTTGCTTCTGACTGTGATCCATCACACATACCAGACTAATGGATTGCAGTGCAGCAACCTTAGCTTCATCTTCCTTTATCTTGGAAAATCTGGGTAATGGCATTAAGTGTATTTTTCCATAAATAATTTACAGGAGGAGACCAACCTTGTAGTTGCAATGGAAAATATTTATTTCTTGCTATTTCGCCCAATCATGTGCAAATTCCTCCTGCCTACTTGTTTAAGACTGCCACAAAAGGAGAAAAATACTTAAAAGGCAATGTTTAAAATACCCTGGAAAACACCAGAAGCTTAAAACAAGCCAGTAGGGTCGCGAAAGGCAAAGCAAGACACAGTGAATTCCAGACAGACAGCCAAATTCCACAGATAAACATTAAACTGGGGAAAAAAAAAATCCTTGCAATTTCTAAGACTTCGACTTCCTGTATTTCAATTCTTTTTAGCATTTCTGCCCTTCCTGCTGCAGGAATGGCCCAGCCTTTGCTCACCTGCCTCAGCCACAGCAGAGTGAGCAGAGTTCCAGCCTTAAGCAGCTGGAACAGAGGCTAGATGGGGTGAAGGGGGAATAAAGTGAATATTTATTGAAGAGCCTTCACAGGTCACACCCTGGCAGTACCAGAGCCACAGTCGTGGCTCTGCCCGGATGGCTCCAAGATGGAAGACAAAGAGAGCTTGGTCACAAGATCTCACATTTTTATAAGTTTTGGTTCATTAGCATATTGGACCTAATTGTCCAATTACAGCCCCAGCCTGTTAAGTCCCATCCTGCTTGTTTTTCTCTCTCCAGCCCACGGGGTTTGTGCTCTTGGGCCAGAGATTTGGATCATTTGTCCTTGGTCCCCAGCTAGAGAAGAAATTGTTTTATCTCCCTCTCTGTGAAGGAAGACTGCCACCCTTAAATGAAACCAAGACCCACATACCAAAGCAGCACAGAATTAAAAAATATTAAAAGTGAAAACTCAAGGTATCAAGAGAGAGCACCACAAGCCAGGCTTCAAACCCAGCCCCAACCTCATCCCTCCTGCGACCTGCTGGGAATGTGAAATCTGCTGGCTGCAAACATTGCCCCCAGCTCTAAAACATCACTCCCAGCTCGAATTCCCAGGGATTTTCCTTTCAGAGAGCTCTAATGAGAGGCTGTTTATGGAGTGCTGCTCCTGTGCGGCGTCAGCGGCCCTGCCCCGCGGTGCCGGGGCCTGCAGCCAGCTCCAGCCTCCAGCAGCCCCAAAAATCTTCCTTCAGGCCACCCCAGTTAGTGATTTCATGGATTTCGGCCCCATTCCCTTCCAGACAGCCCAGTTATTTTGTAGCTTGGGCCTCCATGCCTGTGCCATCGTTTGGTGTGGCTTCTGGTTCTGTTTGTTACAGTGTTGGTGTTCTCAGTGCCAGTTTTTCCGATAGCTGTTTTTCTACAGAAATAGGAGGTTTTCTACAAACCCAGGAGGTTTCATTATCAGCCCAAACATCCAGCTATCGAGCCAACACTGCCTTTACAGACAGACGTTTCTGCTTGCTCTGTCAGTCTCTTTCAGTTCCTTGTCAGAAAATAAATATCTGTGCTACAAAGAAGGGTTTAAATGGCACAGCTGTGATCGTGGTCTCTTCAGAGTGGACAGTGTTGTGCTTCTATAAACTGTTGGAAACTATTCATTTTAGAGACCCAAAAATGCGAGTTCATCTTTCAACAGATAAGCAGCAATACTGCACTCCTTAAACGTCAGATTTAGGACTCAAGAGAGAGGAAAACTTTCTTTTTTCTATAAGTTACTCCCTTTCCCCCAGGCACAGAAGAGCCTCTTCCATATTTTCCTTTCTTTGCACTGCAACAACACAAGGTCCAACCAGGAGGAGGAATAGCAGAGCTCTGAGTGTTGCTCTGAACTCTGCCTGTGTTGCTTAAACTTTCTGTAACTCGCTTCCTCTATTTATTCTCCATTTTTATACAGCTGAGGAGACTTATTAGCATTATTCACTTGTTCTTTCATGTGCATTTGTATATTGAACACAGATAATTGTGGTTTTGTTGGGTTTTTTAAAATTGATATTTAGAGTAACCATTAATAAGTTGACTATAAATGATGCTCCACCATCCTAATGAGAAGAAAATAGGAAAATTCTTGGCATCTTTCCAATAGCATCACCTGCACTCAATCTGTTTTGTAATTTCTTGAAGAAACTACAGCCTGTAAACTTTTGATAAGTTTTACAGGCATGTTTACAAAAGGGATTGTAAGAGCCCCCCTCCTGGTAAGGCAGCTTTTGAGGTTTCATCTCTGCAAATTTCCTGGTTAAACTGGTGATAGAGCGAAATCATGGTTTTCCTTTGCCACAAAAGAAAAATAAAAAAGAACACCTGAAATGCCAGTTATGTTTATAGTTGATTCAAATAAAAAGGTACTTTCCAAAGAAAATGAGGTGAAAAAAATAATGTTTATACTTTTCACTGAAATTATGACATTTCCCTAATGGAGACATCTGGTGTGCAAAAATTTGAGTTATACTCTAAATACCAATTTCTGCATATAGCAAGTGTGATACGTAGCTCTGTTTTTAAAGAAAGGTAGAAGATTTGTTACTTTCCAAAAAAGCTCCACAGTTCCTGAATTTAGGGCTGGTACCCCAAGAGCATTTGTAGACTTCTCGTAACGGGCTGAGTCAGCACTGGTTTTTGGTGGTGCTGGCCATGAATCCCTGTGTCCTTTGGGATGTCAGAGGGATTGCCCAGGAAGCACCAGGAAGAGATGCAGCAGGAGCTGTGCTGGTGGGTGTGGAGCAGCCTGAACTCCTCTGCAAATGCTGCTAATGAGGGTTTAAAACTGAGGTGGGGGATTTGGGTTTGTCCAGGAAAAAAAACCATGTGTCTGGTAATGATGTGTAACTTCTCCTTTCTCCACAATTTTCATTAATTCAGGCTAATTCTGAAGAATAGGCTCATGATCTGGATGGTAAAAATTGTTATAATTGGATATTTAACTCCCTTTCCAGAAGCTCTGGGGAGCTGAATGCTCTTGGACAAAAGCAGCAGAAACTTTTTAAAATGTCTGTTGACATTCTCAAAGGCTGATGTCATCATGCAGCTTTTTAAAATAAAAGGTTGATACGTGTGTGTGCCTACAATTAATTAACTGTTCTTTCTGTGTGGCTCTGGATAGTTAATGATTACCACTTCTATTTGCATGGTAGTGGTCAGAACAGATTAGCTCAAATTGCTCCTGTTTCATCTCTAAATAAATGCAGGTCATAATACCAAATAAACAGCAGCAGCAGCCAAGCTGACCTTTAAGTATAATATGCAAATGAGCTCAGTACAAATGATGACCCTAAATTAGGAGGAGGGTGTGAGTGCACCTCTCTGGACAGGTAGCTGCTCTCTCAGGGAGTTTCTTGCTTCTGGCTTGTATTGATATTAATTCTACAAGCCCTCCCTCCTGCCCAGACCTGTTTGAGTCCCCAGATACCCCCAGCACATATCCCAGGGAGGGAGGGTTAATTGAAGCTGTAAATGGAATTTTTAGATGCCCAGACAAATGTTTCTGTATCCCCCAGACAGGCAGTGAGTGAGCCCAGGGAGCATCTGCTTGGGAGAGGAGCTGCAGGAGGGTGATTCCCTGTTTGCTTTGAGGGCCTCTGGGTTTCCATCATTTCCTTCATTTGGTGATCTACTTTTTCCTTTTTTAAACTGTTCTTTCTTCTCTTTGTATGTTATTGTGGGCTCACCATGTGGGCAGGGCTGACTGGGAGATTCCCAGGGGTGTTTGTCTCACTGATCCTGATTTTCCCTAAAATCCCTGGGCATCATTGTGCAGTCACCAAGAAGTAGCTGTGTTCAAATATGGAGCCAAAATCTGTTTCAAAATCAGAACAAAAACTGTAATATACACTGCATAATAACCCGTTGCGATAAAATTTAAAATTAATAATGTTTTATGGTGACTGAGCTGCTTATGATGTGTCTGCCCTCATAAATTCTGTATTGGCTGTTAACAAAGCAAGTTCAAGCTATGGATTGTCCCTCACCCAGAGCCTCAATAATCTATATTTCATAAAATTAAGAATATGGGAGAGGAAATCTGTAGCAGTAATTTTAAATCTCAGTAGCCTCCATATTCTCTGTCAAAATCCAATGAGTGAGGCCAGTTAAAACAAAAGTTTATTAGAGAAAACACCCTCACAGTATGGATATAAAAACCTAATTAATTAACAAAACAGGCTAATTAGAGAATCAAACTGGGATTTGGTAACCACATCCAGAGCACTAATAAAATTAATTACATGGCTGCAATCAACATGCTGTGATGATTTGGGTCAAGAGATTATGATTCTGGAATCTCCTTTGAATATCAGGAAAAGGTGAGAGGGGTCTGGTGATCAGGTTCAGATCAACTGGGCATCAGTTAGTGCAGGAGGCCCTCTAAAACAGAGAGTCCACTTTTAGAATTTTTAGAGGTTTAGAAATGTCTAAAAAAATTTAGAGATTTTTAGAAATCTCTAAAGAGATTTCTGCAGTGCCACTGGTGAAAGTGGCAGAGCCAAGGTCAGCCTCTGTCTCAGGGGAGCCTATTTCAGCTTCTTGAAAATGTCTTGAAGATGTCTCAATTTCCATGGATCCATTTACAAGAGATTGCACAGAAATTTTCACTATAATTAATAAAAAAGCAGCTGCCAGGACCATCCCTGCTCATTTCTCCAGCCCCAAGGTGGCTCATGCTGAGCCCCATCACTGCTGCCACAGCTGAGTGCTCTGGGCCTGCTGGTTTGAGCTGATCCTGCCAGGCTGGAGCACGTGCAGCTGTAAATTGCTGTAAATCTGGTGCAGACAAAATTAGCATTTCATTCTGGCTGGAATAGATGACCCAGTCCTGGCTTCCACAAAGTGAATTTACTCTCCAAGGACTGTTTTTAATGATGTATCTGCAGCCAGGTTCCCTGGTCCACTCCCTCCTTTTCTTTCTTGAGATGTCCCTAAATGCCTGTGCTAGTCAGGGGACACTCCCTGTACCCACCAGGAAGGATCCTTGTTTTTTCACCTTGGATTGCTCTGCAGGATTCAGCAGCCCCAGGAAAAGCCCATGGGGATCCAGGTCTGGCAGGGTGAGGGGAGCAGCAGCCAGAATAGAAAAAACCTTCACAACTAATGTTCACCGAACAGATGATTTCTCAGATTTTAGCTTTTATATTTTTCACATTCTGTGCTGCTTTAGTGTGTGGGTCTGGGTTTCATATCAGGGGATGGTGAGCTCTCTCCACAAAGCAGGGAGACAAAACAATTCCTGCTCCAGCTGGGCACCAAGGACAAATGATCCAAATCTCAGCCCAGGAGCACAAACCCCGTGGGCTGCAGAGAGAAAAACAAGCAGGATGGGACTGCAGGGGCTGCAGTGGGGTTGGACACTGAACTGCAATGTGCACATGGAGCAGAGCTGAGCCCAGGGAGAGACCCCGGCAGCGCTCGTGCATTTTGGGGCCATTTGGGTTCATCCTGGGGGCAGCCCTGGCTGGGCTCTGGTGCTGCCCAAGGTGCATCCATGGAGGAGATCCTTTGAATCCATCCCTGCTTTATTCTTTAAATCTGTCCAGTCTCTGTTCTAGGTCAGCCTTCTCAAGGCATCACAGAAACCTGGAGTTTCAACCATCACATTGCTTCCACTTTGCAGTAGCAGAGTTTTTGTTAAAGGGCCCTTCACACATTTTTAATAAGAGCTGTAAAAATCAATCAGAAATCTTCAGCCTTTGGACTGGTTCTAGCTTTGGTGGCATTTGCAGGCACTTTAATTGTACATTTTAAAAACTTCATGTCCTTCTCCTGCTCTGAATGGTGATGCTGTGACACACAATCCAAAATAGCACCAACACACCACAGAACTGACCTTCTCTCCGAGTGCCAAATCCACAGCTTGTGGCTGCCTGGTTCTCACCAAACACAACATCTCAGCTTGAGCCATTTTTCTCAGTATTGGTTTGATGAAAAACAAGTTCCAGGTGAAATCTGAGACTTCAAAACTTTGAGGAAGGGAGATGGGGGAGAAGGCATTTTTGCATCCCACCACAGCTGAAATGCCAGTGTTTGCAATGCCAACCCACACGCCTCTTGGCAGCTTTTAGAAATGTTTCAGAACACAGCTACGAGAAGGTTGCCAGCATAAGAAATTCTGCCTTCCAAAAGCTTAAAAACTTGTTTTTCTGCACTATGCAACTGGACTCTTGGCTGTGGGTTAGAAGTCCCCTGGGTGGAAGTAGGTCTCCAACAGCAGAGGGCCCTTTTGGCTCAGCAAATGATGGAATTGTCAGCCCTAGTAGCTGAAACTAACTGATAAAACAAATTAAAAGCAGAACAGAAATGAGCTGTGAATTTAAACAGCAAGGCTAAACTTTATTGGAACAGCTCAACTGCTGACAGATGTGATAGAGAAGGGAGAATGTCTTTAAAAGTGAATTTTGCTGTAGAAATAACCTAATAAAACACTCCTTCTAGCCAGTATTACGTAGTAGATCAAAATGGATTATCATAACAATTCATTCCAAATTTACAGCTTCTTATTCCTCTATGAGAAATGTTAAAAGTTGAGGATTGGGTGGTCAATATAATTTTAATTCTTGCATTTTATACGTTGGTATTCTAGAAATTTGTTTTGATGCAAATGCTGTCCACAGGATTTTTGCATTTTATTGAGTGAATTTTTTTTCTCAGTTCTGAATTTGTTGCTGATATTTATTGTAGAAAATATTGCTGTATCCATCTATTCTATGGGGAAAATTGTGATTCATGTCTGTACAATCTGAGTCTGCCAATTAGAGGTTACTTAGCTCAGCATCATGAGTGAATACAGTGAATACAGCAAAATTATTTCAGCCTACACGTGGGGTCTCTTTGTGGGACATAGGGAATATTTGAATGTAAACTGAATACAGGCAGCTCTTTGAATTTCATAAATAAATACCATATGTCAAACCTTTTCACATGCCCCTGTGTAAATTGTTGGTTTGTTTGCACTCTATAACCAGATGTTGTTCTATAAAATATCCCCCATGCTGGGGGCTGTTACTACAGGCTGCAGAGAGCAAAAGAAACAAGAGTTCTTGCCTTTTTTCCTTCCAGGTACAGCACTTTATATAACGTTTTATCTCTTACTCAGAATGGATCCTGTCTTGATTTACGCACCCAGAATGCAGCAGGTGGTATTTATGCAATGCCCAGTGCTGGCATTTCCATCAGCCTTAAAAGCTACCCTTTCTCCTCTTCCTTGGAGGTGATGCTACCTTTTAACTCCCAGGCACTGGAGGGCTCAGCCTCATGCAGAAACCTGTTCCTTTTCATGAAAAAAAGCCCAGGGAACAGGATCCAACTGCACATCCCTGAAAATGAGCAGGTTATGGAATCACAGAGTGATTTGCACTGGAAGGAACCTGAACGATTATCTTGTTTTCATCCTCCTTCCACCAGACCAGGTTGTTCAGAGCCCCATCCAACCCAAATGTTTCCAGGGATGAGGGAAGCTGTTCCAGAGCCTCACCACCTTCACTGTAAAAAACTTCATCCTTGTCTAATTTTAATCATTTTATCTCATCTCAATTAACCCTTCTGTTGTTTCCAGGGCCTCATTCGTGAGCAATAAAGGGCTGGGCAGAGAAAAAAAGAAAAAAGGGCATTTGTGAGTATTTATCTCTCATAACAACTGTGGCATTTGAATGCCAGCAACTTCTCAGAGCTAACTGCTCCTTTTAGAAAAAAAAAGGTGCAGCTCTTTGCACACAAAGGGATTAAGGCAGGATCTTCTTCAAATTCTGGATTCTGCAAAGCTTGAATCCCACTGAGAAAACCTTACAGATTAAAGGGGAAGGTAGGGGGGAACTCACAGACTTTGCTGAGTCTGTGGTGGGGGGTGAGAAGGACCCATTGTCCCTCTGGGAGCAAAAGGCAGATCCAGCCACATTTATGAGTCTTGTGACAAAGAAAAGACTTCCTGCAGATAATGAATACAGCACCTCACAACAATCTTCTGCTTTGATCTGCTCAGCAGCAGAAAACCTGTGTGCATTGTCACTGCTCACAACCCGTGTGCATCCTTGGCATTTGGAGAGGTCTGCAGCAATTAGAAGGAAGTGGGAAGAGCTCTTCTGCCACATGAGCTTGGAGTTCACTGAAGTGGCCCTTGCACAATGAGCAGGCCACCAACTGCTGGGAAAGCTCCATCAGAAATCAGCATTACAGTGAAAAATTAGCCTGCTAAGGAGCAAGTGCAGTTGGGTTCGACTGAGCAATGTACTGAGAATGTCTCTGAGCATATGGCTCCCCTAAGATCCCCATTTAAAAACAATCTGAACTGATCGATGGAGGAAATTAAAGGGTACTCTAAGCATTTTCTGCAGCTGTCACAACAGAAAAATATTTAATTTTCCCCCATATAGGAATATAGAAATAAAACTTCTGTAAGGCTCCCAGCCGTACCAGCATGTTTTCCACATCAGCAGTAGGGGCAGAAGGCCTGGGTGATGTTTACCCATAAATGCTGCTTTTAACCACCTCCTGGCTTCACTCATGGCTGTTGTCATCTGATAGCAGAGTCTGTCTCTGGAAATAAAACCATAATGCCTTTCACATCAGCAGTGTGTTACTAATTTTTATTCCTACTATAGATTTTCCTAAGCTCATCGCAGAAATTTCTGGTTTCAGGTTTGGATGCAGAAGTTGATCAAATCAAAGTTGCTGGTTCAGGAAGGGGAAGTGCTCATCTCCTGCAATGTGAACAGGTTTGGTGCTCTGTACCTGGGAATATCCCACCCAATTTTTTGTCACTGTTGAGTCAGGAACTGATGAATGAGTGACACAGTCCAGATCTCTTCAGGAGGATAATAATAATTTTATTAGGAACCCATTCCTTTTTATACACTTTTCTGACATAGGTGGACCTAATTGTTCCTTTAATCAAGACACCTCACATGACTGACTAATTAAGGAAACATCCTTTGGTAAAACATCTTATGAGAAAACAACTGTTCAAAACACCAGCTGCAAGGTTGGTTTAATCCTTTCTCTCAGCCTTCTCAAATCTCCCCAGAACAATTCCTGGGAAAGTTTATCTGACTTTTTCTCTCTCTGACCAGGCTGTCAGGGTCCACAATTTTTGCTGCTGGTGTCTCCATATTTATGCAGCTACCTGGCACCAGGTATTCCCAGAGACTTCCACCCCACAGACTCCCCAGGGGCCAAGATGTTCAGGCTCCACGGCCACCACAGGTCACCAGGGTTTGGCAGAGCTGGAAGAAGCTTTATAATGTCCTATGGAAAGTTCTTACAGCAAAGGGGACAGTGGGCTGGTGAAGAAATAATCTTTTAGATCACCTCCACATGAATTTTCAGGGATCATCTGTAGGTATCTATGTCTTGTCTCCTCATGTTCTCAGCAGAAAAGCAGAAAAAAGGAGAAATCATGGAGAGGCAGATTCTTTGTCAGGTTCTGGTCAGTTTGTCCAAAGTGTGATGAAATATCTTGGAGGAGATTTGCAATTAAAGGGAATGGTTTTGTTCAGCTTCAGATACTGGGTTGAAAACCAAGTCTTGAAATAAAATCCCCCAAATGTTTTCCTAATTTTTCCTGTGACTGAACTGATCATATTTAAGAAAATAACAAAGGACCTCTGGCAAATACCAGCTGGTAATATGCAGATATATAAAATCTTCTACTAAAAGCTCAAGAATGAGTTATTGATTGATTGATTCATGACCTGTAGTCCAAGAGGAATCATGGACTACATTCCCCTTGCTCTTGGATTCCTCTGGGAAGCAAAGACACCACATGAGCCCGTGTTTAAGGATCTGCCATGCCCCAAAGGTGAGATAACTCTCATTTCTGAGCAGAGCTCAATTTCATATTGCAATATTCATTTCATTCAGTCTGGAGATACAGACCTGCCTTGTGCTTCCCAAAGCTGATATTTGACATCAGTGCAATAGCAAGGCAAGAGTTTCTATGTCTGAAACTCCCAACAATGCCAACAATTTGATTTGTCCTTTTGCAGTATTTTCTTATCTGTGAGTCAGTACTGAGTCAGTATTTGCTTCTCTGATAATGAGCAGTGAAATCTATTCATCTTTGTAAATAAAAAGAGGCTGAGTTAGTATTTCAGGGAAAATTACTGAACTGCTCCAGAACTAAAGAATGCACCTTCTTTGCATTTCTGGTGCTGTAAAAGGCTCTTTGCCTTGTACACATCCTCACTCGCAGTGTTTTAATAAGAAACAACTTTACTGACAGAGCAATGGCACAGAAAGCCCACACTAACCCTTTGTTGAGCAGCATCCATAGCAGCGATATCTTTTAATAAGCTTAACATTAAAATTCAGTGAATCTCAGCCCACGTGGCTGAGGCAGCTGGATATTATCAAATGTGAGGTGGCAGAAGATAAAGATGATTGACAAGAACTGTGACAATCACTGGTAAAACCTGTAAACTCTTCAGCCAGGATCTTCAGTGGTGGTTTGATGCCCTAACTTTAATGGGAATTGGCAGTAGGATGTGATGTTCCATAGCAAAATGTAAGTTTTGCAAAGAAAAGGAAATGAAGCAGAACTTTTAAAAAGCAATACATAATTTAAAGCCTAGAAGAGATGCCTTCTAATGAGAAACTTCACATTTGTTCTGCTTAACAAAGTGAAGATTGAGAGCCTCTTGTTTGCACTGAAAACATCTTTGCAAGTTGCAGAGATAATCAAGTTATCTCTGATCTAATTTGCATTTCGAAAGGGGAGAAGTGATCTTACTGGGCTCTTCAGCTGTCAAGTTCATGGAAAAACATGCAGAGCTCTTCTCCAGAGCCTGATGGCAGTTAATGACTGTGAGAAATGCACATATAAAACCTCCCCAGAGCTGAGGAAGCACAAGCATTTCAGAACACTTGCACTGATGCCTTTCATTCCTTTTCTATCACCATCCCAATGCACTTTCTCCACTCAGTGCCTCTCTTTTATGCATCCCATCTCCTTCTTTGCCTTTCCCACCTGGCTCTGTTTCTCTGTCCAAAGGCACAGTATTTCTGAGGATGTACCAGGATGATTTCACTAAGCAGCTCTGGGAGTTTCATGGCGCTGCACTGCTGTGTAAAAGAGCACAGTCCTTTATATCCCACTAAATGTTGGTTGTTTTTTTTGGGTTTTTTTTTCCAAAAATCAATAGAAGCCTTTCTTCTTGATCCTTGTTCTCAGTCCCAGCTTGTCCAAACATTGTCCCTGCTGCTATATATTGATCAGAACTGGCATCCTGATCTGATTGCAATCAGGGAAAAGATGAATCTGAAGTGAATTACAGTATGAATGTAAACAGCATTTTTTTCCATCAAGGTGCCTCTTTTCTGGCTTGTGCAAATGATAAAAATGCTTATGTGCTGTAATTGATTGTAAGTTGAGCTGACTTGAACCATTCATGCTGTCTGAGTGATTAAAATTCTCCAGATGGATCCTCAAAATGCAAAGGTCATATAATTAGTCTCCCTCTAAGTGAGAAATTCTTTCTTCAGGGTCTATCTGAAAAATAGAGTGGAGTATATAACATGGATGTCTCTGCAGAGTTCAGTTCAGTATCCTCATGCTGTAGCACTTCCAGGGTGAGGAGAAAGATCCTAATTTAAAACACATTTTATACTTAACAGTGAGTGTCATATGAGCAGCAAGAACTTTTATTATGTAGTTGTTAAATAACAAGCTTAACATTTTCTTCTGTGTTTTTAATCTCAATTTTGTCTACTCCATTAGTCTGCATGAACTACAGATGCATTTGCTACGAGAAAATATGACTTTAGAAAGATGCCAGATTTTTATTTTCCATATTGTAAGTAGTGGAAAGAAATGGTTGCTAAATTATTGAGATAATCTTGATTGTATTATTAATTGATTAATGAAATTATTTTGAAAATATAGAAAAGTCATTGTCCCTTCTGCTCTGTCTTTCCAAAAGCTTAATTTAGATTAAATCCCCAGATGCTGCATCTCAGTGTAAATCTAAACCATGAGTTTTATCTTGTATTTTCTGTCACATTTGCCTCTGATATATCCACAGATGGTTGAAGTTTTTCTCATACATGGGACAGGTACATACACTCTAAAGCAGAACTTGAGTGCAGCTTTTTTAATGAAGTGCTTTATTTCCAGTCAGACCAGAATAATTTTAGTCAATGTTTTCTGAGTTGCAGAAATATTTAACTGACAAAATTTCCATTTTAAAATAGAAATAAGTCTGTGCCAGTTAATGAATAGTAAAATCCAAAGGAGTTTTCCTGAAAGCTGGAGGTTTTCCCTCAACCTAATTTCTTATTTAATTGACCTGTGGGACAGTTTAAACACAGCTAAAGGAAAAGTGTGAGCCTGCCAAAGGGGATGCCAGGAGACAATCCATGATGGAAAATAGGGAATTGTGTATCCTCAGAAAGAGTTTCTGGCCCCAGCTGGCCAGTCCAGGGAAATGGGGACATTTACAGCAAATCTTTGATCCTCACTCATCATTCTCTTAAGCAGTCCCTTCTTCAGGAGTGCCAGGACAGGAACAGGATGTTCTTCCCTCAGTAAGGAGCAGGAAGCCCCTCCAGGTGCCCCAGGGATCAGCAGCTCCTCTGCCCCAGCTGCAGAACTGCAGAGTTTCCCAGATTCCAGCTGTCCCACAGCTCATTTCCCAGTTCCACAGGTAGTCCCAAATCACATCTCCTGTGCCAGAGCTGCTCCTTCAGGCTCAGGAGTGATCTCCCTTCTCTATGACTTGGAAGGAAGGATTTGGTTTTCCCCATGCACAGCTTTGCCCACACACCTCTCTGCTCGGCCCTGGGAAGCAACTAAACATTGTTTTCAGCCAGTTGTCTGCACTAAATGAACCCTCTGCTGCCTGTGAAACATGCTGATAAATTTCAATCAATACTGAGCCTGGAGTCTGCACTCCTCACTGGGAGCACATTTTTCATGTGGCAGGCACATTGCTGGAGCTCCAGAGGCTGAATCCATCTGGGGCATCATTTTTTAAAGGCAAACATTCTGGGTCATTATAAACTGCACTAATCCCCCTTGTTGAAATTTGCATTTCTAAACCATGATGCATTTGTCCTGTCACATGTTGTGGCATTCAACCAGGAGGTTAATTCATTGATTGACTTACCCCCTCTCCTCAGCATGCTTTGCTACTAATCTTCCATACAAATGGGGTTAGGGAATATAATTTAGATT
This sequence comes from Passer domesticus, assembly GCF_036417665.1. NCBI lineage: Eukaryota > Metazoa > Chordata > Aves > Passeriformes > Passeridae > Passer > Passer domesticus. The sequence continues at coordinate 54,938,256 of NC_087481.1, forward strand.
TACCAGCAGAAACAAAGCATCCAACAGCCCTGCTAGGATGAAAAGCTTAGGGAGTTCAGGGGATAAGAAGAAAACAGCGAGGCTGAAGCAAAAATCAAATTAACATTAAAACACTCATGCTGAAAATGGTGGCAATTAGAAGGAGCAAATTGGGGAAAGGAAATTTTCTGCTTCCAGCAGGTAGGGTTAGGCACAAAGGCAGAGGGGATGGAGAAAACAGCAGTGTCCCTTGTGCAGTCTTAACTTCTTTTTTGCAGGGTTGGGATTACATGTGCAAGATGATATTTCTTGTTGGGACTCAGATGTTTATTAGTTCTTATCTTATGTTACACAAACCCTGAGTTCTACAGCACGTCACTCTAACAAACTAAAACGGAGCCCCATCTCTCTCTCTACAAGGCCCTTTAAGGATAAACTGTCCAATTAAGAAATGACACCTGAATTATTTTTACTTTCAACCCAATAACCAACCACCCATGCCCACAATGGGGACTTTTTTATCAATTCCACAAAATCACCCAAACCCATGGAGAAAATGGTGAAGAAGGTCAAGAAGAAGGACCAGCCATCACCCTAAAACCTCCATCTTGCTTTATACATATTACTACATTCTAAACCCTTAAACTCTAAGTTTTGCACTCTGTGACAATTTTTGTCTAAGTGGCACAGGTTTTGAAATGTGCAGGGAACAGTTCTTGATATCCATTGTCAACCTTGTGCTGCTCTGGTCATCACCATCAGCCAGCTGTGCCATGGGGTGCAGGAAATGCCATGGAATGCCTCTCCCATGCTGAGGGATTGAGGTGCTGATCTGAGACCTGATGATTTCCCCATGTGCACTCAGAGGAATTCCCAGGCTTTTGCCTTGTTCATTTTTGTCCCCCTGAGTGTCACAAAGGTGCAGAATAAAAGCAAGCAGGTTGTCCCACAGCTTGTCCCAGCACAGGAGCTTTGTGGAGGTGACACTGATGGAGGAGAGGGCTCTGCTGTGTGTTGACATTGTTGGGTTGAAAGATGCTTTGATGTGGTTTGGGAGAAATGCTGGGATCTTGCTGAAACTTGTGATGGGAAGGTGGGAATTATATAGAATTGTATAATCTGTATTATAATATAGAATTATGTAATCACAGAATGGTTTGGGCTGGAAGGGACCTTAAAGCTCATTTAGTTTCAACCCCTGCCATGGGCAGGGACACCTTCCACTATTCCAGATTGCTCCAAGCCCTGTCCAACCTGGCCTGGGACACTTCCAGGGATCCAGGGACAGCCACAGCCTCTCTGGGTACCTGTGCCAGGGCCTCACCACCCTCACAGGGAAGGATTTTTCTCCCAATATCCCATCCATCCCCGCCCTCTGGCAGTGGAAGCCATTGCCTGTGTCCTGTCACACCAGACCCCTGCCCAAAGTCCCTCTCCAGCTCTTTTGCAGCCCCTTTTGGTGCTGGAAGGGGCTCTGAGGTCTCAGGGTCTCCATCTGAATTAAGGAATAAAGGCTAGGCAAATGATTTTACCCCATCTGCCTCTGTTTTCTTCTCTCTCCCATCCTGTGGTTAAAATGCTTTAATTACAGAAGTCAGGAGATTTTTCCACAAATGAGGGGAAAATGGATCGATCTCAGGTTCAGAAATGAGGGGAGGAATTGCAGCTGCCTCTTCAGAGAGCTGTGTTTGAATTGCAATCTCCTGCTTCCCCTGGCAGTGAAAATCCCCTCAGTAGATGGTGGCAAAGACCTCTGCTGAAAAAGGCTCAGTGAGATGCTGACTTCAATCTCTCTGCAGAACATTCAGACTTTTAAGCCAAAAAGCCCAACCAAAATGAGCGTGCTTTGAAACTTCTGCATGCAAATCCTCACCAACTTAGGCTTTTACCCAGGGGAGAAACTTTTCCTTTCAGTCTGGCCATTGTTCTTTAGCCTGGATGACTTGTCATATGACTTTTTTCCTTCAGAAACATCAAAATCAAGTTCTTTTTGCCTGTCTGTACCTTATATTCTAATATAAATTCTTTACTGGAATGATAAGCTGGCAGAATTCTGTCTTGGGAAAAAGCCCATGCAGCCCACAAGCAGAGTTTCCTTTACAGGCTTTGAAGCAATTGCAAAAAAGAGAGAAAAAAACAAAAAAAATTAATGGCAACACCCATTTTTAATTTAAAAATGTTAATTGAAGAAGAGGTTATTCACATGATTCCAGTTTCACAGTGGATCAAAAGCATATTTAAAAATCACAGAATTTGGATAAAAATGTCAAACACTGATGTTCAATGGCTTTATATATCACTTTTAAAAAAAATTGTAGAAAATTACTATGGAACAAAATTTTCCTCTGAGTTCTAAGAAGACTGTAATACAGGAAGTTATCATGGATTGACTCTTAAAGTTGCCTTCCCTGAAAAATGTTTATTCCATATTTGGCCACTTTTCACTCTTTGTCTGATTTCAGTCACACAAAACCAAGAGCATAAAGTTGAGGGATGTTGTCTGGGACTTGGACAAGAAAAATAGATGTGAGAATATTTTTTGATCTGCTCCAGTTAGAAATGAAATGGATTGTTCTCTATTTTTTTAATTAATGCGTCTGAACAATTTCCACTTTTTGGGACAACACCAAGCCAGAAGTATTCAAAATGTTCCCAGTATCCAACAGGGTAATTCAAGTTGGGGTGTTCTATTTACTGTTCTCTTGGAGGAGCTGGAACTTTCTGGCTGCTTCGACTTTTCTTTACCCTCCCCACTGAGCAGTAAAGGATGAGTCTGAAATGAGTCTAGCAGATCCCAACTAAGATGGGAACACAAATATGTGGAGTAGGGAGCATTTAAAGGCAAAGATATCACAATTCACCAGGAAAACATCACCAGTACATTAATGACAGAGGTTTTTTCCATGGAATAGGATGCCCAGAGCAGCTGTGGCTGCCCCTGGATCCCTGGCAGTGCCCAAGGCCAGGCTGGACAGGGCTTGGAGCAGCCTGGGACAGTGGAAGGGGTCCCTGCCCATGGCAGGGGTGGCACTGATGGGATTTAAGGTCCCTTCCAACCCAAACCATTCCATAATTCCCATGTTTTGTCTTCAGTCAGCTGCTGACTGTGATGAACAAGTCCCTTCTCATGGGTCTTCAAGAAGCACCATGATGCTTCTCCTTGTGTGGGAATATCTCTGAATTCAACCACTCTTGGTGTGGATACAAAAACACAGAGAATCAATAACACCCCCAGAACACACTCAAGAGGATAAACAGTAATTAAACTTTCTTTTCTTGAAGATCCCTGTTCATATTTCAGAAGGTAAATCCATGGTGGCTTCATCACACAATATGTCCAAGGAAGGCAGAGATTTTTTATGTTAGAAAATGTATTTTGCTTACCCTGGTATTCTCAGGGTAAGGATTACCCTGGATCTGTTTGTTGTACATTCTGCTCTACAGGCTGGTCTCTGGTGGCTTCCTGAGGAGTATGTTTTGTGAAATAAAAAGCTTTTTCTTTAAACAAACTGTGGCATGGCTTTTCATCCAGCTGACAAAACAAAACACAGAACATTTTCAGCAGTGTGTGGGAGTGGGTTTGGGGGGCTTCTGTTTACATGCAAGAATTACTTGAGGCAATGAATCAAATTGCTGACAACTTGTGTTGTCAGGACCCACCATTTCTTTTTCTTTGTGTAATAATATTTACTCTCAAAGGACCTCCAACTGCAGCCTCAAAATGTCAGTATAGCAGAGAAATTTCACTTACAAGAAACAACAGACACTTCCTTTTTTCCCTTACCATCAGGCTGTGGTTTCTGCTTCAGATTACTTTCCTTAGTTCTCCCCCTACGTTCATTTTTCTCCAGCAACTTCCATAAGGTTATTCCTCATATCTATCAGCATGAAAAAACGCACATTCTGAGACAGAAATATTATTAAAAAGCTTTTGCAAATCTCAAACCTGGCTTGTTTATTTTATTTAAGTAAGAACAGATTTTTCTGAATTTGCTACCATTTCTTGGTGATAACCCATGGTACATTAATAAAATATGGTTTGTTGCTTGCAGTCAGTCTAGGCTTTCCAGAGGTTATCCCAGGAATAAAAAGCACATCCAGATATGTTAAGTGAAGTAAATAAGCCCAGCAGACAGGTTTCAGTGGCATTCCTCAATCTGTACAGGTTGGAATCCTGGTCCTGGCTGGTTCCCCTAAGAAAAGGAACCAAAGCCTTCCTCAGTTTGACCCCTGCAGTCTCTGAGGTGCCCAGCAGAAGATGGTGTTATCTGTGGAGAACAAGCCCATGGTGTGACACAGCATCCTGGTGTTACAGTGCTGCAGTCAGTGACATATGTGCCATCGATTTCATCTGGGTTTTCATCAAAAAGAAGTAAAATTACTCCAATTTTCTGATTGGAAAGAAAATTAAGATGGTTAACCTTAAACACTAATAAAAAAGCTCATTATAAGGTGCCATATTGAGTCCAGGCAATCTAAGCAAAGTCATTATGATGCAACCAAGGAAACATATTCAGTTTTTAAAATGGTAGAACCTGTGTTGTTGTTATTGTTATTATTGTTATCCCTGAAGGAAAGAGGGAACAAAAAGTAGAAAAGATCCTGCTGTATTTTTTATGTTCTCATGAGTCCTGAGTCACAGGTTTTTTCTTCTCAGGTTAGAGCTTTAATGAGAGGATAATTTCCAAGTTGGCTGCATGTCAGGAGTATAATCTTTATCCTGCTTTTTAGAGCAATTAACACTTGGAAGGTTGTGATTATGTTATGTGCTATTCCACAGTAACTACTGCAGGAATTCCCAAAGAAAATATCCTCAAAACCCCACTGTTCTGTTTAACTAACTCATGTTCTATTTAACTAACTTGGAGTGAAACCATGGACTCAAAACTCCGGCTGTGGTTGTGGTTCTGGTCCTGAACAGTTGGAAACTTCAAGTACTTTATTTGCAGTTATTTGTGATTTTGTGGTAATTTAAATAAACAATTTCTCAATTACAAGGTCTCAGTCTGTAGCACTGTCAGGCACGAGGCAGAGTGGGGTCAGGCCTTGAAAGTTTTTCATTAGAAAAGAGATTTCAGCTCAGATTTTAATTTGAATTTTCTTTTATTTCTTAAATAAAAATTATATCAAAAAGTCACATATTGCTTGGGTAACACCTTGGAAATCAGTGAAACTGGTCCTATATGCAACAGCAACACAAATTGCTGTTTCTGTGCTTGTTTCCAGCTGTAAAATGTCAGCTCTGCAAAGAGAGTAAATCCACAGATCATTTTGTAGAGGGTTTTGACAGTTCGACCATGAAATAGAGCAAGGAGACAGGAGATTTCAGGAGGATGTGTTCAAATGTTGATTTCTTCCTTTTTTAAAATATGTGTATTCTTCCTTTAATTTTTAAACCCAACTTCAACATTTCTGACCATCTGACTTTATTCCTTTTATTCTCCATATAAGCCAGAGTTTAGAGAAGTATATGGCATTTTATGTATTCTATATCATATACTATATCTATATAGTATATGGTATAGGAAATATATGGAAATGTATCTTCTGAGATTATAGGTACAGTACAAACTCAAAAACAAGTATGATGTAACTGATTATGGGAATTTGTGTTAAAGGGGGAAGAGAAGTGGCAAGAAAGATTGGGACAAATAAGGAGGAGTTGGAGGAAATAAGAAGAGAAGGGCAGGAACACAATGAGCTCTATAATATTCTTAGGATATGGGAACATCCCCAAGGCTGGATCTCCAGCTGGCACAAATCTGTGGCTGTACATTGGTGTCAGCTCCCCAGTGTCAAGGTAGGTAACTCAGGATTTACATGATTCCACTGTCAGTGTGGATCAAGAGCATATTTAAAAATTACAAACCTTGGATAAAATTGTCAAAGGCTGTTAATTTGCTTTATATATCTTTTTTTTTTTTTTAATCTGTAGAAAATTACTATGTAACAAAATTTTCCTCCGAGTTTAAGAAGACTGTAATTGGTAGATAATTCAGGATTTCTCTCTCAGACTCAGCACATCCCTCACCAGTTCCACCACCCTCCAGGAGGTTGCCTAGAGGGACTGGGAAGGAGCAGTGATAAAAATTAGAGTTTGGGGTTTAATGCATTAAGCCCCCTGGCCAGTGCTGCTCCCTGAGGAGCTGTAAAGTCACTTGATTTGTGTTTTTGTCCCATTTTCTCCGTGAATGGTGTCCAACTCAACACATTGGCACCTGGAATTGTGACAGTGCCTCTCTGCACATTTCACTTCACCCATACAATTACTGTTTTACTAAATTCATGTCTGTTTTCTTCCAAACTATCTGTGTCAGCCTCATTCTGCTTCCTTGAGCTTAGCAAAAGAAAAGAGTAACTTTTCTTGGAGTAATGAACCAAAATAATATCAGATTTTATAAAGACAGTTCCAGCCCTGCCATCCAGAAAATGACAGCTTTATGTAACTGGGCAAGGGCTGGCTTTTGAGTAGAAATCATAATAAATGCATTAAATAAAACCATGTGGTGCTAATTGATTCAAGGCCTGCTCTATTTTCCTGTGTTGGCACTTCCTCCTCCTTTAGCTCAGCAAAGATTTGGTATTTCCTGAGAGTCTCAGGTGTTAGAACAGAAAAGGCATTTTTTATTTAAATGGTGTTTGTCATGGTAAAAGCACAGAAATGTGTTATTTTAGGGTCAAAATGAGCAGAATCTTGTGAAAACAGATCAATGCAAATGCTTGGCTTTCGAGGAACTCTACCTGAGAAACCGAATCACCTGCAGCACTAATGAGGTAACTAATGAGGCAATAATGAGGCCAATGCATGGGGTTTATTCACTGCCTCAGCCTCCAGTGTTTGCCGTGACCTGGCAGAGGGCTGGAGATCAGCCAGGCACCAGGAGCCACCCAGCACTCCCACGAGCCAGCCTGGAGAACAGCCTGTGCCAGCCATGGGAGATTTTATTACAGCTCACCTGGTAATGAATATTTTCTTTAGGGCTCTGTCAGCTGAACTTATTTAATGTGTAAGAGTCTCAGCTTTCTTTTAAAAAGAGGTTCATTTCTAGCCTACGTGGCTGGGAAGGCAAACATGAAAATGAAGTAGGAAACAGGGAAATGCAAGTTTCAGAAAAAGCACTGTTTTATTTTAATTAATCTCATATTTCGTGGGTTTGGACTTTGCATTTTTCAATACATGGCATTAGCAGCAGTTCACATGTTTTATACAATATATTTTTCATTTAATTAAACCAGAACAAACTGAAAGGATAGAATTTCTTATGTGACCAAATGGTTTTTAGAGATCTTCTTTGGCCTTATAGACACACCGTGGTCCAAGAACAAAGAACCTTTAGCAGGAGTGCTCAGTAAAACTGACATTTTTCAGTACTGTGCAGAATGAATGTCCTAGGGATGCTTTGGCTGAATCCCATCCTCTGTAGAATGGTGCAGAGCTCAGCCCATGTCAGACTAGAGCTGGTGATGGACGAGATAAGGAAAGAGGAGAGCCCTGCCATGCAGGAGCTGATTCTCTGTCCCAGCTGTGGTAAATCCACACATGGCCTGGAGGTGTTGCCCTCTCTGCTGAGCCACAGCTGACTCAGCTGCACTGATGTGGTATCAGCTGTATCCCCTCAGAAGGTGTCAAAGGCTCCTGAGTGTCTCATCCACAGCATTCCATCATCCAGAGAATCTCCCTGGGCATTCCCATTAAACCTGAGTGATAGAAATGGTCCTGGGGCTTTCTGCCCCCTGATTCTTTGGGATTTCTCTCACCACCCCATGGATCCAGACTGCAACTGTGGCTTTGACCAACTCTCACCAAAATTGCAACAAGTCTCATCACAAGGCTTATGTGGGGAGATCTTTCTGTTCCCATCCCTTCCTTCTTCTGCATTTTCTCAAGTGATGTTTTTATGCATTTATGTTGTCATATTCCTATGGATAACAACAACCCAAACAGCTCCATACCTGTTTTCCTGCACAACCCATTTTTTCTACTAAAAGCTCTCCATGTGGATATTTACAAACACTGATTGTTCAGTGTCATTTCACTCTAATCCACCCCAAGGGCTCTATAACAGCAGCCTGGGTTATTCTTGTCTTCTGGGGTGGGCTAACCACCCTGCAGCTGATAATTCCTCTCTACCAGTCTGTGTTAGCCCAACAAGCAGGGCCATGAGAAACAGAGGAATCTGAATAATTTCAAGGCTATTTGGGAAGGATAGAAAATAATGCATAGAAATAAATGCAGTGTTTGAGGCACCCTAGAGTACTTTAACAGCCCAAACCTCTCTTTTCTTAAAAGCTTGTAATTTTCTTAAAAGTTTGTAATTTTGGAAAATTACATTTTTTAATGGCATCACAGAATGGTTTGGGTTGTGAGGGACATCAAGCTCGGGCTGTTCCTACCCCCTGCCATGGGCAGGCAAACCACCCACTAGATCAGGTGCTCAGGACTCCATCCAGCCTGGCCTGGGACAGTTCCAGGGATGGGGCATTGTATAACTGGACTTTCTGTTTAGATAGACTGAAGAAACCTCACTAGCAGCAGTAATTTTTGTCTATTGCTCTTGTAAAAAAAAAAAAATCTGTTATTTCACTAGGGAGGTGAATGATGAGTACAAAGAGATCAAACCTTCTTTTACATTATTATGGCCAATTAAAATCCCCTCGCTATTATATGAGAGCTTCATCCTGGCAATTAAAAAGAACCCCAGAACAGCAAACATTTCTTTTACTAAGTTTGTTAAATAAGAAGCCAGAAAAGACACTTGGGTCATCAACTCCCATCCTATGAAATGCAAGGTTGCCATATAAATGGATGCTCGGTTTAGGAGGGTCCCTAAAACCCCATCTGAGGTGACCTGTCCCCCACACCCTGCACCACTTATCCCACAAACACATTCAGGAGCTCAGCTCAAAGGTCACATTGTGAAATACCCCAGGGAGAAAGGAGTAATGTAGGAAATTCCCAGTTACTTTTATTTCCTGCAAGAGCAACAGTATTGCTGTTGGGTAAAACTCCCAAATGTGTATATAAATGTCCATAAATTTTGAGTAAATGCTTGATTTTCTTTTTTTCCTTTTTTAATCTACTTTTCAGTTTTCCTCTGGACCAGCAATTTGTGATATTCTAGTCTTTTCTTATTTATGCATCTGGAAAGGCCTTGTTGATGAAACACCAAGATCCCAAGGCTGTATAAAATTTTGATGAGACATTTTCTTCCAGGGATGAGAAGATTGAACATTTCACCCCCAAAGTGCCTCTTTTACTAGAACTAGGCCACTCCAGCCTTCTGACTCACACAGCCAAGACAGCAGCCCACGCCTGGAGCTTGGATTTGCTGGTCAGAACAAATTCCTGGTGTGAGGAATGCTCCTCCAGCAGTGGCCAAGCTCCTTCCCAGCCTCCAGCTGCTTCCCAGCAGGTGTTTTGGATGCACATCTGTTTGCCCAGGACCTGCTGAGCTGTGACCTGCCCTGGGTGGAACAAACCCTGGAGGAAACAGCTGGGACTGGCTGCTCCTGCAAAGCAGGACTTGTGGAGAGGAAAGGAAGTGTCTTTTCACCAAAAGAGGCACCCAGAGGAGGCCCAGTGCTTTGGAGAGCTTGTGTTGTTCTCTCCACGGGTGACTTTGGCATTGTCCCACCCTCTCTGGCTGTCCCACATTCCCTGCAGTGCACACCTGGCAGTGTCTGCAGGAGGGATGGATGTCCCTGCTGATGAGAATGTGGTGGCACCATCTCCTGTCCAACACGAGGCTTGTGACACCCAGGCTTCTGCTCTGCTCTGCAAGGGTGAGTTTCATTTAATTTCATTTTCCTGCTGGAGCAAGGGAAGGCAATTCTTTCCCCAAATATATTCAATAAAATACAAAACCAAAATTGTAGATGCTGGGAATTGCTACTGCTGCCCCTTACAGTCATATTCAAATTGACTTTAAACATGTAAAATGATTTCCAAACTGCAATGAACAGCACTGAATGTACACTTTGGTCATCTGCGTGTCCTACTGTGGCTCACCTAGAGATGCTTTTCTTGAATAATATTCACAGGGCTTTGCATGTCAATGTGTGCATTTACTTATCCTTAACGTGGAGTAACTTTGAGGGATTGTAGTTCAGGGAAAAAAATATTTATACTTCAATATTCTTCCTGATGGATTTTAAAATATATGTGTTACCTGGGCAGTGCCCCTGATCATGGTGGGGGATTGGAACTTGGTGGTTTTTGAGGTCCCTTCCACTTTTTGTGATTCCATGAAAAAATCTTCGGCATTATGCAAGTGTTTGCATCTCCCTGACCTGCAAACCTGAGCCCTTTGTGTTGTATCTGCTCATTAAACCTGGGCTGGTGTGGAAATGCTTCAAGGACAACCAGGAACCAGCCCAGCTTATTCTGGGAAACGGGTTCAATGGCAAAGCAGAAAATCTGCAGCATGTGTGTGGAAATTTGTTGCTCCAGGGAAAAGCAGGATAAATATGTTAGGAAACCCAGACCTGGATGGGGCTAAATAACAATGTGCATTTTTAACAATGTGCATGTTTCAAAGTATATAAAATATTTTTATAAGAAAAAAAATCAATATTTTCTTAGTTCTTGGACTTAATGACAACCAGTTTTTGGCTACCCTCACAAAGCTTTGTGAACAGCTCCATGTACCAAAACAATCTCAGGATATTGTTCAAGCTCCTTATTCTAATCAGTTACATTCCACATATCCCCTTTTGCCTTGTCCTTTTAAAGCAACCAGAAACCAAACACTGGGCTGCTTCCTTGCAGCAGAGGAATTTCTCCCCATGCCTGGATGCAAACCTGACCAAATTCTCTCCTGTCCTTCAGCTGACCTGGAACCATGTGTGGGTAGGTTGGATTACCTAGGTTACCTTCTGGTTTTGGGGTTTTTTTTTTCCAGTTTATCCCATGAGACAAGGAACTTTTGGTGCTATTTTACTCCCAGTTCAGGTGTAAAGCCAAGGCAGCATGGCTGGTTTGCCTCCTGAGGCTTGCCAGCTTTGAGGGGAAGGCAAGGTGAGCCCAGGGCTGTTGTTAGAGGTTTCCTTGAGGTTTGAGGAGGCTGTGGGGATGACAAGGTCCTTGAGGCTTTCTGAATCCCAAGGAAGCAGGGGATAGCTGCAGGATCATAATTTCCTTCAGGTTTGGTGACTACAGCCATGAGCTGGGTCTATAGTCTGTGGGAAAATCCTTGATGCAGCAGTCCTGGAAGTAAAGAAAATACAGAAGACAGGAAAAATGAAGAAAAAGTGTGGATCTTAAAAAAAAAGTAGTCCTTGGAGCAGTAACAGATTTTTGAACACCCACAGGTGAAGGCCCTTCAAATGTTAAAGATTTGCAGTCTAAAATGACTGAGATACCTGCCAAGCCAGCAGTGAACAGTGAGCAAACATCTCCTGTTAGCTGGTTCTCTCTGCAGCTGAAGGAGCAGATCACTCTGGCACATGTTTCTCTCACGTGTGCCTCAGTTTCTCTAAAATGAATCAGCTCACCTCACCAGGGCTGCCCCTGGAGCCTTTCACCCCTCTCTGCCCTGAGTTCCTCAGCTCTCCAGCACATCAATTCTTCAATATAAGTGTTAAAATTCCCAATTTGCTGCCTCTGGCAGCTGTTAACTTCAGCAAAGCCTGCAGTGCTGGCCACCTACAGCTCCTGCCTCCTGAGGTTTTATCATGCTCACAACCATTCACTTCTGCTAGTCCAAGTGCTTTGAACCTCCTGCCTTCAGAAGCTCAGGGGGTTGATTTCTCTGAATTGTTCTGTTTCAAAGCTCCTGCTGTGCTGCCTTTGCCCCCCAGCCTGTAATTCCAGAGCAAGAGGTACCTACTGGGGTGTTCATTAGGTAATATTCACTTCTGTACAGAAGAAAGGGAAACTACTGAGAGCAGCCCAATGAAAATGTATAAATCCAGCTCTTCTCAAATGCAGCAGTACAAAAGCTCAGGCATGGTTAGAATGATAGGGCTGCTCTGCAGCACCACCTGCTGAGGTGAAATAATTTTTAATCCAGTTTTAGGAAGGCACATATTAACCATTGGAATAGGCCAGGCTTCCTGCTCGTTTGGCTTTGGACTGGGAACAAAAGTTCCAGGATTCACCCTGGGCTGTATGACACAGCACTGCCAAGGACTGACTCACATTTGCCAGTTTGGTAGGTGTTAAATTTTTTTTCAGTCCAAGAAACTTTTTTTTGTGGATTAATAGTACTAATGAATCAAAAAATGCTCCAGCAGTGCTTGGTTTGGTAATATCACTGTGAGACACCAGAGCACTTGGGAAATGCAGTTAATGATTCCATGAATACTGAGCTGGCTACTGAGTGTGCCACTGTCCCAGGAGGAATTTTCAGTGGGAATCAATTGTTTATGGGTCCTATTCCTGACATATCCTGATACAGGATAACTGAATATCCCACTGAAATGATAAACTCAGGGGAGCTGGGCTTATGTTTGCCACTCACAGCAAGGAACTGGGATTTTTATTTGGCACCTTCAAAATGGCATTGAGGTTTGAGAAGGGATTTGCACTCAGCAGCGTTGATCAGAGTGAGTTTAAGTTCCCCCACTTCTGGTTGGCTCATGCAGGAAAAAGAAGTGGGGTTATGATGCCACTGGCTCTGTGTGAGGAGCATCAGTGCTATGAGGGGGGACTTGATGACCTTAAAGTTTTTTTTCTAACATAAACAATTCCATGATTGTATACTGTGTGGAAATTACACTGCAGAATGTGTTTCAGCCCTTCTAACTCTCCCAGTTATGTTTTGCATAAGTTATGAATTATATTGTGCTATATTATGTGTGTGTTTATGTTCCATAGCATGAGAACCAATTTCTCTCTTTTCTTGCTGCAATTCTGGTGAAATCTCTGGGGTTTTTGCCCACCAGACACACACTCCCAGGCAAGTCCCTCCTTTTCCCCCTTTTTCCACTTTCCAGGTGTCCTGTGATGCAGGACAAGGAGCTGGCTCTGGCTGTGGCACTGGATTTCCAGCTGCAGCTGAATTTCCAGCTATGCTCTGCCCTCTCGTGGTGTGCTGCTGGCCCAGTCATGCTTATTTCTTGCTGTTCCCACACCACTGGAAAATAAAAAATTGCCTGGCGACCCCTCAGAGCTGCAGCTGGAGGGCTGGGGTGGCAAAGTGCTGCACCCCACCCTGCCTCTGCCAGCAGCAGCACCTGAGATCAGTGAGTTTTCCCCCAGACAGTGCACGAAATAAAAGGCATGTTGTATTTTGCCACCTGTTATACATCCTGCTCTTTTATGGGTCCTCTCATCTAAAGCCTGCACTCGGGGACAGATGATACCTGAGACATCTCTAATGCCAATCCTTTTCTCTTCTTAGCCAGAAATGCAGCTTTTAGCCTCTCCTTCAGACTCTTAATCCAGCCAAGCACCTCTTGTTCTTTTTTCAGACATTCTCCTCAGTAATTGTTCTATCCCCTTTCAATGTTTTTTCCTTCCCAAGCTTAAATGGAGCATTTGAGTATTGTACAAGCCATGAGGAACCCACATTTCTATGGATCCCATCTCTGATGCTGAATTTACACATCTCAGTGCAATAAACAACAAAAGCAAAGTCTGCAATGGGCTCAGCTGATGCCTCTCCAGTCAAGCCAACACACTTTCCCAGGTGACATGATTATTTTCCTTTCCTAAGCCTTTTCAGATGGTAAAAAAATTTCCACTTTTTCATCTTAGAGCCACACATCCCTTTCTGCTTATTTCTCTGGCTTATTTCTTCTGTGTTTTTTTGCTTGGCTTTACTTTTTTTCCATGCAGTTTTGTGTCATCAATTTGTTCTCAGCATTCCAGGATTTCACTAGACACAGCTGCAGGATTTCTTTCTTACTTTTTCCCATTTCTCCATTCCTTTCTGTAGCTGCTTTACCAGAGCCTTTGCTTCCTTGCCCTGTAGGAGTGCCCAGCTTGTATTGATGGACAGAAGTTTTCATTACTCTCTCTGATTTCAATAATCTAGAGGAGAAGATAATGTGTGTCAACCCATTTAACCATACAGTCCAGTAGCAGCCCTAAATCTTTGGTCTCTGAGACACCCAACATGTTCAATAATCAGGATATACTGGTTTTAGCTTCTTTAAAAGCTAAACGCCAAGTTATTTGCAAGTCATCTATGGCTCAGGCCTCTGTAGCTTAAATGAAGTTTTAGGAGCTGTTCTGAGGCTATCTATCTACTGCAGTGTTCTGAGTAGTAGCAGAGTCTTTCCTTTTCCTCATTCCTGTTCATTAAGAGGAAGAAATACTTTTCTAAGTGTGTGGGGCATTCCCAGAATGAGGAAATAACTGGAAATGTGCCCCATTTTCCTCAAGGAAGGTGTCCTGTCCTGCTCCTTCAGAGACTGAACTGCCATTTTAAACCACTTCAGTTGAATTTTTAGCATTTTTTCAGTAGATCTTCCACCCCTGCCAGCCCAGCTGAGGCACCATCACATCAACTCCTGCTGGAAGGGGAAGTTTTTCACCCAGCAAAGGGAAGTTCAGAGATTATGAGGGTGAGGAAAAGTGACTTTCCTCTGAGCTGCAATGCAGTGATTACTATTTATGTCTCCTTCAGACCTTATTTTCTGCTAATTGTGCATTAATACATACACAGCAGGCCTCTAATTTTAATGGCAGCTTCCAGCCTGGTGGCCCATTAGGCCCCTGCCATGCTGGCAATCATTTTGAGGGTGTTCCTATTGATTGAGGCAGTGCAGGGTTTTCACAGGAGCTGTGACTCAAGAGCATCTGTCCCCAGCAGGACAGGGATGAATCTAGCAGGGGTGAGCAGCTCCCAGCCTCAGCTGCTGGGGACATCTTCCCCTGGATGAGGTGGGGTCAGTCTCTTCTCCCAAGTAACAAGGGACAGGACAAGGAAAGGCCTCAGATTGCAACATGGGAGGTTAAATTGGATTTTAGGGGAAAATTCTACATGGAAAGGGCTGTCCAGCCCTGGGCAGTGGTGGAGTCCTCATCCCTGGAGGGATTTTAAAGCTGTGTGGATGTGACCCTTGGGGACATGGGTTGGTGGTAGCCTTGGCAGTGCTGGGGTCTCTGACTCGATGATCTCAGAGGTCTTTCCCATCCTAAATGATTCTGTGATTCCACAATGCTGAGGCTGTGCTAAGCCAGCACTTCTCCACACGCTCACCAGCTCCTGAGCTGCACTGGAAATTGTGTTCCTGTGAGCATCTGAAAAGAAGCAGAAATTCTTTTTTCCTTTTGCACCTGCCTCTTCTTTTTCCAGAGCAGGAAAACCCTGTGTTCAAGGCACAAAGCAGTGCTGGGGTTGGCCACAAGATGGTACTGCAAGACAAGAATTCCTGTTGAAGCACTGCTTATGGAATTGTTAAGGTTGGAAAACACCTCTGAGACCTCAGACCGTCCCCCAGCACTACCAAGGCCACCACCAACCCATGTCCCCCAGCTCCACATCCACAGGTCCTTTAAATCCCTCTAGAGATGGTGACTTCACTGCCCTGCACAGCCTGTTCCATGCTTGACAACCCTTTGAGTGAAGAAATTTCTCCTAAATTCCAACCTAAACCTCCCCTGATGCAGATTGAGGCCCTGTCCTCTGGTGCTGTCCAATGTCCCCTCACCTGTCTGAGGGGGATCAGGCAGCAATGACTTTTTATGGCACTGTTGTGCCTTGCCTTTAACAAAAAAACATTTGGCCTAGCTGGAAAACAGATTAATTTCTTGGCAGAAAGATACATTCAGAACTCACCATTTATCCTCAGTTTTCCAAGCTGAAGCCCAAGGCCTGCGGCCTGGACTCAACAGATAACAACACATCCTTTTCCATGTCAAGCAGTGCCTGTTTTCCTTTGCAGGAGATCTTTTGTTTTTATTGTACTTCTTCCAGACAGCCAAGGTGCTTGGCCCAAACGCTCAAGGTCTCACAGAAAACACATTTCACATTCCTCTGCAGTAGCAGCGAGAACATTTGGAAACAACCCTTTCCTCAGTGCCTTTGCACTCAGGAAAGCTGCATCTTTGTGTGATTAGTTTTGTTCAGCAGAGATAAGAGCGAAAGCACAGCAAGAGACATGGAGTTTCTGAGGTCTTTGCAAGGAGCCACTGCTGTGCTTTGGCACAAGACCCCAAAAATGAAAACATATTGTCTTGATAGTAATTCCAACTTCTTGGCAAATTGCTCTTTTGGGGATGTGGGTCACCTCAGTTCTACAGTGATAATAACAATAAAAGTGCTTTTTTTTTCACAGCCAGAATTGTCAGCAGAAAGGTAAGGGGAAGTGGAAGAACTTGGGTGAGCCTTGTCCTGTGTAGAGATTTGCTGTGCAGCCACTGGCAGAGGGGCTCTGACACCCAGCACTGCCACATCACTCAAGGAAACGCTGATTTATTTCATTCTGAGTCACCAGATCAATTTCATTTTTACAGCCTGAGCTAGAGAGTGATATCCTTACCTCCAAAACGACTTCTTGACCAATATTTGCTGCTGTTTGATTCTTAGTCAAGTCACAACCCAACAGCATAAGGCTGCAATGTGTTAAAAGCAGGAGATCCTATTTTGGAGCTCATGAAGGAAATGGAGACATAAAAGCAGCCTCAATGAAAACTGGAAGGACCACAGGCACAAATCAGTGTGTGAGCTGTTCAGTGCTCAAGTTAATGAAAAGGACAGATGTATTAATTAGCTTCTAGGGCTGGTAAAATAATATCATTAGATCATGGCTGTAGGTGGCAGGCCAGGTTAGGAAACATCTGTATAGAGTTATCCTGACCACACAGTGTTGGTTCCAAATCAAAGCACAGCTTGGTGAACTTTTTGGTGTAAACAAGTCATTGATTAAATTTTGTACATCTACAAATGGTGGCAAATTAGTCTGATTTTCTGTTTCACAGTCCCATGATACTTTTTATTTGTACTTACTGAAGTAGTCCACTCTCAGCTCTCCAATGATTTTTGGTCTCTGAGCCTTTTTGAACTAGAACTAATCTGTTCTGGTTGTCTAGAACACTTCACTAAATTACTTATTTTAGGCTTTTCAAACCCCAGATTGAATCCTTTTTTAAACAGCACATTACCAGTTGGCAAAGAACCTAGGAACAGTCTTCTGTTGCAAAACATCTCACATGTCAGCAATCATATCCCCGTGTGAAATGTGCAGGATCCATCAAGTGTTCAGCATTAATTCTCAGTTTAGAAACACATGAAATGAATAACGGGTCCCCATGGAGGGGGATAGGGAGAAGTTACCTTTAATATTTGTAAATGTACTTGTGAATCTGTCAAAAAAACTGCATTGTGGTTGAAAGGACACATGAAGCCAATCAGAGAGGATTATCTGGGGTTTTGATAGCTGTCAGGTGGACAGGAGCTTCCTCTGACTCACTCAAAACACATTCAGGAGGAAATAGTTTAGCCCATGAGAAGAAATTATCAACAGGTAGCGTTTATATTTGTCTCTTAAAAAATCCCTTACTTAGGTGGGACTTCCACCTGAAGAAGGCTGCAGACTGTAGCTGACAGTGACCTAACTGGATGTGTTTGAAATCAAAGATTGAATTGCTGCACATCCATAGAAAAATCTCTTCTTTTTGTCCAATAAAAACTTTCAGGTAGTCCAAAGTTTCTCCATACCTTTCAAAATGTTGGGTTTTTTTCCTCAAGGCTGCATATCTCAACTTCTTTAACTAAATATAGACATTTTTCCTGAAAAGGGAAACACATAACCAAATTCCTCAGGTAACACATCTTTTCTGTAAGGTACTGAGAATCCTAATTTATTATTTTAATAGCAAAATTTCATATGGCTTTTAAATGTGTATTCCTTCAAAATAGAGAAGAGTAATCCTGCAGAATTTAGCAGCAATATCCATAAAAGCTCTTCATGGCCAGGAATGGACTTTTAAATAAAAGTGGCTTCCTGGGAAAATGTGTGAGTGATATGAATAAATTATACACACTTACATGAACAAAATATGGAAGGCAGTGAATTTGTTATGCTAAACACCAAATTGGCCTGTTTAGGTTTCAGCCATCCATTCTCACCTGGATTATAAAATTTTCTTTTACAAGAACTGTGGCCAGGAAAGTCCATTTATCTTGAAGATATAAATGAGACTTGGAAATTTATGTGAATGCACTTCAACTTTCTTTCAGAATTAAGGAAACACAGTGTTAGTGTAAGCCATTTTTAAACAGGCTGACAAAAAGAAACAGAATTTTAGGTTGAATTCAATTAAAAATTTTAATGACTAAATGACATTGATTGCTTGAAAAAAAAATGAGTGAATAACATATATTGAAAATGAGAGATTATAAGTGTAATTGTAGGAAACTGATGCTGACTCTGTGTTGCAGCATCTCAGAGAAGGTTCCACTTCAACACCCCTGTGGAAGAGTGTCAGACATCATTGTCCTAATGCTTGTCCACTCCTTTGCTGGGGTGAAAGAAGTTGCAATAAACTGATTAAAGCAAGATGCTTTCCATTCTCCCAAGGAAAATGTGGTAGAGCTGTTGAGATGTGTGCTGGCTGAAGATGAGACTCTCAGCTCATCCATCGGCTGCTCTTTGGAATGGGAAAAGAAATGTAAAATATCCACGCACAAAAATAGAATTTAAAAAAATAAAAACTCCTTTAAGCACTGTAGTCGTGGCAAGAAATTTACACGTTATGTCCTCTTCCATAAAAAAGCATCATCAAAAAGAACTTGTGCCAGTTTTGTATTAAAAGGCCTATAGAAATCTCTTAAAATTGCCTTGGTGGTTGGCAGCATCGGGCCCAGGCTTCTGTCTTCAGGTCTTCGGGTGTTGGATGCAGGACTCTTGGTAATCAGAGCTTCTTGTTTCTCACTCAGAGGTCCTGTGGAAAAAGAGAATATTATCTATTGTTATTTTCAAATATTTTCCCGAAAAATGCCCATCCTAAAGAAATCTAGTGACTAAATCAGAAGGTTTGCCATGGGGAGAAAAATGTAATTTTTGTTAGCAGCCACAGTGTTTCAGAATATTGAATACAGGCTTAAATCAGTAAAATAAATCACGACTTATAAATATGAAAATAATACACATTCCTCTCGCATTAATTAATCATCTCTATAAAAAGCAGCATAAATCACTCTTGGAGGAAAATACCTGTTTTCAGAAAAAAACCCTGTGATTGAAGACAACTTCCCCTCCATTCTAGAGCTGCAGGTATTTTATGCTGCTGTTTCATTTCATGGCGTGAGTTGACTAATACCCCCAAGAAACCCCACAAGCTTCACTCAGCACTCAGGAAAGCCCTGGTTTGTTTATTTTGGAGGCTGGAAGTGGGATCAAAGTGGACACAGGTGTAGTGACACCCTACTTTGGGAATAAATGTGCATCAGCAAGATAAAAACCTAGGGAGTTTTCCAGCACAAACCACACTCAGGAAGCAGATGCCAAGCTTTTCATCTGTTCAGCCTGCTACATCCAAGCTTTCTCATCATCTAGACCAATCCTTGGACCAGACAGACAATTTTCCAGCCACATTTTCATTCTCTTGCTACTGTCAAATCAACATTGGGCAACGTTTTGTCTGCCGGCGTTTCTTCCGAGGATTAGCAACAGATGTCTCAATCAACACAGCAAAAACACAATTTCCCCCTTCTCCTTGGCTACAAACACGACCTTTCATCATGCTCAGATTTAGGTTCTGGGCTGGTAGCACTTCAGTTTGTTAAAATTGTGGAGGATAACTCTACATCTCCGTTAGCCCATGGCAAACAAGCCCTGAGTGCCTTCAGAAGCAGGGCTGGCTTCTGTGTGGGAAGATAAATCCCTGCATTCTGAGTGGTCTGGATGGGTTTTTTTTTCCTTTATAAACTCTTACTAAAATCTTCTAACACCAGGCATTTGAGAATTTAATTTTGCTTGACTGCAGGCAATGAGATTAATGCATCCTTCAAGCCAAATTCCTTTGCTTCTCTTTTTGTCCCTTAATAAAGCAAAACTAACCTAAAATGAGAAGGGTAATAATGATTTTGCACACTTAAACCAGCCAGCAAGCACCTACCCAGATCCAGGAACTGGAACACCATGTGCATGGTGTACCTCATGTTTGATGCATGGTCCTCCAGGCGAAGAACAAGGATCTGATCTTTGTTAAAAACTGTCAGCCAGTCCAGGAGATACACAACATAGAGCCCTACCTGTAACCTCACCTGCAAGTACAAAAAAACCCCAAATTAGTTCACCTTACAACATTTCTAGCTGTAAAAAAACAACACCCAACTCTGTCATCTGAGGGAAAAAAAAAATCCCCAAAATGTGCTTTTAAGGAATGACAGAAAGACAGTATGTGAATATTTTTCAATCTTCCTCTCGTTTTTTGAACAGCTTAAAGAAATCTTTGCAAACAGCTTTTCTGCTGGTGAGAGATGTCATTTTACCAAGCTGCACCAGCCACAGGTGTGTGTAGATGTGCTGCACAAACCCAATTCTCTGTAGAAGGATGCTCAGCCACCTCACACCCAAGCTCTCTGTGCTTGGAGCCTTCATGGAGACACTGAGGGCTCTCAGCCCTAGGATGAAGAGTGATTCAAGGGAAGATGCTCAGTCCTGCCCCTTCGCCAGACCCTGAGGCTGTTTATTTCAGTTTGATTTCACCTTGGGGAAATAGTTTAGGGGTGTGCTTGGCGGTGCTGCGTTAAAACTTGGACTCAGTGACCTTACAGGTCTTTTCCAATCTAAATGATGGTTTTCAGCTGTAGCAGGTCACACTGCCATGAGCAGGACAAACATTCTGCCTTGCTATCAGGTGTTAAATTTGGGTTCATTTTGCTGCATCCTCTGATTGCAATAATTAGGTTGAGATCTCAGCTGCAGCAGCATTGATGGTGCCTTGTCTGAATACCCAGAGAGTCAGATCAGAGAGGGGGAAAGGCAGATTTTCAGCCTCTCCTCCCCTTATCTCTGTTTTTCTTCCCTCCTCAATTTTACATAACAAGTTGAAACATAAAAAGAGTAGCCTTGGTGTTCTTAAAAAGTCCAGCCTCCAACTGTGCTTATAAATATTTTTCTAAATCCCTTCAGGCTCAGAGGAAAGGAACATGAATCCCAAGTCTTAAGCATCTTTCATAAAAGAGACTTAACATCTTCAGCTTGCATTACCACAGAGCCCATCAAGTCAGACAACAGCCCCTTTCACTCCTGACACTGCCCCGTGACCTACAATGATACCTAAATTCCCCTCAAAGAGCCTTATTTTGAATTATTGCTGAATTATTATTATTATTATCCTGTGTGATTCTGATGTGTGTCTTTGGCTGTTTATAACATAAGTCTCCATATTTATCAGATTTCTTCATAGATGTGCTACACCAGAACCTGGAACCTCTTATTTGATGAAGACACCAGGCTAAGATGGGATCATTCTGGCAGGGCAGCACCCCAGCCCTCAGTCAGTGCCTCATTCCACTCAGCACTGGGGCAAACTTGTGGTTTAATGTTTCTTTTCTTGCTCCAGGCTCTTGTGAATAGTTTCTCCACTTTCCTTGTGTGCTCCTTCAGGTGCTGGCAGGCCACAGCTGGGATCACCCTGGTCACTGTGCCTTTCTCTGGGTAATGTTCTTCCCACTAATTCCAGGTGCCAAACACCCCTTTCTTCTCCCTTAGCATCCATCAGCAGCCAGGATGCCTAGGACACCTCTCTGGTTTCAGAAACACATTAACAAATAGCAAACCCCTTCTTTTCCTGGCACAGTCACAGAATTAGCAACCTAATGAGCTCACCAGGGACAGCAATCCTCACTTCCTCAATGCACAGCAAACCACAAACACAACAGATTTAGCAACTTGGCTGAAGAAGAAGCTAAAAAAGGCCACTGAGGAACACAGTTGGCATGTGGGTTTTATTACAAGCACCTGCTTGTGGCTCTATGGAAGGAAAGAGGCCTCCTCTGCTCACTTCCAAAAGCATCTTCTTCAAGAGGGCTGTTCAAGAGGACAACAAATGGAGACGGGTTCTGCACCCTGAGGAGGAACATAAGAGGAAAAGCTTTCCTTCTGGTTCTCTCTCTGCCTTTCTCTGCCACACTGGAAGGAATACATTTGTGCAAGCAGATGGCTGGAAAATTCTCTGACGCTGCCCAGGAGCAACTGGTGTGTGAGGAAGTCCTGGGGGCTGCAGTCAGGGATGAGCAGCTCCAGCCTACCTGATAAATGGGAACAGTGTCCTGTCTGCTCTGCTGCTGCAGGACCCCAGCCCATGGGATACACTCTTGTACTGTTATTTTATCCACTGGAAGAGGCAATAACTTCACCCCAGAGGCAAAGGAGGGAACTATTCCCTCCGAATCCTTTACAGCCTGAGCAAATAAGAGAGGATTGAATGGTAAAGTGGCCAGATGAGATACTTCAAGTTCATCTCTTCTGTATTATCCTCTGCCCTCCAGCAAAATCTGAAGTCAGTTCTATGCTAAAATTGAGAATTTTGGAATTGTAAGCCTGTAATACTTATCCGTTCCCCTGCCAGCAGTTTCTGTGTTTTCCTGTATAATTTTCTGGCATGCACAATTAAAAAAAAAAAGAAAAAAAAAAAAAAAAGAAAAAAAAATATCTAGTTATTGGTAGCCTTTTCTTACAAAAGAACAGATAATTTATTCTGATTTTGAGGCAATTTGGTACTGCAAAGATCTTTGCCAGAGCTACTTTTTTGGAGACATCTGCAAAAAGCTTGCACATTAAATTGTAATCTTCACTAAATGTGCTCTCCATGCACTTGCACAATAGGAAAGCTGTGTTATCCCTGTTGGCATTCAGCAGGGAACAGGCTGAGGAGACAGCTGGGCCCCCACACCATCTTTTACATGTCTACATATATATTTATACCCTCCACTTTACAAATGAAGAGGGAGAAAGTTTTGATTGCTCGCTGCTTCCTAGGCATGGGATTTTGGAGTCTTAACAACTTTCCACCAGGCTGTCCAGCTGGACAGTGCCCAGGCAGAAAGGGACCTGGGGGCACTGGTGGACAGTGGGCTGGACATGAGCCAGCAGTGTGCCCTGGTGGCCAGGAAGGCCAATGGCTCCTGGCCTGTGTCAGGAATGGTGTGGCAGCAGGAGCAGGGAGGTCACTCTGCCCTGTCCCTGCCCTGCTGGGGTCACACCTGGAGTGCTGTGCCCAGCTCTGGCCCTCAGCTTGGGAAGGACCTTGGGACACTGAGCACATCCAGAGGGGACAGCGAGGCTGGAGAGGGGCTGGGAACACAAACCCTGAGAGGAGCCCTGAGGGAGCTGGGGGTGCTCACCTGGAGAAAAGGAGACTCAGGGGTGCCCCCATCACTCTGCACAGCTCCTGAAAGGTGCCTGTGCTCAGCTGGGGCTGGGCTCTGTCTGCAGCAGCACTGACACAACCAGAGCACACAGCCTCAAGGGAAATACAGGCTGGATATCAAGAAAAAGTTTTCCACAGAAAGGGTGATAAAGTTCTGGAATGGCTGCCCGGGGAGGTGGTGCAGTCACCATCCCTGGGTGTGTTTAACAAAGCCTGGATGTGGCACTGGGGGCCAGGGTTGAGTTGAGGTGTTGGGGCTGGGCTGGACTCAATGATCTTGAAGGTCTCTTCCAACCTGGTCATTCTGGGAATTCTATGAAAAGATCAAGGAGCCAGAAGTGCCTGGAAATACGTACGGGCATGGCGTTGTTGAGGGTGTTGTTGTAGACACAGGCTCGCAGGGAGAAATCCAGCACACAGCTCTCAAACAGCTGCAGGGATTCCGCCACCTTCTCGTGGAAATCCTCCGCGGATTTGTTGGCGCTGGCGAAGTACAGATAATCAGAGTACAACCTGCGAGGGGAAAACGTGGCAGTGAGGGGCTGAGGGGATGGAAGAACATTTATTTACACAACAGATTTGGCAATTCCAATCAGCTGCAGGAATCCAGGGGAAGGAACTGTGTGTGTAACAGCGTCCCACCCACAGCCTGTCACCCAGTGACATTTTTTTTCATTCATTTTAATGAGTTTTAGCTCACAGAAAAACCTTCTCCAGGAGATTTTGAACAGTATCCCCACTTTCAAGGTCTGCATCCCTGGAGACCTGACCCTAGAAATCGTGTGAGCCAGTATTTTCTCCTGAAGGCGAAATTTAGACTTTAAATTCATGTTCTCTGTGAACAGAAATGGTCTCAGCTGATGTTGCTGCCCCTCTACACCTGGTGTTCCATGGTCAGGAACAGTCCTTGTCTCTAAAGACTAAAGCTGATTTTAGAAACTTTAACTTTAGGTGGGTTAGAAAGAGTAAGTCTTATTACCAAGCTGGCTACAGTCATGACTAAGAAAGAGTCCAGATTTCCCTCTCCTTTAGCAGGAAGCTTCACCTCCAATCTTCCATTGACTTTCCATCAAAAAACTTCCATTTTACAGCAGTCTACCTGTTGATTTTCTTTTTTTTTTTTAAGATGAAGCAGTTTCTCTAAGTTACAAAGCATTATCCCCTCATTGCACACTTTTAGCACAAGTTATACATTTACTCAAAATCCTTTCAAAAAGATAATGTAAATTCAAATTCCTTTGGGGGTGATGCAGTGAAACAACCCAAAACCTACAGGCAAGGAAAATATCAATTTTAGCATTAAGCCCTGAAACCTTGATTAGGCTTTTGCAAGACAAACATGTTTTAAAGAGGCAAAGGAAATGCTCAGACATGACATAAATATTAGATCTGCTGAACATAGTATTTTAACTTCCATTACAATTAGGCTTCGAATGATCAGAACCACAACAATACCACAGGATTTTGAAGATAATTTTGTATCACTTGAGGAGTCACTTCCCCAAGTGTGTTTACAGCACAGATTTGATGCCTCCACAACACCCTTCTCTTGATAAAATTCCAGAAACCCTACATATTTTTCAGCCTCTTTTTAAAAACCACAGGTGTTTAAGAAATAAAAACACCAATCTATTTAGGTCTCACTTATTACTGCAGTAACCTTTTGTGTTGCAGTCAGTTTATTTATCCTTTAACTTCCCTATATTTCCGTGGGTACTTAAAAACACCTCATTTGGAAAGTTTAGGCCTTAATCCAACAAAGCACTTAAGCACTCATTATTTATGTCAGTGTTTTGCAAGAACAGAATTTTAATTCCCATGTGAAACAAATGAAGACTCTCTGTTCATTTTAAAAGAAAGAAGAAAGGGAAAAGCTGAAGGACCAGGCCAGCTGAGTTCACCTAAATTAGACACACAACAGCATCTCCTGCTTGCAGGAAATGTGAATATCAGGACCCAGTTTGTCCCAGGGATGGTGGGACTGAGTGGTGAAAGGCTTCTTCCTGGGAAAAATCAGCCAGCAGGCATCAGGTACAGCACGGGCCAGGCTGAAGTGTCACTAAAGAGGTTTAATATGACTGCTTGGTGTTTCTCACCATCCACCAAAAGAAATGCATCATTTTTCAGACTTGTTGGCATCTTATGAAAAACTACGTTCTTGGAGACAAGTTCTCCCTCTGCAGGGCAGTTGAGGTTTCCTTTCCATTTTTCTTTTTCTTTCCCATCTGTTTTTAATTCTGAGGACATCTGCCTTTGCTGATTAGGATTTCAGCTGTTCTAGCTACTTGAAGTCCTTCCTTTCAACCTCTGTCCATTCCAATGAAATAATGACACCGGTTGACAAAACCATTTTAAAAAAATATGTCATTCAACTATTCCCAGCTGGGGCTAGCCCAGACTTTGTGCAGGTTACATCAAAGCCCATCCCAGCCCCCTGCCCTCCTGGCTGCTCCAAGGAACTTGTCCCACTGCCTGGCACACCAGTGGATGCCTGGCTGTCCCTTCTGCTTTTGCTCCTGCAGCTTCGATGAGCCATCAGGAATGCAGGCAAACAAAAAGGAACCAATTTGTCATAAACACAGTCAAGGAGATGAAGCTGACTTTTTCTGTGACCCCTGCTAAAGCTGGCAAAGAGCTACACCTCCATTACAGAGGGTGGTTAAGGCAATCAGGGAGTTTGTCACTAATTTACATGAGGAAGCCACTCCAGCCACTCTCTTGCATAAAATTACCATCTGTTAACTCCTGGGGTCAGGAGACTGTTGATGTGGAGAGCTGCACTTCCTGACACAGGAGCTGGGAAGCATCTCCCAACCCTGCACCCACCACAGCCATGTCCTGCCAGCAGGGAAGCTCCTTGGGGAGCACCACCCCAGCTCTGGAAGCTGCTGGGCACTGGGTATAGGCTGCCTGCACACAGAGCATGGCTCTGCTCTTCTCCCAGAGCCACCAGAGCCTGGTCCTCATCATCATCTTCATCCCCACCATCATCTGCATCCCCATCATCATCTTCATCCCCACCACCATCTGCATCTCTTTCCTTCCTTCCCTGAGTTTTTCTGGTGCTTTTTCCTTGAGCACTGGCCCTGCCACAAGTATTCTGAATATCCCCATGGAGCTACAGAGAGGAGGAGTTCACACCCCCTCAGTCTGATCCTTGTGGACTCTGCCTCCATCCCCTCCACCCTCCCCATCACCCTCATCATTATTATCCTGCTTCAGAGGACACAATAGGAAAGACTGTGCCAGAAAGCTGGAGGAAGACTGGAGAGAAAACGTGAAATGCAAATGGAAAGCTGGACATTCCTGACTCTCCACAGCCATTTAAAATAGCCCATACCTTGGGAAAAGCCAGGCCCTTCACCTGCAAACAAAGGAAGACCAAGGATGACCTCATGTATCCGTTGGCTGTGCGAGCTACAAATGCCCAGTGAAACCTTACATGACTGTCTCACCAAGCACTTGAAAGAGTTTAAAAACATTGTATCGTTTTCTGACTCCAGAGCTATTTAATAATTCTTAATCATTATTATTTAATCAGTTTGAACTGCAAACCCCATGAAAACATGGGTTTCACTACTTAAATGAAATGAAACATTTCCCAGGACTACTTCTGCTGAGATCTGGAGACACAGTGCCTTCCTAGTCTAAAGAGCCCTGCTGACAACCAGGGCATATTAGCTCAGGTAATGGCATTAGATTGCATTTGGAAACCTAAAAATTATTTTTTGCAGAGTAGCTCAGGAGTCCAGGCATGGCACTCATGGCATTCACATTCACATGCTTCTCTTTAAAAGATTATCACTGTTACCTGTGCCAAAATACACAGAATAAAAACCCCTCTTGTCACAACCAAGTAGCTCTCAAACACCACGTGAATATTTACTTGTATCCAACAGAGTGAGACCTAAAAAATATTATTATTTTCATGCTCACCTTTCAACAGGGTCCCTCAGCATGATGATAAGTTTGGCATTTGGTTGGAAGGCATGGATAAAATCCTGGATTAGGAAGGGAGGTTCTCCTTCAGTACTGTTGTCATAGAAGAAAATCCAAGCGTTGTTGTCCCACATTGTTGAGGCACTGGCCTCCCCTGGAAATGAAAAGCATCTCTGCTGGTAACTCATTCCATTCTTCATGTTGGAGTGGAAATTGGCTGAATTTTTAAGTGCTATAAGGCAGATGAAAATTGACTCCATGAATTTCAACACACCCCAGTTCGTGCAGACTGCTCTGGCTGAAGCTCCCAGAGCTGCAGCAATCCCACTGCCCACCCTTTGGGAAGGCAGGGATGCTTAAAGGCAGGTTCTATGAAATTCCACCTGAAATGTTGCTGTCCATGACCACACTGCTTCCTGCTGGTGGCTAAACCATGCAAATAGATTTAATTTGGGCTGGAATGGACTGCTCAGGGTTTTAGCACATTTTCCAGCGAGGAATCATGGAATCACAGAATGATCTGAGCTGGAAGGGACCTTAAAGATCATCTTGTTCCCATCCCCTCCACTAGGCCAGGTGGCTCCAAACTCCATCCAACCTTCAGGAGACAGGAGTTTGTCCCTGCGGAAGCTTTGCAATGCTTTTTGTAACACCCACAGGTTGGCCTTAATGCTCCCAATCTCAGAGAAGCAGCCTGACAGCAAATTGTAAAATTTCTGACAGAAAACATGTGGAAAGAACCACCCCTGCTGATCAACAGTGTGGAAAACATAATCAGGAGAATCAGTAAGCATAATAGGAAATATTTAAAAAGCAACTGAGATGTGTCATTAAGGTCTGAAATCTTATTTTTTATATAATTAGTCACGTAAAACAAGTCAATTATTTATTAATAGATAAAGGGCTTTTAGAATAAATAGCACACTCTAGTAAAATACCAGATTCTGGTATCTTTAGTGTCTGAAGAAGCTCACTCATAATGCAATGCTACAGGGAGAAATATATTCAGTAAAAATCTCTGCCAGAGTGAGGTATATGATGGTTCAGCTGCTAAATAAATGATCTGATATGTTGTTTTGAATTTTGTAACCTTCTCTGTCTTTTTAAGTAATCCTGGCATTTATGTGGCACAGTACTGTTCAATAAAACATGTACAGAAGCTTTTTGGGGACTTGCACTCTCTGACAGTCTAATGAAAGCTAACTCTTGCTAATGAGGTTTTTCAAATCAAAGGGAAGGAGATTAAAAAAATAATAATGTTGTAGGCTTATAGACTTGTACATTATTTCCCTATTTTTTCCTTCCTTCCTCTGCTGGAAAAGCCCAATAAAGATTTAAAGAGACAGACAGAACACAACACAAGAAAGGTTCTGGCTCCAAACTTCAGCTGAACATAATGTGATTCATTAATAAAGTCTGGGAGTTGTTAGAAAACACATTAATCTTCTGTCACGTTCACTTTGCCTCTTTTCAGGAGGAGGAGATCAGGTCCATTGGCTATAGCTGGGTGTCCACAACAGCTCCACTCTTCCATTCTAAATTAATTAGCCAAAGCACTGCCTAATCACCAGCGGGCTTCCACTTGTCAATTAAAACTCAATTAGCCCAGCTCCCACGCTGGGTGAGGCAGGAACACAAAGGATTAAACAGAGGCCAGGAGCTGAGACAGCCCTGCCACAGAGACCTCTCCTGAGCCACCAGAACGTGGGGAAAGGCAGAGGGAATGAGCACCTGCAGGTAGGGATTTGCTGGAGACACACTCCAGGGATGGGGGTGACTTTGGGAAGTCCCTGCTCCATCCCCCTGACAGGCACAGCCCTCAAAGATGTTTGCCTCAATCATGGTAAGGTAATTAAAGTCTGTGACCCATCGAGCCACCGGTTCCTCTCTGGGCTGGATCTGATCATCCTGCACAGCTCTCTGCTCTGCTCCCTGATCACCCTGGATGTTCTGCTGGATTTATCCCAATCAGCGTGGCCAAACCTGCAGACACCTCCCTGCACTGCTGCAGTGTGAACTACGGAAACACCCCAGTGCATTTACACATAAATGGGCAGATTCTTGTAACATCAGAGCCCACATTCCACAGAAACTGGGAATTCCACCACCCCAAATTGGCAGGCAGGACACAAGTCAGGGGAAATCCCATAACCATAAAGGCTGGAGAAGACCTCCAAGATTGTCAGGTCCAACCCAAGATCACAGGCATGAAACCAAATCATGCGGAAGCATTAACAGACCTCAAGGTACTGCCCCAGCCCAGCAAAACCTGGGCTCAAGGGGGTAAATCTTCCCACAAGATGACTGTCACAAATATAATGAGGGGAAAAAATATATAAAAAAATATAATAATCATTCTGGTCCCTGCTGAATTTTATAATTTCAATTTTCTGAAGCAGGCAAACAAAAATTTTTCTGACAATTTGACAGTGCTTGGTTTTGGTTTATAATACAGGTTTAATACCTGCAAAGAGAACAAGCCATAATAAACATGAGATAAATTAATCACCAACAATTAATTGTGTTTAATTACGCCAGTGCAACTGAATTGGTTTTTTTTTTCTTATGAACTTAAAAGATCATATGAATTATTAAATTGCCTAAAGAATGGTGCATAACCTCCCCATTCAGTCATTAATGGATTAACATCATATGGTGTTTTCACAAGTCATTCCTCTGAATTTATCTTATTAATGATTCCACATAAACAAATCCTGTTCAGAATGCCTCGGGCTGGATCAGCCCTGTCCTCTGAGGTTCATCTCTAAACAGATTTTAGGGGTTTTTTTGGAAAATGCAGTTATTACCCACTAGTAATATTCTTTGGTTTAATATCCAAAGAAGCCTAACTGTTCAAAATAATACACCATGATGAACTACTGAAATATTTACAGTTTTAATTTGATTTTTCTTTACAGTCATCTGAAATAAGAAAAGGAAGATTATGAGAAAACCTGATATTCACACAGATTCATTTGAGGCTAGATGGCTTTGTTTTGTTTTTTACCAAGGTCATAAAAGACGGCCTTAATGAGTATAATCATTCAAGACTTTTCCTGTAAACTTAATAAGAAAACCCAGCAGAACCTTAATGAAACAAGAAATGAGACCACAGGAAAAAGAAACACAAAGTGAACCCTACAAAAAGCTGCAACAGGAGGTGGGTAATCAAAGATGTACGTTGCCAATTAGATTAGTGAATTTAATTAGTATAAGCACTTCACCCATCAAAGGACAGGAGATATTATTATAAGTAGCAGGAAAATCTGCAGATGTCCTTGATGGCAACATTTCTTAAGAACCCCATCTTGCAGATGTTGCTCAGTGTTGCAATGTTTAATAAAGTGGAAGATGGACTTACATGGAGGCTGGGGAAGTATTGAAGAAATGTGACTCAGGCAAGGCTCTGGTTTAACCAACCTAAGGCACCATCACCAACTCATCCAGCCAGCAATAGGTTAAAATGTTAGGTTATAATGAGATCAAACCCTCAATAATTCTCAGGGCAGGCAGTAAAATCTTGTCTCCATTTTCTGTAGAATTTTGACTTCAAGCCTATTTGAAAAGTCTCTTTTTGACAGGGAACTGTCACTTGCACAGCTACTTTTTGCATGGCATGTGTCTGGTTTCCCTGTGAAATAAGACTGGTAAAATTCCCATCCCCTCAGTTTTCTGGTTTT
The DNA here is from genome assembly GCF_036417665.1 of Passer domesticus. Lineage (NCBI taxonomy): Eukaryota > Metazoa > Chordata > Aves > Passeriformes > Passeridae > Passer > Passer domesticus. The sequence continues at coordinate 54,969,126 of NC_087481.1, forward strand.
AGCAGACAGCAAAAGCAGAATTTAGACGTTTGTCATGTTCCTCATGGGCACTGTAAATCAGGACACTGTGGGCCAGAGTGGATGAGCCCAGTGGATTGACCACTGTTAGTCATGGAAAGGAATCCAGAGACCCCTCCCTAGAGCCCAGTGCTCACCATGGACTTCCACAAAGACAATAAAACAGCACTTCTAGACCATTCTTAGTGGTAATTAGGTAATTTAATACCAACTAATTATATCAATTTCTTCTGCTGGAGCTTAAGAGCCACTGGGAGCTTTTGCTACCACATCTCCCAGCAGCTCCAGGATTTCTGCAGCACCCAGTGCGTGCCACACCACCACAGTTACTGATTTACCCCAGACACTGCTCCAGCATTTGGAAGTGAAGCCACAATCCCAGCACTACAGGCAATCCCCTTATAAATGTGTTTAAAGTGGATGTGGCACTTGGGGACATGAGTTAGTGGTGACCTTGGAAGTGCTGGGGGAATGGATGGGCCTGATGATCTTAGAGGGCTTTTCCATCCTAAATGGTTCTGTGAAAACAAAATGAAAACTGTGTTTGAACAAGTCACCAAGGTCATTCTCATTATTGGAAAAAAAACCCCCACATTAATTAAATGCTGATGCTCATCAGATATACAGCGCTTGCTCAGGAATTTTCTGAAGATAATCACAGCTTCTTAACAAAGAAAGAAAGAAAAGAAAGCCAAAAGCTTCCAGGCACACCAGAGAAGAGGAACACCAGGGGCTCTGTGTTGAGAACCAGCCACAAAACCCCCCTCTGGTGCCTCAGCTCTGAGCACTGCCAATGTGGAGCTACAGAGAATTTTGGGGCAGTTTTTGCCCTACCAATGATGATGTTGTTCCTCTTGCCACGCTCCTTCACTGCATCACTCTGCAGCACACTCTGGATCTGATGTGCTGCCAGGTCAAACAGGTCCAGGTAATCTTCCACCGGGTAGCGGTCGTGAAATCCATCCCTCAGCCTGATGATTCCTGGAAAAACAGCCAAAAGGAGACAATTAAAATCAGCAATTATAACATCAACAGGGAAAGACTAACCACTGGTGCAAACCAAGGTGGCTGGCCCTGAGCCAGCCAACATCAGCACGAGATCAGAACAACCAAGTGCAACCCTCAGATAAAAGTGCCAATAATGAAGTGGCTGAGATCTGAGATACTGAATGATTACACCATAAATTCACAGTGATAGGAAATATTTTAAGTGCTCTGTTTTGTAGTCCCTGCATGAATGAGCTTGGATTTATCTTCTTCTAAATTTAGCTTTTGGAAGGCATACAGAAGATAAGATTCTACTTCCATTTGCACCCATGTAAATTGCTGTAATATTGGACTCCCACTAGATTTACTGTTTTGAGATTGAGCACAGGCTCTGATGCCAAATATGCAAATCAACACACACTGAGAAATCATTCATGGGTTTTTTCCTTTCACAGGTATGCAAATAAAGCTCCACGGTAGTATCTTGTTTTTCTCCTCTCCTTCCCTACACTCCAGGGTGAGTTCACTATCACCTTCCCCCTGCGTTTCTCAGCATCTTGAGCTGCATCCTGCAATTTTTATACTCCTTTTCCCACTCCTGTTTCCAAATCTAGTCTCACTTCTCCATTTGCTGTACATGCTCCCCACACAGGACTTCTCAGCTCTCCCTTTCTTGTTCCCTCAAGGCCAATAATTATCAATTATGTGAGAGGAAAGCTCAGCAAGGGAGTTCTTTTGTCCATTGCCTCTGATTTTCCCCTTTAGGAAAGTGGGATTTAATGAGGGTAGAAGAAAGTTCAACAGCATATTTTGACTTGTTTTGAGGGGGGGAAAAAGTGCTACAGACAGCCTTGGTTTGTTGCCACCCCACTCCTGGGAACAGGAACAGTGGCAAGGAGCCAGGAGAGAGAGACAGTCAAGCTGAGACAAAGTCCTGTGGAGCATCAACCATCCCAGCAGAAGGGGAAAGGAGTGATTTGCAAAATGGGGCCTCCCCAGAGAGCTGTTTAACTTCAGCTGAAATTAGTCAGTCTCATAAAAATCCACTGAATCAGAGGATGCCATTGAACAAAGAGACTTTCTTGTTCAGCTTAAGTGTTAGAAACCAAACCAGTTAATAGCCAGGAGCATAGGAGTCATAGCCACTTGCTGGCTGTCTCAGTTTCACTTGTGTGTTTGTCATATCCTCTGTTTTTCTTTTCTTAATTTTTAAATAGTAACCATTAGGTAATGTACTTTAAATGCAGAATTAAAGGACTAATCCACCAGGAATAAACTTGATCTTTCATTCTCAGTGGCAGACAGCTGAGATGATCAGAAGGTCATCCCTACAGATCCCTCTCCCATGAGACCACGAGCTCTGTAATGTTTCCTCATTCTCCAGCTTTACAAAACAACTTCAAAAAAACTGAATTATGCAAAGAATGTTCTCTTCAAGGATCAGCACTTGGTCCCCAGTGGTTGACCACAAGACTCTGCAAGTGGAAGGCTTGTGAATGCCAGCACAGACATAGGAATTCACCCTTGTTCTCAACTTAGATGCACTCCAGCCTGATTTTTTACATTCTTCTGCCTGTTTGCTAGGTCAGGTTCAGAGCTTTAGTGAGCCCAGTCTTGCTGAAGTGAGGCTGGGTGCATTACCTCCTCCAAAATTCATTCCAAACATTTATGTTGAGGTTCATGTAAGGGGAGGTGTAAAACATTTTAGTTTAAGGTATCAGTTGGGTTCAGCCCTTCCTGCCAGCACTACCATGGAACACAAAATCCTCCACAGATTTTGCTGACAGTCCCTTCTTTCCATTACTTATCTGAACATGAGAAAAAGTTGTGGCTGCCCCTGGATCCCTGGCAGTGTCCGAGGCCAGGCTGGACATTGGGGCTTGGAGCAGCCTGGGAAAGTGGAAGGTGTCCCTGCCATGGCAGGGGTGGCACTGGATGTCCTAAAGGTCCCTTCCAACCCAAACTGTTCCATAATTCCCATCTTTTGTCTTCAGTCAACTGCTGACTGTGATGAACAAGTCCTTTCTCATGGGTCTTCAAGGAGCAGCACGATGCTTCTCTTTGCTTGACTTGGTTTCACTCTTCAATTCACACTGGTGCCTCCAGTGTTTCTCAAACGGGACTAAGTTATCTCAAAAGCAAAGCTGCATTTTCATCACATGGCTTTACATCTTAGTTTACAAAAAAGTATTTAGAAGATGTCCACAGTATTTTGTTTGGCAACTTTCTTATGGCATTTGCAAAGGGAGAAAACTGAAAATTTAACAGCAAAATCATGAAATCCCATCTCTGTGGCCGTGAGCACCTCTCCAAAAAGCAAGGAACAAAACGCTGTCTGCAGGAGCTCAGAGATTCTTCTGGGATCCAGTGCACAAGGAAACAAGATGGAAACGACAAGACCATATGTAGGAGAACTAAAGAATTTGAAGTAGCACTGCTGGTGTCCCAATGCCTCAGAAAGTGTTCTTTCTTGCCTTTAGCCACAGAATTTCATCATTTCCCATTCCAAGTAAGCTTAGAAAAGCACCAAAAGAAAGTAGTGATCAAAGTCCTCATCTACACTCCAGTGCCAGTTTTTCCTGTTCCAAAGTCTGTGTCTGCCATAAAACAACAGCAAATGAGAAACAGAAATTAAGATGCCACCAAAATAAGCAGAATCTTCCTTTTGGAAACAGTAAAACCACTGAAAAGTCTTTGATCTTTGATACCAAAGTCATACAAAGTGAGGGCACGCCAGCCAGACCCAAGAAGAGGAAAATCCAGTGCCTGGGTGGAATATAGAGGGCACAATACTCATCCATCTAGAGGGGAGCAGTTAGGACATTCAAACAAGTCTTCTGCATCTCATCTAATCTCTAACCTCAAGACTGACCTTCCTCAGCATCCAGAGAGAGAGGAGAAGGAGAAAAACACTTCAGATGGATGAAACTCTGTGCTCAGCCCCAGTGCCCTGAGACACCCTTTGGAGGTGCAATCATGAGGGGTGGATGCCTTTTGCTCCAGTTGGCCACAACCCCAGGTAGTCAAGTCTGCCTTCAGAGATGGAAATAATGATATCATCCAGAAAAAGGATCAAAAATACATGCAGGGCCCTCAGTGTGAGAGATTCCTCATGCAGAGCATCTCTACTGATCAGTGTTACCCAGAGCTGTGGCACTAATGAAGCTCCTGCCACAGTTGTACTTATTGAACCATAAGGACTGAAATTTTAAATAGTGACCCATCATTTATTGATGTAAGAAAGGCTTTACAGAAATTTGCAGTACAAAACTATCACTGCCGCTCTTCAACTCCCCCATGACAACCCAACAGTTTCTCTTCTTGCCTTTACAAATTCATAAGGTTGGTTTTATGCAGTCTTTGTTTTCCCTTAGATTTTCCAAACCGCTGCAAATAAAACCAAATGAAATGTGCATTTTCTCAAGAGGCTTAACCCAAAACACCACTGAACAAAAGCAGGCTGAGCACCCACCACCTGGATTTCTCAAAACCACCAACTCCAGTGGTTCCTAGGCAAGCCAACACGCAGCAAATCTATAACCACCAACTCCAGCGGTTTCTAGGCAAGCCAACATGCAGCAAATCTATAAACTTCATCCCAAATAATTACAAAATTTTAAGGGGGACAACTTGCCTGGCTAGCAAAGGACATTCTGACTCACCAAAGCGTTTCCTGGTCCACCAGTGGGGCTCCTTGATGGCCGAGAAGCGCACGTCGGGGTGCAGCCGGAGGCGGTCGTACAGGTCCGTGGTGCCACACTTGGGCTGCCCGATGATGTAGAAGTGTGGCAGGCAGCGCAGGCGGTAGTGCTTGTCCTTGTAGTGGTACAAGTGGTTCCAAAATACCTTCCTGAGGTAATCAAAAATGATCCGAAAGCGCTTGGAGTACAGTGCGTAAGAGTTGGTGGCGTAGGGATCTGTGGTTGTGTTCCCGCGGTACTCTTCGTACCAACAAGGGTTCTTGCTGTTTGGAAGGAATTTGTTAGGAATTACCGAAAACATCTGCAACATAAAGAACAACAATTTCAGTCAAGGCAGCAAGCAATCAGCTTTTCTAACTTAGCACTTACTTTTCTTTGTTGGCACGGTGAGAGAACAGAAACACTACCTGAATATTTGTACTACAAAGTTGACCCCATTAATTGCTTCTGATAACATCACAGCCAAATCCTGTTCAACCCACTGGGCTGGGAGACAAGTATTTAGAAATCCTTTTATTTTACGGCCAGAAAGTGCCTCAATAATTGCCCCAACTCCTCTGCAATCCAAGGAACTGATTCTTAAAGTCAAACACCTAATACTCAAATCAAATTACCTTCCAGTTTTTAACTCTGAAATACAAGGTTTGCAATGATTTTCAGGAAGGTGCCTTGGCAAGCAGTTATTAGAAAGGCTCTTTTCTTATTTATCATTTCAGATGACGGGTAAACGTAAGTCCCAATGATTTTGCATGAGAGAAGGTAAAAGTTCAGTGACGTTGTATAGCTACCAGAAGACTGCCTGATTTTTTGCTTCAGGTGTCAAGACCATTTATAGAACCCATCCATCCTGCCCGTGACTCAGAGGGATGTGATCTACAATATCAACTTCTCAGCTGCTGTGAATCAAGAGACTCTAGATGGTGTAAATCACTGCATGAACATCCAAGCAGTTGCACTTTTTTATATCTAGGCAAAAGATTGATCCACAAGCCTTGAAATAAGAACGTAAAAAGCAGTTTAAGACACGCCTCAATTCATACTTACATGTGGCTCTTGCTTCCTCAGCTCTTCTAAATCAGGGCGCTGCCTCGTTATAAACTCTATCTTTGAAGTAATGGTGTCAATAATTAATTTAATGCTTGGATAATCCCTTACATATGAAATATTCATTTTTGAAGGCTGGTAATAGTCTTTCATGTCACTAAGGCTTTCATTGTCCATTAAGCTGGGATTGCTAGCAAAAGCTCCGTAATGGAAGGGAGATGGGATCAGCAGCAGGCCATGCTTGGCTCCAGTCAGTATGTAGGACACCATCACCAGAGTCATTATGATCAACCCAAACATCAAACTGCAGAGCTTCCCCTTCCTCAGGCAGAAAAACCCATTCCAGCTCTCACAGTGATCAGTCCTCACTTCCAGAACCGCAAGCCACTTCATCTGCTTGCTGTCGGTGTACAAAGGGATTTTATTTTCTCCTCTGCACACAGGACACTTCTGGTTATTGTGATCAGGTCCACGGCATCTGAAACACTGTCTGTGCAAGTCATTTGGTAATAAATGTATGCAGCAATTAATGCAATACCTCATATTACTACTGTTAAACTCCTACATTAATGAGCCAAGCACAGCCATAAAAATGTTTCTGAAGCATATGAGTCATCTTCTGCAAGTCTGAAATTATTTCGTTCCTGGAGTGGTTCTACAACTACTCAGCAATGCAAAAGGACAGGTTCAAAACAGAATAAAAAGTGACATGTGTCACAGAAAGAAAAAGAAGCCCTAACCACCACCGACACACAAAAATAAATGTACTCTGGATGTGGTTCCCAAGAATTTGGCTCAGTAAGAGGAATGTGGCGAAGTAAGGATCTGCTACAAAAGTGGCTCAAGTTTTTCCCATTGAACAAAATGAGAAGGAAAAAAAATTGTTACGTAGTGTGAAAATATGCAAAAAATAAAAATAACTCATTTTCCTCTTCTTTATGCTGGAATAGGCAAATATGGCTAGAAATTTCCAGGTTCTCTTAAAACAAGCAGGTTCCAAACCGCACTGCTGCTGCTGCTGGAAGCTTCATCTTCCCAGAGATGGCTCCAAAGAGATGCATTGTCCAACCTAGAGAAACAAACCCAGATATTTATACACACCCAGGCATCATATCCACACCATCCACAGCCACAGCAAAGCACAACGTACCACCAGTCATTTCAGATTTCTATTTGAAAGATGCCTGCCATTTGCCAAGTCTGTTAATTACAGCACTCAGGATATTAAACCCAGGGAACATTTGGCTCCAGCTTCACAGTGAGCTGCCCCTGATTTTCCATCACCCATCTGCTCACATCAATGACTGGTTGCTACTACAGGTAACACTACACAACTCACTAACCCACCCAAAAGATCTTAATCTGCTTTTGAAATATGGGAGCATTTCTGGACAGTAGCCAGGGACACAGGTTTAAATAATTACACTTTATCTGCTCCTGAGGACCTTAAATGAACAGTCCTGAAGTGGGGTAAGGCCCTGTTTGAGGCAGGGATAAAATAATCTCCTTTCAAACATGGGAGATAAAAAGCCAAACAAAAAGAAAAAAATCAAAAGCCATAGTAAAACATTCAGTGAAGAGAAGGGATTAAAAAACAGACACAAGGGAAAGGCTAATGACAGGATCTCAGGTTTCTGGACCAAATGATGGGTTCTCTTATTATTCACCAAATCAGAGAAGTATAATTATTACTATTATGAGTCCCACAATTTGACTGTTTTGCCTTTAGCTCTATCAACACCTATATTTAATGCTTAAGCAACACTTCTATAATTCTAGATAATAACTTCTGGTTCATTCCTACAAAAGTGTCCTGATCAAATGAGGCAGTCACTTCAGATCCCACATTTATCATCATCCTTCTGGCTGCATTTTTGTATGAGACAAAGTGCTTTTGTAAAAGTTATTTGTATTCTGATGTTTCCCCCACTGAACACCATCACATATTGGAGGGTTTATGCAATCAGAGCAAGTACGCTGTATCTCAGGGACTCAAGAATAATTAGATAAATATTGAACAAAAGTATTTGCAAAACACTTTCCTTCCATCCAAAAAAGTTCATTTCCTTAATGAGTTTATTCTCTAAGCCAGATGAGGCAGACAGAAATCACAGCATAATCATTACTGACTGTATTTAAACCAAAGGGAAAGAAACCAGTGCAAGACTTCTCAAAGAGACCAGTCTTAAAAACTTCTCCAAAGGAGCAGTTGTGATGACTTTGACAGAAGTTTGAACAACTAGAGACATTAAATCAGCTTCATATGGCTCATTTTAAACCTAGAAAGTTTATGCTTTCTTATGTGTAAAATATCCCCACAGTAAACGTCCAAAAGAAAAAGAACTATGGAAAGGAGCCAAGGTTGGAAAGACCTTGATGGTTGTCCAACCACCACCAATGGTGGTGAGAAGGGGGACAAGAAAGGGAACTCCTGACAAGAAGTGAGAAGTTTCCACTTCCCCAGTAAATATTTCAGGCCGAAATAAGACCCTGATCAAACATTTTCAGAGAGGAAGCAAAGGGGGCCAGAGACAGAGGCAGCGTCAGGGCAGATTCAGGCAGCATCCACATCCAAGAGAGGAAATCATGAAAACAAAGATAGCTCAAGAAAAATTAAAAAAAAAAAGTAAGAAACAAAAAACGGGGGATGGAGATGAGGGCCTTCATCACAAAAGAAAAAACAGGAAGGTGAAAAAAGCCCCTCTGAAAAAAGAAGCATGAAGAACAGGCTAGAGGTTAAAGCAGTAGTTAGAAAAGATCTGGTAACCAAAATTCACCCTACAGCATCTTTTCAATTATATTTATCACGTTGTTCACATTTGTTTTTATGAAATCCTTCTACCCTGAACTCTTCTTTGACATCCATCTCAGCACCCTCTCAAACCTCTGCTGTCCAGCTTCTTGCTGTTTATTTTCATAGACCAATTCCTATGAACTGGCTATTTAAAATAAAGAAAAAATCCAATTTATCTGCAACCTGCTCAGTGACACTGGTTGAACAGATTTATCTGAGATAGCCTTATGGGATCAATTCCAGGTTTGTATATTTGACATCAATTCTCTAAAAAGAGCAATCAGAAATACATTAATGAATGCAGACCACAGGACCTTAGAAAAACCACATAACCTTCTCTGTCCTACGTCCATTTGTGTGTTAAAAAATGGACTGGAATTTATTGAACCCTTCCCAGCTGCAGACACCTCTCATGAAAATCTGCTACAAATATTACAAAGCCAAGGAAAAAGCATGCTAATTACATCTTTGGCAGGTGAAGAAAATTGTTTATCAGGAAGCCGATACAAGGGGGAAAAAACCAAAAATATGTTTAGGCTACAGTAAAACTGAGATATTAATCACACCAGTCATGAGGGGAAATTTAAAGTTCCACAAGCAACCATAACTCTGCCAGCTCATGCACAAGCACTGCACCAGGCTGCTTAATTAGCTGATCAGTTTGATGACCTATCACAGGACAATGACAGATCACTCAGCTAATAGAATACGCACATTTATCTCTTTTTTTTAATAACTGCTAGTTGCCAACACACCATTTTACATGATTTTCCACTATCACATTAATGAAATTAAAAAAATGAATTGTAATAAACACATAAAAGGATATAATTCCCTAGTGCCACTCCCTTCTCTTTCCCAAGCAGTTTTTGGTAGAAGTTCAATCCTTAAGATTTTACCATGGCATGAAGGATGCCCACCAGAAGGGCAGGCTCTTCCCCCAGCCCTCATTTCACTCATTCACCCCATGAAATCAAGACATCTACAGTGCCGTGGTTTTGTTCCTTCCATCCAACATTCCCAGCAGCCCCAGCCACCAGCACACGTCACCTCTTTGTATTCCACTCCTGAGAGCAGAAGGATGTGGATTGCAGGCAGAGGGAAGGTTATGAGGCTTGAGCTGGTAATAAACCATGTGTGTCTCCTTATATTTTAGCTGCAAAGCTGCTGGCTGTTCACTGGCAGAAAATTACTCTCTTTACACAACAAGCAGTGTCTTTGTATATTGAATAATGTAGCATGTAATTTCCCCTTGTTGAAGGGAAGGGTGAATTATTTATGATCACGTCTATACTGCATTTGTCTGCTGTACATTAATGCGTGCCAGCCCTAACCACAGAGCAGAAATCAACAGCAACCTTTGCAGGCTCCTTGGCCAAAAGCAGGCCTCCACATAAAAATCAGGATCTCTGGGAATAGCCTGAGGAGGAAGCATGGATATACAAGATGACACACAGCGGAATGGGGGGAAAAAGGAAAAGCTCTCCTAGATTTCAATAAATTCCCACTGAAGCCAAGGGGACTTTGCTCCAAACTGAAGCAGGCTCAAGCTAACAAAGGTATTTATATGTACCAGAACTTAATAGCAAACAGGTGAGACCTTTTAATGGAAGTTTCCCTGAACAATTCCTGCATTGCATGAGAGCAGGGGCTGTTGGGGGCTCAGGATGCAGGAGAGGAGGCTGGCAGGTAACACTGGCAGGTACCACAGCAGCAAAAGCAAACCACCAAACCTCACCCCAAAGCACTGAAAATACAGCATCCACCAGGCCCTGCTCATCTCATACAAAGGGTGAAAAGAGACATTTCCCTCAAAAGAAAACATGCAAGATTTTTCATCATCCGCATGGGTTTTGTTAACTGTAAGGAAAATATCTGAAATTCTGTATTATTCCTATTAAATGAACATTTCATAAAATTCCTCCTCTTTCTCTGTAAGGATTGTAAGGAAAACTGCAACCAAAATGGCCACAGAATTTCAGAATCATGGAATTACTGAGGTTGGAAAAGCTCTTCAAGACCATCAAGGCCAAGCATTAATTGAGCATTGCCAAGGCCACCATGTCCCCAAGTGCCACATCCACACAGCTCTTAAATCCCTCCAGTGATGATGACTTCACCAGTGCCTTGGGCTTTTGATGAAGAAATTTTCCCTAATATCCAGCCTAAACCTCCACTGCTGCAACTTGAGGCCATTTCCTCTTGTCCTAATGCTTGTCCCTTGGGAGAAGAGACCAACAGGCTATAAAAAAGCAATTACTTTCATATGCTCAGTCACGTAGCTAAAATTCTGCTCCTCTATGAATTAGATAAACAGATTGAACAGATTTTACACATATATATACCTGTGTATATGACCTATTTTCCAGGTCACCAGCTCCATAATATTTAATATGCTTTCCTTTCTTTCAAAACTCTTTAAAATAAAGATAAATCTAACTTTTGCTGGTGTTCTTCAGGCTACATTTTTCTGTAGCCTCGTTACTTCTAATCACAGTCAGCTTCTCCTCCCACCACATGAAAACGTGGCTGTTTACCTCTTATAAACACATTTCAGGTACACCAGGAGGACATTTCTCATCCTGGGGTATAAATGCTCCCCTGAATTTACGTTAACAGAGCTACAGCACTTTGTTTCCTCCCTTCACACAGTATAATTGAAGATTTCAGGTAAATCAGTCCTGATGGGCAGCTCACAACCTAAAATATGGATGTCTAAGGCAAGTAAGAAAATAATCCACCAGCTCTCAGATTAGATGGGATGAAGCCTACTTAAAAAGATACACGTGCTGGAAAATTAAGGATGAACACTTTTATCCAAAAAAACCCAAACAAAATATTAGGCAAAAGATAATACTGCTGAATCATCTGGCCAGGAACATCACATTGCTAATTTAATATATCTAATGCCATTCTTAGAGTACCAGCTATGTTATTCTATCCATAGTCTCCTAATTGTTTCCACTAATCTGGATAAATATCCTTTCTGCCTAAGTGCCTTCCCTGCCAAATCAGGAAGGTTTGTTTAAATCAAGTTCTCAGTTTGCACTGCTGATGTTTTTTGAAATCTCAGAGCAAAGCTGATCCCACGCCCTCCAGAACACTCCAGAAATGAACTTCCCTGTGGAAATGTTTCCCCCTGAGAAGCTCCTGTGAAGACAAGGCTGTCATTAGTCAGAGATGCAGCTCTGGAAGTGAAAGGCTGCCCACAGTCCTACCACCATAAACTTCCCATGACTCACATCAAGAGGAATGGAAACATGAAAGGGCAAAGCGAGGCTGGTGGAGTGAAATCCTCGTAACATTTTCATATGGAAAGAAAAAGCCCAACAATATCCAGTAGCAATGCAGCACAACCATGTAATTCCTTTTCCATTCCTCCATCACTCAGTGCAACACTGTCCATGTACAACAGCAATTCTTCACCCAGGCAGGATACATTTATGACCTCTGGACACAAAAAAACTTACAAAACCTTACAAGGACAGATATTTTTTAGCTATCAATGGAAATGGTTAGAATTGAAGCAGCCTACAGGCAGCACATAACCTGAAGTATTTGTACAAGGGTAGTGGAGTATTTGTACAGCAGGAGGAAGCTCATCCTGTGAGTGGGCAGGTTGTATCATTTCAATAAAAAATAGCCCAGTAGAAGGAATAAAATCTAAGCTAAATTAAAAAAATAAAGAACATTATGTAAGGAAAAGAGAGACATAATCGTTGATTTTCTCTCTCCTGCTTCTTGGACATATTTGGCTCCTCAAGTTTACATTTTTGGAAATAAACTTTGCCTGAACTCACATCTATTTACCTCAGAGAAATCAGAAAGATGCCAGAAAGATGATATGTCAATAAAAAGAGGATCATGAATCACTGAGCTCTGCAAACTTCTGGCAAAAAGAAAAGGGAAAAAAACCCAAAACAAAACAACAAAAACAAGCAAAAAGCAATTGCAGTGATTTAGAAAAGCCACAGGACTCATTACAAAGCTCAGCAACCTCCTGCAGACTGAAGTTATGTAAAGCTCTATTTACTTAAATCCTAATTTTTAAAGAACCATCAATAAAGGCAACTCCCAAGACTCTGCATAAACCCATGGAACTGTTTTCAAGGCAATCAATGGCAAAACAGGTACATCCTAAAAGCAAGAGTAGGTGGCCACAGCCCATGGCTACACACTCAACCTGTTGAACAACTGCTGCACACTTGTTCAAGACTAAAATTTTTATTTAAAGAACCCATTTCATGTCCTTTTAAAGCCAAAGAAAACCTCCTGAATCACCACTGAATCAGCAATCTCGCCTAAAAAACAACAGTGGTTTCTTCCACAACCCAGCTGGTTCCTTTCTCAGAGTCTAATCCAAACACAATCTGCTCCTTCCTCATCCATACACTTCCAAATAAAATGTGAGAATGGAATAAATTCTGCGCTCCACATGCAAAAAACAAAAATCAGCAAACTCCCCTAAAATCAGCATAACAGTAGTCATTTCAATCACATAAGGATGACTTCTATTATTTGGGCTGCGATGCTCAGGAAATAGTTACTGAGCTTGAATCACCACTCAGTTAGGGCATAAACACTGCCTGAATAAACAGATTATTGGAAGCAGGGAAAAAAGAGTAGGGATTGGGAAAGGGAGCTCCCTGACCTGGATCAGTGACAGCAGGGTCATGCCCTCCCCCAGAAATGCATTATTGCACCTAAAGTCTTGTGCAAGTTCCTGGAAATTACCAAGGTCCAGTTCCTTGCACTCCTAAAATGCCACAGCCACATGCTCTCATGTGTTGTTGTTTGGTCTGCCTTGAGAATGTGAAAATAAAAACTCAGTACTACCCACTTTTAAATTAAAGCCTTTTTTCAGCAGGAAAATACCCCAACCAACCAATTATATTTAAAGACTTCAGTGTTCCTTCTTTCTATTCTATGTGATTTAAATCACTCTAAATCAAAAATCTTATTTTTTGGGCTACTTGCAGGATAAAAATTGCAGGGAGGAAAATAAAGTAGAACCAAAAATCAGCACTTTCTCCAGAAATAAAGGTCCAAAAACCCTGGAAGAGAAAAAGCAGCAGCAGCAGCCACCCAACCTGTGGCAGCACACGCCTGGAGCTCCTGTGTCAGGGCAGCACTCCCATCAATGTGTTTAAATCCTCCCTCTGTACAAACATGGAGCAGAGTGCTGTTTTCATACATTTCTGAGGATGTTTGGAGCAGAATTTTGCCTGCAGTGCACACTGGCTTCTCAACTCCTGATCAAAACTTGCTGCCTACGATGTGCAACAGCTCCGGCAATTCATCTTTTCCCTTCCCTTAGTTCCTATTCATCTCACATAGTGCCTTGGTACAGAAGCACTGACAGGTTTATATTGAATATGAAAGAGTTGCACACTGTAGAAAAAAACTGTGTTTTTACATAAATTACTCCAGTGCATTTCTTCTCACAAAAAAAGCCACTTTAATCCACTTTCAGAAATCATTCTGCATGGTCGAAGTTCAGTATCTTCATTTTCAATCCTCACAGTAACTGTGAGCAACCTCCCAACAGACCCCACATGGTCCTGGGGGTCCTTCCATGGAAACAAGGATAAACCAATGCACCCATCCTGTGAGGCTCACAGATCCTTCTCCCAAAAATCTGGAGCCAGATTAGAAAGTTCTGACATTCAGAACACAACCAGAAATCGCATCTATTTAACAAAAAACAGACAGTCCCTCATTAAAATGATCGATTCACCAAGAGCCAGAATAAAGGACTGATGCCATTGGGAGTCAATTTTTACCACTTCCTAAGAAAAAGTGCACCTACTTAAATGTGCAGAGAGACACCAATGCCAAAATTAGACAGATACAGAAGGTCAAACAATTCATGCAGTGATTTCATATCCATGAGAATCATTCAGTCTAAATTTGCCCTATGTACTTTCTTTTGTTTTATGGAAAATAAAAAATAAGCTAAGAGCTCCCTGGGAAGGCGCAGGGATCACCTGAAATACAACTTCAGGTGCAGAAATTGATGTGACAAGGCTGGTCTTGCCATAAATGTTTGTATTGCATTTTTAGTAAGACCAAGCAGCTGCTGTGTTTCATTTCCAACACAGGACATCACAGTAATTTACAATAATAGAAATTCTTACCTGCCTGCTCTTTCAAGGAATACATCCCACTCTCATCCCACAAATCAGCCACATTCCTGTTCTGAGTGTGAGTGCAACAGGGAACCACAGAGCACGAAGGCTGAATCTGTTATGAAGCTCTTTCACTGCAGTTATTTTTATAGAACAAACTGAAGAGGTTTGGGGGTTGGCAAGAGGGAAAAAAAATATCATCTCTAAATACAGCTCTCATACGCCCTGCAGTCAGGCTGTAATCAGAAATAAATAAGTGTTTATCTTCAGAAAACGCCCAAGGCAAAGAATTGGTCTGGTATTGACAGAGCTGATGTCTCAGACCCAGCTGTTCTGTAGTTACCTGTTTCTTCCCATCCACTGTGAATCCTGTTTAATTTCAGGCTCCCAAGGCTGCTTCATTGATTCTCTGGAAAGATATTGCTGCAATTTACTCAAACAGCTCGTGTGGAGCAGCTCACTCCACAGAGACACGAGGGTTTCCCTCCACGCAGAGCTCAGTCAGGTGAGCACAGCACAGTGATTTCACCACTCTACCTGAACACCAGGAAAAGCTGTGATTTCCCATCCCTGGAAGTGCTCAGGGCCAGGTTGGACAGGGCTTGGAGCAACCTGGGGTAGTGGAATCACTTCACTGTGCAAAAGAAAATAAACCTTCGGAGTCAGCGTGCCAGCTGACTCTGACCCAAGGGAGAGGAGGAGAGCTGGGGCAGCTCAGCTGGGTTTGCAGGAGGGGATCTGTCAGTGCTGAAGGCTTATTTTAAGCCCAGCTCTTTGTCTCTTGCATTGATTACTGATCCAGAACCAGCACGTGGGGGAAAAATGTTCTGAGAGTATTTCCAGCGTCCTGCCAAGCGTTTTCAGCCTTGACATGCTGCAAAATAGTGGGCATAACTCACAGTTATGAGTTACTCTGATTACCATCCTGTTCCTTTTACACATTTGATTTTCCTTGATTTTAGCAGCTGCTGCCTCAGGTTGATTTGAAGCGAGGAACATATTCCATCCACCATCTGATCTCTAATACTTTCTGCCACTTTGCAAGGGGTATGCAGCACAAATTGCTAAATCCTGTGGGTTGTGAGAGATCAGCTGCTAATTTAAGGCTGCTTTTGAGGGATGAATAACATTGTATGGAATAAATAGAATTTGCATCACTTAATGCCTTTGGTGCCTGTTTATCTCATGCTGTGGTAAAATGGTTTTGCATGCAATAATGCAACCAAGTGGTATCTCCTACAATTCATCTGATACACCTTCACAATTCATATAAAAGCAGTTTTCCTGAAAGGGGACCCATTCTATGTGAGGCTTAACTTTGCTTTAAACACAATAGTTATGGCAATTCTAGAGCAACGTAAATGCTCGCAGCTGCTCATTTGATTTTTTAGTGGCTGAGAAGGGATTTTCCTCCACCCCCAAGCTGAATTTTCTCCATAAACTTTACTATCTTAACAGAGTCATCTGAATTCTTTTTGTTGTGACTCATATACGGTGCCTTCTCTGTGAGACACGCATTGAAATGGATGGAAAAACGTATCTCATCTGTACATAAGTACCATGTAAGTGCTTTTTCATGAATAGGGCATTTCATCTTTCATCTAGTGCTGAGTGGGTGAAAGGAAACATACACAGCTGCATCCTGAAAAGACAAACTCAGCATTAGAGTCTGTCATTAAAGTTTCTTGTAAATTCAAACAAAAATTACTCAACTCAAACTATTCATTGATGCCAAATCACAACTGGGGCTTTGTTTCAGCACTTTAAAAAAACCCAACTCTGTTCCAAGCTTAGTAGTAACTTTTCTAAATGTTCAACAACTTTAATTCTTTAAGCAATGACACATTAGATAAACCTCAGTCCATTAACCAAGAAACCACTTTGTTCATTACAAAGTGCAGCAGACTCAGAGTCCAAAGTGGAAAACCCAAGAAAGCTCTAAGTGTTCTCAAGAAATTTCTAATTAGTTATCTCTAAAATATCACCAGATAAAATTCTTGCAGGTAACTGCTGGCTACACCTAATTAAGCAAAACCTTTTTGATATAATTTCATTATACTGCTCCCAGCTTCCTAGAAAGTGTTTATTCTGCAGAAGTCAAGCAACATTTACTTCCAGAGTCTCCTACCACTATTCCTGAGTGTTTCATCAAAGGCTTGGGCTCCATCATGCACCCCTCTGTTGTCTGTCATTTTTAACTATGAAAAAATGCAATACATTTTTATTAAACAGTTTATAAGATCCCATCATTCTGAAGGCATTTCTGCAGCTCTGCACCCCAGGCTTTGAGGTGTGTGTGGTTGGCAGAGCACACACTTGATGTGGAAGCTAAAGCCATTTGATAATGCATTAAACTGTCATGATTGTCCTCTCCTATCTTCACATCATCACATCTAAAGAACAACACTTCTATCACAAGCTTCAAAGCAGTTCAAATATCTTAACTCACTGATTTCCATGACTGGAGGAGAAAGGATGTGCTGCACCCCATCACCAGCCTCTCAAAAATATCACAGCTCTTGGTGCTGTTCTCATAAAAGGGCAAAATCCAGCCCAGGAATCTTGCAACTGCACAAAGCCCCCAGTTTACACCAGTCATAACAAAAGGGAAAAAACGTATGGAATCCAGTGAGTAAATATTGTAATATCCAGGACAATAATAAGAAAATCTGTTCCTCAGCCACTGAACCATTGACTCCCTTGACTCTACTCTCTATTCCTGCAGGTCTCTCCCGTGTTTGGCTTCAGTGTGCTTGTTTTCCACTTGGAAAGAACACAACCACAAATACCTTTTCATGCCTCACGCTGCACTTAGCTGGCCTCCAGATTGTAAACAAACAAGATAAAAATCTGAGAATGTTCTTTACTCAATCTCCATGAAAAGAAACCAAGGGGAAAAAGAAATTAGAAAAGCAAACCAAAACCCCAACTCTGCATAATGATGAATGTACCAAGAGAAATTTGGCATGCACTCCCTCACACCATGCCTCTTCTGCAACATTTTCTGCAATATAAAGACAACATTTAGCTTAGCAAACTACATGATCTTTATTTGTGGGCAGAGGAAACCCAAAGCAAATGCTCCAAGAGACTTTTTTTTTCCAATGGATATGTTAATTACTTAACTTCTCTTATTGGGAAACTGTCCCAAACTAACCTTCCACCCTCCCTCTGCTTCAACTGCACAGGGGTCAAAATTCACTTTTTAAGGTTTTGAAGTGAGAAATTGAGAAAACAAAGCCCACCCTTGATGGAGCTCCGAGATAGCACAAGTGCCTTATTCAGATCCTTCCTGATCCCTGCCTGAACACCTTTTGAGAGCTACACAGGGATGCCTGGGACCAGGATGCTCCAAGATCTGCCCTGTGGGACAGAGCATCTCCTGAGACAGCCCAGAGTTCTAAAGGAAAGGGACCACAACTGCTCCCAAATGCCCTGCTCCAGCCACAAATCTCTCACTGCCACGGAAAACCCCCATGTCCCCGGAGGCAGCAGGGCACAGAAGTGACCAGTGGGAGGTAAAATGAGGTTTTATTTCTAAACAGCAGTGCTTGTTGATGTGTTTGGTTCCAGACAAATAGAGGAGGATGCGGAGTCGCTACAGGACATTGCAGCTGAAATGGCACCAATGCTTGAAATAAACCCTTTGCTGAGGAAAATCACACAAAGAATCTGAAGTGACACAAATTCCATCAACTGCAGTTGGCAGCCAGATTTTCAAGAACAGATGCATGACTGTTAATGATAACCCAAAAAGCTGTTTCTAATGCAGAAAGACTGAAACTGTGTTAACATTATAAAACTGCAAAGAACTAACAGTATCTCCAGATTACACCCCACAAAATACTTTGCAAGAACTTACAAACTCCAACTTAAGCAAAATTAACATATCTAACAAAAAAATCTCCAGCAAAAATGCCTCCCAAGTTTCGAAACACATTTCCATCTGTTAAATTTCTCTGCTGCTGATGGTGTTTACCTTGAGTCAAAGATATAAATCTTGGATTTCATGAGATTAATGTAGTAACTTGGTTCAGGCTGTTAATGCATTCAAAGCTCTCAAACATGCAGGAGACTAAGATAGCATGAAGAGAATACAGATACATTTGGAGGGGATGTTTTTATGAGAAATAAATTAGAAACTCCTTAATCTATTTCTGCAGCAAGGACTACACTTACATAAAAGCTTCCTGGGGTGTCTTAGGCTGGAAGAGATGGTTTCCAAGCCCACTTATTCCTTCTAAGCACTGCTATATAACCTAAATAATAACACCAAGGAAAACCCCTAAAGCTTTGTCAGGTAAATGAGGACTCAAGCTTTGATGAATACAATGCTCATTTCTCAAAAGCGACACCTGGTCATGATGAAACAATGATAAATAAAATATTCATATTATATGCAGATATCTATAGAGAAAAAAGCTGTATTGGCCAGCAGAAGAGCTCGGCCCAACTGCTGAATCAATCTGCAAGAGCAAACACCTCTGTTGGTGCCTCACATCCAGAGAAATGTGAAAAAAGCTCTATCCTCAGCTGTCCCATCACTAATGTGGCTGAGTTACTCTTTAGTGGGCACCAAAAGGAGCTGCAAGGTTTTGGGAATAAGGCATTGTGGAAGCTGCCCTATGCTAGGCTTCCTTAACACTTTCCACCCTCAAAAATGGTGTTTAAAAAGCACAGCAGCTGCCACCACAAGCTGTATCAATCATTGTCTTCTGCAAAGATCACTCCACGCCCATAGCTAAAGGCAGCAACGTGCAACAAAAGGCCAAGAAATGCCATTTATTCCACCAAATCTTTGGGAATGTGACTCAGCAGCTGGGCTGGAGCAGTTCTGGGCACTGCAGCCCCTCCACCCTGCTTTATGTCCTCTACAGGAGATGTCCAAAAAACAACACTGCTCACACCCCAGCAGCTCTGGCTTGCCCTGGCTTCAATAGCAACAGCTCCAGGGTGAACTCAGCAGCCTGAGCAGAGAATTGTTAAGGCTGGAAAAGACTCTTAAGATCACTGAGTCCAACCATCAACCTCAAGCTGCCACCTTTGATGCCTCAGGTTTTAGCTTTTGTATTTTTCAGATTCTGTGCTGCTTTAGTGTGTGGGTCTGAGCTTCACATGAGGGGATGGTGAGCTCTGCACAGAGCAGGGAGACAAAACAATTCCTGCTCCAGCTGGGCACCAAGGACAAATGATCCCAATCTCAGCCCAGGAGCACAAACCCCGTGGGCTGCAGAGAGAAAAACAAGCAGGGTGGGACTGCAGGGGCTGCAGTGGGATTGGACACTGAACTGCAATGTGCACATGGAGCAGAGCTGAGCCCAGGGAGAGACCCCGGCAGCGCTCGTGCATTTTGGGGCCATTTGGGTTCATCCTGGGGGCAGCCCTGGCTGGGCTCTGGTGCTGCCCAAGGGGCATCCATGGAGGAGATCCTTTGAGTAAATCCCTGCTTTATTCTGTAACTCTGCCCAGCCTCTGCTCTAGGGCAGCCTACACAAGGCATGACCTTCACCACTGCCCCCAGCTGGGAGAGCCCTCCTGCGCCTGGAGCCACATTGGTTCTTTTGGTTGAGTTTTTGCCTCATGAACTGCTGGGGTGACCCTGCCGTGAAAACCTCCACTTTCTGGCCAAAGAATTGCTCCAGGAGCTCATCTCTGCTCCTGCTGTCAAGGGGAGGTGGCAGCTGGAGTGTGGTGATCCCCTGGCGCATCCCCACAGTGCCTGAGGAGAGCAGAGCTCCACACCAGAGTCCACAGGGGAAGGCAGCCAGGGATGGGTTCTCGGACCCTCCTGGACAAAAATGAAAGGTTGGACGAGGCTTGGAGCAGCCTGGGGTGGTGGAAGGGCTGGAATGAGACAAGCTTTAAAGTCCCTTCCAACCCAAACCACGCTGTGACTCTGCAGTTTTTCCATGTGGATAACCAAGTCCTGCTCTTTTTACAGCAGCTACCTCACCACTGTGTGGAAAATCAGGAATTCTAGAGCACGGTGCAGGAGAGAAATAAGTCTCACCTCTGATCATCTGATTTAATTTAAAATTTTCCTGCATGTTTAAATCCTGGAAAATGCCTTCAGCATCCAAAACATTTTATAATCAAAATAAGTGACTGCAGAAGTTCAGAATAATCTATAAACCCAAAAAATTCCACAGTTCTCCTCATTAAGTGAAAAAATAAATCATATGCTGATAACACCCTTCAGTTTCTTTATTGCATGGCTCAGTGGTTTAAATTACACTTTGAGAAGAATAGCAAATCAGAATGAAACCTTACAATTATATGGGTATCTTTCTTTGCTTATGAAAACTTGCATTTGATGTTATTCTTACTATTCCTCCTTTAGATTACTTATATGGGGCCAACAAAACTGATCTGGAACAGACAAAATGTTTTACCCAAACATGGACAATTAAATACAATGTGTATCATTTTATCAGTGTTTTGACAGAGATGCCTCTGTCCAAGGTGAAAAGTAATTAAAATAGAAAATGCAGCTGTTGCCATTCATGCTGTACACAGGAGCCTCAGAGTGCACTCAAATATATCCTGGGGTTAGGTTATGGTCCAGGAAGGGTGTGGAACTCCCAACATCAGATCTCAGAGTGCTTTTCAAAGGTGATGCTCCCCCTCTGGGTGACAAAATGATAGAGTTCCGACACATGTCACCTGTAACATCATTTGGACTAACACGATAGAAGTCCAAGAAAAACCTAGATCTCCTAACTCACCATCCAGAATCCCATTACCTGGGAATTGAGGGATTTTGATTGAAATTCAGATATGTGTTTCACAAGACAGAAAGCCACCAGCAATCCAATTTCTAAATAAGCCATTTAAAGCAGACAGCATGGACTCTGACTTTCCCTCAGTAACCATATTAAACAGAATGAATTTCAGCCTCTCATAAGCTCGACAGACAGAGAAAAGTGAATTTTCCCAGCTTCCCAAGCTGCAATCATGCTCCCCATCCCAGAGCTGTGCCAGAATCTCCCTGCACAACACGGGCAGGGAGCATTTTTGGGTCCAAAGCTGGCAGATGGCACTTTCAGGAGCAATGGTGCAAGACCTGCAGTAGGAAATGAAACCCTCCCTGTCATAAACAACCCCCAGTTAAGAACAGGAGCCCTCATTAATGTAATTGGTTTCATACGAGGTGCTAAAATACAAATGTGCTGCATTTGGAAGCCAACACTGTTTCTATTAGTTAAGGAGTGTTTTGCTCACCTCTATTTTTGCTCAAGCACCAAGGGAAAAGGGAGGGGAAAATGTGTCATGTACTCTGCCTCCAGCTAGAGAATGCCATGCTAGAGTACATTTTTCACCTCAGATGAAAAATGAAGGCAGGTAGCCTTTCAGCACAGCTGCTCCTGAGGACTGAAATGGAAAATTATTTGGAGAGGAACTCTCACATCATTCACTCAGAGCTGTGGACTTACATCCTCCAACCTGCATGAGATCCACAGAGTGAGTAGGACTCCATCCCAAGCTGAAATCTGAGGGAGGAGACCCATTTAAAATGTAAAAACAAACTACAGTACTACCACTGGGCGGAAAAAAAAATCACTAATCATTACCTATCAGGAAAACACTCCATTTTCAGCCTTTCTGCTTCAAGTCCAGCAAATTAAATTTCCTCTTTTTAATGGTGCTGCCTTTGAGTACAGGCCAGAAAATGAAAGAGCATGAGGGTTATGTTACCCAGGGAGCAGAAAGAGGGTGTGTACCTCTCAATTTGGCATCTCTGGTAACGGGAGGGAAAACCCACAGTGGAACAGGACACACCCAGGACCAGGAGCCCTTTGCTGGCTCTCACTGGTGAGGAATTGTCATCTCCTCCAGCTCCCTGACACTGGCTGTCCCAGCCAAGCCAGGAAATCCAGCTTTGCCTTGGGTACCAAGTGTTTTTCCTCTTTAGGGACACATCCCCACCCCGCTTTGCTCCACTTCTCCTTGAAGCCCTTAAACCCCGAGGATGAGCTGCTCCACTCTAGAAGCAGATGTTGGTCTCTGATTTCAGAATTATTCCTTTCCCTCTCCACAAGGACTTCCACCTTCTGCATGACTTTAAAACTCCCCCCACTGCTTTTAACTTGGCTGAAGATGAATATCTGTGTGAGCCATTGGCTGAAGTGCCTTTAATGACAGAACAGTTCATGAAAATAAAACCATCCTATCCCTAAAATGTACATTTCCCCCTTCTGAAAATGGAGTAAGCCTATTAATTATTTTCTTAAAGACTGAATCTCAAAATGGTACTGCTGACATTTATGGCGCATAAAAAATGCAAGTCTGTCTGATCTGTGAGAAATGAGTTTATATGATCTATTTTAAGATGAAAATATTTATCAAGAAAGACAGTTGCCAGTTAAGAACACAAACAGAAACAAAGCCACTTAAAGTAAGTTGTCCGTTTTTGTTTTAGTCTTTTCCATGCCAAGGACATGCTTCTCCCCAGAAGAGTGGTGCACAAAATAAGTGACATCTGGTGGCTTTATGCTGTAATAGAATGAGGCACCTCATTTCAATGCTGTTAACCAAATCAATTTTTAGATTTACTGCTTCTTAGCAAAGCTTTTCAGATGTTTTATTTATTTATTTTCATGCAGATACTTCTGAGGCCCATGGGCATCACAATCCCTCTTGCAGGGTAACAACTGCTGTTATCCAATTAAAGTGGGACTGTCATATTCACATCAGGAAAAACACAAGATGTTTTTCCCCCACAAAGGAATTTGGAAGGCACAGGAAAAGAGCACTAAGATTTAGCTGGGCAGCATCAGTAAGAATCACATAGAGCCAAGGCTGTAAGAAAAGCCTGTGCAGAATTTTGTGAAGGAAATCCTTCACCTGCTCCCATTATTCACATGCTCCAAGTAATTAATATCAACTTAGGTCTCTCCGAATTGTCTTTCATTGGATTTTAATTAAACCCAAAAGAAACAGCTGCATTTTTCATTCTGAGTGTAGCAGAATCCTGGTGGCTACAACTTTTACAAATTTGAAACAGCTTTTCCCCTTTTCATGCTTTATTGATCCTCAGCAATGGCCACATCTAATCCAGCCAAGCCTCCTGCACCTAAACCTGCACTCCAGACATAAAGCAATTACAACTCCCCTTCAAACTCCTCCAGCCAGAAATACACTTCTCTTTCAGAAAGCCATAAGCCTCTCCTGGATAATTAATAGAAGTACTGTCAGCCAGCCTCAATTAAAATTACAAAATTGCTGGCACTGCAATATCAAGGCTTGCAACACTAATTTCTGCAGTAATAAGTATTTATGGGGGAAAAAAAAAATCTGTAAGCACTATGTAACAGAAATGAGATGAAAGATAAACAGACTCTAAATATTTATCAGCAGAGGAAGTCCAAAAATATACCAGTAAAAATGGAGCGGATGGCAGCTAAATCCAGACCATGGAGGGTTCCTCGAAGGATGTGCAGGGAGGAACTTCATTTTCAGCTTGACATGGCTAAACCAAATTAATTCCTTCCTCCTATTCAATTGCTGCATAGAAACCCCCTGATGCCAAAAGGACAAAGCTAAAAATGTCCCCAAAGCCACGTCTGAAGGCTGCACTTGCGCCCTGCAGCAGTGCAATAAATAAAGAGTTGGACTTTGGGGCTTTTCCATCACTTTTAAGGCCTAAATATCCTTGAGAGGAATGTCCACCTGCATGCTTGGCTTCCCTCAGCACGGAAAGGGGGCTCCACATCTGCAGGATCTCCATAAAAAGGGGCCTCTGGGATAGCACAGCTACTGATGGATTATTTCAAAGGGAAATATTATTTCCTGCTCACATTCCCTCATCCCCGCCAGACATTATCTTCACCTCGAGACCTCCTGGCTGAGCTAAATAACATATGCACAGCTGAATGGCTTTAGCTCCAGCCACTCATCAAGAAGAAAACTTTTAAAGATCCCATTTCAATTTATTTTTTGAAATGCTGGCATGCTGAAGTCAGCAGGAAGACATTTCAGTGACTTTAATGAAGGCAGAGGTTCATCCAGAGAATTGCTGTTTGGAATGAACATAGAGTTTATGTTATCTCATTTGAAACCTTCCAAGTTTTCTGTTAAATGCAACTTAATGATATTTGCTATCTCGGAATTATTTGCTGTCACAATAGAGAAAGGAGGACATTAAAGCTGTGCAATGTAAAATTAGTGATGATGGATGGGATACTCTTGTTTCAGTAACAAGCATGTTTTTAATGCAAAAATATTAATTGTCATAAAGTGCCTGTTCATTTTGCAGTTTTGGAAAGCTTTAGCTTTGTAGGAATTGTAACAGTCTAAAAAAGATACTGTTGGTATTTACATATTTATCAGCATTTTCACGGCACATTTTTAGTGTTTTTTCTTATTTTTTCTTCATTCATTATCCAATGTACCAGCACAGCAAGACAAAAAAAATTGAAAACTGGAGAGATTACTACACTCACTTAATGGGTATCATTACAGGAAAACACTATCAAAACTCAGCAGAGGCTTTTTATGCATTCCCCTGTATTACACCAGAATGAGTTATTGCAACACTGACTCTGATGCTAAACCAGGAGAATGCTCAATCTGCACAGCTGAAGCAGGAATGAGCAGCAGGTGAGTGGAACCATCTGAGAGAGTTACTGACTCCAGGGAAAGCTGCTCCCTGACCTGCTCTGGGGTTACCCAGATTTTCCAGCCTTGTCACACTCCTTGGTGAGCACAGGGCCCTGAATCCCTCCAAAACTGGAAAACTGTTCCCACTCCCACGTCCTGGTCCCCCTCACACCGGTGAAGCCCAAAAGGTGAATTACTCCTCATCCAGCCTAATGCCAGATAAATCCACGTGGGATTTCCATGGATACCAATCCAGATCGCATTTACTCTGCTGTTTATTTTCATTTTGCTGATCTCCTCAGCAATGCTCAAAAATCTACTCTGAAGGGTTAAAAACTCCCTATTTAAAATCACCTGATGTCAGACAAATTTTTATTTCCTTTTTCCTCAGCTAGAGGATCAGCTCAGATTCCACTCTTCCCTTCTGCTCACCTCTCACATCTCATTTCTTGTTTTAAAGATGGTATAAATAGCCTTGCAAAGTAATTCTAATACTAAGTGTCAAGTGCAATAGTGGTTTCATTCTGATTTATCCTTATCTGATCCTCAGGCAAGTTAATCCTGAAGCTGAGAAACTGTCTTCAGAGCTTTATAATTGATGAAACTTTTCATCTAAATTATTTACTTTCCGAACGGCTCCGATGAGTCGCTCAGGGCATAAAGCTGTACTACTCCATGCTGGAGTGCTCAAGAACATGTTTTTGTCTTCTTAAATTAACAGCCCATCATTGCATCTCGTGCTGCAGTTTCTATTGGCAGTCTTTAACACACAGCAGGGTTTTTATCTGAATTTTTATCGCTTGCCATGGATGCAGTTACAACCCAGATGTCTCAGTGTTATCCCAGCCCGGAGCTCCAGGGAGACACAAAGCAGGCAGAGGATGTCTGATCCTGAAGGTGTCAATCTTACAGTGTGAACCAGCATTCCTTCCCTGGAATCACCTGGGCACGGGCTCCACACCTGATGGACAGGTTCAAAACCTGCTCCTCTTCCATTGCAAGAGCAGCACCCAAAATCCTTTCCAGAAGCAGCCCCAGGAAATGTCCTCAGGCTTCAGAAATCCCAAGGATGAGCTGCACAGCAGCAGCCCTAAAAATGCACTAGGAAGGGATGGAAGACAAGAGCAGGAGCCCAGTGAAATACATCTACAAAATGATGAACTTAAAAATTTGAGATTCATTATCCATTTAATTTACTTAACACTACCAATATCTGTTTAACATTATCTAGTATCTACAGAGCTGAGCAAGAAAGACAAATTGCAACTAAAAAGCAGCCAAAATCAAAGAGGCTGGGAAGGAATATTAGATAAGGTATTTGATGGGCTTGCAAGGAAGTGTTGGTTTTAAGAGCTGCTAAAGGATTTGCAGGAGATGAAGCTCCCCTGTGAGGAGCTGGGCCTGCAGGCAAACCCATCTCATTATGTGATACATTCTCCTAATAAACTATTAAACCATCCTTCTCCACTTCCTCCTATTTCTAGCTTTACACAGACAAACCTCCTGCCTGCCCCAGTCAAAGAGTCCTTTTTATCTGGATTAATAAATTCTGGCACTCAGACCATTATATCCCAATTTAGGCACAGCAAGGTTGACACTGGGCTCTTACATTTCCTCTAAATTATGGGCAAAACCTTGCAGAATCCTAATTTCTGCTACTTTTTTTCCTGAGGTCTCTCCTATTTGTTGGTATCTCACTACTCATTTGGTGCCAGTTCTAAAGCACTTTAATTAAGTGGTTTTTCTCCACACTATTCCAAGAAATTTGCCCCCTGAAATTGGGCAAAGCATCCAACATTACAAACTCACATCCATGTGCTGCCCATCCTCAGAGCACTCTTTTCAACAGTGTGAGGCTTCTTCCATCTCCTGAGTACACATGCAGCACATAAATCTTTTTTTTTTCCCCTTTGTATCTTGTAGAGTTTTTCATTTTTCAAAGCAGTCTTATCTTGTTTCCTCTGTATGACTTTGAACTTTACATTTTATCTTCACTCTTGTCTGACCTCAGAGTTCTTCCCAGCTCAAACTCACCTGTAACTCAATGACTTACTTGAAAGAAATTACCTTCCCTCTATTCCATGCAACCCTGAGAAGTTACGAGTCCAACTTGTATTTAAGCCAAACACCAATAAATGCAAAACCAAAGTAAAATATAATAATACAAAAGCCTTTTTCACTCTCATCAGTTTTTCTAATTTTATGGTTAGATAGCAGGGTACATTCACCCACACTGAAAATCAAGGTTTTTCTAGTGGAAAGAAATATCTCCTCATGAAACTTATTTTTTCCTACTGGAAGGCGTGAAGCAAATGCGAAATGTCAGTTTGAGTATTTTGCTATTTAGGTACAGAGCTGCACCTTTTACAGTGAAGAACAACCCATCTTAGATACAGATTTAGCCTAAAACCCCATTTATTTATAAAACACTGTGCTTATTTAGTGAGTAAATGATAGCACAATAAGTTTAAGAACATTCAGTGTGTATCTGGTGCTTCTTGGCATATAAACAAATAAAAGCCTGGCCTGCTCCCTTGCCACTCCATCCCACCAGTTCTGCATGGGATTGGGTTCATTTCCAAGGAAACCCATGGCACAGGAGCAGCCAGGTGCCCCCACCATCCCCAAGGCTGCAGGGGCTGTGGCTGCTTTCAGCAAACCAAGAGGGGAAGGGCCACAGCACCAGGAGTTCCAAAAATGTGTCTGGAATTGAGGTGAGCCACCTCGCTTTTGGGCAAGGACAGAAGGAAAGCAGCAGCCAGGTGCTGAGGTTTGGGAAACGAGTGTTCCGGGCAGCTCAGGCTGTTGTGGGAGTTGGAGGAAGGTGGATTTGGGAATGAGGAGAAGCAGTAGGTTGGTGCTGGAGGGTTGGTGCAGGAGAGGTGCTCTGGGCCAGAGTGATGGAGCACCAGTCCTGTGAGGAAAGGCTGGGGTGGGGTGTTCAGCCTGGGGAAGAGAAGGCTCCAGGGAGAATTTAGAGCCCCTGAAGGGGCTCCAGGAGAGTTGGAGAGAGA
Source organism: Passer domesticus (assembly GCF_036417665.1). NCBI lineage: Eukaryota > Metazoa > Chordata > Aves > Passeriformes > Passeridae > Passer > Passer domesticus. The sequence goes on from NC_087481.1 coordinate 54,997,411, forward strand.
CCTTGACAAGGGATGGAGTGATAGAAGATGAATGGCTTCAAAGTGACAGAGGGCAGGGTTAGATGGGATATTGGGAAGGAATCCTTCCCTGTCAGGGTGGTGAGGCCCTGGCACAGGGTGACCAGAGAAGCTGTGGCTGCCCTTGAATCCCTGGAACATCCAAGACCAGGTTGGATGGGTTTAAGGCAATCTGGGACAGTGGAAGGTGTCAGGGTTGGAACTGGATGAGCTTCATGTTCCCTTCCCACAAAAACCAGTCTGAGATTGTGACCTGCGGTGTGCTGCCACCAGAGGGGACAGAGTGTGCCAAGGGTCCCTCACTCCTGTTCTCATCCAGCACCTCACCAGGCCTCTCATCCTCCCCACAGCTGCCTTGTCACTGCCATCAGGACAACATTTTTCCTCCTGTTTCTTCTTTCAAGGCATCACCTGCCTGCCTCCCCTCAGAGGATGCTCCTTAAATCTAAAGCTTACAAGCCACGTTCAACAGCTGCTGGAAACCAGGTGTAACATAAATTAATAAATATTCCATGGAAAAGCTACATTAACTGCTTGCCCCTAAAGTGCTGTTTAGTGGCATGTCAGGCACAGCTGTGTAATCAAAGGATTACAGTGCTCCCATTGCAAGGCTCTCCACCTCCTCGGGAGCTTCCCTGGCTCCCTCGCCTGTAAAAACCCAGCCCAGGCACCAGGAGAGAATTGTAATCATGTCTTTGAGCCTGGGAAACACAACCCAGCAGGCTGTGGGGACAAACACAACACGTTTTCTGTCAGATACACAGGCAGCCACACAAATTTTTAAGAGAATGGGTCAGCAAAGCTCTAGATCATCTAGAATTTTAGTGAAACTGCAGTGTAAGTGGAGAGATGGGTGCAATTCAGGCTGCCTCAAAACAAGAACTTGCAGGAGGTTACAGATCCCTTCCCCTGAATAGCTGTGTTTAGACTCCAGATCTGACACCTCACTTGGTCAGCAAGCAAAACAAGGCACTTCACTAAAAAACATAAATAAGAAATGCTAATTTGTGGGGGAAAGCTGTGGAAAAATGCTCTTATTGGAAATCTACCATGGTTTTCCACAGCACTTTGGATTATTCTATCTGAGCAACCTAACTCCAGCCAAGGAGTACAGTGGGAATTTAGAATTACCCCTCCCTGTGGGAGGTATGGAGGAAAACAGGTGGGTTAAAGGGGAAAATGGGAGTCTAGAACCAGCAATTAACGAGCCCTGCTCAAATCAGGGCACATCTTCTGCAAACCCCCTGAGATGTTTGAAACAGTGTTCCACATCAGGTAAGAACCCAGAGCAGCACTGAGTGATTTAAGAGCACATCTCATTGGAATTTATGACTGTGGGATATACATTAACTGTAGGGGTAATTAGGAGGGAGAGGGGAATATCAGTATCTGTTTATGTCATGGCTTTTCTTCACCTAAGTGATGCAGCTGTGCTGGAAGAGAAGTGCAGTTGGGTGTTCCAAGTTCCTAAATCCACATGTCATTTAGGTGAGATCAGCCCTCTGCTGCCAGCTCACCTCGGGAGAAATTCAATCAGCACCCAGTGGTGACACAGCCCTGAGCTACAATAGTGAGATTTTGCTCTGTGGACATATAAGGAAGAAATCACTGCAGGAAAAGTAGCTTATGAAAGGAAGGATTCCCTTCCTAGTCAGCAGAGGAGCTCCACAAGAAATCCCTGGCAGAGTTTGCTGCCACCCCACTTGATCTTCAACACAAACCAGTGCTCTGAGAGGTGCTTTAGGACCAGCCCATCCTTAAAACTGAGATCACTTGGGCTGCCAACAAAAGCTTTGAGCACTGAACCTCCCCATTCTCACAGAGCTCCTGCCACAGGTTGCTTGAAATAATGTTAAAATAGAACACAAGCAGTACCTTATTTGCATCTCTGTGATTATGCCTACATAAAATCCCTGTTCATGCTGCTGGTGATTACACACCTTCATCCTTCCCCCCCAACCACATGAAATAATTCAAATATGAGAGTCTGCTTCACCCTTCTCATTTATATGATTTCCAGATACCTGCTTTTAGTTTAGCAATGAAGATAAAAATCCATTACTGCCTTCCATTGCATTAGTGGAATTAAGTGTTTTGCAATGTAAATCTCCACTGTTTGATCATGTTCCTGTTACAAACCATCAACTAAAACACTCTGAATTTGAGATTAGTCCTCCTATGACAAAATCTGAACCATAAAACTATTTTCCTATTGATTTCAGAACTGCACAGTGGCTACAACTCACAGACACAGGATCTAAGTGCTGTTAAAAAAAAAAAAAGGAAAGAAAGAAGGTAGTTTCACTACTAAATCTTCATACAAGTAGTTTCCTCCTTTCTGCATTCAAATTGATTTTCTTTCTTTTGGCATGTGAAGAGCCAGATGAATCCTTTGACTCAATGCCCAAGAGTGAAATGGCACCAGCAGCAGCAGAGAAGCTCTCAGGGCACGAGACGTGTGACAACATTTTAATCACTGACAAAAAGAGGCTTCAAGGCAGCTACTCTGTCAGTGTTTGCTGGTTTTAAGTGAGATTCACTGTTTGTGAGTGACTGTATATAAGAAACAGTCTATATTATATATATATATATGTTTTTAATATAGCTATGTCTATAAATAGCACAGATATAAATATATATGTATGGGTCATGTCCATTTGGGGATGTTTTATTGGTGGAAATTTCCCTCTCTGCCAAAGATCAAGCAGTCCCCAGTCAGCATCAAGTGCAGTGCTGTTCAATCAGGTGTTTGTTTATCCAAACGAGCACATACGATTTGCAGTTAAACCTTAAAAATATTTATTTTTCATGAGCAGTTCCAGCAAACTTTGAGATTTAATCCATGATGTGCCCAGCTGGCCACTCCGCTCCTTCTTTTAAGTCTCAAAACACAAAAGAACGTGTTTGTTCTACAGGAGATGATGATGATGGGTTTTTGGTCTGGCTAACCATTCAAGAAGTGAAACCATTCTGATGTCATACGCAAGGAAGTCAGTGTGAAGGGGACTTTAGGACATAGCATGATCTAATAAATAAAATAAAATTTTTAAAAATACAAATCTGAGAGTTTAGTAGGTGTTTGGATGCACCATCCAAGCAATACTCTCACACATCCTATTAACCTACAAATCTGTCTGTGCCTAAGACACTCAGATCACTGCAGAGTACGGCTGTAGTATTACAATGAAGCAGCAGAGAAAATTTAAAAAAAAAAAATAAAAGAAGAAGAAAAAGAGAAGCCCATATATGAGACCGCCAAAGTTCAGCTGGTGAATCGTTGCTTAACAGACTCTGACCATAATAACCCGTCACTGAACCTTGCCTGCATTCTCGGCAGCTATGAAGCTATTTTTACCAGCCAACAGCTTGCATTTAAGAAATCCCCCTCTTCACCCAAAAATATTCACCGCGAGCGGCAGCATCCACGCCCGGCTCGCTCCTAGGTGGGATGCGCTGCCGGGATGCAATGGCTCTTTCGGGAAAGCCCCGTCCAAGTGCTGCTGTCCCCGGCTGCGGGCAGTGACAGCACCCGCGCAGCGCTGTCCCCGCGGGGTCCCGCGGAGCACGGCCGCGCTCCGGGCCGCCTTTCCCCGCTCGGGGCTGCCTTTCCCCGCTCGGGGCTGCCTTTCCCCGCTCGGGGCTGCCTTTCCCCGCTCCGGGCCGCCTTTCCCCGCTCCGGGCCGCCTTCCCCCGCTCCGGGCCGCCTTCCCCCGCTGCTGCCGAGGCTCCGGGGATGCCCTGGCAGCGGCCGGGGTGCCGCAGCCCGCGGGGAGCGGGGACAGTCCCGCGTCCCCCGGCCGGAGCCCCGCGTCCCCCGAGCCGAGCCGTGCCCGGCGCTGCCCAACTTCCCGCAAAGTCCCGCTGCCTGCAAACTTGGGGAGCCGCGGCCTGGGGACCCCCCACCATCCCATCCCATCCATCCCATCCCATCCCATCCCCGCGCTCCTACCTCCGCCGCCTCGGCTCCGCTCTGCCCCGCGCCCGCCGCCTCCGCCGGCTCTGCCCTGGGGGAGGGGGGCGGAGGACGAGGAGGAGGAGGAGGAGGAGGAGGAGGAGGAAGGGGGAGGGAGCAGCCCCGCCGCTCCCCGGCCGCGCTGCGCAGCCCGGGAGGCGGAGTGCGGCCGCTCGGCTCTGCCCCGGGGCGTGGGGGTCCCCCCGGGCTGGGGCTGCGGGGATGGGTGCGAGCGGAGCGGGGGCAGCGCCGCGGAACCCCCGGGGCTGGGGCTGCGGGGCATCCCCCGAGCCCCAAGACCCGCCCGTGGCAGCGCCCGGGGATGGATGCAGAGAATCCAGGAGATGGGCCGCTCCTGAGCTGTCCGACGGGAATTCGGGCTGTCCCGATGTTGTGTGCAGGCAGAGGTCAGCCCGAGGAGACTCTCGGCACGGCTGGGGTGCTGCTGGGGCTCCGAGGCTGGAGAGCCAGAGCTGCCCTGCTGCGCACCTGGCAGGCGGCATCAGCATCCTCTGCCCTGCTCCGGGCTTGGAACGGCGACAGCGCAAACGTGGAAAAGGATCCAAAGTCTTCTATCAGTTGAATGCAAAGTTTGTTAGCAACGAGATCTTACATATGTGTGTGTGTATATATATATATATGTATATGTGTGTGTGTATATATGTATATATATGTATATGTGTGTGTGTATATATATATGTGTGTATATGTATGTGTGTATATATATATGTGTGTGTATATATATGTGTATGTGTATATATATGTGTGTGTGTATATATATATATGTATATGCGTGTGTGTATATATGTGTATATATATATGTGTATATATATATGTATATGTGTGTAAAGTGAGTATACCAAAAAACTGTGAAACTGTCCAAGGGCAAGCAGAGATTAAATTTTAAGAAGGAATTCTTCCCTGTGAGGGTGGGCAGGCCCTGGCACAGGATGCCCAGAGTAGCTGTGTCTGTCCATGGATCCCTGGCAATGTCCAAGGCCAGCTTTGGCTTGGAGCAATGTGGGATAGTGGAAGAAGTCCCTGCCCATGGCAGGAGGGTTGCAACAAAATGGTCTTTAAGGTCCCTCCCATCCCAAATTGTTCTGTGATGATAAATATATGGTTAAATGTATAGTCTGGTTATTAAATCTGTGACACAGATCCCTTCTGAGATGCAGCACACACCATTTCCCTCAAAGGTTTGATGCAACACTTGCAAAGCCAATATTATCAAAGGAAAACTCTTCATATTTCCCTCCTTACACTGTTAAGCTTAAATCCATTGTTTAATACTCAGCAATATTGTTTCTAAGAGTTTGAAGTGATGAAGCACAAGCTGAACATGAAAGAACAGTGAATTCTCTATTTTAGTACTTCCTTTTGTGATCAAGCCCATCTTTGGTTTTAACTTTCAGAAGCATCTAAAACTCAGCTCTGTGGGAATCTGTTTTGCAGTGAAACCATATGTACTTTAATAGTAAAATGCAAAGCAGAAGTGTATAAATTACACAGCTCTGATTGGGAGCCAAACAAATTAAGGATTTCAAGCAGGTGATTGTGCACCTGTAAGACCATATAAAAACTTTTGAAAGCTTTTAAAAGCCATACATGCACACATTTCCAACAGCCCCACTTATGCATCTCTGTTCAGATCAAATCTGAATCTCACCTGGTTTTAGAGAAAAAAAAAACACCCAGAAAAAAGACCCTGATGAGGTGACACCTGTGATTTATAAAATACTCACACATATTCAGCATTTCTGTTTTGAGTTAAATATGCTGCCCTCCAAGGCCTTTTTTGGCCTCGTGGGATGCTCTGAATAGCAATTATCCTTAGCCAGATTTCTGTGTAATTACACTCCCTTCCTTTTTCTATATTTTTAAATAACAAAAAATCAAAGAAGCTGTCATGAAAACAAGATCTTCATTCCCTGGGGAAGTCTCTGTTTACATTATTCCTCACCAAGCAGCAGCTGGAGTAGAAATCTTGGTGGTGTTTTCCACACGTGGTAGCTCAAACTTCCATAAAGGCACTCCATAAAGGCCGAGTCTGCCCATCTCACAGGCACTTACAGACTGCCTCCAGTGTTACCTGGAGAGATGGGGAGGAAAACACAAACTTTAATGGCATAATAAATCCCTCTCCAGGAACAGTGTTACCAGGAAAAATCACAGAATCAAAGAATGGTTTGGGTTGGAGGGACTTTAAAGCCCATCCAGCCCCTGCCATGGGTAGGGACACCTTCCACTGTCCCAGGTTTTTCCAAGCCCTGTCCACCCCATCCTTAAACTCTTCCAGGGATGAGACAGCCACAGCTTCTCTGGGCACCCTGTGCCAGGGCCTTACCAACCCCACAGGGAAGAATTTTTTCCTAATATCCCATCTAACCCTGCCCTTTGTCAGTTTGAATCCATTACCCCTTGTCCTGTCACTACATGCTCTTGTAATGATTGCCAGAGGAAGGAAAATCAGAATAAACAGCCTAAAACTCTGAAAGCTAAGACTGACCTTTAATTCTCATGATTCAGAGTTCAAAGAGGAAGGAAATGAAGAAGTTTCAATATAGAAATTATAGTAGAGCTATCTCTGACTAGATTGGGTTTCATAAAAAGAAAGGTCCTGACCTCCACCTCTGTAAATCTGATTTCTGCTGGTTGCCATGCTTACTCTGCAACATATGAAGAATCATCCCACTTTTAAAACAAGTTTGTACATATTTCTTAGCTCTGAGCAGGCTTATGTGATGAAAAAGATGGGCGAGTCCTTTAGCAGTGTTGAAAAGCAGGCCCTCAATTAGTGGTGCAAACTTGTGAATTTAAAAGGTGATTTTTTTAACCATGTAAGTCCTTTCTCCTTGCTGCTGGCTGTGGCTTGGGGCAGAAATCTGGTGGACAGGTCCAGTGGCTGTGTTTGCCAGTAGCAGAGCTGTGCATTTATAGCCAGATTTAACTCTGGGATAAATAAATCAGATTGTGTCCTCAGAGCACCGCTGTAATGGGATGCTAATCCCAGAAAAAGGGCTGCTTTTCCTCCACGTGCCTCTCCCAGCATCAGCATCTCTGGGTTATTCTCACAGAGAGGGCTTAGAAATGCAGATGTTTCTGCTTTGTGCTTCCTCTCTCCCAAACTCATAAAGCAGAGGAAGGAGTTCATTGCCCGCAAGGACCGAGGAGGATTTTGCTTCCCACTCCAGCTGCTTTTGGGGAGCCCTTTTCCCATGACCTCCATCCCCAGGCACTGCTTCCCAAAGCCCTTCTCAAGGGATGCTGCTGCAGGGTGCCAGCACAAAGTGATATCCTCACATCAAATCCTAATTTCACCAGAAACAGATGCGGAAAGTGACAGGAAAAAACCAAAACTTCCCCAAAACATCTCCATCCCCTTTGTGCCACGAGCAGCCGGGAGCAAAGGGACCTGCCACCTCCCCCAGGGGACACCTGCAGGACTCCCCTTTCTCAGGGAAAGCAGAGGTGTGGTGGGGCTGGAAGCAAACAACTTCCTGGGTAAAAAAAAAAAAAAAAAACAAAAAACAAAAAACAACAAAACCCTGTAAATCCAGCCGGGAGTTTCCGTGCAGTGAGCCTGGAGAACCACCAGGTGCTGTGGATGTTGTATTTAACAGCTCAGCGCTGAGCAGAGCCGCAGCTCAGCCTAATTCCAGCCTAATTCCATCCTGATGGATGCAGGCTGGGTTTAGGATGTGCAGCCACAGCCCTCCAGCACCTCCAGACATTGTTTCAGCTCTTCTCCCAACTCCAAGGCTGTGAGTTGGTGCCGTGAGAAAATTGCAGGGAGATTTGCTATTCTTAGTTGTCTGCTCTGCCATTAAAATATTGGTGTAATTCTCACTGGAATTAATGGAATGTGTATATTTTAAAGAAATGCATTATTACTCTCATTTTGCCCCTGGTATCCTGGCAACAGGCACATTCACATCACTAATTTCATATCTTGCACATCCTTCAGCTCTGAGTAAAGGGTATATCAACCTTCAGATACTCTGAATGCCTTTTTTTGCTGTTTTCCCAACTTGGGCTGGGAATCATTCTTCTTGGCATGCACATCCTTGGAATGCCTCTGGGAATTCATGCTCAGCCTTTAATTGAAGACAATGCCTTTGTCCCTGGAACAGGCAAAAAATTAAAACTGAAACTTGATTAGGTGAATGTGGCAGAATCTGGTTTCCCACAAATGGTCTGTTAGATTTTAATGATTTTTAGATTTTAGTTGCCTTTTGCCTGATGCCATTCTTTCATTCTGAGCTGTGTGTCCTTCAGCACCCTCCAGAGCTCCCTTTTACTGGTGATCTTTATGCCCTCCAAGTACTTGTTGAAGGGTATCATTCCCCTCTTAGTCATCATTTAGCCAAGTGATGCATATTAAATTCCTTTAATCTTCACTCATAACTCAGTCTCTTCCGACCTTTAATCATTTTTATTACTCTTCTTATGAATTTCTTCCAATTTGTCTGCATCTCTCTGGCAATGAGGCACCCAGGATTTACTGCCTTGTTTTAGATATGCTCTCCCTGCAGCAATGCAGAAGATGTTCCCTCCTGCTACTTTCATCCACCACTGATTTAACAATATGCTGGAGTTGTGAGGTAGCCGGGAATCAATTAAAATAGAATTTAAATGCTTCAGTGCTCAGAGTTACTATAATTCTTTTGTGGCACCAGAAGCCTTGGAGCCTGTGAATACCTGCTGCTTCTGGAGGCACGTGTTTGTGATTCCCAGGGCAGGCAAAGCTTTGAAACCTGCTGCATGCACAGCTCTGTGAGCCTCTGTGGGGATGTGAAGGAGGAGTTATGATCCAGGAGACAGCTGGAGACGGGTTCAGATTGGCACCAGGAGCAGCTCACGTGTGACAGCTCCACGCTGCTCCTCCTGGAGCTCCCAGAGAGGTGACAGCACCCAGGGGCTCGTCACAGCAGTGGCAAAACTGAGGGAGGCAGCAGCCCAGAGCTTGACATTAGGTTGCTTCAAGCTCTGTTTAAATGGTTTGCTTTAATAAAATATTAAATTTAAAAAAGTCTTTATACATCTGCACTGCTTTAGAGCTTTGATTAATGAAGAGCTTGAGATAGCTGAGCAGCAGATTAAATGATGAAAGATGCTCTAAGACTTCTCAGATCTGCTAAAATGATCAGGTGGCTTCTGTGTCCCCACCATCGTGTGTGGTTTTGATCCAAGGCACACACTGGAGTCAAGAGGATCTCTGCTCCTGGTTCCTGTTTTCCCATCTGAGCAACCCTGTGGTTTCACACTGCTCTGGTGGATAAGGAGGGAAGGCTATCACTCCTGGAGCTGTTTAGTTCCTCTTACAGAACATTTTTCCTTTTCTGTCCCATACACAAACTGTGGCTCCCAGATGTATTTTGTGTTCTCACATTTGGTCCCTGAGCCTCTGGTGGGGAATTTAAGGTCACTGGGCCTTTACATTCACACTCCAACGCCCTGAGTTTTCACTTTCATGTCATTTATTACTCCTCCTCCAGCCTCTGAATTCAAAATGAAGCATTTAAAATTTGATCAGGGATGTGTTCTAATGAGTGCTTGGATTATATGTGTGCCTTGTTTCCTTAAGTGATTTTTACCCTTCTGTCTACTTCCAGAAAAAAACAGATTAACTTCATTTTATAGGCTCTTTTCCCTACATACCCCAGTCTTTCCCCTTTCCTATCTGTTGCTCTTCATTCATTAAGTTCCTTGCAAACCCCAGCCTTCAACAGTGGCTTAAGAATTAATAAAACAGCTTGTGGCATGAAGCACATTTACATACAAGTCGTGTGAGTGCACATATGAATCTTCCCTTAAAAATTATTTACAATCTGGATAAACATCTCATAGTGCTGAAGGGAAAAAATGTTTATTTTCGCCATAATTTATAAATATTTCAAGTACCAAGGCTGATTTGTTAATGCTGAGTTTGTGGGGTCTACTTGCATAGACATGGCCTGTGCCATCCTGATTTTTCCTTCAGGAGCAGAGGATGGTCCCTGCCCCTGTACGACTGCAAAGAGATTAATTTCTCAGCCTGCTTTTGCTGTATTAGCCTTCATTTTACATACACAAATAAAGTAATTTAACTTGTTAGATGTTCTATGAAAAGTACCAAGATAGACCAACTGTCTTTACCTTCAAAGTTATGAAAACCATTATTAAAAAGATGTATCATGTAACCTCCTTGCTGACATAATGATAAATGTTTCCTGCGAGTGTTATTCTATCTTCTAATTTCAGAAAAATTAATATACCTTTTTTCTGCCTTTTTTTTCTTCCTTTTTGCTAGCTCAGGCCTTGTTACAAAGCCATTTTAATTTGCAATCATTCTTCCAGTGCACCTGCAATGATAGAGCTGATAAACACTTTCTTAGATGATAATTTTTAATGACTACCACGATTGCAAACTGAATTCTGGCTTTAGGAAGAATGCCAGAGATGGCAGAAAACTGAGAGACAGAAGAAATAGCATGGGAGGGATGCACTTCATCCAATAATTATATTGAGCAATTTGGTCTGGAGGAAGGTGTTGGGGGTTGGATAAGATGAGCTTTAAGATCCCTTCCAACTCAAAACACTCTGTGCTTCTGTGATTATCTATTCTTACTGCATTTTATTTTTTCTGGTAACTTCCTACTCACACAGTTAAAAACACTGCCATGCTCAAATCCATCAAAAATCTCTCAGTTTCTCCTTTTTTCCCAGTGCCTAAAATCTGAAACATAAGAGCAGGGTTCCTGCACACTGCTGCTATCTTGCTGAATCAGGCAGTTTGGGGCAAAGCCAACTCCTGTGACTCCTGTGGTCTCGCATGAGGAATTGCTTCTGTTGGAGAAGCGTTGACCATTTAATATACAGTGCTCATGACTCACCATATATTCCCAGAGCACTTGGAGGTATTTCCATGCTGTCTCTGTATTTTTACAACCTAAACATATTCCCCTGGAGATTTATGCAGCTTTACATTCTTTTCTCTCATAGACATTTCCAGGAGTTTTATGAGGGAGCAGAGAGGGAGCCTAACCAGCGCGGGCAGCTCGCTTAATTTAGCACAGTCCTGTTCTTTCCAGTTCACCCACCTGCAAAATGGGAATAATAATAAGCACTTAAGGGAGAATATTCACATGTCTAGCTTGAGACCTTTAATGTTCATCTCTCCAGAGGCTCAGCAGAGAGAAACAGCTTCTAATTCAGATGCTTTGAATGGGCTTCTAATGGAGCTTGCTCCTCTTCTGGCAGTCAGGGAGACCAAGTTCTCAGCTCCTGCACCCCTCCATTAGGCATTGGGTGACATTGCCAGAAGCCAGGCACTGTGAACATCCTCTTTCATGGCTCATCATGCAACCACTTCCACGCTCAGCTTCCCACTGGTGGAGCAATACCTGATTAACTCCATGGTTTTCCACATCTTCAGAGTGGAGTGGGCTGTGGGATGAACACCATGCAGGGCCCCAGTGATCACTGAAAAAAATGAGCATTTCAACAGCACTTTGTGTGTGTTAAACCCAGTGGAAGCACTATGAATTATCAATATGGCCAGTCATTAGTATTCATTAGGGCTCAGAACAAACTACTGAGACTCAAATCCTCCCGTTGCGGTCTCTGGTTGCAATCGTGTGACATTGAGCAAGTCACTTCTCTTGTCCTCATTTTTCCTTGTCATTAGGACCTCTGCATCATCCCTGAGTGTGATGTGAACCTTAATAAGGCTTGAAAAGGGCTTTGGGAACTTGTGCTGAAGTGGGAAATATTAATGTCAAGCACTGCTGTAACAGCAGATGAGACGGAGCGAGCGCCTCATCCCCATCCAAAGGGCTCGGAGCGGTGCCATGGAGCACTTCAATGCCTTGTGGATCCTGCCCAGGAACACTGGGGACAGAGAGGCACACCGAGCCAGTTCTGCTCTCACTCAGAGCCAAGAAGCACCACCAGGGAGTTGAGATTTGGAAAACTCATCCCTGTCTTGCTTTTCTTCGGGTTGCACAGGCAAGCTGCCTGTTGGTATGCACAAATGGATATTTAGGCTTCTAAACACCCGCTCCTGGACACAGAAATGCAATTTGGGACTGTATTTAGCATGGAAAGTCTGGCACAGAAATCAATCTTTATTTCAGAAAATCTTCTCTTCAGTGTTTAGCCTTGGTGTTGATTATATGAATTAGATCCCTATTACAAATGAGCCTCATGTCCCAGAAACTAATGTGTTGTGCTCAAGAAGCAAGACTTTCTGCATTTCATCATCATTCTGTTCCTTAATGATTCCTCTTTCCTGGCAATGATGAGAAATGTTTATTTCCCTGGAGGATTTCTGGATGGTGAAATTATGGTGTTATTTGTGGGCAGTGGATGCTGCATTAACCCGCCAAGGCTGCATTGCCATCTTTTAATCATTCCGTTTGGAGAGCTGGCCACCTTCCTTCACACCTCTGGTTTCCACAACCCCCTTTGGCCACTTTTAATCTATTCAATCCACTTTTATGCTGGAGACAGTGGCTGCCAGCTCCTGCCTGCTCGGAGGCATAGGAGCAATACAAAGTGACAAAGTGACAGTGAGATAAACACTACTGAGAGGCCTTAGTCTGCATTTTGAGGACTGCTGTAAATCAGAGTGATGGAGAGAGACAGATTAGTGGTGCCAGCGTAGAGAGGTGAATGTGCCTGCTGGGATCTACATATTCCTGTAAAATGCATCTACTTTTCATTTATAGCTAGTGATAGAAACACTGTCATAATGTTGTGGAAAAGGATATGTTGACAGCAAAGTCAGAGTCTTGCACAGTTCCTCAGGCTCTGCAGGAGTCATTTATGGAGTCAATGAAGGTTCCTACAGTGCTACAGCCACATTTTCTTATTTCCATCTCCAGTTAGAAGCAGAGCAATATGTTATTCTACATGATCATATTAAAGGAATTCTTCATTTCATGTCTTGTAACTTCTGTCACCAGGTGTTGGCTGACACTCTCCATGCTGTTGTAGAATCCAGCTGCCTTCCCCAAACTGAAAACCCAAAGACAAACACCTGAGATGACATGAGTTACATACCCAAACATACATTTGATGTTTGAGGCAACTTCAGCTAAAGCAAAATCTTGGTGAATTTGACCTCCCCCACCAAAAGACTGCACTTAAGACAGTTACATCAGGCCTGAAATTTGCCATCTGCTAAAGCAGAGAACCCTAAAGTTAAATTCACCATTGGAGCCAATGCTCGGTTGCTCTTCAGTTACCATCTGCAGTTTTTTACATTGCTTTTTATTCTGTTAAATTTATGCCTTAGTGTGTAAAAATGTCCCCAAACTACGAAAGCAAATGAGCAGTGTGACAGGGCTCAGCCCAGTAAAGACAATAACTTTGACATTATCAGATTTTTCAACTTGAAAATCTCAAGGCTTAATCTCACATAAACTCTTGGTTTTACAGCAATCTCTGCTAAGTACTGGAAATCTTGCAATATTTATTCCCTCTGACTTCACTCCCAGCACACTGGAATTTCCTCTATGTTGTAGTAACAGAGAGCTCTTTGCTCAGAATTGATTCTTCTCTCTGCTGCACAACCTACAACCACTGGTATCAGCAGCTCCTGTTGGAGTTTTTAGGCCAGCACAGGTGAAAAAAATCATGCAAAAAAGCTTTGGTGCTCAGCTGCATGTGCTCAAATTCAGCCTACATATGGACAAAGGGGAATGTTTGGGAAATGTACAAGCACACAAAAAAAATCACCATATTTGATGATTTGCTCGCAGGTGACTTTTTCTTTCATGCAAAGAGATGCAATTTAAAAAAGAGCAAAATTCCCTGTGGTTGATTCATTCAGCTTTTTGGATGAGAAGATGCAGAACTGCCTAGAATGGCAGTGTAGCCCTATTGCTTTTTTTTTTTCTTTTCTCTTCTGGTTCAGACAAGAAATGTCAGTGTGACCCATCTGCTGGAATGTGAGCAGAGCCCCAGAAGACCCACACACAGCCTGGAAGACAAGTGCCCATATGGTGTCTGCATTCATTCATTGCAGAGCTGGTAGGCAGCAGAAATACCTCAGGGAAGAATTGGGGATGAGAAGATATTTTTAATAAACCAGACTGCAGTGATCTATAATGGGAAATAATCACCAAGCCTTTTCCACAAATATCTAAATTTCTGTCTTTCCTACTTTCCCTTCCAGTGCTGGCATAGAAAAAACAGAAAATAAAGGTTTCTTGTACTGTAAAACACTCAAATATTTCCCAGTTACCGGTGCTGTACTGTATCAAGGTTACTGTTAATGTTATTAATATTAATTTTCATTTACACCGCTGCAAAGCCATTAATGTGATAAGAATGTTATTATCTTTATAGCAATAAGTATTTATTAAAAGCATGTACAGTGAAAATTGGTAATAAGATGAAGCAGTGCAAAGTAGAATGCAATGAATCCCTTAGGAAGAATAATAAAGATTTCTGGCTCTTTTTATTCCTCCCAACAACTTCAGAGTATTTAAAAAAAAAAAAAAAGGCAAGATAACAAGGCAGGTTTGAAGTCACTTATCAGAATTTGCAAGGGCTCTGAATGTTTATCCTCAGTGAAAGCTGGAAGGATCCATTTCTGGAAAATTATTGTTGCCTGCCCTTTTAGCAAGAAACTGTCTTGCTGTTTTTGTTTAATTAACTGCCTGTGTCAATTACTGCCTGCAAATAACACAAAGTATTGCCCAGTGAACTTGGGAAGGCTCTCAGAAGCCACCGGGGTGTTGTGAGCTCCCTCTGCACTCCCTGCACATCTTTTGAGGGTGGGAGGTGATAAAATTCCCCTTTTCTGTCCATTTATTCAAGGAAATAAAAATAACCCATCATTGCTCACTGGTTGAAACCTGCTGTGAGTCCTCCACCACCCCTGGAGGAAAGGCCTTTGTCAAAGAAGTGGGGTCAAAGCTGGGTTTTGGTGAAGGAAAGGGAGGATTGGAGGTCTTCAAGACAGGAATCTTCCCTTGCAAGCCAGACTGCACTCTCTGTCTCTCCATAATGTTTAGTTAATGGGAGTAAGGTGAATTAAAAAGGCTGAAAATATTCCCTGGAGAAAACCAGGTCCCCAGTGAGTACAAGAAACTGAATTTGTGTCATACAATAAAATCTGTGCTTCCATCCCAAGCTGAAATATTTGCTGTATTCCCCAAGGCTCCATGTTTGCTGAGCCTTTCCTGTTGTCCTGGCCAGGGCGTGCAGTGGGATGCTTCACTCCGACTTCCACTCACCCCCTGCACCTCTGCCCTGCCAGATCGGGCACTCCTCTTCCTCTCTCTCCTGCCACATCCCTCGAGTTCCAGCTCCACAATCAAGCTTTATTCTTGCTCCTTTTCTCTTCTCTTTTTCTGCCAGGAGAAATTGTGTTTGGATTGATGCTCCGCCGCTGACCCCGGCTGCCGGGCTGGCAGCTCCATGGAGGTAGAGCATTCCCAAACCCCAGGAGCACAGAGCCAGCTCTTCCTCCGTACTCTGTGTTCCCTGCAGCTCTGCTGGACACTTCCTCAGGCAACAAGGAATCTCACCACTGGCTGCAGCTGAGGCTGGCAAGTGCTGCTGCCCGAAAAAATGACAATCTATTTTTTCCTTTTCAACTGGTCGCCAGCTGAGCGAAGGCTGCTGGTGCTTTCTGCTTTGGGGAGCTGAAAAGGTGACCTCTGATTAACTTTCTGGGCCAATGACCTCTTACATTTACTGTAGCCAAGGAGCACAGCTCAGTTTTTAACTGCTCCAAAAGTCCTCTCCCTTATCCAAAGTCTCCCTCTTTCCATCCCAGTGCTGGGCCAAAAAAGTGACAGGACAAGTGTTACTGACATGTATGGTCTTTATTGAATTGGATGCAATTCTGACCAAAGTACCCAAATTCCAGGAAGATACAACCAGAAAAGTTTCACCACCAAATTTGGGGGTTTCTTTTGGAGTGCAGCTTTTCCGTAGGGAACTCTTTTCAGTAGATTTGAAGGCTTTGGGCTCTTTCCAATCACCATCCACAAAAAAGACTGGTCCCCCTCAGATTTAGTTGTTGGGGATAATTGACTGTGGGGAGGATTTTCCGTGCTATATATTCAATATAATCTGTACCTGGACTCCAGACTTTACTTTCAATTTGTACAGAGATAAGAAACACCACAAGAGTAGAGTGCAATGCTAATTAGGTTCAGTTTCCCTCCTGTCTGGTTGCCCCAGCACAGTTCACTGATTTTATTTGTGGATAGATTGGAGATATGTTCACATATTTTTAACTCTTCTGCCATGGACAGGGACACCTTCCACTGTCCCAGGCTGCTCCCAGCCCCAGTGTCCAGCCTGGCCTTGGGCACTGCCAGGGATCCAGGGGCAGCCCCAGCTGCTCTGGGCACCCTGTGCCAGGGCCTGCCCACCCTCACAGGGAAGAATTTCTTCCTATGAACAGGGTAAAATGGAGGTGAAAAATCATACCTAAAGTGATGCATTTGTTGTATGTCCCAGATCCTTCATTTTTGCCTTTCTGTTTGAATTCTCTTCCCTCAATGTTACAGCTCTAGCTTTGATTCATCCCAGCAGAATCAACAATCTTTTGTAAAATGTTCTTTTCAGTCCAAGTCCTTTCTGTGATAACAACAAAAACAGTACAAAAAGACGATTTGGATTATGTTTATATGTGACTAGACTATTGATCTCACAGCCCGGGAAATGAAAAATAAGATGAAATGTGATTTTTAAATCTGACCAGGAGGAGGGGATCAGGATGAAGCCAAGCACAAGTCAGTGGGTAGTGTGATTCTGCAAAGAATCCACCTCAGAAAATCAATTTTCAGTGTTTGTACGACACAAATTCAGTTTCTTGTGCTCACTGGGGACCTGGTTTTCTCCAGGGAATATTTTCAGCCTTTTTAATTCACCTTACTCCCATTAACTAAAGATTATGGAGAGACAGGGAGTGCAGTCTGGCTTGCAAGGGAAGATTCCTGCCTTGAAGACCTCCAATCCTCCCTTTCCTTCACCAAAACCCAGCTTTGACCCCATTTGTTTGACCAAAGCCTTTCCTCTGGGGATGGTGGAGGACTCACAGCAGGTCCTTCTCTGAACTTCACTGTTTCTTTGGTGAAGAAAACCTACTTATTCCTGTCACAAGGTCCTTGTACCCCACCCCCAGCTGTTCAGGCTGCTCCTCATTTTCCCCAGCACTTGGCTTGCCATGGCCATCATGAGGCACATTGGTCTGAAGGGACGCCTCTGACAGCGCGCCGGGAATTTGTTTCTTCCTTCTCCTACTGTAAAGCATTCTTCCTTCCCCAGCCTGCCCTAGAGAATCTAATTAGGGGCCTAATTACCACCCCCATACAATGCCCTGGCTGACCTTGGCTGGCTGGTGTTCTCAAGCCTTCCCTTGTCAATCCAGTTTTGGGCCGCGGGTCTGCGGGGTCTGTGCCGCTTCCTCTGCGCTCCACTCAAGGCTTATTTTTATTCCCTCCTCCAACGAAATTGAACTGTGAAAGCACTGTAAATTTTCAGCCTCGAGAGGCTCTTCATTAAGCAACAAATAACTCTCTGCACCTCCTTGATATTGCCCTCCTGTTGGCTGTTTGTCACACGGCGCTTCCCCCCTGCTCAGCCGGCTGTGGCCGTTCCACTCAGCTGACAGAGCTGCTGCTGGCCAGAAAAATTCACATTACAGCCTGTTTGCAGAGCCTCTGACTTCAATATAGAAGCAACAGCGTCATTTTTATCCTTATTTGGCTCAAAGTGCTCGTGCTATCTCACTGTTGTTATCAGATGTCAGCGGGCAGTGTTTCACACTGGTGCTATCCTACAGGAATTGGTTTTTACACCTCCAGCCCCACTGCTGTAGCTAATGGTGCTTCCACACAAAGAGGTGCTGTCCAAAATAATGAGCTGCATTTAATGCCTCGATGCTCTGTCCCTGACACTGTCCCACCAGGGTGCCTCTGCAGCCCAGCTGCCCCCAAGTCTTGGGGAAAATCTGGGCTCCCACCCCTCTGCACGTCGTGCCTTGCCCTGGGGTTAAGTGGTGTCTCAGCTCCCTGATAGGTGCATTGGTAATTTTCAAACCACAGTGCATCTAAAAGCAAAGCACCACCCTGGGAAGGATGTCATAAAACAAATATTCCTTTCCTGCTGAAATGCATTATTAAAGCCTCCACCCCATAAATCCCAAGTAGATAACACTCTCCGTGGCACCTTGTAAAATAAGCAATTTTCTGCTACCGAGGAGACAAATTCCTTTTCTCATTCCTATCTAAACTCCACCAACACCGTGACAGACACAACATGGCATCTGAGTTGGGTTTTGACAGCCTCATACATTTCTAACTCTGTCAGCAGGAATAAATGTTTGAGGCTTTTCACTTTAAAGAGCTCTGGAGCAAAATGGACTTTCTGGGACTGGCTTCACCCTTTGTGTCCACCAGCCATAAAGTTTCCCACCATTTCCAGCACTGCTTCATTTTAGGGCTGAGGTAGAACTGAAGTGCTGAGATCAAATCTGCAGTTCGGAGAGGAAATGAGGCTGGGAGTTGAAAGATAGACATTGTGGTTTCCCAAATATTTGATTTTTTCACCCCAAAACGTATCAGGATGAAGCTCACTGTGTCTCACACCCTCTGGGTGCTGCTGGGGCAGAAACAGAGAATGTCTGGGGCTGTATCCAAAAATCCTTGCTAAGACAGACATGGAGCAGCACTTGGACCAGGCTGGTTTTACAGCAGCAGTGTTCGAGGTGACAAATTAATTTGGAGTTCATTTTCTAGTTTCCTGATGAATCTGTCAATGTTTCATTTCAGTAAGGTGCTACCTTCAGTTTTTCTTTGGGTTTGTTTGGGTTTTTCCAACTATAAAACCACAATACTGCTAACTCAGTGATTATTGCACCAGCAAATGTTAACATTTTATTCCAGTTTAGAATGAGAAGGGATTCAAGAATTCCAGTATTCACCTACAAAATGGAACTGCTGTTTTCCAAATAGTCCTAATCAGCCACAAAGGACACTGTCCCATTTTCACCCATTATGAACCATGCAGGTGTACAGCTTTATTTCTTGTAAGAAAGGTCTGTGGGATCATTCATTTCAGAAACTTATGTAATGTCTCATGTTCAATTCTAGAGCAATCAAGGGAGTTAACTCAGTAGTTCATTGTTATTTTTCTGCTCTTTGGTGCACAGAGTGTATCTCCTGTGTATTGAGCAGCTCCAGCAGGGTGTTCAATATCACCAGACCTTACCAAGGTCCATATGTGGTCACAGATTTTAAATACTGACTTTTCCTTTTTCTTTTATTCTTTTAAAGTTGAAGCTAAATTCAAAAAATTTTTATCTACATTATCATATATTCAGGGATCAGCCTGAAGCCAAACTAAATTTTCTTCATAGTATGAGTGAAAAAATGGTTTGTTCTCCAGCTCAGCACAGATCACTCAGCATTAATCCCTTGTGTTAAAGCCTCTGCTCCTCATTGTCAATACAGAATTCCCAATAAGAAGGAAAAATACTTTCCTTTTCCTCCTCATCCTCACAGTTCACTCAAGATTCAGCATGTGCTTTGAAAACACAGTGTCACTCAATCCTACCATGAAAACCAATTAAAATTCCTTCATAAGGAAACCAGATTTGGGTTGGGTTTGTTTTGTTTTTTGTTGGGTTTTTTTTTTTTTTTTCAGTCTGCTATTATAAATAATAGCAAGGAAAAATAAAGTTTTTAATTTGTGCAAATGCCTTGACAAAGCTGTCCTTCATCCTTGTGTAAATATTGCTCCTGTAGCACTGCCAAGGAATGGCCTTGAGTGTCTGCAGCCAAAAAAAATCAGACCTGCTCCTATCTGAGCCCATGAGACCTACGTGTAGCTCATGTTTGTGGCTGGTGTTCCAGCCCTTCAAAAATTGCCTCTGAGCCTCTCCTGACTGGGAATTCAGGCTGCTGTTCCCTGACTTCTGTGCAGCATTTCAGGAATAGCCACGGCAAGCTTCGCGAGGAAAAATACTTCTATGAGACAAACTGAAAAAGCTGGAGAGAAAGGCCAAGGTCTCCAACAAGGAATTCCTTTCCAAACATTTAGACTTGCATGCCTGGATGCTTATCTGTCCTTTCAGAGTAATCCAATAAAAGATAAACTTTCTCCTTCTAAAAGCCTTTACTCCACTTAAACCCTAGACCATCATGGCTGAAATTCCATGGCTAACTCCAGAGATGATGATAGAGATAAGGAGAAGGGAATCTGTTTATCTGAAGAGATTTGTACAGAATGGACAGAAATGGCACAGCCCTGTTGCATAATCTGGCTGTGTTCCTAATTTCAGTTCAGTGGGGAAAGGAGGGTCACTCCAGTCAGGGGTGCTGTTTGTAGGATGTGTCTCAGCTCTCCATTGAATCTCTCTCTCTCCCATACCTCATTTGATAGGAAAAGCTGCCCCTTAGGCACGAGGCTTCCCCCAGAGCCTCTGGAAAATGGAGGGTTCAATTGACTCTCATGGACAGTGGCTTTATTCTCATAAAGCCAAGTTTCCAGGAACACAGGCTGGAGCCTGCAAACCTGCAGGCATTTTATGGTGCTGACATTTCATAACCCCTGAGCTTGCAGATTTGGAGACAAAATTACCATGACAATTTCAATTACATTGAAATGGAGTTCAATTTAAAAATCCCACAGGATGAGCTCGTTGATTTTGATGAAGTGTCCAGACTAGACCTGTCAGCCCAAGATGGTGCTCACTTACATTCCAGCCAAAAATTCATGAGTGCACATGTAGGGTGAAGGGCTGAAGAACCACCTACTGTTCTCCTGAATAGGAGAATCAGCTCCTCTTATTCCAGGACAAGAGAGAATGGGTGTAAATTGCCAAAGGGCAGGGATGGATGGGGTATTGGGAAGGAATAGTTCCGTGGCAGGGTGGGCAGGCCCTGGCACAGGGTGCCCAGAGCAGCTGTGGCTGTCCCTGGATCCCTGGCAATGTCAAAGGCCAGATTGGACAGGGCTTGGAGCAGCCTGGGACAGTGGAAGGTGTCCCTTCCATGGCAGGGGTGGCACTGGGTGGGATTTAAGGTCCTTTCCTGCCCAGGCCCTCCTGGGATTCTCTTCTCTGCGTATTCACTACTTTTAGGGCTGTTTTCAAAACTTCATTTGTGTGTGCAGCTTCCTCTACCAAACCCCCAACACTGGGACAGCAGTTCTCTTCACCCAGATGGTTCTATGTGTGTTCTAAACAGTTCTTTGCCATTGAAGGCATTTGTTAAAAAACTGGTATAATTTTAGTAAAAAAAGCTGTGATGACAGGATTTAAGTGTGGGAAAGGCCTTAACTCCAAGTTATCAGTAGACATCACTGTGGCCAACCAATTGAAACAGTTAAATTATTGTGTGTTTTAAGGTCAGGAAATGGTGAAAGTGCACCAGGAAGGCATATTTTGCATAATGCAGAATCTTAGTCCTGAACCAAAACACTGAGAATAGCCTGGAGGAGATCAGCACCTTTCATCCAGTTCCAAGAGAGTCTGGAAACATTCACATTTAAATTTGTCAACCACCCTTTAACCTTTTCTCCCTTTTCTTTCTATCTACTGTGGTCTCTCCACATGCACCTCCTTCCTGTTTATTGGGTATTTTTCCATTAATAAAACAAGGGGAGACCTCTTTGAAGACTTCCCCCAGGCTCAGCCTCTTTATGGTCCTTTTTAGGATCCTCTCCCTCCAGGGCTGCTCAGTTCAAAGGCAAATCAATGGTCGAAAAAAGGTACCTGGGTGTGGAAATCTTTCTCTGCAGAATGAAGGTGTATCTACCACACCTGTGGTTCACAGATAACCTGGGAGAGGGGAAAGTTATTCTTTCAGAGTGCTTTCCAAATTAAAAAAAAAAAAAGAAGAAGAAGAAGAAAAAAGAAAAAAATGAGCAATACATTCTTGACAATTGCATGGTATTCACTGTCTCCAAATATTTAATTTTCATTTTAAAAAAGGGATTAATCATCTTAATGAAATCATTACGTCCTGAGTAGCTTGGTTGACAATTAGAAAATCAGAAGAAAATGAAGAGCAAAAGTTTGTCTTTCATCATCCATCCATCCATCATCCATCCATCCATCCATCATCCATCCATCCATCATCCATCCATCCATCCATCATCCATCCATCCATCCATCCATCCATCCATCCCTCCATCCATCCATCCATCCATCCATCCATCCATCCATCCATCATCCATCCATCCATCCATCCATCCATGCATCCATCATCCATCCATCCATCCATGCATCCATCATCCATCCATCATCCATCCATCCATCCATCCATCCATCCATCCATCCATCCATCCATCTATCCATCCATCCATCCATCATCCATCCATCCATCCATCATCCATCCATCCCTCCATCCATCCATCCATCCATCCATCCATCCATCCATCACCCATCCATCCATCCATCATCCATCCATCCCTCCCTCCATCCATCCATCCATCCATCCATCCATCCATCCATCCATCTATCCATCCATCCATCATCCATCCACCCACCATCCATCCATCCATCCATCCATCCATCCATCATCCATCATCCATCCATCCATCCATCATCCATCCATCCATCCATCATCCATCCATCCATCATCCATCATCCATCCATCCATCCATCATCCATCCATCCATCCATCCATCCATCCATCCCCCATCCATCCATCCATCCATCCATCCATCCATCCATCACCCATCCATCCATCCATCCATCCATCCATCCATCCATCCATCCATCACCCATCCATCCATCCATCATCCATCCATCATCCATCCATCCATCCATCCATCCATCCATCCATCCATCCATCCATCCATCATCCATCCATCATCCATCATCCATCCATCCATCATCCATCCATCATCCATCCATCCATCCATCCATCCATCCATCATCCATCCATCATCCATCCATCCATCCATCCATCATCCATCCATCATCCATCCATCCATCCATCCATCCATCATCCATCCATCCATCCATCCATCCATCCATCCATCATCCATCCATCCATCATCCATCCATCATCCGACCATCTATCCATCCATCCCTCCATCCATCCATCCATCCATCCATCCTCCCAGAGTGACATTCCAGGAGGGGACCAGCACAGAGATCTGGAGCAGGGAAGTCCTTTCAGAGCGGGTCCTTGTCCCTGCAGCTGCTTTGGATGCAGAAGGAAGGCAGCCTCTCTCTTCCCAAACAGACGCTGGGAGGTCACTCCCGGTCAGCAGTTTGTTTGCAGGCTTGTTTGCAGTGGAGCAGAGTGCACCCTCTGCCAGCCTACCTATAATTAAAGACCTGCAGTTTCCTACATATGAATTCTTAAAACATCTGTAAGCATAATTACAGCAACCACTTAAACAGCTCAATATGAGGCGGGCGTTCTTTTTCACCGGGAGATTGCTTTTAATGACTCCGTGTACAGCAGAGTTTGCAGATAAAGCCAGAAGTGCACCCAATTATCTCTCTGCTGGCACTTATTGTGCTTAAACTCACATTTTCAGGCTTTTTGGTTTGCTTCATGAGGACTTCCATTCCTGTTAATGCTCAATTCTCCCTGCTCCACTTTAAAAATTAAAGATCCAGCCCCAAGCCTGAGCTCTGGTTATCCAATTACCCCTGGAAGATGCTATAGAGCTCAGCCCCATTTCCTTATGTCTTCCCTTTCCACTTTAACATGTACTGATATCCCTCTTTTGTGAACTGAGAGATAGATTTTGCAGGAATTTGGCCAAAACACTGTCTATGATATCAGTAGTGTGGCACAGGGTGTTTGGAGGGGGACTGAAGGTAATTCCGAGCCGTGTTATAGCTCCTGTGTCCACAGTGTCCAGCTTTCTCCAAGATTCCCAGTAAGGCAGAGATGTGGGAAGCTATTTGATATGTGAAACACCGTTCTCGCTTGGAGGATTTTTCAGCTTGGAAAAAGAGATTAAGGAACCAAATTAAGAATATCTAAAAATCTGAGCTGTTTTCCAGGGAATTTACTGTTAATTGTTTTCATTTTCTCCTTCCTGCTTGCCTGAAGAGTCACCCATCTCCAGTTTTCACCCCAAATGAAAACATGGGAAAGATCTATTGGATAAACTGGGAGATCCCACAAGCATCTTTGTTGTGAAAGGCACTGCAAGGCTTGAAAGTAAAAAGCAGAACTGTGGAGGTTTACACCATACACAACTTTTTTTTTCTTTTTTTTTTTTAGCATGGTATGCAGACAGAAAGAGAAAAGCAGCTGCCTAAATAAAGAACCGGCTTAGACAGAAAACATTTTATGAACAAGTTGTTGTCTTGCAGCAAGAGGTCAAATCTGGGTCAAGGAAGAACACACAGAGGGACTTAAAAATCAGAGATCATAGAACCATAGTAGAACATCCTGAGCTGGAAGGGACACAAGGATCATCAGGTCCTGGTTCTGCACAGGGGAGTGCTTGGGAGTGGAGAAGGAGAAATCAAGATATCAGTGTTGCAAAAGCCAAATAGGAACACCCAGAGAGGTCAGAAGAGAAGGACACAGAGGAGGAAAGTGCTCACAGCTTGAGGGGCTCCTTCCCTCCTGTTTACCTGCAAGGTGGTGAGTGCTGGTGCTGCTACTTTCCAAACACATCCCCGGCAGCACAGGAGCTTTGGGTTGGATTTGTGTGGGCTTTGTCTCTGCTGATAACAGCATTCCACAGGAGATGACCCCGGCTGATTGCACACGCTTCCTGGGATGAGTCCTCTCTTGCGTGACCCTTCCTGTGTCACAGCCGGATTCCCCTCACTGCAGACACCAATTGCACAATCCACACCCTATTTTCCAGCCCATGGAAAATCAGCTCATGTCCAGCTGGCTTCACCCTGTCACAAATGTGACCTGTGGAGCTCGCAGATGACGTAGCTGCCACTTCCCCCCTGACTCACGGACCTCTTTCCCCATCTGCCACGAGCAGACCAAGCCGCCGGCTCTGTTTGGAGCCATCTCCACCAGGGGAGGACACGCTTGGGATGGGCCAGGAGAAACATCCCAAAGGCCTCCCTGCAGCTCAGATTTTGTCTGAAAAGTTCCCTGGAGAGAGACCCAAGGATGATGAGGCAGAGACCAAGGGACTGTTTCTCTCACGCTGTGTGCTCAGACTGTGACATGATGTGTTTGCTTTGTCCTCACCAACCAAAGCCCAAAAATGTATTTTAAAAATTCATCTCTTCCCTTAAGTTCTGAATGCTGGAATTGCATCCTCATAGCCCCATTGATCATATTTCTACACGGCATTCCAAGCAGTGAATAAAAGTGTGTTTTAATTTGCTGAAGGATTTGGGCTGTCGGAAATGACACTCGTCTGTGTCTGATGCTCAGCTATATTCCAGTGTGATCTTCTGATCAATAGAATAGGTACATACAATTTTTGTCCTAATTAAACTAGGAGGCATTTTCAGCCAATTAACCTGTCAGACCAGTGAGAGCTAGAAAGCACAAACATTCCTCCAAATAACTGTAGTTGCATTTTGTGTGGATTCTGTTTGGAGGAAGGTGGTTATGAAGAAAAGTCTTGGCCAAATATTTTAAAAGAAGACAATAAATACTGTATAAATAAGACACACGTAATCTTCCACTGTATTCCTGCAGGATCTGAGTTCTGTTGTGGTTCAAACTAAAGCAAATAGAATTTTGCAGAAGAAGCTGAAGTGTTTCTTCCTCTCCTACTATAATTAGAGGCAGAAGCTATTTTAGAAGCAGCTTTTCTTTTTACTAATTCATTAAACATGGATTTTCCCTGAAAACATTTCTCTATGTCAAGTGGCCCTAATAAACAGGATATTATACAGCTATGAGTCCAGTTCCTGCTCACAGGGAAGAAGTTCAACAATTTCAACACAGGGCTCAGCTTCAAGTGGTCTGGATGTCCTTCTGTGCCTACTCTTGTCATCCTGTGACCTCAGATAAGGCAGTGTCTGAAACTCAGCCATGCTCTGTGAAAAATGAAGATAACTCCTCCTTCAAAGGGAAGAGATGAGCTTTAACCAAGCAGAGTGAGTAGATATCAGTCTGAAAAGCAGCAAAGAAACAGCAGCGGCTTTTTCCCAAGGATCTAAAGAGAGCATCCTTTGCAGATGCTTTTACCTCTATGAGTCACAATTTTAAAGGTCTTCTCACTACTATGGAAACTCAACTTGGTTCAACTTGCAGGGTTTTGTTCAGCTTTGTGTGAAGAAATATTTAGCAGCCATCAATTTTTCCCAGCTACCTTTGATGTGGGAGCTGCAGCCATGCAGGAGTTGCTGCCTGCATTCTGATATAGCAGGAGAAATGCTCAGTTTTACTGGGAATCTGGGAACTTCATCATCAGACAAGACAACATAAGAAAATTAGATATATTTATGTCTAAAGCTTTTGTCCTTTGGTCCATCCTCATTGGTGTCACCTGATAGAACACTGACTCTTTGGGTTAAGCAATGGGATGGGTGTGATGGCCTTGGCAGGTTTGGAATGAGGTGAGCTTTAGGTCCCTCCTAACCCAAACCATTCTGGTTCTACGATACCAGGCTCAGCTAAATTCAAATTTGAGTCAGTTCTTCTTAGTAATGGCTCTCAGATGGGCTTTGCTAGGATGTTTGCAGAAATCTAGATAAGGATGCTTTTAAAAAGGGAAGAAGAAGAAGAATGAGAACAAATTAGGAACAATTGCTTGAGGACTCTGTTCAATCCTGAGTAGCTGTAGCTGCAAGAGATTTGTTTGTTATTGTACAACACTGTATTACAAAATCACCCTTCCTGTTACAAAACTATCCTACCCAAAATTATGACAAACTTACTGTAGATAACCTTGAGCAGATGTGCAAACTCAGTAGGATATTTTATTTAAAAAAAATAAATTAGTATGGACTGTGAATTAAAAATGTTATCAGAAAAGGAAATCATATCACAGTCTGTGATACTGCAGTGAACCATTAGATTATGTCAGTCCAGTAAATTATTCCAGCTGGGAAGTGATTAATAGAGCTCACAGATTTACAGATCAGCTTCGTCAGTGCTGGCTGGTCAGGGGGTGAGCTCTGACACCAGCTGCCACTGGGCAGGATGTAACTGATTCCCCCAGCAGTCAAACACAA
This sequence comes from Passer domesticus, assembly GCF_036417665.1. Lineage (NCBI taxonomy): Eukaryota > Metazoa > Chordata > Aves > Passeriformes > Passeridae > Passer > Passer domesticus. Next base: position 55,024,470 of record NC_087481.1, read on the forward strand.
TAAAGACTTGAACTTGGGAACCTCTCTCCTTTTGGCAGAGCTGCAGTCATTCCTCTTCCTGACTGCTCTGGAGAGATTTTATCCGTGACCACGCGTTTCACATTAAGCATTGGGAGTGATTGGATTAGAGCAGTGCAGCAGGAAAGGTCACACACAGAGTGGACTCCGAGCAGCTCAGCCTTTGCTGAGTGTCCCCATCAGGAGGGATAATCAGATAATCACCCTGAGTGCTGCTTTGCCACTGATTTCTGCCCCAGCACTTCCCAGATATGTGTGCAGCTCAGTGCAGTGTTCCAGGGCTCTTGAGAAAGCATTTCAATAAGCCCTTTCTCTGAAGTTCACCTAATATTTCCATGCAGTTTTCCTTTGGGTGAAATGTTCTGTGGCTGCAGAGGTTTTCTTGGAAAGCCAAAGGGGAAAGTAAATTTAATTTGACTGTTTCTTAGTTACCTGACCTTTCATATTCTGTGGCATTGGGATTTTCCAATAGTCTAGAATCTTAATTAGCTTCTTCTCTCATACTTCTCTTTTTTCCATTCTCAATCCTCTTACAGTCCCTTCAGTTGCTTCCAGAATTGAGATCCACAAAAAAAACCCCAAAAAATGGGGTGAGTTCTTCAGATGGGATAAATCATGGTGTCATTGCTGACTTTATTCCAGTCTAGTACTGAAGGTAAATGAAAAATACTGAAAATTCAGCTGAAAAACTGTAAGTATGATGGCTTTGCCATGTGCTCCCTTTCAAATTCTTTGATAGGCATGGATGGCCTGTACACTTGTTTCCCATTATTATTATTATTATTATAGATGCAGATCATAAGGACCAGGATTTTTACTAGTATCTTTGGGTGCATAATCACTTTTTATATACTCCAATTTCTGTTGTAGCTGGGGCTTACACTCTACAGAGGGTAAAATTCATTAATTTTTTACTTAACTGTGCCTTTTATCCTGCAGGTTTTTAGAAGATCTTTGCTCCTTCCTGAGATAGTTTTGTCCTATGAAGCAGATTTTTTTTTTGAACCATCTTAGAAATTAAACTCCAGTTCCAACTCTAGACAGTTTTATTTCATATGCTAAACTGTCACAATCAAAGGCAGAATCTCTGCTGAACAGGTTTGGGAACATCTGGCTTGTTTCTTTTGACTTTTGAGGCTAATTATCTCAGAGCAGCTTGGGTTGGTAAGTATGAAATTCAGAATTCAGCTGCCTGGCCACAGCAGTTTGGGAGGGGTTGGGGTTTGGTTTTGTTTTTCTCCCCCTTTGTAACTGTCTTCCCCACAGCCTTAAATCATGCTGAAATGGAAAGAGCACAAATATGTACCCAGGGAGCAGCCCACATGTGCTGGCACTGGGAGACACCACCACAGGAATTTCTTGCTGTGTGCTACAAGAGCAGACAATCTGTGCAGAAATCAGGGACTGTGGGGGGCTTGGGAATTGGGAACAGCAGTGGAAAAGCTTCTCCCATGGGGAAACTCCTCTGAGCCACTGCACACAGCCCAGGGAGAGGAGCTGACCCAGGCTGGGAACCCCCTGGTGCTGCAGAACCTGGTGGTTGAGGGCTCCAGGGGGATTCCCTGTGCTGGATGGAGCATCCAGGGTGCTCCAGCATCTCACACCTTCCTTCTGCATCCACAGTGGCCAGGGGATCCTGGGAAAACCAGGTCTGACCATTCTTGCTGTCTTTGGCTCTGTCACCCCAGCCCAGATGTGCAGAGTGGTCCCAGGGATCTCTCTGGTTTCACTCCTGCCCATGGAAATGAGGGCAAGGAGCTCCTGACCAGGGGATTTGAAAAGCCTGTGCCACTGAGGCAGCACACTCAGAGCTACTGAAAGACACTGGAGTACAAAAGGAGGCAGAAACTAATTATTTTATTAAACTGGGGGGAGAATCCTGGGATCTCCAGTTTTGCCTGCTGTAATCTTTGTTAGGGGGATGTTGCTTCTTTTTGTCTTTTTACCTTTTTCTGAGGATTGCTCCCAGAAAATTCAAAGGGAATGAACTGAAAATATGTCAGCCTGGGAGAGACCAGGCTTTTTCCTCCCCTACAAGGAGCAGAAGTGCTGAATGATCTGAGATTCTTCCTTTGTCACCTACAGAGTCCCACCCTGCCCACACCCCAGCCTCTCCTCCTCGCTTCAGCTTTCTCACTGCCAGGTAGTGTCTCACACAAATTCCCACACTGAGGAAGGAAAAAAAGGGAAATAACAACAATGAATCACAGCAAACCAAGCAATCTTTCCATCCAGCTTGGAAAAACCTGATGGAAGAGGCTGGTGTTATTTCTGCTTTCAGACAGGAGTGCAGATGTGAAGGTGAGGAGCAGGTGGGAGGGAATGCACAGATGATGGGAAGGAAATCCTGAAGGAGGAAAGGATTTGCTGCCTATGTGCAACCCAAATAATGTGAGGGCCAGTCAGGAGAAGAGTTTCCCAATTTTAGCAAGGTTTTCCAGAAATAATTCCATGTCTTGGGCACAGGCACATGCCAGACACACTCTAGGCAGCAGGCATTTTCCTTCACTTCTTGATTTATATATCCCAAATTGTGTCCTGGGAACCAGGAAAGGCTTCCTGCCATGGAAATAAAATAAAAAAAATTACTAAATTCCAGCGAAGAAAGAACTTGGTTGAAAAGCCAGTTTTCTTTGTAAATGACAGATGGTGCTGGGTTGCAGAGGGTGAGGGGAGTCATCCATTAAGGCACCTTCTCCTGCTGAATTCCATGTTTTAATTATGCAAATGCACTCAGACATCACAGCAGAGGTGCGACCCACAGGAGAAATGATTACATCTTTACTCTTAATGCTCACCACTGCTGTCGAAAGCATGAAAAAACCTGAGTCAGGGGCACTTCACAGGAGTAGAGCAGGCTCAGGCTGAGGGAGGGGACACGCTCCTGGTGGCATCCAGCACATCACAGCCTCGTGGTGCCCTCAGCCTGTCCATGGATGTGCTCCACGGCTGATGGATGGACTGGAGCACACACACACATCAAATTTGTAACCCCAGCAAGTCCCTGGCAGCGTTGTGTGATGCCACCCACACCTTCTGAGGGGCTCTGCGGAGATTTCAGCATTTTTTATGAATTCAGAGCATTCTGGGGACTCCTCAGGAGCCACTGAGGCGAGCTCAGGTGGCTTTTCCACATCTCCAGAGGCACAGCTCCCACCTGGGAGCAGGGGTCCCACTGGGCTCCATCCCCAGCACATTCCCTGAGTGCACAGCTCACCATTCCCAGCTGGAATCTGCTTCCCTGGCTCGACATCAGAGCACCCTGCTCACCCCCACAGCACACTGCTGCTGCTCCAGAGGCAGGGAAAGCTTCCAGGGGGTTTGGCCAGCAGGAATTTTGCTTTCCCATGGTCCTTTCCCCATTCCAAGCCCCATGGGAACTCTGTGCTCTGTGTCTGGACAGCCAAGCTCAGAGGAGGCTGAAGAAAAACAAACAGAGACCTGTGGGGTTTGAAACCACTTCAGTGTCCACCCCAAGTGATGGTCACTGAGGCTTCTGCCATGAAATAATTTCCACTTCAATGTCCACCCCAAATGGACACTGAGGCTTCTGAAATAATTTCCCAATTCAGGTGTCTCAGTTTAGAGGACTCCCAAAGTTTGGGTGTAGGCCTCTGAGAGGACTTGAGTCAATGAAAGAAATCACTGCTCACTGCATAAAAATGCAAACACCAATTCAGCCTGTGAGCCTTGAAATCCCAGGTGAAATACTTGCTTAAGATCCCATTGCATCATCATTTCAGCCCCTCAACATTGCTAATTTCATCAAACCATCACCGTTGTTGCCACAGGGGATCTGCTTAGCAAACAGAGCAATGCTCTGTCACTGTTTGCCCCCTGCCACTGCCCCAAATTTTCCCCAAAAATTCCAGGAGGGCAGTGAATGTGGGCACCGGTCCACCAGAACTGCAGGATGAGTGTAAAGGAAAATGAGCACAGGGGCTCACGTGCTGCAGCTGAATCCTGTGGCTTACCCAGCTCAGCTACTCAGGTATCACAGAGAAATCAGGAGATTAGAGACCAAGAAAGAAATGATAATTTTCTCTAAAAATCATCTGGGGATAACCAGAAGAATTATCTGAGTGGAAGGGTAGGATAAGATCAAATGGGTATGTGTATATATATATATGTAATTTATGTATATATGTGCCCTGAATACATTTAAGTGTGGAATTAGAAGGTCTCTAATCACTACACTGAATTTTAGAAACCCTCCATCAAATATAGTGCTGGGAGAAGGAACCTAAGCTGTTTTAAGATGGATCTTGGCAGCTTTCTGGGTGGGATTTGGTAACAGAACAGAAGAAATCTTAAATTAGCAATTAAAGGTTTTGAAAGACGGTTTTGGCCACAGGGAGATGAAAGGATATTTGTCAATGAATTTTGATGGAACCGTTTTCAGGCTATTAAATAATTCTGTTCTCCTGAGCTCTGGTTGCCTGAAGGACCACGAGAACCTTTTGGTGGGTTTGGCTGTGTTCCTACAAACCAGCAGGGGCTGGTGCCACTCTGGGCTGGGGGGGTGTGATGCCACCTGGGTTCGGAAATATTTCCAGGATGCTGTGGATGGCCAGAGGTCTGAAAGCTCAGGAAGGAGCATCCTCCAGCTCACCTGGGAGTGAGGGGGGCATTCCCACCCTGAGCACCAAAGGGGCACCTCTCACCTCCCTTCCCACCTGTCTGGAACCTGGCCGTGTCCCCTTCCTTTGGCACTGCTGCAATTTCAGTGGCTTTAAGGCTTTTTTCCTGCTGATAGTTCAGATTTATTTCACAGGGCCTTAAAATGCTCATAGAAAGTGCAATTTCCAGCTCCTCCACATTCCACCCCAAGAGAAATTCCTTCCAGCAGACTGGCCAATGAAAGACAAATTTTGTTTAATTAGACCAGTTTTATGATGCATTTTATTTTAAAGAGCCCCTCGTTTTTATTTGGCATCCACCATTTACCTTTACACTGATCTTGCAAGAAATAAGCAGAGTTTGCAGGACTTCAGCATTTTAATTGTTTGTTTTTCTACAGTCAGGACTATGCCAAGAGGTTGAAAATCCAGGGGCAAACAATACAAATAAAATGAATGAATATTGCATTGTAAAAAATAAAATAAAATAAAATAAAATAAAATAAAATAACATAAAAATAAAATAAAATAACATTAAAATAAAATAATAAAAATAAAAATAAAGTAAAATAACATAAAATAAAATAGCATTAAATAAAATAGCATTAAAATAAAATAAAATAAAATAAAATAAAATAAAATAAAATAAAATAAAATAAAATAAAATAAAATAAAATAAAATAAAATAAAATAAAATAAAATAAAATAAAATACCAGAAGGTATTTTAGCCATTATTTGCTCTTTTTCCATTGGAGCTATTAGTCTCTGCAAAGCTGGGCCATCATGCTAATAAGTTTCTGGGAGAGGACTTGGCAAATCTCACATGAAAAATGCTTCAGGATCATTTGCCTACCAAAAGGAAAAAAAAACTTTTAAAAAAGGGTGCTTAAAATAATTTGCTTTTTAAAAAAGCCACAGGAAAGTCAGACCTGCCCTCAATGAGGTTTCACTGAAATCTATTTATGGAATTTCCATAAGACCTTGTCCAGGTTGCTGAAATTTCATGGCAGGGAGTTACTGCTCCTTTCAGCTTCCAGCCTTCTTAACAACCCCAAGTTATTAAACTTTCTGAAAGAACCTTTCACTTATTTTTACAGCTCACACTCTTTGAGCTTGACAAAGATGAAACCATAATGAAAATTACAAACTGCAGGTATAAGACTCAGTGTCATCATTAAACCCTTATATTTTTGTAAGATAAAATGGAATTGGGACATTTATTCTTTTCTAGGACCTTAAATTGCCTACACACTTGGGGTTTTTTAATATAAAAGTAAATTAAGTTGTACCTTGAATAAAAAGGCATTTGGCTGTGGGGCAGAACATGGTCAATGGTTGGAGATCAACATTTAAGAGTAGCAGTGTTAATTATCCTACCATTGAACAAAAACTTGTTTTCAAAAGCCAGAATGGAAAGAACTGACCTTGGGGAGCATCAAAGGAATCAAGAAAATATGAAAATAATTAAAATTTTGATGTGCATAATTGGGAATTTTGTGTTCGTCTGCTTTAATCTGTATTTAATCCATTTACACTGAACTGCTCCTTCGTGTGTTCTTCCTGCCAACTTCAATCTCTTAATGCAACTCCTACAGCTAATTTACTGCTTTTATTTCAGGGCCATATGAAACCCAGTGATGTGAGCCCTTAGGATTTATAGGTGTCTTCCTAGAAGTCTTCAGAGATGTGCATTTTTTGGTAAAATATTAAACAGTTGTCACTTCCACTTCCAATAAAATGATTTGTGCTTCCAGAGTATATTTCAATTTTCACAACAGAGGCTTATTTTGGCTCTTGAGTTTTGAATACAACATGCCAGAAACCCTGTGTTTTCATAATACTAATTAAAAAAAAATATACATTTTAAACATTTTTCAGCAACCGAGTGTGAAATGTTGAAGGAATCTGTTAACATATTGATTGCTTTGAGCAGTGCTTTAAATTAGCTTTCTGTTCCTCTCCATATGGTTTTCCATTAAATTTAAATAAATTAAAGTTCAATTATCTGGAAGAGAGGTACAGAGTCTTCCCCAGGTTGATGGATGAATTACCACTCAACGCTCCCTGTCAGGAATTCATCAGGACTCTGCCTTTGGGTATTGTGGACTTTGCACCTTCTCTTTCAGGCAAGATTTCAGCACAGGTGCCAAGCACACTTTCAGAAACAGCCCTGCAACTGGAAATTCTTTCTCTCTGAACTATTATGTGAGAAAAAAGAAAATCAAACCCCAAACCCAGGAGTTCATCAGCTGGAGAGGCTCCGTGTTGGCAGCCACAAGAGGTTCCAGCCTGCAGAGATGCAGCAGACATAAACAGGAGGATCCAGCACAGATGGCGTCTTTCATTCTGAAAAATACAAAAAATAAAATAAAATGTAGCTTTTATCTGCCTGTTGCATGCTCAGCATGCAGAGTAGGGCGAAGAAGGGAGAACAGCATCTTAAATATTTACACAACTGGGGCAGAAATTTATTCCTGTCCAGTGGAGGTTTGGGGTAGAGCAGAGAATCCCAGAATGGTTTGGGTTGGAAGGGATCTTAAAGTTCACCCAGTTCCACCCCTGCCATGGCAGGGACACCTTTCACTGTCCCAGGTGCTCCCAACCCTGCCCAGCCTGGCCTTGGGCACTGCCAGGGATCCAGGGGCAGCCACAGATGCTCTGGGCACCCTGTGCAACCTCATCTCACTGTAAAAAATTTCCTCCTTCTATCTAACCTGAATCAATCCTCTTTTAGGTTAAAAAGTGGAAGTACAGAAACTTAAAAGTAAAATAAAAGTGTATGGGGAGAAGGTGATCTGTGAGCACTTCAGGACATCTGGAGCACGCAGAGCGAGCCTGGGACGTTCTCTTCCCCAACTTGGTCTGTCCCCTCCTTGCCCTGTGTCCTCCAGCTCCAGCCCACAGCAGAACCACCCTGGCACCAGCCTGAGGGAGCTGTGAGGAGCTGTTTGAGCTCATGGAGGAAGACAGAAACACCATTCAAGATCTGCTGCTCTCATTCTCATTTCCTCTCTTACTCAGGAGAGCATAAAACATCCATCTCAGAGCTTCCATCAGCAGCAGAGATGATCCCAGAAGGCAAAACCTCCTCATCATGGTCTCTGCCTCAAAAGTCTCATTTACCTCAGATAAAATTGCAGCTGTGAAGGGCATTGTCAGAACCAGGAATAACTCAATGGAAACGTGATCTGTGAGAAACTCTGCCCTGAGGAGATGGGGAACAAACACTGTTTGAAGCAGACTGGGCACCCAGGGTGGTGGTGAGCCCTGAGACTGCTGGAGTGGCTGCTGGGACATACTGGGATGGAGCTGGGACATGCTGGGATGGAGCTGAAACATACTGGGATGGAGCTTGGACAAACTGGGGTGGAGCTGAGCCTCACTGCCTGCTGTGCGTAATAGGAAGGGGCAAGTTAAAAAGGCTTGGTTGTCTTTTGGAATGATCAGAAAGCCACAAAAAATATCAGCAAAACAGGCCTGCAGTAATTTTCACGTAGTGGATACCTCTAGGGTATAGCTTTGTGGTTATACAGAGTAAAAAGGGGAAAATGGAATTTTTGCACCCTCTTGTCTGTGGCATGTTGTACAGGGATATTGTAGATACAGACACATCTCTACTGCTCACATCTGCCCTACCACTTCATTTTTTTACAAATCACAGTGCATCAAGCCTTTTTATGAGCACAGTGGCATTTCTGAGGGCACACAGAGGTGCAGTCACCTCACACCCCACGCTGGTGAAATGTCCATTTCCCTCTTCCCTCTGCCTCAGTTGGGACCCTCAAACACTTCCCTCACCTCCTCGAGCCTCACCTGCAGTGGCCCCAGGCTGGTTGTTCCTTTCACTGAGCGTGCCATTCATCCCCAGCAGCCACTCACCAGCTCTACTGTGTGAAAATACATTAAATGACTGAATTGTTTGTTTTCAAACAACTTGCTGTGCAATCTCTGGCTTGACAGGAGCCCTTGGTGCCTTGCAATTTGCTCTGCACACGTGGCAGCTCCCAGGGAGCCCTCAGCAGACAGGGGGCAGGGAACAAAACACCCTTTTTAGTGAGCCTTGGCATATTCCCCCCCAAAATAAACCATGGAGGCTCTTGTCTATTGTGTCAGGGCTCTGGAGTTGAGTAAGAGGGAAATTATTCATAGTAATGGCCCTATCCAGTGGATGCTCTCCTTTTTTCTTTTTTTTTTAATTCCCAGAGTATGCATTTGTTTGAAGAGATAAGACAATCAGAAAGTTTTAAACTGGCTTTTATAGGACTATTAAATTTCCCAATAGCACCATAAAAATTAATAAAATCAACTGCTGCTATTCTAGCAAAAAACAGACCTGGTATTAAGGGGTTTTTAATTCAAGGCTCTGTTGCTGATGCTGTTGCTGTACCAACGTGGGTTCTGTTCCCTGGGATTTATCTCACTGGCAGGAACAGGGAGAAATTAGATAAATGACACTCAGCTTGGCCAAAACAGAGCATTGCTATGTCTGTGGCACAACTGCTTCTGTGCAAGGTGTCCCTGCTCGTGGCAGGGGTTGGAACGAGGTGAGTTTTAAGGTCCCTTCCAACCTAAACCATTCTGTGATTCTGCCCATCACAGCTAGCTGTGAGTAAAAGTTGTGAAGGTGCTTTATCCAGCTGGCATCCTTGAGGTCTTAATGTCAAAGAATCTTTCTTCAGCTGGGTTCACTCTTGTTCCCAAATATTTCTATTTTCTGCTTCTCCCGTGCCACACAGCTCTATTTAAATTGGGTGTGTGGAGATGGATGCTGCTCCTCTTGTGTACTCCTGAAAATGAGATTTTCCATTCCTGTAATGTAGTGCTTAAAACCTAACTCAGTTGTACAAAAACAGCTCGGAGGTAGGAGCTGTCTAAATCATGCATTGAAAATTCGCCATTACATTAGTGAGGGAAAAAATCTTTTCACATTACCTCTCTCAAGCTGCTTTAATCACTTTAAATCACTTTAAATGACTGTTATCAGTCATTTCATTTCCCTTCTTCCACTGAAACCTTACTGCTTTCCACTTCTGAGATGTTTTCAACCTGTACTTGGAACAGAACTTACTCCCTCCAGTGTAATTTTCATTTTAACCTTCCCTCAATGGCCTAGAAATAATAGATTGCTAAGATTGCTTTAATAGATTGGAAATTTAAACCTTGTCGAGATAACCACCTGGATTATGTTACAACTGGATGGTAAGGCAAAGAATAACAAACCCTAAAAGTTACTGAACTAAGACTTATGTTGTAAGGCTGCTGAAATGCTGGGCATTGTTATGGCTCTGTAATTAAATAACATTCCCTGGTGTTATGGTTCCACTGCTCTTCAAAATCCTCTGCTCTGGAATTGCTTCCTTTAGTGGTAACTTGGAGAGAAGTGATTACTGAGGAAAACAAATATTTTTAATATTTCCTTGTTGTATTCTCAATGGTCTTTTCCTCCCTGTGGTCCTCTTAAAGCACTTGGGTGCTCTCTCCATGAATTTCTGGATGCTGGAGGAGCTTTCAGCTGAAATCTTCAGGTTAATAATGTGCCTTCATCATTTGGGGTGATGAACATAAACCGTGGCAACGTGGTTAAAATCCTCCCAGCTTAGGGAACAACCAGGAAGACTGTGAATGGTGGGAGCACTGGGGTTTTCTTGCCTTTGTGGTATCCAGAATTCTGGTTTGTGTGGAATGTTTTCTAGAGATCTGCTGATTTTAATTTGTGACATCTCAGTGACCAGGTGCCCACCCCTGCTGTCTGTGGTAGGGTCTTAGGAAGATCCTAATGACTGATTGATTGAAATGATTGATTTTCATAGAATCCCAGGATAATTTAGACTGGAAGGGACCTTAAATCCCACCCAGTGCCACCCCTGCCATGGCAAGGATTCCTTCCACCTGTCCAGGCTGCTCCAAGCCCATCCAACCTGGCCTTGGACGTGGGGTGAGGCATCCACAGCCTCTCTGAGCAACCCAATGGCCATCCAATGGGTCCTTTGTGGTGCAAAATACCTTCTAAAAATACTTGGTAATTTCAGGGCTTGTGCTGAAACCTCGTGGTGCTCAAACATTCCCTCAGCGTGTGATTTTCACTGCTGCAACCAACGGCTACAAAGGGCCAGCAACAGCCTCCAGTACTCAGCACATAAATACAGAGTATTTATCTCCAAACCATTTATTTTTAGCCTGCTTTTCTCCGATTCTAGTGGGGAGATGCCGCATTGTGCTCCCTGTGCTTTCCTTATTTATCAGGCCTGGAAACACAGAAAATACCACTCCATTCAGTTTGTGTCCTGCTTCCATGGAAATGCTTTAGCATAAATATACTGAAGTTTCTCTCCATTTCCATGTGATATCTATGACAAACTCTTTCCAAGATTTCTCATCTCCATCAGCAGTTTTCAAATGTCACTTTCCAATTCAGGGAAACAGCACTGTCTAAAGAGAATTAAAGGGAGAAGTACACTTTATTTTAAATATATTTGCTTCAGGTTTTCCTAGAATCCAGAACTTTAAGGTCAGTAGTGGCTGTTTCTTCCAAACTTCCTCCCTGACACAAGATTAACAAACAATATTGCACTAATTACTCTCAAAGGAACTACCTGGGAAGCACAAACCAGTTGTGCACAGCTTTTAAAGCAATCACACTCCTACCAGAATTGTTGTTTATCAGGGTGTGTTCCCATTTTCCCAGAGTTCTTCTCCATAGACCTCAAGTTCAAAAAAGTATTCTCACTGCCATATTTGTTAATTTTGCACACAAAAAGAAACCTGTGTGAGGTTTTTTTTCCTGAGCCTGGAAGAGACAGCAACCAGTGTAGGATGACTGAGAGCTGGGGCTTCCCAATCCCATTGGGATCCCATGCCATGGGTGCTTCCCAGAATTGCTGAGCAGCTGCAGGGCTCACCCACGCAGGTGGGGAGACAGCAGCTCCCCAGCAAATATTTGGGATGACTCAAATCAGCTTCCAAAACAAGCCTGTGCCTCGTGGGCTGACCTCGTCAGAAATAAACTCTGAGTGTTTTGTGGATGCACCACGTGGCATTAACTCACCACAGATGGGACAGCAGGATGGGGATTTTGCCGTGAGCTCTCTGCACTCTGGACATTCTGAAGTTAATTAAAATGTCGCTGAGATGCTAATACTGTGAATCACTCTGGGTTTTTTTAGGGGAGTATCAGTTTGGTGGGCTCAAACCCTTCCCTGTGCTACTGGATCCTGTTTGGGATGGGAGCTCACCAGACCCCTGGGCTGCTGTGGTGCATCCAGGCATGGGCCGAGCAAGCAGCCCTTGTGCCAACTCATCTTCCAGGCTGAGGAAGAGCTGCCAGTGCTCCTGGTGTTGGAGGAATGCTCCTGAGCTGTAAATCCCACAATCCCTGCAATCGGCACAGACAGATATGATGACATCTGCTTGACAAATCCAAAACGCCGGGTATCTCCTGCTTGACAACTTTACAAATGCTTTTGCAGCCTGTGATAATGGAAGGCTGTCAGTCAAAACTCTCCTACGTCTTTCACTCACATCATATACTTGACTTTATCATAAATAATAGGGAGTTAATTACTGCTCTGATGTGCTCGACTCCAGAGGTGCCCCAGAAATGTCACAGTTATTAAATTGATTGCCCTGGCTTGCCTCTACTCCTTATAACATTTATTTTAACCTGGTCCTTAGCACGCAAAAACCTACCAGCAATGTAAATAGACTCTCCAGTAAGTAAATTCTAGTTCAAGTCAGAAAAAATGATGTCTTGGAGCAGGATCCACCCACGCTCTGAGTTGATCTTGAAATATCATTCTCATCAAGTTCTGGCACATGATGCAAATCCCAGTACAAGAGTTGCAGGACATCAGGCAGCAAGGCTACACAAACATTGGCAACACTTCTCCTTTTCCTTCCACTGTGTTTGCCTCAGACATAAAACTCCATGCCTCTCAGCCTGCAGTGGGATATTGGAAAATGGAGAAGGCAACAGAGGTGCCGTCCAGCCAGAGGGGAGAGGTGGGAGGTTTCCTCTCTCATCTCCACTCTCCTGCTTCCTCCCCGCTCTCCTCCTTCACTCCTATCCCTTTCTCATTCCATTCCTCCCCAGGGAATGCTACCCTGCTGCAGAGGCTGTTTTGAGGATGACAGGGGTCCAGCATCAGTGGAATGTGCATCACTCAGTGCCAGCACGTCAGCCCCCCTGGGGATGAGCTGTGCTCCCTCTAAACTCAGCATGAACCCACACATGGAGGCAGAGAGGGAAATTCAGGCTGGAGCTGGAGCCAGGGACTTGTGGGCTTGTTGTGAAACCTGACATTAATTCCCACCTTGGATCTGCTGGCCCCTTTTGAGAAGTGCTGCTCTGTTGCTCAGCTCGGACCAACTCCAGCAATGCCCAGAGGAGTCCTGGTGATCACAACATTCCATCACCATGATGTCATTTTGGGGGGCTGGAATTGGATGATCTTTATGGTCCCTTCCAACCCAAGCCTGTCTATTCTGATTTTTCAAGAAGCAAGATTTTTCTTTTGAGAAAACAGCCCGGCTTGCATTTGAGAGGGCTGGCAGCAACAGAGCTATTGATCTTCCTTCCCTAACTACATTGTTCTTGTGATTGAAATGAAATATGTGAACTGCATTTAAAAGATTTCTCTGCTTCTACAGTGTGTCAAAGCTTGCCCTCGTACATCAGTGGATATTAAATCATCATATTCTCATTTATATGTAAACTCCAAGATGCTGATGGAGTTAAGTACTGTGGTGTCTGTGTATTTGAGGACCAAATTTTATGCTGTGTATTATTTTATAGTTATCAGGCTGGGCTCTGCTGGCTTGACTCTACTGCCTTTAAAAGAGAGCAGTGGAAGAAGAATGGATTTTGCAGTTGTTTGATGGGTGGAATCAAAATGTCCTGCCCAAACCAAAACTGCATATGGGCTATTTGTAAACATTTGCTTTGTTTACTTCCAGTAACAATGCAGCCTGTTTTTCATACAGGAAATTCCTTCAGAGCAAAAACCAACACACATTTTTATTGAAATGCTGGGTTTGAAATCAGCCAAGCTTTGTTTCCAAACAAGCAAAATCTGTAGGTAATTTGATTTAAAATTAGCAAGCAATAAACCTGGGGGTTTTTTTGATCAGAACTATTATTGCGTGGTGATCCTGCCACACAGACAAGAAGTGATTTGTCCTCAGGTGTGTTCTTGCAGGGACAACAAACATCTGTCCTACTCACAGGGGTGAGCCAAATCAGCTGAAGTCTTGTGAAATGCAACCTTGCAACCTTTTCCCATCATTTGGTGGTTCAAGAAGCCTGGGAAGTTTTGTTTCTGTGTCCAGGGGCAGGGAGCAGAGTTCTCACAGGTGCCAGACACTGGGCACTGCTGGGGGGACCCTACACACCTGGATTTGCCTGTGGGTGCACACTAAATATGAGGCACATCCCTGACCAAGACACTTTGTACCCACAAAAACCAGCAAAGAGAGGAGGAAAACCTTTGGCTGAGATGTAAATCAGAGATTTATCATTTTTCCACTCGGATTTTTTCCAAATTTTATATTGCAAATCTACAGGTTTTCTACTAACCTGCCTTTCTGTCAGTGTTTTTGGGATGGAATTAGTGCCAGGTACACAGGGTGGGAACTGACCCACAGAAATGAGAGCTGGTCACAGATCAAATCCCCAGAAGATCCCAGTGCTTTGGTTCAAACTCTACAAAACTCTTTGTGGGTGCATTTTATGACCTGGAGAAGAACATGAGTGCAGAATGAACAGCTCTTGCACTTAATTTGTCAGAGGGGCAGATGCTGCTTCACCATCAGTGCTTCAAGGGCTCCCTGTCACAGCTCCAGGGGCCAGGCCAGGAGCTGCTGGTGATTTATGCCACTGCAGCTGCCTCAAACAATAGGATTTGGATGGGTCCAGCACCTGCGTGGGTGAGGAGTCAGGGATTGAGGAGATTCTTTCCCTGCCTACATGCATTTAAAGATGGAAGGCTAATTTTGTGATACCTGCCACATTCTGGTGGTGGATTTTTATATAATCTCATTTTTCATCTGAGAAGGAAAGCCTTCCTCTTCAGCTAAATCCATTTCAGTTAAGTAAAGCTGGGAGCCTTTCTCTTCTGCCTGATTTTAATACCTCTAATTTATCAGTTGCAGATTTGTATCTAAGTCCCACTGTAGCTTCTCTACAGTCCAGACAAAATTTAAATGTTGAAAACTTCTGTCTTTCAAAAGAACAAGCTTTAGCTTCGAAGATTTGGGGTTTGGATGCTTAAAAAAAATGAGATAAATCACGATTCTGTGTTATTCTGAAGACATTCTGGCTGGTGGAGCCTCCCACCTCTTTCTGGTCTGCTTGCTTTGGGACAGCCAGGAGATGTGAGCAGCTGCCATGCAAAGTGAGCGTGAAAAACATGCACAATCCTTTTGTCTCCTCGCTGAGTCATTCCAGCCTCCTTGTGTCTCCCTTCCCACATCCCAGGAAAACAGGGAGGGCTGGGTTCCAAGCAGACAGGCAGCAGGCAGTGCTGGCAGGGGCAGGGGCAGGTGGGCAAGCCCAGCAAGCCCAGGGCTCTGTGTGTGCCAGGGGAGGGAATGGGACCTGCTGAAATCGAGCACGGGGAAGAGGGAAAAGATCCTGAGGGCTCTTTTCTCCCAGCAAGGGCTGGGATTCCCCATCCAGAAGTGGTTAGCAAAGAAAATGTAATTGCAAGTTGAGAGCCTCTTGGTTTTGCTGCCGTTTATAGCAGCCTCAGTTTGTGATGTTTGTTTGAGGATGCAGGGAACGATTAATCCATCCCAGTTGCTGTGGAGAAGGAGCTGCTGTCAAACCAGAAATGCTGTACAATCCACAAAGGCCCTCTAGGGTTGCTGGAGAAACATCTCCAGCACCAGCCAAGCCAGGTATCACATCATGTTCTTGGTTGTCCTACCCATGTTCATCTTTTTTCACAGAATCCTGGAGTAGTTTGGGTTGGAAGGGACACTAAATCCCACCTAGTTCCAACCTTCCTTTACACCAGGACCCCAGAGACCCAGGGGCTTTCTTCCTTGATGGGTTTTTGGGATCTCCAGGTGCATAAATGCTCTGGCACATCCTGCACAGCCTTGTGTGCTCCTTCCACAGCACCTCCCGTGGCTGGCTGCAGGATCCCTCCTGCCAGAACATTTGTGGAACCCCTGTGTGATCCTGGAAAGGACTGTGCTCTCTGCTATTCCTGAAGGTTTTGAGCATGTGGCTCTAAACTCTCTGCAAAGCTTTAATTACAGGGGAGGGAAAAAAAAATGTTGTTTTTTTTTTTTAAATAGATTGTCCCAGAGGAAAATGGAGCTGGGAAGTTATTTGCCTTGTCTGGTGGTCTAGAACTGCTTGACACACACAGATGTGTACAGCAGCTCCACCTCCAGCACCCACAGATTAACTTCCATTTGCACTTCAGGCTTCATCTTCAGGGTTTTTGCACAGGAAGCTCGAGCCGAGGTTGATTTTTGGAGCTGGTTGTTGCTGAAATAATTCAGCACTGTGATCTCAGCCGTGCCAGTGGCTGCCAAAAGGGTGGCAGTGGCACAGGGCAAGGCTGGGAGCACCTGGGTGGGAGCAGTCCTGCCTCCTCCTGAGATGAGGCAGTGCCAGGGATTTCACAGCCTCTGGAGGGATTACAAAGAGGTGTGGATGTGGGGACATGGGGTGGCAGTGGCCTTGGCAGTGCTGGGTTGTTGACACAGTGAGGTCTTTCCTAACCTAAACAATTCTATGACTGTGCAGATTTTTCAGAGCTCTCACCACACTGAATGTTGCTGAGAATGTCTGTGGGGAGCAGCTCTCTTGCTCATGCAGCCTTCAGTGGGTGTTATGCCAAAAAGTGCTTTCTGCTGCTCCTGAACATTTCTTTGCACAGCTCATCACATCTGCACCCCACCTTGGGCAGTGTCAGCCCATGCCATCCCTCACCTTAATTCTCACTCAGCACCAGGCCCAGGTGTTGCATCACACAAAGCTTTTGCTTTATTTCTCCTTTTTTCGTGCTTTCTGAAGCCCCCAGCTCATTCAAAAGGCATTATTTTTGGGTATGGCCATTATACACTTGTAACTGCTCACAGAAATGCTACATCCTGGTGTTTAGTGTTACACCTTTTCCTCTGCCTCCCAATACCAGATTCCCTCAGCTGAACCATTCCCCAGCTTCTTATTCAGAGTGGCTCCATCACCTGAAGCGTTTTCCTAAAGGCTGATTATTTCTGGTTTATTTTGTTGAGATCTGATAGAATTTCCTCCCTTGCTAATGAGATTCTTTGACTCAGTCCACTTGTGCTGAAGTAATCCCAGGTAAAAAAAAAAAACCCAAACAAACAAAAAACCAAAAACAGCCAATAAGAATGGGAAGCCTGCAAGTGAATAAGATAATTCTGAAGCAAATCCACCTCCTGAGCCCTGCCCCTTGGCTTTGTGTGCATGGGGATGAGCTGACACGGGATGTGCTTCCCTCCACTGAAGGTGTGACTGCTCCCCCACCCAGCCTCAAACAAAAACCCCACTTTTCCCTCACACAGCTCAAATCTGTTGGTGCAGGTTTGGCACTGATCCTCATTTGTTCTCCCACATTTCTGGGGACAGGAGGGCTGGCAGCTCTGCTCACCCCAAGCAGGGCTCCACTTTTCTCATCAGCCATCCTTGAACTTTCCCATGTGGGAATTCCAAACTTTCCCCTCTCATCACCTCTCCTTCTGCAGAGGGAATTAGCTGACTACAAACTGAATAAAACAAAAACTTAAGTCACTTTCAGGTTACAGAGAGAAACAAAGCTGAGAAATGACAAGTTGCTTGAGGGAATTTGTCAAATAGGAAACAACTTTCTGTTTTCTCGGCTCTCTGACATCACTGGAGCTGGGATCTTGCATCCCTAATTGGCCATAAATTTGTCTTCTTCTATAAAATGGGGTATTTAGTGTTATGCTCATTTTTTTTCTCCTGAAAATCTTCTTAGGGACATAGAAATGGATGTTAATGTATGCAAGTCCATTACTGAGTATGGTAATGAAGAAGTCGTGGCCAATGGTGAAGCTTAAATTAAGCACGCTTCAGAAAACAAACACAAGCCCTCCAGAATTCCTATTCAACATTTGTAATGGAATAAAACTCCTAATAAAATGTTTTCCCCAAGAAGTAATAAATTCTGGAAACATGACTGTATTTACTTAGACCTTTTGTAATGAAAACGTTTTTCTCAGGCGGGAAAACTGCTCTTTATGGGCAAACTCAGTAAATACAATTATGCAACTGTTTTCCTGAGGCTTTTACAAACCTGTGCTGCTGCAAAAGCTCAGCAGACCAGTCCAGCAGTGTGTGTGGAACTCAGAGAAAATATTTCTCAAGCATTGAAAACACATATGCACTTTTCTCTTTCTGTATCTCATTTATATAATTAAAAACTCCTCCAAGCCCTCAGCAGAGATCTGAAAAAACCTGATTCATTTTTCACCAGGAGCAAGTTCAGGCCATAAATCTTCTGAAATGAAACATAACAAATCTCCACTTGCAACTTCTTGAGAAATGCTTTTTCTTAAAAGCATTAAAAGTAAAAATGCCATATTTATTTATTTATTTGGGGGAAGGGAAAGAAATGGATTTAAATTTATGATTTAATCTAGGAAAAATGTATCAAGTATCATTAGGATTGATTTTTTTTAGTAGATGCTGACCACCTAAATGCTGCTGTTGCCTCTGGAATTAACAGGGATCTCACACATACCCCAGATCTGCTGTGAGACATTTTACTGCTGTGTGTTGGAGTCACATTCAAAATTAAACCCTCACCACTAAATTTTAAATGGGTTTTTACCCATTTTTACATCCTCTGGGGTGTTTCAGGAGGCTCAGAAGGCACAAACCATCCCAGCCCACCCTGGCAAGGATGCTCAGGCAGCTCTGCTGGGTCTCGGAGCAGCGCTGAGTTTCACTCAGGGAATCACCAAAATTTCTGTGTTTTTGGGATCACAGGAGCCCTCCCAGTGCTGCCAGTGCTGGGTTCCCTGCTGGGCCCTGGCCAGGGGTGCTGAGCAGCACCCACAGAGCTGACAGCTCTGCCCCAAGCCAGGCTTAGGGCTGCTCTGCTCTGCCAGCACTGTGCAAAGCAGCTTTGATCCCCAGCTACAGAGGAAATCCTGATTCCTGAGCTGATCCCAGGCCATCAGACATTGCTTCAAACACAGCAGAAAGCACCTCTCAGGGAGGCTCTGCCCTTCCTCCTCCAGCACAGAATGGGTTTCAGAGGAATCAAAGCTCAACAATCCCAGCAAATAAAAGGAGCAGCCCCCCTGGCTGTCCTGGCAGCTCCAAAGGCTTGGCAGCATCTGTCACTGCATCCCTGAGCTCCAGATCCCAAAAACAGGGGAACAAAGCTCAGGGAATCTGGGAAAGCATCAGCCCTGGCTAGCAGGACTCACAGGGTGGGGTTTGGAGGGGCTCTGAGGCTGTGACGGCCAAGAAGAGACATTGGAGCCCCTCTACATTCCTAAATGGCGTGATAAAAATCCCTCTCCCATCCCTCTGGGAGCTCTAATCCACCTACACTCCTTACTGGGGTGCTAAAAATCCCTCTCCCATCCCTCTGGGTGCAGCTGCTGTCACCTGTCCCATGGTTTCAATCCATTCAACCCCCAAAAAAACCCATTTTAAATTAGGATAAACAACGTGGCAAATGACATCTCTGTAGGATGTGCTGTTTGTGTTTCCTCTGGTAAGTCTGTGCTTCACCACATCATTAAAAAAAAAAAAGAAAGAAAAGAAATGAGGGGAAAGAGTTATTTGGGTTTTGTGGCTTTTGGATAGGTAAGGTTTAAAATATTACGCAAACATGAAATCATTTGAAACATGAAATCATTTTGTTTGGGTTTTCTAGTGCAAAACTGAAGCCAAACAAAGATAAATCAAGAGCAAATACTTTCTGGGGCAAAGATGGGCTGGAATGGTGATTCACTGCAATTCCTGTTAAAACTTCACCTCACAATGTGGTATCCATGTTTTGTACCTCTACTTGCATCTCTGAGAAATAATTATTTTCCTAACAATATTCAAAGAGGAAGATTCAGCTCCTCAAGGCAATTTGGAACAAGTTTGACAAAAAGTATCTGCATTACTTAATTGTGATGTTTTTACCTTGAAAACAAAATACCTTTCTTTCTCTCTCAAATTACTAATTATCCAGGTGGTGACGATGCCAGACTAGAAAATTACCTCTAAATAAGTTGGAAGACCCATCAGTTAAAGCAGCGTAATGTAAAAATGTTATAAAGTATACTCTAGATCATCTGCATTCACCAAGACAAGAGGCTCATTTCCTTCCTCCTAACTGTAATTTCTCATATTTCATTAAGCTTCAATCAGGAGACTTAAGTCTTATTCTATCTCAAATTAGTTTTAAGCAGAATATGAAGTACAAGTACTGCTAATTTATAATATTTTATATACCCTTAATCCTGCTGAAAATGGACTGAAGGAATTATTGCATTTCCTTCTCACCTGGCCTAAAAAGGGCAAATGCCCAAGGAGAGCCCCAGGCTGGAGTCACTCAGGTGCAAAGCAACCAGGGCAACTCTCAGCATCAAACTGCAGATTTTTCTGTCTCTAAAACATGATCACTCAGAGAATCCCCAAAGCCCTCACTGATTTTGAAAGATTATCACAAATCAGGTTTTAAATTTTAATATTTTTAATTAATACTCGGAGGAAGGGAGGGAATTTAATGGGCACAAGGGAGAAAACTGGCATAATTTGGAAATGCATGAACCAGCGAAGCAGAAAAGCTAAAAAATTGTTCCAGATGAGAAGAAATGAAGAAAACTTTCTCCATCAGCCATGGCAAGGCTGTGAGGAGGATGAGAAAAAGGGAAGCAGAGAGGCCTGGTCTGTCTCAGGTCCCTGTAAACAGGGACTGTCCCCTGTCCTGAAGGGTTTCCTTCACTGCTGAATTAGCAGAGGAGAAATTCAAGGTGCTGTGGGTCGAGGTTCAGGGGTCCCCTTTGAATCCACCCTGGTTTTGGCAGGCAGCACCCCCAGCATCACCCCCTCAGCTCCCTGGGTGCTGCAAAGCTGGAATTCAAGGTCAGGCTTGGCTGACGGGGGATACACCTCAGCAGAAGAAAGAAAGAACCTCTGAGGTTCAAAATCTGCACTTGAATCAGTTCATTAATCCCACCGTGCAAATCAGAGCAGAGGGGAGGAGGGGAAGATGTGAGGAACTCACAGAGTCCAGGACAAAAAAAGCATTATTAAACACTTCATCTCTTTTTTTGGACATTTTCCCAATGACTTTTAAATCTCCCTAGGCTTATAGAGAAAGGGGGAAAAAAAAGTTTACATCCTTTATGTGCAGGTTTTAGAAGACAACCTTGTGCAGTGGTGCTGCAGGGAAGGACTGCAGCTCTCCCTCCCTCGTGTCTGGGAGCTCAGCAGCAGCTGATGCATCTCGTATGAAACCCCCCAAAAACAGGAGCACAGGTGATGCTGCAGCTAGTGCTGCAAAATAAAGGAAGAGGGAAATCCCACTCAGAAATAATCCTAGAGGGAGTTGGCAGGGGTGAGGATTATGTCAGCTTTAAACAAAAGTTAGAATAAAATGAAAGATTAGGCAGTTCTTTTGTTCTTCAGGAAGAAAAGTGCTTGTGTAGCACTTTTCCCCAAACTTTGACAGCCCCAGCAGACAATATGAGAAGTATATGCAATTTTTCTTCCATTCAAAAACCTCTGCCATTAAACATTCGTTACTTGACAGCCTGAAATTCAAAAATCCTGATTTTTGTAGCTCCGCATTATCTGTGCTTGCCAAGTGTAAATTAACTTCTGTTTGTCTCTTTTACTGAAACACAGCTAGCCCTGCTTGCTCTTGTGTTATAAAATACAGTTATTCCTTAGAAAAACACACATAAAACAGAGCAGGGAAGGAATAAAGTGACTGGGATGGATGTTGGTAACTGGGCAAAGTGAGAGCAGAACTTTTGCAAAAGAAGCTTTGCTGGAAAGATTAATTATTATTGGAATCACTTCCAGATTCAGTAAGACAGGTTTTCATGGACACTCCGGCAAATCTCCTTAAATCTGGATTCCATAACTATGGGAGAGATGGAAGGGGTGGCTGAAATAGGATAGGATGATAACAGGAACAGGAGCCAGCACCCAAATCAGATTTGTGCATAATCAGCTCAGGCAATTGAAGCGTGGGAAAGCTTTTAAAGGCTCATGTGATCCTAAATGGCTGAGGTGAAAACGTAAGTGTATATGGCCACAAAATACAGGGTTTATTTCCATAGCCACACTGGAAATGCAGTGAGACTGGCAGGTCTGAACTGCAGAGGGCTGGTAATGGACTGGAGGGTCTTTTATTTATAGATTTATAGAATTATAGTGAGGGTCTTTTATTTATAGAATTATAGATTTATAGGGAGGGTCTTTTATTTATAGATCTGCTCCAGTTTCAATCCAATTCAAGCCATCAGCAGCTAGAAGCTGGGTATTTTCCTGTGGCCTGCAGGAGCTCCCAGCCCTGGGAGATTCACCAGGATCAGGAACTGGGGGGAGAGAGCACAGGGGTTTGCTGCAGAAATCCCAGAAGAGGCAAACCCAGTGGGATTGGGGCACAGCCTCCTCCAGAAATCATTTTCCTGGGAAAAGGGATGGTTATGAACCCTGCCCATCCACCCCAGGTGCTTTGCCCTGCAGGGAGCCAGACATTCCTAGAGTACCCAACATTCAGCTCAAGGTGCTGTTTGCACAGTTAAATAAACAGCCCTGAGGATGTGGTTTAACACAGGAATGGGTCAGTGGTGGCCCCGTCCTCTGGCCTGTCTGGCAGTGCCACAGGCTGGAGCTGAGCTCCTTGTGAAGACCACAATCCTCCAGAGGTCACGGCTCGTCCAAATCACTGCTTCAGACAGCTGAGAGCAAGGACAGAAAAAGCAAAGTTAAATCTGTACTTGGCAAAAAAAAAAAAAAAAAAGAAAAAGAAAAAAAAACCAAACCAAACAACTAAAAAAGAAAAAAAAGAAAAATAGTTATCTGATGATAACCAGGACACAAATAATTGCAAATAACAGCAATGCAGACAGACCCAAGCAAATGGCCCTGGAATGTGAAGTGATAAATACCAAACACTGACTGCCCATCACCACCCCTGGAAGAGCTCCAAAGCCATGTGCATGTGGCACTTGGGACAGGGTTTACTGGTGGCCCTGGCAGTGCTGGGGGAAGAGCTGGACTCGATGATCTTAGAGAGTTTTTCCAACCTAAGTGATTCTGTGAGGGGTTTAGGCCCCCAGGTCAGTGTTGGTGGCACTGCACCATAACTTGCCTTCCAGTGAGAGTGATGGAAGGACTGGGATGTAAGGTCAGAGGAGGTGGCTGGAGGGCACACAGGAGGGCTGAGCAGACAACAACTCCTTTCCTAACACCAGCTCTGAGGGCTGGAGCAACAACAGGCAATTGATCCCATTTGGTGCAATTGATCCCAT
The DNA here is from genome assembly GCF_036417665.1 of Passer domesticus. Lineage (NCBI taxonomy): Eukaryota > Metazoa > Chordata > Aves > Passeriformes > Passeridae > Passer > Passer domesticus. The sequence continues at coordinate 55,047,600 of NC_087481.1, forward strand.
TTGGTGCAACTGATCCCATTTGGGGCTATTGATCCCATTTGGGGCAATTCCAGACCAAAAAAAGGATTGTACTACCTGCTCAGACATCAAATATTGAATGGGGCGAGGAGGACTCAGATTCAGAGTGGAGAAATGTGAAAACTGGAGTGTGTGTTAGTGGGGAGAGGAAGGAAGATGTAGGGTGGGTTGTTTGACATCTCTCTGCAGACCCAGGACTGCCATCCTGAAGTCCCACAATTTACAGTTTACAGCAGGATTTCTGATAGACTGAGAAAAAAGCACTGCTGAGCATTGCAAGGGGAGTAAATCATCCTCCCTGCCTCAGCTCTCCTTTTTTTTGAAGACCCCAGCTCTTCCCCAAGCATGGGAGGATGAGGAAGGAGGCAGGGAAGGGGCACAGGGAGGTGAGCAGACACCCAGACAGCTTTGGCTCCCTCAGAACAAACCCCTGCTTTGGGCAGAGCTGACCACACTGTCTAGGCACTGTATATATAGGATGGAGCAGGAGTTTGCAATTACATTCCATTTCTGTGGTTTACATATAGCAGAGCTTTATGAGCCAGCACACATCAAGGCTGAGCCTTTCACTGAGCTTTTTCCAGGGAGTGGGGTTCTTATCTCCTCTTAGGAAAGGAAAACTTGGGCAAATTTGCTTTTCCAGGTTGAAGAAACCACAGAAATGTGAAGGCCATTTTTATAAATAACATCATGCATTGAATTCCACTATTCCTTTTTACTTTTATTCATGGCTCAGCTGCATGAAGTGTTTCTTATTGGAACAAATGTGTCTTTATTTTTTATTAAAAAAAAAAAAACACCAAAGCAGCTTTACAGCAATTCTTCCTATCAATAAACAGACTAGTTGAAGCTCCTGACTCCCAGTTTTGTCCCAACCAGGCATGATGGTCGCCTCATTTGTGGCCATATTTTGAATTAGAGCTGATTTATTAGAGGAGCTGAGCTGATCTCCCACCCTGCCTGATGTCCACAAGTGTCACCTCCTGCTCTTGCTCCGAGGGCATGGAAGTTACAGCAGAAAAAACAGGATGGTTCATTAATAAGGGCTTTCTCAGTCCATGCCAATTGCAACTCGAATGTTCCTATTTTGAAAGGATACAAAACGTTTCCTAGCAAGGCTGGAAAACCAAACTCATGGTAATCCTTCAGAGTGGAAAAGACTTGCAGCTTGAATCAACAAGAAAAGGTGAGAGTATTGCCTTTACTCCAGTAATGCCATCAACTCCAGTTGCATCCACCTCTGGCAGAAAAAATGTTGCTTTCATATTACAAATAAAAAAAAATACAAATTGCAAACAGGAGCCACAAGTGGAGATGAGCATTTCAGTCTTAAACTCATCACAACCTGGATGCAGCCCCCACTATCTTCAATTATTTGCATGGTTTTTTGTAACAATTTTTCAACCAAAGCACATGGAAATCTGTGATGTGCTACAGAGCAAGAGCTTCTGCAGGCTACAGCTTTTCCAGGCAAACAGTTCCATTAACTTCAGCAGGGAAATGAATGGTAAATTCCAGCTTAAATGGAACATACAGAGATCTTTCTGTGCAAGATGCAAAATGAAATAGAAGTGAAAACACAGAAAATTGCTTGCAAGACCCAGACAATAGGGATGATAACAGAGATGCCCAGGCAGCCTGGCCTGGTTTTCCAGCCACAAGCAGCAATTTAGGCAGAAAATTTGGACTGCCTGGTTTGAGAGCTGTCAGGATGTGTGACTTGAGGCTGTTTGAGCACACAGGCCAGCGTGTGTCAGCACTCTGACACTTTATTGACCTTGACACTTTATTGCTCTTTCTTAAAACACCCTGCCCGATCCTGGTTCCGCACCAGCAGAATTCAACCAAACCCCAAGGAGATGGCAGGGCTTTTAATTCACCCCACAGGCCATGGGAAGAGGGATTCATCCTGTTGAAAACCAGAGTCAGTGTTGAGGAGCGGGCTGGCTGAGGCCACAGCTCTTTGCATAAAATGTAGACAAAAATAAAACTCTCCAGCAAACAGAAGCTGTGCTCTCATGTCATCTGTGCTCTTCTTCTGATGCAAGAAACCTGCAGAGGCAAGAAGTGAGCAAGTCAGTCATTTTCCCAGGCACAAGGCATTTAAAATAGTCACAAGAGTGGTTTCCCATCCTTCAGCTTCCCTCACGTTTCACAGTGAAAAATAGGTGGAAACATTTTCACAATGGGAAATAGGTGAAGGATGCCTGGTGCTGCCAATAAGTGGAACATGGAAACTTTCCTCCCTTCTTTGCTGAACAGCAAACATGGACTTCAGAGGCTTCGTGATGGCCATTTTGAGGGAAAGGACTGCAAGTACTGAAAGAAATGCAACAATTTTCCCAAGTGTTTGCAGCCAAATGAGCAGAAGTGAATGAGAATCCAGCAGAGGCCATTCAGACTGGTGGAGAGGGGAATTGTATACTGAGAGCCTGTTCACAAAATCCTGTAGAGAGGAATGAATCCTTCATTAAAGAACAATTCAACTTAGGTGTGACATAAATTGGTACTCAGGCAAATGTCATACCAGCAAATAGTGTCAAAAATCAGCCAGAAAGGCCAGTAAAGCAGAAATATTATATTGGAAAAAAAATGCTGCCAAAGGGTTCTGTAGCCTAAGACATTAAGTTAAAGTTAAAATTGCACCTTTGAAGATTGTTAGGTTGGGGGAGGGGGGAAAGGAAATAGAGTTAGGTTTAAAAATATGGTTAATTCTCCAGAACCATGGGATTTTTGCACAGGAATAGAAAAGCATAAATGAAACACCAGGGTACAATGTATCCATCATCAGATGAATATGGAAATAAAAAATAAGTGATGAAATGTGTCAAATCTGCCAAAGGATTCAGGCTGGGGAAGATTCCTATTGATGGATCTAGACATAAAGGAGCTGCAGTGCAGATGATGCTCCCTGCAATTGTGCTTTTTTGATAATCCCACCTCAAAGCAGGCCAAGCACAGTTGGATTCTCCCAGAGAAGAAAATCAGGAGAGGAGCCTGCCCACCCCTGGTCATCTGTCCTGCAGGCAGGACCCTGGCTATTCCAGATTAAACACTGCTGCCAAATCTTCTCATCCCAACAGTCTGGGAGAAGAATGGAGCTGAGACAGTTTAAATGCTTTTCAAATAACACCTAATAATATCTTAGCTTCTTCAGAGCAGCTTTTCAAAGCATGAAATGTCACCAGCTTCAATTTTGTATAACAAAAAGCTGAGAACTAAGCTTCAGAATTATATCACGGGGTAGAAAAGCTCTGATCTGACATGAAACACTATGAAAGGTGCACCAGAGCCAGCTCCTAACAGGTGCAGAGGAATTTCCAAGCCTCTGGCAGGAGGAAATGCATTTTGCATACCTGATGGCTGCAGCAGCTGCAGAAGTTGTGGCTCAGCCTTTTCAGAGACTCAGGAGGAACTGGAACAACTGGAGCTCATCCTTTCTGGAAGGGGAAGCCAGCAGGTACAACCTGCAGTGGTAGAGGCTGAAAATAAATTGGAAGGAGCTGACAAGAGCAGCTGTGGGGATGGAGGTGGCTTCTCAGAGAATTTTAGAAGATGCAGAGCTCCTGGAAGGGAGCTGTGAATTGCTCTGTGCTGCTGGGAGGTTTTGTGCACAGCAAAGACAGCCTGGGGCTGTGAGAAACCTGCAATGGGCTCAGCTGCACTCACCTTGCAGCCTGAGCAAGCCAAAGCCAAGCATTCCAGCTAGTTAATCCCCAAAATCCACCTCCTAACTGTCCCCCAGCACGCTCTGTCCCTCAGGCTGAAGTTGGCAGGGTGCTCCTATCTTTATAGTGAACCCCAGCAAAGCCTTGAGATTAAAGAATTCTGGAATGGTTTGGGTTGGAAAGGACTCAAAGTACCACCCCCTGCCAGGGCAGGGCCACCTTCCACTGTCCCAGGCTGTTCCAAGCTCTGTCCAACCTGGCCTTGTACAATTCCAGGGATCCAGGGGCAGCCACAGCTGCTCTGGGCCTCACATCCTCTGAATAAAGAAAAACTTGAGCACTCCCAGACTAATCACCAAAATCTAGGGCTGAATGTGGCCATATGGACCTTAATGCTCCAGGTCATCGTAGATTTTTTGGCCAAAAGCCTGATGCAATAGGCTCTTTTAAAACGTCAGATTTGAAGAGAAGGGAAGTGATGAGCAAAGCAGTAAATCCCTAAAAGCCTGACTGCTGGGCAGAGAAGGATTTGGGCCACGGATATCCAGTGAGAATGGGCAGGGTGAGGAAGGAAAAGTGACACAGAGCAAAAATGAGCGTGAGCAGGAGGAGTGGATTGTCAGAGGGACTGGGGACAGAGCAGGGGCTGTGTGGGAGGGCCAGAGAGCCCAAAAAGCAGCTGGGGAGAGGAAAGCACAAGAACAACCAGGACAGGCCTTGCTGCTCTTCCAGTTCGATGTTCTCCTGCCCAAACACATCAAAGATGCTCCAGAGGAGAAAAGGGGAGGGAAAGATCACACTTATATTACTTTTGGACAGATGGAGAACTCCACTACCAAAATTCTGAAGTCCAAAAAGAACAAAAAGGCTGTGCACAACAAGCCTTAAATGGAGGCACTAAGGCCAGAGCCCTGCAGCTGTGACCCTCCAGTGTCACCCCAGCAGGAGCAGGGCCACCTCTGTCCCCAGGGCAGCCTTTGGATACTGCTGAGTGTCCCTTGGGAAGTGCTGGCACAAGCATCAGAGGCTGAGGATGCTCAAGTCTCAGAGCTGCAGGTCTCCTCTCCTCCCCTGGATCTCCAATGGTTTGTGACAAATCACTTGTGGCAGTGCTGGTTCTGCTCTCGGGCCACTTCAGCTCTGCAGAGCTGCTCCCAGGCTGTGCTGGGGCAGGGGGGGATTTCAGCACGTACAAATTCACACCCATTTGTCATCAGAATTACCCAGAGCTGCCAGCAAACAGGAGCACTGCCTCAGAGAGACCAGTTGTGAGAATTGTTTTAGCACAACATTGGGTGTTTTATGTGAGGTGCCAACTCCTTCTGCAATAAATCAGAGTTGCCCAGCACATGCCTCTCAGGAGGTATAAAATCACCTGAGAAAAAGTGTTCTGGCCACTTGCCTGCACTGTAATTCCTTCCAAGGGTACATCCCCCCAAGTCAGACACGTGGGATGAGGTGCTGACCCCTGAGAGGGGCCTCTGCAGAAAGGGCCAAGAGCAACACTCTTCCCTAGAGCTCATAAATGGGATGAGCCAAACCTGTTAAATAGCATGGAAAGACTCCCAGGGATTTTAATGGGTTTCATGCTATTCCACTGGATGCAAAGACCCTCTTTGTTCCTGAAAGGGTTGTCTGTCCTAGGGCAGCACACTGGGAGAATGCAGAAGCAGCAGCGCAGGGAAATTAAATTCAATTAACCATTTCATTTTAGTATTGGCATTTACATAGTTCATTGATTACCTGGCTGTGCAGACTTCTTCAATTACTTAAAAGCATAAAATGCTCCCACTCTGGGGTGTTCTTTGCCAAGAGCAGCCCTGTGGCAGCTGCAGTGCAGGAAGGGGCAAAGAGGCCACTCCAGCAAGACCAGCACTTCACAGTTTATAGGAGGAAAATGTGGGCAGAGGAGGGGCTGATTTATCCTCACTCTCGCAAATCCTTGTTTTTAATTGTTCACTGGGACTATTCACATGAAAACTCTCAGGGATAACAACAAGCTGCCACCTCCCCTGCCTCACTACAACTTTTCCCTCTGACCACATCACCTGCGAGGTCAGCTCTTGTGAAATATTGCCCAATAGAATGCTATATCCTCAACTGAATGCTATATCCTCATCAAGGAGGGGATTTAACATCAAAAGAGTTGGGATTTAGCAAGGTCCAGCCTTTGGGTTTAGTGGGAACATGTCGTCGTCATTCATAACTCTACTTTTATTGAGGATAAAAAATATTTTTTAAACTGTGCATTGTTAAAACCAGATCCAGTGTCACATTAGTTTCTGTCCAAAAAAAGTTTAAAAAAGCCTGGTTTTAGCAGATGGTGCTTATGGGAGTCAGACTACCCTGTTATGAAAATAAAGTTTTGAAGAGTTTGGTTTTCCTTTCCGGTGCTTTTCTGCTGCCTAAGAAAAGAAACATCCGCTGAGTCCTAGCATATTTACCCCTCCAGAATTATAAATATCATTTCAAAAGGTTTTACAACTGATTTTTGCCTTTTTCTCTTCTGAATTGTGAGTTATGTGCCGTAAATGCTTTAAGAAGAGAAAGCAATTTTTTCTTTTAATGGCCTCCTTTACAACCGAAGAAACAAAAATATTAAAAGTTTCCTTTCCATCTATGACCATACTTAAGAGAAGTGTAAAATGTTAATTAGAAGGGGAAAAAAACCAACCTTCTATTAGAAAGATTTAAAAACCAACTTCAAGTGACTGCAGAGCACAAAGGTAGAAGTCATTTGTTGGTTTGTTTTTTTTTAAATTTATGCCCTGCAGCTCTCCCAGGACTCCTCAGGGATCTTTCCATCCCTCTGGCTCCTCCATCTGTGGCTGCCAGAGCTGAGCACAGGCAGGACATGCCCAGCAGGGCTGGTAACAGAGCAGAGGTGCATTCCAGGCAGTGCCAGCACACCTGGGTGCTCGGGTGAGCAGCCCTTGGAGTGCAGCACAGCGTGAAATGGCCAATTTGTCCTCCCTGCCCACGCTGCAGCAAGGTGTGAAATCCTGGAGGGGAAAGGCAGCTCTCACGTTTGCCTTTGGGATTTGCTGGTGAGCCAGCAGAGCAGCACTGCTGGAAAATCTCAGCTTGGGGAGCCTGAATCACAGAACCACAGGAGGGTTTGAGTTGGAAAGGACTCAAAGATATTCTTCCACCCCCTGTCATGGCAAGGACACCTTCCCCTGTCCCAGGTGCTCCAAGCCCTGTCCAGCCTGGCCTTGGGCACTGCCAGGGATCCAGGGGCAGCCACAGCTGCTCTGGGCACCCTGTGCCAGGGCTGCCCACTCTCACAGGGAACAATTCCACCCCAAAATCCCACCTAACCCTCTCCTCTGGCAGACTGAATCCATTCTCCCTTGTCCTGTCACTCCATCCCTCACCCAGAAATCCCTGCCCCAACCAATGAAAGGCAGTGACAATTGTCCATGAAGCTCAGCAAGGTCCATCCAGAATTGCCTCAACTCCACGAGACATTCTCCAGCCCCACACTGATCCTGCCCTCATGTGTTTCTCCCTTCCATCCAAGCTAATTTTCTTATCCTTTGTACTTCATTCTCCGTGGGAAGACATCAAAGCCCATAAATCAGATTTTTTTGTGGATTTGTGGGAGATAAGGACACCACAGGGTTGTGGTGGGGATCCTGGGAAATCAGGAAGAGCAGGAGAGCAGCATGGAAAAGCTGCTTCTCCTTCCTTCCCTCCCGTGGTGGTCTCTGAAGGGCAGCCCAAGGAAAAAGCCTGGCAGAATTTTCAGGCTGGGCAGGAAAATGTGAGATCCATTCTCCAGCCATAAACTGAATTCCAAGCATTAAAGCAAATGGAAGTGGCATTTTGTAAGATGTAAAGTCCCAATTCAGAAACGGGAATGAAAATTACTGTGGGTGTTTCAAGGGATGTTTGCAGAAATTGTTATGGAAAAATCTCACATGTGGTTGGAATTACCCAGGGAATGGTTTTCTACTAAGAAAATGAAATCCAAATCCAATCTCTACTAAGAAAATAAAGTCCAGGGTGGGGTGGAAATTGTTTTGTTGCAAGAACAGTGACCAAGATTTGGAATTTGCTGCCCTTTCACAACTGCACTTGCATGGAGCTGCCACAAAACATCTTTTCTTGTTTTTTAGGGAGGTTCTGGGCAAAGAGCAGGCTTGACCTTTCCCAGCATTTTCCAAGGAAGGTGGCTCTGGGAAGGTTACAGAGAGTTTATTCTTCGATTACAGTGGCTCTGCAGGGCTCTAATGTGTGTTTCAGTGGAGTTATTCAGAGCTACACTTGTAACACAATCCCACCCATTCGGAGGGGATAAATGCACATTTTGAAGTTATTTTAGGTAAAAAGAAACAGACTGGGCTGCCTTAAATAACTGCTGACCTGCAATTATGAGCTAAGAGCTGCTGCATACAATGTAAAGAAAAGCTCAGGATGGCAGGAATGGAAAACATGCCTTTTAAACTGAGGCACAGACACATTTCTTGGAGCACACGTCCTCTCAGGCACAGCTCCTGCATGCCATGGATGCATTTGCTCTGCTGCTGGAGCATATAAAGTGCTTTTCTGAGCAGATTAAAGATAGAATCTGCTACTCACTCACTCAGGCTGTAAGGGCAGCCTGATCACAGCATTTCTTGGTCCATAAAAGCTGAGTAGAGGGATGGTGCTGGCAGATGGAAGTGGGAGCAGGTCTGGCTTTGCTGCCCTTCCTGCTGGCACAGCCCCAGAGGGGCTCTGAGGCAGCCCCAGTGCCCAGGGAAGGATCACCCAGCTGGGCACTGCTCCACCCAAAGCTGGCATGGAAGGGAAAGAGAACAAGCCCAGAGGAGGCCACCAGGCTGATCAGAGGGATGGAGAACCTCTCCTGTGAGGAAAGGTTGGGAGAATTGGGGTTGTTCAGCCTGGAGAAGAATTTGTGACCATGGCTTGAGAGAGATGAAATCAAGGGCTTCCAGTACCTGGAGGAGCTGGCAAAAAGATGGAGAGAGACTTTGGACAAGGAGTGGCAGGACAAGGGGGAATGGATTCCAGCTGCCAGAGGGCAGGGCTGGATGGGATATTGGGATGGAATTGTTCCCTGGGAGGGTGTAAGGCCCTGGCACAGGGTGCCCAGAGCAGCTGAGGCTGCCCCTGGATCCCTGGCAGTGCCCAAGGCCAGGCTGGACAGGGCTTGTCCCTGGCAATGGCAGGAGGCTGGAACTGGATGATCTTTAAATTCACTTCTAACCCAAACCATTCCATGATTCTACGAACAAAGAAAGCCCAAATAAAAAAACAGTGGAGTGATCTGGATTAGATTCAGCAGAGCAACATAACTAGGTGTAAAGAAAAAAAGGGATTTCAATCATTTATTTGATCACCCACATGATTACCTGAAGAACTGGAGAACAAACCAATCAAAAATGTAGAAAAATGCAATAATTTAGGAGCAAAACTTTTTGAGGGACTATTTGCAAATGGCATTTCATGGATTAAATAAATTGTGCTTCAGTGACAAGGAAGGGGCACCAAACTTCAGGCAGGTATTGAAGGACAGCACATGTTTGTGAAGCAGCTGCTACAATTCACAATAACAGCCTGAGTCTCTTCCCACTGAAATCCCAGGGCAGACCTAGGACTCACTAATGGTTTATTATTTATTGGTTTATGTTTCATTAACTGAAATATTCTGAGCATTGCACAAGGTTGGCAAACATAATAAAACTAGCATCAGTTTCTCATTCTGCCACTGAGCTGGTAATGGATTTGGCATAAATAATTTAAACTTTCTGGCTTGTTTCTCTATATTGAAAGTAAAAGTTTTTTTAAAAAAATAAAATGTTTTGCTATCTAACAGTAAATACGCTACATTAAAAGTAAATATTTTATCACCATATTGCCATACCAGATAGTCTGTCCCATTTACATTCTACAAATGTTATACAGGGGAGTGATAACAACGCAAATAAAACTATGAAAAGTTATCCATAAGTACTGTGAAATACCTGAGCATTAAAATAACAGATTTTTTTTTTGAATAGCTGAGCTTTCTGCTAGTACAGGTTAAAAAAAAATTTAAAAAGGAAGAAGAAGAAAAACAAAGCTTTAAATCTTATAAAATGGTAATTGTGCATAGAGAACAAATGAGGCCTTGCAGCTTTAGCAGTTAACCATGACTGTGAGTTGGACACGTGTGTTTTTCATTATTGGCACACACATTGTTGAACACAAGCAGACCCGAATGTACACGTGCTTTACATTACAGCTGCACAAGGGAACCCTTCCCACAGCCAGCACCACTTTCCAAACCCCAAATGATGGCTGTTCTAAGGAGCCCTTGCTTGGAACACTCCTCCTGTGTTTTATGGAACAGGCATTAAAGATCCAGGATCAAACAGTGCTGGCTTTTCATTTGTGATTACAGAACTCTGGGCAAGCCCAGCCAGGCAGAACCTTGCACTGCAATCCCATAAACCCACGGGATGGAAATCAGGCAGCCCCAAGGATAAATGCCTGTCCTGGCTGGCCAAAAAAAAAGGATAAACTGATTTTAAACAGTACAGCAGTATGTAGCAAGTTTAACAAGGATTTCCATGTGGGATATCACTAAGCACAAAAAGCATGACATGGATGGGAAGGGAAAAAAGGACAGGGGAGCTCTGCTCACTCAGGACCACCATCCATGGTGGGGGTGGGATATAAACCACAGCAGCAGGGTCCAGGAGTTAATATCACATGAAAGAGATGGGAAACGAGGGCAGAAACATCTGAGTAGATTTTGCTGCTGTTAAAGCTGATGGTCAACCCCGTTGATGTTACCCACAGAGATGTCCCATCCCTGGAAGTGTCCAGGACAAGGCTGGATGGAGCTCTGAGCAGCCTGGTCTAGTGGAAGGTGTCCCTGCCCATGGCAGAGGGTGGAATGAGGTGGTCTTAAGGTCCCTTCCATCCCAAACCATTCTGTGATTTTGTCATTTCAAAGCTCTTTCAAGGTCAGGCCAAACTTGGAATGCAAGTGAAATTTGAGCCACCAGAACATCTGCTCTGGGGTATTTCCAGCCCATCCTGGAACAAGAAACACCTGAATCGTGTGAGAAAACTGATTCTCACAAAATCTTCAGGAAAAAATCGCCAATAAGCTTAGCTAAGCATGATAGCTAGAGCTCAGATGAGAGAGCCAGGGCCTCTCTGCATCACCTGGCATCCTTCCACTGGAGTAAATGGAGTTCTGCTGATCTGGCTCTGTACCTGGGAAGGGCTGCCAACAGACAGGCTGATGTGACATATCAGTGTTAGAAAGGAAGGGGGAAAATCTGTTAGATACTATAAAAAATTGTGGGTTTGGTGTTTCTCAACCTTGTAAAAGTCATGAGGTAATTCAAAGAGAATCACAGCTCGTGTTTATGCGTGACCCAACAGATCCTTTCCTGGCCAAAGTGTTCAGCCAGGACATCTCATGTGGAAAGAGCTCTTAGGTGCTCCCTGGTGTCTAGAGAGCAATTTCTGCTCTATGCTGCTAAAAATTCCCACTTGGGCAACAAGGTAGAGTGGAGAGTGACACAGTGTGCTGGATTTTGCTACTTCCTCAGAGCAGAGAGAAATGCAGGGAAAAAAACAACCCAAAAACTTAAATTCTGGTGAACTAAAATGTTCCCACACTCCTCCAGTGTTTTCTGCTGGGTTTATGTTTCAAATGGAGATGAAGCACAGGTAAATTCCAGGTAAAGGGACTGGAGTCCATCTGCACCTGGGCATCAGGGCTCAGTCCTGACAGCAGTGCATGGAATCCTAAAATTATCTGGCTTGGAATGGACATTAAATGTCATCCCATTCCAACCCTTGCCATAGGCAGGGACGCCTTCCACGATCCCAGGCTGCTCCAAACCCTGGCCTTGAACACTTCCAGGGGTGATTGTTACAAAGCCAGGAGTTATTCCAGTGACTTTCAGGTTGGCCTTACTTCTGAGCTTGAAGGCACATTGCTGTCTGAAAATCAGAGCTGGATTTGGGGAGACGGAGCTAAAAAATACCTGCATTTGTCAAAAATCCTCCCTGCCATTTCACTTTAATCCCAGATAGTTTATCATATTTCAATTTTTTTTTAAATATTTGATAGCAAATCTCATCCCAGATGCCTGTTCCCTCATTACCACTGGATCTACACCTCATCCCTTTGACTTGATCACTGCTTCTGCTGGAGTCTGCAGCAAATCAGAGCTGAGTCCCGAGCAGCTCATGCTGGCAGCCTGATGAAATCAAGAAAAAATGTAGCTCTTGTTTATTGAGGAAGCAAAGTTGCTTCTATAAATAAGAAGGAGGCACAAAAGCAAAGATGAAATTGCACTCTGAGGGAGGCCTTTCAATCATTTTAGAAGGATTTCAGTGCAAAATTTCAGGCAAGAAGAAAAGACAAATCTTATGTTTTTAGTATTCTCAAAACACTTCAAATCTCACTGGAGAAATTATTATTAGGGGCAACCTCAGCTTTAAACTAGGAGCCAGCCTCCTTTCTGTGGGTATGGAATTGTTCCCAAATTAATTACATTCTAAAATGGGGTGGGGGGGAAATGTCACACAAATTTCTGGGACAAGAATTTATCTTGGAAAATGCTCCAGCTCTCTGCTGCTGTACAGCACCAATGCTCAGCCACCCCTGAGTGACACAGGGCCATGGTGACTGTCACTGCCAGGTGACATCAGCTTCTCCAGCTGGCCCAGGTGAGATCAGGAGCAGAGAGGGAAGGGAACAATCAGCTGCCATCTGGCTGGGAGGTTCCTCCCCAGCACCTGCAGCTGAGGCTGCACCTGTGCTGCTGGAGCTGCTCCTGCAGAGCTCTCAGGGAGCCTTCAAATGACAGGTCAGACCTCTTCCTCCTCCTGGTGGGATGATTAAAAACAAAACACAAAGCAAAACATCAACAACAACAAAAAGAAAAGGGAAAAAAAAAAAAAGCCCAGAACAGTATAAAGCAGAAAAAACCAAATGCTAAAAACACTGAACTTGGCTCCCATCTGACATCAGCCTCCTCCACAGTCCTGGGAGGTCTCTCAGCCTGCACAGCCCTCTTCCCTTTGCTTTGATTAGCCAAGATACAATTTCCTTAATTTTGTTACGAGCACTTTACAACAGCGATGGAAAGTAAAGCTGGCCCAAGATGATGGAGATGCAAGCAACTTTATCCTGCTTTTCCATGGCTCCCTTTTCTCCCTCCCTTTCTCATCAGCACCTTGACACCTTCCCACCAGAAGCCTGACAGTAAAAGCAGAGCACAGCCACCTGTTGTAGCCACATCTCTGCTGCAGTTTGCTCAGTGAAGCACAGGAATGCTTTCATGCCTGTCCAAGCTCACTGGTGCTAGAGGAAAGGAAGGGCTGGATTGTCAGTAAATTAAATAATGCAATAAAAATCACATCAGCAGAGCAGTACAGATGAGAGCTCCCAGTTTATGTGACCAGAGTCATGCTGGTGTATGTCAGGGACTTGATCTCCTCTCCAGGCTGCAGAAATCACCTCCTTGGCATCCAGGACATTTCTGGGATGAAATGCATCACAGCTCCTTAATTAAGAAAGGTTAAATTTCATCAACAGCATTGTTGGAGGTCTCACTTTAATGTCATTTGCAAGTGTTCCAATGAATTCCTCAGCCCTGGGCAAATCTTGCTCATAATCCCATGTCATTGATTAGTTTAAGCAAGCCCCAAATGGCAAACTGTCCCACTCCCTTGGTAATGCAGGGATCTCCTCTCCTCTGCTGGCTCTGAAATAACAATGAATGCAGCACTCTTAGCCTTGCCAAATGCACTTTAGGCTCGTGAAATACCAGCTTTATGTCACAAATAGGCTTTTTGGAAAGGCAGGACTCAATAGTCTGACAAAAATGGAAGAGAATTGCAGCATATTTAGAGAAATTTCAGCTTAGTCACAAAATTTGAATCTGATTTCCTTTTCTGAAGGTTTTGGAATGAGAGTTTTTGCTGAGGCACAGCCTAGCTAGAGAACTGATTGTGAACTTCAGGCTAATGGGAAAAAAATAAAAAGAAACAATTAATCTGACTCTCAAAAGTCAGGGCTTCAGCATCCACATCCACTGCTGCCATTTCCCAGCCTTCAAGGGGAAAAGCTCCTTAATGGCTTGCCAAGGTCTGGGCAAGGAGCCTGGGCTGTGAATGCAGTCTGTGCCCTGTTCCTGGGGAGGATCCATCACCCCCAAAGGCACCAGAGACAGCCCCAAAGGCCGAGGGAATGAAGGGAATTCCGCCACCCCATTTGCTGCCATTAGGCAAATGCATCACAGCAGCTCCATCCCTGCCTGGCTCCCAAGTGGCAGGGGCTTTATTGCTCCTCCAGGCTCCATCCACAGCCATTAACTGCAGCAAAATAAAAAGTAATCACATTTACACGGGATTTTCAGCCGTCAGTAAGAAACCCTTCAGTCTTCGCCGCCAGCCACCGGCTTCCTCCCGGCCTGCCATCCCACCCTGCAGCTGACTGGCACATCCTGCCCTTTGTCTGCAGCCATTCAGGAAAACTTCAAAGAAATCCTTCTGAAAAGCTCCTCCTGGCCCGTCCTGCTCTCCCAGGGGGGCACAGGACAGCAGCAATTGAAGTTTCCTTCCTCTGTGCTGGTCACCTCAGCACCATCAATTTTAGCCTGGAGAGAAGGAGACTCAGGGGTGACTTTATCACTTTATAACTCCCTGAAAGGTGCCTGTGCTCAGCTGGGGCTGGGCTCTGGCTCCAGCAGCACTGACACAACCAGAGCACACAGCCTCAAGGGAAATGCAGGTTGGATATCAGGAAAAAGTTTTCCACAGAAAGAGTGATAAAGTTCCGGGGAGGTGGTGCAGTCCCCATCCCTGGGTGTGTTTAACACAGCCTGGATGTGGCACTGGGGGCAGGGTTGAGTTGAGGGGTTGGGGCTGGGCTGGACTCGATGATCTTGAGGGTCTCTTCCAGCCTGGTCATTCTGGGAATATTCTGTGAATTCTGTGAATTCTGTGAATCACCAGTTTGGGTTCCACGAGGCTCTGGACCAGCACAACAGCACAGGTCGAGGATTTGTGGCTTCTGGTACAAATATTGCAGAAGGAATTACAGCAGCTCTGGGCCTTTCTTCAGATGCTGAAAGCATTTACAGACTTCTCCCTCAGAGCAGGGTTATGAATGGCATGGTTAGGGTAATGCTTGGGGAAAATCCCATACCTGCTCAATCCCTCTCTTAGGGAGAGGGGAGCAGTCTTGTCTACAAGCTCTGTGCTGTGAGGCACTGTTGGAATCCAAAATGCAAAAGAACTCTCAGAACTTTAAGCCTGTAAACCAAATCTTAGAATTAAACAGAAGATTTAATCTGAAACCTTAGAAAAAGCTTCCAAACTCAAGCACTTAAAGCAAAAATATAAATTTATAATTTAAAACAAAAACACATTAAACTAAATTTAAGAAATTAAAGTGTTAAAGTTTAAAATATAAAAAAATTAAACTACAAAAACCCAAAAAAAATTAAAATAGAGTACTATAAATTTATTTATCATAACATAATTAACTAAAAAAGTTACACTATAACATATGTCCATAAAACAAAATATTTAAAAATTTAATCAAAACCGTAAATATCGTTATTAACAATATTTTATTAATCAAGAACTCCTTTAAAATATCTTATAACTAAAAATCTTATAACCTTCTAAACCATACTATAACAATATAAACCAGACTCATCCTTCCTAACTATATAAAAAATTGGGAAAAAAATCACATCATCTAAGAACTCAAAAATCCCATCTCAAATTTCTTCCAAAATTCTTCCAAAATTATCACAAGGCATGACTTGGACTGCACCCATGCTTTGCTTCCACTCTTTCCTTTCCACCCTTGAGCAGATTTTCTCATCGGGAGGACCAGACCAAGAGGATTTATAAACCCTCAATTAACACTGTAGTGCAAGAAATGAGATTTGGGGGCAGTTCAGCAGGTTTAACTGATTTTTTAATGGGATTTCATGGGCTGGAAATGTTTCCCTGCCCTTCCCTTTTTTACCTGTGTCCCTGCCAGCTCCTGCCCTGGGTGGGCACTGCCCCGTGTCCCCCAGTCCCCGTGGCAGAGGCTGGGGCTGCACACTCTGCCCCCAGCTGTTTTCTCAGGTGGTGAATGAGCTCCTTCAGCCCAGCCTTGTCGTGTCTCTGACCCTTCCCTGCGCTACAGGAACAGGCCTCGTGTCCTCCAGCCCCCGCAGAAGATCGGGCAGCAAAATCTAATTTTCTCAGGGAATGCTATCGCTTGCTCTCTCAATGAGAATGCTGTGGTTTGTTGTTTTACACCGGCTGCGAGCACCCAGATCAAAGAATTAACACGAGATTCAAGATCAGATCTAGCTCTGCAAGCAAGCCGTGCTGTCTTTGTCTTTGATATGCAAACAAAGAATCGTTAAATAAATTTGATAGTATCAAGCTAATAAGAGGCTTCAAATGCAGATTGAGCAGCCACTAGCTAGCAGGAGACAAGCATTTTGATAAAGCATCACTAAAAATACAAATAAATTCCAACTTAGAGCTTTGGAATTCACTCAAACACAGATCAGAAAGCCTCAGCAGTTGTGTGAGTCAGTATTTTGTCTCCAGACATGTTACTTTAGGAACATGTGGGGGTTAAAGTGAAGCTGTGGAGATTATTTTCATCTCAGCAACAAATTTTATTGTTGCAGAACTATCATTATTTGTGGGTGGACAAAGCTCAATTCCACGGGCTTCATCTTAAACAGAGGAAAAGGTTTCAGACAAATGTGCACAGCTTTCCTTTTTGTAGCCTCTTGGCCTTTTGGAGGATACCTACAGAACACATGAGCTCAGCTGATGTAGATACTTAGAAAAGAGGATTTATTGTAGGGAAAATTAAAATGTAACTCCTGCTCAGTGGCTGCAGTGTGTCAGGAGAAAAAGGAAGTTTCTCTATCAGTGAGTGAACAAAAGCTGCTTTGAGCTCCAAGTTATTTCTGCATTTCCACTTTGGAATATTACCATTGGCCGTGGATGAAAGCAAGATTGCTGGAGTACTCCTACAGATAACTAATTGCAGCCTGCTGGTGCCAGGGATGCCTCATCCTGCACACCTCCCTTCCAAAGCACCAGCAGGGCACAGCTGGAGCAGGTCACAGGGAGCCACAGAGCTGTCCCCAAGTGTCCCCATCTTCACCCAAAAGTGGGAACCCCCAGAGTTTCAAACCTTCTCCCACTTTGGAGTTTGCAACCCCTCCAGGCAGAGCAGTTCCCAGAACAGCTGGCAGCTCTCTAGATTTAGGATTCCTGATTCCTGAGGCAGAGCTGAACCTTCCCCCCAGGCTGGTACCAGCCCAGGGATGTGCCAGGCTCCCCTTGCATTTATTCAGCATCCCAGGAGCCCTGCCCAGGAAGCTGCAGGTACAAGGATTAGTGGATTAAAGA
Source organism: Passer domesticus (assembly GCF_036417665.1). NCBI lineage: Eukaryota > Metazoa > Chordata > Aves > Passeriformes > Passeridae > Passer > Passer domesticus. Next base: position 55,064,690 of record NC_087481.1, read on the forward strand.
GCAACAGGGGCACTTTAAACCCACTCAAAGCAGGATTTTCCCAGGGCATTTACAACAAATCAGAAGAGTTTTATATTAAGTCTCTGGAATAAAAGAGGGTTCAGATATAGCAGCCACAGAGGCTGGCATGCAGTTGAGGCTGTAATCTATGGAAGTTATTATTTTTAAAGGCACAAATGAGCTTTTACTGTTTCAAAAGGGAGATGTGGAGAAGAGAGAGACTGTCACCACGATGTGGTAAGCCATTCTGCTATGAGGTTTTTATACACAAAAGGCACCAGAGCTCAGAGGATGATTTACAAGAGATCTGTACCTGCCTCTGTGGCTGCACCCTGCACAAAACAGAGCAGAAAAGGCGAGTTCATCCCTGGCCAGGGCCACAGAATGCCCAGCAATTCCCCCAGCCCGGGGCAGGGAGAGGCTGGGGTGGGACAGACTTCAAGGACACACAGAAGCAAAAGGCTATTTCAGAAAATCACACCCTCTCAGCCCCCTCCCATCCAGAGCTGCTTTCCCTGGGAAGACTGAGGTAACAGTATTTCTTTTTAACACAGCTCTTTATGGCATGCAGTACTTAGGAGCCTCAATTGCTCCTTCTGCACAGCTGGAGGGAAAACACACATTGGCTCAGGAATACGTGTTCTGAGTGGCCCAGGAGCAGCAGGCAAAACCCAGGGCTTTGCCACCACTTGGTGTTTAATGAGCTTTAGAAAAATATCAGCGGCAGGACCCAGGTAGATAATTCATCAAACTCAATCCAGCCAAATATACATTCACCCTCTTAGTGCAACACATTATGGGAGAGGCTGCACACTCCTTTTAATGGCCATATCATCACCAGCCCAGAATTAATGCTCATGCCAGCAGCATTAATTACCCTCACTTTGATTTCTCTCAGGGATAAGGCCTCAGCAGTGCTGAAGCCCTGCAGTCCCTCCTTACAGCACACTTTTCTCAAGCCCAGGAAAAACTGTGATAATCAATATTGATTGATCGCTGCGCTCAGTCCCGCTGCTGCTTCTAAATCACAAAAAGCACTTCATCAGATAATGCATCTGTTTAAATTTACCAAAGAAGAGGCAGTTACACATCAGCTTCAGGGGCCTGACATGCAAGAGTGCACCGACAACTCCTAAAATAGATGGAAATAATTAAATGCCTGAAAAACACAATGCAAACAGGAGTGCTGACACAGATTTGACATTGCTGGCTGAACAGCCGGCTGGGGAGCAGGGATTAAACTCCCTTCAAACAGCTGGACTTGTTCCTGCCCCACCATCCATGGCCCTGAGCCAGCTCCCAGCTGTGGGTGTGATGCCTCAGGTTTAGGTTTTCTATTTTTCACATTCTGTGCTGCTTTAGTGTGTGGGTCTGGGCTTCACATGAGGGGATGGTGAGCTCTGCACAGAGCAGGGAGACAAAACAATTCCTGCTCCAGCTGGGCACCAAGGACAAATGATCCCAATCTCAGCCCAGGAGCACAAAGCCCGTGGGCTGCAGAGAGAAAAACAAGCAGGGTGGGACTGCAGGGGCTGCAGTGGGATTGGACACTGAACTGCAATGTGCACATGGAGCAGAGCTGAGCCCAGGGAGAGACCCCGGCAGCGCTCGTGCATTTTGGGACCATTTGGGTTCATCCTGGGGGCAGCCCTGGCTGGGCTCTGGTGCTGCCCAAGGGGGATCCATGGAGGAGATCCTTTGAGTAAATCCCTGCTTTATTCTTTAGCTCTGTCCAGCCTCTGCTCTAGGGCAGCCTGCACAAGGCATCAGGGCAGGGGTGTGGTTGGGCTTCTGGAGGAAGAGACAGCAGATTTGTCTTCTTGAGCTGTTAATTAGCACAAGGGTGGTGTGGGTTTCAAATCACTTTCTATTTGAGACATGAATCCCTCATTTTCCACCTCCCACAGAAGGTCGCTAAATAAATAAACAAATAAATCTCAGGGATGAGACAAGCCCAGGAGTTTGGATAAATATTTCAGGAGGAACAAGTGGGAACACCAGCTCCTGAATCCCACCTGGATTTCAGGTTCACACTTATCTGTTCAATAGTGATAAAGCTCAGCAGTAGAAAATCAGATATAAAGCAGAATTTCATCATAGAAAGTAAGGCAAGAACAGGTGGGTGGGACAGGAATTAAGGATGGCAGAACCCAGGGTCATGTCTTTGTGGGCACCCAACCTCAGGTGTCAGTGACACCTCAAAAAGAAAATCTAAGTTCCCCAGGCATGCACAAACTTGTAAATGTGTTGCATTTAGAATAAAATATTTATTTTGATTTCCATTGAAAACCAGCCCCAGAAACCTACCCAACCTTTGAAAATTATGGGAAAGCTTGTTCTATACAGATATAAAGGCTGTGTTGTCAGGCTATTTTGAGGAAAAAAAAATCCAAAATTATCCCTGAGGGCCATTTTCCAGCAATGTTACCCTAAAATCTGCCATTGTGTGTAATCAGGATGGTGGTCAAGTGTGCTGAAAAGAGTTCAAATTTATAACACCCATGTGCAATATGGGCTCATCAAAAAGTATTAAATCATTGCACAGAAAAATAAATAGAGTTCCTAAGACCCATGCAAGGCCAGACTCAAAAAGTATTTTATTAACAAAATCTAAAATTAGTTAAAAGATAAAAAAAAATTAAGCCTGCCTATTTTCCCGTGGCTGTTTCCTCTAGATTTGATTGTAACTTTGGAAAGATAAATGGCACTTACTTCATCAGGGAACAAGCATTTTCTGTGGCTCGGCTGGGCTGCATCCATAGATCTTCCCTGAAATCTGTGGAGCCCCTCAGCCCCCAGTCCTGAGAGCTGCACTTTCAAGGGCATAAACTTGACACCACATAAATATGATGTGCTTCTCTTACACTTTGTAGCTCAGAATTGATTCATTCTTGAGCACATTTTCGAGGCTGAGTGGAACATAACTCATCTCCAGCTGGCATTTTCTCTGTGAATAACACACCAAGCATCCCTTCACCCAGGGATGGAGCCTCCAAAAAAATAGCAACACATCTTTTTCCTGCTCACACCACCACAACCCTTCTTGGGATTTGCCCTCAGACTTTCTCCATTCCAAAAAAAAGTAGATTTTACCAATTCCTCACCATTCTTCTTCTCTCAGTTTTATTTTTACCAGCAATTCTAACCCTCACCCAAGAATACCATTTTTGATCATCTAAAACAAAGGTCACCTGCTACCAGTCTCTGAAAAAACAGGTAAATCCTTTGATATTTCTTAATAACTGATTGTACAGTTAAAATCTGAAACTAGAAATTTATTGTTTGTCAAATGGTCAGCCTGGTTGGCTTTAAAAAAAATAATAATAATAATAATGTTATTATTTACAACATAAAGCAGACAAATCCCATAAACACCTGTAAGATGTCAATGGGATGACACAACATTGCCAGGGAATTTATTCCTTCAATAGTTTTCAAATCACATCCATGGACTCCAATAACATTCCACAACAGCATCTCCACACAGAGGGCTTGCTGCACCTCCCTGGTCTTCCACATTTGTCAGCATTTAATGGATATTGGAATTTAGCCTTTCCAAAAGCAGTGTCAACTCTCTGGGGAATACACCTGCAAGTTTCTCAGAGCTCAGGAGTCCTGAAGGACACATTCTGCTGGAAGCTGCTCTTGGAAAATTGTTGATATTTCTCTACCAAGTGTCCCTATTTTACATTAAACCAGACTTCAGTTACTCTGGGTTTTAATATGTTGTTTTCAAAGTGATGCTCATCAAAACCTTTTAGGTTCAGGTTTCTTATATTCACCATATTCCTAAAGGATCATTGTGTCCACACAGCTCCTGGAATTGCTTTCCTCTGATTCTTGTCTCATTTCCTCAGCTGATTTCTTCCAAATCCCCACAAATCCCCCACTCCAGTGTGGGCTGCCACATCTGGCAGTATGGATTTGCTGCAGGCTGTGCAAGCCCTCCCCACACGCCTTTTCCAGGATGTTTTACTGCCCTGTGTCAAATGGGTCCCCTCACTGTGACAGGGCTGCTCACACAGAGGTATGGGAATTCCCAGATGAACTCAGAATCAGTTCCAACAATTTCTTAGAAATGTTGCTCTTTATTTTGTATCACTCATGTGATGAGCAGAATTTCTTTCAGGAGGGATCCTGGCCCTGAGTGCTCTCCAAGGGGCAGTGGGATAACTGTGATCCCTCATGACTTCACAAAGGGACTCTCTAAGAAGTTGTCTGCAACTTCTCTTCCCATTCCTTTTCCCTCCTGCTCCTCCATTTCTCTGGAATAACCTCCTCTTTTACCAAGGAATTTCTCCCTGGTCTTTCAGAGATTTCTTGGGAGAGAGTGCCACCTCAACAAGCCCTAAAATAAGAGTTGCCTCCTCCACCTTCAGGGATGATGGAAACTCTAAACACACTGTCAAACAGCAAAGGTCAGCCTGCTTTTAAAAATATCATTTTTAATGCCTTAAATGAGGCATGAATTGTAGAAGTTCATCTACAGATGCACAATCAAGTCCCTACTCTATAGCTACCTATATTATAAAGGTCAAAGCCTGCAGAATTTTTTTTTTCACTGTTTGGCTTTGCTTCCTCCTAAGGGATCAATAAAGTAACTCATATTTCCTCTCTATTTTAACTGTGTTGTTGAGAGTATCTTCTGCTAGGCAGTGAACTGCTGGCACTACCTTTTTTATTGCCTATAACCTTTAAAAGAATAGATAATTCAAACACCACCTTGAAAATAAGCTGTAATAAAATGCAACACCAGAAAAACAGCACAGAGTAAAACTTGCAGCAGAGTCTCCTCTATCAAGACTCTTCATGAACTTTCTTTTTCTCTCTCCACACCAGCAAGTACAGAATGAGAACATCCTGTCCCAAACCATGACTGGTTTTGGGCTCACCACCACAGCACTTTGGTGACACCAGCTCAGTGCACAATGGATAAAGCCTTTTTCTGACCTTGAGATGGGGAAAATGAGAGGTGTTTTAAAAACTTTTATTCCATTTTCAGTCTCATGTGAAGAGTGAGACAATACAGATGTTATAATTCATGCCATCACAATCAGAAGCTAATTATTTCTTAATTACAATACATTATAAGTGTTTCTTGGCCTATCAGCTTTTGCCACACCGTGCTGTAAATGCCTTAAAGCCAATCATCTAAAATTACCCCTCGTGTGTCCTACTAAAATGCATCTTTCATAGCTCTATTTCTTCAAATATCCAGTCTTATTTGCAAGGCAATCCCTTGAAACCTTTTCCTAGCTCCATTTCTCTCTCAGCAATGCCTGTTTTATTCCATGGCATTTCTAAGCCAGCATTTCTTATCTCCAGGTTTGCATAGAGATGCAGACTATGTGAGCCTTCTGTCAGGCTTTGAGAATTCTCTACAAATCCATTTCCCACATTTCCCCCTCTCTCTTGAACAGAAAAAACTTCTTTGATGGCCTTGTTCATCATTTGCTGTGCCCAGTGAAGTACACAAGGTGCTATCACTAGCATTGTCACTATAACAATCAATGCATATAAAACTATTTTATAAAGCCCTATTAGCTAAGATGTAAAACTCTGTCCTTCAAATAAATTGTCTGGAGATCTGGAGAAGCCAAGAGAATCTTGTTGGAGGTGATGCAGATCTCACATCCCCAATTTTGACAGAGAAGCTGCTACAGGAATACCTTGGTGGCATTAATTTTCTCCCCTTCCTAGCTTGACTCCGAGACATCAAGCAGTTAGAAAAGCAGGGGAAAGGAGTGTCCCAAAGTGCAGCCTGCTGCTGAAGCAGAAATTTACTTTAATCCCATTCCCAAAGATGACTCATGTTCTTCAGCAGAACTTGAAAGTCAAGGTTCTCCCCTTTAAAGTCTTCACCCTCCTGCAGCATTAGTGTCAGTGATTTTCCATGTAAACAAGGAAGTTTTAATTGCATAATGGGTGCTTCTGCTGCTTTCACAAGAATTCCTTTATTCAGAGGCAATGCTTAAAAGAAGCTGTTCATCTTCAGAGGTCAGGTTGTTGAAAAAGGTGAGTTATTGTTCAGAGCAAGTGCAGGAACGTGGAAGTACATTTTAATTAAGTGTTATAATCCATAACTCCAGGAAATGCTTGTCACACTCCCTTAACCCTGGCCAGATTCAAGATGGGACCAGGTGGTGCTTATTGGGGTCTTAGAAAAGCCACAGATAAATCCAAGCAAGAAAAGGTTTTGCAAATGAAAGGAGGCACAAGGTGCAAATTAATGGACTGTGATGGCCTAAAGAATAACTAAGGAACAGAATGAGAAATAAATCTTCTCCTGGAGTCTGGTGGAGCTGCTTCAGTCCCTGAGATGACAACAGACAACGACAGCCACCCCAAGAGGAAAAAGGCATCCACGTTTGTGAAGGACACTAAGTAAGGTAGTCTACCTCTAGAGAAAATCAGGGGGAGCAAGCAGACAACAAAAAAACTGGAATTTATTGTAGAGTTCAAGGTAACCTCCCTTTATAACACAAATATTTGTTGCATGTTACTGGCTGTTCTGTTGTACAAAAAAAAAAAAAATCATGTTGGCTTTGCTGTAGGCAGTTAATGAAACTCCTCAGTGCCTGGCAGCATTAATAACAGAAAAGGTGTCATACTTTAAAATGAAATCTAATCTAGCCTGACACAGTGGATTGTTTACCTCTGACCTTCCCACAGCCAAAATCCTTTTAAAGATATGGAGAGCCTTTGGCTCATTAGGATGAGCAGCAGCAGCCCAGCTTAAGCTGTTTTGCTTGAGAAAGTTGATAAATGACTGTTGTCATGAAAGGTGGAGAAGAGGGAATCTGGGCAGCAGTGCCAGGGGCCGGGGAAGGTGAGTCAAACCGTTCAAGAGAGGGGATCTCCATTATTTCACACTCCTGGGAGAGAGGATCCATGGGAATGGTGATTCAGCAGTGAATCAAAGTGAGGTGAGATTTTATCCAGCTGTTCACATTAGGTATTGAATCCTTCTCTCTTTCTGTGGGTCCAGCAAAGCTTTTCCTCTGTTTTGGGTGCTGAGAATGGCCCCACCTGGCCCTGCTCTGCAGGGGAATGATCACACAGCTAAAAAATATGGGAGCATTTGGAGAGTCTGCGGTCTGCTCAGCCAAGAAAAGCCTGTTGGGACAGATGTTGGCAAATAGGTAAAAGCAATAGCAAAGAGGAAGGGAATAAATGTTTATGCCTAGAGGAGAAAGAGCAATAAACATAAAGGATGCAGTAAACACAAAGGATACAGCAGAAGAGCCAAGTTAAGTATCAAGAAAAGTCTAATAAAAAGAACAGTTAATCACTGGAAGGAGTGGTTTGAAGAGCAGGTGAGAGAGCACCAACTGATTTGTGAGGCTGCTGCTGCTGCTGCACAGGGCTGAGCCAGCTCATGGAACAGTTTGGGTGGCAAGGCACCCCCAAAAATCATCATTCCAACCCCCCTGCAGTGAGCAGGGGCAATGCCTGCTGGCTGATGTAACCCCACAGCAAGGAGAGGAACACTCAAATTGCCATCTCGCCTGGGAATTCAATTTTTGGGATGCTCTGCCACCTTCACATTGTATTAAAAGCTGCCTCTCCACGGAGCCTCCCTGCAGAGTGAGCTCACAGTTCTCCAGCTCCTTTCCCTGCACAGCCCATCCATGATCCATCAGTTCCTGTTGCTCCCTGCCCCAGCAGTGCTGGGGTGGGTGAGGGATGCCCCCAGTGTCTCACAGCCTGCCTGGAGCTGCTGCTGGCACCATCCCAGCTGCAGCAAGAGCCAGCTGGTGCCTGGCAGAGTGAGAGAACTTCTGTCAGCTCCACTTCCACAGAAAAACCTGGCTTTTCCCCTGCATGCAGGCAGCTGAAGGAATTTCACATCTCCCAGCTGTTGTCTGCCCTGTGATTTCAGGAGTGCTCCTCTGTCCCATCAGCCAGGAGCTCTCTGCTGATTAAAGCCCCTACTCTAAAACCCTGGAGAAGCCCAGGAATTGTGATGCAGCTGAAACCTTGACTGAAGTGGATGCATTTTATACAGCAAAGCTAAAAAATGTCAGGATTTGAGGCTGCTCCTTGTACGCAGCCACTAATTACAGGCTCAGGTGGTATTTTTTGTCCACCAAGTCTCTGTTAATTCCTACAATTTAAAACAACTTTAAACAATGACAAGCATTAGACTGTTTCAGGACATAGTTGCTACCAGGGCAGTCTGTAACAAGTATAAGGCCCTTAATTGTAAAGCTTCAGAAAAGGTGTTTTAAATGTAGTGTAGGGACTGAGACAAGACTTGGCACTCACTTCTTTTTGCCTCATGAAAACTAAAGCTATAATAAAAATGTGCCACCTTTTTTATGCTATGGCCCACTTCAGAAAACTTCAAAACCCTGGCTTTAGTCCAGCCTTTTTGCTGGGATAGGTTGTGGCCTGTAGCTTCAATCATAAACAGAAGTCTAAAAAGTCTCCCAGCTGTAAAATTGTCTATTCAACACTGCAAGATTTTTCATGGCTAAGTGCCCTGAGTGCATCAAAATGCCAAATAATGCTGATTTGAACTGTGTATGCAGATCATTTTACTCCTCTTGACAGTCCCCAAACGCTAAATAAATAGCTGATGATTTCAGTGTTGTTTATACTCAGAACTTCAGTAAGTGAGATGAAAAAATGCATCAGCTCTTTAGAAATCAGAATCACAGAAAGCACCTGCTCCAGAAACATGTAATCAAAGGAGGCAGAGATGCTCCTAGAAGCTTCCCACAACACTCATGGCTCTGTCCTTATGGCTCTTGTGAGTCATTTTACAAACTTCTTTACCACATTATCCCCTTCTCTGCAGGCAAAGTGTTTACTTATGTTAATTAACAACTCAGAGGGATAAAGTTAAATATCAGCAGAGCTGTCTTCATCTTCCTGGTGGCTGAAGAGTGCTGCAGCCTGCAGACTGGAATGCTATAAATAAAACCAGTGTGGTCCAGAGCCTCAGCTCCAGTGCAGGCATGGTCAGAAGGGAAGGCTGTGTGTAAATTCTGCCATTGCAGCACCAGAGAAATCTGGAAACTTTTAATTTAGAAAGCAAATGCTTCTTAAATTTAGAAAGCAAATGCACTCATATGTGGCATGCATTGCTTTTAGAAAAAGAATGGGTTGTGTTGTGTGATGCTGCTCATTTGAGAAAATTCATCTATTGTTTAATTAAAGTTTTAGAACAGTTATTCAGGGGGCAGCTCAAGAAATGTGTGCATTTAGTGTTTTTCTGCTGGTTATGTTTGCACTGAATCAGTGGCTGACTTATAAGGAGCAACCTGGCCCAGCTATGATAACAGCTCAGCTAATTTAATGTACACACTGATGAAGCTTTAAGAAGATGAGAATAATGACATCTGAGGCCTTTGGGTTTCCTGGATGATTTCCTGCACCACCTCTCCTGATCACAGGTGGCTTTTGCTGCCCACAGGTGTCACCTGGTGGGTGAGGCAGAGGCAGGGGACTGTCACTCATGCACCACCAATGGCATCTTTAAGCTCTTTATTCCTCCTCAGTGTAGTTGTGAGACTTTCCCACATGGCAATGAGTTACTTTGGGTGGGTCACCAATAATTCCTATGCACAATTCCTTCTTGCCTTCTGTATCAAGTGCTGAGATTAATCGTTAATTTTCATTTGCACCTGCCTCAACGAGTTCATGACATCACACTTATTATAAACAGCACATTTCATTTCAATAGCCAGGCTCTGAAAACCAACTTTTCATTAGTATAATTGACAAAACTCTACTGTATTGTCAGCATATCTCCAGAAATTATATAGTAGTGTACTGTTTCAGTAATTTGCATTGTAGTGTGAAAGGTTTAAAATGACAGGTGCATGGAGCATCTATATTTGCAACAAATAAAAAGCTAAAAATGAGGTGAACTATAGTGTCCAAATCTGTAAGGGATCTGCTCTGAGTTGTGGCCATTGCAGCAGGTTTTTCTATAACAGAAAACCCTTTCCCTACTAATTTCTGGAAGATATGAATGGGGATTTTTTTTCCGTGCTCATAAAATACAACCTCATGTTGTCAGACTTGGCTGCATTTGGTTTTGACGTGGATTTCCTTACTCCACAGAAATGGAGCAGTTTAATCTCATTTAGACTATAGCTTTTATTTGAAGATTTTTCAGAGAGAGAATCTAAAGCCAGCTCAGCTCACAATTATTACATTGTTCCTTTTAGGACAGGGGTCCAACCAGATGTGCTGTACTCCAGCACAGGGCAGCCCTCCCCAAAGCCATTAACTTCCCAATCCTTTTCCATCTGCCAGCAAACTGTCTTTGCTTCTCTGCTTTGGTTTCCTTTGATTGTTTGTGTTGTCCAAATGAATGTTCAGATGCTGTTCTTGCAGTTTTTAACGTGAAAATATCAATGGAAATCCCTTTGTCTGCACGTGGCTGATTTCCCAGCACAGCTCTCCTCCAGCCTTTCCCCCAAAGGAGGTGTTTCTTTTCCACCACCAGCCATAAACACCAGAGGAATGAGGAGTTCCAGCTCTTTCCATTCACTGCAGTGAACCTTTTTAGCATCAGTGTGATGGATCTGTTCCATTATCCCCAAGGATAATGGGAAATGTGGAATTCAGGGGAACTAACATTAGACAATTTTGCAAAGTTTTCTCTGTAACATGAGTTCTCTGATGCCATTCCAATTTTTAAATATATTCCAAAGGGAGAATATATGATCTACCAAAACATGAACAATAAGTGAATCTCTTATGGCACAAATCAGGAAAACTTTGATTCACTGGGCTCTGCAAGTATTTGCAGATGGTTACATCCTACTGATTTTTGGTTTTAAATAATCATCTCAAAATATAACTTATGAAGTTAATTTCAAGAGTAGGCTGGGGTCTCAAGTTCCAGAGTGATCTAAGGAGAAAATATTTCCTAATGGCAACAGAATTCTTAGTGTGAAAATTGGAAAAAAATAAAAATGAGAGTCCTGCTTTCCGTTAGCTAGTAAGGATTTAAAAATCCATTTTGGACTTGGTTTCTTTTCCTGAACTTCTAATCTATTTTTTGGTTTTACATCTTGGGTGTCTTTTTTGGGCTGATTTTGAATTCCTCCTGTATTTGACAATGATGAGTGTTTGTATCACATTTAGATTGTACACATCTCTGCTCCAGGGATTTTCTTGCTTATACCTAGGAGGGAAGACAAACTTTCCCCCACTTGAGTTTTGTTTTGAGAGGGTGCTGGGAGAGGCAGACACTCCCTTCTCTGCAGAAGAGCCAGAAGAGGCACAAGCTGTTCTGGAGCCCTGAAATCTGAGTCTGGGGGAGGTGGAGTTGCTCACCAGGAGCTCTGAGCCCCTTCCTCACTCTAAGCTTTGCAGGGTCACTGGTTCAGCTGAGGGAATTTGCAGCTCCAACAGCCCCTGGAGTTTGGAAATGCTTGGTCTGAGCTGGGTTCACATTCCCTGTGCCCCTGCCTTGTAATTGTGGAGCTTTGTGAGTTCTTGGCACTCTCCAGAGAGCAAAGCCTCTGTTGGTAATTTTTCAGTGAAGCATTAAAAGATCTGTTTAAAGATCTGTTATAAACCAAGCTGTGTTTGTCCATTTTCACTTTACTGGCCAGCAGTGTGTAATAATACTTCAAGATGAAAGATGATAACTTCACAGACACAAACAAGTTGGAGCAATAAATGCATTAGTCGAGCACTTTGCTGAGGTGCACAAGGGGTTTTTTTAGTGCTAAATCCAATGCAAAAACTACACAGAGAGGGATCCTCCACTTGAGCTGAACCTATCAAACGCAAAAAATTTCAATGAGACTAAAACTCTTCAGCATAAGTGGTTTGCTTCACACTGTGAGGGAGGATAAATGATAAAAAGAGATGTTTTCATTAAAAGAGAGGAAATGCAATGAAATTCTATGGAATAAAGAGGTCAAAATGACACAAGGTAGAAAAGCCACAGCTTTGAAGGCAGCTTTTAGTAGGTTCAGAGAGAGTGGAAGTCATTAAATATACACTGGTAGCATTAAAAAAAAGAGAAAAAGTATGGGTGTGTGAGAAGTAACAAGGAATAATAAAGAAGTAGGTAAGGGGGAAGGGCTGGAATGGTTACTGAAAGCAACTAAAGACTCTAAAGAAATAACATGGAAAGTAATGACATGGAATAAAATGTAATTCCACCAGATGATGAGCAATAGGAAGTGTTTCCAACGTGAAAGTGTTGATGAAGGAGACTGTGGGCTTTTCAAGGCAAAGAAAATAATTCTATACAATACACTCAGCCTCAGCAAGAAAAAAAAAATTAAATAGATTCCCTGCTTCAGTGTTCATAAAGGATATGGAACAGATGCCAAGAGCAGATGTACAGTTTCCAAAAGAAAAAAAGAGAGACATTGCAGAAAATCATTGCTATAACAGCTGATCGAGAAATAAAACAATCTCAGCAGTGGGGAAGAAAGCCAAAATTAAACAAAGATTCATCTCACTGTTCAGAAGGCATCCAGAAAGGAAATATGAGCCTGGGTCACAAATGTTAAAACAGGGAAGCAAGGACAGACTAAAGGGATATTAAATAGGGATATTAAACTCAATGCCCCAGAGCCTCATCTTTCAACTCAGAGAGAATGAGAGGGAATGAGCCTTAACTTGTGGTTTTCTTATAAAGGGCTTGAGGTGTTATGACAATAGAAGCAACAGTTTAAAAAGGAAAAAAAAAAAAAAGGAAAAATAAGAATTTGTTTTTGTTTATTTCCTCTGAAACATCCATTTTGTGGCTCGTAACTTTCTGGATTGTCTCTTCCCTCTACTGCACTAGAGGTGGATCAAATACATCATAAAATAATTGGTTTTTTCCATTTTGGCACATTCCAGCCACTGAGTATTATGTTTTCAAGATGAAGAAGGACATTTTTCCCTTGTGTTCCCATGCTTCACAGGATTTATAACAATAAATATGAGCTGGTAGCTGAGGGGAATTGTGCTTTGCAAAGTGGCTATCACAAAAGTAAAGCATCATGCACTAAAATTAAACTTGGGGTTTGGGCTGGTTTCCAGCGGTGGGATCCAATTACTGGTGATGAAAGGAAGGGAGCAGAGTAAATCAGAACAAAGTTATTCCTGCAGCCAGAAACCAGAGCTGGGCAAAACCTTCTGGATGAGGTGGGGCACAGTCTGAACATTTTGATTTGAGTTAAGAAGGGAGCTGATGCAAAGGTTCTGGGGAAAACGCTTTCCTGTCAGAAACCACTCAAACTAACAGGACTTTGCACTTCAGCTGAAGTTGAGTGGATTGTTTTGAATTTCCTTGGGAAGCAGCCAAAACACTTCAAGAAGTTACAGCAAATTCATAAACTTCTCAAGAGAAAAATAAGGTGCTTTACGATATTTGCAGGGAAGGAAAATGTCAGCACGTGAAAGGACTTGTGCAATAATCAAACGTATTAAATTTATCTTTGAAAAATAAGTCAAAGGTTAAAATGGAGAATGGAGAAAATGTTGTTTCCTAAGTGCCAGGTGACATCTCTGAATACTGTGTGTTACATGGGTGTGAGAGTATGTTTTGCCTGGTGGGGGACATTGAAAACATAATTATCGCTGGTTTTTTCCCTCCTGTAATAATTTTGCATCAGAACAGCACTGGCGCTATGTTCTGCAGCCATTCCAATGTAGTACGACCAAATTTACTGGCAGTTTGTGTGGATGCACTGCACAGGCGAAACTTCCTGCATTAGTAAGAAATCTGTGAAGAAAGGAGCCTCAGGAGGATTCAGGAGGTCTGGGACACTTGCACTGGCTGCTGATGTTTTGTCATTTTGAACAAATAATGGAGGTATTTTTCCCTGTTTCAGAGACTGAGGAGTAGAAACCATCTACTGCAGAGGAGTATCCGCCCAGAGAAAGGATAACATCATGGCCACTTCAGTAAACAACTTCTGAAAGAAAGTTGAGAGGGAATAAAAATAAGATTTAAGAGGGAGGGAGCGCTTCATCAAAGTGGGTGCTACGTGGGAGGGAGTCGTGTTTGTCTTTTTGCTCAAAGTGCAATAACTCCCTATCATTTCCTGCACTTTATTAATAACTGCTCTTCTGTTTAAAAATATTTTAATCCTTTTCATAGCTGGAATGACTCACCAAGTCTTTTTTCATTGTTAAAGATGATTTCTTCCAGTCTCTCAGCCACCCGAACAGCGTCCCCAGGGAATAGCATGGTGCTAAACCAACACTATGTCTATTTTGTTCCCCCAGATCCAGTCTAATTATTCTCATTAAGCTTAACAGACAGCTAAACATCTATGGTTATTAAAAATAAAAGAGTCAGAAAGCAATGCTGTACTCTGAGCTGTAAAAGAGATGTAAATCTGTCAGAAAAAAGAGGATTCCTGTTGCATCACATGGAGATGTGCTGCTGTTTTATACCCCAGGAATCACAGTTTTGCCTGCTCTTGCTCTCAGCATTCATGAATAGATAATCTTAGGGAGGCTTTCAGGCTCTTCCCAGCAAACTGTGCAGGGAGGCTCCTGCCTGACCCTCCACCCTGCCACCCTGGGGTCCCCAGCACAGGAAGGACAGGGACCTGCTGGAGAGAGTCCAGAGTGTGGAAACCACCAGGTGATCAGAGGGATGGAGCAGCTCTGGATGAGGAAAGGCTGGGAGAATTGGGATTGCTCAGCCTGGACAGGAAAAGCTTCATGGTGACCTAACTGAGGCCTTCCAGTAGCTGAGGGAGCTGACAGGAAAGACTGAGAGAGACTGTGGACAAGGGGCTGGAGTGACAGGACGAGGAAATGGATTCACACTGACAGAGAGTTGGTTTAGATGGGATATTGGGATGGAATTGCTCCCTGGGAGGGTGAGAAAGCCCTGGCACAGGATGCCCAGAGCAGCTGTGGCTGCCCTGGTTCCCTGGCACTGCCCAAGGCCAGGCTGGAGCAGCCTGGGATAGGGAAAGGTGTCCCTGCCATGGCAGGGGTGGAACCAGGTCATCTTTGAGGCCACATCCAACCCAAAGCACTCCAGGTGCTGGATGGAGCCCAGGACCTTTGGTTAGAGGAGAGGCCTGGTCCCAGTTCATGTTTTCACTCTGGTTAATTGTTCCCCCATTGCTTCACCCTCCTGTGAGGGGCAGGAGCTCGAGGAGAGGCTGCAGCTCCTGCAAGGGGACAGGGAGTGCCAAAAGCCTGCAGCCAGGAGGGGAAGCTGGTCACAAATGGCACTTCCCAGCCATGGAAAATGTTGCTTTCCCCCAAGCTTTAATTGCTTTATTTCCATTCTCTCTCCTGTGTCCCGGCGCAGAGCTGTGCTGTCACACGCTGTCACCGCAGAGGAAGGGACCAGGCCACCACAGATCCTCCTCCTGCTGTGAGGTCTCCCAGCCCAGCCCAGGGGAAACCAGAGATGTCATCAAGTCACAGAGGTGGTGTGAGGACACAGTTCTGCCTGCTGGGCTCG
This sequence comes from Passer domesticus, assembly GCF_036417665.1. NCBI lineage: Eukaryota > Metazoa > Chordata > Aves > Passeriformes > Passeridae > Passer > Passer domesticus. The sequence continues at coordinate 55,080,096 of NC_087481.1, forward strand.
GGCAGAGGGGCTGGTTAAGTGTAAAGGGTGAGTTTATCATGCTACATCAGACAGGGATGTCTTAATTTAAAAGCAATTCTTTTTGTGGCATATTGAAGTTATTTTCCCACTTGTTGTCTATGTCAGTGCTGTATGCAGAGAAAATTAGGCCTAGGGGATGGTGGCTCACCAGTTTTTTATTTGAAGTCTATGAGAAAGGAAAATGTAGTGGAGTCTCCATTTTTTGAGGTCTGTGTTCCAGTGCATCAAGACAATAACTCCCTGAGAGATAGGCAATACTTCAAGTGTGCTTTATGAGCTGAAGACAGAATTATTGACTTGGTTCCTTTAGCCTGTGTTGTGCAGGAGATCAAAGAAGGTGTTTGCAATTGTATTCTAGGAACCTGACCAACACCAGTGTCACAAATCCAACATAAAAAGCCAGTGTTTGCCACCCAAGAAGTCACAAAGATGGTAAAAAAAAAAAAGTGACAGAGAAAAAATGGAAATAATAGGAGAAAAAACCTGACAGCTTTCCAAGTGTGAAATTTGTTTGAGAGTAATTATGTAAGAATACTATGCATAGTTTATTCCATGCCAGATCTCCTGGTGAGTGTATAAACATATTCATGCTGTTAATGTTTCCACTCAGAAGCAAATTACCATTGCACTACTTAGAAATTTGTCAGCAGAGAGGTGGAAAAGGTGGGAATTAAGGTCCTGCTGCAGTAAAGACAGTCCCACTATTAGCAGTGAGCCAAGCTCAGGCACAGCCCTGCAAGAAGTGTTTAAGGAAGACATTTCCTCAATTTTTTTGATCCCAGGAAAAAGCTTATTTCTCCCAGGAAGAAGAAACTGGAGCTACCTGTCTTCCTCTCACCCAGAACCAAAGCACTGGGAAAGCTTCTTCAGGGTATCAAACAATGCTTCAAGTTTGAGCATTCCTTCTATTGAAATCTGAACACAATGGACTTCATCTTCCCTGGGCTCACTGGGGCCCTCGAATGTCAGATCTGTAACCCTGAGAAGCAGATCCTCATCACTCCCCATTGTTTTCCACCAGATGAAGATCTTCCATAGAAGCTGCATAAAATAGGCCATTCATAAAAATATAAAAACATCTTGTACCAAGACAATAGCCCAACATCATCCCTGGTGAAGTTAGCAGTTAAACATGCAAAGAATTTCCCTCTCTCCTCCTGCTCCAGTGCAGAATCCCAGCCACCACCATCTCTGCCTCATCTCCATTTCCATCACCACTTCATAAAAACTGGGAAGATCAGATCAAGAGCAAAGGCTTTGGTTACCTGGAGAGCTCTTGTGCTCATGATGCAAATGGATTGTGGTAATGGACACTAAAAGAGAGTCTATTATCTTGTCCTCTCTAAGAGGACTTCTTAGGAGATTTCTTTGATGTTTGCAAATTGGACAAGTTATTGATTTTGCTATTCATGATCCCATTTCCTTCCTTTTTTTTTTTTCACCCTGCTTTCCTCTATGCTCTACATGCCCAGATGGGAAGCAAATGGAGCACCAGGACAGAAATGAGGGGTTATTCAATTTAATCCAAGACTGAGTTTCATCACATCAGCCTAAATAATATCAGGCCAAATAATATTTATCTGTGCTCATTTTTCCTCCAGGTTTATGTGGAATAAGACACAGGCGACTCACTTGATGGGATTATTGACACTATTAAACACTATTAAGCACTATGGTGTTTTATATTAGTATTAGTTTAAAATTAGTATTGGCTGCATGGGAACATCCATGTGTGCTTAGCCTTCCCTCTTCCACATTCACTGTAGCAGTCATATTTTCTGAAAAATCCCTTTGCCTGGGATTCTTCTCCTGAGAAGCTGAGAAGCCCCAGAGAAAAAGGAAAACAATAATTATCTAATTTGCTTCTCCTGTGTTTTGCTGCTTTGCAATGTGGTTGGAAATTGTTTACCAACAGGTGATTGTTTCATTAGTTTCAAGGCCTATTTTCAGCCTACATTTGGTCACAGGAGGAGTTTCCTTCAGTCCTTGCTTGAAAAGAATGAAATGTGAGAAATGTAAGAAGGATGTGGATGCAGCCCACTATTTCACTCACACATTTCCAGGTTCTTTGCCTCTTTCTTGGACTCATAATGTCTCATTTATTTATGCCACACCACTGAGAGCATCATGGCAGCCCTCAGTGGTGATTTACTGGCTGTCCACTTCTTCAGATCAACATCAGCCTTTACACAAAGCAGAAATGTTCCTTCCACCTGGTTAGGCACCACTCAGGAGAGCAGTGGGAGGCCAAGGATTCTCTGGGTAAAAGGCTGATTAGCCTTCCTTAAAACAAACTTAAACTGAACCAGGGGTGAATGATCTAGAAAGCAACAAAGTGCATCTAACTGGAGTAGAAATGGAACAAACTGTGCTCTTTTTGGCTTCCTTTCATGTTTTAATGAGAAGTGATAAGCACCATGTCTGATGCTATTAAAGGGCTTGAGTGGATGAGCCCCTTGTCTTGGGCCAGATGCTGCTATCCTTGACACCAACATAAACAAGAGTTTTTCCTGGGATGGATCCAAGGAGCAGAGGCCTGTCCTACACTGCAGCAGCCCAAGTTTGAACCCTTAAAAGCCCAGGCTTCTTTTCAGTCCTTCACATTGCAATGAGAACATCTGACCTCTCCGCTTAACCCTAAATTAAATTTGCCTTTGGTTTTTCTGGGCAGGAGGCTCAATTTGCAAAATATTTGGAGCTGCTCGGTTCCCACCAGCATAAAGTTCAGAGGAGGTCACCTCACAGCAGTGCCACAGAGCCCAGCCTTGCACATCTGCCCGTTGTCACACGTGGAGCTGCACATCAGCTGTGCTGAGGACAGAATTCACATGGCTTCTCCTTGGGGCAGCCTCTCATGCTCAAAGTGCACTGTGGCTGAAGGAGGATGCACAGGAATTCCTGCAGAAGTCTCTGGCTGAGTTGAAAAGGAGGCACTGAAATGTGCTGCTGGAATAGGAATGTAATGAAAACTGTAATATCAGCACTGGGTGCCAGTGAAATTATCCAGTTTTGTAATACCATGCTACAGATTGCTCTGCTGTCCTGTACCCTCACAGCTTAAAAGAAATAAAGGTGCTGCACCGGAGATGTTTGGGATCTGATAAAAATCAGTCTCTCTTTCATCAATATCCCTTAACTATGCAACTAGGGACAATATATTAATTTCCAAGTGAGGGGGGAAAGAGTGTAGAAAGTCCTTTCCTGTGTTTAATCCTAAAATTATTTCCTGTAGATGCTGAATATTCTCCTTGTGGCCCTGGAGGCGATTCAGTAAGAGCACATTTGACTGCACTTTGAAGTTCACCAAGGGCTGGCTGTCCCCTCACCAAGCACACAGCTGTACAACATCCTACACAAGGCAAGAACGAGGATCTGACTCGGATTTGAGTGACTTCTTGGTCCAGACAGGAACCAGCCTGAGCCAGCTCCCTTGCCTTGGTGAGTTTTAGGAAGCTGATTGGGATTCTGGGGAGCTAAGCCAAGCCTTTGTCCCTCCTAATCTGCCCACTCTGAGTGAGAGATAGCAGTGCCAACCCTTAGAAAGGTGCCAGTTGTCTTCCTAAATGCATTCAGATTTTCAGGCTGAAGGTGTGGGGATAGGCCAGTCTCCAGTTCTCAGTTTAATTTTGCTTCCAGGGGTGTTGTGACCTCCTGCCCACGGAGCTTTGCGGGGCTGTGCAGCTGCACAGGGCCGGGATGTCAACACTGGCATGCACAGCTGCCAGCATTGCTCACAGGTCAAGCTCCCAAAGTTATGAGACAGTCCAAGAGGGGGAGGGAGAAACCTAAAGCTTGGAAAAAGGCAGGGGGGAAGAAATGTCTGAAGCTTAAGTGCTTGTGGCAGTTCCTAAACTATGGCGAGAGGTGCTCCTGTCTCTGCAGTCCAGTTCCAAACCAGGGTTCAACCAAGAGCCAGGCTTCATTCCCAACTCCACCCTCAGCTCCAGCAAGGCCAGACCAATTCTCCCAGCACTTGACAAAGCAGATCTATCCCTGGGAAGAGTTTTTCCAGCATGCTGGGACAAAAATCTGGCAACGCCTCTGGACAGCTTTAGCGATCAAAACACTCTGGGGCCTCTCGTTTGTTGGTAAGATTTTCCTACAATTCCTTGTTTAGTTTTCTTTTTATAGATTTTTTGTCTTGCCTGTGAAATGACAAACCCTAAATGTGTTTGCTTTATTTCTGTCCTTTAAAAACTGTTCTTAACAGGGGAGAAAAGAGATGCAGGAGGATGGAAGAGGCTGTGGAGGGATCAGCTGCTGGGCCATGTCAGGGATCCAGTGCCTGTGGACCAGTCTAAAGCTTGGCTCCATCATTCAGGGCACAGGTGAACATTTTTTGGAGGCTGAGGGGTATTGGGGTCTCCCTTTCCTGCTCCCTCCATCCCAGTTGATGCTGTCCCAGCTCCATTTCACAGTGCAGGGCAGGAATCCCCCTCTCCTGCAGAGTTTAGGAGAGCATTGAAAGATTGCTTCATGCCAGTCCAGCTCCAAAAAGCAACCGAAGGCTTTGAACAATTTGTGAGTGAGTGGCATTTTTATCTCTATGGAAATGCTCAGACCTTCCAGCACAGGCTGTATTTCTGCATTAACTCCAAGTGAATGATCTCATAGCCTTGAATTGAATCACTGGGGATGATGATGGTAAAGCTGGCTTTATATTGATGGTGTCACCCTATTGTCCCTGCCCTGTGTCTCCTTCCCCGTGTCAGTGTGGCAATGAAAGTCCATTGTGGATGTTCCAGCATCCGTCACTTAATGCAACTGTCTCTGGTCTCACAGGATGGATGGCTCCATCCTAAACAGATTAACTCCTTCTGAGGAGCCACACAAAAGGGATATTTTTATTTTTATTTTTATTTTTATTTTTATTTTTATTTTTATTTTTATTTTTATTTTTATTTTTATTTTTATTTTTATTTTGGATATGCATGCAAATACACAGCTGCACAACGAGGGGACTTGTGTGCACATCAGGGAGAAAACACACCCTGAAAAGCCCCTCCCCACATCCAAAGGCCTGCAGAAAGGAAGAGCAGGAGGAACAGTGAGAAACTCATCCCAGCCCTGGGATTGCATCAGGCTAAATAATATTTATCTGTGCTCATTTATCCACCAGGTTCATGTGGAATAAGACACAGGTGACTCACTTGATGGGATTACTAACACTATTAAACACTATTAAACTTCTAGAAAGCTCACAGCACTAAACTCTCACTAGTTTCTTTTTTGTACATACAAATTTACAACAGCAAACAGCAAATTCTTGAAGACAGACTGGAGGCCTGTCCCTAGAATACAGGATGATATCACATGAATTTCTGTGTTTCAGCTCCATTTAATAACACCCAATTCTTCTAACCCAATGGCAAAATAATTTTTCTAAACCACTAGCAAATTTATTCTATTCTCTCCTAATAAAAATTGAGATGTCCTGATCAAGGGTTTGATGCAAAAGTGAAAGAAAGCAGTGATAATCTTTCCACTGACCTCAATAAGCTTGGATAAAGACCCTGAAATAAAAGTTAATGTGTATCAGGAGAAACAGTGAGCTGGAAGTGAAACAACATAGATAAATCTATTGCCTAAAATTGCTGCAGGAATAGCATTTGTCTGATGTTTTAGTATGGTTAGATTCTAAAATACATTCTCTATGTGGTTAGAGAAGCATTTTCCTTAAATGAAAAAAAATGGAGCCAGTCAGACTTCTCTGTTTGAATGCTGATGGCATTTTTCATTTTTATGCCCTTCTCCAAAGCAGAAAAGCAAGAGATTTTGCTGAAGCGATAAGGGAATTTATACATTCACAACAGATCTGCACTATTATGACTCCAACATGTAATGCTGAGGCAATAAAATTTATGACTGTCTTCCTCAGTGCCTTAATGAGGCATTGCAAGGCTCACTCTATATTTGCAAATGTCTTAACAGATAATGATTTTAAAAAGTACTGGAGTACAGCTGCCAGCACAAATGGTCATAACACCAATTATCTTTGCAGGATTTAGTCATTATGTGGAATCAGAGGCAAAACTGAATCACAGGCCAGTTTTCTCCTCCAGTTTGTGAGGAAGGTGAAGGGAATGTGTTTCTCCAGACCCATCTCCTGTTAGCTTTCCTCTCCACTGCTGCCATAATCCTAGCAATTAAACTGAGCCTCCTGATGAGACTTATTATCTTTAATCCGGCTTGTTCTGGGGCGTAAGCGGTTTCATTAATCCCTTTTTGGCACGCCTGCTTTTCCAGCTCAGCCCTCCTTGTGACAGGAGCAGGGCAGCTCTGGGAGTGCCTGCCAAAGGCTCCCTGAGGGGTGAGGGGCTGACACCCCACCTGGGCGAGAGATCCCAAATCCACAAGCAGCTCAGAGTCAAGTGGCACCAGGGGGAGATGGGTTAGTGAGTGGATTGACAAAATCAGTTGTGGAAATAAACTCCTGGCAGAAAGCTCTCCATTTCCACACATCTGTGGGGCTGGAAATGGCAAAAGAATGAGTGGAATCTACATCGTTGCCTATCTGCAAGCTCCCCAGACTCTTCCATGGTTTTTGGGGTGAGTCTGTTTGTTTGGGGAGGAAATGGCAAACCATTAAAACCTTCCATCCCTTCTATTTCACTGCCAAGGCCAAACCCACGGGCTTGTTTGAGGTTAGGCCAGTATATGGGGGTTTGGAGCATTCCAGAAAGGTGCAGTCATAGAATCATGGAATGGTTTGGGTTGGAAAGGACCTTAAAGATCATCCAGTTCCAGCCCCCTGCCACAGACAGGGATGCCACCCACGAGATCAGCTTGCTCAGGGCCCCAAACAGCCTGGCCAACGACTGATGCTAATTTCACTTCCCCTAAATTCTGAATCAAACAATAGGAAGTAGCAACTTCTTTATTTCTTTTCAGAACAAGGGCATGTGTGGCCCATTGACCTCTTCAACCTCCCCTGTGTGCTTTCAGAGTGAAGGGAGAGCCCTTTCTGTGTCATTTTTCCCAGGGCAGTGCTGGTTCCTGTGAACAGGCAGGAGGAGGAAGGTACCACACAAAGGTTTCTCCGAATACCTTACACTGTGCATCTCCACTCTCAGAGACCTCTAAGAGCAGCCCTTGGCAGAGGACTGGGTCAGCAGCCCCTGGTTTTCACAGCATGGGCTGCTGGGGGGTTTGTGAGACACCCAGGGCTGCTCTGCTGAGCAGTGACTCAGCTCCCCACCAGAAAGGCCAGGGGTTTAATCATAGGTCGTGATGAAGTCATCAATCCTGAATTTCCACCATGCTGGACTGCAGTTCAAGCAGCTCCCACGGCCTCAGAGTTTGTCTGAGCAATTCCTCCTGGCCCTAGAGAAATGTCCAGACTCTGATGTGCCCTGCACCCCTCCAGCAGCCCCAGTTTATTGCCCAGCTCTGAAGGACAAACCTTCACCGTGCTTTCTTGTCTGCTCCCACACCTGACTGGCCAGACAAGGCAAAAATCTGTTTATTAATTTCGCTTTCAGGTCAGGCATGAAAGCAAAGGATGTGATGAGCTCACTGGCCTAATGTCCTTAGCTGCTTGGGTTGATTTAAGGTATGTGTTTTGGTAAGGTCCAGAGACCAATTTTTCCTGTCTAATAAAGCAGATAAATGAAAAGGAAACATTTGCCTCAAAAATATTTTGTGCAAATGCCCGTGGTTTTTCTCTCTGAAATAAATGAGATTTTTATTTTTGTCTCATTCACTTGGATGCACTTCATAGGATCATAGAATAGTCTGGGTTGAAAGGGATCTTTAAAGGTTACCCAGTGCCACCCCCTGCCATGGGCAGGGACACCTTCCTCCATCCCAGGTTGCTCCAAGCCCCAACCAGCCTGGCCTTGGACACTTCCAGGGATGGGGTAGCCACAGCTTCTCTTCCATCCAGAGACAGAGCTCCATGTGAGGCTCTAAACAGTAACATTTTGGTGATTTACTTCAGCTGGAAAATCCTGAAGGGAAAAAAATGATGCTGTGGGTTGCACTTCTCCCCATTCTCATTCCCTACAATTTCTTCTTAATCTTAATATTCCATAAACACATCCACCTTAGTATATGGTGCCACTGCAAGATGAAAATTGCCTTGAAATAAGTACTGTATAAACCATGGAAGGCAGAGAAATTCCCAATCCAACCATTAAACATGAGAGGAAATGGTGACAAAACAGCCTAGCAGCTGCCTGCCCACACCTGAGAGCAAACAACACTTCTGGAAGTGAAGATCCCTCTGAAATTCTGCCCATTTTGGAGCAGCATCCCATGAGCAGGTAGAATGTGAGCATTAATTTGTGGATTGCAACATCCACCGAGGTCAGAGTGAAGACTCAGCTCTTTTATGGACTCATGTTGCTAAGAGCAAGGGTTGCTTTCATTTACCAGCCCACAAATCCCATGTGTGGTATTATTTCCCTGTTTTTCAGTGCTAAGAAATGTGTCTATATAAAACCTCTCAGAAATATTGCTCTAAGGATTCTGTAATTCATTGTAACTCCCAGCCCTAATAACTACAAGGTGATTTTTCATAGATTTCTAAAATTGGCAGGCTAATATTTCTTGGATCAGTCAGAAGAGAAATACTGCTGTATCCTTTGCTTATCCTTTCCTCATCAACAAGTGTAATTACAAAACCATATATCCCCAGCTCAGGATTTCAGGATTCCCTGTCAGAGCCATTTTCCCATCCTCCAGGAACCAATCTGAATCCTATTACTCCAGGGGAATGTCAACTGATTCATCTCCCATCCCTGTTGGCTTTAACTTCCATTCCTACCTATCAAATATCTGTCACAGCTGGAATGGATAAAAAGCAGAGATATTCTCACAAGCCTAAAACTGAAAGACATTCACACTGAGGAGAAAAAAGAGGGATACAGAGGTTTTCCTCCCCAGAGAGAGTGGGACAGAGGAACCTCTGGACTCTGGGGAGGGAACAGAGCATCAGCTCCAGAAAAAAAAAAAAAAAAAAAAAAAAAAAAAAAAAAAAAAAACACCACATTCTGCTTATGGAGGGATCTGTCTGGGACCATTTACTGCTGTCATTTAATCAGCTCAGAGGTTTAACCTGCACTGGGAAACAGCCACCTCTATGGAAGCCAGGAGTGTGATGTGGAAGAAAAATGGGATTCCTGAGCCAAAAAGAGGAAGGCCCTTTCCACACAAAGGTTATGGATGCTTTTAATTCCAAAGCCCCTTGTGCCAGGGCTGCAATAATTGATGCTGGAACTTGACAAGCCAGATCAATGATTAATGGTGGGTTTGCTAGTTTTGAACCAAGAGCTGCAGCAGAAGTTAAATCCATTTGTACCCTGTCACAGGAGGGGTGTGCTTTTAAAAAGACAGGCAGAAATTGGCAGGATGCTTTACAAGGAGTCTGGTGGAGAGAATGATTTTCTGCATCCTTTAATAACAGCTTAATTTCATTTAAGGCATGCCACATATTCAGGTTACCACAAGCATAGGATGGCTTATCTGACAAGTGGTTGTGATGGATCTCCTGTATGTTAAACACTTTCCTTCAGGAAGTGTCAAAAACATGATTGATTTCCTTTTATCCCTGTGCCCTGGGGAATTCTGTTGCAATTCCATGCACTTTGTTAGAATTAAAACAAAAATCCAGGCAGGCAGGAATGAGCAAAATGGAATGCAGGCAGTGTTTGTCATTGCTGTTGGTGGGAAAGAAGGGATGGTATGATTCTCACCTTTGAAAAGATCTTTACCCACAGGTGGAGCAGCCCTTTGCCTGAATGGCAAGTGGTCTACAATTTCCAACCCTGCTCTCCAGATTGTTGGATGTGAAACCAGAATCAGCCCTGAAATGTTGCTAATTCCAGCATAAAGCAATCAAGAGTTAATCTGCAAGTTCTCACTCAGGGAAATTACCCTGTGCCAGCAGTGGGCTCCTGACTTGTGCACACAGGTGAGGATTTGACTCATTTGAGATTATTCACAGCAGAGATGCAGCAGTGATAAATGTGGCAAATGTGTTATGAACAGCAGCACCGTACTGGGATGGTGCCAATGGCATGCTCTCCTCAGGGATGGCTTTTTGGGAGCACCCTCTGCCCTGCCTGTGGGGCAGGAAGGTGCCACCATGGCATGGCAGTTGTGTTCTAAAGCAGTGACACAAAACTGTCCCGTCGAGCAGGAAACTGTCACCACTCACATTTTTACCATGTCACCCCCAAGTCAGGTAATCAGAGCACAGACTTCTCCCTCCCTGCAGGAATGAATGCCTGTTGCTGAAATATTTCCAACACAGTGAAAGGTTAATGTATGCATTGCCATGCATGTAATTAACACTTCTCCTCTTGCAGCACATCACCTTTTAAAATTAGCCTTGCTTTTGTCCATTTGTGGCAGGAGCTGGCATTTCCCTTCATTTTGTTCGTATCTTTAATTTGCAGTGCTGGTTTTCTGTCCTCCACATGTACCTGCAGCCAAACCTCATTTCTGATGTTTGACTCCTCATTTCTAGGCTCATTTCTGAGCTGGACTTGATTTCTCAGTCTGTGCCCAGCACTGGGAGTGCTCCCGAGGCAGCCTGCAGGCAGGGAAGGATGGGAAGGATGCTCTGCTCCTGTTCCCTCTGCTCCCAGGGCCTCCCTTCAGGCTTCCTGCCAGTCCATGCCTGCAGCAGCTCCTCTCTGCCAGTCCAGCCCCTTGGCAAAGCCCTGCATCACCCAGGGGTGCTTTAACCCACCCTGCCCTGTCGTAGTGGGGATGGTCAAAATACAAAGCAACACGCTCCATTTTCAGAAGGCTTCAAACCTGTTTTTATTCTAGAATGCATGACTTTTATACATTCTTATAAAACTCCTAAGTTTACACTTTACTCATTGTTCATGAGAGACAAACAAAGTGCTCATTGGAACAGGCAGTTGCAGGTTTCTCTTATTTATCCTTATTTCTTTCTTGGTTTCTATGTCAATGACCTTGGTAGGAAATTCTTTCAGGGATAAACATGGATCCTCTTACCAAACTTCTCCTGGCTCACAGAACTCATTGTAAAACCTCTTCCACCCTGCCCCTCTGTCCCAGCTCCCATCTCAGCTCCTCTTGTGACATTTTGACATTTTTGGTTCACCTGCCGAGCTGCTCCTGCTGAAGGTGTGTCAGTGCTCCCAGGGGTGTCAGCTGATTGCTGTGCTGCAGCTTCAGCTTCTTCTGGAATGGTCAAGGCTTTATTAGACCCAGACTAGGAGCTGACTCAACTCGGGGTTGATTGAAGTGTTCAGTCCATTTAACATCTGAGAGCTCAGTGTTGGAAGTGAAGCCATGTTGATTTTTGCCTTTGTTTTTTTTTTTTAATTAAGGTTGGGATTGAAAGTATTGGAGATGATATTTTGTGTTTAGATTTAGATGTTCATTATTTTTTATTATAGTCTTACAAGTTGTGAGTTTTGTAGTATTTTATTAAGTTATAAAATGGTTTTGTATTTATCACTAGATCAGATTTTTTGTATTTATCTCTATAAAAATATATATTATTAATATATATTTATATAGTCATAATAGTTATATATTTATAATATTTTATATATCTACATATATTTATCCTCTATTGTATTTATAATCTGTATTTATCTCTATATTTATCTCCATCTCCACCTACAACAAAATAAGCACTCCTCAACATATAACAACAATCTAAACTAACACCTCAAAAAAACAATTCAAAAAACTTCTAGAAACTACAAATCAAAAACTCAAAAAAACCCGTCACAACTGTCCACATAACTCTTCAACAAAACCATTCCACAAAAATAGTAACAACAAAATTCACTAAAAGCCATTCCTCCTCCTGCTACTCCCATCCTGCATTATCCTCCACAATAGGGGCGATGAGTGTCCTGCCATGGGAGCTCTCTCCCTGCAGACAGGATGCATCACTCCTTTCCAAGCCCCTGAGGAGTTTCAAAACTCAAAATATTGGGAGAAAGAGCAAGGAAAAGGGTCCTTTTCTGTTGTAGCTTTCTGAATATTTTTCACCATCATAGGAAAAAAAAAAAAAAAAACAACGGAGGAGAAGGCTTTTAAAAGACCAAAAGAAATAAACATCAACTGAAGTTCCTTTGCTCCAGTTGTCAGACTTGGAATTTTTAATAATTTTAACATATCCCAAATACCTCTGGAAACCCAAAGGCCTTCTTGGGGTTTCTGTATTTCATTTTAGCTTGATGAAAAATGAGCAAAAGCGCATGTTTTTGTTTTTCCAGCCTAACACAAAAGTTCTCTAAACAAGGATGAGTATCCAGGTCAACAAAGCAGGAACAGGCTGCACCATGGAAAAATAAAACATCAGCTCAGTTTCCAGAGAGGTGAAGAATCAAAGGCCTTGTCCCTGCCAGGAATTCCCGTCTCCCAGAGAAACTCAACAAATTCTAAATGACCAGCAGAAAACTCTCTAAAATTGAGCTTTATTTTCGTTCCCCATGGGAAAAGGGGATTTTACATCTCCTGCCTCTTGCAAAAACCCTACATTTTCCTAACAGAAAGCTGGATACGTTTTCAGTGTGTCTCAGTGCTTTACAAATCATTTTGCATTTTAGTCTCCCTTGCTCCCCTGCCACGGGAAGGGCTGAATTTTTGATTTATATTTCATAGGGTTAGGTGATGATACTTTAAGTCATCTTGGAAAGCTGTTAGCACAAGGAGTCCTGCTGGAACATAATCCTCTGCAAAAACTGCCTCTTCATGAGAGGTATTTGCAGGCTGGCTCCCACCAGCAGGGCTGGGCTAAATCACAGCCAGTCATAAAATATGATTGTAAGGTCTGTTCTTTCCCTAAATTGACTATCTTAAGGCAAAAATCCTTCAGCAGGTATTTTAGCCAGGGACTAAGGATACTTTATCCCACTTGAGTAATCCCACTCCCACTCATAAAAGTCCACATTATCTCAAAAGCAGCCCTCTGGATTTAGTCGTGCTTAGTCAGTAAAGCCCAGCCTATTTATTTTTGTTCTTCTCCTGAAAGTATTCCATAAATTCAAACCCATCGCAAAAATTGCACCAAACCAAAAATATTTTTTAAAAAGTCATAATAATAAAGGGTATGTGGAAGGCTTCCAAGGATTCCTTAGGAAAATTCTTTCAAATTCATGTGCATTTAAAAAAGCATTATTTCATTCCAGGCACACTGACAAAAAAATGTTAGGAACTAGAGCTGGGAAAAATATTTTTGATTTGGTAAATGGTGGCAGCTTTTTTTTTTTTTTTACTAGTTCAGTAAGGACCAACTTGTAAAAACCATTTTCATCAACTGCAGAACAACCCTGACTGAATTACAGCCACAAAAACCAGGTAAAACAGCACCTTCCTTGGGAATTTGCAGTGAAAACGTCAGGCTAGTTCAGCAAACACTTTTATTTATGTTCCACATATTGTTCTAAATTTCAGCAGTGGCCAAGGTGAGCATATTTATCTGAGCAGCTGATTCTGTCACCCTTCCTTGGCTGGCATCTAAGAAATTGCACATAATTACTGGAAAATGCAAAGTGGGAAGGAACTCTTCTTCCTTGGACTGAAAACCTAAATGATGACATGTCCTTAGAACCACAGAATCATAAAATGGTTTGGGTTGGAAGGGACCTTAAAGATCATTTTGTTCCAATTCCCTGTTATGGGCAGGGACACCTTCCACCAACCCAGGTTGTTGTTCCAAGCCCCATCCAACCTGGCCTTGGTATTGATCACTGGGAGGAAATTTATGTAAACAAAAAATTCATGGTTCCAGAAATGTTTTTTCCCCCTTCTTTGCTCCATTTTGGCTGCCTGTGTCCAGCTTTAAGTCCTGCTGCATCCCTCTGTAGCTGCCAACCCTCCCAAATGCATCCTCCATTGATTTCCCTCTTTTTTGCTGTATCCTCTTTTAGCCTTTTTATGATGCTGGCAGCTGCAATAAAATATGCAAAGTCATGAAACTCTCAAGGCTGCCTTGAGCTCATCGAGTTTGGCACAAAGGCCAGCAAAGGGCAGAACCTTCTCCCTGATGGATGTACAGAAAATGCTCATTTCCAAAGCAGGACAGCCACAAAAATCCCTCCAGGCATCACTGAGGACCACAGGACAGGCAACCCCTCTTGTGGAGTAAAAACAGTTGAGAGCAGCAGGACTGTAAAGGACAGGAAGATGCAGGAGGTGGGGAAGCTCCTGCCTTTTTTACATGGTCTGTAAAAATAAATTCATAAATAAAAAAATGCCTCTGGGTGACCTCATTGGCCGTGCTTTCATCTGTAGGCACTGCAAATTGGGAACAACAAGGCACTTCAGCAAATTGGAAAAGTCACTGAAATAGAAAGAAGAGGGAAACTGTTTCAAGCAGAACATTGTTATTTTTGTCAAGTGTTTACCAAAATGTAAGTGGAAAAATTATTTTGAAAATCCATCTCTGACATCACTCAAGGCTCAGTGAGGGCAAGGGATGTGAAGTAGTTTCTGTGTAGATGTGATTTACTCTATATTAGAGATGGATGAGCACTGTCTGACTTCATCAGGTTAATTAATTATACACTAGCCCGAGTCAGATTAGGTAATTGCATTTCTAATTGATCAGGAGTCTTACCAGAAGGTGGATGCAAGCCAGATATTTTAAAATATCCCAAATATGCTTCCAAATTTGAATTTGAAGTGAGAGCAGCTCCCAGTTTCTCAGTGCGGTGATACCTCCTGGGCCATTTGAAGTAGAGATGCACTAACAGGGTGGAAGCTCTGCCTCAGCAAAGAGGGGCATCACTCTGAGATAATTATAGACACATACCTTGAATGTCAGGGACTTGCCATAACAGATCTACATTTGAGAGTGGGGTTTTTATAAATAACGTGGCACTTGGCACATCTCCCACTGCAGCAGGGGACGGGGCTGTCATGCAAATATGTCCCCACGGTGCCTTGGAGGATCTGCAGAGCAGCCTGGCTGTCACTGTCATGTCCTGCTTCTGGAGATGTGTTAACCAGCACTAAATTTGTTCTGATCCTATCCCGGCTTTGCTGTGCCTAGACAAGAAGAGCTCTGGGTCAGGAGCTGCTTCCTTATAGTTGTAACATATGGGATCAAGCAGTGCCTGGCATCCTCTGTGGGAAATTGGAGAAACGAGCTGTAGTGACACTGCTTGCTAAATGCTGCAAGGAGATCACGGGAATTCACTGCTATTTTCATACCTCTGTGACAGGGGAAACTAATTCAAGGCACTTTGAAAATGCAGCCGATGTGCTCTGAAGGCTGAGACAATACGGGCTGAGAGCAAAGGCCAAGAGCAAAATTCTTTCCGAGGAAGCTGAGCATGTGTTAGATATGCAGGGACCTTCTAAACCAGGGGGAAATGCAACTGCTGCAGAAACTCGCCATGCACAGACTCTCCTTTCCAGCATTCAGAAGGTTTTGAAGCCAGCTTTTTCCAACCTCACCGTTCTCCTCCCCTCTGCATTTCAGCTACTCCAGCCAGCAAGAAAAACGAAAGAATTAAATATTTTGAAAAAGGACAAAAAAGAATGGCAGGAACTAAGGAGATTATCAACTCAGATAGAGAGCAATCGCCTTTAAGACGTCTGTCTTTGATATGCAGCCCTCGAGGTACATTTAGGGCAGTTCCTATTGAAATTGGTGGCAATTAGGCACTTAGGTACCTCAGCCTTCCCACTCCCCAGCAGCGAACAAAAGCTTTTGAGTGCAGCCCCTGCAGGAAGAATTAGTTTGGAAAAGGGAAATGGGTTTACAAGTTGTGAACTCAGACAAGGACATTCGAACAACAAAAACCTGGCCGACTCCTTTGTTCAGTCACAAAAGCCAGCCACCATTTGGCTGAAACCTTCGGTTTTTCCACAGCAGCTCCTTAAATGAGCTTTTGGAAGGTCAATTTGTAAGAAGCAGATAAAACCAGCTGCCAGTAAGGAAATGCCATCTCATAGTGGAGAAAGGACATGCTGGGAAGCGAGTGCAGATGCTGGGGCTCTGCAGAACCAAAAATTGTCCCCACCATCATGTAGAAGCTGAGTGAAGGCATGAAGCTCCTGCACCAACTGTTCTGTGGGAGAACCTGCCCGTGCCAGGGCTTCAAAAAAGCACAACAGCAGCAAAAAGTCCTTTTCTAACACAAGCTTTTATTAAAGAAACAGCACGGACCACTTCTTGCTGGATGCCTTTCTCTACTTCTCCCCCCTTCCCCAAAAAGACACATGGTTTGAGCTCTCTTTTTTCTGCACATCTTCTCCCCCAAATTTTCCTCCTCAGACAAAACCCTACTGAAGATGGAGACAGGACTTGGAGAAGCAGAGGTTTTTCAAGAAAGTTTAAAGGAAAGATCTGAACAGCCTGGCTGCATAAATGCTGAGAAGAATGTGAATATCTGCCTGCCTGTGGCTGAAAATTGAAAGAATGGGAAGGAACTGTTCAAGGTGTTTCAGGAGGTTATAAATAAAAATAATGAGATAGGATTTCAGAAAGAAATGTTAAGGCTGAATATTAAGGGGGATTTCCTGACTGTGGGTGCTTCTAGTGGTTTCTTAAGGAAAAGTGATGGATGAGTTATCACTGAAGGCATGACATGGAAAAGGCACATCAGTCAACACTGCACCACTGGGCAGGGCTGGGCAGACCCAGTCCTCCTCCAGCTCCCCTAAATCCTTCTTACCAACAGTAATGTTACTCTAATGCAGGTCCCCAACCAGCCAGAAGCAACCAGATTTTTGTCACACAAATGCAGAAGCTTGTGGAAATCTCACTGTAGTGCGTGATCCAAGGTTTCTGCTAAATTCAGTTTACTGAAGTTCCTGAATCAGGTCACAGAGCTACGCCTTTCCAGATTTTATTTATATCAGCATCTTTAGCCTTCAGTAAGAAAGTCCCATGTTACTCAGAAACCATGGTTTTTTGCATTGGTTCAGCAATAAAATCACAGACCACTTCTGAACAATTACAGGGATGGGGCAGCCACAGCTTCACTGGGCAACCTGTGCAATTTTCCTTTTAAATGTAGCCAGGGTAGGAGGAAAAGCTGGAAAATTAAAGTTTCTGCACTTGTCACACGCTCTACACACGAGATTTATGAACCACACCATCTGCACATACACCAGCCCCAACCACATGAGAGCTGGATCCTCTCCAATAATCTGTTCCTGACTTAGCCAGTGACCTTGAAAATCATTAATCTGTGCATTAAAATCAATATAATATTTTTTAATGCTTCACTATCTGTCCCTCAAAGCTGTGATGGAGATGTTGAAAATTAAATAAAATTTGTAACATATTTGATTCTGCATCAAAAAAAGCATGTTAAAACTAATGCCAGGTGCCTGAATTAGGCATGTACCTTCTCATTCAGAATTTGGGCCTTTACCTATGGACCTGAAATCAGATTTTTTCTCAGTCCTGCTATCAGAAGGGAGAGCAGAGAGATGCAGCTCTACTTTTAGCCTCTGCCACTACAGCTGGGACCTCCTGTTTGTGATGCACTGTGCTACAGGATTAGATGATAAATAAGACAGTAAAGTTCTTCTACCCTAGAAAGAGAAGAGAGGTGCCCAGCTTGCTTGCAAGCATCCCTGCTCCTTATTTGAATGTTGAAACATCAATTTCTAAATCAATAGCATTCAATTTGTTCAGAGAAAACTGGGTGCAAAGGCAGAGCTGTGTGATAAAGTTGTGTCACACTGGCTCTCCAAAAGCCAAAGGCTTTTTTTTCCCAAAGCCTGTTACAATTGTTCTGGGTGTTGCATCTAATCCTGAAAGATCCCAGTGATGAAACATATGAATATCAAAGGAAGGATTACATTTACTGTAACTTCAGAGTCTTTTTCCTGTTCCCTTCAGGTGGATTTAGAGATGCTTGTTTAGTTTCCATTCACTATAGGTTTTAATCCCCCCAGAAAACAAGAACATACTTAGAAATTATCAAAATAGCAAAAATATTTCTTCTCCACACTGGTCACCAGTGAAATTCTTGACATAAAAGCAAAAGAGGGAATAAGGTATTTAAGTCATTTTGCAGCAACAAAATACAAGTCTGATTAACCATATACTCTCCTTCCTCCAGCAGCTAAAATATGTATAAAAACTCCAGTGCTGCCCAGTAAAAGTTGGGCATTGCAATGAGCTGGAATGGCTTGCCTGCACATAGAGAGTGTAATGACCTGGCTAAAGTCAAAGAGCAAACCAAAATTACTCCCAGGACAAGGACATGGACATTCACATCTGTCACTGTGTGCCCTGCCCACAGAGGTGATGATGGAAAAGCAAATTCCTGCACCACTTCTTTCTAAAAGTGTCCTGAAAACTTCATCATGAGTCATCTAACACTTGTCCTGTTAGTAAATACGAATGTCAATGAAATGTTAATGTGACATTTCACCACAATCAGGACATTAATTTAATTATGTAAAGATCCTCATTAATTAGATTCCCTAATTGCTACGTTTTTTTGCTTCCTACACCTGGAATTATTAGCAGGATCTTCGTGCAATGGTTTCCATTCCAATATCTGTGTAAAGCCCCTGGACCTACAATGTTCTCCATGACCCATTTAATAAAGTGAATTATTTCACTGACATCCATGATAGTTTGGGGGTTGTCATTGCAACTCCTACTTTTGATTATAAAAACCCACCTCTTAACCTGAACTAAGGTTCTTTGATTTTACAGAACATCTTTACAAAGAGGAAAGCTTGCGTGCATGATCCAAAATACATTTGACAGCAGTGTTTTTATTTCTTTCTTGCCCTGAACTACCTCCCCTGTCTGCTGGGAAGGCAGAAAACTTTGCCAGCCTGTTTATGGTAAATTTGTTAAAAACAAGTAGATGATGGAAAGATTTCCAGGCTTGGTAGAGGACCATGTGTCTTCGTGCTTCAAACTCAGCAGTGTGGGGATGTGTTTGTATACATTAACCACACCTAAAGTCCAGCAACAGAAGCTCCCATTGCCATCAGTGGCAAGGCCATTGTTTGCTTTTCCCAGTAAATTCCAAGTGCTCTCAACAGCACAGAAGCCCCATCCCAGGATAAAATGTTATTTTTCTTTCACTTCAGCAAATAGATACTCAGGAGGGTGGAGAGCTGGCTTCCTATGTTGTCAGAAAAATTCATTTCCAGCTGATGACAACAGGGAGCAGAGAACTGTGTGATGATAAAACATCCGTGCTCCTTGCTTTGAGGAGCTCAGCACCACAGTGAGCTGAGGGAAACTGGGCAGCAGCTGAGGCTTGGGGCTGAGTGTCCAGGGGCACTCGGGCACACAAATCCTCTGATCCATGGCTCCTCATCCAACGCACAGATTATCCAGCAGACAGGGAAGGGAACACCAGGGACTGCCAGCCAGAAGTTGCTGTTTCTGTCTGTCTGTCCTGTGGGAGCTGAGGAAGTCCATCAGCACGCTGGAGCTGCTTTCAGGGAGCACTGGGATGCAGTGGGGACACCAGGATCTGCAGGAAGAGGGATCTGCACATCCTTTGCATGGAGAGACCACAGCCCCACAGGCCAGCAGCTCTGCTCCACCACCTCCTTCTCATTTGTTTTCCCCTTTTTTTCCTGTTCTTTCAGGTGGAAATGACTAACTCCTTCCAAAGGACGCTGGTGGAGAACAGCTTATTTATGTCTCTTGCACAGCTGGCCAGAGCCTGTGCAGGAAATGCAGGTGATTTATCAGAGGCTGTTCACAGGCACGGAAGATGGGCTTCCTGCACAGCCCAGGGGCTCTTCCTTTCTTTTATTTCCTCTTCTTTTTCACTCTTCCCTGTTTATGAGGGTTTCAAAAATTCCTCTCCAAGGGTTCCAATCATGTTGCTGTAAAATTACTGATTCCTGTCATATTTAACAAAGTGCTCTGCCCCTTCCAATGCATTTTTTTCTCTGTGTTTCTTCACATCTCTCCCAGTTCACAGCCTGCATCCTTCATCAGTCACAGCTTTGAGCTAAATGCAGCAGAAAACCACATGAACTATGTGGTGATGAAATGAATTCAGTACACACCATAAATCTCAAAGAAAGTCCTAAAAGCATCACACATCACCTACTGCACATATCCATTGTCAGTAGGATCCCACAATCCTGAATTTAAAGGTTTTCTTCTTGAACTGGGTGAATATTTTCCATCAGGTAGCACAGATGTATTTGCAGATCCTAAGGGCAGCTCCAGGCTCAGCAGAGGGTGCCCTGATGGCACCTGCAGATGGTGTCACACCTCATGCCATGGCACAAATGTCTGAGCTCACATCCAGTAGTTCCTGCCCTCCTCAGCAAACCTCACCTTCCCCCTCACTCCTTTCTCCTCCCACCTGTCCCTCTCAGCAGCACCCTGCATTTTCTGAAACAAGCTTATGTCTACCCTCATTTTGGCATGCCCTTGAGTTGCTAAGAGGCCTGCTTCCAAAATCTTATTTTTCATGTTCCAAGAGATTGTCCAGCTCCCAGTAGAGTCACATTTCCCAGCACTAGGTGTTATCACAGAATACAGAATCATTTACCTTGGAAAAGATCTCCAAGATCATCAAGTCCAGCCATTCCCCAGCACTGCCAAGGCCACCACTGTCCCACGTCCCCAAGTGCCACAACCACACAGCTTTTCAATCCCTTCAGGGATGGGGACTCCACCACTGCCCTGGGCAGCTGTGCCAGGGCTGGACAGCCCTTCCTGTGGAGGAATTTTAATGCCTGTTTAGAAATATCTGATTTCTCTGCAGCCATACACATTTATACAACACAGGCAGTGCTGTCTGCTATTTACATGCTTCCTGGCATCCTAAGAAAAAGGATCTTCATGTTTCAGGGGGACTCCTCCTGTCAGAACAACTCCCACATGCTCTGTATGGGTTATGGCTGTTCTGGAAGCAACAGGACTCTGATGCTGGAGAGGCAAGTGTCACGTAATTTCGGGAGCACACAGAGTGAAAGCACAATTCAAAATCCTTCTCTTATTAATATTTGATGTGTTGTTTTCTTTCATCTGTGCTGCAGAAATCAGAGGAGTTAAAAGAAGCAAAATTATTTCAACCCCCACTTTCCTGTCCTGAGGGACTATAAACACCATTTTTCTTTCTTGATGTACCAAGTGAAGTGCCTGACAGGTACTGCATTAGGGAGCAGAAACACACTGTGCTTTTCAGTCTGCTACAAAAGAAGGAAAAGCAAACCCAGCCAGGGTCTGCAGCTGGCTCGTGGCTCCCGTGGCTGCTGGTGACAGCTCACGTGTGAGCCAGGAAACAGCTGCACAGGAACGGGGCAGTGACACTTGTCAGGGTGCTGGTGACACTGAACTTCAGGCCCAGCTGACTTGTTATTCTGCTCCCATGTGGTTTGGCTTTTATACTCTCCCTTCTGGAGTTATTTGTTGGTTTTTACCAGCTTATGGCTGTGTGGAACTCCCAAGGACACAACCACCTTCTCTTTCACTGCTGTGCACCCCTGCCATTCTCCCACTGCCACTCCACACAGGGAAGGATCCAGGGACAAACGTGGAGTCCTCCTGATCCTTCACATCCCACTCCAAACCTGTTGGAACCCTGGGTACTGCAAGTTTTGGGCTTTCTGCGCTGAACAACACAGACCCTCAAGAGAACACTACATCTGACCTGAGGCTGTGGAGAAGGCTTCCAAAATTAAATAACAGACAAAAAAAAACAACATATAGCTATCAAGAGAAATACTTGCAGTCACTCCTCTGCCACTGGACTAAGGGGTTTCCAGGGAGCAGCACTGGAAACACGTCCTGCTTGCATTGAAATTTCCACAGGACATCTTCCCCTCCTTGGAAAAGCTGCTCAAAAACAGGCTACACACATGTCAAGCTGCTGTTGGGCCTGGAATTATGAGGAAAAAAAAGATGATAGGCTAAGAAACCCTTATAATGTATTGTAATTAGGAAATATAGTTGCCTTCTGATTGTAACTGTGTGAATTATAACACCTGTATTGTCTCACCATTCACATGAGACTGAAAATGGAATAGAAGTTTTTAAAAGACCTCTCAGTTACCCCATCTCTAGGTCAGAAAAAGTGCATAATCCAACAGCAAACAGAATTTTTGATGGGTCTATTACTGTAAAGTTTGAGCTTTAATTGCATTGGCTAAGTCCTTCAGCTTGTCTTGGCACCAGGTCACAAGGAAGGAGTCTAAGCAGCTGTGTCAGGTAGTGATGAAATGATTACAAAAGTCTCCAATGACCAGCAATTTACAGAATGGTACTTTATTCTTAAGGGGGCAAAAATGGAAGCTTTGTGCAAAATCATCAGTTAGGGCTTTGAATCTCAGACAAATCTGTGTTCAGTGCTAGAGGGTGGGAAAGCAGCACTCCAGAGATGTGGTGGTGCTGCTGCTCCTCTTGCTGGTTATCACCTCTGCAGCTCTTTACTGGCAGGGAACAGCAGAGGGGATGATCAGAGCTCCAGAGCCTGCACTGGAGACATCTCCAGAATGGACTCGTGGGAGAAGCCTCAGAGCCCCTGGGCTCCCAGACCTGCCAAGTGCCTCAGTGCCCCCCTTTGCAGCACAAAACTGTAATAAATCAGGTGAAAGATTCATTGGTGCATGATGAAACCCCTGCTCTGGAAATACCAGGACAGGCCCTGGGCTGACTGCTGAATGGCTCCAGTGGGATCACAGGGACTGACTCCAGAACCCACAGACAAGCACAGAATACAAGATTCATTTCTGGCAGCAATTCTGTTAAGCCAGGTAAATATTTAATAAAATGAGCAGGAGAGAATGATATTTTCTTAAATGCACTTATCTGCTTATATGGGAAAAAATGGATGGAGATTAGAAGGCCACGTACTAATGCTAATCTCTTACTGTGTGTTTTAGTTTGCCTGTGGCAAAAAAACATTAATTCAGGGTGGGAAAGCACAGCAAAAGGCAGGAAATATCCAGTGCAAACACGACACCAAACACTTCCAATTTAAATGCCCAGCTGGTTTCCGGCCATTTTTGTGGCCACACATCAACTGTGGAAAAATATCCATGAGAGATCAGTCCCTCCTTTCTTCCCTTTCCCTACCTATGTTGTTTCCGTAATTCTGTGTTTCCAGTAAGTGGTGAGTTTTACAGCTGAATAAACTCAGGAGTCCCCTTAAAATGCTCTTCCCTGGGCTCAGAGGACCCCAGCTACCATGGACACCATGGTCCCAAAGCATTTCCTGTATTTTCCCATCTCCCTTCTCCCAGAAGGAAACTCCATGGATCCATCTCCCTTCTAGCCACAAAAAGCCCAGTTTGCTTTTATCACCAAAACCTGGCTGAGAATCATCCAGGGACGAGGCCTCGGGCTGGGAGAACTAATCTTTTTTTTTTTATTGTGTTGGACATGTTTTCTCTTTTCTGCCTTTGGTTCATAATTGTTCATGGGAGTGGAGTGTGTGATCCCTTTGTATTCTTTAGATGGCCAAAGCTGGACACAGTAGGCAATCCACACTGGATTCACTCCCAGCCCACAGCAGGGGCTTTGCAAGACAGTTTTATCTCAGAAAAAAAGAGATTCATGCTTGACCTTCTCATGGCAGACAGAGTTCAAATATGAATCCCTCTGCAGATTAAGATAAAGACCTCGTTTAAACTGGTCTAAAGGACACATCCTCCTGCTAGAGTTTTCCCAGTAGGAGCAGGGGACTTGCCAATCAAAAGTCTCCTTGCCAAGCTTCTTCTTCTTTGGTGACTGAAAGAAACAGATTTAGCCATTCTCCATTAATGCAGACCAGTAATTAAAACCGTGTGACCCAAGTGTGATTACAAAAACAAGGAGAACTGTGCTAAGCTTTTATACTTCATGACAGCAGAATCCTTCACTGAATCACGCGAATAACCATCCTCCTGCAAAGCTGGCAGTTAGGTGGGGAAGGCTTCAAAACCAGAGACAATGAGCCAACAGGATGGGTTTGTTTTAGATGAGCTGTCTCTCAGTCTTTCTCCAGGAACCACCTGGAGTGATGCTGCCCAAGCTCAGGTGGTGCTGCTGGACAGACAGACAAAGGATGTGACCCCCACTGGGCTCAGCTGTGCAGCCCCTTACCCACAGAGGGAACAGAATCACTGCAAATCACCATCTTTTCCTTCAAATAAGTTTTTCTTTTGGGCAGGAAAAGTCATCCAAGTTTTGTTTTGTTTTGTTTGATTTTTTTTTTCATTAAAAAAAAAAAAAGTGCAGGCAGATGGGAGCATGTGTGAGAGCATTAAAAGGGCTGTCCTGCATCTTTGGAAAACAGACTCTTCCAAACCTCAGACCACCCTTTCTATAAGAATATATACTTTTTAAAAAGAGTTAATTATAGTCTTATCTCAGAAAATAAGGGATTCTTGCCTGACCTTCTTGTGGCAGCTAGAGTACACACGTGAAACTCTCTGAAAATTCAGACAAAGACTCAGTTTACACAAGTGTAGCCCAATCCTGTGCCTAAACCCTGCTGAACTTTTAATGGCTCTGACACCCCCAGCCTTCCCCTGTAAAAGCAAACCTAGGGTGTCTGCCTGCACACAGGAAAGGAAAGTGGGACTCTTCCAGGAAATTCTGTGTTTTCATTCCTCAAAAAAAACAAAACCCCAACAACTGCCTTCAGCTGATTTTTGCTCCCTGCACCTTGGGTGCCACCATCCATGGGTGCCCATCAGTGGTGGCAATCTTGTCATGTGTCCAGCCTTGCACTGGGTTTGCCACCTAAGCAGCCAAACACACCCCCTGACTAGGAATGACAAGAACTAACATTGGAGTGTCATTTCCCCTGCACAAAAGCTCCTCTGCCTTCTTCCTTCCCCAAAAAAATGGTGCAGCCTTTTCCAAAAGCAGCTCTCTTCATATGCAACTCTGGATCCTGTGGTGTGACTTCCCACATGTGGATTTTTTCCATTGTCCTTGGCAGCTAGAGGAGTCAAATGCCAAGTGGTGGAAGATATTTTCTACAGCCACAGCATCTGGCTTCCTGGCTGGTTGCTGTGTCAGTCGTGCTGTTGACTGTGGAGCTACCTCTGTTCCTGTTTGCTGTTGAAATCCATGGAGTTGCCTCATCCCCATATGCTGTTTTCCTTTCTCACTTTTCAACTGCTTTGAACATTTTTCCAGAAATTAATACTTCCTTGCATAGTTTCCACATGGGTTCAAGATGAGAGATTTCCTTGGAATGGTTTTTCTCCTCATGTTGGGAAGGTTCTGGAGAAATCTTCCAAGTTCATCCAGGGTCACATTTATGATATTGCTGAGAGTTTTCCCATGGCTTTATGACAGATGGTATTTCCTCTAAAAACAACCATATTTTCTGTTAGCTCAGTGCTGCTCTGTACTGGTGGTTGTCTCCTTTGGAAAATGATGTGCCTTCCACCCCAAATGTTTTTATCTACAACATTTGGAGTGTTGTTTTGTAGGAAGTGTGTTAATTTGATTTGTTCTAATTACCAGGGGGTACAACAGGTTGGCCCTCAATGGAAGATAATTTAAAGACAGAGTTTTCATAAAACTGTGGGACACAACTTAGACAGAAGCAATGCATAAAGCTATTGACAATAAAACTACTTTGTTTCACTGAAGCAACCAAGGATCAGTAGGATCAGACTCAGCAATTTTGGTGGGGTTTAGTTGTTAATAAGTTTTGTATAAAACCAGCTTCTCAGCAGCTATAAATCAATATATCTTTATTGAGTCAAATGCAGCAGCTCAACCAGCCCAGAATCCAGCCCACTGCTTTCTCATCGATTTGAAAAATATGGGAAGACAACGGTGGGAACAAAGAAAAGAGGGGGAAAAAGTATTTTGACAGCATTAAAGTTCTGCTACCTGATGAGCAGTTCAAAGGCTGGCATTTTTTACCCATAAAGGAAAGCTGTCCTGCTGCTGCTGAGCTCAGCACTGCAGAGGGCACACAGGAAAAGCCAATTTCCCACTGCTCCTGATTAAAATGAACATTTCTGCTCCTCCGCTAAAAAAGCAGCTGCACTCATGACACCAGGAGCACTGCCAAGCCAAAATATGCAGTGAAGAGGGGGAAAGATGGGCAGATAGTGACAGGACAAGGGGGAATGGCTTTAAACCAAAGGAGGAGAGATTTAGATTAGCTATGGGGGAGGAATTCTTTCCTGTGAGGGCTGTGAGGCCCTGGCACAGAGTGCCCAGAGAAGCTGTGGCTGCCCCATCCCTACAGTCTCCATGACCTGAAAGAAATGAGTGAGCAGCTGTCAGACACCACAGTCCTTCAGCAGACAGGAATGAGCACATGTGAACCGAGGACATTAATTAATAAAAATCTCAGTATCTTGTTAATTATGCCCTAAGCCATGTATACTTCACAAAGTAGCCATGTACACTCCACTTTAGAAGGCTGGACAACTCTTCAGCATTGCAATCTTTTCTGGTTTACACTACAACAGGGAAAATTCTTTTTTAGGGATTTTTTTCTTAGGTTGTCTTTTTTTTACATTATGTGGTTATGGGTTACAATACCTAGGAAATTAAGGTTTATGCTACAATGTCAATGTTACTTCAACTATAGAGGAGAAGATTGTACAATCTCAGAAGACCATCTGGCAAGAAATTGTTTTTGAAAGACATAAAAGCCAACAGATAACACTGTTCATCAGCTTCACACCATCAGAAACCATCGGGTTTATCTTTGTACAGAGACCATCCGTGTCATCAGTCACATAATTTAGAGTGAGAAATATATAAAGATTCTGTTCAGTGGCAATTACAGTTATAAAGACCAATAGAGAAATCATTTGCTGTGCTGTCAGCTCAGGGATTACAGATTTCATGTGAGGTTTTAGTGACCTCAGGGCATTAAAAGTGATATCCCTCTCAGCACAGTAGATTGAAAAGTATTGATGAGAGAGTCAAGATGAGAGAACAGCAGCTTGCTAAGACATTCCTCTGCCTCTGCCCATTTACTGCTACATTAATCTTTCCTTGATCTATTAAATTCCATTTTCTTGGACATTTATTCTGGGGACATGTAGGAAACGAGGTGAACCTATATCATCATGTCAGCTGGCACCCTAAAAGGACTCCAAAGCCATGAAGCCAAAGGGAAAAGAAATATGTCACTTGGCAGAGCAGGATATGAGCTTTCCAGCAACAAATGAGTGAGACTGTGACTTCCTTTTCCCCCAGTGGCATTGGCATCAAGGCTCTTCACTAAAACTGAAAGCATTTTCATTTTGCCAAGTTACAGAAGCACACCACAAGCAATATTATCTTCACAGCAAAAATGATCCTGCACAACCTGAGTGAGGGGATATATTGACTTTATGAGGGTCAGGAGTCCACCTGCTTGTAGCTACTCTGTACAATGTTTATTCACATGAAATACTGAGCAAGGCATTCCAAAGCAGGTGGACTCCCCATCCCTGGAAGTGTTCCAGGCCAGGTTGGATGGGGCTTGGAACAACCTGAGATTGTGGGAGGTGCCCCTGCCTGTGACAGGGGGTGGAATGAGATGATCTCTAAGGTCCCTTCCAACCCTCTACTCTCTGCAAGGGTGTGCTGCAAAGACCTTCAGACAGAGAGTAAAAGGTACCAAAAAGTAAGGCAGACCATAAGCAGTGCTTTACAAACACTGAAGGAGTGCTGCCAACAGCTTTTTTCAGAGCTTTCTGGAGGAAAATCCAGGAGGGTGAAGTTCAAGCAGATGCAGAGCAGAGCGTGGGTTTACCTGCTCTTGCACTGTAAATCTGATGGGAAATTAATCCACAGCTTTAGAACTGCAGCTTCTATATTAATTTTTGAAGATACAATAATGCTCTCGAAGAGATTCAGTCTGATTCAGTGGTCATAAGCTTTCACCCCTTAATGTCCCTCAAAATGTGCTCCTCGAGGCAATGAGTCAGTCACCTGCCTTGCTGAGATGATGAGCTGTGACCGTGGGTGGTCCCAGCAGGACTGAAGAACATTCTTTTCTGCACCTTGGGGAAGACTTCATCATGTCCCTGTCTGGAGAAACAGAAACTCCTCTTCTGCTCCTCATTACAGCCCCCAAATCCATGTGTGAGCTGTTCAGCCTGCACAGCTGCATTTCAGAGCGGAACCACTTCCTCACCAAGCTGCAGATGAGCTTAGACTCCTTGAGTCACCAAAACTTCTGTGATGAAGCATCACCAGAGGGAAAGGTGAAAATAAATACTTGAAAATGAAACAGGCTTTCAGCTGGTTAGATTACTTGGAATTTCATATTTAACAGAATGAAAATCTTATTTAATCTCTTCTTCAGCAGGGACCAATGCTCAAAATTGTTCATAACTTCATTGCTCACAGACCCCACTGAATGCTAAGGGGATGGAAGGAGTGGTAGATTTGGCAATGCTGGGTTAGTGGCTGGACTTCATGATTTTAAAAGCTTCTTCCAGTCCAAATGATTCTGATTTTATCCCTCCTGAGCTTCACTGGCCACCAGTGGCTCCCTCCAGCTGCATATCTGCAGCGCATTGGAGCAACCTCTTCACTCTGTGGCTCAGGGAAAATTGCTCTGATTCAAGCCAATGTTACTGAAAAAGGGATGAAGAAAAGCACTTGCAGTGTCCATAATCAAACTGGGATGACTTTGAAGGTGCTACAGGGGCAAAAGGCAGCAGCCTCAAGCCTGAAGTCACAGCCCTCACCTCTGACTGCATGGAAAAGGGTGGATGAACACAGCATTTAGAGAACGAGAGGCACCTGCACTCAGCTAAACTACTCAGTTAACCACATTTACCTGGCTGTGCATCTAATTTATTTTTCTTCCTTTGTGCTGCCTGATTTGTATTCCCCAGAAATAGTCACTCTTTAGGATTTAGAAAATAATCTGCATGTTCTGGAGAAAAATCACATTTTCTTTTTCATCTCTTTGTCTCCCTTGCTGTCAAAATCTTATTTTATGCCTTCCTCTTGCAATCCATTTTAACAATGGCAGTGGCACAGGTAATATTTCTCTGTGCTTGATGAACTGAGGGACACTTGCTTATATAACTGGGGGACAATGATTATGTCTGAGTCTTTGTGAAAGATTTGAAAGCATAAGGGGAAAATGCTGTATCCCAGCAGCATCTCACTTATCCTCACATAAAGAAAACAGCTCTGCAAACCAAAGTGTCTCATCCATATTCAAAGTTAAAATCAAACAACACCTCTACAGAGCCCAGCCTGCCAGGGCTGCCTCAGCAAGGATTATCAACTCTCCAAGTGGTGGTGTTGTACTCAATTTTCTTTATTCCAGTTAGGAAAGACAAAAAATCACTTCTCACCAGTGTGATATTGGGTTAATGGATGTCTCAAAGCCCCTGGCTGTGATTCCTGCTGATCTTTCACGACGTTTTTGGTGTAACACTCATATCGGTGCCAGAAGCAAAGGGTCTAGCTGATAAAATACAATCCAAAAAGGAAACGCAGCCTTCCACAATGTGACATGTACCTCAAAATCATGAAACTAAGCAACAAAAGCATGGCCTAAATCCACTTCCCATTATTTCCACACATAATTGTGTTTATTCTCAGAAACCATCCTGTACTATGTACCTAGCAGAAAGAAAGAGGAATGTCCACCACACATCACAAATGGAAGGGAGTTTATATTTCTACAATTTTAACTTACAATTCTCTGACTGCAGCTCACAAAGTTTTCAGCAGATTCCACCACTGGAAGCAGTCATGATGCTGAGGAAGTTCCTGAGGGAATGGATATGCATAACCAGCCCAATTTTTTCACTATACACTGCACTTTTTAAGAGCCTGACAAGGAGAGAGATTCCAGGAATATTCTTGTGCAGTGAAATTATAGGGCTGGTCCTTGTTAAGGGTAGTGATGGCAGTGGTGAATGAGCAGTGATTGTTGTTACCTCTTACAATTTAAAAGATAGTTATTGCAGATGAATAATGCATGAGCTTGGAGTCTCTTCCCAAGGCACTTGGAGACCTGAGTTGAGATGCACAGCACAGGAACATTGCTGTGATTGCCTTAGTGTGCTCCCTTTATTGTTCTGAAACACAGCATAATGATCTCTCTTAAAACATCAGTTTATAAAACTCACACCCACCAGGAATGGGGAGGATTTGGAGAAATGAACCTCTCACAGCTCCTGTGCCCCACCAGCACCTCAGTCCCACGCTGGTCACAGCTATCTGTCAGAACCAGGAAAAAGAATTTGGGTTTTTAGACAGAAATCATGCTCCTGCATCACCTCAAAAGCTGCTACGTGTCCTCTGCTGGCTTTCCAAAGGTAATGCGTTATTGATCGCTGCTGATCAGGCAAATGTGTCTCCTGATGAATATGCAGCACAACATCAGGAGTGCTCTGAGCATCACAATGTTTTCATAATGTTAGGCTGGGTTCCTCACCCCAGTATTCTGGGCTTTTTTAATACGGCTCTCTTTGCAATCTCAATTAAAATGGATTAATTTATACTCCACGTAACATCTGAGAAATCACTTAAAGTTCCTCAAAAATGTCATGCCAGCCTTGAAGCCTTGCTCTGCCCCTGCTCTTCTTGCCAGATCTCTCCTTCCAAAGAGACAGAACAGTGAGCCTGGATGATGCCTTACTGCGAGAGATTGGGAAATTCAGCATCCCCCCTCTTCCTGCATGAAAACCTCCGCAGAACAGACAAAATCTAAGAGTGGAATAAGCTTCTGGTCATGTGAGTGCTTCTCTGGACAACTCTACCTTCTTTTCTCAGTGTTTATTATTAAGGGACAGAGTTTTCATGGCTCACAGCAGTGGCATTCAGGTTTGTACTTAAGTCTTAGGAAAGTGGCTCCTCTTCAAATAATGGAGAATATTCTCTGACCAAAAAGACCTTTTTCCTATGGGGAAGTATCAGAGAGAACTAGGAAAAACTATGGAACTTAAAGCACAGAGTGTTTTCACTGACAGAACCCTGAGACAGCACCCCCAAAATGTTCTCTGTAGTTTGTACAACACACAGGGAATTTTGGATAAGTAGGATTTCTATTTGTGTCTCAATTAGGAAGAGATGTAAAGTCAGGCAACATTAAAAGCCGTTTCCCAGCCATTTCAGCAAAACAATTTCTTTATAAATGAGGTGAATGTTATGTCAAAACAGCTGTGAAAGTGACTTTATTGAGTCACTGGGCACAGATACCACGTAACTTATCCTTTAATTATTCTGAAACTTTGTAGATTTCACTAACAAATAATGTGTGACAGCAGGATATTTATGGATTCCTACAGATTGCTGTGAAATTCGCCTTAGAGAGCTTTGTGGTGTGTGTACTGTGGAATTATTATGTCTTTATTTTGGTACTTTGCAGTTTTAAATCTCTAAGGCATCCCCTCATTCACCAGCATGCCTGGCAGCCTCTTTGCATTCATGTCAAGGGAGGCTGTCAGGGAGCAGACACAAATCCTAACACGTGTCTTCCTTAAAAGAATTGACTTTTGCTGTGTTTCTTATTGCTCTTCTCCCTGAAGGGTAGTAGAAGTCTTTTAGATTGAAAACAACATCGTTGTGCCATGTGTGGAGAAAGCAGAGCTGGCTTCAAAAGTGACTTTAGTGCAAACTGTGCTTCTGTTGAGGTGACAACAACAGCTTCCTTATAAGCTCTGTGTGCGAGGGACTAGGGATGAGAGTCTGACTTTCACAGCAGTTAAACTGTGCCAATCACAGCCCAAAACAAACAGCTCAAAGCAGCAAGGACAAACCCCTTGGTTCTGGCAGTGATATTTGGCGGGGACATGTTCAGAAAGTCATAAAATTATCTCAGTTCAAAGGGACTTCAAAGCTCATCTCATTTCCACCCTCTGCCACAGGCAGGGACACCTTCCACTAGACCAGGCTGCCCCAAGCCTTGTCCACGTTTTCCTGGGAAGCTCGCAAGGAGAGAGGGTGGCAGGTGAAGCCATCACTGGTTTTTGTGGCTATGCCAGGACCAAACTCCTCTCCTCCCCTGGGACATGTTAGGAGAGCCCCATCTCACCACCAGTAAGTGATAGGAGGGACTCAGGGATTCTGCAGGTCAACAGCAGCTCTGCTGCTTTTAAAGAAGAGCTATCCAGCATTTCTGCTCCCCTGACCTGAGGGATCATGAGATTGATGTGCCTTATTTGGATCCATGTAATTTTGATGATAAAAGTTTGGAAGCGGCTGCTGTCATAGCTTCTGGAAAAATGGGAAAATATGGGGCCCTGGTGAAAAAGTAGATGGGAAATTATAAATAAACTTGTGAGAAGACTGCAGTGTGAAAGGCATCATGTTGTTCTCTGATGGTCTG
Source organism: Passer domesticus (assembly GCF_036417665.1). Lineage (NCBI taxonomy): Eukaryota > Metazoa > Chordata > Aves > Passeriformes > Passeridae > Passer > Passer domesticus. The sequence continues at coordinate 55,112,270 of NC_087481.1, forward strand.
GGAACTGACTGAAACTGATTAAAGAAATTTCTGTGACTAATTCTGCAAGAGCTCTTCAAAATCAAGCTGTCCTTTGTTGCTGGTTTTGACTTAATATTACTTTTTATTCACTTCTTAGTGTCACGGCTTCCAGAGGGAATATTTTCCACTAGAAAGTTGGTATTAATTGACTGTGGATATTCTTTAACTGTTCCTCATGAGATATCCATTCACTAAAGGTTCCATGGAAATGACCATCATGCATTCAGCTAAGGGAAGAGTCCTGTGAAGTGACACCAGTATTATTTAGTCAAAATAATTACTGACACTTCAGGAGGACACTGGAGTGTCAGTAATTATTTTGACTAAATAAACCACACTGTGTGAGGCACAATGCCCTGTAATAATAATAACATTATTCCTGATAAAATGTTGTTTGTCAGTCCCCTGATTGTTATCCATGATGTTTCTTTTCCAGTCAAACTAGAGACATACAGCTCCAGCTCTGGGTCAGCTTTGCCCAGAAAAAAATCAGGAAGAAAGAACGAGAAAAATATCTCGCTTGCTTTTTAGATGTCTGCATGTTTCCTAAAATTCTTAAGGAAATAATTTTGATGCTGCGGTAATTCTCTTTATTTCCAATGACCTGGTAAAAGAGACCAGAGGAAACCCATGAAGATGCTCCAAAGGATGAAGCATCTCTGCTACCAATGTAGGCTGAGAAGTGGAAAGGGATCCAGGGACTCCTTAGATCCCTTCCAGTGAGTGCCTAGAGGGGCTCCAAGAGAGCTCAAGAGGGGCTTTGGAGAAGAACTTTGGACAAGGTCTTTCAAAACTCGTGTCACCGGCCTAACCCTGATCCCATCATCAGGTCACTGGCAGCAAAGATCAACCAAGCGTTTTTTACATCTAAGTCTTTTCCTGACTGCTCATTTTGAACTGGCATCATCACCCATGAGCAACAATTCTGTTCACAACTGATTACACGCCAGCCCTGAGCAGAATGAGAGAGGGTTTTGAAAAGATCAAGCAACAACTGATAAATCAAGACTGGGAATAAGCCCTCTTTTATCTAGAAAAAGTGTAATGGAAATAATTGGAAAAATGTATTTTATTGTTTTTCCAAAGGAGACGATTAAGGAACCTGAAGGCAAAGGCTGCTCTACGGAATGAATGATTTGAATTTTAACTGAAAATGCTGAGGCTCAAATGAAAAACCATTTTAGACAGCAGGAGAGAGTTTACCCATTTTTTAAACTCTTTTTATTACTTGTAGCAAATATATTTGCATAATTTGTACATCCAAAGTATCCCAACTGGGACTAATTATCCACTGTGTTAGACAACATACAAACACACAACAGAGCCAACCTCTGATCTGGGAGCCACAATCCAGTGCTCAGTTTCAGCAAACAACACTTGATAAGCCAAAGTGTTCATTCTCTTTTCTCTTTTTGCCCCATTTATTAAAAAGGGCTCTTAGCCAAACCCTCAGTGGCCCTTTCAGAAGGCAGAAGAACAAGGAAATATTGTGCCCTGGTTAGTGCAGAGGGCTGGGGTTTGCAAATCAAAGCCAAGTCTCCATGCTCTGGAGCAGACTTTATGTGTGACAAGAAGCAGTTCAGCTCCTCTGTGCCTCCAACAATTTATCTGTATATATCTTATCCCCACCCTCTTAGGTGCAGGCTGAGAGGGAAGGCATGAAGATTTGCAGAGGAATTCCTAGAAAAATTTGAGACTCATCTTTTGTCACCCTGGGACTAGATGGGGTGGTCATTGGGTGCAGTTTTGTTTCCTCATGGAAACTAAATTCAAAACAAAATTTAGCAGTAAAATTTATGGTTTCCAGTAGTAAAACTCAGCACTTGCAAGCTTGGATGTGTTTTTCCAGCCAACTGTGCTGTTCCTGATAATATCCCTGTTTATAAATGCCTGCTCCTGCCTCGCCATCAGGTGCACAGTGCAACTCCATTGCCTTTAACCTCATAAAACCTGGGCCGCTGTTCAAATCCAACTCGGTATCATAAGCTGAACCATCAAAAGGAAAATACCAGCTTTGAAACTGGTGGAGTTCCAGCTTCTGGGAGGCTGCAGCATTCCATGGTCCAACTGCTTGTTGAGGTCAGGAATGAAAAATGAGCCAATAAGGATTTTTATCAAATGCATCACCAGTTGTCTGGCATGGATTTGTCCTCTTCACTTACAGAGGGCTCACTGCAGGAGCATTTTCACCCCTTATGTGGACTCCTGTTTTCTGCTTCCTATCTGGGGATACCAATTTCATATCATGGTTCTGAACAGACCTCCAGCATTGTAAAGTGTGTCCTGTACTTCAGAACAGACTCCCCATGGAATGGTCATGGCCCCAAAGCCACCACAGCTCCAGGAGGGCTTGGACACTGCTCTCAGGCACAGGGTGGCATTCAAGAGTCCTACTCAAGAATCCTATTCAACAGTTCATGAATGTAATACATTAAATTTTTGGTCTGGTTGAAAATACCTGCTGGAAAATGAAAGGTTACTCTTTGTGAGTGCCCCACCAGTCAGGTGTTTTAAGGAGGACAGAAGCCATGGGATGTGCAGTCTCACTACAAGAGTCACCTCTGCTGTAAGGGAGGGAATTGGCCCCCAAATTAAGAGTGCCTTAATCACGTGTACCTGAGCTTCTGCTGCCTCCCAGGCTCAGCAGGATTTGGGGCTCTGAGGGAAAGCTGGCTCCTCACAGGGCCATGTGCAGGGCACACCAGGAGCCTGCTGTGACAAGCCTCTCCCCTTCCTCAGCCAGGAGATGATCGCAGGGATCATCACCCAGCTCTGCCCACACACAGGGGTGTTGTCTGGGTGCTTTGGGCAGATTTTAGAAGAAGCCAAACAGACTGGACTCCAAGACACTACAGCATCGGAGCACTCAGATAATGCACAGAATGGGTGATAAACCGGGGGTGAGGGTAAAAGTGCATTTATTATTAATTGAAGTAACAAAATAACTGTTTTTTTTCTTTTAGAAAAGTTTCCATAACCTTAACAAAAAGAACTTCTCTCCCTAAGTAAACTAAAAAAATTGTTTTAAAAGTAGTGAACTAAATAAAATTTTAAGTTTTATTTCTTTACATTATTAGTAAGAAAACAAAGTTATCAAGAAAAGTGTTCTAGTTTTGTTCTGATTTTTATTACTTAGTTACTCTTAATAAAATTTTTTATATCCTTTTAAAGTTTTAAACGTATTTTACCTTTCTCCTAATCTTCCCTCACAAGTAAATACACTAGTAATTAACCAACACTCAACCCACCACACTCATTAGTACATTAACCAAAAATCTCAAAATTAACTGAAAACTCTTCCCTAAAGAAACAAAACTCAGCAGTTTCCACAAAACCCCTGGGGGAAAGCTCGTGTCCCCAGAGACAACAGTACAGGCAATGAAAAAATTATCACTTTTTAATTATTCTCTCAGTATCCCTCACTTCTGCTCCATGACAGAGGCTTTCCTTCCAGATTTGAGTCCTTCCAAGCTTTGTTAACTCTGTTTCCTTGCCTGGCAATACACCACCTGTGCTATATACAGTGCCTCTTGCTTTTTTGGGATTCATAAAGGAAAACCAACAAACTTTAAATTTTAATTAATTTATCACAGACATATTATATTCAGATTGCTTCACCACTGCCTCAGTAGCATTCGCAGCCCATCTTCAGTGAGGGCAAGGCTGACACAAGCACATTAATCTCTTTTTTTGCCCTGCAGGTCTGTAAATACCAACTACTCCCAGGCAGCTGGTGAGAAAGGAGTTGCTGTGTTGAGTCAGAAGCTGCAAGCCCAGACATTCAGCAGGAATGTTATAAATGTGTGCCATCACTGAAGGTAGGGTGGGGTCCAGCTGGTTACCTGGGACTGGGGCTGTTGGGATAGCCCAGACTGGCTCTTTGGGAAGCAGGATGCAGAGAGAATTTGGCCAAGGCAGCTGCAGCACACAAACCACTTGAGGATTCTGTGAGATCCAAGAAGAGCAGTGTTTACCACCAGGTAGCACTGAGTTTCACTATTAATCTCATTTCTTAAAACACATTTACAACACCCCACTCCAGATAATGAATTTTTATCGTAAGGTTCCCCCCCGGAAAGGAAACCAAGACACATGAGATCTGGGAAATGGTAACAGAGGGTGCAGTCACACTGCATCCTAGACCTGAGAGGATGCTGGGCTGAGTAATCTGTATATAAAGAAAAGAGAAAAGGTCATTTTGAGGGAAGATTTGCATGAAAGGAAAATGGTTTACAAGCACTAGAAATAAATAATCTTTGCAAACCACTGGAGGTGATACAAACCAGCTGGGATGAGCAGACAATGGGGAAAAAAGCAGATTTTCCTATAGAGACCCAAGAAACCATAACCCCCCCCCGCCATCCTATCCCAACGCTGTGATTTACACACACCTCTAGCTCGGGGAAAAAAAAATCTGCTGTGTTTTGTAAGTCTATAATAAAGGGCATGTTTTTTCTACACTGAAGAAAAAGGTTTGTTTCAAAGCCTTTAAGCCTGATGTTGGGGTAAAGTTTCCATAAGGCAAGTAATTCTAATAATATTTGGGATCAACTTGGTTTAGAAGTTTGATGTGGAATGGAATGTGAGTCAGTCTAATGGACTGCTTCTGATGTCCTCTGCCTGGCTCAGGAAAACCATGTCCAACATTCACTGCTTAATGACATGTCATCAGGTGGCTTCAAACAGATCAACTTCCTGAGATAGCAAAGAAGCCTGGCATATTGCTTCATCTCATGTCTTTCATAAATTTGGAATAGGAGAATTGGAAACATATAGAAACATGCTCCTTTTGTCCTTGAGAAAAGCTGGCACTGCTGGGTCTGAAGGAAGGAAATTCAATGCCAGCCATGTTCACTCGGTATTTTGGGATCTCCCAAACAGAACTGCACCATCCCTGCTGTGCCCAGGCAAAACCCTGCCATTAATTCACCTGCAAAAGCAGTCCCTAGATGCTACCCAAACACGGAAAACACACCCCAAACTATTCCCAGATAGCCTCAAGAATGTCTGAGATGCCCTTGCCAAGGTATTTAAGGGTATAATTAGACAGACCTTTTAGAAATTAAAGGTGATGAAATTGTAATGAATGGCATTTTCTTTTAGGTGAGGTTTAGAGAATGTAATGGATGAAGCACAGAAAGAGCTGGGGAAGGAAAAACATCCTGGGAAAGTCCAGTTGTCCTGGAGAAAGAATAAATACAGATGAACAGCACAACATTCACTCCAAATTTTCTTACAAAAAACATTCTTTCTTACATCTTACAAAGTCTGCTGTTGCCATTTGCTACACAGCAAAATGCTTTATTTATGCTCTGTATTTCCTAAAGGAAAACATTGGGAATTGCACCGAATGTCATTGGGACGAATTATGTAATTGGATATAACATGAAGAATCACTGTTCCCACTGCTTTTACCTATGACTAAACTATTTAATCATGCCCATTACACTGCCTGTGCTGATGATGAGCTCGCTGTGAAACACAGCTTTTAGAACAATTCCTGCCAACTCCTCCTCAACCTTCACTATTTATTTTTTCCAGCCATGGAACTGTGTCAGACAGACTCAAAACACGTTTTTATTAATCTGTGCTAGAAAAAAACTGGTCACATTCAAATCTGGGTGTGTACTGCCAGAGTTATAAAGGCATGACTGCTAGGTGGCACATAAATCACACCACTGCATGTTTGGAAAGCCCCCACTTTCAGGAGACCAGTAAATAGGTCAGCAGTAATAAACAGGTCAGGAATTCAGGATTTGAGGGAAAAATGAGATTATATAGAAAAGGAAAAAAGCTTATCCCCATTCCCATGCAAGTATTGGGATAGTATGTCTTCTTTCTATATTGTGACAGGATTTGGTATTAGGAAGGGATGGTGATTGTTATTTTTCTTTTATTATTTGTAATAGTAATTATGAATGTATTTATAGTAATATATACAGTATATAGTATATATATATTAGTATATGTAACAGTAATTATGAATTTATAATACTGTATGGTTTCCTAAATTTTTGTGAGAGTGTTCATGGGTGTTATTAGATTTTAATTATTTGGTTAAAATGTATCAGAAATTATAGTGATACTTGTGTTAGTGTTTAGTATTTTTGTAAAATTAATTTACTACTATTTGTTACACTGTAAGTTAGCTGTGGTTGTTTATTGTTGATTTATTTTATTTAAACGATATTAGGTGTTGGACTGAAGTTTTTAAGTGGTACTAGGAAAACCAACACACAAGAAACACAACGTTTGGATTTTTCTAGTTCCACAGGAAAGAGCAGTGGGGCAATGAATGGGTAAAAGAAGCTGTTTAAGGGTTTCTGTGCATGTCTCTCACATCAGGTGTGTATGATGGCATTACCCCTTCAGTGATTAAATCTCTTTTCTCACTTGAAACAGAAGCTGTGGCCAGGATATGGGTGCCATCTGGGCACAGAGATGCAGCTCACCCAGCGCATCCCAGCTGTCCAAAGAGGGAACAAAGCCACTGCCTCCAGGTCTCCTGGGACTGTTGGGACAATACCAAGCTCCACATATACAGTCCCACAAGGTAAAACCAAATAAATGTCAGCGTATGCAAAAATGAGGGCTAGAGTTGACCTCCAAGACTATGAAAACTCTTCAGAAGTTTTTCATATCTGAGAAGTCTCCAAATTTGCCACACCTTGACAAAGTTCTTGACTGATATTAATAAATACATGATCACTTATCAGCAAAATAATCATTGGTAGGGACCACCACTAGGAACTGCTTTTAATTCTCATCTGCTTCTTATTTATTCAAAAGTATGGGCTACATTTCAGCATCTCAGGACTAACCTTGTGCATTTCCTGTTTGTTTCGTAAATACACAAACCTGTTCCCTAAGACAAGACACAAACCCCAAAATGGCTCCAACATCCTTCCAGGCAGTTGTAGAACACCAAGATTCCCTCCAAGCCTCCTTTTTTGGAGGCTCAGCCCTATATCCCCCTCAGCTGCTCATCATCAAACGTCTGCTCCAGATCCTACCCCAGCTCTGTTCCATTCTCTGACCATGCAGAAGGACCTCGATGTCTTTCTTATTGTGAGGGGCCCAAAAGCAACTCAGGAATTCAAGGTGCCTCACCAGCCCACGCAGAGAGGGATGAGAACTGCCCTGCTCCTGCTGCCCACACTAATGTTGCTACAGGGCCAGCTGCCAATGGCCTGCTTGGTCACACAGGCACATGTCACCTCACAGTCAGCTGCTGTCAACCACCACCCGCAGGTCCTTTTCCACCCGTCAGCTTTCCAGATGCAATTCCCCACACCTATGGCATGGCTTAACACTGCTGTGGGTGGGAGCTGAATGCCTGACAGGGCAGGAGCAGAAACCATGATTGGGCAGGTTTTTATATCCTTCGATCTAAGAATGCTGATGGGACATTGAACACATCCTAGCCTGCAACTTGATTCGGATGTCAGAGTTGGCACAGGACACAAAAGGACAAAGACTTGTGGGATGAGATGCTTCAACCAGCAAAACAAATCACAATAAATCCTACAGGAGATGAAAAGACCATGATGGCTCACAACCAGCTGGCCCAGGAGTCACCACTCCAACAGCAGCAGCACCAAGTTACAGTTGTGCAGCCTGAGACCGAGACGAGAACTCAGGTGCAGGCTCTTCTGCCCGGGATTGGGGGACCTGCTGTCCCACCTGTGTCTCCTTCCAGCAGCTGCTGCCACCAGCCTGCTCCCTAGTGCTGGGGCTCAGCAGCATGACAGGCCTCACCACTCACTGCTCAGCCACAGCTCATACAGCGATGGGCCACCCATACCCATTTGACCACACATAAAAAATTCATTCCCTGCAAAAGTTAATCCCATCCCCTCCAAAGAAGCCACTACTGCAACATCACCACATGCCATGGCCATGACATCACCATCAGCCATCACCACACATCAGTGCTGGCCATGTCACAGTGGGCCCAGTGACAGCATCACCACGGCCTAGGCCATCCAAATGAGGCTGCATGTCAACACCACCCACAGAGTGGAGGAGAGGATTGTGGAGAAGGAGCTTGCCCGAGGCTGCGCAGGCACCAGGGTAAGCCAAAGGCTTTTGCTGCCTCTGACACAGCTCACACGCGGCTCTCTCTTCACTCAGGCGTGGTGCACAAGTGGTACGAAACGTCAGCAGCGCTGCGCAGGACACGCTCCGGCCACTCCCCATCAACCTGTTCTGGATCCAACAGGGCACAGCCACAATCTGTCCCCATGGATAAAGGTGACAGCAGAAGCCTCCCTCCCCACACCTCCTCGGACCTGGCACGGGGGGCTCCAGGGTAGTCAGTGAAGAGCCAAGAACCGTGCCAGGCCTAGGCACGAGCTCCCCAGCCGGGCTGGGCTCTGGGCACTTGCTGGGGTTGCTGGGGCACCCACACCTGACCTGCTCTGCCCTTCAGCCAGCACGGCACAGACCCAGCAGGGCCCTGGAGCTGATCCTGCACGGACACTTGCCCAGCCTCACAGACATTCTCATGCCTGGGTCACTTGCTCTGTCTCTGCAGCATGCATGCTGTGTCACCAGACCCAGGCAGATGCCGACATCTGTGGGGAAAAGACAATGAAGTACAAGCTGTGTGTCCACACCTACTGCCAGGTGAATTCTCTCACGGCTCCCTCCAGCTATCTGCCCAAAAGCACCCTGCCTTGCTGACCTGAGGAACTCCCAAACTTCCTTGCCTTGCAGATCCTCGCCACTGGGCTTTACCCACAGGAGGACACTGGACACTTTCTCGTGGGGGACACCAGGCGCATCATCAGAGAAGCAGCCAACAAGGTGGGCACAACCTGGCGGGAGCAGGCAGCTTTGCAACAGGAGAGGCTCAGCCAGCTCCTCCTGCTTCCCACCAAAGAAGCCTCAGGCCTGGAGCATGCAGGAGACTTGGGAGCAGGCGGCTCTGAGGACTCTGAGCTGGCTCTGCCCACATCTCGCTCACCGTCTGGAGATGCAGAACAGCCAAAATTCTCCAGTCCTGACACTCATGGCACTGTTGTGCTCTTTGCAGAGCTGCTTCATCTGCTGCAAGATGGGGGCAACCATCACCTGCTGTGAGACAGGCTGCAACCGCACCTTCCACCTCCCCTGTGCCCCACATGGCCAATGTGTCACCCAGTACTTCGGGGCCTACAGGTAAGGGCTGCCCGCCCTCACCACAGAGCCCCTGCCTTCATCTCCAAGCCCTCTCCATCCCAGAGACCACGAAAGGGAGGAGTCCATGCTTGCCAGAAACCTGACACACACACAGGGGCCGGAGCCACACAGAGGCTGGGGCTCCCTCACAGCTCCTGCACCCACATCGCCAGCACAGCCAAAGGACTCTTCACTTGCTCTTCCCTCACCCATCTCCTCCATCTTCCTCACAGGTCCTTCTGCTGGGAGCACCGCCCACAGCAGGCACTGCGGCCATGTCCAAGCCAGGACAACACCTGCACCATCTGCCTGGACACTGTGGAAGACAACATCTCCTACAAAACCTTGGGATGCCCTGCCTGCCAAGACGCCCGCTTCCACCGGCACTGCATCCAGAGACTGGCTCTGCATGCTGGCATTGGCTTCCGATGCCCACGTTGCCTCAACCAGGAGCCGTTCATGACAGAAATGCTCATCGTGGGGATCCGACTCTCCAAGAGGTTGGCTTTTCTCCTCCCAGCTCACAAGGCAGCAGGCACAAGCACAGTGCCAACCTAGGGACTGCCCCGGCAGGCCTGGCCGCCTTCTGGCCTGTGCCTCTTGCCTTCAGCTCCACTGAGGACTTGGAAATGGGACAGGAAGAGGAGCAACGACTGCCAGCATCTGCCTGATGTGGGCTCAACTCTTTCCCTTCCTTCTTTGGCAGTCCCCCATCATGGCAGGGTGACCAAGAGGTTGGACCCTCAGATCAGAGGCATGGCCGCTGCGATGCCTCAACATGCCTTTGTCCTGGAGGCAGGAAGCACACCGAGGCAGACGGGTAAGCTGCCAGAGCAGCAATGCAGGGATCAGTCTGAAGGGGATCTGTCTCCCCACAGCTTCACGGATGTAGAACTAACAACAAGGGCTCTGCCATGGGCATGGCCATCCCCTGTTCTAACACTCTGTCCTCACAACCTCCTTGCTCCTCCAGACCCTGGCAACTGTGGCTGTGCAGCTCCTGCGCTGCCGAGGGCACCCACCAACTCTGCTCCTCTTTGGGGAACACCTCCTGCTCCTGGGAGTGCAGCACCTGTGCTGCCACGGCCACTGGTAGGCACCAAAGCATTCGGCACCACACAATGCAAACAGGGACCAGGACGGGCCTGGCAGCAGGGCCTTCGGCACACAGCCTGGCTCCAGGAGGGCCCTGGACACCACAGTGGCCTCTCCTGCCTGCAGCCTGGGGGCTGTCCTGACAACCTTCCTGCTGCCCCTCTTTGCAGCTTCCTCTGCCAAATCAAAGCTTGTGGGCCCCAAAACTTCCAGACAGGAACTGCTGGCACTGTCCCAGGGGAAGATCTTCCTCAAGAACAGCTGCTCCATCAGCCCTCAGCAGGCCCTAAAGCAGTGCTACAATGAGGAAGAAATAATGTCCCAGACAACGTACAGCAGTCCTGCAAAATACTGCAGGATCCAGGATGGGCCAGCCCACAGTGCTGACACCTGCAAACCCTGCACTTCCAGACAGGCAGCATCACAGCTGTCCCAGGCAAAGTGTCCTGCCGAGACCGCCACCTCTTCCTCTTGCGCTCACCGGGCCTTCAAACGGGGCTACCCACAGGAAGACAATGACTCAGCGGTGTCGTACGGCCCACCCGCCAAACGCTGCAGGATTGACACTGAGCCAGCCCACAGTGCCCATGAAAGCGGCCCCAGCACTTCCAGACAGGCGGTGCCGGGGCTGTCTGAGGGCACTCTGGCTGCCAACACTCAAGCAGCACAGCTACAGTGCCCATACAGCCCTCCATGGATCTTCCACGGATCCACCACAGACAACCGCCCCCAGCCTGGGCCTATTCGCATGAGACACGTCTGGCGGCAACGACGGCGGGCAAAAAAGCCCTACAGCCGGCCGCCAAAACACAGCAGCACAAACTGTCAACCTGCCCACGGCACCCATCACCCTCACCCACCAAAGACAGGTAAACAGATACATAAATAGATTATATACATAAATACATAGATAGATAGAGATACATGGACAAGAAATAAAGGTTTTTACATTAAGAGAACCAACATGTCTTTTCCAGTCATTTTATTCAGACTTCCTCCAACCTTCTAGTAATGTAATGAATGCAGATCTACTTTCCCAGGCTTGGCAGCACATTTTCAGTGTGCAACTGCTCTTCCCGACCGCCCACCACCATGGCCGTGCCGTTCAGGCCTTGCTGGCCCTGAGAGGCCGCTGTCAGTGGCCCTGAAGGGCTGTGCTTGGCTCCTGAGCGATGTTCACACCCCTGAGCCCAGCTGCACCCTCGGCTTCCGTCTTGACAGCAGGCCATGGCCAGGCCCCAGCACCCGGCATGCCCCTGGGACCAGCAGGGCCACAGCCAGGATGGTGCTGATGCTACTGCAACAAATATCACAGCTAGCACAGGAGATGATAGGAAAAAAGACTTCTGAGATGAGATATGTTAATCAACGAAAGAAACCAAATCCTACACCTGATGAAAAAATCATGCTGGCTCACCATCATCTGCCCCAGGAGTCATCACTCTGAGAGCAGCAGCACCAAGTTGCAGTTGTGCAGCCCAGCAGACTTGGTGTCACCTGTGGGCTCTCCTGGGCATCTGGGTGATCTGATGTCCCACCTGTGTCCCCTGCCAGCAGCTGCTGCCACCAGCCTGCTCCCTGGTGCTGGGGCTAAGCAGCATGACAGGCCTCACCACTCATTGCTCAGCCACAGCTTATACAGCACTGAGTTCCCCACATTCATTTGGTCTACAAATACAAAATTACGTCCAAGCAGAAATAACACCTATCCCCTCCAAAAAAGCCACTACTGCAACATCATCACATGGGATGGGCATGTCATCACCATCAGCCATCACCACACATCAGTGCTGGCCATGTCACAGTGGGCCCAGTGACAGCATCACCACAGCCTAGATCATCCAAACGAGGCTGCACATCAACACCACCCACAGAGTGGAGGAGAGGATTGTGGAGAAGGAGCTTGCCCGAGGCTGCGCAGGCACCAGGGTAAGCCAGAGGCTTCTGCTGCCTCTGACACAGCTCACAGCCATCTCTCTCTTCACTCAGGCGTGGTGCACAAGTGGCACGAGGAGAAATGTCAGCAGCACTGTGCAGGAGACGCTCCGGCCACTCCTTATCAACCACTTCTGGATCCAACAGGGCACAGCCACAAATTGTCCCCACGGATAAAGGTGACAGCAGAAGCCTCCCTCCCCACACCTCCTCGGACCTGGCACAGGGGGCTCAAGAGTAGTCAGTGAAGAGCCAAGAACCGTGCCAGGCCTAGGCACGAGCTCCCCAGCTGGGCTGGGCTCTGGGCACTTGCTGGGGCACCCACACCTGACCTGCTCTGCGCTTCAGCCAGCACGGCACAGACCCAGCAGCGCCCTGGGGCTGATCCTGCACGGACACTTGCCCAGCCCCACTGACGTATTCATGCCCAGATCACTTCTTCTGTCTCTGCAGCGTGCATGCTGTGTCACCATGGGAATGACCCCATAAATCCCATCCCAATCCCAGTGATCCCAGTAATCCCAGTAACCCTCCATGGGTGAGTGACCCCAAAAATCCCATAAATCCCATCCCAATCCCATTAATCCCAGCCAGGCAGATGCCGACATCTGTGGGGAAAAGACAATGAAGTACAAGCTGCGTGTCCACACCTACTGCCAGGTGAATTCTCTCACGGCTCCCTCCAGCTGTCTGCCTACAAGGGCCCTGCCTTGTTGACCTGAGGAGCTCCCAAACTTCCTGGCGCATCATCAGAGACGCGGCCGACAAGGTGGGCACAACCTGGCGGGAGCAGGCAGCTTTGCACCAGGAGAGGCTCAGCAAACTCCTCCTGCTTAACACCAAAGAAGCCCCAGGCCTGGAGCATGCAGGAGACTTGGGAGCAGGCGGCTCTGGGGACTCTGAAAGGGGTCTGCCCACATCTCGCTCACTGTCTGGAGATGCAAACAGACCACAAATCTCCAGTGCTGACACTCATGGCACCACTGTGCTCTTTGCAGAGCTGCTTCATCTGCTGCAAGATGGAGGCAACCATCACCTGCTGTGAGACGGGCTGCGACCACACCTTCCCACCTCCCCTGCGCCCCACTTGGCCAACCACTTCCACTGCCGCTGCATCCAGAGACTGGCTCTGCATGCTGGCATTGGCTTCCGATGCCCGCGTTGCCTCAACCAGGAGCCCTTCATGACAGAAATGCTCATCATGGGGATCCGACTCTCCAAGAGGTTGGCTTTTCTCCTCCCAGCTCACAAGGCAGCAGGCACAAGCACAGTGCCAACCTAGGGACTGCCCCGGCAGGCCTGGCCGCCTTCTGGCCTGTGCCTCTTGCCTTCAGCTCCACTGAGGACTTGGAAATGGGACAGGAAGAGGAGCAACAACTGCCGGCATCTGCCTGATGTGAGCTCAACTCTTTCCCTTCCTTCTTTGGCAGTCCCCATCCCCCATCATGGCAGGGTGACCAAGAGGTTGGACCCTCAGATCAGAGGCACGGCCGCTGCAACGCCGCAACGTGCCTTTGTCCTGGAGGCAGGGAGCACACCGAGGCAGATGGGTAAGCTGCCAAAGCAGCAATGTAGAGACCTTAAGGGGATCTGTCTCCCCACAGGCTCAGGGATGTAGAACTAACAACAAGGGCTCTGCCATGGGCACAGCCATCCCCTGTTCTGACACTTTGTCCTACCAAAGGCAGATAAACAGATACATAAATAGGTAAGAGTCAGATAGATTATACACGTAAGTACATAGATAGATACAAATACATGATCAAGAAATAAAGGTTTTTACATTAAGAGAACCAACATGTCTTTTCCAGTCATTTTATTCAGACTTCCTCCAACTTTCTATCAGTATAACAAACACAGATCTACTTTCCCAAGCTTGGCAGCACATTTCCAGTGCGTAGCTGCTCTTCCCGGCCGCCCAACACCATGGCTATGCCATTCAGGCCTTGCCGGCCGTGAAAGGCCACTGTCAGTGGCCCTGAAGGGCTGTGCTCGGCTCCTGAGCAATGTTCACACCCCTGAGCCCAACTGCATCCTCAGCTTCTGCCTTGCCAGCAGGCCATGGACAGGCTTGTACCCCTTCCTCGAGGTAGTACCATTTCAAAACCTGTCAAACGCACCAGCAGCAGCTGCCCTTGACTGGAAAATGCACTGGGTCTGCCCCTGGCTGGTACTGCTGGGCCTGCTTTCCTCGGCACTCACGGCTGACAAATCATTGATCCTGTCAATGATTTGTCAATGTGGCACTTTGACAGCAGGCTGCAGGATGCCCAGGTGCCTTTATGGGAACTTGCTGCAATGCAAGTCAGCAGCTCCCCCATAGCACTCCATTCCACACCGTGGGATTGTGGCATGGACACTGCTCATCTTCTACTGCCCACACAGCCTGTGCCACAGGCCACTGACATTGGCCTTCTCGGCCATCTGGGCACATGCTGGCTCATGGATCCTCACACTGGGAAAGCTCTGGCTGCTGCTCTCAGACCTAAGCTCCAAAAACAATATCCCCACAAAGACCCAACACTGATGGTGGAAACATTTCCATACCTAGCCTGTTTAGCCTTAATGAAGAATAAAGGAGCATGTGCTACATCTCAAGAAGAGAATGAAAAGTAGTCTGAGAATTGGGTGATTAGAGCAAGGAATCAAGTCATGGAAAGCATAAAGTGGGAGATGATAACCCAGACCTCCTTAGGCAAAGAAACAGCTTTTTTTTTCTATGCTCCCCACGTTTTGGAGGGAGCATTAGCCTGAAAGTGGAGCTAGAACAAGCTCTGTGACCTGGTGCCACTGCCAGCACCTTCCTTCTCTTTTTGAAATACTCCTTCATCACGCTGTACAACCTCAATGAGCAGTACTTCCTTTTAATAACCTATTACAGATTTTCATGTCCTCATTACTTGTTTTTTACATAAACATTGATCACATCCCAGGTTTCTCTGAAACTGCAAGAACACATTCTCCGAAAACTCAAATTTTAGCTCTGCTGAGACAAGGGAGACCGTCAGGACTCCCTCAGAAAGCAGGCAAGGCACCAGTACTTCTAACAGTGCTGGATTTCACCCCAGGCTTTGTTTTCCCTTAGTTCAGTAATTTTATTTCCATTTCTGGACTGAGATCTCATCTGCTCCAGGCACACCAGGTCATGGTATGGTTGCATGGACAGAGCTGGCCCAGCCAAATGACACAAGGAAAGTAGTGCTACATGAGGAAGGCGACACCCAGCCACCACCATGGTTGTTAGCCCTTTTTTTTTTTTTTCGCTGTTTTAATTTTCTTGCAATTACTTTAACATGTAACCACCCTCCAGTCTGCTGAAAAACATCATGGGCAAAGAACTAGATTAAACCAAAATGCTCCTTCTCAAACCCATATTGTGTCAATTACAAAGTGGTGACTACTTTCAGCTCAGAAAAAGCCACCGCCATCCACGTCTGAGCACCCTGTGTTCCCTGGCCTCCCACTCCCCACGAGGAGCCTGAAAGCAAAAGGGGCCCTTCCAGCCAAGCATGAAGTTTATCCAGGTTGCCTCATGATAAGCTGTACCTCATACCTGCGGACATAGATAGTGGTGCCAGTCCTCACCCCTGTTACATAACTCCACTTCATCTCCACAAGGCCACAAAGAACAAGACCATACAAAATTATTTTCTTTCAGTAACTCTTTCACTAGCAAAAAGCAGCTGTGCTTGGAGAAGCCACTCTGTTGTCACCTGATGTGTGTAATGATGTAGGTATGGTCTGCTCTGAACCCAATGGCTGCACAGTAACACCCACCCCACTTGGTTTTTATCTTGTTTTCGTTTTTGTGCTTTCCAAGGTTAACTTCAGAGCTGGGAGCTCAAACCCGAGCTCTTCAGCTGAGACTGCACTGCATGCAAATTCCAATCCCTCTCTCACGCCGCCTTTAGCCTTGATGTAAAAGAACTACTCCTGTAGATGAGAGAGAGAAATCAAGGACTGCATCAGCAAGGCCATACCTGTGTTTGTACGGCAACTACCTGGCACTTACTGCAGTCCAGACAATACAACGTGTCCCAATTACACGACTGCAACCCATACACACACAGAACCTCCTCTAGAAAAAACCAGCCTTCTGCAAGGACACAGACACCCTAACTTTTCCTGTCTCCTTTGACCTTTGCCTTGCAATATTCTGCTGTGCAGAAGTTTGCAACCGTTTATGTGCACTGGGATCACTAACGCAGACACTACTCCATGACGGCATTGCTTAAAGACCAGACGAGGAATCATAGTCCCATCATGCCATGTGCACCCCCACAGATGGCACACTCAGTGATGTCCATGAAATGTGTTGGCAGGCAGAAAGAATGCAGGTGGATTACCTTTGCTCTGTACAAAGGGAAGCTGCTGGGCTCAGCAGCAGGGCAGCGGCATCTGTCCTGCATGGAGCTGTGGGACTGTCTAGAGATCACTGCAGCACCTCAAGCACCAGCTCCTCAGTAGTGACCTGGGACTGGCTCACCACTCCCTTCCCTCACCACAACAACTGAAGAACTACAAACTGCTCGGAGAAACTGGATGTGGACTGGTTAACTCCTTAGGCCAGATGACCAGACACAGCTGCCAAAACTCAGTATCTACACGTTTTTGTTGTGAAACCCAAGTGGGAATAAGTGGTCGTCCTCCAGTGGCTTCCTGATGCAGCCCACCAGGGCCCAGGCTAGCTCTTAAGAGCTCCAGGGCTGTGCCAGGAGTGAGGAAGTGCCTCGGTATGGACATTTACCAGAGGCACAACTTTTAGTGCCACTTGCTCTATGGTGCCATGGTGCCAGACACAAACCACAACAGCAACCACACAAAGATGAAAAGAGGAAATTTTCCTTCTTGAGGTTCCACGTGGCCCCCTTTACTCCACAAGGAACAACAAACACAAAACAAATACCTCAGCTCACTCCTGCAAGAGGTTTTATACAGATACAAGTCAGGGGGTGGATACAACAGTGAACCAATAGGGAATCCTCAGGGGAGGAGTGAGGGGATTCCATCAAGTGTCTGGGGCCAGTTGGGGTAGGAGGGTGGAGAGGATGGGTCACATGGGCCAATGGGGCTTCCAGGAGTAGGGGAATTCCAAAGGGGTGTTGCAGACAGGGATTGGCCCAAGGTGAGAGTGGCAGGGAAGGTTTGGGAACAAAAGGGGCTGGGTTGCCTTGACAGGCAGGGAAAGAGCTGGAACAAGGGGCGGGGAATGCCTTGACAGGCAGGGAAAGAGCTGGAACAAGGGGCGGGGAATGCCTTGACAGGCAGGGAAAGAGCTGGAACAAGGGGCGGGGAATGCTTTGACAGGCGGGGAAAGAGCTGGAACAAGGGGTGGGGAATGCCTTGACAGGCAGGGAAAGAGCTGGAACAAGGGGCGGGGAATGGCATGAGAGACAGCTTTGAGGGAGGGTAAAACCCAGGGGTTAACCAACTTGAGGAGAGAATGGGGGTACAACAGAACAAACTTAACAAGGAAACAATAAAATAAATTTGAACTGCAACAGCTTCCTGTTCCAGCAAATGACATAATTCCAAATAAAGGTTATGTCTCAAACCACCTGCCCCAACAAGGCTTTTCACACACATACAAAGGAATGTACACTTACACATCTATAATGCAATGCAACTAGCAATGTTCTGCTAAAACTAAGTCCTGAACAAAGTTTGTGTATTAAACATACTGAAATACATGTAACAGTGTGGATTTTTTTTCATGAGTCTCTACAGTTGTTGCTGCTGGCACCTATGGTGACAAAGCTGGCCAGTCCCTGTGGGACTCACCTTTCCTTCATCATTCAAAAAGGGGACTTTGTCCTCAGAGAAGGCAGGAGCTGCCACAGCACTGGTGGCAGAAGGTGTGGAGCACAGTATAATCACTGAAGCTTTCGTGGGCTTTGTGATTTCCTCACCCTTCCTGCCTCCATCAGGGTAGAAATTAATGTTTCTGTTCTACTAACACATTATTCAGAAATGCTTTCAAAAGACCAAGTAATTTGTATTTAATGATTTCTGACTGTTAAGGATAAAAGATTAAAAACTAGTATGGAATACTGGAAAATTGATGCTCTTGTCCCACTACTGATGCATGTGGAAGCACTCCTAGGCATCTTGTCTCTCAATGGTCTCAGGATGACTTCTGAAGACAAATTATTTGAAAATTCCCACCACATCCGTGTGAGCCCCAGCTCCTTCAGCACAGCCCTAACTGCCAAATACTTCACTGACCAGGCATTGGCCATCTTGCCGACAAGAGCCGGATGGAATGTACACCACTGTCGTTCCTCCCAGGACAGCCAATTTCAGCCACAGTTTTATTCCTTACACAAAACTAGGCTCTAACACAGCTCATTTGAGGCAAGGTAGCCTCAGTGTCTGCTGGAAATACCTATGGCAGACAGGGAACTGAGTGTTTAGAGGATAATTACTCCCCTTTCTCAATTCACAGCTCCTCCAAATGATTGTATTAGTTTGAGGATTAGGTCTCCCATGTGTCAGACCCGGAGAAGGTCTGGAAGTTCATCCAAGGTCCAGGTCTTTGTTTGGTTTGTGCATTGTGCCAAGGGTCAATACTCTTGAGGGGCTTTCTCTGCAGCCTAAATCATAGCAGATTACTAGGATTTTATACAGGAACGAGTAGGAGTTGCTTTTTGCCCGTATTTGTTTGGACTAGTGACAATAACAGCCTGGGGATTTTCCAGTCAGCACCATCTCTGCTCGGATTTCTCCAAGCAAGCCAAGCAGAGGGACAGAAAGCTTTGAGGGAAACAACAGCTGAAGAGTATTCCTTTTATCTGCACCACGGCACGTTCAGCACGCTGGGCTGCCTCAAGGATGAAATCCAAAGCTCAACAACTTCAACTGGAAATTAAAAACAAAGGAGCTTTCCAACCTGTGGCCTAAGTCGGCTGCTCTTCCTTGAGCCCCGAGCAATCTGACTGCTATAACTCCCCGTGTTTGACAGGCAAAGCAGAAAGGTTGGACTTGATGATCTTAGAAGTCTGTTACAACCTTTATGATTCCATGAAATCTTACCACTTTCAAGCATTTGGTGACCCTCAAGATCTCTTAAAAGTGATGCTCAACACAGATGCTTCATGAGCTTCTCACCAGGGTACTATGAGGTACACCGGGGTACTATTTTTAATCTGGTAATGTTTTTTCCCTTGCCTGCTTTTCCTGCTGAGGGAATGTTCAGCAAAACACCTCTTTTAAGTGCACAAATACAGCAACTCCAACTAGTTAAACCTCACACTCAGGACGGAAACACAACAGGGAGGCCTAGGGAAAGCAGTTCACAAGTTTAAAGATCTACTTAAAATTTTGTCTCAAATCTCCATCTTGTCATTTGTTCTACTTTGGTGATGTGAGAAGGAAAGCCTTTTTTTTTCCCTCTCAGCTGTCTCCACATCCCTGTCAGTCAGAATTGCTGTGTATCTGCCACAATAGAGGTACAGGAACTCTTCTAACAATCCCTTTCACTCAAGATCAGCCACAGGACTGCACAGCACAAGTTATGCACTGAGACGGCGCCCAGAGCTGAGACTGAAGCTTCTGTCACACCTTGGTGTTAGTAAAGCCCAGAAGCAAGCCCCCAGGAGTTCCCAAACTCTCCTCTAGCAGTAAACTCTTAGTTTAAAGCCAAGCTTCTGGCTCCACCTGCTGCTGGAAGGGTGGAAAAGATGAAGAAGCAGCTGCAGACAAAACAAAGTAAAACAAAAAATTAAAAAGAACAAAAAAATAACTAAGGCCTGCTTTTCTCTTTAGCTCATCCTCCCGACATTGTTGTTAGAAGACAAAACAGAGATTGTTTCATCATGGAAAATTCTAACAAGTTCAAGATGTGCAGCTCTTTACCCAGTCATGACCACCAGGCACTTGGGTCCTATTAAAAATTACCAAAATAGATTACTTAACTTTAGAAAATACTGCCTGATGACACAAATTCATGGGTTTTGTAGCTGAAAAGAACCCGGGTCAAGAACAGTGTCATAAGCATGATTCCTATGATTGCCAACAAGGAGGACAAAAAAGGAAACCCTGCATTGTATGTTTTCCCATCTCCCCTGTTCACTGTGTGGCTCTTCCCTCTCAGTGTTTCACATGGTCCCCTTAAATCTTGGTTTACATTTACCCACAGTGTAATTTTTTCTTTTTATGCCAATATATATATTTAGCGATTTCATGCCAAACCCCACACGCTTTTCCCTTGCCAAAGTGCACAGGTGCCAGCACAATTGAGCATTATTTCCCCAAACAAAGCTGCCAGTGAAGCCAAGGGCTGCCCTGGGTGCCTCAGGAATGCTGGTTTGGCTCTGGAGTGCTTGGATTACCTTCATGTGTTTGCCCAGCACTGAAGGCAGAGTCACTATTCGTTTAGAAAAGCATTCATATACCTGATTTAAAGAAACATCACAAGCTACTTCACAAAAATATGTGCAAGTGATATGATGGAGACAGATTAAGCCTTTTCAGCCAAATTCTTATAGCAATATTTTGCAGATACATATTTGTGCCTTTAGAAAGTTTTATTGCTATACAGCTCTTGCTAAAGAAAACTAAACCCTCTGGATAGGTAATACAAAGCTCCTTCAAGTGCCATTTTAAAAATAAATTGCAATTACAATAGAAGAAAGGTAATGCCATTTCCACAGTTGCATCTCTACCTAATGCAAACTTTAAAAAAAATACTAGGAAGGTTCAGAAAAGGAATTCTCTGAGATTGCACTTCTCAATTTTTCACCGCCTACAGTTACAATGCAAAAACCAAACTCATTTCATGAAACATACTTTTTTTTTTTTTTTTTTGCACATTCCAGCATGTGTATTACACTAATTTGTAAATTATTTTCAGTTTCGTCTCCTTCAAGTTAAAATTTGCTCAACACCAGCCTTTGGCTGAGCTACCTCCACTTGAGCAATCAGTGGAACAAGTACAAACCCCAGAGCACTGGATTTCTGCCACTCAGCGGGTAATGGCACTTTAGTTGTCTACATTTTTTTGGGAATAAAAGCCCTGAAGAAATTTTCTAAGGCTAATTAAGATCCCAGACAACAAAAGCACAGGCAGGTTTTACAAGCACATTAGTTATACAAGCAGCAGAATTTGAGTTTGAGAGGTTCAGGCGGTGTCACTGACAACTGGCCAAATCCCAGTTTAGGGTTGCCAAAACACACAAAAACCACTTTCCATGATACAGCAAGCCCCCAAAACAGACACATCATTCCGAAGGCAGACAAGCTTTCTGATAGCCTATCATTTTGTCACTTTGCACAGAAGAAGAGGAGCTTTGACATTCCTTTTGACCATCCAGCTCCACCTCCTAACTCACAAACAGCTGCCAACAGGGTTTTTATTATTTCTGAAGTGGAGGTTAGCTGGTGACAGGGTTAGTGTCTTGGAAGAGACATCCTGTATGTGTTTTCACTTCTGAAATAATACGTGTAATTTTGTACTTGTTCTGGCATTGAACTGTAATAAATCAAACCATCAAAACCCTCTGTCTACTCTAGCTCTGGTTCCAGACACACACCCTGGACCTTGATTACTTAAGAGGGCCAAAGAGCTTTCAGGTTAAAACAGAAAACTCAATTACCCGATCATTAAACAAGGGCAATTTAGGATGACTTGTCTTGGGAAAGGCTACACGTACTCTGATTTTCATAAAGTTGCAAAAAAATTGTACTCATGAAGCAACTAAAAGATAAAAGCTCAGAGATTCAACAATTGTGTGCTAAAAAAAAAATTCTCAAGTTCTCAAAAGTCTTGGCCTATTAAAACTGCAATCAGAAAATGGGTAAATTGGATAAAATCTGAGCTCAAATTGATCATCAGCAGGCAGAGAAATATTCTCAGAGTACAAATGAGTAAAGCATGTCACAGAGTTTTACATACAATTCTTGTTTATTGCACAAATAAAAAACTAAGGGGGAACAGCTTCAAAGCTGTTCTTCAAAACAGCTTCAACAAAAAAAATCCTCCACAATTCTGGGCATGAACTACAGGACAGCACCCAAATCACGTGAAGCTGACTGGCTCTTCCCAGCTTTAGTGAGAGAATGGGGGAGTAGGGAATTGCAGAACAACAAGGGCTGTAGAAATTGGCACTTCTTGAGGAAAAAAAAAATGAATTTTAACCAGAAAAGGGGTAAGAACCAAAACAAGAACAACCACAAATTTTAGGTAGGTGGATGGCTGTGGTACAGAAAGAAAATATAATGCTCTGTGGCCTGAGGGGCACAGTGGCAGCATGAAACACATGTGGCAGAATATTGCTGAGAATGAGGACAGGGAAGCACCAAAACAGACTGGAACCTTCTGCCCTACAGCCCCTTTTGGCAGTTAGGTAAACAGTGGCAGACCTGAGCATGTCCTTCATCCTTGCCAGCCTTGTAACTCTAAAAAAAGTCAACTTTTGTGCTGCCAAGGGTTTTGGAGCTTTACCTGTTGGGGCTCTGAAAGGTCTCCAGCAAGTGCTGTTTGCCTCATGGTTTCTCTTGGGTATTTCCCTCCTTGCCCATAAGCCAAGCTTTCAGAAACATCAAACTCAGTCTTACTTCATCCACACATCACCCAGGGCAAGGAAGGGAAAATGTTCTGTCACCCCACTGGGTCACTGCCATGAACTAAGGAGCTTTCCAAATCCCAAAGGATTATTTGCCCCTTCACAGTATGAGCATGTGGCTGTATTTAACCCCTATGCTCAGCAAAGGGGACATTGTGCACTGCTTGGTTAATCAGGGTTTAGTTCAGCTAAAACCGGCTAAGAAAAATTTAAAACTCCCAAGTTTTTATGAGGTTTGCTCTTTTTGAAGACTCAGAGTATTTTCATAGCATATCAATGTATTTTTTTAATGCAAAATGTGTTTTAATATAAACATCCAGATGATAAAAAGTTGTGTAACAGTAAAAACAGATCTAAATGTTCAGATTTATTTTACAAGATTGCAAAGCCAAACACTGAAACCAGGCTTGAAAACAGCATCTCTTGTCATACAATCAAAATATTGTACACACAGAACACAGCTCGATGCTTCTCAAGTCCACCAGCATAACACCCAGTTTGTCAAACCCTTCAGCATTAGAATTTTTTCCAAGCTTCACATGAAAAACAGAAATTCACCCACAATGATAAGTGCTTCCATCCTACAGACATCTTGCTGAGAGGCAAAACCAGCCAAATGCCATGTTTTGGAGAGTGATATGAGAGTGCAAGGCAATCTCAAAAATATATATAAATCACACTTTAAACTTTGGGCAAGACTTATAACAATTAAGCAAATTTCTATAAGTATTTCCCCTCAAATATTCCAACTTAGCCGTTCAGTACATACAGAACTTTATTTCCAAGTATTTCAAG
The DNA here is from genome assembly GCF_036417665.1 of Passer domesticus. Classification (NCBI taxonomy): domain Eukaryota; kingdom Metazoa; phylum Chordata; class Aves; order Passeriformes; family Passeridae; genus Passer; species Passer domesticus. The sequence continues at coordinate 55,135,840 of NC_087481.1, forward strand.
ACTGGAAAGTCTTTAAAATCATTCTGTATTTTCTACAGAGCCATTATAATTTAAAGACACAGCTATGTTTTCATAGTCAAGTCCTCTTAGATAAAAGGAATGAGAGATGCTTGCTTCAAGAGCAGGCCTTCATCACACACATTTCAGCACACCCCCTTGGACCAGTCAGCAGCCAGGCTGTAAGAGCCGTGCTTTCAGAAAGACAGGATGGTCTTGTGGATGATTTCGATGCACTCTCGGATCTCATCCTCCTTGATGACGAGGGGCGGGGCCAGGCGGATGATGTCGCCGTGCGTGGGCTTGGCCAGGAGCCCGTTGTCGCGGAGCCGCAGACACACCTTCCAGGCATCGTAGTCTGCAACGGGAGGGAGGGAGAGAGAGAAGGAGAACATCAACAGGACATTGAGGGCGTTCCCAGCACAGCACAGGAGGTGTCACACCTGCAGCACAGGTGTGACAGCTGGCAGAGGGGCGGTGCGAGGTGTTGACAAAGGAGAGGTCACTCTGGAATCTGCACAGTGACACTGCTCCAGAGCTGTCCTTTGCCTCAGCACACAGAGTTCTGCTCCTCCACAGCTCAGTGCTCGTCTGGCACTCAGTTAGACTTTAAAATACATTTTAAAAGGGGAAGCATATGAGGAGGAGGTAAGGGAACACGTGGACGGGATTTCAGACAAGATTATGTTTGTGTAACCTGGGTTTCAGTGCATCATTGTGGAAAATGACACCACCTTCCTGCAGCACTTTATCCCTTGATCAAGTACCTTGGTATTCAGATTTCTGATATAATTCAAGGTGTTATTCCCTGGGAACGGTCTCCATCATTAACTTTTTTCTTCTTTGTACCCTCCTGTATTCATTGTACTCTTCTAACTCTTCTGAAAACAACTAATCCCAGACCATGCTCCCCTGGGAGGAACTGGGAATCTAGCAGGAACTGGTGTTCCAGCTGTAGACAGTTTTTTTCCAAAGAGGAGAGACAAAAGTATTTGTTGGGAGACAGATTCACCAAGAGATTTGAACATTATGAGATCATAAGAGTTCAAATAATTTAAAAACAATTGTGCGGCTTTTTTTAGTTAAAAAACCTATTTTTAACAGCACACAGTAACTTAAATAAATTTTCAGTGATACTACAGTACTATAGCCATGTTTCTGAACACAAACATCATGTCTACATGCCACCCCCTACCTACAGTTTAAGCTGAAAAATACTTCTCCATGCTGTGTTTGTGCAGTTGATTTTATTTCCTCACCTTTGGTTTCCCGAATTACGATTGCATTTAAGAGTCCTTTTCCTCTTACAGCAGTTACAATATTAGATGGAGTCTTCATGAGCTCACTTCTTAGCAGATTTCCCATTATTTCTGCATTTTTTGCCAGATTTTCTTCTTCAATTACCTAAAGAGAAGCCAGATCTACAATCAGCTGAAGGGCACTGCATTTGTTTTGTTTCCCATGGGGAAGGATGGATAATGACACTGAACCTGCTGATTCACAAAAGCTGTTGCAGCCACAGTGTCCCTGCACAGGCTGCAAGTCCCAGCAGGTTGGTATTGAGCCTTTACTCATTCATGTCTACAAGAAACAATAAGGTCTTTGAAATTTTATTCTAAATAAACTGCTCTTTGTTTGCTGTTATTTGCAAGTACACAGTAAACCTCTGAAGGCTCTGAATCTGCCCAAGTCTGAGTGCTGGGTAGTGATGAGTTTTTCTGTGTGACCTGCATCAATGCAGTCAATTAAGCAACCACAAAATAATTGAATTGCACCTTCTGGACAGGACACTGTAGTTTCTGTTTGAGATCCATACCTGTTCTCAAGCTCACAGAGCAGCAGTTTCTGCTGATATAGTAAAATAAGCCAATTTCAAAATGTCTTCGTGAAATTAATTAAGGTATTTGGTCAAATTTACATAGTTGCCTTGAAACTTCCTCTAGATTAATCTTATTTTGACATTTAAGACATTAAGATCATAAGAACACAGGAAATGTGCCACATTTCCAATAAAAACTTTAAAATTTGTTTTATGACCTACAGATAACCACTACCAATTTTCCATACTTATTTAAAGCTAGATTTCTACTCATAGCATGAAAAATAATACCATTTGTTTAACCAAAGATCATGAGACCCTTTTTAATTTGGAGTCCAGATCTCTAGCCCCACACACAAACCTCGAGTGCTGCTATTGCCACACGGCAAGCTAATGGATTTCCTCCATATGTGGATCCATGTTCACCAGGTTTAATGGTCAGCATCACTTCATCATCACACAGCACTGCCGAGACCTAAAATGGGAAGGACAGCAAATTCACATACTCACAGCAGGAAACTTCAACATATCTAAAGCAAACCTTCCCTCAGAGCTCAGGAAATGTTCAGCCTGTGGTGATAAATTACATTTACATTCCCAGCAGTACAGCAGATCTGACAATCCCATAATTAATCCCTTAAATACACTTAGCTATAGTGGTAACACAACTTTCAATCACAGCTGAGGGAATTTCTCCAAACTGAATATTATTTCAAGAGTTTAAGCTTCAATACTTGGTTTGACAACTCAGAAATCCTGTCAGTTGGCCAAAATAGTTCAAGGCATTGTAATTTCCAGCCTAATCAGCAGGAATTTAAGTCACTCCAAGAGGATAAAATCAGCCATGCAGGCATGCCAGACAAATGAAATAATGCCAGTTGTTCAGCTATTAAGGTAGTATTTGGTATTCCATTATTTTATTATGTCTCTCTCAAGTTGGACTGTCTGGTCATAAATCACAGTTAGCCTTGCAAACAACAATTTCCAAGTACAACAAACATCAGATTTACTGTTCTTCCAACTGGCAGATTTTCAGTGTTGATGACTAAGGGAAAAAAAAGATTATTCAACGAATGTTTGAGTAATTTTATGTTACTTTAAATTGTTGGCATTTCTTTAGTACTCACAGGGTATAAGCCACCAGAAAGGGCCTTCCCAAGAAGAATTATATCAGGTCTCACATTTTCATGGTCAACAGCCAGCATTTTCCCTGTTCTGGCTAAACCAGTCTGTATTTCATCAGCAATGAACAGAACCTTTAAAGAGAATAAAAATCCAAACACAACAGGGAATTACTTTTGCTGTCATTCCTAACCCAATTCTAATACAATTCTTTGAGGTATCACAGCAATAACGAAGACAACTTTATTAATAATATGTCAATGTCTTTCTTTGAAGATACAAAAATAATTATGAGTAGCACTTACAAATTAGGAATCTGAATTCTATTGGAACAGAGAGACCACTGATTTTTAAATCAGAGATCACTGATAACCATTTTCCTCAGTGTTTCATTCTGTGTCCCATTATTGTTACCAATTTTTAGTAGCAGTTATGCACATCAGCAACAAAGGTCTTGGATAGCCATGGTAATTGGAAAATTATAATGTGGAAAAGAAATTACAAGTTAAATTAATCTAAAATAAATCCAGTTGAAGAATATTCATTAGAAACTTAAATCAGTGACAGTAGTAAGAAATAGTGAAAAATGTGCACTGCTAAGAAGTACTTTTTAGTGAGATATTACCAGGAAACACAAGAGGTATCCCTGCATTATTCCACTGAAAGAAAAGGAAATTATTAAATTGCAATAAAGTTGTACACCTTGCATAGTAGGGTGACCTTACAGTAAACACAGTGTGTAGTGTTGAGTGTTTAATGGCTGATGTTACAGTGAATTCTCACATTGTGCTTTGTGCAGAGGTCCCTCACTCCTGTGAGATAGCCTTTGTCAGGAACAATCACACCTGCTTCCCCTTGAATGGGCTCCACCATGAAAGCTGCCACGTTGGGGTCTTGAAGGGCCCGCTGCAGCATTGGGCACAGGGATGGAGAGGAGAGACAAAAAGAAAAAGCTTTTACTCAGGTCAAGTACAGAAAATACATGTAGCAGAACCTGATTCTAGCCCTGATGTTCCTCCTCCAAGGATGAGAGCAGCATTCCTGCCAGGCAGCTCTCTCAGTGCCATTTCAGTTCCAGTGCTGTGTCACTGCTGGCAGTGTGAAATCAGCTGCTGTGCTGCCTTGGGAAGTACAAAACTTGCAAACTGCAAACCCAGACAAGCAGTCTATCAGATCAGTTCATAAATCACCTCAGAAATACCTTCAGTTTCATATTACCCCATACAATACAAACAATTGCTCAACTCTTCCCTTAACAAAAAAAAAGAATTGAGCCCCTCCAGACAATTTTACCTTAAAGCAAAGTCCACCAGTACATTCTGCACTATTCAAGTTCAAAAAGGTTTACAAGTCCACAAGGCACAAGAGATCTAATGATTCCCAGCATGAATTTAGTACAGCTTTTCTCAGCTTTGCCCCATGAGCAGCATGAATTCAGCTCTAATGAAGGCATTAAATACTTGCAGGCCTTTCCCCGTGGGCAGCCTGATGGAAGGTTCAGAGCTGCACAAGCCTTTCCACACTGCAGCTGTAGCCCACTGAGAGATCTTTGTGTCCCCTAACCCAAGTCCAAGGAGAAAAGCAGCCCTGTCCCATAATCCCTCAATCTCCAAAGCCCCCTCACTGGTAGGAAGCAGACCCAACAGGTACAGAGGTTTTCACTCACAGAAATGGTACCTAATCAAGGTCACCCCTCCCCAGCTGCTTGACAGGATTAACCTCAGAAAACACAGGGAAATACTGGAAATCATGGGCATTTCAGCAGCTTGTGAAAGTGAAACAGCAGCCTAGCATGGTTTTAAGGATGCTATAAAATTGGAAATAAATATTTGCAACTGCAGTGAATTCTAGTCATAGAATCACAGGATGGTTTGGGTGGGAAGAGACCTTAAGGCTCATCCCATCCCACTTCTTGCCATGGGCAGGGACGTTTCCAAGTGGCTGGGAAATTAAACAGATCATGTAGTTTTTCTTTCACATCCTAAAGCATGACTGAAACCAAAACCAAAGCAGAATTTATCCACATTTCCTAACCATAATTATAACAAACACATTCCTTATATACATCTACTTACAGATATCTTAATGTCAAGGCACATGTTTCAAAGTATAAACTTCTGATTTTCCTTGCTATTTACCAAAGAGACATTGCAAAATGATTCCATGTAAAAGAACAAAAAATTGTCAAATACCTCAAGAGCTGGTAGATCATTGTATGGAATCAGTTCAAATCCTGGCATGAAGGGTCCAAAGCCATCATAGCTGGATGGGTCAGTAGAACTGGAGATGGCAGACATTGTCCTGCCCCAGAAGTTGCCAGCTGGACAAAAAAAAAAAAAAGGGGAAATTGTTACAAAACTGACCAAGAGCCAGAACATTTTGAAGGACATCACGCTTTCCACATGCATTTTAAGTGTTATATAATAAGAGATTAGCATCCCCCTCCTAATTGTTAGCATTTTGCATTGATGCCATAAATACACTCTGTTGCTGTATTATCAAAAACCAAAAGAAAATGATACTTTAAGACCTGACAACTATACAAAAGAATTTCCTTAAGTTTTGTTAGTAGTCTGGAAAATTGAAAATAACTCTGATAATGCCAATTTCTGGAAGACCTGGAGAATGCAGGACAAAAGCCCTGCAGGTGAAGCCAAGAGGTCACCTTAACCCTATTGTGCAATCTGTGAGAGGTGTGGCACCAATCTGAGGAATTAATCCACAAAAAAGTTATGTGGGAACAACAACTCGGGAATAAAGAGTACTGCACTTTAAGAGATTAAAAGAGCATGGAGGACTGGATGTTCTTTCTTTCCCTGTGACCTCAGGCTGCCTCCCAGTAACCCAGTGTCCAGATCCTCAAGTCCTCAGCTCATAACACACACTTCACATACCTGCAAAAATGATTTTAGCTTTGTATTTTGGAATTCCTTTCACAGTGTAGGCCCATTTCCGAGCCAGTTTACAGGCAGTTTCTCCAGCTTCCACTCCTAAAACAAAAAGCAGCACCATTATCACTCTTGCACATGAAACAGGCCATCAGTCCAGCAGAGAATGTTACACAACCATTGAACCAGAGACAGGAACTAAAATGGAAACAAAACATTTCTTTACCTGTGTTCATTGGAAGAACCTTGTTGTAATTGAACATTTTGGTGACCATCTCCTCATATTCCCCAAGGACATCGTTGTAGAATGCTCTGGATGTCAGGGTCAGTTTTTCAGACTGGGATTTCAGAGCATCCACAATCTTTGGGTGACAGTGGCCTTGGTTGACTGCACTGTAAGCACTCAGAAAGTCAAAATACTTCCTCCCTTCAACATCCCACACGTAAACACCTGGGAAAATAAACCTGTGGTCAGCACACAAAATAAAAGAAGACACAAGACCAAAAAAGGCTCCTCATACATAATTAAAGAGCAGAGTAAATTTAAATTAAGTGATAATATATGAACAGCCCACAAGGACTTAGATAGGGTTCCAATGCACCTTTTCCTTCTCACATTAACATTAAACCTCTCCACACAAGGTAGCAGAAGAAATTAAGTTGCTTAAAAAATTTCTTGCTGGGTTATTCTGGAAATTTTCAACCCTTTAACTCATTTTAGAGACATCATAATTTTTTCATGTGCCCTTAGGCATAATGATCCAGCTCTCTAACCCACAATTTGCTGACTTAATTTCATAAACTATCTCAATCCCACCCAAAAAAAAAACCAACAAAGATTCAGAAATCAGTCAGGTCAAAGTCATGTCTGCCTCCACAGACACACAACACCTACAGCCTCCAGGAAAAACCAAAATAAAATACCTTTTCCTCTTTCCAGAGCAACAGGCAGTGGGTGATAGTTGTGAGCACCATATTTGGCCTCACGTTCAAAGATTAAATCCGAGGAGAGAGGCCTCTGGATGGTTTTTTTGGGAGCAACTGAGGTGGCAGAGCTCAGTGAGGAATGGAGACCTCGGCAGAGAACAGCGAGGTGCTGGGAGCGGGTCAGCTTGGAAAGCATGATGGACCTCAGGAGTTCTGATGCAGATCTGGAGGGGAAAGAATAAAGAAAGTTAATAATTAGCACTAAGAACTCTTCAGAAGAAATGTCTGACACGATTGAAGTGGTTTTACTGCCAGGATTACAGGTTCCTCAACTATTTTGCAATTCAGCCAAGAAAGCTTATATGAAGTATAAATTAACGTGGGATTAACATCAAACAAGTCATTTTTTCTATTCTCTACACTTACAGAAACAGAAGGAAAACTAACCTCTGACTCAGCAAGTCTATGAGCTAGTGACATCATTTTTCCTGTAAGTGTTCCTTTTTCACTGCGCCTTAAATTCTGATTTACTAATATAAACTACAGTAAGAAAGCTAAGTTCATTAAATTTCTTGTTCTATTGAAATGCCCATTTTCTATCAGACTGTCATCAGACAAATCATGTCACAAATTTCCATGATATTGGCTATCCCTGGAAATGTCCGAGGCCAGGTTGGATGGGGACAGTGGAAGGTGTCCCTGCCCATGGTAGTCAGAGTGGCACTGGATGAGCTTTAAGGTCCCTTCTAAGCCAAACCATTCTGGGATTCTATGATCAAAAAGTAGACAGAAAGTAAGAATATGTCAGATATTAATGACCATTAGAGCATTCTACTTTCCCAGCCATTTCCCCTGAATACATAACCTTGTAGTTCCACCATTTAGGGATACCCTGAGGATAGGACTGCATGAGGAAAATTGATTTATTTGATTTCTTCTCTGTGCCTGCACCTCAGTGCATATAAAGATACTTCCCAGAGAAGAGGACATGAGCTGGCACTTGAAAAGCTGTTTGAGGAAGCTCTTCCCACAGCAGGGAACAGCAGAGAGCCAAGAGTTCCCAAAGCTCAGGTTTCTGGTCTCACAGAACATCACACTTACAAACTGGCAAAAGGTTTAATCCCCAGAGCAGGATCACAGATCACAGCAAGATCTCTGCTTATCAAATGCAGCCTCCCTGTAACACACTCCACAGCAGAGTGAAGAGCTGAGCAGCCTGGACACAGAAGTCCCTACAGAAGCAGACTGCAAAACCTACCCTAAAAACCAACAGCAGCATGCAAGGATGGCTTACACAAGGGTGCTGCTATTTCAGGCTGCTTGCAGAAGACAGAAGTAGTAAGTCATGGATTTATCCCTAATGTATTTTGGAAAAAATCCACACCCTGGATGTGTTGCCTTGAACAGAGAGGCATTTCTTTCAGCAGACTCCTCAGGTATGACACTTCTGCTCCTCACTTCTAACCAAAGCCAAGAGACTTTTCTCCATCTACCAAAATCCAATGTTTAGGAAGAGTCAGTATTCTCCATTCCAGCAAGAGATGCATGCTGCACAACTGGGCATGTTTCCAGCTGTTAAAGATTAGCCCTTTGTGTTAATACTTTTCAAGATTATTTTTCAAGGATTTCGCAAGCAAAAAAGACAAATACTTCTCTGTGCAAGAAAAAATTTGATGACTCAAAATTCCAACCTGCTCAACCCCTAAAATGTAATTGGTCTGTGACATCCTGGCCCCTGGCACACCTCCACAGCAGAGCAGCTAATCCTATCACAAGCTGCTAGATTTTGGAGATTTTCCAGACATTCCTGAAATGAAAAGTACAAAGAAGTTAAACTCTTATCTGCCCTGTATCAGAGGTAGCTCTCTGCATGAAGGATCACAGATCCCCAGTTTGAGGTTCTTGCTTTACTTCTTGCATATTGGAAAACATTCATCAGATTTTTTCTAAAGATCTTTTTCCTCCATGAAGGGAATTGCCCCACACACTTCCAGGTGTGGAAGATTGCATGGAGAAGAGCTGAGTAAAGCTGAGAATTACAGATGAATCTGCAGTTAAAAGGAGGGGGAAAATTTGGGGTTGATGATGAGCAAGACAAGGTGATTGGAAATTTCAGGAAAGAGGAGGGGCATAATAAGGTGAAAAACCCAAGCAAACAAAATGAAATAAAATCAAACTCATTACCAAGTGTGAGAAGTATGATCATGCACTGGAGCAGACAGTACAGGAATCAGAAGCCAGGAAATTACAGCAACTGGAAGAGGTCTTGCATCAGAACAGAAAACCACTGAAAACACAGCTGTAACACACTTGACCAGCTTTGCTCAGCTATTGAGCAAGATTATCCAGACAGGATCCTGCAGACTGCACAGGTGAATTGAATGGTTGTATGAACCTGACACTGAAAAACACCCCAAGGTAAATGGGGGTGTTGTCAAACACATGAAAACACTCAGGTTCATTTGATAGAGCAGAGAGCAATCAGTGCCACACTGCAGCCTGCACCAGCTGAGTCAAAGGGTGAACACTCCAGGGGACAAGCAGGGGGGACATCAGTGTGCACGTGCCAAGCTACCTGTGCACACCAGCACCACAAGGGCTTGGTGCTGTCAGGAACAGCTGACAGAACAGCCAGGCTGGCAGACAAGAACTGCACAATCACTGAGGCTGCAAAAGACCTCTGAGATCACCGAGTCCCAGCTGTGTCCAGTGCCTTGTCCCCATCCCAGAGCACTGAGTGCCACATCCAGCCCTTCCTTGGACACCTCCAGGGATGGGGACTCCACCATCTCTCTGGACAGCCCCTTCCAATGTCAAATCACCCTTTCAAGGAAGGATTTCCTCCTGATGTCCAACCTGAACCTCCTCTGGCCTGTTTCCTCTCATCCTGTCACCTGGAAGAAGAGCCCAGTCCCTGCCTGGCTGCAGTCTCCTGTCAGGTCAGGGAGTTATAGAAAGGATAAAGTCCCCTCTGGGCCTTCTTTTCTCCAGCAAACCGAATAAAATAAAATAAATTTAAAAAAAAATTAAAAAAAAAAAAAAAAAAAAAAAAGGAATAAACCCAGCGGTGAAATACCAGATCTCGCTGGCCATCTCCCCGCCAAGGCCACGGTCCAAGACAGTGCAGAGGCAGGGATGTGGCATCGCGGAGCGGGGCTGCCACAGGCACAGAGGAGGAAGCGGACTGTCACCTCCCCCGCTCCCCGCGCAGTGACAGCGCTCCCGGGGCCTTGCCGACGGGGCCGGCTGCGGCGGGACAGAACCGGGCCACGGTGGCCGGAGAGAGGCAGAGACGGCCCCCGAGGGCCGGACGGGCCGTACCTGGTGCTGCTGGAGGTGCCGGAGGTGCCGGAGGTGCTGCCGGTGCCGGAGGTGCTGCCGGTGCCCGGGCCCGCGGATAAGAGGCGGGTGCGGCCGCGGGCCACTGTCACCGCGCCTCGCCCCGCCCCTCCCCGCAACGTCATTGAAATTGCGCTCGCCTATTGGCTATCACGGCTGATTGGCAGCCACCGCCCCCGCGCTGCGGCACCTCCCCTTGGCGCAGGGGCTCCCCATTGGTGGGCGAGCGCGAACCAGGGCCACGCCCATCCCCGGCCCTCAGGGGCGGTGTCCCCGGCCCTCAGAGCGAGGGCTCCGTTCTCCCTTCCCTCACCTCATTCCTCCATCCCTCACACCGGCACCGCGGCCTCAGAGCGAGGGCTCCGTTCCCCCTTTCCTCACCTCATTCCTCCGTCCCTCACACCGGCACCGCGGCCCTCAGAGCGGGGGCTCCGTTCCCTCTTCCCTCACCGCCTTCCCGTTTCCCTCACCCCGGCCCTCAGGCTGAGGATTTGTCTCCGCTCTGCCGAGCTAGCCTTGGGAGCGATCTCTGTAGCCACAGAACCCCACACACGGTGCCCCTCCGCCGCCGCGCCCTCCCGCCGCTGTCGCCGCTCATCCGCACTTGTGCCCTCGAGGAAATCACTGTAGAAAAGGGCGAGCACTGACGAAAAAATTGAGAGGAATTGGGAAAACATTCCTGGGAATGGGAAGTGTGTGGGATGGTGGTGGCATCTCTGCTGGTGGCTGCAGGTTCCCCAGGGATGTGATGACAAGTGCTCTGTGTGTGCTCAGCTCTGACTTTTCTCTTCCCAAGAGATGAACATGAGCTTTTTCCCAATCTTTGAATATATGGCTATCAAAAAATAATTCGGAATAACAGCCAGGGATTCACTGAGGTTGCTAAGGAATTGCTCATGGAGCTCCTGTGCCAGGTGTTTTTGCCTACACGCACCAACCTCCTCCCCAGTCTGTCACGGTCCATCCATTGTCCCCGTGCCCTGCCCTTCTCCACATGGAAGGACATTGATGGAACCCCGAACTCCAGGCTCTGCTGCCTTGGGAGAGAGGGAGGGAACGTGGGGGAGTGAGGTGTGCTCTGAGCTGGAGCTCTGAGCTGGGACCAGCGGGTGAGCAGGGACAGGCTGGAACGAGCCAGCGCAACCCTGACCTTTCCCCGGGCTGAATTACACTTGGAGAGCATTTTGTAACCAGAAGATCTGGGTGTTTAAGGGGAACCGTGAGGTGTGTTTCATAAATAAATTCTGGTTTTAGCAAAAAAAAAAAAAAAATCATAGACTGGTTTGGGTTGGAAAGGACCTTAAAACTCATCCAGTTCCATCTGCTACCATGGGCAGGGACACCTTCCACCATGCCAGGTTGCTCCAAGCCTTGTCCAACATGGCCTTGGACACTTCCAGGGATTCAGCCACAGCTTCTCTGGGCACCCTGTGCCAGGGCTTCCCCACCTTCCCAGGGAACAATTCCTTCCCAATATCCCATCCATCCCTGCCCTCTGGCAGTGGAAAGCCATTCCCTGTGCCCTGTCTCTCCATGCCCTTGTCCCAAGAACCCCTCCAGCTCTCTTAGAGCTCCTAGGCACTGGTAGGGGCTCTGAGGTCTCCCCAGAGCCTTCTCTTTTCCAGGCTGAACAATTCAAATTCTCTGAGCCTTTACTCCTAGGAGAGGTGTTCCATCCCTGTAATGACTGTTGTGCCTTCCTCTGGGCCTGCTCCAGCACCCCAGGTGGGATCTCACAAGAGCAGAGTACGGAAGAAAACAAACAATATTTCACTTTTTATCGTATCCACCTCATTAGGAAGAGCAACAGAAAAACCACCCAAAAAAAAAAAAAAAAGGCAAACCAAAAACCCCTCAGACTTAGCAGTGGTAACTTAGTGCCTCTTGCTCTTTGTTCATAAATCACCCTGATAAATTTATCAGTGCTGGAAAAGAATTTATTTGTTCCACAAAGAAAACACAATATCCTAGTTGACACACAGAGAATTTGCATAGCTTCCCCTCACTAAAGCAAGCAATTCAAAAATATTCCTGAACCTTGTCATATCTTCTAACCAAATTGCTCAAACCTTGGATGTCAGGGAGCAGCACCACTTGTGCCTTTGGAGAACAACGCCCTCGGAGAAAATTTTCCCAATGTGCAGTCAGCTTGATGCAGTGAGGGCTGGGAGGAGAGCAGATGATGTTGAGTTCTCTATAAACACACAGAGAGTAAGGCTCAATTTGCTGATATGTTTGTGTCTCCTACTAGCCCAATTCTGCCAGCAAACAGTGCCCTGCATCTGCTGCCAAAGATGAGTTCATAAAGCACCAAAAGGTTGTGCCTTAGGTGCTAAATTGCAAAATACATTTCAGAGTCATGACTGCTGAATGAATACACAGTTGTACCGTGCCCAGTTCCTTAAGTCCAGAGGCAGTTGTTGTCTAGGAGCTATTGAAACCCTTTATTTCTAGTTGAAGTTATGATTTTTGTGAAAAGCCTAACATTTTAAGGCTGAGAATAAGCAATGACCTCTCTGCTTTGAGTATTACACATTGTCCCAGTTCATTCTGCCTCTCTACTCCACTCTGGTGAGATCCCACCTGGAGTTCTGCATCCAGCTTTGGGGTCCCCAGCATGGGAAGGACAAGAACCTGCTGGAACAGGTCCAGAAGAGGCCACCAGGTTGATCAGAGGGATGGAGCAGGTCTGCTCTGAGGAAAGGCTGAGAGAATTGGGATTGTTCAGCCTGGAGAAGTTTTGGGGTGGCCTAACTGAGGCCTTCCAATACCTGAAGGGAGCTGACAAGAAAGATGGAGAGAGACTTTGGACAAGGACCTGGAGTGACAGGATGAGGGAATGGCTTCCTAGTGCCAGAGAGAAGGTCTAGATTGGATATTTGGAAGAAATTCCTCCCACACAATTTTGTTTGTTGCATACTCTTGTTTCTTAAATAGCCTTATAGGACACAGTCCACGATTTGCAATCCATGGGATCAATGGGATTTTCCCAGGTAAAAAAAAATGCTGGTTTAAGGTTAGATTGTTTTTGACTTTGACATTTCATTAGCATGGCATTTCATTAACATAGATCTGTTATCTCAGGTGATGCTAATGATGCCTTCTACCTATTTAGCCACAAAAAAACATGCTGGGAGCTACATCCCTTTCATCTTACATGGACTCAACTCAAGAGCTGCCTTTTACCTGCCTTTAAATGCTCTTATTCATAAGCTCACCTCCAGATTGGTTTAGATTCATCCGTGTTCTTTTCACAGTAAGCAGAAAAATATAGAAAGAACAAAACTTGTCCAAAGGATTAAGTAGCACCTATCATATAAGGGAAATACATATCTGGAAATGTAAAAAATGCAAACTAAAGGCAACCAAGATCGACTGAAGTGCTGAATCTTCGATTCAGCTCTGCCTCCTGGGGCTGGAGGCAAATTGCCCCAAGAGGTGAATTCAGAAGCCAGACATGCAGGAAAACAGCAGATTCCTGTCTGGAAGGTGATGATTCAAAAACAAGGAAATAAACAAACAAGTAATCCTCAAGCAAGAAAAGGCTTGCTTGCTTTTGGATTCTGTAAGGTCTGAAAGAAGAAATAAAGACATAATGTGGAATGCACAGATATTATATGTAAATGCATTTTTTAAAGCTGATATTAATTGTTTCTGAGATTTTAAAATTATTAATATAAAATAACTCTCAAATTGGAATCTGGTTAATCAAGACCTGTGAGAAAGTGCCTTTAAAGCTGTGTTTAATTTAAACCTGATCAGTTTTATGTAGGATCAGTGTCATGGCTCTCTTTCCTCCTTTGTTTTTGGTATTTAATATCAAGACAGAGAAAATATCCACTTTTCTTCTTTAAACAATATCAAGCTGGAATTTTAAACCATTCACATTGTGCGTAGTAGCCGCTATTACTGTAGATCTTGGAGGAATTGCTCTCAGCTGGATGAAGTATTTTATGTGAATAAAAAAGGGAAAGCAGAAACTTAATGTGTACTATTTAGTTACCTGTAGATACCTAAAAGACTACACATGACAGTAACCAAATATGAAAAAGAAAACCCATGAAATGTACACATTTTACAGTAATTTGCCCTGCAGAAAAGAGGAAAACTCTGACCTACTTGAAGAAAGAGGGTTATTATATTCATTCTGCTAATCCAGAAAATACAATTTGACATGTAAGTAAACCATAAAGTTATAAGAAGGAACAAGTTAAGTCATGCCAGTTGTTAGGAGTAATTCCACAGCCCCGTCTCTGGCAGAAATGCTCATTGAAGTCGTTGGGAATTAGGCATGTGAGGAGACTGAGGAATTGCATCCCCCTTATTGTGGTTATTTAGAGGCAGGGTAAATAACAGGGAATTGTGTGTTGGTTTAGCTGCACAAGCTCAGCGTGTGCCAAGGATTCACAGGCTGCTGAAGCACTGTGCCAAGGCAGGATTGCAGGACCCTCACTCGAGTTTAACACTGTCTCAGGAGCGCTGCAGGAAACATCCAGCGTTCCTCAAGAGCTGAGTTTTGCCCCATGGCACCAGTGTTCAGTTCCTCAATGGCACGGGACAGTTCCTCACCTCTGAGCACAGACTGGATGTGGAGTTCACCCAAGCCAGGAGGCTCAAGGTGCAAGTTCATCATTACCTAAAACGAGCACACATCTGCAGAGCTGGCACGAGGACAGTTCCACCTCTCTTCCCACCCGTAGCAAAGCCACAAGGACAGGCTTCGCCCTTTCTCCTCCTGTTGAAACTCTGCTATCACTCAGCAAAAATGAAAAATAGGCACTTTTCTGAGCCAAAGGCAGGTTTGAAGGCAAACCTCGCAGTTAACACTGCCCTGGGAACTCAACCTTCAGTCCCAGGCTGACAGTGAAGGATATCAAGCTACTGGAAGGTGACCAAAGGAAGCTACAAAGATGGTGAAGGGTCTGGAGGGGAACCCCTACAAGTGGCAGCTGAGATCACTTTTTTTGTTCAGTCTGGAGAAGAAGGGACTGAGGGGAGACCTCATAGCATCCTACAGCTTCCTCATGATGGGCAGAGGAGAAGTACTGATCCCTGCTCTCTGTGACCAGGGATGGGAGCGAGGGAACAGCTGGGATTGTGTCAGGGGAGGTTTGCTCTGGTGTCAGGAGAAGGTTCCTCCCCAGAGGTGGCTGGGCCCTGAACAGGCTCCCCAGGACAGTGCACAGAGCTCCAGCCTGACAGAGCTCCAGGAGCACTGGACAATGCTCTTAGGCACAGCGTGGGATTATTGGATTGCCCATAGTGCCTTATACAGAAAAATGGCTTTCCATGGCCCATGGTTGTGTTATTCTGGTTGTTTACTGACAGTGGAACACTACATTAAGACATATCTTGCAGGACAAGAAACCTTAGTCTTTCCTGCAGTGCAGCTAGAATATTTCACAGTGCAGTGTGTCAGAGCAGGGCAGCAACAAATTGTAATGCATGCACAGCAGATCCGCCTCTCAAGTCCACTTAGAGATTTCTCTTTTAGTTCATATCTTTCAAGATAGTTTGGCAAAGCATAGCACAGCCCCCTCAAAATAATGCTGTTTTATTGGATGGGTGTTAGTTTACCCAGCATAAAGCACCACAAACAACCCTTAGAGCTGATATTCCTTTTGCAATATCAACCTTGAGCTACAGTTCATACTTATCCTCCCTGATTTGTATGTTGGCTTATTTTACAAAGATTTCCATGATACTCTGTTAGATGACAGCATGGATAACTGAATTACAGAACCAAAGGAATTTAAATTGCTGTCTTCTCTCAGGCGGTGTTCCCCATGTTTGAACTTACACTGTCATTTTCCTCTGCAGCTCAACAATACCTACATCCAAAGCCTTCCACAAATGAGGACAGATGTTTTGTTTCTGTTTGAAACATGAAGGTGAATTATAAGCTCTTTCATTTCTTGGACTTGTAATTAATTTAATGAGCCTTTCTACTCACATTTCTGGTGAGCATCACATTCCTTGGATATCATACTAGCAAAAAGGCAAATTGAAGAGAGCTTGGGAAAAACAACCTTTTTTTTTTGCTTTCCCAATATGCATTAAAATAGCTTTATAAGTGGCATTTTATAGCATAAAACTCACAAATGTTAAAATAAAATCCAAGGAAAATTGGAGTGAGACTTGGTTTAAATTTCAGGTTTTCAAGTGCCTTGGATGTGGCCTTACTTCTTCCTTGAACAAATGTATCTTGATTTGGATCCTGAGGACCTTGTGCTTCCTAACTCACAATCTTCATTCTTGGATTTTATCAGGACAATGATTTCTGGAAAACTCCTTTCCATGCTCTCCTGACTTTGAAAATCTGACCCAGATGGCAGCTCTGAGAGCACACAGAAAACAAACATAAATACTTCTAACTGGATAATAAGAATAAATACCTTGTCAATTTGGTTAATCTCAGGACTGAGCACTGAACATCTGGATATGCTTTATCTCAGGAGCTGGGAAACCTCTCAAAATTCCAGCACGACACATCCCCACGGGCCCTGCTGTTGCAGAGTATGACATTGCTGCCACCAGGATTGCCAACCTTGCTAAATGGTGAGCACTCAGCTCTGACCTCAGGGCTGCTGTGGTCAGACACTGGACAAGTTACATAACGCACCAGGTCAGGCTTTAACTGGGCATCACTGAGGTGAAAGATCAGCAGGGTGACCTATTGCATCACCTGGCACTTGTCATTACCCCGGGACTTCCTGCACTTCCCCAGTCAGGGCTTTAAATCATCCTTAGATTTTTCTAGAATATTAGATAATTGAAAAAATTAAAGGTTTTCTTGATACATTTTTGGACAAAGGAATTTGCTTTCAATCTGTTGTTTCAAGACAAGTTCTTTCATCATATTTGTTTTTAAAAATCACACACATTGAGATATGGAAGCATGGATAGTATAGTGCCAAATGGAAGGAATCTTCAAAAAGACCTTGACAGAAATTGTCTGCTCTTCAACTATCAAGTGCCTGTTTCTTACAAGGGACAAATAAACTGGTAAATAATTGAATTCATTCTTTGCAGCTCATCTACCAGAGTTCCCTGCCCATGACAGGGGTGTTGGAACTAGATGGTCTTTAAGGTCCTTTCCCACCCAAACTGTTCTAGGACTCATCAGTTGCTCTTCTGGAGCAATTCCAGTGAAATGCAGCAAATCCTGAATTCACCAATGCTTGTGCTCTGCAGGGTAATTCCATGGAAGGGATTGGGTGATCAGGGAAGCTGCCAGTCCAGTTGGTACCCACAAACACCACGGGAGGTACCAGATGTTGGGGCATCATCACAGAACTGACCTCACTGAGAGGACAAGGTTTCAACTGACCCGACTCTCAGTTTGTTGTGTCAGGTTCTTAAATACCCACAGTTACAAAACCTGACAGCTTTGAAGGTTCCCATTTTGCAAAGTTGATGTAATTTCATATATTCTCTCATTTTTTAAATGAATGTTTACAGCATCTTTCTTTAAACAATAGCAGTTGTTTATGATCAAAGCTACTATAATAAATCAGCATTTGTAGAAAGGAGAAAAGTCTTTTATTTGTATTGATCTTGCACATAGATCTGGTATTACTCAAAGTGTTTTCAATCTGTCAGAGGCTGCTCAGTGGAAAAGCACAGATCTTAAATACTGCTAAAATCCCTCTACAGTGTTGCAGCGTGCCTAAGCCTCATGGAATGCCACATTTTTAATTACATTTTTCCTGTGGCATTACAAAGAACACAGAAAAAGCAATGATCAGCCTGAGAAAGGAGCCAGCTTGGAAACTCTTCAGTGTTTGAAGGGGAAAATCTAAGAGAAATGGAGTTTAATATTTGTGCCACAGTAGAAAGCAGTGGTAGTGTTGCTACAGGCTGCATGAATCACAGCCACCACAGAACAGCTCCTGTGAACAACGTGGTAAAGATGCCAGCCAAGAGGATAAAGCAAACCTGTAACAAGCAGCTCATAAATTAGTTGTACACATCATCATCTTCCCAGAAACTTTTTCTGAGTGCACTACCAGAAATGGGGCCCACAAGATGAGTTTGCCATGGCAACAAAGTGCTGTAAAGATCAAGGTGACTTCAGCTGATACAGGGTCATACTGGAAAAACAAAAATGGTTCAGACCTAGTGATGCAAGAACATCATTATCAATTTTTCTTCAGGAGGATCTCACCCATCAAATATTTTGCTAGACATCTCGTCTGCCTGTGAGCTGTAAAGCTGCTGAAAATCAGACTTTGCTCCTGAGAGGTACCTGGGAGCACAGCAACACTTCTCATTTGTTCCTGAGTCACCAGGGAACGCTGCCATGCACCTCTCAACCTGTGCTGCCACCAGGAGGTGAGACTCGCATGCTCTACAGTGACCACAAAAATCAGGGATCACATCTCTTTTGAAGGAACTTCTGCCAGAAACAGGGAGAGTAGGAAACGTCTGAGCTCTCTCTGCTCCTTGGCTTGGGTCATCTCTGGCTCTCTCATGGTCCTGCTTGATCTCAGTGAGGAAAAATCCACAGGTGGAAAACAGGGGAGTCTGTTCTCACCTCAAGAACCTGTGTGTAGGTAGCACAAATTTTATTACACACGTTCTAATAATAATGAGAGAGAGAACAAGAGAGAGATTGCTAGGAAGGAAACAGACTTTAGTTTAATTTTCCAGTCATGTATTACACAACAAATCCCATTGATTTCCTTCAAGAAAAGTGCTTGATCAATGGCATGCCAATAAATACATTTTATCTTTTGTTCCTCCATTTATTTAATTTTTCATTGTATTCTTCCAACTTTGCAAACTCAACTGCATGAATTGTTGTGGATATCTTTTTTTCTTAAGTACGGTTCTGAAATTCTGGTTAAATTGACATTTCTGACATTTCCCTAACTGTGATGTCACAGTGGGCCTCCCTGTACTCGTTTCATTATCAGACTAAATGAAGTCTGTTTCCAAAGTGATTTCGTGGTTCTGGGACTCAGAATTGGCAGCTGCTGCTGCCTGCTCACTGCAGACACTGTCAGGTGCTGAATCACAGAATTCTTTGGGTTGGAAGGGGTCTTAAAGGTCACCAAGTTCCAACTCCCTGCCATGGGCAGAGATGCCACCAACTAGATCAGGTTGCCCAGGAATGAGGGAGGTTCCTAACTTTCCTGTTCTCTCTGGAGCATTTGAATTCAAAGCGCTTTTAATTTAATACATTTTTTGCTTTTTACACTTAGGACTTACTCGTGATTCCTTTTAACATCTATATTCAGCTGTGAGTAAAGTCAGTTTCTGTCTGTGCCTGAAAATATTGCACAAATCTTTATTCAGAATTGTTAGAGATAATGGATACTCAGTGGGGCATTTCTAGAAGTGTTACCAGTGCAAATGGCCTCATCTGGGCAATGCAAAGTTTGACTGCAATTGCTGTTCCCAGGACTGCTTGGAACCTCAGCTGGAATAAGTGCCCAGCACCACATCCCTAACGAGAATCATCCACCCAAGCAGCCCCACTCAACAAAGCAGGGAAGAAAAGTTCTGTCCAAAGGGCTTGGAGGCATTTAGCCAGGAAAACTTTGGTGGCCTGGGATCAGAGCCACAAAATCTGCATTCCCACTGATGTGCATCCCCCTTCCAGTGCCATGCAGAGGTGCAAGTCATGCAAAGTGAGGACCATGACTGACTGCTACATTCTCTGGAAATAACTGTAAAACATCTTTTGGGAATCTGGGCTAAAAGTGACTAAACAGAGTGATAGCAAAAAAGAAAGGCTAGATCATCTTGAATAGGAATCAATATTTCCTCTAAAGTTAATACAGTTTTGGCAAGGGTAAAATTGCTGGCAAAGCAGAGCCTTGAAAGATTTATGCACACCAAAAACCACATCTTGAAGGAAGAGACAATTTATACTATTTATTTTGACTTGTAACATTCCCTGTCTTTTTGCTGTGATTTACACTTCTCAAGGAGAAGAAGTAACCATTTGACCATACCAGGGCACAAGCCTGTCTCGTACCAGGAATGTGGGTACATTGCGGGTGACCAACCCTGTCATGTCTGGGAATCTCTTAGAGTGACAGCAAGGTGACATCAAGACCTGCTTTTTGCATGGAGAGAGATGGCAATCACAAATAGGAGGCCATGAATAGTCAGAGGATTTAGGTCTGGTTAGTCCCAGCTTGAGGCAGAGAAGATGGACTAGGCCAGCCTGCAGGAATGCCCTTCCCACCCTGCAGGGCTTGAGCTCTTAATTGCCCATGAGTGGCGAGAAGTGGACACACAGTTTGCCAGCAGTGGTGGGACCTGATGGCTCAGGATTTGGGACTGCTGTTTGCCTGGCCAGAAAGGAAGGCAGCTCTGGATGCACCCTGAGCAGCTGAAATGCCCCCATCTTTTGTAACTCTAACTTAAATTAGGGTTAAAAAGGTACTTTAATTAACCTCCAAGTAAATGCATTCACACAGCAGCCATGACTTGCAAACCCGTGACCCGAGGTGAACTTTGTGTTCTGCTAATAGCTCTGCAAACCACTGAGGAGACACTGGGTACCTCCTCCCGCTGTGGAAAGACAGCCTCAGGTCATTTGAGCTGGCCCAAGCTTAGGCTGGTGACTCTCCCACCCCTGATCCCTGCAAAGCTGGAAGTCAGGAGGGTGACTTTGCAGGAGAGGGTTGTCCCATCACCCATCTCCTCACAGCAGCCCCGAGGGGATGAGGTATCACCCTCAGTCACTGACATGCAACACGGGGACCATCAAGACCCACACCAGCTGGGCAAATAGTCCACAAAGCAGACAGTGCCTCATCCCAGTAAAACGAAAAACAATTAAACAGGGAATAATTTAAAAACCCTTTTTATTTAGACCAAGACAAGAGCTAGGTAGGATTTATGAGCTAAATTTTTGGTTGGAAAGCCAGTGTGTACTTTAAAGCATTGTCAGAGACCGAGAGGATACAGTCTGGAATACTGTGTTGTAATAATTTGTAAAACTGCATGAGACAGATTTTTTTTAAACCAATTACTTCCCATCCATTCTTGGACAGATGAGCCCCCAGCTAAAATTCCTTTTCATTCCGATGCTTGTAACGATGAAGATGAAATGTGATTTTCCTTCTAACAAATGCTCCAAAAAGCAAAACCAGAAAAAGCATGTGTTTCTCTGTTATGAAAAGTAGGTCTCAGCATGCTGGAAATTCTGTGTTTTACTTACTTTGTACCACAAATGCCCCATTTTTAAAGAAATGAATAATGTAATCATTTTCTCTGATTTATGTTTTCTTTTCTGCCTCATTTGGCACTAATGCTGTGTTATTACAAGAACAACTGTCTCTGCAAAAAGAATTATCTTTAGATTTCTTATCCAAAACCTGTGAAGTCATTGGGACAGAACTGCAGAGAAAGGCAGAGAGGCCGTGGACATGAGCAGCAGTCGAACACTTTCCCACTGACGAGGCAGATTTCCTTCTTGTCTCCCGACGACACAGAGCTGCATTTTCCTGCACCTTCCCAAACAAAGCTCTCCTCCAGGTAGGGTGTCCAGAACGTGACTGGCAGTTTTCAGAAGCGATAACGAAACGTGGGTCAAACAGGGCTCGGCAGAGTCCCACGAGCACAGTCAGAGCCTGGGGACGTCTTCACTGCCGAGCATCCCTGGGATTCGACACGGCCGCCTGCCCCTCATCAGCATCAGGATCGCAGCAGTGCTAACGAGTGCCACAGCTCCCGAGCCCCCGAGGCTTCAGACGTGTGCTGGCAAGCCGAACAGCAACGAGCAGCATCTTAACAATGAACTTGGAGAAGAATCTGCAGGGAATTAGTGTCAGGCATGTGTAAAGAGGGTTACTTTTCCCATCTCCAACACCTATAATTACATCTCAAAGGTGCTAATAAAATCCAGTGGTTACAGTGGGTTTTTTTTTTTTCTCTGTGTGTCAAAGTTAAGCATGCTGCCGTGACGCCTAGGAAAAATCAACTTTCTTACACTTCAAATGGCCACGCAAGCAGCAGAAGCGATGGCGGTGTTCCCCGCTGGGTCAGAAGGGCTGAGGTGCGCTCCGGGCTCCGGGGGCTGCCCCGCCGCTGCCGCCTCAGAGGTGCGGGGCGTAGAAGGGGCCGAGGTACGCGGGGCCCAGGAAGGGTGCGAAGGGGCCGGCGCCCAGCGGGAAGGGGGCGGCCGGCGGCACCAGCACGTTGGCGGCGGCGTAGGACGGGAAAGTCTGGAAGGGCAGAGCGGCGGGGCCCGGCGGGCTGGGGCTGCCGCCGCTCGCCGCCGCCGCCGCCGCCGCGGGGGATGCTGCGGGGGCCGCCCCGTCGGCGCCCGGGTGCTGCTTCTTCCACTTGGTGCGGCGGTTCTGGAACCAGATCTTCACCTGCGTCTCGGTGAGGCTGAGGGACAGCGCCAGGCTGAGGCGCTCGCAGACCGACAGGTACCGCGTGGCTCGGAACTTGTTCTCCAGGGCCACCAGCTGCTCGTAGGTGAAGGCGGTGCGCGCCCGCCGCGGCTTGCCGCAGCCCGGCTCTGCCCGCCGCCGCCGGGCGCTCCGCGGCGAGCCCGGCTCCTCCGGCCCGGGCGGGCTCGCGGCCCCG
Source organism: Passer domesticus (assembly GCF_036417665.1). Classification (NCBI taxonomy): domain Eukaryota; kingdom Metazoa; phylum Chordata; class Aves; order Passeriformes; family Passeridae; genus Passer; species Passer domesticus. The sequence goes on from NC_087481.1 coordinate 55,158,487, forward strand.
GTCCCGTCCCCGCTCGGGTCCTCCTCGTCGCGCTCCTGCCCCGCGTCCTCGGCGCCGCTCTCCGCCGGGGCGTGCGCATCTAGGTGAGATGGCGGGGATCGTCAGGGGATAGCAAACCCTCGTCCCGTTCCCCCTCCGAACCCCAACTTCTGCTCCCACATCCCTCCCTCCCTCCCTCCCTCCCCCCAGCTTAAGGGCAATCACTAAAAATAAAATAAAGGGGGAAAAAATTCCGCCCGTCGTGCGAGGACCCCCCCTCGCGTCCCCCGTTGTGCCGCCGCATCCGCGGTGGGGAGGGGGGAGCCGTCGATATGGATTTCTTACCAATTAAAAAAGAAGTTATTAAAGTCCTCTTCTAAAGCGAAATAAATCCCCTCCCCCCCCCTCCCCATCCTTGCGCTAATGGAGTTTCAGATTTGCGAGGGCCAGATCGATAGATGTCATCTATTAAAGGTAAGTTTTAATCGAACAATATTAGGATCAGGCCGGGGGAAGGAGGTTTGAAGTGGGCACCTGCAAGCTGCGGGGAGGAGATAGGCGGGAGTCGGTAATAGGATATCGATCACCGGGAGCTAAGGCATCCTCCGGTGGGGACGGGCTGAGCAATTACCCAGCCGGCCGTCCCGCGGGCCGGGGCATCCGACCGCTGCCGCCCGGGGAAAGGAGCGCCGGGGGCTGGGGGAAAGAAACCCGTGCGGTGCCTCGGTAGGAGCCGCGGCCCGCCCGGAGCCGGGGTGGGGCGGCGGCGCGCCCTGATGCCGGAGCATCCCGGAGAGGATGCTCCGCACGCCGGGAGCCGGGCAGGGCACGCGGATATCGACAACTTTTCCCTTTGCATCATCAAGACTTAAAACCCAGTTCCAGCCCCCCTTCCCTCGCTCCTGCGGGACCCCGCGCGGGGAGCGCGTCCGGCGGGCGCGGGGCCGAGGGTCCCCGTGTGCCACCTGCGCGCCCCGCCAGCGCCGGCCGGAGAAACGCGAGCGCCTTCCTACCATGTGCCTCTAGTTTATTCCTCCCGCTGCCGGGAGCAGCAGCGTCCTTTCCTACTTCAACTCTTCCCAAACTTTTCTCCCGCTCGCCCGAGCGGGGGGCGCTGCCCCAGCTCCCCGAGGCCGGTTCGCGTCTTCTGCTGAATTTCTGGGGATCCAGGATGTCTAAGATGGAGAAGGAGATTTTATGATGGATGGGGGCCGCCTTGGCCCCGCGGTCCGGGCATTCCGGCATCCCACCCCACCCTCCGCGCTTCCCGGAGACCTGCTGGCTCCCGGCGCGGAGCCGCGGAGCGCAGCGCGGGCGCGCAGCCGGGCCGCTCCGGAGCCGCACGCTCGGCGCTGGCGGCGCGGAGTGAGCGGCGGGGAGGAGGGTCGGCCGGGGAGGCGGAGGGGCCGGCGGCGGGGTGGGGGCAGAGGAGGGGGCAGCGCAGCCATTGGCACGCCGCCCCCGCGCCCCCTCCCCGCCGAGCCGGCTCCGCGGGGGCGCAGCGGGCGCCTCCCTCCATCCCAGCCTCTCGGCGACGAGGCTTTCCCGTTACCTGCCCCGGGATGGGCGGGGGGACGTGCAGAGGGGGCGGACAGGAGCCCCTGGCACCGGAGCCGGGATCTCCACCGAAGCAGGGATGCGGCTGCGCCCGGCAGCCCGACGGCAGCTGTGTCCCCTGGTCCTGGAGTGCCACCGGCTGCACCTGTCCCCTCGCCTTCCGCTGGGCCACCTGCAGCTCGCCCGGTCAGTGCGGGTCCAGCGGGGCGAGCCTCGTGTTCAGGGGGTCCCAGAGAGGAGGGATGGCTCCTGCATGCCTCTCCTGCGCTGGATCCAAGCTCCAAGTACTCCCTGTGCCAGCAGCCCCTGTTTGAGATGTGAAGATGCTGCCTGGTCCTCAGGGAGAAAGGAGCAGTTTTTTGTTCGGGAGCAGCTTGGGATCAGTGTAGCTCAGACTCTGGGCCACTCCTGCAACTCTCCCGTGGTGTTCATACCGTTCCCAGTTAGTAGGCAGGGGAAACTGAGGCATGCCTGTGCTGGAGGAGCTCCTACCCACTGAGCAGGCCCCTAACCAATCCTCCTTGTCTTGGGAAAAACACTTCGTTGCCTGTTCACACTATAACTGGGACAGGGTAGGTGACAGCAGGCTGAGACTCCTCACTCTACACCAGCCCTGTGACCACTTCTAGCCAGACCTGCTTATTGAAAACACGTTTACAGTGTATTTCTGCACACCTGTATCTGTTCGGGGGGATGCTTTTCCTCTCCTTGGCATTTCAGTGTTTGTTGGTGCCACAAATCATCAGATAGACTGGGGAGAGGCACCCTTCAGCCAGGGAAGGCAGCCCTCAGTAGGAATCTGCTGCTCCACCTGTTTTATTCCAATGGAGAGATGCAGAGCACAGCCCTCCTCCTCCTCTTCATCACTCTCTCAGCCTCAGCAGAACTGGGCTCACAAATAATTCTTGGTATAGGCTTAAGATAAGAGGAAAGCAAGATGAGATGATAATGTGTAAGGGTGATGTGATTAAAAGTAACTGTTAATTATTTAAAAGCCCATTTGGCACCAGCCTCTGGGGTAGAATACCACAGGAATGTAGAAAAGAAGGGAGCTCAGGCCTGAGGAGTTCACACCCACAAGCTACAGGTGGCTAAAGCTTGGTTTTGGGGATGTGGGAGGTGGTGAACTGGGAAAAAAAATCTGCTGTATGTGAGACTACAAATACTTGTGTTTGTGTTGTTGGGTCTGCAGGAGCTGAGAATGTAAATTGCAGCATTGAAATTAATCTGTGAGCTACAAGACGTTTTCAAATATCATCAGTTTCACCTGTATATACACAACAACCTGCAAACAGACATGCATGTGGAAGGGCACATAGTCATGGATTAGTTCCAGCACTCTAAAGTTGGTCCGTTTCCCAGCTCAGGCATTAAAATTCAGCCCAAGTGCTGTCTTTAAATTGCTTTGATGCTAGGTGGGTTTCAACCCTGACCTGTCCTGACGGCAAGTGATGGCTGTAACAAGCTGTGGATCAATATTCATAGCGGGTGTCCTGGACTGATAACACTATCCAAGACAATGTTCACTATCGCTGCAGACAGCTGAGATATTGTGCCATTAGTAATGTTGTTTTAAATAACCTGATCCATTTCTGAGTCTATTTAATGAATTTCACAGTTTAGATATTATCTTTAGGGAGAAGCCAGAGGCTATTCCAGAAGCGATGATGCAAATCAATGCTGCCAAGGCTCCTCTGCTTTCCTTAAAACAAAACGGACTGTAATTCCACCACATCTTATACATTCTGGGAGTCGTGCCGTGCTATTGATGGCATTAGCGACGAGAAGATATTTGGGAGAAAACAATGCTCTCCGTAAAGCTGGAACACAGCTGATAACATCTTATCTGCAGTTGTAAAATTCTTTACACGATGACTCAGTGGGGGTTTTTCTTGGTTGTCATATGAACCACAGAATGGGTTCATATAATGCCCCTTCCAATGGGGTTGAAAGGGGGCGTCAAAAATAATCTAATTTCACTCCTCTGCCACGGGTGGTGATGCCACCCACTAGGGCAGGATGCTCCACATCCAGCCTGGCGCTGACGGCTTCCAGGGCCGGGCCAGCAGCACTTCCAGCGCGCTCCGCCGGCTCCGGCGGCGCAGCGGGGCCGGGACTGCATTTCCCGGCGGGGCACGGCGGTGGCGGAGCGGGGCCGGGACTGCATTTCCCGGCGGGACACGGCGGTGGCGCAGCGGGGCCGGGACTGCATTTCCCGGCAGGACACGGCGGTGGCGGAGCGGGGCCGGACTGCATTTCCCGGCAGCCCGGGGCGGCGCGGCCATGGCGGAGCGGGGCCGGGGCTGGGCCCGCGCCGTGCGGGGGCTGCTGCTCGATGTCAGCGGGGTCCTCTACGACAGCGGCGCCGAGGGCGGCGTGCCCATCGCGGGCTCGGCCGAGGCCGTGCGCAGGTGGGTGCGGGCGGCCGGGGGAGCCGAGGAGAGCGGCGTGCCCCGGGTGCGAGTCGGGCCCCGCTGCGCTGTGCGAGCTCCGCACAGGAATCGGGAGGTTTTGGGGGCAGCTGGGTGGTTTTGGGGGTTATTGAAGGGAAGGGAGCCCGCAGGGCTGGTGGGGAGGAGAGTTTGGGGCGGTGCTGCCCGTGGTTCTGTGTTCGCTGGTGTCACTGCACGTGTGGCAGGGGCTGGCAGCGTGTAGGGGATCTGGCGCTGTCGCCTGGTAATCAGATTTTTTTCAGATATTACCCGCACTGATGTCTGTAAATTTATTAGCTCTGCTGTCAAATTAGCTGGAATTTGCAACCCCGCAAGGGAGAATTTCTGTTCTGGGGTTAATGATTGCCCAGCTTGGAAGTGACTCAAAAGCCAAGTGTGGTCCTGGTGAGTTACTCCCAGTGCCCACAGGTAGGGAAATCCTTCGCTTTTAGCTGGGTGATGCTGTCCTGGTAACATGAGCTAAGTAACTTTAACTTAACTAACTTTTATTAATTAGGCTGACTTGCTAGCATGTCCATATTGGCCCTGCTTGACCAGAGGAGCAGGATGGGGCTGGGGAGAGCAGTGGCCCCAGGGACAGCTTTGTTTAAAGTCAGATATTGATTGTCTGCTTGTGAATTTCTGCAAGAGCCTTTTGGCTCTCTGTGATGTTTCATCACCCGCTGTGGAAAATCCTGATCTGTTTCACCTGGCAAGTGCTGGATGGGGCTTGGAGCAGCCTGGGATAGTGGAATGTGTCCTTGTCCGTTTCAGGAGATTGGAACTTCAGTGTTCCTTCCAACACAAACCATTCTGTGCTGCTGCATGTACCCCACTTGCAATGTTTTAAATGTCTAAATTCTGAACCCCTGTGAAACACTGACAGCTCTGCTTGGTGGGCACCTCTGCAGCTTCTGTCCTCTGGGGCCACTCAGCACAGACACACTTGGGACAAGTGCACTGTTGAGCAGGAAAACATGCATGAAGAAATACTGAATTCAATATAATTAATCATACGAGGTTAGTTAAATATGTGCCTAAATGTTGGTGGAACTACCATGGAAAGGCAGAACTGGAGAAAATCCAAATGAAGTGGTAATAACAGAACTAATTTCTGCTTTCTCTCCCCCCCCGCCATAATTATGTCTTTGTTCATATTTCTTGAAACACATGTAGGATGCACAGAAGATGTTATCAGATGGGTCAGAGTTCCCAGTGCTGTCAGAGAGGAATATTTGAAATAAGTTTAAGCCTTATTGAGGTTCCTGGCCAGTTTCTGGCTCACCTGGCCAGGAGAAGCTGCAGGTGCCAGGACAACCAAGAGGACAGCAGCATTCCCAGGGAATTCAGTGAAACAAGGCAGAGGGAGAAGTTGCTTCTATTGAAATCCTGTGGCTCTTTCAGGGGTTTGTGCATGTGCAGAGCACAACCTGGGACAGTCCAGATCATAGCCAAGGCCTCCAGGCACGGCCAAACCAAGCATAAATAACAACATCTGCATAAATACTGTCAGAGATAAGATCATTCCTTTAGAAACCAAGACATGTTCAATATACCTGTGTTGTGGTTCACCAGATGCTTTTGACGTTGTTTTTTTTTGCTCCTAAATTTTAAACTTCACCTTCTGTTGGGTTGCAGGCTCTTATTTAATAACTTTTGTCACTGCATTTGCTGAAACCTTCTGCGTGGAGGCAACTTAAACTGCAGTCTAACTTACAGTAATGTGAGAAATATGTTGATGAAACAACAGTAAAACTCTGGCCTTGGGCTAAATGTAGGAAAATTTTCTCTGGACATCCTGGGAATGTCTAAGCCCTTTCTGCCTGTTAGTCACAGGAAGCCCTTGGCAGCTAATCTGACCTGTCTGCCTGCCTGGAAAGGCTGCAGGGGTCTCTGAGGAGGGTTTGGAGATGCAATCCAGCAAAAGGCTCTGGAATGCTGTGCAGGGAAAGCTGGTCTCATTTGGGCAGGATTTGGTGAGCAGTGCAGAATCAGTGTTCATAGCTGTGGGAACTGGGAACAGCAGAATGGGAAAGTGCCAGGAAGGGTAAAAAAACCCCACCAAAGCACTTTGTTCAGGTCATTCAATGTAGGTGGTGAAGAATAATCATTTTCCTTGGGTAAAGTCAAGTAGCCTTATTTATCTGCCTGTTAGGTTAGTAATTGTTCTGGCTCACACCATTTAAACTCTTTATTGACTCATTATCCTATTGCCAGTTGCTCATTAATATCTGTGTCTGCGTCACAGTACAGCTGGGTGGTTTCAAGCAGATGGATCAAAGCTAAAAGGAGCTCTTTTTAATGAATTCTTTTTTTAATCAATTAAAGAGCCATAATTGCAGATAGTGAGGAACCTTATAACTAATTCAAATTGCTGTGGTCCTCTGCTAAAGCAGCTGTCTGACATCTTTTAGCATGTATATATGTCCAGCAGAAACCTTAAATCCCATTTTGATAACTCAGAGTACAGATAAGGACCCTTACAGCAGAACAGCTGACCTGTTCTTTTCAGACTGTCTTGCTACATCACCTCCCCATTACAGCAATTAACTTAGTGTAACAACATACAGTACATTCCAATAAAAATGATAAGTAAACATGCTAATTTGTCCTTGGTTTCATGTGACTGAAGGTGTCCTGACCTCCTAAAACTACATTTGCTACATTATTTCTCTTGTTTTCAGCTGAATTCTGCTGTGCAGTTATTTGAGTTAGTGTTTGAGAGAGCAGCAGCCTAATTTCTGCCAGCAGAATTTGGCCTGGTTTCTATTTGTGATGGCTGCTTCCCTCTTGTTTGTTTGTTTGTAGCCAACAGTACAGTCAGATGGAGCAGAAACATGGCCAGAGAAGCTGATGGACACTGGAACACCCCGAGCAAGGTGACATTCAGTGCTGTAGAGACCCTCCTGAGCAAGGCATCAATAATTGGTGTAACCCGTGGTGAAACACTAAGTGTAACAGCTGGGAGTGCTTTGTTTATTGCTGATGTACCTGCAGCCCTGATAAATCTCACCTGTGAAATACTGAAGGATTCAGTGTGCACCGAGGAGAACCACAGGAGTGTTTGTTGAGCAGGGCTTGTGTCCTGTGCGCAGGGGATGAGGTGAATCTGGATCCTTGCTACTCGTCCAGACTCAGCCAGGCACCCATATGCCGAAGGGTATTGGCACTCCTGGAGCCAGGAATGCCTCTGAATTCTCCAGGGACTGTTGTTGTTATCTTTAGGTGGAGATATTGCAGCAGTGGATGGCTAAAAAAGCCAGAAGTGGCTCAATAAGATAATTTATCCCTTTAAAACTTTTAAGACATAATGTTTCTTGATTGTTTAACTTGCTGTGGCAAGTTTGTTGTTTTGAAAAAGTTACATAAACCCCACCCACCTCTTCCCAGCTGTTCAGTTCCCTGGCAGATGCTGTGGAGCAGATCAGAAAGCCCATGGGTGAGATCAGAAGGGCCATCGGTGACTTAAAGGCTTCTCCTGGAGCCAGCCCTAACAGAGCCCCAGTGCCGCGCTGTTATTGTCTTAATCGATTTACACAGCATTGACACGAGGTGAGCTAGCTGCTTTTTATCTTGCAAATAGCCAGGAGCTGGTCCCTTACAAGACAGAAGGTGGTTAAACACCCATAAAAGATGCTCAGCCTGTGCTCTGGCATTTGCATTTACAGCTGCGTGCTGATAGTGTGTCCATTAGCATATCCATATGAAAAGCACACAGTAGTTGGAGGTTTACAACATCCTGTTGTTGGGCTGGGATGGTGCATCTGTTAGCACAGCTTTCTGCAGAGCCCTTGAAAAGGGCAGCGGAAATCTGGGGAGCAGGGAGGCTGGGGAGCAGCTGGACACTCCTGTTAAAATAAAATACCTGGAGAGCCTCACAAGGAGAAGATTGTGAGGAGAACAAGCGGAACTGGGACTGTAAAACAATTCAGGGTGTGGGGGTTCAGAGGAGCTGGGAGCTCACAAAGAGCCTTTTGGAAGTGTGTGTGCCACGAGGAGTAGGAAATCTTTGTTGTCACACAGATAACGTGGCTTAGCACAGGCTGTGCAGATATTCAGAGTTCCAAGGCTTGCTGTGCCTTCGGGACATTTCATAGAAAAGCAGTTGTTTCTCCTAGAAAGAAACCTTCCAATAAAGTATACAAACCCTTGTGTAAATATCTGTTAATTTGTGTCTGTACTTCACTCTCTTTGCACTTTCTGCCCAAAGAAACCCAGTGACCCAGATGTCACTGCCTCCTGAAGCAGCAGACACACAACAAATGAAGCATTCTGCATTGTCATGTGGGAACACAGGCTGTTCCCTGGCAGAGCCAGAAGGGGATCCAGGAATTGACTCTCAGCTGCACTCCAGTCTGTAACATTAGCTGTGGTCTCAGTTTTCTGAGAGCAGTGGGTGTTCCTAACCCATATTTACTTTCCTAATCAGCAGTGTCCCTTATTTCTTTATAAAGATTTGTGTCCCTGAAGTTGTGGGTGCTCACCCGCTTTGTGCACAAGTTGCATGAGTGCTTGCATTTTTGGAGTTCACACATCCTTAACACTCAGGGTCTCAGAAACAGAATTCCTTCTTTACAAACGGGTGCTCTTTGTGCACAAAGTGAGGATTCAACCCTGTCAAGGATAACTTGTTTTTGAATGAGTTTTTAATGGAGTAATTAGCAGCTTCATAGAATCATAGAATGGTTTGGGTTGGAAGCATCTTTAAAGATCATGTACCCTCCTTTTTGCACAGAATAAAAGCTATTGGAGTATCATTCACTATGTTGTCCATAAAAATATTTTACTTAATGCAAATATATCGCAGAGCTGCTCATGCTAACTGAATCCTCAAAAATCTGTTTTTTTCCTTGGCAGCTCCCAAAGTGGAGATTTACCAGCTATTTAAGGTCTGCCAGAGTTTACTTATTGAACCACTTGCAGTGTGGTTAAAATCTTTTAGGTGTAATACATTAAGCTGATTTGGTAATCTGCAGTGTTAGATGCATCTTGTTATTGAGCTTAATGGACCAGAGAGATTTTTCTTTTATTCTGCTTTGTGCTTCCTTTCTGCAGATTTCCTTCAGAAACACATGTTACTTTTAGTGAATACTGAATTCTAGATTTCACTGTTGTGGCATATTGCTGCCTACAAATCAATTGTCTTCCCTGCTGTTCAGGAAGGTGGATTATGATTTATGGTGTTGGATAATTTGTGCAGTAATTCTGGTATCCAGCTGTATTCAATGGCCTTTGTAGAGAATTCAGGACTTTGTGTTTGCTTTAGTGTTAAAACTTCCAGGATTTCTTTCTCCTTCTGAAAAATTCTAAATTATCAAAACACCTAAATAAAGGCATTGGTGGGTGTTTAAAGTCTGCTTTGAGCTACAATTTATTGGGGTTTTTTTTCAGTTTTTACTGTCAAACACTGTCTCAAAGTGGTGTTTCCAGAGTCTTTACTCTTAGGACTGTACCCTTGCTTTTATCACCCTTGTCCACCCTTAAGTAACATTCTTGTGGCTCCTTCATGTGTGCCTATTAATCTGCTTTTACTCATGTGCAAAGGTAATGCCCTCCTATTTTTTAATCCCTTTTGCAGCCCCTCCTTTGGATTGCCTCCAAATTATCCCCTTCTATATTTAGAGAGAGGTGAGCCATATGGGGCTGGGGAGGAAATGGCGCTGGGGAGATGGCAGATGTAGAGATGAGTTTCAGGAATGCAGGAGGGACTGGGGCCAAAAAGTGCCACGTGTAAGGATTTGTCAGGGCTACGTGGAGCAGAAAGTTGGATCCCCAGAGAACCAGGGCTTTAATGAGCCTGGCTGTACTCAGGACCCATGACAGGACATCAGGGAAGGGAAACACCAGGAGGTCAGGGGGCAAAAGTGGCATCAGAGATGTGACAGCAAGATTGAAGCAGTTTGGATGTGCTGTGATGGCAGAAATCAGAGGAACGGAAAGTTTTGGGGACTGGGAGAGAGAAGGAAAATCCTGGAGTTTTATCCACAGTCTTCTGATTCCATTGCACCCACCAGGTTAAAAAACACCCGGGAATTCAGTATTTCCATGGAATTGGGAGAAGCTTGTACCATGTAATGATGGGCAAAGGCACTTATGGCCTTCAGGCTTCTGAAATAATGACTTTGCTGGAATGGCAGGAATACAGATTTGCAGAGAAAATACAGCACATTTTTTGACAAAAAGACACTTTTTAAGCAGAGCAAATGTGCTCTGCTCCCACCAGGCATTTCCACAGCTGGACCCCAGAAGGAGCTATTGCTCTGAGCCAGAAAACCCTTTTGGATCCTCAGGTGTGTGTGGTGCTCCCAGGGAGGTTCTCCTGGGAAAAACCTGCAAGATCAGGAGAGGTTTTACCTGGAGCACCACACCCTGGCCCTTGCAGAGGGCACTAACATTAACCCTGCCCAGGTGGGAGGATGGTGTTTCTACACAAGTCCTGCTTTTACTTTGTGGTTTGGTGCTGTTGGTTCCCTGTGTTTGAGACAAGGAATCAGAATGCTGAGAGGTTTACACTGAAGCACACTCATATTTGTCCACTGATGCAGAAGAGTCAAATAGCAAAAGTGCTCAGCATGCTTTCTTTTAAATTTTTCAAAAAAAACCCAAAGCACTCTGAAAAACCAAAAGCAGGATAAAAAGCCCGTTCTGGAAATCTCATGTAGCACATTTCCAAACCCCTTTGAAGTTGATGTTGGACTGTCTCCAAGCTCAGGTTTGTTGCCTGTTCCAGGGTTTTGCTTCCTGCCCCACTGCCCATCTGCACAGGACCTCTGGCTGTGGGCTGGACTTTCCTATTCCCATCTTAGGAAAAACATTCACTGCTAAAGACAGTGGGAAAAGATGGGAAATCTGAAGTTTAGCCTTACACCTCTTCCTTAGCTGCTCCAGCCATGTGCAGGATAATGTCAATTTAAGTTTGATGATTCCCAGTCTGGATTCCAGGAGCATTGCTTTTCCTATGGGTGTCACAACCTTTACATCATCTGAAAGAACAGATTTTGTGTTTTATGTGCCCAAAGGCTGCCCATAAAGGTTGGCAAGGGCAGTTGGCTAAGTCTGCACAAGGTCAGTGAGGATGTCCAATAATTGTCCTAACACTTTACCTGTTATGGAGCAATAATGAGAGTTTTTTTCATTATTTTCGGGTGAGTGAACCTGGCAGATGCTGACAGCCAGCAGATGTGTAAAGTTCGAGGTGATTTGTAAGGGACCTGCTCATCTGACGCGTGGTAATTGCACTGTGGGACATTGTCACTCAGCCCCGTGTCCTGCTCCAGCAGAACGAGGTAAAGGTCAGTTCAAAGAGCTGCTGAGGCTCCAGGGGCAGCTCAGGCTGGAATTAAACCCCTCACATCCACTTCTCCCCTGGGCAGGTGCTCACAGCGTGCCCAGGGGTGGGTGGGTGCCCCAGGTGTAGATTTAGGGATCATTTGGGTGACCAAGTGGTTATTTGGATCTCGAGTGGGCTTAAATCCCTCCTCTGGTAAGGCTGGTGTGGTATCAGTGCTCATCTGCCCACTTTTAATTTGGGGCTTGGAAGTTTGGGGTTTTTTGGTGACTTTCTCCTTCGGTGTCTGTGTGCTGTGGCAGCTCCCTGGCAGAGCAGGCACTGGCAGCAGAGTGACACACAGCTGGAGGGGACAGTGGCCTTTCCATCTGCTCCCTGCTGCCATCTCTGTACTGCCATCCCCTCCAAGAAGGGCTCTGACAAGTTTCTTTTGCCACTGTAGCTGAGTTTGGCATTTGTCACACCCTGAAAGGTCAGGAGTTCCTCTGCCTCGCTCAGGTGAAGCTCCCCCATTCCTGCTCTCGGGCATTAGGAGTGGTGTGAGCAGTGAGGTTGGAAATTGGTGGATTTGGTGAAAAAAGTGGATTTGTCTGATGCTGAACCTGCTGATGGCCCCAAACAGTGAGGGAGAGGCAGCCTTGGGATATCTACAGGTACCTGGGCCACACTGGGTCCCTGCAGCATGGGCAGCAGTGCTGCCTGTCCTCGTGCCCTAATCAGGATCGATTTTCCTGGTGTTTGAGTGGGATCTTTATCACAGCCAGTGTGTGGAAGTCAGCTGAAGGCCTGATTGACTGGGTTTCCTGGGTGTGCCTGTGCTTCTGTAATGGACCTGCTGATAAATCTGTAATACCCTGGAGATCTCGATAAAACTTGTGTCGTGTATTTCATCTCCTGCTGCCTCATTCTTCTGCTCTTGCAGGTACCTAATCCCTTGCTCTTTATCTCATAAGACATCACATTACAAATCTTGTTCTTTATTCTTCTCCTGACATCCCACACTTGCCAGCAGTGGAAGTTGCAGTGCCTTGCCTTGCTTTGCTGGCAGTGTGAGCAGTGGGTCAGTTCAGAGGCTGGAGGTTTCCCTTGAAGCTTTCCAGCCCTGCAGCCTCACTGAGCACAGCATCACACCTGTGAGACACAGACCTTCCAGCCACTTTTAGTCTCTCCACATTCAAAACCTGCCAGGCCAGGGAAACTGAATGAGGGTTTTGCTGTAAACATGATTGGAGGCAGGTTTTCCCCCATGCAGAGCTGTTGGTGAAAGCTCTCCCTGATTATTTAAGCTGTGAGTTAGCAGCTGTTTGCTGGCCTGCAGGCTCTGCTCACCATCCCTGTGCTGAGCATCCAGGATGGATTCAGCGCAGTGTGTGTGACACTGAATGTACAGGTGAGTGTGTCTGTTCTGTGCAGGATTTGGCGGAGTTTACAGGGCTCTTTTCAGAGATGCTAATTAGGAAGGGAAAGGTGACTTCTCACTGGAAAGTTATATTTGTAGAAGTAAGTCTTCTCTAGAGTTTGTGGATTTTTGTTTCATTTAGTGTTCCAGGATATTTTTAAAAGTCCTTTTCATATGTCACCAGAGGACTCCCATTTTTTTTGTCCAGCTTGGCCCAACTCTTTGTAGACCTGATCCTGAGCATTTCCTGAGCTCATTTGTTGGGGTGTTAATTGCTGGTGACCACAAAGGCCTGAAGCAGTCTGGGATGTGTCCAGGCTCCTCCTGCTTTGCTCAGTCCTTTCAGAAGTGTCACTCTGGTTTCCATCCAAAATACTGAGAAAGAAGTGAAGTTTGTAGTACAGGAAAGCTGAATCTGTGTTTTCACTGAGCTGACCTGTAGGGTGCTGGTTTGTCTGTGCAGGTTTGTGGTTGGTGTTGTCCCTGGATTCATTATGTTGACCTTTAGGAAGAGAAAAAGTAGATTCCAATTCAACAAATATCTGCTTCCAGCCAGTTATGAATCATAGGATTTCTTTTCCCTAAGAGTGTGCAGGGAGGCTTTGCATTTAGAGTAATTTTTTTTTACCCGTGGCACACTCTATTGAAGTTTGTTGTGTATCTAAATTACACTGCTTTGCTTTTTAACTCCAGCTGAAACCGTGTCTCAAATAACAGATGTGGAATATTGTCATCCCACTGTCACACCAATTGTTCATTGTTCTGAGAAGGTCACATCATAATTCATTAACAATAATTATTCCCTGGGTGCACCCTGCACTTCTTCACTCAATTGCTTCATTAACTTGAGAGTGAATCTCACATTCAGTGCTCCAATCAATGAAGATATATTTATAATGTACAAGTGGATGCTATTAGTTACAATATATTAACTGCCTAATTTAAAAGAGAAAAGCTATCTTTATGAAGGGCAATTAACCACTAAGTGTAATTGATAATTCACATATCTATGATTAGGAAAGACAAATAATAAGAAAGAAATGAATCACCAGCATTATTAAAGAAGACACTGGTGTGTAGTTTTGATGAGCAGAAGGGGCTCTCTGGGTCAGGACCAGATTTCTAAGAATCCTTTGATGGAAAGTTCATCATAAGATCTGTTGTCTGGAGGTGGCTTTGGTGTTTGCACCAACCAAGTGGGATCATCTTCCCTACAAAATGGGCCCAGCATGTTTTGTTGTCTTGAGAATCCGTGCAGGGACTTCCTTAATAGAAAAGTCCTTTTTTGTTTTAATACAAAGAAGAATCATAATATTTTATAAGAATTTATAAGCCTGGTTCCAGACTTCAGTAAGTATCTGAATCTGCATGTGCTCAGGTCCTCAAAGATAATTTTACACAAATTCACATGAAAACTGACAAAAAGTGGGCATTTTCATGTATTAGAGGAGCTGAGTGAAAGTCCCTTAGGCAAATGTTTCTTTTTTATTAATTGTGGTACATTTTCAGTGCTTCTGATTTTCTGTGGCCACTTTGAAGTACATTGGCTCTCCAAACAGCTGACAGCTCATCCTCGGGGAAGAGGCTTTTTGGGGACATCCACAGCAGGTCCCCATCTTGGGAAACAAAGCTGCTCAGAGGCAGAGGGCTTGCAGGGGATTCACAGAATCACAGAATGGTTTGGGCTGGGGGGGACCATAAAGACCCCGTCCCACCCCTGCCATGGCAGGGACACCTTACACTATCCCAGGGTGCTCCAAGTGCAGCCCAGTCTGGCCTTGGGCACTTCAGGCATGGGGCAACAACACAACTTTTGGAGACTACCAATCCCCAGGAGCCATGTCCTTGGCTCTGGACACTCATGGCCGTGTTTTCTTCCCCTGAGAAGCCAATTACCTGTAAACAATTATTAATGGATCAGTTAAAGTGCCAGATTTTTTGGGATGATCCACCAAGTAACAGCACAGGTGTTTTATGAGAGATTTAATGATAAATAGGACTGGATCCACCCCAGTTTTGATAAAACATCATTGAACTAACTGGTAGCTGCAGTGCCCAGAGTCAGGATTTCAGGTGCACCTGGTCACAGCAGAGGATCCTGTTCATGGTTTGGAATATCAGCTAAACCTTTTCACAGAATCACAGAATGACCAGGTTGGAAGAGACCTTCAAGATCATTGAGGCCAATCCAGCCCCAACACCTCAACTCAACCCTGGCACCCAGTGCCACATCCAGGCTGTGTTAAACACACCCAGGGATGGTGACTGCACCACCTCCCTGGGCAGCCATTCCAGAGCTTTATCACCCTTTCTGTGAAAACATTTCCTGATATCCAACCTGCATTTCCCTTGAGGCTGACACTCTTGTCTCATTTCCTTCATCTAGTTAACCCCTCTGCTGCCTTCCCTCCACAGGATCAAAGCCTCTGGGCTGAAGCTGCAGCTCTGCACCAATGAAACCCAGGCGACCCGGGAGAACTTCGTGCGGAAGCTGCGGGCCATGGGCTTCGACATCTCGGTGGCCCAAGTGACGGCGCCGGCGCCGGCCGCCTGCCGCCTGCTGAGGGAGCGCGGCCTGAGGCCTCACCTGCTGGTGCACGACGGTGGGGCAGCGCTGGGGACGCAGGGAGGGAGGGGGAATGCTCTGCTTTCCTCTCCGTCTCGGGACGGATGAGTAGGTGTGTGAAGGGCGCTGGATTCAGACTGAGATTTATTTATTTTTTCATGTGTTGTTGTGAGTGAAGGGAAGCATGAATCTGGGGATTTGTCGCTTCCATTTGTCGCGTTCAAGGCCTCATGATCTGAAATGGTGACGTGTTGGAACCCTGGATGCTGAGAATTTCAGACTTTCTCTGCTGCCAGGCACTGACTCCCAAGAGAACTCTGCATTGACCTGAGGCCGTGGAGAAGGCTTCCAAAATGGAATGATGGAACTGTGATTGTGGGTGTGGAGTTTGGATAGAAGTGTGTAATACCACAGAGTGGAAAACTTAGGGTTTAAGGTTTTAGAATATAGTAAGATATATAAAGCAAGATGGAGGTTTAGGGTGGAGGCTGGTCCTTCTTCACCTTCTTCTCCATGGGTTTGGGTGGTTTTGTGTAATTGGATAAAAAAGTCCCCATAGCGGGCATAGGTGGTTGGTTATTGGGTTAAAAGTCATTTAGGTGTCATTTCTTAATTGGACAGTTTATCCTTAAAAGGCCTTGTATAAAGAGAGACACACGTCTCCGTTTTTAATTTGTTAGAGTGAAGTGCTGTAGAACTCAGTTTGTGAGGCTGTAACACAGACAAGAACTAATAAACATCTGAGCCCCAACAAGAAATACCATCTTGTGCATTTAATCCTGACCTTAGAAAAAAGAAGCAAAGAATCCACAGTGAGGGATTTGTGATTTTTTGGGTTTTGCCTCCTTCTGTAGACCTTGTCCCTGAATTTGCTGAGATTGATAAGACAAACCCAAACTGTGTGGTTCTTGGAGATGCAGCAGAGAACTTCACCTACGCAAACCTTAACGAGGCTTTCCGACTTCTGATTGGGATGGAGAAGCCTGTTTTGATCTCCCTTGGAAAAGGGTGAGTTAAGCTTTGTTTTTTCCTCAAGTCTCTGCATTTTAAAATTATATCTTTGATGGAGGCCAGAAATCAGTGTGGGCACTCCACTCTCAGTACTAACTTTTCAGTTTTAATCTGTCTGCCTGGGCTGAGAGCCTGATCTGATCAATGAAGAGGACTTGTGGTGCTTCAAGGGAGCCTCAGAGCCTCGTAGGAATCATGGAGAGTTTGGATTTTGATGTGAGTGACCCCCAAGTGAGTGAGCATTTAGTATCTCAGAGATGAGAACTGTTGGTTTAACTGCTGCCTGTAGCCCCATGTTCCTCTCTGAACTGAATATAAATTATTTTTCATAGTGAAGGAAACCCAAAATTTCCCCAGGCCATGCTTAGGTGAAGAGCTGTTGGTGTAGGTTTGTGATGCAGTTTGGTGTTTTTGAAGTGGCAGATCAATTGTTTTGGTAGTTTTAATGTCAGACAGCATTTTTAATTATTCTCTGCCCATTAAGGGTAAATTTTGACCTCTTGTTTTTACGCACAGGAAAAAATAGCCAGGGAGTTTGAATGTTTTCCTGAAAATAATTAATTTAGATGTATTCAGAGATTTTAAACAGGACATTATTAGTTCCTGTGCTGAATAATGACAAACCCCAACAGGAATAACAGGAGTTATTCTTATCTATTGTGTGATACATGGGTTTAAAAGAGACTGTGCATGTTTATCTTGAGGAAAGTGCAGTGACAACTCTGCTCAGTGGTTCAATAGACTGTAATGGGCATGAAAACCCTTCTTAGTTTGTGCGTTATTGATCCAGTTGGGCAGAACTTATCAGTGGGAAGGAGCAGTTAAATTCATTGTGCTGCCTTACCTGACACTCTAATCCTCCAGCAGGGCTGAAAAATCCTTGCTGTTTCTCAGAAGGATAAGGAGAAAATGTTGAGCCAACAGGAAAATGGCTAATGTACATAAAATAATCAAATTTTGTGTTATATAATACCATATTTCAAAATAAAATGTACAATGAACCTCTTCTTAGGAACTGTATTGTCATCAATGTAAAAATGCTTTATACCCTGTGCATGTAAAAGTATTTATTTGGTCATTCATTGATAGAAACAGCTCTTTTTTCTTACTCCTTTGAAATATTACTTTTTGTTAAAAAAAAATAAGGATTTTGGGATATTTAGAGCTCAGTTTTCACCAGGAGCATATTGTATTTTAATGGCTGATCATTGAGGTAATGTGAATACAAGTTCTCTGGTGAATTCTGTGACTCAAAGGAGGAAGATTAGAAATTCTAAGAACTGTTCTCCTGACTGGAGAAGCCTCATGGATGCAAAGGGCCATCCACAAAACCCAGCTGCATTTCTAACCTGCAGCACCAGCCCAGCTGGGTGGGCCTTAGCAAGGTGCCTGCCTTGGGCCAGCAGGTTGCTTTTGGTAGAAGTTTTAGTTCATTCCATAGAAAACAAAAGTGTCAGAGTCACTGAAGCAGAATGCCCTGCTCCTGGAAAGGCAGTGATTTACATTTAGCATCTGTTTTGGGCTGAGAGTGGGAATTGGCTTTGTAATTTCTTCTGTCATGCCACTGTCAGAAAATTAAGCTGTTTACGCCAGACTATGGAAGGTTAATGGCTGTTCTAGCAAAGGTCAAGTGGTCATTTTAAAGGAAGGCTATGCTGAATAATCGAAAATGGCAGAAGGATAAGGCATAAAATCTTAGCTGACTGCTCATCCTGCCTTTTTTCCTGTCATACAGAAAGCTGTCTCTGCTCTGCCCAGAGCTTGGAGGACCTGCATGAATGTGAATTGCTGTTCCAGAAAAGCTCTCTAAAGACACCTTCTAATTCCATGAGCTTCATGGCCATGGGAGCATTTTTAGAAAGAACAAAATGCAGCTTGGAGGGCTTTTAGTCCTGATAAACAGGGTTTCCTGGTGTGTGAGGCTGAGACAGCAGTGCTGGTCCTGTCTGGGGTCTCCTTGCAGACCCACTGAGGAGGGGTCACAGCTGCTGGTTGTGGCCAGCCCTCACCTTTTACCTGCCAGGGCTCTCTGTCACTGTGCAATAATGCACAGTCCATCCTGGCTCAAGCACACTGAAATCCCTTTGAACCAGTGAAGTTGCTCCCAGATGGGCATCTGGGATCCTTTCCCTCAGCATTGCACAGTCCTGAGCCTGTCCTTCCCTTAACTCCTGGTGTTAGACCCAGGCCTGGGATTTTCTGATTACTTGACTTTTTATGCAGCCATATGGACATCTATAAAGGCCCAGAAACAATAAAATGTGGTTTCTTTGTCTTTAACTGCCAGCGTTTTCATTTCATGGGAACTTTATCACTTTCATTTCCAGACGCTACTATAAAGAAACTGATGGGCTGAAACTTGATGTTGGAGCATATATGAAGGCATTAGAGGTATTTTATAGCTGGAATTGTGCTTACTCGCCCTGTGCACCTTGTTAAAAGAGTAACTGGCATAAATATGGGTCATCTGTAATTACTCACCTTGGTGGAGGGAGTTTCCACACATTGAAACTCATTTGCTGCATTCTAAAGATGGGTGGATTAATTTATTTTTTGCCTTTGTTCTTTTCTCTTTTTTTTGGTTTAAATTTGTTTCACTTAAACCATGAACTTTTTCTGTGGTGGTGCCCTTATTGCAAGTGAGGCACTTGAAAGGAGGAGTCAGACAAGAAAAAAGTGGAATATTGTGTGCAAGATACCCAAGAAAACCTGAATGCCCATGTTATCTGTTAGGCTTTTGTCTAGGATCAAGCAAGAAACAATTTTTTTCCAGCATAGTGCTGATACTTAGTTGCAGGAAAATGTAACTTGTAAAATCTGCTTTATCAAATGTAGCTTTTCAAAACCCATATTTGAAACTTGATTTTTCACTTGGATCATTAAAATGATGCCAGGTGATTAAAGAAATCCTTTATATCTTTTAAAGGTTCTCCAGTACTTTTGATAGTTTTATATAAAGGATATTTGTTATGTCTCTAAGAGTGATGCTTCTAACAAAATGAACAGTACTGGAACTGAGTTGCAGGATTACTCAAAGATGGAGAGTTTGAAAGATTTGTACCTTGAGGTGTTTCAAGAGCATTTTCTCTCCTGCCAGAATACTTTAAACACTTATTTTATCCAAATTCTCTGATATTCACTTTCACCTGCTAATCCACTGTGTTATTTAAGGGCAAAAATCAATAATCCCAAAGGTTTTATAACTGGAGTTATGGAGTTGAATAAATCCTTTTCCAATCAGCATTTTTTGTGTTTCTCTCTCTTTTTTTTTTCCCCAGTATGCTTGTGATATCCAGGCTGAGGTGGTGGGGAAACCAGCAAAAAGGTTTTTTGAGTCAGCCCTGGCAGAACTGGGAGTTCCACCAGAGCAGGTAAGGTTGAGGTGACATGCCCAGGGGTTGTGCCATATATCTGTGCCCACTTGTGCTTTTTTCCTGCTTTGCTGTAGCTTTGAAAAGTTACAGAAGAGGCAGAAGGAGAATGTGAGCAGGACTCAATTCCTGGTAGAGGGAAAAGAGGTGCCCTAGTGCCTGGCAGTCTGCTTGGAGACTGGTGGCTGCAGGGTGATGGAATTGATCCCAAAATGTCATTTGTTTCCTGTGCTGTCACACTGACTTTTTTTTTTTTTTTTTTTTTTTTTTTTTTTTTTTAGTAAAAGAAAAAGGCAGAAGTAAAATATTTTATCATTCTGGTGAATAGGATGCACTGACTGACCCCAAAACCCCCCCTCCTGTGTTTCTGGCTTTCCAGAAACATGCTGTGCTTCCTCAGCACAGCCCATTTTCCCCTCTCTGTAGTTGTTCCCAGCTCCTCTTCATTGATTTGTTGTTCTGTCACACAGGACATAAGGATGAGTATGAGAAGCCTCACAAACAGCAGTGAATTACAACACAATAATTCCATCAGGGGGGTTTGGGTGACATTATAAACAACAGGAGTGAAGTTTGGGGTGGCTTGTAGGTCCCTGGAGCCTGGAGATGAAATTATGGCCCTGTAATTCAGCATGTGCTTGGGTTTTGCTTTATTACAGAGTGGGGAGATGGAAAAGACCTAGTGGGCCATCTCATCCATCTCCTTCCCCGTGCAGGAGTGTTCCCTGCTCCACAGTTATTAATGTTTTGTCCACAGTGCTTTTCAGAGAGCCAAACAACTGTCAGTGCCCTGGGGATGGTGTTCAGCCCACTGGGTCTTGGGGGAAGGCAGCTTTTCCTGAGATTTATCAGGATATTTCCCATTTAAACTGCATCTCCTTATTTCTAGTTTTACTCTAGTTAACAACCAAAATAACTTCCTGGACATTTTCTCCATCCAGTTATCTCTAGACTTGTTATCATTGCAGGAGTTGTTTTTTACTAAAACTGTGTTTTAGGTCTGCTGCTTCCCTCCATTCAGTCCCCCTGCTTTTTTCTGTGCTGCCTTCAGTCTGTCCTTGTCTTCCCAGGAGTTAGCTCAGCCTGGACTGTCCCTGGAGCATCCCAGGTGCAGAACTGCTGTCTCTAAATCCTTGCCCAGGACACAAATCAGGCTGGCAGAGCTGGTCCCTCAGGGTGAGCCCTGGAGAGTGGTTCCCATCAGCTTCAGGACTGTTTGTTTGGGGTACAGAAAAGCAGGAATAGTCCCCAGAAAAGATTATTTACTCCTCCTCTGCTGTTTGCCATGTCTGCTGCTCGTGCCTAACTTTGTATTTTGTCAGAGTTTTGGTGGTTTTTTTTTTCATACAGTTTCTAATGTTAAATGCCATCCATCTGTTGTAGTGCTATGTCTAGTTTGTAGGTATAATATTTTATATTTAGAGAGTTGGGAAGTGAAGGGAGTGTGTTCCTAACCAAGGAGGAGTGCAGCAGACACCACTGGATAAAGGCAGCAGTCACTCCATGCTTTCCACCATGGAAAGAATAATCCACACTGCTGGAGTTAGAGCCTGGATCATGATTCACATGTGTGTAGGAGGAACAAATTCCAAACAAGCAAACTGCCTTAATTCTGGTATCTTTTCCTAACTTTTGAGTGCTTGACCTTGTGACTTTAATGTATTTTTGGAGAAGGATTTGCAGGTTGGTTTAGTTTGTGGTACACAGTAATAAAACCTCATTATTTTCAGTTTAAAACCTCAGTATAGTCACTTCAGTAAGTTCCTGTAATGCACTGCATTACATTTTAAACTGCTTCCTGAATGAATTCTGCATTTGTATTGACATGGCAGGGGCTGGTTTTACTTTTCTTTGCTTTTACAAAATGTTTATTCCAATAATTTATTCCACCTGTGGAATGCATTTAATCCATACCATCATTAAACCGTTTTAGATGAGCTGTGCTTTTGAAAACATGCTACAATTTTCTTTCACTTGGCTTTTAATGAAAAATACCTTTTTAATAAAGCTGTCTCACCACAGTAATTTGAGACAGTGGCAATTCTGAAATTCCTCAAGCTGCTTTAATCAATAAAGTTATCACCAGTCATTTCCCTTGATAACTGCTTCTTACTGAGACCCTGACTCTGCCTTCTGCTGCTGAGATGTTTTCAGCCTGCACTTAGAATAAGAGGAACTCCCTAAAGTCCAATTTTCATTTTAACCTTTCCTCAATGGCCTAGAAATAACAGATTGCCAGTATTACTTTAATAGATTGGAAATTTAAACCTCTTAGAGGTAACCAGACCTATCTTACAATTCAGAGCTATGACAAAGAATAACACATCTTAAAGGTTACTGAAATGCCTAATTCATGTGTTTTAAGGCAGCTGTTAACAGTGGATGATTTTTACAGCTTTACAATAAAACCTAAATAATGTTAAGGTTCTGGTAGTTTTATATAATCATAAAAAGTTCTCTCTGTAGCAAATGATCCTGCTTTAATGGGAGTTATGGCAGGTCATGCTGGAGTCCATAAACTACTGGTAGTTAAGCAATTCCCATTCCTGCCACCTGCAAGCCTCAGGTGGGAGTTAGTGGTGCATGAGAGCAGAGAGAGGTCACCCAGGGGTGGCACAGGGGACCTGCTCCTGGGCCAGCATCCCCTCCTTGCCCACCCGCCCAACAGGGCAAGGTCTTCCATCCCAAAATAAACGTGGCCAAGGGAAGTTTGAAGCTTCAGTCCATGTGAAAGCTTAGTGAGAACTGTCTGGCCCTGCACCTTTGGAGTTCTAATTTAGAAACAAAATAAACACTAATGTGGGATCCTGGAGCCTGGGTGAAGGAGAACAGGGAGAAAAGTAAATGTATTGTATTTCTTGTGTAAAGAGATTTAGTACATCGAAGTTTGGTGTATAAGCTTTATTTTCTTATGGTCCTGCACATTTAACTTGATTAAAGTTGTTAAATCTATAGCAAAAAAATCTGTTTAGGCATAAATATGTCTGACTCCAGAAGCATTCTCTGTGCTAAATATTCTGGTGGAGTTAGCACACTGCCTTCTGTGCAAATCTCTGTTTGCATCCTGCATGGGCTCCAGCCTCCAAAATCCCCCATCTGAGGGCTGGCTAAATTCTCATCTTCCTACCTCCTTTAATCCTTACTCTGTAATTCCCTTTCTGGTCAGACATTTTTCTGTGACCCAATACTGAATGCTGAAACTCTGTTTGTGGACCAAACCTACCTGAGGTTCCCACCCCCCACCCCAACAGCATCTCTGAAGATTTATTAATTTTGGCTGCTCAGGGTCTGTGGCACAGGCAGCACCAGTGGCATTGCTTACTGTGGGGATTATATTTTGCCTTTCCACCCCAAATTCCTGGGGGTTGTGTTGATCTCCTCTGTTTTCCCTGCCCCTCTGGGCTGAGCCTGGTGGAACCTTTTGAGAGCAGTGTTTTCCCTCAGCTTTGGCACATGTGCTTTATTTGCTGTGTGTGTGCGACCACACACCACCTCTCACCATCTTAGGGAAATAGAAATTACACCCATCCTCCTTCTTTGAGGATTTGTCTTAAACCCAGAGACTCACTGCATTTTCCCCCTTCTTTTTAGTTAATTTGTAGCCAATCTAAAAAAAAGTAACTTTTGCAGAAGGATTGAACAGATTAACGCTGTGATCTCTGTGTAAAATGTGAACACAAATGGAGATCTTTTAATTCCTGCTTTCAGTGGCTATGTGACCTTTCAGTTTTATATCTTTCTCTCTCTTCTTGCCATATTGCAGTCAGAGAGGAAGTTAAACCCAGGTTTGACAGGTAGAGTTTTTTTTATTTCCCTTGACAGCGCACCTTTTGACCTCTATCTTCTTGCCAATGATTTTTTAAATCCTAAATGATTTTGGAATAATTGCTCCTCCTTTAGTGATTATTGCCCTTCACTGATAGTAAATCTGTGAAATCCCTGGGGGCTGGAGCACGTTTTTGTATGCGTGTGCCACAAGCTGGCCTGGACAGGCATCGCTGCTCAGCTGCAGCTGCACTTCCAGAGCTGCCAGAGTCTTGCAGAAAAACTTCCCTGGATGGGCTACAATACAGCCCTGCTGAGCAGGAGAGGGCTTGGTTAGAGAGGCTGCCCTGCTCTGCCCTTTTTTGTCAGAATAAATTCTTTTTAGGGTTGTTAGGACACAGGACTGAAATTGCCTTTACATCCTGAATGCTGGGATTTGGGCTGAGCGAGGGCATGAGGTGGTGCAGGTCTGTGCCCTCTCACCCTCAGGGAGGTGTTGGAAGGAATTCTGTAAGAAAAAGGAATTATAATCTCTTAAAGCCAGTGGCTGAGTGTGACTGAAGATCCTGGAGCAGCTTGGGGAGAATTGGTAATGGTGCTTGGCTGGGGATTTTTTGATCATTAATGGAAAATTGCTGTTTTGTGTATATACTGAGTTTTGCTCAAACTATAAAATGACATTCCCCCAATCATTTTAAATTAGAATAAACGCAGTAATTTGTAATGCAGGATGATAAGCACTTGAAATTTTGGTGATGTGCTTGTAAACAGAGGAGGATTGGTTGATACAATCTAATCTGATCTAATAAATATCTTTGACAGAGGCAGGAAGGTGCTCTGTGCACTCTTTTTGTCAAACACCAGACAAATCTTAGCACAATCAGTTACTTTTTTGGTAATCCACCCATTTTTGTTTATTAATATTTGCTTTTACTTAAACTGATGGTAACACAAACAGTGCTAGGCCTGTACGTACCGTGTCACACTGTGCAAAATGAATAAATTGCATTTTACAGAGATTTCCCGAATTTCTGTATCAACCTGAGAACAGGTTGGGATCAAGCTCTCAGTGATTACAAGCTTAAGCTTCTGACCAGCCTGTAGAACACCAGATTTAAGAAGTTAAGCTTAATTTAAGCTGCTTGGAGCGTAGCAGGGATGGATTGTTAGGAACAGAGGAGGCCTAACTTCATAAAACTCACCATTTTCTTTCAACTGTGCCCCAAATCCCTTTGATTTCTGTGATTGATTACAAATTGTACAGGTGTGTGCTGAGCCAGTGCACTGCTGGAGGAGCTCTGGCATGAATTTCCCTCAGGGTAGGATGACTTTTAATCAATAACACGACAATATTATCGTGTTTAATTTGTCCATCGGCAGCATTAGACCTCAAATCAAGCTGTTTGTTGTGTCAGGGGAGGGTGACAAATGGCGGAAATGAACTTGTGCTGTATTTCACTGCCCTGACAGGCCATCATGATCGGGGATGACATCGTGAGTGATGTCGGGGGAGCGCAGCAGTGCGGGATGAGAGCGCTGCAGGTGCGGACGGGCAAGTACAGGTCAGTGCTCACCCTGCATCCAGAGCAGAGCCACCACGCCAGGCTTCCTCCATGCCTTTTCCCCACCTTTCCCCTTGCTGTCAGTGCAGCTTTGCATTTGTTGTCTGCCCAAGCACCTCCTTGTGCAGCACAGCTTGGGTGGATGCTGGTATTTTCTTGTAGTAAAACACTGTGTGGAAGTAGCAGGAAGGGGAGGACATCTTTTGAAGAAATGCTTTCTGCTAAATTCCTTCTGTATTTTTTTCATCACAGCACATAGAACTGGTGTATTTCTTGGGGTTTGCTTATTTTTTTCCTGCTGCTGCATGAAAGCGTTGTACTTTTGAAACAAGACATGTCTGAAAGCTGTAGCAGGGTTGGGATTATAAAATTGGCCTGCTGATTCAGCCAGCCTGTGGGTCATTCATCCCTCAGAGCTTTAGGAAGGGCTCCTCCATATGTCTGCCCTTCCCTCCAGACACACATTCAGCACTGAGGTGTCTGAAACATAAGAGCTGCTTCCCCAGCTCTCGCCTTGCCAGAGTTCTGTAGGGTCACTCATGGCTCCAAATGCAAACCCCTCCTTGTGCAGCTGTCCCCATGAGCTGTGACAGCTCTCACTGCGCTGTCACAAGGCCAGCTGTTGAGGGGGGCTCACCCAGAGTGCACCTTGAAACAGGACATGACCCAGTGCTGAGCAGGTTGGGTGTGAGGGCAGCTCAAGGTGACTCCAAATGCAGTGCAGAGATCTGTCCCTCCATTTGGCATTCTGATCCCGACACTCAAAATCTCATTTTAACCATCTCCCCTCACCCTCAACCATGCCTCCTTGAAGTATGGTTCAGCCACACCCTTTGCCCTCTGATGTCATTTGTATTTTCACAGTTTTTCTTCACTTTCAAATCCTGAGACTGTAAAAGAGGGAAGCTGCTTTGGGGAGGGATACAGCGCATGAAAATTATGCTTGCCGTAAACTATCTGAAAAGTTATTCTGCTTGTTTTTAAGTCAGTCTGTTCCTCAATTTTCCTTTTTAGTTTGTGTAAGGTGATAAAATAATACATGTGCCTTAATTCTAATGGACCAGTAAGTGATGGTTTCTAGGAAAAAAATTCAGGTACAAGTGTATTGTGTTTTCTATAATTTTAAGATAGTACATCTGAAAATCAGATATGTATCTCAGTAAAGCTTGGGAAATACCAAAGATTTAAAAAGTAGTTATATATTTTGTGCTTTTGGGATTATTTGTCTGTAATCTTTGTAGTCCCAGGAGCTGGACTTGATGATCCATGCAGGTCCCTTCCAACTCAGGACTTTCTATGGCTCTAATCCCATGAGGTTCCTAATGGAGAAAATAAGGATTCAGTGGTTGATTTTATTCTGATATGAATGGGATCACTTTGCAAATCCACATTTTGTTGCCACACAGATCCAGGTGCCCATGAAGAAGGTATCTTTGCACACAAAGGTGAATTAGGTTTTTGCTGCTGACCAGAACTCTCCTGTTCCTTGCTTTGCCCATCATAAAACGTTCCCCAGGTGATGTTGCATCCACACTGTTCAGGCAGCTGGCACAAACTGTGTACACAAACACATAAATATGTGTCATCATATGCTAGAGAGGCATTTTCTTGTGTCAAGTTTGAGTCATGAATTCACAGCTGACAGGGAATATTTGGCTGTCCTACACGGGGAACAAGGATTGTGTTCCCTGTTTCAGTGTGTGGTTGGTGCTTTCCCAGCCCAGGCACTATTGCAGAGCAGTCAAACACAGATGAGTCTCTCTCAATTCCCTGTGTCCCAGGCCTGCTGTCAGCAGCTGGGAGTAAAATGAAGTAACTCCCGTTTGCCAGGAGAGGTCAGAGGTGTATCTATATTCTTCAGAGTGACTTGTTTAGTATACTTAGAAAATCAAGGCACACAGTGAGGACAGACAGAAAATAAACAAGCAATGGGCAGGATAAAATTTAAAAAAATAAATAAAATGTAATGATTTGGTGGTGAGGTTAGTTTGAAATCTGATATTGAAGATATACAAAGGTCCTGTCTTTGCCTTTAGATTACAGAGTTCTGTGCTGCACCCGAGCACCTCTGGATGGCATCGTTGGCTCGTGCACATCCCTGAGCCACAGCCTGGGGCTTCCCCACCGTCCTGGCTGTTTGTGCAAAAGTCTTGTAAAGCACAGAGCCGTCAGGGTTCTCTGCAGGTGTTGGTGGGATTGCCACAGGTTTCAGCACCACTGAGTGGTTTGGGTTGGAAGGGACCCTGTTGTCCCCCTCCTTCCTCACCCAGAGGATGTCCCCAGCTGGCATTGTCACCTCCAGTGCACAAGGGTGCTGGGGGCAGCTCTCCTGC
This sequence comes from Passer domesticus, assembly GCF_036417665.1. Classification (NCBI taxonomy): domain Eukaryota; kingdom Metazoa; phylum Chordata; class Aves; order Passeriformes; family Passeridae; genus Passer; species Passer domesticus. Next base: position 55,185,750 of record NC_087481.1, read on the forward strand.
TTTCAGGGCTCAGTTTACATGAACATTTTAGGAAAAGGTTCTTCCCCCAGAGGGTGCTGGCACTGCCCAGGCTCCCCAGGGAATGGGCATGGTCCCAAGGCTGCCAGAGCTCCAGGAGGGTTTGGACAAGGCTCCCAGGGACAGGGTGGGATTGTTGGGGTGTCTGTGCAGGGCCAGGAGCTGGACTGATGATCCCTGTGGGACCTTGCAGCTCAGGATACTTTGTGATTCTACACTTCTGTGGTTTTTAAGGTCTGCTGCCCACCCAGGTTATGCAGGGATGTGCCCCCTCCCCAGGCTCTCACCCTCCTGACCTCTGCAAAATCTCTCCACTGTTGGCTGCTCTCAGAATGAGATTTAAATTTGGATTAAACATTCAGTTTTGCACCACCTTGCATGGAGTCCTGCAAGTTGGCTCCTTTGTCTTGCTTCTGTTGGATCTTTCAAGTCAATTAAAATCTGTGCAGCCTATTTCCTTTAATGTGACACACTTTTCCTCCATCTCAAGTGTTGAACTCTTTCTCAGTGGCCAAAGCAGGCATAGATCAGTCCAAGAAATGCTATAAATCCTGTCTGCAGCATGGAATAAAACTTGTGCTGGCACAAATCAGGGCAAAAGTTGGGAAGGTGAGGGGATAAGATTGGTGTGTTGGGTGACCTGACACAGGGTGAGAAGCTGTTGGCCAGGTCTGGCCTTTCCTGGGTGTAAATTCCAGATGCAAAGGGTCAGTCTGGGCTGCAGGTTTCTCCTCTCTGTTTGCCCCATGTCCAGGACAGATCAGGCCATTGCTGCAGGCTCCTGAGGGCTGTGAGATTTGTCAGCATTGGGAAATGTGATGCCAGTTCCAGAATTTCTGTGCACACCTGGCCAACATCTTTCCCATCTGGGGAAGAACATGTTCTTGTCTTCCAGCTCGGGGTATGTGCTAATTCCACTTGCAGCTAATTGGCCTTGACATCAAACCAATGATTCCCACAATAACTATTGATTCTGCAATGCTGTGTAATATCCTCATTCCTTTTTGTAGCCTGCAAGTTAGAGCAGAGAAAAATGACTTTGAGGCTTTTCCAAGTGTCTCCCTGTACCTCTGGAAACAGCTTCCAGGTGCATCAGATCGTAGCTGGGTCTTGGCAGGGGCTAAGAATTGCTTCCCCCCCTCTACTCATTGTGATTTAGAGATTTTGATTTGTAAATAATGAATTTTCCATTACTGGTGTGTTGCAGCAGCTAGAATTGTTCATGGCAGAGGTGCCCACTGCCCCTGCTCACCTGTGAGCTTGCTGTGGAATGTGGCAGTGTGGATTCAGCCCCTCTCAGTGCCCACCTGGGGTTTCCTTCCTTGGGTTAGAGATTTATCTGGTGGCCATGGCTGATGCTGAAATCAGAATCAACATCCCTGAGCTGCCTCGTTGCAGACATCAAGGATTGCCCAGGGATGGAGGCCCCTGAGAGCTGCCAGCTCCTGCCACTGTTCTCCAGAACTGGGTCAGGTTACTTCATGTGTCCCTACTTTTTAATTATCCTCTGAGAATAATTACCCTTTCTTAATAAAGTGGCTTGTGATCTGTTCCTCTTGCCTGATTAAAGAAAACGCACAGATTTTGTAGTAAATTGGCTTGCCAGGAGAGAAATCAAAACGTGACCAAGACAAAAGTTGGGCAGAGAAGTCTTTTAGGCTGACTAAGGATTGGGAAAAACAGGTTCTGTCATTAAATGAAGTTATAAAAGTGTTCTTAAAAAACATTCCACACGTGGATAAATTCAGTGCTGTCACTGTGTAATTCAGTGACACTCATAACAACTTCTGTGAAGAAATAGTCATCGCTTGCTGCTCTGCAGAGAAGGATCATCCCTCCACCCTCCCTTTCCTGCTCCCTGTGTTACCAACCCAGCCAGGATTTTATTTTATGAGTTCTTTCCCATCTGCTGGGTACCAGCAGTGTGTAATGGGAGCGAGCAGGCAGAGGCACTCCCTCTGTGCAGAAACACAACCAGAGGCATTCTTAGGGCCTCACATCCTGATCATTAAGCCTGTTTCAAGTATTAAATGGAAAGAGTTCCAGCCTATGTTTGCACTGTGAAAAGCTGTGTTCTCATTCATGTTGGTTAATGTCTTAGGCAATGTTTATTAAAGCTGGTGTCAGCGAGTTGGTTGTGAGAGCTGATTGCAGGCAGTGCCAAGGCACAGCCTTATCACCCTTCATTGCATGTTCAAGCTATGGTTTGCTCTGTCTGTGAGAGGATCTTCACATGTCTTTATCAAGTTCTTGACCACAGTTTGGTTACCATAATATTTGAATCAGCTTTGCAGAGGAAGCTCAGAGTAAATCCTGCAGTGCCTTAGTGTGCACATCTGATCACAGCCTTCCACCTTCCAGTGTATTCCAGTGTCCAGTCACAGAAATTACTAACTCCTGCATGAATTTAATTATCTTCAGTCTAAAAGAGAAGTGTGAGTTTGAGGGGGGTTTATTAGCAACTAATTTATTTATTGGTAGCATAATAAACCTCAAGGGAGCAGTGTGTGCTCAGGACAGAGCCATGCTGTGTGCTAATGTGCTGCTCTGCAAAAAAACAGCCTGAATATCAGAAAAGAGATCAATCTGCAATGAGAGTAGGAGAAATAAAGGAGGAATGAATCAGGTGAGTGAGGAAAAGCAATATTACTCAGGACCTGACAGTTCTGCTCTCTGCCTGTCCCATGACAGACACTGCAGTCAACTCTCATCTGCAGCCCTTGGGAAGGGAGGCAGTGTGCACTTTGCAAAGCAGCCTGGCACTGACCACATCAGCTGCAATTTTGCTTCCCCTCTTGCCTCACATCCTCCCAGCTCATGCAGCAGCAGAGACAGCTCAGGTTTCCATTTCTCCTCTTCTGAAGCTGATAAAGGGCTGCAAGAGGAGGAGCTGGTGCCAGTTTCTGCTACCTGAAGCCAGAGGCAGCAGGACTGGTGGGGCACGTGGCTCAGCTGGTCTTGATGTATGGGACTAAACCACTTCCAGCCCTCTCTGACAGCATCCAAAGCTAATGGCCTTTCTTCTTTCATTCCCTTTTGCTCTGGTGCCTGGATGTCTTGGCAGGACGTGCTCTTCCAGCCTGGGCTGGCAGCCACCCTGTCCTGCCTGAGCAACACCAGAGCCCTTGGCAGCTGCCTCTCCAAAGTGTGTTCCTCTCCCTCCTGCCTGCAGATACACAGTTCCTGAGCTCAGCTGGTGCTGGTGGCAGCTCAGGGAATTTTCCAGGGCTTCCACAGGCTGTGTTCATCTGCACAGCACCAGCAGCCGTGTCCTGAGCAGCGCAGCCCAGGGGATGGTCCTTGCTTATCTTTGTCCCTATTTTTATCCCTTTTCTCAGCACCTGCACAAGGCTGCAGTGGAACTTTCCCCAGTGAAGTTCTCAACACTTGTCCCTTGCAGAGCACTGAGCTGCATCAGCTTGTCCAGCCTTTGACAGCATTGGTGAATTCCATACCGATGGAAAACCACTTTATTTCTGTGAAAATGCAGATGAGAGTGCTGAAATGTGCTGTAGAAAGGGCACAGCTGGGACAGCTGCACAATTTGGGTTTCACTAGAGATTTCCTTTTTTTTAAGCACAGGTTCCTCCTCTCTGCCTGTCTTTTTCCTGTGGCTAAATATCCTCCAGGCTCCTTGGTGCTGCATGGAGTCCTCCCATCCTGCTCTGATTGATAAAACCAAGGCAGAGCATTGTTTTCAAAGGCAGAGAGAAGCAAATAAGAGAGAGACAGGCCAAGTCAGCTGCTGATGTAACTCCCTTGAAGCAAATGGTTCAATATCTGAAGTTTAATCTGGCCTGGGCCCTTGCTTGTGCTGTAAACATGCTCAGGAGCAGCAGTGCCAGAACAGTGCCTTGTGCTGGCACCCTGCAAGCACAGAACACCTGAGCATTCCTGTGTTAATGCTGCTCTGTGTGCCCACGGATGCTGGAGAGTCCCTGGAGTCTTAGCCAGTGTTTTTTTTATTTTTTTTTCTCTATGAGTGGGTTGAGCCAACAAACCCAGAGTGGCTGCCTTCCACCCCTGGAAGTGTCCAGGGCCAGGCTGGACAGGGCTTGGAGCAACCTGGGATAGTGGAAGGTGTCCCAGGAGGTGGAACTGGATGGGCTTTAAGGTCCCTTCCAACCCAAACCAATCAGTTCTGTGGTTCCAGCAGCTGCAGAGGGGGTGCAGACAGGTTTTGTTGGGGTGCAGGGGACAGGGGCTGCCAGCCAGGAAAGGGAACAGCCCCAAGACACAGGAACTGCTGCCCTCCAGCAGCCTCTGCTGGGCTGGCTTTCACCCCTTTGGGAGGGCAGTGGGACTCACAGAGCTAAAAACAAAGCACCCAGCATTGGGTCTGCTGCAGCTGGCATGTGTGAGTGCTGTGTGCTGCAGCAGGAGCTCCAGGGCAGTGTGGGAGCAGGGCTTGGGGTGCAGGGCAGCCCTGCACGTGCTCCTGGCTGGCTGCAGACAGCCTGCAGCTGGCCTGGGACGTGACTCACATTCACACTTTGCCCCAAAACCATCCCAGTTGTCACTGGTCTGTGGTTTCCAGTGGCTGTCAGCAGTGGGTATGGTCCCACCTCAGCCCTGCTGCGATGAGCTCATTCAGCACACGGGGCTGCTGCTGCTGCCTGGGGTCTGCATCCTGCTGGGCCTTTGAGCTGCAGCCAGAAGCCTGGGCACACACAGGGCTGTGTGTCTGGGAGGAGCAGAGGAAGAGCAGGCTGCCCTTTGGCTGGATCTGCAGCTCATCTCAAAGGCTCTTCCTTACTTCACTGCTTGCTGTACACAGCACATCACTTGCTGAAGTGGCCAAGGCACAACGCAGGCATTGCCTGATCAGGTGTTGCAATTAAGGAAATTAGTGCAGTGAGTCTGATGAGGGGCAGCTGGGGGGCTCAGCCTGGGGAAAGGGAAGCTCAGGGGGGACTTTCTTACTCTGTAACTGCTTGGAAGGAGGGTGCAGCCAGGTGAGCGTCAGTCTCTTCTCTTAGGTAACAACAGGACAAGAGGAAATTACCTCAGCTGGATTGGATATTGGGGAGAACTTCTTCACAAAAAGGTTTGTCCAGCCCTGGCACAGCTGCTCAGGGAGTGGTGCAGTCCCTGTCCCTGGAGGGGTTTAAAAGCCATGTGGATGTGGCCCCTGGGGACGTGGGCCAGTGGCAGTGACAGGAATTTGGGGGTGATGGGGCTGTCAGAGCCAGGTGGGTGCATGGGAGCTCCCAGGCTGCAGCCACAGGGCCTTCTCCATCCCCACTCCCAGTGCAGGCTGGGGGACACATCTCTCACTGGGAATTTCCAGAGGGCTCTGTGGGGCAGGACACAGCCAGCAGACTCGTGGAATAACAAGAACTGTCCAGCTCAGCTGTTGGCTGCACAACAGAGTCCAGGCCTAAAAATAGGAGGATGTCTGACCCCAAAGTGAAGGATTTTCACTTGAAACCCAGCCTGGCACCCACCCAGGGTGACATCATCCAGAGGGGAAGTTGGAAAAGCTTCCAGACTCGTTGCTTTCCATGGAGAAGTGCTAAATGCATGTGTCAGCAGATCATCAAGCAGCACTTTTGCTGTGGCCATGAATCAGGGGAGAGGGGGAATGGGGAAGGAAGGACCTGAAGGGGGAGGAACAGGATTGGAGCTGCACGTTGGAAAGGGGTTTTGGGAGTATTGGCTGTGTATAACTCCAGGCTAGATGATAAAGTCCATTCAGGCTGAGTCTGTCCTCTGAAGATGACATTTTTCTTTCCTTTGAAGTGTGCTCAAAGTTACTGTGCTGCTCTCAAGGTTCTGGCTGTGAGCCCACCCAGTGGCCTGTGGTGCTATTGGCCACAGCTGTGCATGATTTGGATTTGCAAGTGCATGGATACTGCTGGAGGTGGCCATGGAAGCACCTGAGGTGGCCAGGTGCTGACTGACTCCCTGCCTTTGGGCTCTCTGATACTTGAAGCAGCTTTTCCCAGGCTAACCTTCAGGGATTTGATCCAGCCCTGTGCTCACGTGGCGTGGGTGACCTTGCTGTTGTTGTTCTGTGCTCAAACACAGTTCCTCATGCTTCTGTGCTAAGCTGCTTTTTCTTCTGTGAAGTGACAGTGTTTATAAAGTGTGGTGGCAGCTTTCCTCTGGAACTTGATGTCTTTTCCCTCTGGATGCTGCCAGGCAGCTCCTGTGCTCACCCTCTAACGAGGACACCTTTCCCTCAGTGCTGATGAGCACACGCTGGCATTTGTAGCTCTTTTCAGATGATGAAAGCTGAGTGTGATATGGGGAGAATCCTCTATCTGTTTTCCTTCTGCCTTTTAAATTCTCATTATGTATTTATAATGCTGTTACAGCAAGGATGCCTGGAGCACAACCATGGGCACTGTTTGGTCTCTGGGTCCCCAGTGAAGCTGAAAAAGCTGCTGTTGCTGTGTAAACACCATGTCAAGAGCTGATTTCATGTGTGCTGCTGGGCATTTTCACCCAACTCTGATAATGAAAATAGGGAAGGAGCTTTACCATGTCAACGTAGACATCTGATAAGAAACCAATTTATTGAGTAGAGACTGAGAATAAGTTTCAGACATGCCAGCCCTTCCTTCTTGGGGTTTTAGCACTTCTAGATCATCATAGCAGTGAAACTGGTTGTGTGCTGGGAAATGACGTGGCTGTGGTTGCAGAGCTGCTGCCCTGGCATTGCTGAGCCTGGGGCAGGCAGATGATGGCCCAGGCAGGGTCAGGAATTTACTTCCATGCCAGCATCAAACACATGGCCCAGACAGGAGCTTGACCAGTTTTCCCATGGTTTACCCTTTTTCTGCATGAAAGCTTCAAGCCTGCCTGACCCAGGGATGAATCTCTGCTGGCAGCCAGACTGTGAAACCTTTTAGCTTTTGATCCCTGGCACTCTTCATGAGGTACAGCCCAACTGGAGCAGCTGGGTGAGTGGCAGGGGCCTAAACCTGAGCAGCTGGGCTAAATCTGGCACTCCAGGAGTGAATGGCAGCTCCAGCACAGACCCTTCATTGCAGTGAGCATTAGTGGAGCTGACAGACGTGAGAGTGAGCACACGCTGGACGAGCCAGCTCTCGTTCTTGCAGACGGAGCACTTTTATTTTTCCTTGCTGGTTGAGATGTTCTAGCAAACACTCGACTTCCTTGTCATCCTTAAACTATGTGGAGAGGTGGGGAGTTGCCTTTTACCCAAGCAAATGGACTTCTGCTTTGAAAAGTCCCTTCCTGCAGTTTTTGGCATGACTGATCACTCTGTTCTCAGCAGCCCCTGAGCTTTGTGATACAGTAGTTTTGTACAAAGCTGTGTTTTTCTGTGCATAAGCTTTTAGAGTTCTTTGAAAACACATCCCTGGATGTCTGTGCTGTGGTTTTAAGGGAGAGTTGGAGATGGGCCTTGCTTGGGAGGAGGGAGTGGGTTCTGGACTGTGAGAGACAGTGGCCAGAGGCGCTGGCAGACACACGGTGCTGGCCAGCGCTGCTGCACGTAGCACAAGTTGTCAAATCACATTCAGATAAAAATACTGCATATTAAAAGACCATTACAGCATGAATTGAGCCATATTGTGCATTTACTCTGCGGAGCAGTGCTTGATGAAACACTTGCATCCCCTTCCCTATGCTGAATCCTCATTTTCCCATTGCACACTTGGGGAGGGACTCACAGAACAACACCTTCCCCTCTCCAGTCATCTCTGTTTTTCTGCCATGTCTTTCTGGTCGTTAAATACGAACATTAATGCTTTTGTTTCTGGAGCAGAGCTTTGCAATCCTTCCCTGTGCACACAGGGCCAAGAGGCACAGCTCAGGGCTGGCACTGGCCACAGGGCTGTGTGCTCACGTGCTGGGTTTGAAAGGACTCGAGCGTTTTGTGCAAACATATGTTGGAAATGCCACTCGTGACCGCCCCAGGGGCATCGTGTGGGCTCAGCCCTGCTGCAGATGGACTCCCAGCTGGCCCTGGGCAGGCACTCAGAAAATCCCAGTGCCCTGAGGAAAGCCTGGGAATCACAGAGGAGCAGTGTGGCAGAGGGAGAATCCGCTCCTCTGCGGAGCAGCACTGACTTTTGTCATCACCAAAGCATCTCTGCCTCCCTCCATCAGGCATCAGTGACCAGTCAGAGGGGCTGCTCTCCTCTGGGGGCTCCCAGAGGCTCTGCTGAGGTGGCTCTTCCCCATGTCCTGGCTCCTGGGAGAGGAGTGAGAGGACAGGTTTTGGCTGAGGATGTGGAGGCCGGCTCCTGTTCATACAAATTGGGTACAAAGACCTCAGTGGAAAGGGGGGTAAAAAATACCCTGTCTGCATTTCAATCAGCCTAATTAAAGTGGCTTTTTGCAGGGGCTGGCAGGCCCAAAGTGATTTGTGCAATTAGTGCCTTTTGTGTTTGTCTGGTGGGGCTTTTTCTTACCTCACTCATTTACGGGACCATCACCTATGTGTAATGTGGTTTTTAGGTTAGAAATAAGGGGCTGGATCCTCAGCTGCTCCAAGGAGTGGAGTAAATGGGGAGAGTGCTGCTGATTTACACCTGTGCTGCTCTGGATGCCTGGAAATAGCTTAGCAAGTGTAAAAGGGGGAGAAAAAAAGGTTTCTCCATCCATCTGGAACACATTGCATCCATCAGGGGAAGGAGAGGCATTTGTGAGAGTGAACGCTTCATTTATCAGTGCATGAGCTATTGAAAAGCCTGGATGTAGCTGGGATAATTATAACCCAGATTAGTCTTCTTGGAATGGAAAAGTAACGACAGTCCTAATTTTACCAAATCCTCTGAAATTTATTGCCTATTTGTTTAACACCCCAGACCCTTTCCTACAGCAGGGGATCTGAGAGATTTATGGAGGTGCACTTTGGTAATCTGAATACTTGGGAGTTCATCTGCCTGGGCTGCTCTGGTTATTTTCACTGTCACCACTTGGAGGCCGTGGGAACTGGGGATGCAGATGGGAGCACAGGGGAGGCACAGGCCAAACATCAGCTGGAGACACTCAAAATATTCTCCTTCCCTGGGCTCTGCAGGTGAGGAGGACCTGGCCAGCTTCAGCTCTGGGTGGGGGGCAAACAAAGCTCCTTCCTTCCCCTCTTCAGGACCTGCCCATTTTTCTTTCACGAATATTTAGGGGTTTTTTCCCCTCCATGTTTCCCCCATTCCTGGAAATGCCCAAGGCCAGGATGAATGGGGTTTGGAGCACCTAGTGGAAGGTGTCCCTGCTGGTGTCTGGGATTGGAACTGGATGGATTTTAAGGTCCTTTCCAGTCCAAACCATTCCATGATTCTCTGTAAGGAGAGGCAAGATGTATTCAGAATTCCCCATGCAGGGAAGGTCAGAGTATCCAATATTTGGAGTTATTTGGAGAGCTGACTGCAGTTACCCTGTGCCAAGCTGTCAAAACTGGAAGCCTCTGCTAGATGCAGGAAAAAGGAAAGGAAAGGAAAGGAAAGGAAAGGAAAGGAAAGGAAAGGAAAGGAAAGGAAAGGAAAGGAAAGGAAAGGAAAGGAAAGGAAAGGAAAGGAAAGGAAAGGAAAGGAAAGGAAAGGAAAGGAAAGGAAAGGAAAGGAAAGGAAAGGAAAGGAAAGGAAGAAGGAAAGGAAGAAGGAAAAGGCTCTGCATTATTATCCAGCCTTGCTAAGGTTTAAATGTTTATATGGCAATCTCCACTGAACACAGCCTGCCCCTGAGGGTTCTGAGAAGAGCCTGGCTTTTCCTGGGAAGCATTGCCTGGGAGGGGTCCCCACACCATCCAACAGGGAACAGCTCAGCCACCAGCAAGGGGTCCCTCCTCAGCAATGCCACCCTGTGCAGGACGTGGTCTGGGAAGCAGGGCAGAAGGGCACAATGCCAGCAGCAGAGAGGGAAGGTTTTGACTTTCCTGGTTTGCCCAGAGCCACACAGAGATGACTTCTGCTCAGGGGCAGGCTGTGTTCACCCTCCTGACTTCACCTGGGGAGTGGGAAAGGTGCAGGGAGGTGTTTGGGGGAAGAGCAAACCCAGCCAGTGCTGGTGGGGAGGAATCTGGGGCTGGAATTGAGTGAAACCCACACACACAGAGCTAGGTAGGTTTTACCCAAGAGAGCAGCACTCAAGGAAAAACAGACAGAAAAAGCTGTGGTGCTTGTTCCAGCTCACATGCAGCCGTGTTTTCCAAAGGGAGAATTCCACACAAACCCCATCCCTCAGCCCCCTCCCAGAGCATCTCACCCTGACAGCATAACAGCCTCCCTCATCCCAGGTGGCCATCCTCGGGAAAGGGGCTGATTGCCAAGTAAATCCAGGAGCTGCTGCCTTTATGGAACCTCCTAGAGGATTGACAAGGCAGTAAAACAACAGTTTTTCTATAGCAATTGCTCCGTGGAGAATTTGGTCAGAGCGCTGCCTTGCAAATGTACAGAACAGCCTGCCTGTAGAAATCCTTGAGAGTGTGATAGGATTTAATCAATCCCATTTGTTTGGATGGAGAGGCAGCCCAGATCTCCGTGGCAGATGCCCAGGAAATGCTGGAGGCAACAAAACCTGTTAAACAGGGCTATGTGTGGCCCTGTGAACAGAATATACTGAATTTGCCTCTTTTTTTGACTCAGTCAACCCCTCCCCTTATTACACCTCAGGTGTGTCCAGTCTTCACTCATCCTGTCATTTTCCTCATTTTTTTCCCTTCTCCATCTCTTTGCCTCAGACTCCTGGTTTTATTTATTTGTTTCTTTATTTATAAAATGTGCCTTGATTCCCTCATGTGCTTGTGCTGGGAGGCCACAAGAGGCAGCTGGAGGTGGTGTTGGGCAGCCCTGCTCACTGTGGGACACAGGATGAATGTGCTGGGGGTCCTGCTGGCTTCCCAGGGGTGCTGTGCTCTGTGCTGTCCCTTCAGGAGAACGTGGCATGCTGCAGAATGAGCCCCACCAGCACTGGGCTGTGCACGTGGGCCCTGTCCTTGGGGTTGCACACAGATCCCAAATGTGATCTTAATGATCTGTGCTGTTTTAGAGAGCTTTTATTTCTAGATAAGCGACTTTCTCAGGCTTGTTTTTCATTCCCTTTGAAAACTCTTGGTTCTGCTGCTTGTCCAAGCTGTGCACAAGCAATAAATAGTGATGAAGAAGAACCTATTGGCACAGCAGTGCAGGGGCCAGCTGGCTGGACTGTGTATTTACTGGGCTGGAGATACTGACAGCATGGAATTATGAAGATCTGCTGTTAGTTTAAGCTTCTCCTCTATCTGGTTTGCCCAGCTGTCCTTTCAAATGACAGGGAAGTTTCATGTAGTTGCAGGAGAAAAGTTTGTTCTTGTGGTTTATCCAAATTTCCCATTTGCTCACTGAGCACACGCTGTCTGCCACCACCTTTACTCCTTCCCCATGGCAGCCAGTGCTTTCCCTCCCTTTGTCTGCTGCATCTTTTGTCCAGCAGAATGGAAGAGGAGCCCTCCAAAGGCCCAGCAGTGTTGTAAAGCCACAGGAGGGCTCAGCACGGGGCTGGCACTCCCTGGAGCTGCCAGGCTGGTGGAGGAGCCAGGCCACGTGGCTGTCACTATGTTGTCAAGCTTGTTTTGGGAGGTAGTGTGGGAGAAATGTCCTTTATCCTGGGATTGCTGGGTCTGCCATCCAAGGGGACACTCGTCAGCAATTTCCTATCTGCAAATCATAATTACTGGGACAGGGAGAAAAACAACCCTGGGCCAGTCTTCGTCTTACCTGCTGTGGTTCTTAAAGAAAAAACTCCTGTAAATAGTCACCCCAGGAAAGGAAATAAGGCGTTTAACATCTTCCTAAAATAGCTAGGACTCAAAAAGCACCCAAGTGTTGTGTCTTTGTCCTGCATGAAGCAAAATCTGGTGATTTTGGTTCTGTTGGAGGGGAAGCAGCAGTGAGGTAAGTGAGATAAGCAGAGATCTGAGCCTTGCTTTTCCTGTCATGAGCTGGTCTGCTGCTCTGGAAGGCTCATGGGGGAGGAGGAAGACTTTGGTGGTGCTGTGCAGTGACTTGGTGAAGATTGGCCCACCCTCATGGGAAATTCCCAGGGATTTCTGACACACCATCCAAATCTTGCTTCTCCTGCTGTTTACAGGCAGCAGCCCAGCCTCTGTGGTTTCAGCCTGGTACCTGCATCTAGATGGAAATAAAGGAAGCTCTTCCTTTTTTAAGGAGCTGCTGTGTCCCTCCTCTCCACTCCTAGGAGAGCCATTACCTCCTGCAGATCCAGCCTTACAGCATTCCTTGGGCTCTGCCTCCCTGCCAGTTTTCCTGGACATCTGTGGGCTCAGCACCCCTGGTGTGGAAATCCTCTGAAATCTTCTGCTGCTGGATGCCCCAGTGCCCCCCTGGCCCTGCAGAGCATCACTCTGGCCTGGCAGCCTTTCCAAGCCTGCATCCCACTTCAGCATCCATCTCACATGGGAACAAGCCCTCATTTTGTGTTCTCAGCAGGTCCCGGGCCCTGGAGCCACCATTCCAGCAGATGGCATCAAAGACAGCTCCTTCCTCTGCTGCATCCAGGGCTGTTTTCCCACAGTTCCACTCCCCACAGTCCCATTTCCCAGCAGCTCTGGAGCAGATATTCCTGTAAGAAAAGCAAGCTCCTTATGAAAAGCAACCTGTGCATTTTTTTATTTTTTTTTTTTTTGCCTCACTGTTAAGTGACATGTCCCATGTCACACACCAGCGTGGTGCCCAGTTCTCCACCCAGCTGTAGGGACTGGGGGCTTTTGGCTCACCTTTGGCCATTCAGCCACAATCTGACCTGAAAAATGCACTGAAAAGTTAATTATAGACCTTCAGGTGCAGGTTTTGATATCTGAATTTAGTTTACTTTATATTAATACATGTAATATTTGCATACACAGTGTGCTGCATAGTGGGGAGATTAAATCTTCCTTTCTCTTTATTTATTTATAAACTGTGAAGAGACCTCATAGTTGCTGGAGGTCGCTGATCTACCAGACATGAAGAAATCCCTCTTCTTGACTCCAGCCTGTAGGATTTCCCATGACCAGCAGGTCTAGCACACTGCCAGACTTCAGCTGACACATCACACTGAAAATCCAATCACTGCCACATCACATCTTTAAAACCTCATCACTGACTCACCATTATTTCTGATCTCTCTGGGAGTATTCCAAAATCAGGCTCCCTGCATTAGAAGGAGGTCAGGATAGTGAGTGAGTGCAGGAAGAGGGAACAAAAGTGTAGTTTTTACTTCTAAACTTCAGACCCCTGTGACTTTTAAATGTAATGATGGTGACATACCCTGCCCTTGGGAAGTGTGTTCCAGCTGCCTCCCAGTGCTTGCATTAGCCAGTAGACTTAGGAGGATTTTATGGATCTATTTTCAATTAAAAGGAAAGAGCTGGATTTCTTCCCACTGGGTTTGTCTTCTGCTCTACTTGTAAGTTCAAAAAGAAAAAAAATACCTTTCCTTCTTTACCAGGCCATAGATACCACATATCCTTTGGGCTGTACTCTTCAGTCTTCACCTGCTCAAGGTGACTTTGGCTTCTTCAGGCTGGGCTAGGCAGGATTTGGGCTGTGGGGTGAGGTTTGAGGCAGGCAGAGCACGGCAGGCACATGGCAGTGTCCATGGCTGGAAAATCTGTGGAATTGCAGCGTGGTTGGTCTGTGCCAGGCAGATTTTTTATATACTCTGTGCTCAGAGCAAGCCTACTGCAAAAACCTCATGTAACAGAGATGTGACACAGAGCTCTGCTGGAGCTCCAGGAGCAAAGCAGATCTGCATAATGCATTTGTTTAATGGATTAAAAACAGGATTAAGCCCTCCCGAGGGCTCTGAGGTGGCAAACAGAAGGCTCAGCTGGGCCAGTGGATGCTCCTGTGGCATGGTCCCACTGCAGTGCTGAGGGAGGTGTGGCACTGGTGGCACCTTCCCGTGGGTGCTGGAGCCTTGGTGCTCCCTGAGGCTGCCAGGGGCTCTCAGGCTGGTGCCCACCAGGGCCAGCTGGGAGCCTCCAGGTGGGAACAGCATCCTCCAGGTGGGAACAGCATCTTCCAGGGTGGGCAGTCCATCGGTGCTGCTCCTGGAGCATCCCCTCTGCTGAGTGCTGAGGGAGGGAGTCATTGCAGATTCAGCACGTAGCTTTTCAAGCACAAACTTAGCCCAGTTTCAGGCACAAACTTAGCCCAGAATGCTGGCAAATTTTCCAACACCAGCAGCTGAATCCCTTTCCCAGGGTGAAGCTGGACTGTGTTTTCCAGGTGGGATGTACCACTGTGCTGCCCAGTGCCAGGGAAAAGGTTCCTTCCCAGGAAAATGATGAAAGGTGGCAGTCACTTTGTTACTGATTATCCTGTGCCCTGGGAATGAGTGAGCAGAGCCTGAGGAACAGGTGTTGTGGGGAGAGGGGGATTAAGGGAATGAAGCTGAAAGAAAAGCAGCTGATGCTCTGCAGGAAGGGATCACAGTGCCTGGGGCCATTCAGGTGTTCTGGTTACAAGGGCTGGGAAGCTGGGAAGAGTGAAAGGGGAGCTAGGAGGGACCTCTCCAAGTGACATTTAGAGATTTATCAGGCACCTGAAGTCTACAAAAATACAATATTATTAATTTTGCTGGGAAGGGACAGGTGGGTGTGCTCTCAGAATGCTGCTGTGCATGGCAAACTCTGTCCCAACATATTCCTCCTCATTTGCAGTTTCAGGAAGGTTTTACACAATAAAACACCTCTCTCAGCAATACCTGGGGACTTCAGGGATCAGTCCACAGCCCTTGGCTCTCACATGCAGTCCCAGGAGACAGGGAGGGTTTGGCTTTGCCTGCACTGAGGAATGAAGGAATAAATAATTAATTCTTCCTGCCCTGTGGAATTCACCATTTATAGTCCTGCAACAAAATCCTGCATTCTGCTTTTCAGAGAGCTGGGGACAGGGACAGGGGGATCCTTTACCATCCCTGTTGTGGGGAGCCTTGTCCCAAACATGGGGCAAGGTCTGATGGGAGAAGATAAAAGCAGCCTGTGCTCTGCAAAAACCACATGGAAGTTGTCCAACAGCAGCTCCAATTTGACTTTTCCTTTGCTAGTTTCCTCATTGTTCCCACATACATACATACATACATACATACATACATATATATATATGTATCCTGAGCTTCACAGATTTGACCATTGGTTTTGGGGAAGTCTGGAACATTCATCTCCTTGTTTCAGCAAAGGAGATGAATGTTCCAGACTGGAACATTCCTGGCTGGAATGCTGGGCATTGAGAAGATGCTGTTTTCAGGCTGATTTGAGCAATCTCCTTGACATTTCAGATTTTGCAGAGATTTACAGGGAGGTTTCTCTGTAGCTGTGCCAGAGAGGGGCAGTGATGACTCAGAGCCAGCTGGTTCTGATGGGGTGTCAGGAGCACAAGGACGTGTGGGGACAGAGCCCAGGCACAGAGAAGGCCAGAACAACCTGTCAGCAGATGTGGGGGGCTGACCTGGCCCTGCAGCTCCAATTTCCACCAAACACCACCACGAAACTGGCCAGGGCTGACTGTGCCATCCTGGGCTGCCTGGGGAATGATGGGTGGCACTGTGGGATTTGGGGTTTTGGGGCCAGCTGCTGCCTCTAAGCAACTCTACAAACTGAGTTTAGCTGGTCATGGGTTAGGGACACAAAATACAGAGCTTGAGATGATTGTTCCTCTCTCCCCTCATCGCCTGCTGTGAAGGACAGGCACACAGTTAAAAGTTTTCTGTAAATGCTAATTAAAATGGACTTAGCTAATGACTGATTGGCCCTTTGATTGCATTAAGATTCTCAGTGTAATGAACTTAACTGAAGTATGGATTACAATCTTGTTCTAATTAAAACAAAAACGTGTAACACATATTAGCACATATCAGAAAGAGTTTTAATTGCTGTTTGGGATCAAACTGTTGAAAATATTAATGTGTTGTCTAAAGCCTGCAGCACTTAATTAAATTCTTCATCCAAGTGGAATTCAGGTTACTTCAAAGGATGCCTCCATTCACCATTTTCTTGTGCTCTCAGAAACAGAAGGAATATAGATCTGGATTTTTGTTTCCATGCTGCCCTTCCCTTGCCCTCCAGCTCTGGATCCTGACATCTCAGTCCTCTCCAACCCTGTGGGAGAGAGGGGAATTTGTAATTCTGAACCTTTTGAATATCTATTTGCTGATCAAGAGGTATTCTTTTCTGCCTTGCTTTGGGCACAGAGAGCAGGGCCAGGAGGTTGTTGCTACCTTGCAAAGATGGACAGAGATTAAACAGCACAGTTTGCTGCCAGCAGCCACAGGGAGAAGCTGTTCAGTGCTGGTACAGCAGCAGGTACAGCTGTGGTCAGAGAAGTGAAGCAGAGCTCAAGTTGAAATGTCAGAATGCAGGGGGTCAGGAAGGGCTCTCACCTCTGCAGCTCTAGAGGAACTGACCTACTTTAATCCAAATTTTCACTGCCAGATGAAGAAGGGATTGCAAGCAGGGTGTTCTTCCTGGAAAGCACTGGACTTAATTTCTTCCATTCTTTTGGCAGCACCTGTTTCTGCACTTCTTTAAGACAAAACACAGCCTTTTCTTTTTCTCTGATGCTGCCTGGGGCAGGAGAAAGCCATTTGCTGTAGGTGGTGTCTCCACCCAGCTCCCACCAGAAGTGACATTTTTGCAAAGTCAAGAAGTCACTGCTTCTGAGGCCTCTCCAGAAAAAAGTATTTTTGAATATCCGTGATGCCTTTTCTCCCAGCTGTGACCTTCAGCTGTCTGCAGTAACCCTTCCTGTTTCTAAACCACCTGGAGGCCCCTGGGAGGGCACGGGGGAAATGCAAACCTCTGAAGGGGAGCAGGGTCCCAAAACTACCAGTGAGACACGGGCACTTGAGGCATTGACAAGCTGGTGCATCATTTCTGTGGATTTGGTGTCAGGGCTTGATTTTTGAGGACCAGCCCAGCAGATGTCAATGTTCCAGGTGCCCCCAGCATGGACAGGTCAGAAGCTGGTGGGAGTGATCTGCTCTCCAATTTGGCTCTCCCCCAAAAGACAGACAGATCTGTGGGGAGAGCTGGGAATACCTTGTGCTCTCCTGGCCATGAGGAGCAGGGAAGAGGCTCTGTAAGAGCAGCAGTTGCTCAAGGGCAGGGCTGGGGAGGAGGAGAACGTGTGAGCTCAGGAAGAGCGTGTGGTTATGAGTCAGGGTGTCACCAAGCAGCCTGTGAGGTGACACTTAGACCAGAACTAAAGGCTTCCTGAAGTCAGAGCCTCTCATCTGGGTCACACGTGAAACAAGCCAAGCTCAGCAGAGCCACGCAGCAGCACCTCACACCAGCTCAGGACTGAGGTGTGGCACTTCTTGGAACAAGTCTGACAGTGCAAACCCTTCTGGTCATGGTGCACAGCACCTCCAGTGACACATCTGTAACTGGGGCCACACAGCTTCCCCCAGACTGTGACACAGCAGCACAGCACTGCTTTTGTGGCTGCTCTGGTCACGTCTCTCTGCCCAAATCACTGCCTGGATGGTCTGGGATCATCCCAAACCCCCTGACTCTACAGCTGCTGAGCCCTGCCGCGGCAGTGGCACGACATCTGTGAGTTCTGCAGTTCCAGGATAATCTCATTTTAGAGAGCCCTGACTGGCCATGTTAACCCAGTCAGTAGCTGGTGTTTACTCAGGTTATCAAGTCCTTGACTCTGCAGGCCTGGGTGTGCCCTGCATTGATAGAGGGAGGGGATTTTACACCAGAATTTGGAGGCTGATTTAGGAGTCCTGCTTGCCTGATGTCCAAGTCTGTGGTGTGAGTTTACAAGCAAGGCAGGGAGGGTTTGAGCCCAGTGAGGGCTGAATTGCAGCCATCAGCTCTGCAGAGAGAACTACCCAACCCACTGGGCAAGGAGGAGGAGTAGCACTGAGTCAGTAAACCCAATGATGTGCCAAAGAGGGTGCCAGGAGCTGGAGGGACAGGAGATGCTCTAAGGGGAACTCATGAGCATGGGATAATGTCACCTCTGTGGCAGCACAGAGAGGAGAGAGCCTGCAGCCAGGAGAGGCCATGTCCAAAATCCTCAGCACCCTGAAACGTCCAAACACCTCAACACCCTGAAATAAAGTTAAGGAGAAGAATGGGACAGGCTGCCCAGGGCCGTGGTGGGGTCACCATCCCTGGAGGGATTTAAAAGGTGTTCAGGTGGGGCTGGACTCTTTGGGGTCTTTTTCAACCTAAAAATGCTTCTGTGATTCTGAGGTGATTCGGGATAAAGACAGATCTTTGGGACACTGAGAAGCCTCAAATCCATGTGAGTCTGTGTCTGTGTGTGTGCAAACATGGCCATATAACCCTGGGGAAGTCAGCAGGCACCTGAGAGCTGCACCTGAATGTGATTTACTGTGGAAACTTCAGCTCTGTGTTCCTCCAAAAGCCACGGATTTTGCTCCTGAGGTTTCTGTGCCACTAATCTCGCTAGTGACAGGATTTACATGTTGAGATGAGGAGAGGTAAAGCAGGGTTAAAAAAAAAATATACCACAGATGCTACTTCATGAGCCCCAGCTAATTTTCATGCAATTCTGGTTTCAGATAAAGAGCCTTCCCCGGGTTTTTGTAGGAGAACAGCAATGCAGGCTATTCAGAGGGTGATAATACATGGCTCTTGTGGCTAAAGCCTCCTGCTTGCTGAACACACATCCTCAAGGAGCACAGCAGGGAGCAGGGATGTGCCTCCAACTACACTGCTGCCAAACTCAATCTCTTCCAATCTCTTGCTCCGCTCCAGCTTCGGGGCAGACAATGGAGAAAAATTATTTTGAGTGAAGCCCTTGCTCACTAATTGCAATTTGTGCTGAGAATCAAGCAGGAGCAGACAAATTTATTTGGTGTTTTGGCTGTTTCAGGGAGTAATGGTGAACACTGAACTCTGCACAGATTCAGGAAGGGGCAAGATTAAGGCTTTGTTAAAGCAGAATAAATGCATTAGAGTTCCACTGAAAACAGAGGAGCTGAGTAACATCTTCAAGTGTTTAACAGAACTGCAGCCAACCACAGACCCATAAACTAGATATTATAAAAAAGGAAAAGAAAAACAAAACAAAGGAAATCCACTTTAGCTGAGATAAACTGAACCTGGACACATGTGCAGACCCAAAAGAGCAAGAGGCACCTCACAAGGCTAAATGAGCTCCTCGTTCCCAAGAGTGTCAAGTGTGATCATCTGCAAAACAGGAATGCAAGCCAATGTTTCTTTTAGTAAAAGGGTGAAATGAAATGTTACTTCTGAAAAGTTTACATAAAGTTAAGTGAGCAGGATAATCCCAGCCTCTTACAACAAACCTCTCAGGCTGGACAATGAACGCAAGAACTCTCTCCTCCTGTGTCCTGTATTGTGTCCCTAACTCATGACCAGCTGAACTCCCTTTGTAGGGGAAAAGGGAAAAAGAAAATACAGCAGCTGGCCCCAAAACCCCAAACCCCACGGTGCCACCCATGCTCTCCCCAAGCAGCTGGCTCAGTTGGATGGAGCAGGCACTGTGTGGGCTGGACCAGCTCAGGTCTCTCAGTAGTGTTTTGCTGGGAAGTGGAGCTGTTGGGCCAGTCCAGCTCCCCCACATCTGCTGACAGGTTTTTCTGGCCTTCTGCTGTGCCTGGGCTCCTGTGGCATCCCTTGTCCCCATTACCAGCCCAGTCCAGGTGGGATTTCCCTGCCCTGGGGCAGGGGCAGCCGTGGCGAGGGAGCCGAGGGGAGCAGTGGGCACTGTCCTCCCTCACAGCATGGTTTGGCTTGGAAGGGACCCTACAGATCCTCTAATTCCACACCTCCCATGGCCCTGGCAGTGTCAGGGGACACGCTCAGGGCTGTTGGCAGGGCAGGTCCAGGCAGCCACAGCCAGCCAGGCCGTGGAAGTTGAGGAAGGCAGCGCTGGCTGCTGGCCGAGCCGCGGCAGCAAGCTGTGCCTTTCTGCCCTGGCAGCCCCAAGATCTTCTCCAAAATTGCTTGTCTGCAGATAATGATGAATAGTCCCTTTATGCACAGCGACTGAGTGGTGCTGGTGTCGCCTCCCTGAGAAAAATCAGCAGCCCTCCTCGAAGGGATGGAATTATGCTCCTTTGGCCATACACAGGCCGCATAATTCAATGTAATTTTATTATCTCTGTGCACTCAGAACTACACCACATGGCTCTTCTGTAAGTGGTGAAGGTAAGAGGCTACACCAGCATGAATTTTCTTTAATAAGATTATAGCATGATAATAGGCTTTGAGAATAATTCGGCTTCTAATGATTTTGTTCTTCCTTGCTTCCACATGATCAAGGGCAATATGCATTAAAATTGTGGAGGCTTTCTTAATTATGGAGCAGTAAGTATATATTTTATCTATCAGCTGTAATATTCAAAGGAAATTTTTGGTTTTGTGGGAAAAACTTATTTGGTGTTGCCATTTTCAAGGCTCTCCATGTAAGCATGTGCAGACCTATGACAAATTTCTACAATATAGTGATGGTGTTTTTGTGGGAAAAATCCAAGTGTTGAAACACAATGCAGCCAACCAAGCTGTCTGGAAGGGGATCAACCTTGTAATACTTTAATCTGATTTAAAAAAAAAAAAAAAAAAAAAAAAAGAAGTAGTAGTAAAAATTATAAATTACTTCTTCATGCAGATGAGTTGCCTAACATCAGGCATTCAAATTAGGAAACGTTGGCTCGACTCCCCCCGGGGCCTCAGTTTCCCTTTCAGTAAAACAAATGCAAGAGTCGTTGGCACTTGCAGACCTGCCTGGGTGGGTTATCCCAGCTGGTTTGTGTTGCACCCTGGGAGCACCGCAGATTTGGTTCCCTGATGTTTGTAAAACTCTCTAAGATCTTTCAAGAAACACTGCAAAGCCTTATTTTAACATTCCCAGAGGCAGCTCTGGGTAACGGCTGTCGCCCGGATTATTCCCAGTCCTTGGAGAGCACGATTTTATCCACCATCCTGAAAGCTTCCAGCCCTGCACAGTGCAGCTGGCTTGACCTTCAGTGCTATCTGAACCTGCTCTGCCATGTGCCAGCCTTCCTCCAATCTCTGCTCCTTGGATGAAATATGGCTCAGCGTGGCCCGTTGTGAACAATAGCTCCTCAGTTAAACTCATATCAGCGTCGCTCCTGACACAAGTGGGGAGGGTGGAGGCCCGGAGCCACACATCTATTAATCAGGGCTGGGTGTCACTTTGCAATTCAGAGATGGTTTGTGCGGAAGGAAGCCGAGCTCTGCAATGAAAGAGTTCTGAGGTTTGCTCTGAAAAGGCTTGTCACCACTCATGACGCGCTTCCCCACCCCAAGGCTGGGTCCTTGTGGCTTGCACAGAGTACCAAGAGGGCAGAATTCACACCAGCTGGTGAACCGTGGTGGAATTTGTCCCTTCTTCAAGGGCCTCCCTGGGTCCACCTGGGGAAGGAGGGAGACAGGTGTCCCTGCATCTCACAAAGCTTTGGAGTTCTATAAAGAATGAGGATTTGCAGCAGACGGGGCTTGCACTGGAGTTGTTTGATCTCGGGGTGCTGACCAGTTGGGCATGGTGGTTTGCACCTGGCCATTGGGGTTTTCACCTGGGAATAGCAGCAGGAAACTTAATCCAGGTGGGATTTCAGGCTCAGGGTTGGAGGGAGAGCACCAGCCTTTCAAGCACTGCCTTGCTGTGCTGGCTGGAAGAAGGGTTGTGTAACCCAGCACTGCAAAAACCATCAGCTCCTGAGCTCTGCCTGCACTGGGTCTCCCCCTCCTTTGCCAGCAGAGGGGAAACAGCAGAATTTTTCCAGCTAGATGAGGCAGTGGAGTTGGGAAATGGGAAAGGATCAGGTGAGTTTTCCTCTGCCTTGGCAAAGGCCTTTCCAAACCACTGCTGTTAACCAGGAGGATTAAAGAGTGAGTTCTTCAGACACTCCTCAGCTGTCGACCCTGAGCTGAACCCTTGGGTCGGGAGCTGACTTTTCATTTGGGACTGACAGACTTGCAAGCTAAATCAGAGCCCAGATGGCTTAGAAAAGCCCAGAGAGCTCCAACCTGAGAGCAGCTCTTGCCACGCACGTTCCCATGCTCTTTCAACAGGCCGGGGCTGCTGTGCCAAGTGTGATTTCAGAGGAAGCTTGGAAAGAAAGTCCAGCCCCGTCTGTCATCCTTTTTTTTTCAGAGAACTTCTGGTGCCTTTGCCATGTGCAGAATAGCTGAGAGAAAGGGCTTTTACAAAGCTCAGAGCTGGGCTTCTGTGTGTCCTGCTTCCCTTCTTCCTAAGATGTGTTCTCTTCCTCCATGAGTCACCCCGTGGATGAGAAATAGAGACTTTTTAGGGAAAAGGAGACAAAATAGAAGCTGGCTCTTCAGAGTGGCTGTGCCGTGGCCGTTTGTTGGTGGCTCTGGAAGCAGCTGTCATCTTTAGCCCTGGAGTTCAGTCCCAGGGCTGAGTGCCTGTGGTGTGTTTGTATGCGTGGCCCACGCGGGGCCTGTGGCCGCCTGCCACCCCTCGCCAAGGTGGATGTGCTTCACAGGAGAAGCAGTTTGCACGTACACAAACATCCAGTGCCTGTGGGTGAGCTGCAGCCTGTGCCAGTCAGGCTGGTAAAACATTTCCTGGGGTTTGCTGTGAGGGCTGGGCACTCCAGGGCTTTGCTTTGTTAGTGCCTGAGGAGCCAAACCTGTCCTGCTGTGGGGACACCTGTGTCCCGCGTCCCAGGGAGATGTCTCTGCTCTGACATTGCTCTGGAACAGGCTTTGGCGACCTGGTGGCTGCTCCCTGCTCCTCCACGATATTTTAGGGCTCTAAACACTTCAAAAGTGGATTTGCAGGTGTCCATCCAGCCTTGTCTCAACACCCAGTGTGCCAGGCAAGCACACCTTGGCTCTGAGCAAGCATCCCCACTGCTGCTTCATGGAGCTGTGAGCTGGAAAACTTCTAATTAAAGCCAGATTATTGGTCTTGGCCCTTCTTGTTAGTGTTTTGATTTGGGGTTTTCTTTTTTAAATCCCTTTAAGATGTCTGGATAGATGATATCAAGGTTAATTTGTTTGTGATGGAAGAAATGTTTTCACATGGTGGCTAAATGTTGTTGGAAAAGAGCAGAATTAATAGCTGCTCACTTAATCCTGATTAAACTGGCAGCTGGGAGATATTGATCAGTGTGTTCACAGCAAACTATCCCTCTCTAATGCTTGGGGTAAACAAGCCTGGGACTGTGGTTGCCTTAACCCTTCCCACATTGGCAGCCTCATGCACTGGGCAGGACCTGAACCTGTGCATCCTCCTGCTCCCCAACAGAAGGGCTTTTTCTGGGGCTAATTCCCTGGGGTATAGCCAGGCTGGCTTTGCCCCAAAATCTCCTGGGGCTGCAGAGCAGTCACCCAGGTCTGGGTGTTCCTGGGGAGCCCCCTGTGCCGGGGATCCTCGGTGGCCCCTGCTCCTGCCCACTGCCACAGCCATCACATGGGGTGCTTGCAGCAGATCAGTGTTTCACAGAAAAAGCTGCTCAGGGGCTTAGCAGCAACTGCTTTTAGGAGTTTAAATAAAAAACAGGGCTTGGCCAGAGCGGGCACCAGCTTGGACCTGAGCCCAGCTTTGCTGATGTTCCCGAATCCTGCCGCTCCCATCGCTGTGGGTCATTTCTGACACACGATTTTTGGGGACAGATGGCAGGATAAACCCTTGTCACTGCTCAGCCCACCTGTTTGATCGTTCTCTCACCCCCAAAGTCATAAACCAGAAGCAACTTTGAGGCTGCCAAGAGAGGGAAAGAGGCTCAACAGCTCCAGCTTTCCTACTCAGGCTTTATTACTCTCAGCAAACACATGTTCCACATTGGAGTCTGTGCATTCTTAATGCAGCCACTGCCAGGCTGGCTCCAAACAGCACAAATTGCTCTGGTTTGGGTCTGTCTTTGCTATTCACAAGGTCACTGCATTTTTGTACCTCTGGCTGCTGCACTATGTTGACTTCTTGTTAGCACAGACCGGGTCTGGAAACACCTAGAAGTGTCTTCAGCCTCCCAGGGAACAGGTGGGACTGCTGGAGTGGATGGAGAGTAACAGCACAAGGAACAGCTTTCCACAGGGCACTCAGAAATGTGCTTTTCTCAGGGAGATGAGTTCTGCAGGGGCTCAATTTTATCCTTGCTAGAAATTCCCTTTAGAAGAGCACAATTCCTGTTGGAGGTACTGTAACTGCAACCAGTACTGGACCAGAATTAATTAATTGTGGTACATCTTGGTACTGATCCACTGCTCAGTACTGCTGGAAAAGATCAGTGTTTCTTTTGTGAATGTCAGATAAACTATTTTTCCGTGGGGTGAGTAGGAGATGAGGAAAGGAATTGACCTCCCTGATACCTTGGGCAGCATTGCTCCCAAAAACCAGCAGCTGGCTCTCCCCACCTTTGCTCTGCTTCTCCATCCCGGTGCTCTGCTCACCTCACACTTGATGGGATGAAGGTTCCTCGCCCTCCCTGGTGTCCAAAGGAAAGTATTTCCCCAGATGTCCCTCCTCACGTGGCACGTGGCAGTCCTGCAGGAGCCTGCATTGTATGCTGTGAGGACAGGCACTGTTATAATCCCTGCCTCTGGGCAAGCAGGCTCAGGCTTCCTGCTCTCTTTTTACCCTTGTTCCACCAAATGTTTGGTGCATCCACATAGTGGCTGACTTCCAGCCCACTCCTGTGTCTGTGGGCTCCAGCCTGGATGATGGATTGGCCTTTGCCAAGCATTCTCTTGCTGACCAGCTCATCCTCCTTCCATCCAAGTTTATGGGGTACAAAGCCATGGCAGATGAAACCCATCTGCTGCAGGTGAGTGGAGTTAAGCTGTTTTACAGCTGAGGGAGCAGGCATAAATCAAAATGGGGGAATTGATGGAATTCTGGCTTTATTGCAGGGGCTGTTACTCTCTTTTTCACACGGGCAGGAGCATTGCTGCTCCAAGCTTGTAGTTCAGTTGTACCTTCAGGCTTCAGTGCCCTTCCTGCTCTCCCTGGGGATCAGTGGCATCACTCAGCTCTCCTTTGGGCACAGGCCTCACTCTCAGAAACCACCGTGTTGGCAGAGGCTCATCCTGCCACTCCCCAGGGGACTTGACTCCTGCAGGTGATCCTTCAGCATATTTGCATTTGGATTTTCTTCATTCCAGCCTGGGCACGCACGGGTTCTCCCTGCTGGCTGCTCAGCCATGGGGCCTGCTCAGGACTGACCGCAGCATTTTTGTGCTTTGTGGGGTTTTTTCCAGTCCCAGGGAGGTGCTGGGTGAGCGGTGGCAGTGTGTGAGGGCATCCAGAGGGATTTCATGCTGAGCCATCAGCAAGAGGCTGCGTTTTTTCCTCAGCTCCTGCCAAACCTTGCTCCTTTCTTCCATCCTCCAAATGCTGCCTTGTAGGCCTGAACAGCCATCTCTTCATCTAAGTCTGGCTGGGGAGAACCTGTTAGTAAAACATCCTTAATGAACTTTGCTGGGTTCAGCCTAAAAGCAGGCCAGACCTACTGAGGTGCTGCTCCGCTTGTGTCAGCAGCTGTTCTCCTTTGTAAGAGAGAAGGCACAGGTGGTGTTTGTTCCTCAGAAGCTGGGATTTGATGTGCCTCCCAGTGCTGCTGGAACAGGCTGTGGATCTCCCACATCCCCATCCCTTTTCTCTCCTTTGATTTGCAAGAGCCTTGCAGTGGCTCATTGTGCCACCTCAGTTAAAAGCTGAACCAGCTGAAGCTGCAGCACTGGAGGCAAAGTTGTTTTCCTATTCAGAAGCAAGAAGGGTGGGAATTTGGGGTCATTCCTCAACTGCCCATTTCCCTTGAGTAGGACAAGAGACTCTGCTCATGGGTTACTTACCCCAGACATCTTCCATGTGGGAAATCTGGTCCTTTTCCCCTCTTCTGGAACAGAAACAGGGATGGGAGATAGAAGGGTTTGGCCAAATGGATTGTGATTTGGACAAATGAATTATTTTATGGGTCAGTGGGCAGATAGGTGGCTATTTTAACATCTGAGGCAAATAGAATGCTCCCTTCTTTTATTATTATACCTGGAGATATGGAGCAGAAGACTCTTCATTGTTGAGATAGGAGACTTTAGAGTAGGTGTTCATTCCAGCTTCTGTTTGGAAAAATCTGGTGGAGCCACAGAGTGGATTCGTTCACAATAAATGAAACCTCAAGACAGTGGAAGGTGGTGGGTGAATTATCCATCAGGTAGGACAAGGCTTTTGAGGGCAATGAAGAGGCTGCTGCTGTGACTGCTGAAGTCAGTGCATTAGTTCTGTGTGTTTGACTCCTCTGCACTGCCTGGAGCGACGTGTGTTTCATGGCCCTGCAGAGAGAGCAGCTCGCGTTTCCCCCTTCCTCGTCTCACAGCTCAGTCTCACTGATATTATGACAGAACATGTTCAGTGCACAGAACTATTAAAAATGTAGCTCATATGGTGCTGATGGGAGGCTGACATCTCCTGAATAATTTATTTTAACTGGAAAGATTTGTAACACTTAAGCGTTAGCGGGACTCTCCATTTTAACTCTTCCTGCGATGGATTCTTGTTGTGATTCTCTTGTTTGGGCAAGAAGTGGTTCAGCCTGTTTGTGACCAAAGCCACCTCCCTCAGGGACAGCCAGACTGCTGGTCATGGTCCCTTGGAGGCTGCAGAACCCCAGAAGAGCTCCAAAAGGAAGCTGGAGGTGTTGGAAGAAGCAGTCTCAGTTGGCTTGCCCCTGCCTTGGGAACAGCGAGCATTTTGCAGTGTGGAGGATTGAAACAGGCTGCAAAATGTTTACAGTAAGCAAGGAATGGCTGGCTACCTTTAATTCCTGGCAGCAGCTGCCTTCCTTGGGGCAGTGACTGTAAGGACCTGCCCTGAGGAGTAGCTGCTGCCATCCCCCTTGTCCAGGGGGAAGGACCTGATGTGTTGCTGGGCCAGGGGATTGCACAGGGTCTGTTCCAGTCTTAACAATCCTGTGATTCCATGGGTATGGATGGAAGGAAGTCAGGGCCGTTGCTTTCTTGTATACATTCAGTAGAAACTTTGTGCAAACATTCTTGCACGCAAACCAACAAACCAAAACCAATCTGAATTTCTAAATTTATTCTGGCAGAAATGCAATCATGAGGAGGGTTTATCAGTTGAATTCTTGGTGTCAGTGTTAGAAAGGCCAAGATAATTTCTGTGATGATCATCTAAGAAGGTTCTTCCTCTTTTTTATCATTACATTTTTTATCATAGAGAGACAAATCGTCCTCTCATCTGCAAGGAGCCAATTCCCACTCAAGTCAAAGGAAGCTGCTAAGAGAGACCAGAGTTTATCCCATAGTTTATATACAAATTTATCACTGAAATTGCTGAGCCCACACCCCATGGCTGCTTCAGCCCAGAGCCAGCTCAATGCTGACTTAGAAACAAGTCCTCCTTTTTTTCTCTCACTCTTCTTCCTCTTATTGCTGGTTGTGTTCCTTGCAGGCTTGTTTCATTGCCTTTCAGTCTCTACTCCAGGTTCTTACCAAAACTGAGTTTAACGCCTTAGGTAAGACACAGTCTGTCCTTAATGAGTGCAAAATCCTTGTTGGTGAGAGGGAATGGGAAGACAGAAATCCTGCTGTTTCTGGTTTACACGTGAGGTCCTGCAATGTAGAAGGTCAAGCTCTGAAGTTCTTGAAGTCAATGCCAAAATCCATTTACGGCTCCCAGCTGGCCAGGGCATCATCCCAAACAGTTTGTGGCCGATCCATTCTCTTTTTGGCCACAGATTCATCCATTACTCTGAATCTTCTCCCTGCCTCCTCCTTGCAGGGTCTGGAAACACCTCACTCTTCTGTGTCTGGTTTTTCCCTACTGAAGTTCTGAAGTGCTCACACAAAGAGTAAGGTGTTGTTATTCTCATTTTTCAGTTATGGAAACCAAGAAAGGCCAGGTGATGTACCTGAGGTCACACACCAGTGTCAGAAACGACAGTAGGTTCTCCATATCCTCTGTTCCTTCCCAGTCTCTCTCATAAACCCAAAGAGCAATAAAATGAAACAAAGGTTCATAGCAAGAAAAAGTGGATTGGAACCTGCGGCAGCCCACGATCAACCATGGAGACCCTGTGGCTCAGTAGAAACCCTGGAGTTAATGAACTCTGCAAAACTGGTGTATTTTTACATAACTAAATTCCAAGAAAAAATTAAATCTTTATTTATTATCAAGACATGAACTGGTAGGAGAGAAGAGCCAGAGTCTTCAGGTCATATTCATCTAAATCCATCACCTAGTGAAAATTTATATTATGAATAAATACACCCTAGAAACTAGTTCAATAAATTTTTCCTGCTGTAACAAGTTGTCTTCCTGCTTTATGCATCATTTTAAAGGAAGGTAATTGAATATAAATTTTCTCCATCTACAGAGAAATGGTCTTCCAAATGCATGTACGTGTCTGTGAGTATCTGTGTTTTGGGGATAGTGCTGACATGTGTGTAGGGCATGTTGGACTGAGTCTGACTGACTTCAATAGCTGTTGGAGTGGAAACCAGCACTGATCTCCAACCTGGGGAAAATTCTCCTCAATTCCAGCTTCTTTGTGCATTAGCAATTACTTTCAAATGTTTGAAACTCAATAGCGGTTGCCAGAACCTGCATTGCCTCCCAAGGAAAAACTCTTTAATTTCTTCATGTTTAGAGGCCAAATATGTGGCTAAACTAAGCTTGATGATAGCTGAGGTTTGGTTTTGGGCAGATTGTGAGTCCATATACGGTTAGTGCCTGGAATATGCACTGGGATTGTGTCTGTGGAAATGTAAAAATATTACTCTTAAAAAGAAGTTAATCTTTCCCACATTTCCTGCTATGGTTAGAGGTGATTTTCTCATTGTTTTGTTCTCAGCTGTCTCAGTGCTTTGAGTCCTCCTGCCTGAAAGTCTCTTCTTGCAGTCATTTTGCAGCCTCATGTATTATGTACACATGAAAAATGGTTGGTTGAGTAAGAGCTTTCTTGGTTTCAACCAGAAAAGAACTACACGAAGTCACTAGAAAGCGCCTTTAATGAAGAAAAGCTCATATATACTCATAAAATCAATCAGATATAACAGGCCTGGCTGTGAGCAGAAGTAAACTGGTCAAGTTTAAGACTTCATGTTTTAATGCCTGTGTAATTCAAGTGCCCATTTGCACTCTGCTGGCTCTGCCAGCTCCTCACTGCCTGTTTCACAGCACGGGGTGCAGGCTCAGGGCCACACTGAGTTGTCAGAAGCAGGAGGATGTTTCCTGCAGCCCTGTCCCTGCAGCAGCAAAGAATATTGCACTGCTTCAAAACTGCAAGGAGAGGGTTGTAAAATTATCGTGCCTGTAAATTCCAGCTGCAAACCATATGATTGCAAAGCCCTGCTCCCTGTCCTTGTTTAAAATGACTCCTAAGCCTCCTCAACATCTGCCTGGCCTGGAAGTGCAGTTTTCCCTGTGCTCAGTCACACGCTCAGTGAACACCTTGTGCTGGGACTAAAAGGTCTTAAAAAAACCCAAAAAACACTGTGCAGCTGATGAAGTGTTTGCTTAGGATTAGGTGCCGTGGTTAATATAAGCATTAAAAAATGTCTCTGGCCACTGTCCTGTGTCACAGCAGCCTCGTATTTCCTCTCCTCTGGAGACGGATGTACATCTGGTTTGGGTGGCTTTTGTCCTATTCCCTGGCCACGGAAAGAAAAAGGAATACTGGGCTTCTAAGGATGGAAAGTTATGCAGCAGTGCTAAATATATCAGCGTTTCTTGGACCTGGCCTTGGTGAGATAGGCTGTTCCAGCAGCACTTCCAGCACAAGGGGCAGGGCTGCCCGTGAGGGCTGTGTTTGGAAACAGGGAGGTGCATCCACGTGTAAGGGAGAGCTGGGGAGCAGGGCTGCCCTTGGGAAGCTGCATCCCAAGGCCAGGCAGAGCCCTTGGATGTGTCTCCTCTTCCCCAGAGCGATCGAGTTACACGCCTTGAGCTTTGCCATAGTAGCAGAGGAAGGGGAGAGTACAAAGGTTATGGAAAACAAAACATTAATTTTCGGGACCAGCTGTGTTACAAGCAAACTGCAGCTTTATTTATACCCACAGCATAGTGTCCATAAATCAGGGCTGCTCTCCAGCAAGGCATTTAATGAGAACTATTAAATGATTTCATGATGTACTCATTGTTACCATCTGATAAAAACCAGTGCTCCCTCCAAGGACCAGGACTTTTCAGTTGCAGCTTTTGGTGGGGGAAGGAGGTGTGTGGGGAAGCCAAGCCCTCAGCAGTGTCAGATGAGTTCTGCAAAACTCTCTGGGCACATCATGTCAGGAGGATCCATCAGCCCAGCCTCCTTGCAGATTTCAATTAGGGGCATGGACTGTGGATGTGAGCAGCCTTTGGGGTTTATGTAACTCCTTTTGTAGAGAAAATGCCTGATCTGATCTCTCCTCCAGGGCGGGAGGAGCAGGTAGATCACAGCATTGCTGTGGAGGTGGGTGCTGCTCCCCCAGGCCTGCATGAGGCTGGACCCCAGGTTCTGAGGAACCACGGAATAGTTTGGCTTCAAGGGACCCTAAAGCTCATCTAATTCCAGCCCCCTGCCATGGGCTGGGACAATTTCCACTATCCCAGGTTGCTGTGGCCTGGAGCAGGGAGTCAGGGAGCTCCACAGAGCCATGCACAGCCCCTGCCTGTCTCCCACCCTGTTCTTGGTGCTGGTGGCAGATCAGGGATCAAGCCAAAGGGATCATGCCCGATGCTTGTGGCATCCTGGAGGCTCCCTGGGGCTTGTCCACACGTGGTGAGGGGGGCACAGCTCCATCTGCAGCCTTTCCTGGACCTTCCCCCAGATTTTCAGGCTGGATCTGGTGGCTGCACAGAGCCCCGTGAGGCTCCTTTGTCACGAGCACACCCAAGCACTAAAATCACAGGGATGGCTAATTTATGTGAGGAGGTTTTCTGTGAATCACTGGGGAGGACGTTGTGCCCAGAGCCTTGCCCCTCTCCAAGTGCTTAATTGCTAATCAGAGGCTGGATTCAGCAGCTCCCATTCTCTGGCACTTTCTGTGTCCATCAATAAAATTGGAGAGGCTCTTGCTTTACAACAAAGATGTTTATCTTGCCCGAAGTTGTGGGAAGCTGTAGGAGGCTGTCCTTTCTTACTGCACAGCTCTAATGGGGTAAACAGTTGCTGGTACTTAGTTTCCAGCCAGATTTTTCTGAATGGGGGCTGGGAGGAGGATTCCTTAATTAATCCTTTGGGAAAGTGGTTGGGACTCTGGCTTGTTGTTCTGGGTTTGTATCTAACTAACATCTCCCAGATGCAGAGTAGTGAAACCCAGGTTCAAATGTCACCTTGCATTTCTGCATCCCTCTGATGGGTAATTTTTCTTTCTCCTTTAAGCCACCTGCCCTTTTCTTTGGGATGGAACTACATGAAATTTAAGGTCCCTTCCAACCCAAACCAGTCCATTTTCCTTTCCCCCCAAAAGAAGGAAGTGCCCTTTCCTGGGGAGGACACAACTATGTGTGAGTGGCAGCATGGTTTAACATTAAAGCTAATTATTAAATTAAATTATAAACAATCATAAAACCTGCAGAGTATTGCATATGTGATGAGCTGCTCAAGCAACTTGCACCAAACACACACATATGGTATTCTTAAATGTTCATTGCTTTCAGGACATGCCCATTTGCAGGGACTTCAGACAACTCCAGGCTGCCTTGCTGTTTTTTCCATCCATGTGAGTGTATGAAATGAGAGTGAGGTGCATAAACAGGTCTGGAGGAAGGTTTTCCATTAGCTGCAGGTAGGTGGGAAAGCAACAGGCAATTAAACTCTTTACATTGCTGAGCATTAATGTATAGTGCTGTAAGTTAGAACATCCCTTTAAGGTTTTACTTGATGAAGAGAAAGTCTCTTCCTTTATGATCTGCAAAAGCCCTTTCCACACAAGGGCTTGGGTGGTTTGTTTCAAAAAATTCTTTACTATATTTATA
Source organism: Passer domesticus (assembly GCF_036417665.1). Classification (NCBI taxonomy): domain Eukaryota; kingdom Metazoa; phylum Chordata; class Aves; order Passeriformes; family Passeridae; genus Passer; species Passer domesticus. Next base: position 55,217,636 of record NC_087481.1, read on the forward strand.
TAGATTATACTTCCATAGCACACACCCCCCAAGCCACTGATTCATTTTAGACTGAGAAAAAGCATCAGAGGATTGATCAGCCCTCCACAGATTGCTCTGTGCTGCTTTGAATGCAATTTGAAGGGGATTGGCTTATTGTTGGGTTGTTTTTAACTCCACAGACAAATATCTCCACCCTGAAATGCCTTTGGAATTTAGCAATATGTGCAGACCACAGCCTTGGCTGTCCCACCTCCAGTACAAAGCAGACCTTTGAAGTATTTTAAGTATTAGATTTTCTCAAAGGTATCGAGCATGGTATGTAAATAGACTTCATTTAAGCCAGGTTGGGTTACAGAAGCACAGCTAAAACCAGTATTCTGGGCTGTTCATTCTACAAAAGATCAGTCTTCACTTGAAGCTGATGCAAAGGGAGGAAACTGGTCTCAACCACAATGCTCAAAAGAGACAAAAGCAAATACTGCAGATACCAAGAAGGTGAAGCAGTTACCATGCCACTGCTCTTGTTTGTTTGGGGTTTTTCCTCCTCTGTGCTAAAGCTGTTAAGTCTTTATTGTTGATTTCATGGTTAAGAAATGTCCCAAGTTCAGTCTGATCCTGAGAAATGGGAAAGCCTTGCTGGCTGCGCTGGGGGTGGAGAAGCGCCTGGGCACCCCTTTCACTCCCAGCCCTCTTGGGCACCTTGCACAGCCTGATCCTTGGCTTCTGAGTTTTGGAGCTCATGAAGAACTGACTCAGAAACCATCTCAGCCCTACCAGAGTGAATGTGGCAGGATTTGAAAGCAGCAGTGGTGCCTGGTGCTGTTCTGAGTGTGCCAGGTGCAAACTCATCCTGCTCGATGATTTTGTGGTTCCACGCTGTGGTTTGCACATGTGATAACAACCAGCAATAAACTGCTGTGGGAAATGTCCAGTCAGTCCCACAAAAACTAATTTAAAAAAGCTGTTTGGAGGTGGCCATGGTATTAATCATTGTATTTATGAAGGTGGAAGGGACTGAGAGAGAAAATTATGTTGGAGGATGTGCAAGTTAGCACAGGACACAGTCTGAACCTGTGCAGCTCTCTGAACTGAAACTAAGCATCCCAAACCCAAATATTCATCACTGAGTTGTTGCAAATTTGGGATTATCTCTTTGACAACATGCAGCAAAATCCCTGTTGACATGACTTGGTATTTGACCAAACTCTTGGAAGGCTTCAGCTGGGGCTTGGCTCTGAGCCTGCACTGAGCACACAGCAAGTGGGACACACAAGCAGCCTCCTCCATCTGAGGAGCTGGAAGACAGAGCTGGAAGGAAGCAGGTACAGCCCTTGGCCTGTTCTCTGTGTCCAGCCCAAGGGCTGGGTGCCAGGAGCGTGGGGATTTAATCCCTGCACTAACACTGTTGGTTCAGTGCACTTTCCGTAATCCATTCTTAAGCACGAGCCTAGCTGTGGTTTGACACCTTGAAAAATGTGCTCGCTGCCTTCCCCCAGCCCGGCGCTCCCTCCTGCGTCCTGCCGGGGTGGAGGAGAGCCAGGAGGGGGAGGAAGAGCCCGCAGCCATCCCTGCAGCACTGGTGTTCCCAGGGCAGCAGTGCAGCCTGTTTCCTGCAGCGATTCCAAGGACCGCAGCGCGGTCCGCAAGCGCAGCGTGTCCTCATCCTTTGAACAGCTTCCCACCTTTGTGAGCCTAATCTGCAGAGGACATCCTGCCTTCCTCTGAGGTCCCCATTGCCAGTTAAGAAATGACAGGGAGTCCAGTGTGGGCTGGCTGCTGCTGGTCCATACATAACTGTGTTGTTTTCTGCTGAATTTGGGGTCCTACGTCCCAGCGACCCCATTCAGTGTCCTGGAGGCTGCAGGCACGTGGCACAAGGTTTCCTTCATTACCTGCTCAACAGCTCAGCAAATCTGGGCTTTTTCATCCATGAAAGAAAGCAAAAAGCAAACTTGATCACCTCCATCACTTCATAGAAGCGTGGAATAGTTTGGATTGGAAGGGATATTAAAACCCACCCAGTGCCACCCCCTGCCATGGGCAGGAACACCTTCCACTATCCCAGGTTGCTCCAAGCCTCTTGAGCACTTCCAGATATTGGTAAATGTCACTTCCAGATATTGGTAAATGTCACTTCCAGATATTGGTAAATGAATCTCCCAAGCAAATGAAGTTTCATTCCCTTGGCACTGAGGTCATGGAAGGGAAGGCAGGCAGACATCAGGCCATGCAAACTCCCAAATAGAAGATTGTGAAGATCTCATTTACAGAGTTGCTTAAGCAATTGAGCCGTAATTTGGAATAACTTCAGTAAAGTTCCTGCTTTAGAAGGGGCAGGAGTTTCTGAGGAGCAGGGCTGAGTTACTGGGGTGGCTTTGTGAGCTCAGGTGTCTCTGAGCCCTTCCAGAGGGCATCAGTCATGCACTGACTCAAAGCCAAGGCAGAACTCCTGGGGTTTAGCCCAAATATATATTCCCTTTTGTTCAGCATGAGCACATTTAGAGTGTTCCTGACATCCTTGAGTGAGGTTGGATGTAATATTCCTATCTGGAATCTGGTCTGGGAAGAGAAGTCAGACAGACTCCATGCCATTGCCTTGTCCAGGCTGAACAATTTTGCAGACAAAAATATAAATTTTGCCTTGATTTTCCTGTGAAGGTGCTTTTTTGGCTTCCCACGTGAGAAGGGTTTTGGAGCAGGGTGGTGCTGGTTCCCAACACGTGTGTGAATTGGCTGTTCTTGCCCTTTGGAAGGAGAACTGGCTGCATGTCTGTCTGCTTGGGTTTCCTGGGAGTGGCACAGATAGCTCATAGTTTCATTCTCATTTAAAATTAAAGCTGATTTAGTGAGCAGCATCTGGAGACAAATATTATTCTCCTTAGGGTAGCTCAAATTCTTCTTTGGTGAGAAACAGTCTTTTAAAGCTGTAACTTGGAGTGTCTTGTCTCCAGGGTTGCATTATCAGTGCCAATCTGGCCTAAGACTTTTTAAGTCAAACTTCTCCAAGCAGCATTTAAAACCTTAAATTAAGACTTCTTTCTTTTATAATCTGCAAAGCTCCTTTCTTGCTAGAATCTGCATCTGCCAGAGTTCTGTGACTTAAATCTCCATGAGATGCTTTGCAAGTGTAGAAGCCAGCATTCATTTTACACCTTTCATAGGGATTTTGTAAGTGATATATTAAAGGAAAGCAATGAAATATTCTCTAAGGCTAAGGTCTTTAAAAGTATCTAACAGAGTAAGATGTCTGAGCACCACTGAGCTTTACATTCAACCCTTGAAATTAATCTTTCTCACTCCTGTGTAATATTAAATCAGATTAATAGCTAATGCATCAGCTCCATTTAAGATGCACATCTGTTTGTGTGTATGCACAAAGAAAATATTTATGTCCAGATTCTTTCTCAGGGGCGTTTAAAATTATTTTCTACTGAATTGAGTAAGGTCATCTGGCAAAGCCAAGCAGGTCATCAATAATTAATCCAAGCAGGCAGAGCTGAGTCTCAGGGTGCTTGCAAACACCCTGTTAGACTGGATAGTTTGGCAGAGCAGGGGCAATTCTCAGATTTTCTCAGAAAACAAGCAAATGTGCATTTCACTTTTGAGGGGGAGAGGGAGGCTTTGCTTTTATTGGAAACAGCTGTGCTGTGCTTGCACTGCAGCACTTGGTGCATCCACATGTGCAGTCAGAGCTTCTGGTCCCCCAGGGCACCCCAGGCCACCCCAGGCACTGACACCAATGTGCCTGGCATTCATGGCTCATTTCCACCAAGGGGTTGGGTTTATCTCAATAAACTTTATCTATATTTTATGAAAAGTTAGAGTCTTTGCACCTAACCCTAATTCTGGCTGTCCAAGAACTGGCTCTGGGGTTTGAGCTTGTCATCTGGTTTAAATAGAGTCAGCAGGGAAAAGAATCATCTCTTCCAGAGGTTATTTCCTATCCAGACTTGTTATCTAAGAAACTGGGATGAACATGGGATGAATAAGAAGGGGGAAGAAAGCTGGTGAAGGGTCTGGAGCACGAGTCCCATGAGGAGGGAGCTGGGAAGAGGCTCAGCCTGGAGCCAAGGAGGCTCAGGGGCCCTTGTGGCTCTGCACAGCTCCTGCCAGGAGGGGACAGCCGGGGGGTCGGGCTGTGCTCCAGGGAACAGGGACAGGAGCAGAGGGAACAGCCTCAGGCTGGGCCAGGGCAGGGGCAGGTGGGACATCAGCAGGAATTTCTCCATGGAAAGAGCTGCCCAGGGCAGTGGTGGAGTCCCCAGCCCTGGAGGGATTTAAAGGAGCTGTAGATGTGGTACTTGGGGACACGGGTCATTGCTGGCCTTGGCAGTGCTGGGGGAACAGTTGGGCTCAATGATCTCAGAGACCTTTTCAACCTAAACTCTATGGCTCTGTGTGTACTTCCTTTCCCCTTTCCTGCCTGTCCTGAGCAGGAGGCTCCTGAAGAGGTTCAGGTGAGCAGCCTGGGCAGGGCATCTTGTTTTTGGGCAGACAGCTCTGGGTGAGATGGGTCTGGGCCAGCCTGATGGGAAACCTCAGGTGCCTGGGGGTGAATGTTCACCTCTGCAGCAGCAGAAGCATTCTGTGCTCTCACATGTTTGTGTTTCCTCTGGCTGTTCTGGTTGGCCTAGCAGAGTACATTGAACAAATATTACCAGTGCACTCATCACTGTGTAAGATGGACTGAAGTGGTTTCCATGGGGCTGAGCATGGCAGTTCCTGCTGCAGTAACTCCCTTCCACCTGTGTGACTCAGGAGTCAAACCCAGCATCCATCACCCAGCATGGAGCCAGGCTTTTGGGCCATGATGGCTTCACCTCTGGATTCAGGCTTGGATGGGACCACAGCAGCTCAGAGCCCACGAGATACCTGGATTATGGGCAGAGAAGAAGGGAGCAGAGCCCCTTGAGGCAGAAGGGACTGACTGGGTGTCCCCCCATCCTGTGCCCACCAGGTTCCAGCTCTCGCTGCCATGCCAGCTGTTCCCAGGACACGTGTGCAGCTGTTTTGGGATTAGCAGGCTGGGAACCAGTCCAAAACCAGATCAGGCATGTGTGCTGCTCCCTGTCCTGCACCATAATGCTGGTATGCACACTTCTAATGCCTGGCCCCTGCTGAACCGCTCTGGCTGTGCAAGATGAGAGAGCTCTGCAGTTTTGACAGGAAAATTGCTGCCCAGCTGCCGGAACACCAGTGCTGTGCTTGTTTAAATATTTGTTCAAACCAGCTTGACTTTCCATGAGGGATTTTGGAGGTAAGGGAAAGAAGTGAGCACTGATAAAATCTCATGCTCTGGTGTTATGACATGAGAGCATTTAGCCAGGAGTACCCTCTGTACCCACTTCACATCACGTCTTCCCATCACCATCCTGCCTTCCTTCGTGCCTGTTTCTTACTGTATAGATGTGTATATATCCTCTGCACAGACTTTCAGGACTTTTACTCTCCAGAGCTTTTAATCTGGCATGTTCACATGTGCTGGGTTTCCTGAGAGAGAAAATAAATAGGGATGGGTGGAGGAAAACAGCTGCCATCATCTGCTTCCTCAGCGCTGCGTGCTCAGAGTGCAGGGGGCACTGCATCCTGCAGAGATGCCAGGAATTGGGGTCCCTCAAGGGTTAATTTGCAATCACTACGAGTAAATGTCATGCCTGTGGAGAGGAATATGGGAATATGTGCTTTCTCCCAAGCTTTTTGTGTGAAACCCATAGAATTCTGCTCCTACCAGCCTCCACCTCCTGATCTGTTCTCTCACCTCTGGTCATTTAACTTCTTAATTTTGACAAAGTCCCCCTTGCTCTCCCTGAACCTCTTCAAACCTGTGGTTACAATCCCCATTTCCAAACTGTTCCTTGCTTCCCAAAGTGATGTCCTGCACCAGATCTTGGCAGTTTAAAAAGACCTGGTGGAAAACCTGGTAGAGCAGAGTGCAGCAGGGACACCAGGCACTCCTCATGCACCTCTTTCAGCCCTACCAGTGCTCTCAGCACCCTCTTCTAAGCAGTTATCTCTGGAATTGTGTATCTGAGACCTTTGGTTAGAACATCTCCATGCAGCCAACTGATTAGAAACTAACAAATTCCAATTAAACATATCCAATTAAATTTTCAGCACATGTATGTTTGAAAAGTACAAGTGCTCACTCCAAGAAGTGTATTGAAATTCAGAAAAACAAAAATCTGGGGAATGGCACCTTTCCAGTGCTTGAAGGGGATGCAGGAAACCTGGAGAGGGAATTTGGATGTGGCATGGAGTGACAGAATGAGGGGGAACAGCTTTCCAGTGCCAGAGGGCAGGGTTAGATGGGATATTGGGCAGGAATTGTTCCCTGTGAGGGTGGGCAGGCCCTGGCACAGGGTGCCCAGAGCAGCTGGGGCTGTCCCTGGATCCCTGGCAGTGCCCAAGGCCAGGCTGGACACTGGGGCTGGAGCACCTGGGACAGTGGAAGGTGTCCCTGCCGTGGCAGAGATATCTAAGATCCTTTCTAACCCAAACCATTCCAGGAATCTGTGATTTCTAGCATTTGACAATTTCATTTTATTTTATTTTTAGGTAAACTATGTAGAAGGATAACTCCGTATGCCCCCAATCTTAGTATTGTCCACGTGTTGAGATGTAGTACCTGGAGAAGTGTTGGATTTAAGCTGGTTTATTCTGCTCAGTTAAAACTGCAGCACTTTAACATAAATGGGAACAATTAAGTCGCAAGCCCACAGACTTCCTTCAGGTGTTAGCAAACAATTTGGCTGTAATTTCCACCCGTTTGTGGATGCTTGAATTTAAATGAGTCACAATTAAACACAATTAGTGGCTGTGAAGTTCTGGGAGGCAGGAGAAGAGCAGTGGAGGATGCTGGTTTGCTCTGATGCAGGTTTGCTTTGCTTTGAAGTCTCCAAAATCCAGTCTTCTAACCACAAAAGCCTCTCTTCCTATCCCAGGGGTCTGTCCATGACATGAGAGGGTCCCAGGTATGGGGTTTCCTGGAGTTCTAGGAGCTGCTCCAGCCCTGGGTGCTGTTACTGACTTTGGTGCAGGTTTTTCTCTAATTGTATGATCAGGAAATGTGCTTTACAACCATCCCTCAGCTGCCCATCAGGGACCTGTCCTTCATTGTGATTTATCTGGGTTTTCAGTGCCAAACTGATTAAATTGCATGTTTCACAAAAGAAAAAAAAAGAGAATTTCATTCATGGCACCAAGTCTAATTACTGCATCTTTCCAAAGCAACCAGCAAAGGTTACAGTGTCTGTTTGCATTCCTCATAAAGAAAACCTTGTTAAACTCAGTCTTGCGTATTTTACAGCCATGGTAAGAGCTCCTGAAGAATATGCTGCCAGGAGAAATGCTCTCAGGCTTTTTTTATCTCACTTTATGGAGCAGGAATTGGTGCTGTTGGTGGGAAGTCTGAATGGTGACCCAGAGATGCCTTGGTCAAACAGAGGGTGACTTTTGGGGTTTGCTGTGTGACAGAAGTGGTGCAGAGCTGGGATCAGGTTTGCCAATGCCTGCAGCTCTGTGGCACCGCAGTGTGGGATCATTTGTCTCTTTCAAGTTCACTCTGGTGCCTTGCTTTGGCCCTGCTTGGTGTTTTTCCTTCCTACTCCAATTTCTGGAGGGCTGTGTAAGAGCTAATTTTAGCCTGTGATACCAAGCAGGTGTTGATCAATCCCTGTCTGCTCTCACTCTCAAGGCAGGTTTCAGCAGGTTGAGCTGGATCCCAGTGCTGTTTCCACCCCTGTGACCACGACTGTCCAATGTCAGCTATCTCCACCTGGCTTTTTATTTGTTAAATATTTTGCCCATGCAGTAACCCAGCTGTTCCCTTTCTGTTCCCCATGGTTTGCTGGAGAAGAGCACAAGTGGGGTGCTGAGAAGGACATTCCAGGCTGTGTGTGAGGGTCCCTGGGACGGCATGAGGGGAGGGCCTGGAGCTCAGACATCCCCTCTTAGCTCCTGGTGGGATGGTTTGCTCCCAGCTCAGAGAATCAGTCACATCCCACATTCTGCAGGTCCAGTTCCCTTTCCAGCAGTGATTCCCATTGCCATTGGAACTGGCTGACAGCACCATCCAATCCTGTCTTCAACCCTCACACCACACCTGGAATCCCAAGTGCTGTGGGAAACAAAAGAATTAACTCATAGTCTGGGGTTTAGGTCATCTTTCTGTGTGGCATCTTTCCTCTGCATTTGCTTCAGACTCCTAGTAGTTCCTGAAAGGACCAAGCAAGCCAGCATAGATCCCTTCACCCCTCAGAGATGCTCAGCTGCATCTGGGTGAAGCCTCCCCGAAAATTGCACAGGAGTTGGGACAACTCAAGAGCCTTCCTGGTAGCTGAGTCTAGGCAGGGAATCCAGCCTGTCAGAACAGACTTACCCAAGTGGAAATGTGACCCACACAGTAAGTGAACCTTCTTACCCTTGCAGAGGCTGATTTTTTAAATCAGCCCCTTACAATTTGGTTTCATGCTTCAGCAGGAGGAAGCCATCACTTTCTGACAGGCAGCAGTTCTGATTCTGGAGTTCCCCTGATAACTGGAGCTTCTCCTCCCAAGTGAAGAATTAAAATTGCAGAGCCAGTTTCCTGCAGCACCCTGCTGCTTCCTGATGTCTCCAAGTGCAGCACTGATCTGAACTAACCAGTTTAGTATGGGCTGAGGGTCTGGCTCAGGGCACAAGGGCCACAGAGGTGCAGCCCTGACAGTGATCAATGCCCCCTGGGAGAGGAGGATGTTCAGGCATCTCCTGAGGAGCATTTGATGAGTAACTGGAGCCTCAGGAGCACTGTCTGAGCTGCATCATGTTCAAAATAGTTCCTATTGTTCATGTGCTCTATGCACTGGTCCTTTTGGGTGGCTTTTCTTCTGAAGAACACATGCTCCCTAACATCACCCTGTGTGCCCATAAGGAAGGACCATATATATATATATATATATAGATAGGAGTTCATACATCTTGGTATTTGATCTATTCCTAAGGTCAAATTTAGATTTGTCAGTCATTGCAAGTCAGTAAAAACCTCCACTCTTTCAGGCTGAAAAGCTTGACAGATTCAGAATTGGATCTTTTTAATTATGCCAGACTCCTAAAGTAATCCAATGCCTATCCCCAGCAGTCCAATTTGACAGCAACAATGAATAACTAAGCTAAACAGCCTCTGCAAATTCTTGTAGACCAGGAAGGACCACCCTGGCTTTCAGAGGGATCCTGTGCTAAGCCACTCCTTTCCCTGACCCCTTGGTGTGCCAGCAAGGTGGCCACCAAAGGCAGTGCAGAAGTGTCACATTTCACAGTGCCACGGCCAGTTTGGGCTGGGAAATGGTGTGCACTTCCAGGCTGTGGTGCTCAGCCACTCCAAGGAGTCCTGCTGTGTGGAAGAGAGTGTTTCTCAAGGCTGTAGTTGATTTTTCACAAGCAAGTTTGTGCACTGGCCAGGAGTGCTGACAGCTCAATGTTCAGCTGCAGTATATAATTTTCTGTCATTTTGATTTATGCTCTTCTCTGCAACCAGAGTCCCATATGAGAAAAAAAATCGGAAGGAGTCTGTCCTAAAGTTAGCTCAATGCTAACTTCTTCAACTGACCTAGCAAACTAAAGATATCTTTAGATTTTTTATTATTATTATTATTTATTTCTGGAATATGAAGGAAGAAGGTATTAAAAGGTAACCTTCACTGCCAGTTCTGTGACCTGCAGTTGCTGTGGGGTTGTTGTCACTGAGAGAGAAGCTGAGCTGGACCTGTGAGACCAAGATCTGCTCTTGGCTCAAGCTTCCCCCTGCACCCAGTGACCTTGTCCAGGGAGGCTCTGACCCTTCAAAGCAAAGCCCAGGACATCAGGGCAGAGCTCCAGAGCACTGCTTCACCTCAGAGCCTCTTAAAACTCCCAGTGGCTTGTGTTTCTCTTAGGAAAAAGCCCAAATTCCCCAGAGAAGAGGCTGGTGTAGAGCCATGGTCTCTGGACAACAGAATAAGGGCTCATCCTCCAGCATTTGGGCTTGCCCAGAGGTTTTATGGCATAGCTCTCTCTTTTGCCTCACTTCTGGCACCCAGACTTGGGCTCCTGAGTTGTTTTGCTGCATTTGGAGCTTTGTTTCTTGGCATTGGAGTTTGGGGGTTATTGCTTGCAGCTCCCTTTCTTTGGATGCTTCAAGAGCAGCCCTGAGCCAGAGGGGGGAGCAAACCCATCCCTTGGCTGTTTGTGTGAGCCACAAAATGCCTGTGAGACAAAGGAAGGGGCCACATGAAACAGGAGCTGTGGTGGCACTGACAGGGACAAAAGCCCCACGCACAGCCCTAGGAAAAGGCAAGAGAGCAGGGAATGTGTTTATTCCAGCTCTCTGCTTTCCTGCAGAGTTCAGACAACTTCATTTACTGTGTTTTGATATTAACTTCAGTGGAGCCAGGAGTGTGATGTGATCCCATGGTATTTGGGCAAATGGGTAAAAATACCTTATTTCATATATATATATGTGTTTATATATATTTATATATACATACACACACCCCCTTTTCACAGGACACATTAAGTGTGTACAGGACTTTTCCTTGATGACTGGCATTTAGCAGCTGAGTTACAGATGGATTTCTGTGTAGTCAGCACAGATATTAATCACAAAATCCTTTTAATAGATCAAAGAGTGCTGTGTAATTGAAAATTTCTTGTAGAAGCATTCATTTCAAGCGGTTCTTAAAATTTTCTCCTAGTGTGTAATCTAGGAAAGGAACATTTTTCAGGGTGTAAAATGCAAAGAGAAGTTTTGTTCATTGCTTTATTTAGTTCTCCACTCAAATTAAGGATTAGTGACAAGAAATTGATATTTTACTGTATGCCCAAAGTTATTTTTGTGTTCATCAAAGCCACTTGGTTAAATCAGGAGTGAGCAATAATTACCACTGAAGGGATAGATACACACTGGGTTTTTACTTGCTTTATGTGTGAAGGTTTTTCTCCATCATCAAACTTTTTTCAGTTGAGAAAAACCTTAAAAATATCATAATAATTATTCTCATTGCTCCCTAGCCCTGTAACAAGATGGAATGGGGATATTTAAAGAAAGACCCATCCACCCTTTAAATAAGATGCAGAGTCTGTTTCCTGGAGCCTGGTGCTGGGCATGGCTTTGCAGGTGACAAAAGGAAAGATGAAAATACAAAAAATAGTTTATTTTTCCTAGTTCATGGCCCAACTTTGCAGCAAGCAGAGCCTCCAGCACACAGTGTGGGCTTCCAAAAGAGGCCATGCCTTTGTGAGGAGCTCATGGGCTGAGAAAAGAGCAGGAAAGAAACAGCCCTGGGGAGCTTCAGTGCTGGGACAGAAGAAATGATTTGGTGCTTGTACAGACAAGTGCTCACCAAATCCTGCACATCATTAATAATAATAATAATCATCTCTCTGCCTCCCCTGCATCCGGTGGGAAATGCATCTTCTCCACGGAGAGGCTGTGCTAAATAAAGGTTTGCCCTTCCCAGGGAGCAGGAGAGGTGGGAGGTGGACATTTGGGCTCCCATCTCTCTCCCAAAGGAAGGTCATTAAGCGTATAAAATACATATGTTTTCCCTTCAGCAGCTGTTGGGTTTCTCAGCCCAAGAGCCATAACAGGACCATGAGGTTTGGAGAATTTCTGCTCCCACATCTGCCCCCCTCCCCACCAGCAGTGCTGCTAAATCAGCAGAATGGGATTGTGCAGCTGTGCCTCGTTAGGCCAGTGCTGCTAATTAAGTAGTGGCGAAAAATGGCTTCAAGTCACCCTGCTTTGGGGTGGTGACTGTGTGGAGGGTGAGACTGAACTTTCCTCTGGTGGTGTTTCAAACCACCACTGGTGGGTTTGCAAGAGGTGGTGGTCCTGCAAAATTAAACCTTGGCAGAACCTTCCTTTTCACTGAAGTGGTGTGAAGACTTTCTGTGTCTCTAGGTTGAAAGGGAATAGTTTTTTTCTCTACCCATTTCTAGATAAAAACTGTGGGAGAATAATTATTTGTAATTTTGTGGGCTCCCAAGCTTGCAGTGAGGTGTCCTTATAGTGATCCCTGCCTGGTGCTGCTCTTGCCTGGATGAAGAAGTGCCATGTAAAATGTTGACTTGGATTAGTTAATTAACTAATTGGAAATTCTCTTCCAATTGAGGTTTTGCAAAGTTTTGCTGAGCTCATTTCACAAATGGCATAGGATCCACCTGATTGTGTGGTTAAGGCCTGGGTGTGAGAGAGAGAAAGGGAAAAACAGACAGAAGAGGGAGGGATGTGAGTCAGGAATGGTGTGGTAGCAGGAGCAGGGAGGTCACTCTGCCCTGTCCTGCCCTGCTGGGGTCACACCTGGAGTGCTGTGCCCAGCTCTGTCCCTCAACTTGGGAAGGACCTTGGGACACTGAGCACATCCAGAGGGGACAGCGAGGCTGGAGAGGGGCTGGGAACACAAACCCTGAGAGGAGCCCCTGAGGGAGCTGGGGGTGCTCACCTGGAGAAAAGGAGACTCAGGGGTGCCCTCAGCACTGTGCACAGCTCCTGAAAGGTGCCTGTGCTCAGCTGGGGCTGGGCTCTGTCTGCAGCAGCACTGACACAACCAGAGCACACAGCCTCAAGGGAAATGCAGGCTGGATATCAGGAAAAAGTTTTTCACAGAAAGAATGATAAAGCTCTGGAATGGCTGCCCGGGGAGGTGGTGCAGTCACCATCCCTGGGTGTGTTTAACAAAGCCTGGATGTGGCACTGGGGGCCAGGGTTCAGTTGAGGTGTTGGGGCTGGGTTGGACTCGATGATCTTGAAGGTCTCTTCCAACCTGGTCATTCTGTGAATTCTGTGAACCACTGGTGCTGCCTGGGCTCTGAGGGCAGCAGGATGACCAGGGACAGGGGGGCTGTTTGGGATCCTGCCCTTGCTCAGCTGTGCCCTGTGTCTCCTTCCAGGCCGTCCGATGAAAACCACCCCAAGGTGAAGCCTGATGCCTACGTGAACAACCTGGCTGAGGCTGTGGACATCATCCTCCAGGAGATGTAAATCCCAGCAGGAGCTGTAAATCCCAGCAGGAGCAGGGATGAGCCCTCATGTGCAGCCCCTCCATGGAACCACTTCATCCTCTCCCACCTCCATCTCACCTGACTGAACCCAGCCCAGCCTTGTGCAGGGCAGTGGGCACCTGCCTTCCGAAATATTTCACATAATGGTACTAAAATGATCTACTGACCTCCCATCCAAGGGAGCACCAAACCTGCTGTCCTCTGGCAAGTCTTGAATGCCCTGCCCTTGGTGCCTGTGAGGGGCCTCGGCCTCCTCTGGGTGATGTTAGGAGGCTGTTCCCCCTTTTTATCTTTGCTTACACTGGAAAATAGGAAAATATAGGAAAATAGGGAACCCAGGCACCTCCTCATGAATGGATTTACCTGTTTAACCCCCATGTCCTGTGCCTTTTGGGATGCCTGTTTGGGATGGAAATGTCCTTTGGGGGCTGATGGAGGCCACCAAGCTCCTGTGTGTGCCTCGGGTGGCACAGAGGTCCCTGGGAGGGGACAGCCCCATGTGCCTTGGCAAGGCAGGAGCCTTGGTTCTGCCAGGAGCAGCCCGTCTGGAGCAGCCCCAGGAGAGGGCATGGGAATCAGTAACACATTAGGGAATAGCTGCCCCATCCTGTCAGGAATAAACCCTGTCCTTTGGATCTGGCCTGTTTGTCGTTGTGTTCAGTTGGATCAGCACTGGCAGGGATATTTACAGGACATGGAATGCTTTTCCCTCCCTGGAAAAGCTGGGAAAGGCCATGGGACTGATGGTCTTTGCCTTCCCTCTGTGGGGGGGGTCTTGTAGGCAGGCTGTGTGGGAGGGGTTGTGGGATTCCTGCCTCTCCCCATTAAAATCCTGGATCTGCAGTCCCTGAGCTGCCAGGGCTGAGTCAGACACAGCTCCAGCTGAAAATGGACTTTTCACAAGGGCATTTAGTGATAGAACAAGGGGAATAGCTTCAAAAGGGTGGGTTTAGATTAGATTTTGGGAAGAAATTCCTCCCTGTGAGGATGGGCAGGCCCTGGCAGAGGGTGCCCAGAGCAGCTGTGGCTGCTTCATTCCTGGCAGTGTCCAAGGCCAGGTTGGATGGGGCTGGGAGCAGCCTGGGACAGTGGAAGGTGTCCCTGCCCATGGCAGGGATGGAGTAGGATGAGCTTTAAGGTCCCTTCCAGCCAAACCATTGTGGGATTCTAGGATTCTGTACTCACTGAACATCCCTTGGGCCTGATCCTGCCCCACACGCCTGCTGAGAATCTGCTGCACCGGCTCAGCCCCCTCCTGCTGTCACATCCAGGGCCAGGACAGGCATGAGATTTGCCTTCTTTTGCTAATCAGAATAAGGATTTCTAAAAGGAGCTGCTCCCTGCCTCCAGGCACAGCAGCCCTTCCCTGGGGATTTTGGTTTCTCCCCCTGTCAGTTTTGCAGTGCAGCTGTTGCAGCGTGTGTGGTAACACCTGGCCATGCTGCACCTGGCAAGAGCATGGAAGGGGCTCAAAAATGGGTCAAAAATTACAAGATTAGGGGTTGTTCCATCAAGTCCTCTGCCCACCCTCGCTGACACGTGGTAGTGTTTGCAAGGGTCACCTTTTAGAGGCAAAAGTCACCTTTTAATGAGCATGTCAGCAGCTCTGTACCCTCTTGGGCTTTGAGCAAGACTATTTGGGCTTTAACCTGCTTCAGATCTCCAGGGGACCATGGAAATAATGTAATTATGTTTGTGTTACATATTTTTAATATATATCCATACTCTCAGGCAGCATGTGCTGGCCACTGTCTACATTCAGCCACTGCTCTCTGCTTCTGCAAGCAGGAGGTAAAGGATAATTCCAGTTCTGTTTCCAGCAGTCCCAACACTGAAGATGACCCCACTCACTGAAGGACACCGAAATGATGCTCCCTGTTTCTGGAGTGTTGGAACACTTGTTTTTCAGAGCTACCAGCTGGCCCTGGAGTTGCATAGCCCCCCTTGGGGACAGCAGGGGAAAGGGGGCTGGGAATTAAGTTCTAATAAAATAAACTACATCTGGGAAAGTGACCTTAGTGCAATTTTTTTGGTCTGTTTTTGCATCTTCTATCCTCTGGGTAGTGGTTCAGCCAAAGTGTATGGTACTGTCAGCATCCACACACATGGAAGGATGCTGTAAACCCTGGTCAAACGTTCAGGCTGTGATGGATCACTGAGAATTTCTTTTTTAACCCCTAATTCTTCCTTTTTTGTTCTATTATACTAAGCCTATCACTTCAATCTGATTAAGTTTAGGCAGATAAACATCCTGCCATCTGTCATGAAACTTTTTACACTGCCTGCTGGAGGAAGTGCAGCCGTTTTCCTTTTTGGGTTGCAAAGGCTGCAGGGAGATACTGCCCTGTTTCCCCAAGAACTTATTTAACACCCCCACGTGCCCTTGGCCTGCTGTGGGCTCTGAGTTTAGATTTGAGTCTGGATTTTAAGAGGCAGGATTTGTCCTTAAACACAAAGAAGGAGGTGTTACTTGGCACTTCAATTTGCATTTTGTTGTTTACATCTTTGGCTGCGTTACAGCTAAATGACAGGCTGGAGGGGAGGCATGGGAGATGTCCCCCCACCATGGGGAGGGTGCAGCGTGTCTGCCTGCATGTGAATATCACAAAATGTCCATTTTCTTGTGCAGCCCATGGCTGGGACACCCTTCCTACACAGACACCCCAAGGGAGGGTCCTGGTTGAAGGCTTTCCTAACCCCCACCCATTTTTTGGGACATCCCTTCCCAGCACCTATAGAGATGTCAAGGAGCTGCAGCCAGGAGGGGAGAGGAGGGGTCTCCATCAAACTCCAACCCCATCAAACTTCAACCAGTGCCACAACCCCGAGGGTCAGCAATGTCCCCAACCCCCCCAGACCCCACAGCCGCGGGGACGGCACAGAGAGGCGAGACACGGGTTATTGAACCAGGAAGCTTTATTTACACAGTAAAAGTAACAAGCAATTTCCTGAGATTGAGCTGCTCTAGTGCAATCAAGTCATGGAGGGGGCAGGAGCAGCCTCCTGGCCCGCCCGAGGAGGGGACACCTGGGGCACCCCTCCCGGGACACGCACGGCCCGCGGCGCTTGTGCAATTGCCAGCGAGGCTTGGCTACTACAGGTCATAGCTTCAGAAGGCTTTGTTTCTATTCTTCTTCCCATTTTCTGTTTGTTGTTTTGTTTTGTTTTGTTTTTTATTTGGCCATCCTCTTCTTTTTCTTTCTGGAACACCGAACCCACACACGCCGCAAAGCACTGCTACAATCCTAGAACATCCTACGTCAGTCTGTTTGCCTGGGCAGCCAGGAGCTTTAAACAATGCACTTGAAACACAATTTTATTGGCCAAACAGGCTATGCTAGCACGTGGAAAAATTACAATCTATTTTACAAACGCTTCTTTTCGTTGGTTTCTCCTTTTTTTAATGTACTCTTTTATAGAACAGGCTCAAAGAGCTACATCTGCAAAACACACAGCAAACTCCCGTGTGCCTGCTAAGACTTTCTGTGTTAAAATCCTATTTTTTTCAGGATGAAGAACCTTTATTGCTGCTGCCACAGCTTTGGTGTCATCCCAAAACAGCTGCTGCCCAGACTGGGTCACACCTTGGACAAGCCACTGAGTCCCTTCACAATAATGAACTTATTTTAGCTACCTAGCAAGGAATAACATCCCTTGTCTGCATATTACTTTAGTATCACATTCTGGCAGCCGGCAGGGGTTTGCCGGGGGGTTTGGGGGGCTCCCAAAACATCTGTGTAATAGCTGAAGTCCTTTACAAACCAAGATCAAGACCCCCAGGGGATGCCCTGCTCTCCCACTGCGTAGGGGACGGATCTCCTGACACCAGGGGAGCAACGCCACTTCTGACTTTACAATCAACAGGATGTCCCCTGAATCTGAGGCACATACTATATTATATTTAATATTTTTAATTACTTTATTTATATATATATTTATATATATATAAATCCACAAATGTTTTACCTCTACAGAGAGAGAGAGAGAGAAAGAGAGAGAGAGAAAAAAATTTTAAAAGTAAGGCTTTCTTAAACTGAGAATTAAGTACATGAAATCATACAAACCCAACAAGAAATACCCAACAGAACACCACTGTGGCCTCAAAACTGTCGCTAACTGTAGTCTGTGCCTACGCCAACGTGCCCAGTATAAGGCCATGACTCATTGGAGAAGCATTTTTAGTAAGGCAAACGGGTTGTGCTGAATGTAAACTGAATGCTACGGCTACGTCCAGGACAGCCGGGCTGTGGCCCTTTGGCCACCAGGTCCAGGACAACTGGGCCCTGGTCTGTTGGCCACCTCCCCACTCTGGGGGGTTAGCATGGCACCAGGAGCAGCCCTTGGAAAGAAAACAGAAGCCCTTAGGAATTCCAGCCCTGGGGATGCCCAGGCCAGAGCCCGCCCGGAGCTCTGCGGCAGCCGGACGTGGATTTTGGGTGAATTTGCCCTTTGTTGCTCAGCTGAGGAGGTGCCTGTGGCCAGCAGGAGCTGAGTGCCCCGAGACCAGCACGTGTCAGCGGTGGGGAGGGATGGATGGAGCATCAGGAAGACTCAAAGCCAAGAACTTTGCTGTGAGGGTGCCACTGCAGGGGCACAGACAGAGGGGCAGCAGCCTGGGAAAACACGCGTGGCTGGACCCTCCACAACAGGAGGCATAAAAATTAACCCAGGGTATATATTTTTTTCTAAGTGATGCATAAAGTGACACTTCAAAAGAGCTGGAGGGTTTCCCAAAAATTAAAAGACATCCCTGTCATCCCCTCCCTGAATATCTGGAGCTTGTCCTGCTTGCCTGGAGAGAGTGGACATGGCCACAGCCTCCAGCAAAACCTCAGCAGTGCCAGGACAGGGGTAACAACTGATGGGCTCCACTGTGGTGGGAGATGCCACACCCATCCCAAACCACTGTGGAAAAAAGTGCACTAACAAAACCAGAAATGATGAATGAAACCTGTACCAGCAGCTCTCAGCCTTTCTGAGTTATGGACCCTCAAGGCATTGCCAGTGGGGCTGCTGAGCCCCATTAAAAATGTCCTGTCTTCAGCTGCTCTTGGTATCTAAGGTTTTTTCCTTTCTCGCGTTTGCAAAGCTCGGGAAATGATCCCTGAGCTTGAAGGAACCAGCAGAATGAATCCAGAAGATGCTGGAAGCCATTTGTACAACTTTCCTAGAGCTTTAAACAAACAAACAAATAATAAAAAAAAAGAGGGTGAAAAAAGAAATATGTGTCCTTCTAAACCTGTTAGCAAGTGGACAGCTTATTTTTAGCAAAGAGAATTCATATTGTACAAACATAATGGTCACCACTTTATCTGTGCTTTAAAAAGGCACAGGAAGAGGAAAAGCTTTCAGTGCTGCTACCTGGATTTTCAGCCTTTTGCCAGCTGACTTTGTCAAGTAACCCCTCCACAACGTGCCTCGGGCAAGCAGCCCTTCACAGTAAAGCCAAAAAAAAAGGGTGGCAGCCGTGCCCTGGGTAGCAAAATGGGCACAGCTGCTGGTAAATGGGTAAACAGCCCAGCCCTGCTCAAAACAGGGTGTTGGGAACCCAAATGAGGGTGGCACAGAGCCTGAGTAGGGTTTTTTTTTTCCCAAAAGAGTCAAGAGAGGGGGGCTGGGAAGGAAAAAAACAGGGAAGGAAGGCATTTGAGCATCCTCGTTCAGCGCCCAGCAAGCGCTGCTGCGGATGCCGCCCCACATGGGCCAGGGATCTGTTTAATTCCTCATCAGGAAAAGGAAAACTAAAAATAAAGGAGTAAAAATCCAGCTCTTGCCATCATTAAATTTCAGCAACACTTGTGATTTCCTCCTCACGGCACTGCCAGGGACATGGGGAGTGAGGGGTGCTGGGGCCGCACGGGATGTGGCTGGAGGAAAGGAACCGTGGCCATCCCAGGGCCACCAGCCAGTGCTCGGTTTGCAAATCTCAATATTCTGCTTTTCCCCCCTTTCTCCAGTCCCAGGGGTGGTGGTTTCTCCTTGTGCACCCCTTTCTGAACTAGCACAGGTGGGACCTGTGGGAGCATGGCCAGCTCCATCAGCTCCACCCTTGGCAAAAGCCATTTACTCTTGGATTCTGAGTTTTTGGCGATCCCCGCGCCTGGTTTCCCTGTGGGACAGGCACTTTCCTAGGCCTGGCTGATCTCTGGCTACAGTAGTTACAAAGAATTTCAAGATTTACACACGCATGCACACGAATTCCTCTAAATACCTGATGAAATTTTGGCAAAGCTGCTTCGTTCCCCTCCAGCTGGCGGGAGGGGAGCAGTGACAGGATCCCACAAACTCGCCGGCGGCCAGGAGCCCTCCACGGCTCTGCTGGCCGCCCCCAGAGCCCAGGGCGAGAAGAGCTGCTCCCTCCTCAGTTGTTTTCTATCTGCTCGATGTCGATCTCGCCATCCAGCTGGAAGAGGCTCTCACTGCCCGGCCCGCCGCTCCGCCAGGCCGCCCTGTCCTCCTCCTTCCCGGCGCTCTCCTCCTCCTCCTCGCAGGACAGGTCGTCCCTGCTGGCCCGGCGCTCCTCGGGCCTGGCCCGCGGCTCCGGGACCGGGGTGCAGGCGGGGGTCCTGCCCGGCATCACCTCCGGGGCCGCCGGCCATGCCTGGGGCCCTGTGGGCCGCTGGGAGCCGTCCTCGGCCGTGGTGCTAAGGCAGGTGAGGCTGTTGAAAGTCTGGCGGTTCTGCAGAGGCAAGGCGAGAGAGGCAGCTGAGGGCAATCCTGAAGCTGGGGTGGAAGTCACACCAGATGAGCTTGGAGTGATCCCGACCCCAAACCCGAGCTCCCTCAGCCCAACAGAAAACAAGCAGAGCAGCAGGAACACTCAGCAGGTCCCCAGGAGATGGAGAGATGCTGCAAGCTCCCATCTCCCCATCCATGGCAGGTCCTGTGGCCCCCGTGTCCCTGCAAAAGGCATCAAAACCGCCCCCAGCCTGCTCTGCATCCATCCCATCACCATCTCCACCCCATGCATCGCCCAGTTCCACACGTAAGGCAGAACAGAGCTCACCAAAAATGAATTAACATTTCCAACAACTCCCCTTTTTAGCCAAGAGAAACTTCAGCACTTTCAGTAGCTGCAGCTTGTGTCCTGCTAAACCCTCCTCTATGATGGCTCATGGCTGTTCCCCTCACTAAAGACCAGGCGAGCACAGTTGTCTGCTCCCCGACTCTCCACGCCTGGTTACCTTGGCTAGAAACTAGATTCAGTTTATGTACTGTCACGCCTTCTAAACAGTTTCAAACTCTGAGAATGACAAGGAGCATGCAGGCATTCCAAGCCCTCTGGAGCAGAGCACGCGGAACCTCCCAGGGACGCAGCTTGCTCACCTGCCAGGGAATGCCTTTAGCCCGGGTTGGTTTTTAAAAGAACAAACTAAACCCTCATTTCTGAGTGCCAATGGAAATAACAAGGCCGTGCCAGTGGCAGAGTGTGTGCTCTGAGCAGGAGGAGACTGAGGAGGAACTCAGCAGCTTGTGGAGCCTCTCATCAAGCCAATGTTCACTTCTCAGACATTTGGCCTGAACAAAACCCATGGCACAGGCCTGAATGGGAATTCCATAAATCCCAGGGAGGAAGGCAGCCCCCTCACTAGCTAGAGATGTTGACCTGTTACCGGTCAGTTCTGGGTCCCTCATGACAAGAAAGAGGGGCTGGAGAGTGGCAAGAGGAAGGAATGGAGCCAGGGAAGGGTCTGGAGCACCAGGAGAGGCTGAGAGAGCCAGGAGAACTTCAGTACCCAACAGAACCTTGGTGACACAGAGTGACAGGGCTGCTGCCTGTATCTGCTCTGGCTGGCCCAATTCAGGACCAAGCACACAGCCTGAGACACAGCTTGCTCCAAAACATCCCCAATGGCATTCCCAGGCAATTAGGCACATTTGCTTGAGGGTTTTTCATTCAAATCCAGGTGAGCTAGGAGAAACTCCACTACAATAACTTACCCCAGGCTGCAAACGAAGGAAGATCACCCATTTACAGAGCCCCTAAGGGAGATGCAGGGGCTCTGCTTCACACCCCAATCACTTCTCAACAAATCAAAGGGCCTTTTGCTGAGTTGGACCCATGGACCAGAGGCTTCGCGTGCTGCTCTACCCCATGCACACAGTAAAAAGTCATTGCAGAGGCTGCTCTGTCTAAACAGAGGAGTTCCTGCTGCCCCAAGAGGAGCTGGCCACTGCCCAAGCTGGGGGAAGCTACATTTTGCATGGCCTTCAGTCTCTGAAACCTTCAAGAACCCACAAACCCCAAGCCCGTGTGAGAAAAAGGACATTTGTTCTCTCAGTATGCAATTGCACCCAGCCCTCACGTCATCCTGGTCATATTTTTTTTTAATCCCAGCCGTGCCTCTGTCTTCTGGGTGCTGAGCATGCAACAGCTTCAAGCAGAGAGCTGCACACTGTGGTTAATGGACAACTCATAATTACCACGGGAGAAGGCCCGAGGACATAGTAGAAATATTTTCTAAGCACTTCACAGAATTTGCAAGCATATTTCCAACAGTGATTTAGGCACTTGAACAGCCTAGGTCTCCTGAAAGTCAACAGCCCTCTCAGAAGTGCAAATCCCTTCTACAAACAACACTCTGGCACTTTTGGGAATGTTATTTTTTTTCCTTCTTAATGGAGCTCATCTCCTGGATTAGGCACTTCCCAGGGTTTGGTACCCAGGTGTGGACATGCTGGGCTGCTACAGGTGGGATACAGCATCCTCAGAGCACGGGAGATCCCTCCAGTGCTTCAGAGGAGATGAGTGATTCCTATGGTGGTGAATGAAGGAGGATGCAGACTGGAGAGTAACTCAACAGGTCCAGAGCACATTCTTCCCATCCAAAAGAAAAACGTTTCCAAGCTTGGACACGTCTCAGGGAACAGCCATGAAGTTACTTGACTTTCAGGGAAATTTTACATCTTATGGGACTTGGGAAACCAAGCCAACAGGCTCATTTTCCCTGCTCAAATCCACAGAGGCTGCAACCCTTGAGTCATTCCAGGGAATGCAAGAGGATGGAAAACCCCTTCCGATGGTTCTGGTGTTGCGGCAGCTGCTGGTGGAGGAATGCCACGTGCAGAGGGTGCTGGGCAGAGACGCTCCCTCTGAGGCAGGTTTGACAGCTCAGAAAGCAAGTTTTCACAGGCACTGCCTGCCAGAAAATGCCACAGCTCACCTTGCCAGTGGCTGGGGTCAGGAGGGTCCCCCCAGGATGGTGATCACCAAGCCAGCATTCCATGGGCTGGCTGTGGAGCAGCAGTGGAGCAGCCACCACCATCAATGCAGTGTCTGTCTGCAGCCCTTCCAGAGTTCTTTGCTCATTTTTTATTTATGGGGTGAATTTAGCACGTGCTGAGCTGGAGAAACCAGGCAGTCAAGTCCTCTACTGATGCCAGAAAAGAGCAGGTTTGGTGGCACAATGTGGCTGGCACTTCTGCTCTCCGTGGCCAGGCAGCCTGGGGCCCTCTGAGCCTCTCCACAACCTTGGCTTCCAGCGCCAGACAAAAAGAGGTGTCAA
Source organism: Passer domesticus (assembly GCF_036417665.1). Taxonomy (NCBI): domain Eukaryota; kingdom Metazoa; phylum Chordata; class Aves; order Passeriformes; family Passeridae; genus Passer; species Passer domesticus. The sequence continues at coordinate 55,240,138 of NC_087481.1, forward strand.
GCAGCTGAAATCCTGTTGGTCTAGGGAAACTGTGGGAATCCAACACAGATGGCTTTTGGGAGATGTTTCTGGCTGTTCTGACTTCACCCAACGAGCACCTGTAACACACCTTACACCCAAACCACCTTTACTGACCCATCTTGGACCATTTGAGGTGCTGGTTTTTCTTCCCCCAACCCTTCCCAAAGCTGAATCCAGCACGCTGGGCAAGTCCTCAGAGAGAAAATGAGGCGTTGCTAATGGGAGTACTTGAAAAATCACCTAAAAACACATAAATAAGAAATTCTTGGTCACTTGGAATAAGCTGCAGGGTTGCTCCAGATCAAAGCCCTTCTTGCAGGCTGGTGACCAAGCTGAGGCTGCTTCTCCTTCCCACAGGGTCTCGTGATGCTCCACACTGTGTAGGCACCAAGGCCACAATCAGAGAAGGCTGCGGGAAGAGACTCACCCCTCACATCCATCCTTTTTCTCAGGTCTTCCCTCTCCATCAGGGATGGGGCTGGTGGCTGCAGAGCCCTGGAGCAAACTGGAGAAACCCCTCAGCAACATTCCCCTGCCTGACTCTACTCGTGGTGAAACACCCAGCTGTGAGCTCTTCCCCAAAACAGATCCCTGCAAACGTGGTGGCTCTACCAGAACAAACATCAGCAGGACTGTGACCCTGCGGGGATCACGGCTTTTGCTCAAACACCTTTATTTTATTTTTTTCCCTCACCCTGCCAGGTGATTGCCGCAATTTTCCCGGGAAAGGTGCAACGCTACAAGCTGTCAGCAGCACCGGCCCTACCTCCCAAGCTGTCATCACCTCCTGTTAGCACACTGGGCTACAGTTGCTTCAGAAAGCTGAAAATAACCGGGTGCCAGAAGGGAAGGGGGAAGCGGGCAGCGAGCTCCATGCGGGAATGATGAGCTCTGCCAGCCCTCCCGAGCCAGCAAAGTCACCTCCACTGGGGGATTCTCTGCCTGGCTCGAGCTTAAATCACTCTCCAAGGCAAACATCTCCTGTAAAACACCTCCAGCCTGAGTTGTTATCTTTGTATCGTTATATAGAAATGCTTTGGTTGTTTCATCACGGTAAATCCTGCCTGGCATCTGCGCCAGGGAAAGCGCTCATCCGTGCTGCTGAGGAGGAGGGAGAGGTGCTTGAGACTGGAAAATGAGTTTGAGTTGGTTTTGAAGCTCTGCAGAACTTCATGATGGCAGCTGCTGTGATTCGGGCCGTGCACACACACACAGACACTTCACTGGGGTTCAAAGCTCTGCGCTGCCTTTGAGGCACCCACAACCTTCTCCATGGAAAACCATCCCCAGCAGGTCCAGGCTGCAGCCCTGGCACAAGCACATTCCCAGTGATGCCCCAGTCTCACCAGCACCTCCCTTGCTGCACTTTGGCCACCTCAAAAAGAGGGAGACACAGCCACCCTGCCCCAAGGAACACTGGTGGCCACTGCCCCACGTGGCTTCCAAAATCAACATTGCCTCTGGAGGAAGGTCAGGGGGCTTGCACAGACCCTGTCCTCCCACAGAAGGAGCCTCTGAGTGAGGAAGAGTTGGGAAAGAAATGCTGGAATCCCTGAGGAAGGAAAACATGGGAGGCAGCAATGGGGGGTGTGAGAAGCAAAAGGAGCCCCTGTGCCTGGTGCAGAGCAGAGCTGGGTTAGACGCAGTGTAGCCATGTCAGGGAGCCCAAACTCATCTGCTGCTCTATTTTCTTCAAAAATTTGATCTAAGGAGGCATTGAGGAGTTCACAGGCAGCCCCACAGCCCCCACCAGGCCGAGGTGATACAGAACGTGCCTGCAGCAGCATCCCAGAGCAGGGGATGGCTCCCTGCCCTGCCCTCAGTGGGTACCACACCCCTGCCCTGGTTTTCAGGGTCTGCCTTCCCAGCCTTTCCCTTCTCACTCACTAAAAAACAACCTTTACTCAGCTCATTTGGCAACAGGCACCAGTGCTTATTTGGTGCATTCAAAGCTTTAGCAGATAATTTTGCTTTTATTCTGTTTGGTGTGAAATAGAACTTTCACGAGCAGAAATGTCTGTTATCATCCCAAGTCACTTCTGACCACAGTATTAAACAAACAAAACCAAAAAAAGCAAGAAGGAGGCTGTAAGTCATTAGTTCTGATGCTGCCCTTGGAGCCTGTGGACATAATTTGGATGTGCTCACAGTTCTTCTCTGTCTCTGGAGTATGAAGCTGCCTCAGTGACAGCGAGGATGTTCAGGGAGATTCCATAAGTACAGAAGGAAAAGCTGATGTGTGACCCACCAGTGGGAATCCCTCTGGTGCTACAGAGCCCCAGGGAGAGGCTGGAGAGACAAATCCCAGCAATCCCAGAGAAATACAGCAATGCAGGGAATCAGAGTGCAGTGAACACCCCTCTGGGGCTGCACTGTCCCACCTGAGCACAGCATCCCACAGCATCCCCCAGCATCCCACAGCATCCCCCAGCATCCCCCAGCATCCCACAGCATCCCCCAGCATCCCACAGCATCCCCCAGCATCCCACAGCATCCCACAGCATCCCACAGCATCCCACAGCATCCCCCAGCATCCCACAGCATCCCACAGCATCCCCCAGCATCCCCCAGCATCCCACACATGGGGACCCAGCACAGCCTCCCAGCCCATTGCTATTCATAATAATAATTGGAGGAAACCCTCATTTCCTGCCAAGAACAAATATTTTCCCTAACAGACACCGAACCCTTTGCTGTGAGCTGGAAAAATCCATTTGCTCAGACAGGGATCACCGTGTATTTATTTATTTACAGGTTGCCCTTCCCAGCCTTTCACCCCTGCCTCCTCCTCTGCATCCTCTTGGATTCCAGATCCCTGGAGCACTGCAGGCCCTGTTAGAGTCCCAGATACTGAGAATTTGAAACTTTTAGTACTAACAGACTCTAACCCCCAAGCAAACACTACATTTGACCTAAAGGCATAGAAAAAACTTCCAAAATTAATTAATAGCACCAAGATTAAAAGTGTATAGTTTAATTAGAAGTATATAATATCACTAAATAAAAAACTTAAAGTTTTAAAATATAGTAATATATATAAAAGTAAAGATTTTAAAACAATAACTAATCCTTCTTCTTTATCTTCTTCTTCAAATGGTTAAATAATATTTTATAATTAAACAAAAAATCCACATTACAGACTTCAAATAAATTATTAAATTTAAAATAAAAATAATTTAAGTGCAATTTCTTAATAATTTAACCTTTAAAAACCTTATAAAAATAGCTAAGCATTTTATAACTTATAAATAAAATACTATAAAACTCATAACTTATAAATAAAAAATTAATAAACACAAAACACCATCTCTAACACTTCAATCCCAACCTTAATAAAATTTTTGAAACCCAAAAACCAACAAGGCCCCTCATGCCAGCACACTCAGCACTGCCAGGAGCCCACTGGGGACAGTGGCAGGGCTGCTCTCCCAGGGATGGCTTTGCCTTGCCATGGATTTCAGTGGAAAAGGGGAAACCTGAGCCTGACCTGTCCCCAGAGCTGCCAAAACTCCAGGATTTGGAGTGGCTCACCTTTGGGGAAATTCAGTGATTTGACTTGTCCCAGGGTAGGATGAAACATCGCTAATATGGAATTATTCTCTTTTCTCAGCCCTATTCCATTTCCATACTTCATCATTTTCAGCACAGAAGTAACATTTCTGTTATGCCACTGTGGTTCTCACTTCAGGGCCTAAAGGTTAAGGCAGGACCTTATAAAAATTAAAGCCAAACTTCATGTCACAGTTTCAGCAGCAGTGAAAAGAGAATACCAGCAAGTAAAGGGATAAAATCACACTGTGGATGACCAAAAATCCAGAGTGTGTAGTGCCTGCACCCACATCCCCCCGCCTGCCAAGACCTCCTGCAAATCCAATGCAGACTTGAAATACACCTCACTTTTCTGTCACAGCCTCGACCTCTTTCTCTGGAAAGGAAAAATGAAGGGCCTTTATTTATTTATTTATTTATTTTTAATTTATTTATTTAGCACCATTTCCTGAAATGCTTTGCCTTCCTGAAATGCTTTGGGAGATTTTTGCATGGTGAGTGGTTCCAAGTAACTCCCAGTAGCTCCTGTCTAACCCAGCAGTTCCTAGAGTGCTGGGGTTATTTGTAAACCACCATGAAAAATCCCTTTTGGTTTTTTTGAGCCGAAATGCCCCATTTGAGCATGCTGACTCCTTCAAGGGTGAATCCCTGAGCTTTCTAAAGGCTGCTTTTTGGAGTCACACAGCACCCAGGGATGGGAGGGTTAATGAGCACGTGGTGAATCAGATGTGCATCCTCGGGATACAATTGGATTTTGTCCATCTTTGGGACTGACACTGCCAAGCTTTGTTTGTGTTCCCAGCCCTGTGAGTGCAGCACTCAACCCTGCATCCCTGAGCTCCTGGTGGGATGGAGCAGGGAGCAGGGGATGGAGGATGGAGGCAAGGGCAGGAGATACAGCCAGGAGCAGGGGGTGGAATGGGATGGGATGGAACTGGGAGAGACCTCAGAGCCCCTTCCTGTGCCTGAGGGTGCTGAATGAGAGCTGGAGAGGGACTTGGGAATGACAGGATAAGGGGGAATGCCTTCATACTGCCATAGGGCAGGGATAGATGGGATTTTGGGAAGGAATTCTTCCCTGTGAGGGCTGGTGAGACCCTGGCACAGGGTGCCCAGAGAAGCTGTGGCTGCCCCTGGATCCCTGGGAGTGCCCAAGGCCAGGTTGGATGGGGCTTGGAACACCCTGGGACAGTGGAAGGTGTCCCTCATACCTTCAAACCAGTTTCTTTTGATCCTCACCCAAAGGCTTTTTCCCACCAAGCCACAAACTGACCTTTGCAGACTCTCATTCCTGTTTATTTAAAAAACACTGGGGCTTGGAAGCTGGAATCCCTCTCAGAAGTTACATCAATAGCAAACTATTTCCTGGGATACGTATGGAATTTAAAACCTCCAGGTTTTTGCCTATCACTACATTTGGAAATATTTGTCACCGGCTCAAGTGGGTGCTGACTCCAACCAAGATCACTGCCACCTCTCCTGCCCTCTCCAGCAAGCCTGAAAGGTGCCAAAATTTAAACAGAAAATCTTATGTGAAAATTAGGGATTTTTATCCCTCAAGGAAAAACTTGGGTGCTCAGAGAGGAGAGGTCCCTTCTCCCACCCTGCAGTTTGAAACTTCTTCCCACTCAGTGCCAAGACCAGCCTGAAACACTTCAAACTGCTGGGCTGCTTGCTGCAGCTCTAGGGGTGTACAAACTCCTTTGTGCCTGCATCCTCATGGAAACTGCCAGCATTCCTAAGTTTGGAAGGGAAAACAAGGCAGAGGGGCCAGCCAGGCTCCCAGCCACCATGAGCATGACACTCTGCACTGTGTCTGGAGACCCTGTGGATCTGCAGCCCAGGCTGAAGCTGATTTTAACCCTGAAAACCACAAGAACCACACATCCTCATTTCGGGGGATGCTCCTGTGATTCCTGGTGCAGATGACTCCATCCTCCGAAGGCACGTGCTCCTCGCAGGGCAGTGAAGTCACCCCGTGAAAGGCTCTGTCTGTCCAGGCAGCCAGGGAACAACGTCAATGGTCCCCTTGTGCCAGACCCTTCCCACAACAGGCACAAAGTCCTCTCTGTAACTCACCAGGCACACCCAGGGCTTCACCCTCACCACCTCCTCAGCTGTGCCCACTGCTGCCAGCACCCTCTCACCCACCCATCCCTCACAGGGAAGAGGTTGTGAACTCACAGCCACGGGGTGCTCTCCATAAGCCATGGAGATGCAGAGCAATATTGTATTTTAATTGCTTTATTTATTCTAGAGGGGCTACTCTGTGTCTCATATACTGCAAGACATTACACAATACAGAGCTTCACAGAGAAGAAATACTTTGACAGCTGCCTGGGAGTCCTCAGTGTTCATGGGTAAAACCTTTGTAGAAAATTAAATGGATATTAGAGAAAACTCAGGAGTTAAAGACCAGGAGTACAGCACTTGTTAGGAGAGATGTAGCTCTTCAAACTGCAACTTCTCTGAAGGCTCACAAAGGGACTAAAGACTTGAAGAGCCACCAGAAATGGGGCACAAGAGCCATGTCCAAACCTTGATTTCCTACCAATACACAGATCTTACAATGGGGAGGAACCAGGACCTCATCACATCTGACAATTCCTGTCAGCAGTGCAAAGCCTTACATGCCACTGAGATATTTGTGCCTTTCTTTTCATGGAAAGTTATATTTTCAAATTCTACAGCACCACCCTCCATTTCCAGCCAGGGCTACTCATGTCTGGGGTTTGTGCTGTAGAGAACATGGCTGGGTTGAACAAATAGATATATACATTAAAAATTAGAAAAATAGAATGGTTTGAGTTGGAAGGAACCTCAAAGACCATCACGTTCCAACCTCTGACTTGGGCAGGGACACTTTTCTCTAGACCAGGCTGCTCCAAGCTGTATCTAACCTGCCTTTAAACATTTACATAAATTATTTTATATATATATACACACACATATATATATATCTTATTTTATATATATATATGTGTGTGTATATATATATACACATATATAAAAATATATATATTTTTATATATGTGTTTATATATATATATATAAACACATATATAAAAATAAATTATCCATTTAAAAAACACATCAAGGGCAGCTGTGTTTGGAACCGTCCTAACACATAATGAAATCTCTCAGTGACCACCACATCAAAATTTTAGACAGCAGGAAGCAGAATGGGGAAGAGATAGCGAGGGCTTGCGTAGCCACAGCTGGGGATTGTTGCAAATTCCCACTGAGGGTGGCAGTCCCTAGTGTGAGGGACGTGTCATGTGTCCCTTGCAGCTGCCCAGAGCCTGTGTGAAGGAAGGCAATCTGCACACACCAACATCAGGGCTGGCCTATGGCTCAGCTTCCCGTCGATGACTCAGCCAAGCCACCAAACCCAATGTTTGTGCTGCCACGAGATGTTTCAGCACACAACGCCTGAGATCCCAGGAAATGTTCACATCAGGATGTCAGAAAGCAGCAGATGTGGAGGTGGGACATGTCAAGTTCCTCTGGAGAAGAATCAACCACACCACAGGGGAGGAAAACTCAGCGGGTGTCTCTCCACCACACAGCATCCCTGGCAGAGTGTGATTTTGTTGTAGAAAATCTATCTTCTCACCTAATTCACCCAGATGCTTCTCTGGGTGACTTGCAAAGGATAAAACCACTCATTCCTGCCAAAATCAGCCCAGCTGGGAGGACTCCTGGGGTCTAAGAAACCTCCTGTCACCTTTGTGACACTTTCTATTTCCCATTTATTTTAGATGCAGCCACATCCGAAAAAGGACAACCAGCTCTTTGAAAAACCTCCCAGTTCATGGTAAAATGTGATCCCAGCCATTTCTGATCATGGCCTGCCCCTACAGACACAGTCCTTGGGGCTGTGAGGCCAAGAGCACCGTGCCTGGGAAGGAGGGCAAGCTGTGAGGAGATGCATTACCACTCTGCCAGAGCGACTGCTGGGATCGGGGAGGTGGGATGTGTCCTCCTTGGGCTTGTGCTCCACGTGGAAAGAAGGAATAAAAGCTGAGGATGGAAAGGAAGCCCAAACCCTACACTAAAATGAGAGGATGGTTCATGTCCTTGTGTTAAGGAGGTCAGAGATGCCAGGCCAGCTACCCAAACTCTCCTAGATTGGAGTGAAGATAGAAACCACCCTCTTCCCACTTCACCTGCCTCCAGACTTGGGGTAATTAAATGACCTCACTGTCACCCACTCACCTGACTGAGACCCCCCTGATCACTTCCAGTTTGAAGGCAAAGAGGCACAAGGCAAAGAGTTCATGTGCACTTAAAAGGAGCAGAAGGATTGTCATGGTGCCTGTGGCTTTTTGAAGTTGTTGCTATTTCAATGACAGCCATGTGCAGGGTTTGGTTTCTGCCCAAAGTTGAAGCCTGTCTGGTTTGGTGCCACATGAGCAAATAATAAAGGGAGGGATTTGGGCTCACCTTCCCTCTCTGGGCTATGGGAATTGCAGACAGAAGAGACACAACCAGGATTTTGAGGAACGAAAGACAATATTTTCCTAAGTATTTTCCCTGCCAGCTCAACTTCAACATTTAGATTTCTCTCTTAATTAGCCCAGTTATGTAGCCATGTAATTGCTTCCAGGAGTGGCTCCCTCCCCTCCTGCCTGGCCTAAATATCCCTCCCAGTATGAAGAAAACGTTTCTTTCAGGTCAAATTATTTTTATTTTGATTATGGTACCAGGTTTCAGGCCTACAAACACACGTGGTTACCAGCACAAGTGAAAAATTAACCAACCTGCTGCCAGAGCCAGATGCCGATTCAGTACCCAGCACCTCAAAGCTCAGTTCCCACTGTGACAACAGCACCCAGGGACTCAGGGAAAGCCCCATATCTCTATTTCCCCATCTGAAAAGTGAATCCTTTGTGGATAACTGGAAAGTCCAGTCTGGACACTTTGGCTTTGCCCATTGCACATGAGGTGTTTCTACCCCATATAAACCCAGACTTGAGCACACGTGCAGCCACACAGACACTTGCCATTATTTCAGCTCTTCCTCTGAAATCACCCAACTGTGCATCTCCTGGGCTGGAAGCATTAAAAGCAGCCTAGGAGATACCCAAATGTGCAGGGTTTTCTCGAGCACGTTCATTCCCCACGAGGAATTAGTTGGTTTTCCTGGCATTCCCATCCCGGGGAGGGCTCTGACCATGCCCCACCAAAGGCAAGAATGCTCCCTGTGACTTGCCTCATCCTGCTCGTCCCTCTGTGCCAGTCCTCCCACGCCAAGAGCTGCCTGCCAGTGCTGCTCTCCACAAGCCATCAGCTCTGAAACCCAGCCCTTGCAGGGCTTTGCTTTCACAGAATCACAAGGTTGGAAGAGACCTTCAAGATTGAGTCCAAACCCTTTCTTCCCACTCTGCTCCAGCCCTCCCGCCCCACACCCAGCAGCACAGCCCTGCCTTGGGGATTCACCCACTGCCACGGGCACCTGAGCCTGGCTGGGTTTCCTGCCTGGAAACTGAAAATATCCATGGGAGCTGCTTGGACTGGATCCCACGGGGGTGTTCCTTAGTGATGCTGTTGTTGGTTGTTGGTTGTAGCAACAGCCGGGCGTTCGGCAGCGGCTCCGGCCACCCAGCCTGGACCAGAGGGACAGCAGGGGCTGGGAGAGGGGGTGCCCATGGACATGAGGAGAGATGATGCACCAGGCAACCCCTTCCCCATTCCCACAGAGCTTGTGCCACACAGCGTGGAGCGTCTGAGCCTTTCCTTGTGATATCTTTTCTCCCAGAGGATGAACCACCTCAACACTGAGCAGTGCTGAGTGTTCAGGCATTGCTTCTCATTTTGGAAGGTGTTTTGATGTGGGGGACAGCAGCCAGAGAAAACACAGATATTCCTCAAGCTGAGGGTTTTCCAGGAACGTGGACTGAGCTGCTTTTGGACACCCAAGTGATTGGATTTTTTTGTCATCCTTGGATCACCCACCCATGTCAAAGCCATGGCCATCCAAATTATAAACATGTGCCTGGGCTCAGCATCCATTGGAGGGAAAGGGAAGCTCCTGCTGACCCTTGGGATCTCCTAGACCAAGCCCATTTTTTCAAACCAGCCAACAAACATTGGACTGATGCAATGCAGAAGCTGCCTCAGAACATCCTCACAGGGCAACAAAGCTCTGTCCAGCCAGAGCCTGGACAGTCTCCTCCTTCCCTGTCCATCATACCAGACAACCACAGAATGGTCTGGACTGAAAGGGTCCCTAAAGCCCATCTCATTCCACCCTCTGCCATGGACAGGAACACCTTCCACTGGATTAGGTTGTCCCAAGCCCCATCCAACCAGGCCTTGAACACTTCCAGGGAAGTGAAATTATTCTTGTCTGCCTGTACAGAGAGAATCAGGGGGCAGTTTTGCTATTCCACCCTGTAGCTAGTAAAATATAACAACACATGTACGTGGTTTTTACTGACCATCCACCTTATTATCTAATAAAAAAAGCTTGGCATAATAAATGTTGTTGCTGTGATTTATGAAAAGACAAGAGCAATCCTGATGGTTTTTTGCCTGATCTCACCCAAATATGTGACTCCTTCACCCTTTTTATCCTCCAAGCTCCTCTGGAGGAGGAAAAGATGATCTCTTGCTCCAATACCACTGCACTCCTTCAAACACCCTCTGCATTGCCAAGCACAGAGCACCATAAAATATCATGTTCTTGTAAGGCAAAAATGCACACACAATGTTGGATCTCACCCATATGGTGAATTTCTCCCAGCAGTTTCCCTGCAGACAACAAGGGGATGGCCTGCACCACACAGGCTTTGCTGGCCCCAGCACTACAAAAAACCTTTAGGGCAAACACTCCCCACACAGGTGACTCCGGGATGAAGCACAGAAGGTGACCAAATGGAACTGAAGCCATGGGGGAATTTTTAAGGCCAGCAGAAGGTGACAGCCCACCCTGCGAAGTGGCCAGGGCACCTCTGCTCCCACAATGAGAGCCCTGGGGCCTTCACACCCCCCATCATCTCCATTCCACACTGAGCTGATGGTGTCATTGACTTTGTGACTGTAAACTATTGATGTGGGAAATGTCAAATCATAAAACCGCAGGAAATCTCATGAGTGTGGAAGGGAAATGTTGTCCTTCAATGCAGCCTCTTGCTCTGCCTCTTGCTAATGTCCAGTCACTTGGTCTAGCAGGGAGAGGACCAAGGAGCAAAATCCTCCCCGATTTGTGCTTCAGGTCTGTTATCTGGCTCTATGCAGCAGATCGAAAAGGGAGGTTGTGCTCTGTGTTTGCAACTGAAAATGAAACATGATAACATCTCTAGAGTGGAAAATTACAGAGCCTAAGAGCAAGTAAAGCCTGTAGCAGTAAGAATTCGGCACCTGACGGAGCCAGGGCTGGGGGCCTTGGGGTGCTGCCTTCATCTCACCATGGCAGGCCCAAGGCTCCTCTCCCTTGAACTCAGAAATGAGGGGTTTAACATATTCCTGCTCAAAACCTGTGCCAGGAGGAAATGGTGCACTTGGTGTGCAAAAACCAGCATGGAAGAGAAATGCGTGAATTTGCCAAAGAAATCCATTTAGAAGGGAAGGGGTTATTCTGCCTGGACAGCAGGATGTGTTTCCCCACAACACCCCCATTACTCCTCATGCCACCCACCCACCCTGGAGGACGCTGAAGTCTCTTGAGCAAAGCAGAGAACACCTGAGCCCCTTGCAGGGACGGCCCCGCCGCCTCTCACCTGGGTCATCTTGGCGAGGTCCAGTGAGGGCCGCTCCTCCTGGACCTCCTCCGGCCTCCTCCGCTTGATTCCCACCTTTTTGTCGTTGAGGACGCAGGGCTGGGAGCGGCTGCGGGAGAGGCCGGCGGCGCGGCGGCCCAGCTCGGGCGTGGAGGCGGGCGTGCTGCAGGCCGAGGGCGCGCCGTCCTCCGAGCACGAGAAGCGGTCCTGCGAGCAGGACAGGGACCTCTGAATGTCCCCCCTGTCCCCGCCGTGCCCTCCGGCAGCCGATTTCCTGGGCTGCCCGCCGCAGAGCGGGTTGGAGCGGGCGGGCAGGCTGAAGCTGGAGCTCCTCTGCATGGTGGCGAAGCCGTTGGAGTAGCGCTGCACGCTGCCGCCGCTGTAGCAGCGCCTCTTCTCCACCGGCGTCCACACCTTGGAGCCCAGGGGTCTCCAGGAGGTCCCGCAGGCCGACATCTCATCCGAGAAGGACAGCGAGCGGCACTGGCGCTTGCTGGGAGGGGCGGAGGGGTGGCCGTGGGGGTCGCTGAGGCTCAGGTCCTTGATCAGGTTGGTGACGGAGCAGGTGCCGGCCGCGTCCCTCGGCCAGCGCGAGCCCTCCTCGCCCTTGTCCGACAGGCAGTCCCAGATGCTGGCGCCCGGCTGCTCGAGCTGGAGTGGACATTTCCTGCTGAGATCTCTCCATCTGTCATTTTCTGGTTCGGAAAGGAGAAAAGAAAGGGGAAAAAAAACCAAAAAACAACACACACGCACAGGCATTAGCGTTAATTAATTCTGCGACTCGCTTTCTACGTCCATAAACAAAAAGAGTAGCATATGGGACGTTTTCCAGTACAAATTAATTAACTCTTGGAATATGGTTTCCTAAACTGCCAGCAGAGTGGGTTGCGTGGTGTAGATGGAGAGAGAGACAAAGTGACAGTCCCAGCAGGAGCAAAACTGCTAGAAGAAGATAAAAACATGCCTCTGAATATTCCAGGTTGCACTAGCTAAGGGGAATTCAGCAGTGTAAAATGTTGTGGCTATTGGTTATCTCTGTGCTAAATCATGTCTCAGATGTGTGTGGTTTGTCCTGGGCTCCACAACTGACAATTGCCTGAATTTACAGCTGAATTTAAAAGACATGGAATCACAGAATCGCTGAGGTTGGAAAAGCCCTCTAGGATCATTGCATCCAATCATTAACCCAGCACTGCCAAGGCCACCACTAACCCATGTCCCCAAGGGTCATGTCCACATGGCTTTTAAATTCCTCCACAGATGGGGACTCCACCACTGCCCAGGGCTAGACAGCCTTTTCCATGAAGAAATTTTCCCTAAAATCCAATCTAAACCTCCCTTGGTGCAACTTCAGGCAGTTTCCTCTTGTTTTATTGCTTTTTTACCTGGAAGGAGATCCCCACCTGGCTGCACCCTCCTGTCAGGGAGTTGTGGAAAGTGAGAAGGTTCCCCCTGAGCCTCCTTTTCTTCAGGCTGAGCCCCCTCAGCTGTTTTTATCAGACTTGTGCTCCAGACCCGTCCCCAGCTTCCCATGGCCAGCCACGGTGGAAGAGAGGATTAAGGAGGATGATCTCATTCCCACACACATCCCACTGACAGCAAAAGAAGAAAGCAAAGCACCCTCAGAGCTGGGTTGCCCTGCAAAGGACGGGGCTCTCTGCAGATACACCTTCAATGCTCAGCAGGAAAACCATGGCAGGACAGCCCCGCCAGCTGCTGCAGTGGAAAAAAGTCATCAGCCAACAGCCTCTCCCCAGTGCCTGTTTTTGTCGTTGGCTGCCTCAAACAGAGCCCAGCTCCGTGCTGGAGAGCCGTCACTGCCAAGTTTCACATGATTGTATCTAAACCAGGCAATATTTTGGGGGGCTTTTTGGGTATTTCCACTCAGGCAACTGAAGGATGGATTAAAAGCTGTGCCCAGCCCGCAGCTGCAGGTACCAGCCTTGCAGGGAAGATGCAACAGTGCAGAACACTTCTGACTAAGGTTTCAAGTCAGGAGGTCAGATTTGGGGCCCCTTGCACCACTCTTGGCTGATTTTCCCATTTCTCCCTTCTCCAGCTGCTGCCATAAGAGCTCCAGCCACAAACAGCCTGGCTCTGCCCGCAATAACCGCACGGCGTTTCAACTGTTGCTCTCCTCATTTTAATAAACACAATGAAAAGTGAGAAATCTGCTCTAGACAGCTCCATCTATGTTTAGATCTTTATTATTTTTCCTCTGTACTATGCTGCCAGCAGAGAGATTTCTTGGGTCAGGTCAGCAGACAAAAGAAACAGAAATAGAAGCCGATGTTTCATGGCAAGCTGCCACGATCCTCTGGCCGGAGACTGCACAAAAGGCCTTGGTGAGGAGGATACGGGACACCTTCCTCTTTCACCCCTGCTTCAGCACAAACAGCTATAAATCTTCCAAACCTGGCAAAGAAAATGGTAAAAGCACCACTATCCCCAGCCCCAGCTTGGGGTTATTTGCTTTTCCCCTTGCACAATGTGAGCTGGCACAACCTGGCCCCTCTGAGTCCCCAGCCATCACTGACCAGTCCCAAAATAGCAGATAGCCCAGAAAATGGGTTTTCAGTGCAAGTAGAAGGCAGGTTGCCCTGAAAAAAATTGAAAATGGAGTAGTCTAAGGGCCAAGGGTACAATTAAAGAGCTCTGGAAAGCCTTATTGAGGAAAAGCAGCTGGTTTTCTGCTCAATTTTTAAAGACTAAGAGTCCCATCCTGTGCAAGTTGATAACGATAATTGCACTGGAGCCATTAATTCTGCCACAGTTAAGCATGTATTAATTTTCTTAAACTACAAACCTCAACCTGGTTTACCCTGAGGCAGCAATTTGTTCCAGGATAAAACCCACCACGAGAGCCCCTTGGTCTGCAAGTGAGCTGCCTGGCTGGAAAACTCTCCTTTGCCTACTGGAGAACAAAGGGACAACCAGAGCACGCTGTAAGTGCAGCCTGAGGGGCTCTTGCCCTGCTTAAACTTCTTGGCTGTAAGTGTCCCTGGATGAAACAGCATCTTACTTCTGGATTTTGACTTAAAACTGCAAAAATAAACACTGACACCTTAACAAAACCCAGCTGTTCTCTCACAAAACCTTCATGGCATCAAACAAACCCTCGTGGTGCTCGTGGACTGGAGTCACACCCCAAAATTGGGGACATGGGTGCTGTCCTTCATCCTTGAGAGCTCTGCACTGCATCCTTGAGAACGGGATCCACCCTCAGAGCATCACAGCCAGCTTTCCAAAGGCTGAGCTCCAGGAGCTGCAGGAGCAGCCCATGGACACATCAGGCACTTTGCAGCTCGGTGATGGCCCTGGGCTTTTTAAATGACTGCTGTGCTCCTCTGGTGACACAGAGTAAATTTTAATGGCCACTCATAACCACAGAGAAGGGTGTAAAACCAAAACGCTGACACAACTTTAACTACAGCGACACAAATGTGCTGCTATAATATTTTTACAGTTCCTTTTTATACATAATGCATGATCCTTCTGCTCAAGTTTCCTCTACGTTCTTTTCCCATGAAATAATTTACATTAATACATAATTTATTATGGCAACTTGTAAAGCAATTAGAGGTTTCAATCAATTTTTCTTATCCTTTTTGGCAGATAAATTCTGTTTGGAACCTAACCCAAACATTTGTCTGGGCACAGGTGCACATCCAATTTCCTTTTTTTCCATGTTGTTCAAGTGGAATTTTGGTCTCACAGTCCCTGTGCACAGGGGGAAAAGGCAGCCTGCATTTTCCACTGCCCCCTGTTTATGTCCAGGAGATAATTTCTAAGTGTGGAACACTTTTAATGGTTGTAATTAGCTGATGGCAGTGCCAGGGAGCTTTCCTAGTGCAGAAATAAGATCAAAATACAATGGGCAGAGCCGTGCTTCAACGGGAAATGAAAACAACAGCCCCAAAATCTGCTCTGGAGATTAAACACACCTGTGGGCTGTGGGTTCCTCGTGCCAGCAGCCTGCACGGGGGAGGGAAATCCCAACCTCAGCAGTGAAATGTGCCCAGCTCTTCAGCAGGATCCTCTGGAGAGCTGTGCCTGCTCCAGCTACACCTCACCACAATTCCCCCAGCAGCTTTTGCTCTCTGCAGGGTGACTGTGTTTGCATGTGCACCAGGATGCTCCACATCTTCCCAAAAAACCCCAAAATGCCAGAAAGCCCTGGTTCAGAAAGAGGAGGCATGCAAGGCTGGCAGGTGCTTTCAGGATGCATTCAAGGGCCACCACCCCCAAGAAGGGGCTCAAGGCTGGACTTGACGACCTTGGAGGTCTTTTCCAACCTTCATGGTTCCATGAGCTGGCTTTTCTCCTGCTTTCTTGGCCTTCCTCTGTCACCCAAGGATGGTGAACAGCCACTTCCAAGAAGGAGCTGTGCAGCAGTGAGCCCGAGGCTGCAGCCCTGCCCTGGCTGGGACCAGGTGGTGCTGCCAAACGTGGTGGAGGAGGGACGTGAGAGTGCCAAAGGACAGACAAACTGCCCTGAGTGCCCCACCCCTCACCCTGCTCTGCTGCAGCACCCGAGGGGGGCAAACTCTGAGAGCCCTCCAAGGGAAAATGGAAATGATGGCTGCTTTGAACAGAGCACTTCCCAGAGGATGAGTGCAGGGTCTGTCCCAGTGGCTCAAAGCCATCTTCCTCCTCCTCCTCCTCCTCCTCCTGCTGCCTTTTACAACCAGGGCCAGGACTGGGATCTGCATGTGCAAGCACCTTGTCACTGCCTCAGTAAAACCCTGCCTGCAGCTTCCCCCAGAGATAATTTCTTGCTTACACAGAAGACAGGAGATCAGGCTGTCAGCACATGCCTACTGAGCTGCTCTTACCAGGTCAGCTCCACAGGGCTTGGAGCAACCTGGGATGGTGGAAGGTGTCCCTGCTATGGCCAGAGGTGGAGTGAGATTATCTTCAATGTCCCTTCCAATTCAAACCATTCTGGGATTCTATTATTTTTGACTCATGTATTGGAATTTTTCTGTCTTTGGGTGGATAGCAAAAGACATGGGCAGGGACACCTTCCATTATCCCAGGTTGCTCCAAGCCCCATCCAACCTGATTTTGAACATATCCAGGGATAGGACATCCACAGCTGCTCTGGGCAGCCTGTGCCAGACCCTCACCACCCTAATGCCACAATTTTCCAATATGCCACCTTTTTCTAGCACAGATATTTTCACTGCGGACCTGCCTCAGGGCTGCTGAGGAAGGAAAAGGGAAAAAAAGGAGGGGAAAAAACCCAAACCAGCAAACTATCCATCAACAGGACAATTCTTACACTCCTGGGTGTTTCAAGGACCCATCAAGGAGAAAGGAAAGCAGTAGTTGTTGAATTTATAGTTTTAGGCATTTCACCTTTAATCTTTCTCCAGGCAAAGGGCTATATAGAGATAAAACCCAATCTTTTTAGTAATATTATCATTTCACTGGCAGAAATATTTCTCACAAATCTAAAAGCCAAAAGATTATTTAGGTCACCCTGAGAATTGGACCCAACCATACATCATCCAATATATAAAATCTTTAAGAATGTTTACTCAATATCCTGAGTTTGGTTACAATCTATAATCCATTTTCAGATTCTTGCAGTGTTTAGTACCTTACAAGAAAAGCTCCAGGGTTTGGATGATGCTCTCCCTGGCAGAGATTCCTTCTCCCTGCTGCCCATGACCACAGGGTCCTGAAATAAACTGCCTTCCTGCCCAAAGCTGCCCTTGCCCCAAAGGTATCAGAAAGATTATTTTCTAAGATTCTCTTTTGTCTAAAACTCAAAAAAAATCAGCCAACTTCCCTCCAAACCTCCAACATAGACTGTGAGTCTTTGCCTCGTGTTGTCTGTGCCACCAGTCCAAACTTCACTGTTTATTTATCTCAGTGCTTTCCACTGACAGGGACTTGGCCCTTTGACATAAAATATTACCCAGATTTTGCATTTCGATAGTAACTTATTTAAAAAGTCAATCAAGTTTTCATCCTGGATTAGCCTGTGACTGTGGCCTGCATTTGGGGACACCAAGAACTCTCGGGGAAGATAACTAAAATGAAACCCAAGCCAAGCAATGCCCTCACAGGAGGGAAGGATGGGCTCCTCTTGACTGGGCATGACAGGGACCACTGCAGGGCAAGCTGAGGTCAAGGAGGTGACATTCAGCTCCCTCAGAAGGAGGATAATTTGGCAGAAGGCTCTGCAAGAGCTCTTAAAGACGGCTGCTCCTCAATTAGGCAGAGACTCTGCGTGTCTGCTGAAGAGCCTGCCAGTGCCATGGTGCAAGACAAAACCACCTGATTTGGGTCCTTTGTTCCTCCCTCACGTTTGCAAGGCAGGGGAGAGGGAACGGGCTGTCTCTACCCCTTCTTGACTTTGAAGCCTGTGATTTTCATCTGAAAAAGCCCACGGATGCTGTCCATCTCCCCGCAGTGCCAGGCTGGAGCTATCAGGGCTTGGGAGACATCTCCTGTCAGCGCATGTGCCCGGCTCTCATTAGCGCTAATGAGAGCCCTGTCCATGCAGAAAAGGGGCAGCCTCTTTGTCTGGGGAGGATTGGCTTTCACAGCAAGGAGCTTGGCTCAAACTTGACCTACAATTTTAATTGGGTTTTGGGGCCTCGCCCAGAGACTGGCTCCCTGCTAGGAACGCCGGAGAGAGCAGCACAGCAGCACATCCTCTGGCACTATCAGTTTTTCAGGATCACCAGCCAAGGCACCAATCTTCCAGCCATTTTGGTGGCTGTTCAGCATAAAAACTGAAGGCAAGCTCTGGCATAAAAGGTATCAAACACATCAAACATATTATATCATGGCTCCTGTCAACAAAAATGAGACATTTTCCTTATTGTTTGAGGCCTGTTCAACCACTTTGTGCCAGGTGGTAGAACATGTCAGTGATAATGCTGTTATTTATTGCTTGCATCATGAAAACAGTCAAGAACCACAGTCTTGGGCTACTCAAACACAACCTCAGACCCCAAATGTTTATAATCTCAACTGTAAGAGTACCTCCAAAAATAAGCAGATGTATCAAAGGAGAGGGGAAAGGAGATAAGCAATTCACTCAGCAATGGCAACAGGGCACAACAAGCACCTCTGGGGAGGAGAGTGGCACAGGTGTGGTGGGGTGGGCTGCAGGGGAGTGGTTTTGGAGACATCCAAAAGTCAGGACATCTTCCCACCCATCCCTGTGAGGAAGCAGGAGCAGAGGTGGAGGAAACACAGAAGTTTCTGTACTTACCCATCACGCCACAGGAGAAGAGGGTAGGTCCTTGACTCATCTTTGGAGTGTGCTGCAAACAACCAGAAAAACTATTCACTTCTCACAGACTCGACCTGGGCACCAGACACAGCCTGCCTGCAGCCTGGGCAAAGCCTTCCACAGCCCCATTCCACCAGGGGACAGACCCAGCCACCTTTCCTCAAGGAAATCAGCTTTAATTAAATGTAGTGCAGACTCTGGAGAAACCAAAATGGGAGCTGCAATTCAGTGGTAATCCTGGATTGGGCAAGAAAGGAGCAAAAGTGATATCCTGAACCTCATCCAAGCCCATTAAGGCCTCCCCACCCAGGTACAAAGCAGCTATTTAGCTTTTTCAAGCATATAATGTGTTTCTAAGGCAAGGCATCCTCACCTCAGCACTTCTGGGGAGTCTGTGCTCAGATTGTGCTGATTTGCACTAAAAATAGGGGGAAATGCCACTGCATGGGTACAAAATAATCCTGGTTGCTTTTCACTCTCTCTTTTTTTTTCCTCAAGAATTTTCCTCTTGACAGCATAACAGACACCATCAGACTTCTAAAAATGAGCATGGATGGGTTCACATATAATAAATCAATATGTTATCCACAGCTGCATGCCATTTCAGCTATGCCTGCAAAAACACACTTTCATACTAATTGTTCCTTTATTATCCCTAAAAATATCCATATTCTGGCTTCTGAACTGTCTATCCTGGCAACACCACCCCATCTGACTGAGGCTTTACATCATCTGAGGGAAGCACCAGCACAGCCCCCACGTTCATCTGCACTGCCATAATTGTGTTTTATCTGGCATTGGGCCACTGCACTCACACCTTCCCTCCTGATCCATGTTCTACACATTGCCTGCTCACAAAACCATGGAATCTCACAATGGTTTGGGTTGGAAAGGACCTTAAAGACATCCAGTTCCACCTGGGAAGGGACACCCTCTATGTGTCCAGGCTTGGAAGGGACCTTAAATCTCATCTCATTCCAAACCCCTGCCATGGGCAGGGACACCTTCCATGTGTCCAGGTTGCTCCAAGCCCCATCCAACCTGGCCTTGGACACTTCCAGGGATGGAGCAGCCACAGCTTCTCTGTGCCAGAATCTCCAGTGCATCATGAGGACAACAACAACAACAACAATAATAATAATAATAATAATAACATCAATAATGTACCAAATGATGGCACCTGAGCAACCCAATAAAGGCTCCCTTTACATAGAATGCTGGGATTCATACCCAGAATGCTGGAAATACTGAGTGTGGAGGGGTAGGGAGGCATAAAACAACTACAGGGTGTGGATGTGGAGAAGGTAAATAAGGGTCAGTCACCTTTGGGGCATGTGCCACTTTTCTAGGTGAGGAAAGGACATCTCCATCTGTCAAGCCCCACCTTGTGATCCATCAGCAGAATTAATCAGGAGGCAGAGAGGACAAGCAGCTGTCTCCAAGGAGCAGCCAAAGTGGAGCAAAGATGGAAGTGGGACAAGCCCCAGAGAAGGCAGGGGCTGTGCCAGTGCACATCTGTGTGCCAGCCCCAGAGACCAGACACTGTCTGCAAGGCAGGAGGGAGAGGAGCCTGACATATGTCCCATATCGAGTATAATTACCATTTTGTGAGAATTTTCATACCAAATTGGGAGCTGAAGCAAAGGAGCCCACTGGCTGTTGGCAGGAGACACTGCCCCAGTGCTCAGACATTTATTTCCTTTGGGTTTCGCTTTTTGGCCTTCCCCATGAAGTCAAGAGAAAAAACTCTTGCTGTCTTTAGTGGATCAGCCTTCTTGTGATTGTCTGCCACAATTTAACAACCCAGGCAACCCAGCAATTCACCTTGTGTACCCAGGACTGTCCCTGCCCTCCCGACCCAGCCCCAGAGCTGCGGGAAGCACTGGGCAAACACGCGAGGGCAAAGTTTTGTGTTACAGCTCAGCTTCTCTACCACCTGCCACCAGACACCCCGAGCACCCAGCCCTTCTCTGAGGAGCAGAAGAAATTACTCTCATCTGCCTCTCTGCAGCCAGCTCCCCTTCACCTGCCCCACACACTTCCCAGGGCACAGCTGGCATTGAAAGTTCAGGCTTCCCCCTTCCCACCCTGAGCAGCAGCCATGGGAGATGCTGCCTTCCCAGCAGGAGCCAACACTACAGCAAGGGTATTTTTTTAATGTATCAATACCCTTCCCAAACTTCACCCTTTTAAGGCAGTATTTTCCACTGCCTCTGGCTTGCTCACCTTCTCCTCTGCCTTTCACTGCCAGGGCAGCCTGCCTTCACCCCAGCACAGTGTGCTCCTGCCTGGGGAGCCCAGCTGGACAGTCTGTCAGCCTCAGCAAACTCAGGCATTTCTATTTCTTTTATGTTCAGAATGCCCATTTATGGCTCACCCTGCCAGATGCTTCCTGCTGTGTTCCTGCACGCCCTTATCTGAGACTCTCAGAGCCTTTGGTCCAGTTTCTTCTCAGACCATGCCCATCTCTCATGAGAGCAGGGGGGCAAATGGCCACAACCAGCCTTGTTCTGAGGGCTCTCCATCACCCTGCACCTCCTCCTCGTTTGCTCTGGCCCTGCCTCCAGCTGTGTGCCCCCTGCCACAGGTACACTCAGCCCTCACAGCATCCTTCAGTTTGTCATCCCTCATTTGTTGTTTTTTTTTTCTTTTTTTTTGTTGCCTGCTCATTCAGTGTGGTGGATTTGCACCTCTGCAGGCTTCCAGAGAAATTAACCACACAGCACTGCCCTTCACCATCTCCCACTTAATCCTGCTTCCCACTTGCTCATCCTCCTATTAATGGTGAGCATCTGTTCGCTGTCGGCGAAGCAACTTCTCACCTGTGTTATTCACAGCATTGATTTGATTTTTTGTGCTGTTTATCCCATTGGGTGCTCACTGAAATCCACATATGCAAAAGCCACAGCACTCCATTCATTTACTAGTCACCTGCTCCTTGGTTATTAATGCAGCTTTGTAGAAATCAGTGCTACAAACCACCTAAAGATCCATCCCTGCAGGAAAGAAAACCCTTACTACAAAGCTGCAGCAAAGTTCTTGGCAGTGAAACAGCTCTGAACAGAGATTTCACAAAGCTTACCAGCTCAGTCCTGCATGTTACGGAGTCAGCACCTTTGTTTTCCCGAGTTTTGGTTAAGATCATCACCATGGTAATGCAGTCCTGCCTCGGAGTCCATCAGGGTCCAGGCAAAGGGTGCTGGCAGCTGGGGCTGGCAAAGCTCCTCTTTCAGTCCATGTTCCCCCAGGAGAGGCTGGGCCCTGCCAGCTCCTCAGGGGATGTGCAGGGACAGCCTCGGGCTGTGGAAAGCTCCCTAAGGAAAGAGAGAGAGAGATCAGCTTTAGGGGACTTGCCTGGAGGGTGGATGCACTGGGCAAGGGGCAAGCACTGCCCAAAAACCACCCTGATGGTGGTTGCTTGAGGGGGGTGTTTATTTTAGGATCTTAAACATTGTGGGTGTCCCTCTGCTCCCCATAGGATGGGGCACTCACAGGAGCTGTTGGAAGCACACAAGGTACACAAGGTGATCCACAGGGACACAAATATTGCAGCCAAATTAATAAAGTTTCCTCTGAATTCTCCATGAGAGGAGGGGACTGGCATCCCCTATATTGAAGATACAAAAGACATTGAAAGAAGAGCTCATTAGAGCTCCGGGGTTGATCTCACAGGAACCCTTTGCCCCCAGACCAGCTGGGAGCAGATGTCCAGCAGAAAAAGCCTCTCCAGCATCATTATGGCTGTGAAATCCCCTGGATGCACCTATCCCACCCAGTCACTCCATGATTCCCAATCTGTGAAGAGCCCTTTAGGGAAAAACACGAGGCAAAGAGTTGCCTGCAGGGAAAGAGAGACAGCTCCTTGCCCTGAAACCCTAAGGGCCACACTGTGCCCCTTGAGCTTCACCTATTTCTTAGGTAATTTTAGGTAAGAAAAGCTAAGGCTGGACAACAAGGAGGCTCCTGAAATGAAAACTGCAAGCCAGCTCATACAGCCCTCACCATGAGCCCTGCCTCACCTCCTGGCATCCTCCCCAGCAGATTTATTCCCTTGTAAAGCAGACAGATTGCAACTGAAATCTGATTACCGAAATCAGCGTTTTCCCCAAATCACTCCCCTAATCCTGTTTCATTATTTTGCTGCTTTGCTTGTTAATGCAAACAACCAAACTCACCATTTGCACAATCCAAAGAGCACAAAACACTGATCTTGTACCATCCAGTCAAAGCCAATTGTGATGTTTAAGGATAATGGATGAAAATATTCCACTAAGTATTAACCCTTATGCTGAACTGATATGGCTGCTCTTCCCAGCTCCTGAACCATCCTGTCCATGTTTACTTGGATTAGAGCTTGCAGTGGTGTTAAGAGCAGCTCATTTAAAGGCCAGCTGGCTGCTAAAGAAAAATCACCTTCTATTATTTTATGAGGACAAAGTTCATCCAGAGTGCAAAGCCAAGATTGGGAATCAATACATTTTCTGAAGATTTACTGTTCCCAAGGGTTCCTGGTCCAGTCTCCAGCTTTCTATGTGATATCAGTGGAATCATAATTTAAAGTTTACTGTTAACTTCATCATAAACCTCTGGGCAACCCAGTGACCAAGTAAAAACTGTCAAGTAGAAAAGTAAACATTTCAGAGTGTCAAAATGACACGTAATTTGTGAGCAGGGTTGGATGGGATGCTGGGAAGGAATTCCTGGCTGGGAGGGTGGGCAGGCCCTGGCAGAGAAGCTGTGGCTGCCCCTGGATGTGTCAAGGCCAGGTTGGACAGGGCTTGGAGCAGCCTGGGACAGTGGAAGGTGCCCATGGCAGGGGGTGGAATGAGATGGTCTCTAAGGTGCATTCCCAACCACAGCATTCTGTGGCTCTGTGGTTTCTATCTATCACAATCTCAGCTGTCCCTGACCCTGACACAGCCAGGGGTGCTGGCTGCAGGGACAAACCCTGTGCTGGGAGGACACTGGGGCACCATTGGCACAGAGATCAAACGAGGGTTCAGAGCAGCATGAGAGCAGCTAAGCACACTCACCAGGTCTGATTTCTTCAGGAATAATTGCCCTTCCCCGAGGTGATGGTTAATGCTGCAGCAGCAGACTCAGGTACACACCCAGGCAGCAGCAGCAGCAAGTACAGGCAGAGGCTCCCTGCCCTGGCCAGGGTGCAGCACACACCATCACACCTCCCTGCTCCTCTGCAAGCCCTGCAATTAACGCAGCCCTAATGACAGGCAGCACTGCAAGCTGCTGCCAAGCTGGCAGCCACCACCACCCCAATGTCACACTTGCAGGTATCAGCAACTTCTACCACTGCTTGCTTGGGTTTTGGAACCATCCCCACGGAGAAACTGCAATAAAAAAGGGAAACTTTCCAGTGAAATGTGATCCCTGGCTCCCCATCCTGCCTCCCAGGGCTCCTGACGCACGGTCCTGCCCTGTCACATCCTCTCCATGCAAACAAGTGCCATGGGACACAGGCTGCAGGGCCAGGATGGACCCTGTTGATGCTGAGGAGGAAACCATGGTGTATTTATAGACTGGATGCTTTCACACACACACATGCTAATAAAAAAATGCTCTGCGGGGACCATTAATTACTTTAAGAAATGTATTTCCTCATTTGCAATCAGATAAAGGAACTGTCTTCATCATGATGTCAAGGTTAAGTTTAGACTCGAGCCGTGGCCACTGGGATTGACACAATCTCCTGAGCTTTATGAGCAGCCCACAAGAAACTCTAGTGCACAGAAACCCCCAAATTTTAGCAAATCCTGCTTTCTACATGGTTCAAAACACAGACCAAGCAGAAGCCTCACGTGATCTTTGCAGTGGCAGAGGTGGGAAGAGGTTTCCCTCAGAGCTGCTTTCTAAACAGTATCACACCTATGGAGTGTTTGGCTTGGAAAAAAATTAAGTGAAAAGATCCAACTCTCATCCACAGGCTTGAAAGATAAACTCTGGGGAACTAACATGCTCCTTGTGAGGCACAAGCACAGCCTCAGAGCTGCTCATGGGGGACAAAGAGCCCTTCCCTGCAGGGAGGTCTCACACATGAGTGTGTTAGCACAGCAGGCTCCAAGCAGGCTCACAGCCATGCCCTGCTCACCTGCTACTCTGAACTGCATGGAAAAGACCTCAAGATTCAGCAAACTGTCTGCCAGATGCTCTGCCACAGCTGGAGGGAGCACGAGCAGTGACCAGCACCACATCCCCATGCAAATGATGAAAAACTTCCCCACAGGAAGGGTCACCAGGCCTGGAGTCCCCATCCCTGGGGGACTGAAAAGCCCTGTGGATGTGGCACTTGGGGACATGGGTTAGTGGTGGGGAAACAGCTGGGCTCCATGATCTCAGAGGTGTTTTCCAACCCTACCAACTCCATGATTCCCCAGAAATATTCCTTGTGGAGACTGAGGACCAGCATCACACAGATTTCCTCTTGCTGTGGGATCACCACCCCTCTGCACAGAAAACATTCAACCCCTGTCCAGCTCAATAATCCATCTCCAGCCACACACACTGACATAAAACCTATTTACAGTGGAAAGGGCACAGGGAACGAGGAGCTGGAGCTGTGTTTTGCATACTGATACACCTCACAAGCAGAACAGTGAGAATTCTCTCAGAATATAAATCACCTGCCCCTGCTGAATTTTTAATGCTGAGCAAAGTGAAGAAGCCATGACCCAAGCAGGACCCCACTCCCCAGCCCTGCCCCAGCACCATTCCCTGTGCTGTGCTTGAAGAAAATGGCTGAGCAAGGAGCCACTGAGATTTCTGGGTTTATTCAGTGTGGGTTAGACCCACAAGTCTGAAGAACCAAAGCTAATCCTGTAGGATTATGCTCTTTTCTGACCCAGAAATGGGGTAACTGAGAGGTGTTTTAAAAACTTTTGTTCCATTTTCAGTCTCATGAGAAGGGTGAGACAATACAGATGTTATAACTCACACCATCACAATCAGAAGCTGTTTTCTAATTACAATACACTATAAATGTAATCCTACTACAAGTAAGTGTAAATCCTACCACAATACAATTTTTTTAGTTCTATTTCCCTAAAGTATCTAATCTTATTTACAATGCCATCCTTTGAAACTTGTTTTTAGTTCAATTTTTCTCTTGACAATGTCTGTCATATTCTATAGTATTTCTAAGTCAACATTTCTTATCTCAAAGTTTACATACAAATATACACTATGTAAAACTTCTGTCAAATTTTTAAAATTTTCTACAAATCCATTTTCCACATAATCCCTCTGGGCCAAACTCTGAGCATGATTCTAGGGCTTCACCACCATCCCACTCTCACCAGTGGAACAGAAATTCCCTCCACTATGCACACCTTGATTTCTCTGTGCAGTCAGACCAGGCACAGCACAGCTGGTCATCCCCTCCCAAACCCTACAGGAGGCTACAAAGAATTTGGGGAAAAAGCCAAAACTGGTGACTGCAATTGAAAATGGTGAGGTTTAAGGTTTTCTGCAAGCATAACAAGGCAATATTCACCCAAAATAAAAATCATGCCTCTCTGCCCATCCTTTCACTTCTTAGAAGTGATTTGGAGCTACAGTGAATCTCCTCATGGCACAGCCTGTCTCACCCTCAGGCTTTGGACAATGCCAAGGAGTACATTTTCAATTTCTTGATTTATTGTGTTGTGAATTTGGAAAAAATCCATTAAGTCTATCATTTGCATGTAGCTCAGTTTGGGTTTATTTCCTCACTCAGGCAATAATTTGTCTTCTGCAACAGGGTTGAGTAGGCTCAGATCTGGGCAGTTTGTTCCCCTTGCTTGAGTCTATGCCATTAGAGAATATTGAGTTTATTTATGGGGTAAAAACCTCCAATAAATGTGAAAGATGCCATTCAGGGCCCGAGAAGAAATCTTTACACTCTGGAAATGCCCCATGGACTAGTCCTGAGCAAGCAGGACCATGAGTCAGCCCACGTGACTTTCAGAGGATGACATTTCCATGGAGGATTGTCCCCTGGGACTCTGTCAGGAGCCAAGAGCTGGCCCAGGATGCCCAGCCCTGGGAGGAGAAAGGCTGCAGCCCTGCCCGTGCCACCCTGAGCCTGCAGTCAGCTCCTCCTGCTCCTCAGGCTGCTGGAAGCTCAAACACCATCCAGGACACCATGGCTCTCACACAGTGCTCCACTCCTGCCCAACTCCTGCCTGGCAAATCTCGTGCTGCCCCATGCTCCAGGTGCTCAGAGACTGCCAGCCAAAGACAAGGAACAAGGAAATGTCTTCCTCTGCCTCCTGCTTGCACCCAGACTGGACTTCTCCAGGGCTAACAAGGCAAGGACACACTTTCAGCAGTGATTAGCAAGTAAAGGACCTGCCTGCACAAAACACAGCAAAGGGGGGAGCAGTGTGTGAGGTGAGCACAGCTCCATAGGTCTGCACAGCTTCAGGAAACAATCACCTCAGTGCCTGTGAGCAACAGCTTCACCAGGGAGCACAGCTTCACCAGCACAGCCCAGAGCTCTCCTGTCCTGCCAGGGCAGGACAGCCAAGCTGGAAATCCATAGCCAGAAGGAGCTCCAGGTCTCCCATGACAGCACCCATCCCATGGGGCCACGTTAGGAACCAAAAATGCCACATGCAGCCTGAGATAACCCTCACCACCAGGAGCCACAGCCACACCAGGCTCCTGCCACAGCCACAAATGAATTACCAAGCAAATAAAACTCTATTATTTCAATCCCATCCCCTGCTCCACGTGCCTGGGCACTGCCTCAGCCTGACAGCAAAGTCACACAAGGCAGAGGGTCCCGCTGCACTCCAAGCCCCAAACCACTCATCCAAACACCCCCAAATCTCTAGGGAGAGGCAGAAGTCCAAGCTGAAGCCCAGATCTACGTGCTTGGGTTGAACCTCAACTGCAGGCAAGCACTCACAAGAAAGGGAATAAGGAATTAAGGAAGATTACACACCATCTACTTGGGTAAAAGGTTTATTGCCCCCGTGCTCTTAGGGACTAGGAGAGGCAGGGGAGTGAGTCCTGGACACACCAGCAGCAGGAGGACTGAAAGGACAGGGCAGGGGCAGAGGTGCTTTGTCTCAACATCTTTAGCTCGAAGGAAATGGTGCTGGCAGTGACTTTGCCTTTTCCTCCCTGGCAACTGAAAAGGAAAAGAAGAAAGCAAAATTAGACATCGCAAAACAGCGACCAGCAAGAGAGGAGGTGCAGGCACAGAGCTGTGGGGAGGGGCAGGACAGGGGGGAATGGCTTCAAACTGAAAGAGAGCAGGCTTGGATTAGATATTAACAAAAAACTCTTCCCTGTGAGGGTGGTGAGGGTCCAGCACAGGTTATCCAGGGAAGTTTTGGCTGCCCCATCCCTGCAAGTGTGGGCCATGCACACAGAGCCTACAGCTGATCCAGTCGCAGTGACCACAGAAATAACACATTTTCTTTGAGCAAACCTGTAATTGTTGCCTATTCCACTCATTAGGAGCCTGCTTCTACCTTGGAGTAGTATTTCCATGGAGGTATTGTCCCTGGAAGCGTTGTCCCTGGAGAAGAGCAGCTGAGGCAGCAGCAGCAGTCCAGCCTGCTGCTCCAACAAACCATCTCACCTTTCTGTGGGTTTCCCCTGCTGCCCCAGTTGTGAGATTTATTACAAGAATTTGCAGTGGTCTGTGAGACACTGTGAGTGTTGGCCACGCTCCTAAAAGCTGAGGAATTGCTGAATTGAGAATTGCTTTGGCTGCTTAATCTCAACAACTCGGGATGCTGAACAAGGCAGCACGGTCTGGGTTTACTTTTAATTACTGCTCAGAGCATGCTGCTCTAGTAAACAGACACAAAACACCAATTCTTGTTCCTTCCTTATATTCTTTTCCCAAATGCAGCCTGAGATGTCTGTGCTGGAGACAGCCCCACCACACTGCTTTTACTGACACTTCCCAGCACAAACAACTTCAAGCAGCACACGAAGCCCTCAGAGTACCTGTCCCTATGAAACAGCCTCCATCTGCTTCCAGACACGTAATAATGCTCTCAGGGTTAGAATCACTGAATGGTTTGGCTTGGAAGGGACCTTAAATCTCATCTCATTCCAAACCCTTGCCATGGTAGGGATGCCTTCCATGTGTCCAGGCTGCTCCAAGCCCTGTCCAGCCTGGCCTTGGGCACTGCCAGGGATCCAGGGGCAGCCACAGCTGCTCTGTCACCCTGTGCCAGGGCCTCCTCACCCTCAGTTAGGAGAATTCTCAGCCAGCCCAGGCTTCCTTGCTGGCTCCAGAGCTCTCAGGGTCCCTGTGAGAAGCAAATCCTGGAGATGCAAAGCAAGTTCAGCACTGACTGTAATGCTGCTGCTCATCAGTGACACTAAAATCCCACCCAGATGAAGCAGGAGCAGGACCTGGGACATCTCCCTGATGTCACAGCCAATTTGGATGCTGCTGTGAGTCAGATTTCTCCCTTCTGCAAGGTTGAAGTGGCGAACAGGTAGAGGCTGACAGCCCTTATGGACATGCCTGGATGTAAAGCAGGAAAATCCTGGATGTATGGATCAACTGCCAGACTCCACGTTATCTTCACCAGATCCCCTTTATGGATAAATACCTTGTGTGAAGCCCAGCAAAATGATCACTGGGAACCTTCCAAAAATTTACATTTTCTCTCTGAACTCAGCAGGCAGTATTAAAACAATTTCAGATGCTTTCAGTGGATGGTGTCTGTGCCCACACAGGGTGACACACGTGCCTGCTGTCACCTGCACTCCCCACACTGTTTGCATTAGACCAAAGTACTCTGGCACTCAGGCAGGCTCTGGGGGTTCATTCCTCAGCTCAGAAATGGCTTTCAAAGAGCTCCTGGGCTGCTGAAAGACAAACCTGGAGCCTTCATTAATCCTCCTAGCGACCAAAGGCACTTTTCCCTGCTGTTTGTCCACCCGCTGCCACCAACACCGGCCAGGGGAAGGCCCAGGGCAGGGAGGGCAGGAGCCCTCCAGGGCCAGGAAACCTTTGCCCACACTGCCACTTCCATGTCCCCATAAATTTCCGAGCCCTGCATCTTCCATAAATCTCTTTAAGGCACGAGGAGCCAAACATCTGTGGGTTGTGTGGATGAGGGGGAATTTGGCAGACTGAAGAGCAAACTCGCCTCGCCCCGCAGCCTCCCTTGTTTTCCTCGGGTTCATTAAATACACAACAATCTGTTACCAGAAGATGGTTCCTACGTGCAGGGGCTGCCAAGGAGCCGGGTTTGATGGCTCTGGTGGAGATGGGAATGTGTGATGAGCACAGGGGGGGCTCTTGTTGGTGCAGCAGGGCAAGGAGAGGACGGGCTGCACCCACCCTGCCTCCCCCAGCGATCACCCAACACGTGGCAAAGGTTATCTCTGATGTCAGAGCCATCCTGCAGGTGATTTTGGGAAGCTTCAAGGGGAACAGAGCAGGAGGAGATGCCAGCCAAGGAGCATCATCCCAGCTGGGATGACTGTGCCACATCCCCCTGGAGGAACCAGGCTCTGCCAGGGTTATTCACGCCCGTGAGCAGAGCTCTGGGCATGGAGCATCCTGATCCTGAGGAAACTGGGGGTTCCCACTGCTGCTGGGCAGCACGAGGCCCAGGCATGCAGGGAAGGCACTGCCAACACCCAGCCACAGGCAGACTGAGCTGCTGCTGGGATGGGGAACAGCACTGGAGGCTTTGCCTTCCCTCAAAGGAAGTCTCTTGCTACGAGGGAGAAGTCAAAGCAAACACCCACTCACGGTGTTTACCCGCCCAAATCAAAGCCAAAGCAGCACTGAAACGTGCCCGACAGCGTTTCCACACAGTCATTCATGGAGAGCTTGGACTTGGCTTTTAGCTGGTGTTTTTAATATCCAGGGAGACGCTGGCGAGGCTGGAATAATACGGAATCTGTTGCTGTAACACGCTCGGGACTCCTGAGAGGTGTCAGCAGCACGTAGAGCCCAAACCTTCTGCAGGTCTGGCTCCTTCAGGGGTCCCTGAGGGCCAGCAGTGAGATGCTTCCCACAGGGAACAGCTCCTGCAAGCCCCAGGTACCACTGCCCCAAAGCAAGGTACCCACCAGGGCACTGCCCAGCCAGAGAAGTAATGCCCACAGAGGACAATTTTCCCAAAATTGGAATGCTTTGTCCCCAGAGATGCCCCTGATTCCCATGGAGCAGGGCAGGATGAGATCCACTATAGCTTAGCAGCCATAAAACCCCAGATTTTGCTGCCCATTTAGGAGGTGAGGAAAATTTAAAAAAAAAAAAAAGTAAGTGGAAATGCAAACAGCCCCTGGTTTTATTTGGGCTGGCAGGAACACAGTTCTGTCCTTCACTCCTCGAGCTCAGTTATGACAGTGTGAATAGGCAGTAATAAAGGGGGAAAAGAAATTAAAAATCTGCATTTTCCACCCCATAGATCTCCATCTCTGGGTAGTCTCCAAGTACCCCTCTTTCTCTTATGCCAAGGATGAAAATCAGGAGAGAAACAGATTCCCTTGTGCCACAGAAAGGGGAAGCCCACAGGACAGATGGGTTGGCCCCAGCACCAGCATGGTGTGAACCACAAAGCCCACTCCTGAAACAGCATCCCGAGGAGAACTGACCTAAATGCTGCATCCCATCCCTGCTCCAAAGCTGCCAGCAAGGGAACCACGCCAGGTATTTTGTCAGTGCACAAACATGAATGATTGCCCAGGACAAATAGGGCAGCAAAAACGTCCACCTTCATCACATGGAAAAAACATGTATCAACTTGCAACCCTAATGAGAGAAGGAACTAATGAATCCTGGAATTTGTAAATCATTATGAAGTCCCTAAAATAAGGCCAGCACCTTAAATGAATGAGACTGCTAGTTGAACAGTAGGTTCTGGTAGAAAACAAGATAGAGGGGATTTTATAGATATTAAGGACAATAAGAAGTCACACTGACAACAACAGAAAGAATGGTGGAATCATTAGTCAGGACACAGAAAAGGAAGAAATAGACAATATAAACATTACTGTCCTGAGCAGAAAGGAAAACAACACAGCCACATTTGTCAGGAGTAACCTGGGATGATATTAAACAGCAGGCACTAAATATAGATCTTCCTTAAACAACAGCTCCAAATAAATTTACACCTTCAATTTTACAAGATCATGCCAAAAATCTTCTGAGCCATCACCACTGGTGGTCCCTGAGGACAGGCACAAGGCAGCCTGGTAAATGTGGAGGGTGAGACCTCGAGCCCAGCAAGGCTCTGGTTTCAGTGCGAGCTCAGCGAGTCAGGAACCACAATTACAACACCAAGGGAAGAGCTCTCCCCTCACCTGAAGCTTTTGTGCAGGTGAAAGGGAGCACTGGCATAAAACACCTCATTAAAGTGCACAGAAGTGGATGACAGCAGCTGATAACCCTTTACTGGCACATCTCAAACAGACCTGCAGGTAACTGGTGGCACTGGCTGCGACAGAAACTACACTGCCACCCCATGCCATGCAACATTTCTGGAAGCAATTGGGAAGGAAACAGGAAAACCAGGGCTCTGTAAGTGACTGAGACCAGCAAAGTGCTAAATACAGAGAGCAGCGTGGTGATACAGAACAGAGAGAAGCAGCCAGCACACTTGGTTACAAGCTAAACAATTAAATTGCTTAAAAGCCACTCACCTCAAAGGCAGGGGCACGAGCCCAGGCTCCTGCATGGTGCAGTAGGTCACCCAGGCAGGCAGGGATGTGTCCACAGGCTGGATAAATGTGGGGTCTCCAGGATGGTACAGCCTCTGTGCTCTGCACTCCACGCCCTCTGTGGGAACCTGGAGCCTCTCCCCACCTCTACCCAAGGTCTGGAGGGGATTCCAGGAGTAACTGGGGGGCCTCAAGACACAGGCACAGCACAAGACAGGGGGAATGTGGAGTGGAAACTGCTGAGGATGGCCTGGCTGCCCCAGAGAGGGCAGGAGAAGCTGAGCAGGTCCCTCGGAGGGAGCAGAGCAGCTGTGGGACACCTCCCAGCACGGCAGAAGATGGAGCTATGCAGATCCAGACAAGGGCAAAGTGCAACTTTTTCCTGAACAACACAGACAATAGTCACTGAAATAAACTACAGCATCACCAATGACTGCAGCTCTCAGCCAGGGCCACAGCTTTACCTCTGCACTGGGGCCTTTCTGAAAGACACTGGATCATGGAATCATTAGGTTGGAAATTAAGATCACTGAGCCCATGCCCTAGCAAGAATTTACTCAGCAAATTACTAAAAGTGGTGATCCACAGAGCAGTCCCAGAAGCAGGGCTGTCCTGGCTCGCTGCCCCACACCCCGAGTGAGCTGTTGTCCCCCTGGCCAGCAGCCCCCATGGCCCAGGGCGGGATGAGCAGGGGTCAGGAGGGTGGGCTGACAAAGCAGCTCCTCCACAGGCTGGCCTGGCTTTGTCCAGCCCCTCTTGAAGCTGCCACCTTGCTGGTGTGTCATGGGGTTCACAAGACAGGCACAGGGACAGCACGAGCCACCACACTGCAGGGCTGGAACTTTTTGTTTAAATTAAGTTTCAAATACGTAGATCTGAAACCTCCACGGGAAAAGTAATTTCTACCAACAGCACAAACCATGCACAGCCGAAAATGTGGCTGAGAGTTTCCAAATGAAACATTTACATTTTGGCAGTGTACATCTTCATTCACGACGCTTTCACTCTGAGATGTACCATCCATTGCACTGCATTTCATTTACAGCACAACTGACAGTCCAATAATCACAGAATGGCCTGGACTGGAAGGGACCTTAAAGAGCATCTCATTGTAACCCCCTGCCATGGCCAGGGACAAATCCCACCACACCAGGCTGCTCCAAGCCCTGTCCAACCTAGCCTTGGACACTTCCAGAGATCCAGGGGCAGCCACAGCTTTTCTAGGCTTAACAGTTTTTCTGAGTTAACAGAGAGTCTACAAACCCAAAAATGGATACTTCTAATGCTTTCTGTATCTTTATAATTATAATGGCTCTTCAGCTCTGGCACACAATTGTAGCTTTTGGCACCTAGTTCATAATATCAAAACTTGTCCTTTCAAAAATATTATACAATATTCATTTGTCCCAGCTGGGACAAAAAAACCCCAAAGCACTTGGTAACTGGGATAATAATATATACACTTGAAGTAATTTCATAGCATTGACAACTATTGCCCAGCACACCAGAAGGCTGTTCTCAGTAAGGTTAAGGCAGTCACAGAAACACAAAAATCACAGTTATTGTGACTTTCCCACACCACTTGAAAGGAGAAATGACCAGCTCCACCTGGCCTAACTGTGCTGCCAGGCTGTCCTAACCAGAGAAGACCAGTTGTCTGCATTAACTCTTTTTCCTTATAATTAACATGTCCCATTGGTGCAGAACAGTGATGATGGCACTTGCACAGCTGGGGCAGAGGAGCTCGGAGGCTTGTCTGGGGTCACTGCAAGAGCTGCTATAGGGTAAAGGACAAAAACGATACCTTAAAGGCAAGCTGGTAACACACTTCAACTCATCCTCTTGGTTTTAGGAGCAGGATGAGGGGTGAGTCTCTTGACCCCCTGGCCCAGACCAGTCACTGAGACCAAAGCCAGTCCCTGATGTCCCTGGGCAGCCACGTCCTTCTGCCCCACCACCTCCCGAGCCCTCCTTCTCCTCAGCCACCCAAAGAACCCCTGGTCCTCCCTTCCAGGAGCTGGTTTGGAGCAGAGAGAGGGAGAGCAGGTTTTCCAGCTGCTGGATCAGAGCTTGCCAGATCCCATTTTTTACAAACCCTAGGAGACATGAGGATTTGCAAGCACAGAACGGCCGCGAAGTCAAACTCCTCTCTCACCACGGCCCCGTACCTACCGCACAGCCAGCCCCGGGCCCTGGCTGCTGACAGCAAAAGCTATGGCCAGCAGCCACAAAAACAGGGAATGATGTAGCCCAAGGGATGCTTCAAATGGACTACAGAGGAGTGACACCAATGATGCTGCTATATTTAATCCTCTAAAAGCAAAAACCATGACCAAGTCTCCCTTGGGTACACTTTTAAGGGGGAGGTACAGAAACTCAACGCACCAGAACGGATTTTTTGCACTCACTCAACCAGTTCTTAAAATATTACTCAAATGAAGTGATTACTGAGCCAAAGTGGCCTGGTACTTCCCACCCATCCATGCAGGGACCCACAGCAAGCAGTGCTGGGAGCAGCCACGCTTCACTCAGGGTTTGGTGCTGCTCCTCCAGGTCAGCCTAATGCAGTTTACTCCTCCCTGCGTTGCAAAGAAACTTCTAACACACCAAATCTTATTTATCTTACACAGCATATGTCATATCACACATATCCAACACCACAGGCTGCAAAACTCATGGATAAACCACCTGAAGCCAGGAGAAATTCTGGCTGGAAATTACCTGCACCACCACACTTCTTAATTTTCAATCTCCACCTCACCTCTGGATGACTAAAGACCCACACATCCACAGCCTGTGCTGAGATGCACCATCCCAGCGAGGCTCTTTCTTGGGAATTTTTGTCTCCCTAAAGGCAGCCAACTCAGAAAAGTTTGGAAAAACAAAGCAGCCCATGGATCTGCTCCCTCCAGCTCCCTGTAGCAGAGCCACGTTCTGCATTGCTGCTCTGCAGAAAGAGCTGGGCCATGGGCAGCCAGGCTGCAACTGCAGGCACACAGTGTGACCTTGGAGAAATCCTTTTTCACAACTACAACACGGCCCCTGCTCGTGGGGAGACCTGTGGGCAGGACCAGAGCTCCAGGGCTCGGGTCTGCCCGTGTCCTGACCGCTTCCAAGGAATGCACAGAAGGTGTCATCCCTGCAGAAAGTGGTGGCACTCATCCCACGACACGCTGGGGATCAGGGACAGAGCTTCCCTGGGGGGAGCAGCCCACAGGCTTCATGACTGGGCAGGCTGGCAGGCACAGAGGAGTAGCAGGGTGGAAAATTCCCTCCTCTTTGCTTGATGGGTTTATATTTAGCTCTCTGAGGAGCAGGCTGTTGTTTTGGTGATAGTTTTGCCCAGCCCTGCAGGGACCCCTGCAATGGGAGCTGTGGTTCCCACCACACGTGAGACCCATGGCACTCACAGCCCTCTGCTGCTCAGCAGACCTGCTTTCTTTTTTTTTTTTAGTTCTGTTTCCCCGAGTCAGCAGGCTTGCTTCCTCTTCCTCCTCCTCCCGTTTTGGGAGAGAAAGGAGCAGAAAACGTCAGCCAAGAAGAGAGCTTGCATGAGGAGCTGCAGAGGAGCAACATCCCAGCTCCTCTGCTGCCCTGGTGCCCCATGGCCACGGGAATAAAACTTGTCTTTCTGAAGGTGTTTTCACTCTAGGAGAGAGTTTTGTGAGTGCAGATCTGACACAAAGGCTCTGCCTGCCCTGTCCCTCCCCTGGGATGTGGGAAGGAGACTCGACCCAGCTCTCCAAACAGCTATGAGCATCTCTGGCACCTCGCCCTGTCCCAGCCCGCTGGTCCAAAGTCTGCCCTGCCACAGATTAATGTTCATTAGGACTATTTCCCAGCAACATCAATTGACAAACCACGTGACACGGGAGGGGGAAGGGAACAAAACCAAAATCACCCTCTCAGCTTGGGGTGTCCTCTTTTCCATCTGAGATTTTGCAAGGCAAGTGCAAACCACCCCCATCCTGGCAAATTAAAGAAAAATTCTATGCAATATTATAAGAAAGAAAGAAAAAAGGAGGAAGAGTCTCAAACCAGACAGCTGCCATTTGAGAAATCAGAAATCAACCAGCAATAATAAATAAACAAGTGGGATAAAGCTCAGTGCCCACCCCACCCATCAGGACACAGCCCATGGTGTCAGTTCTGCACACAAATACAGGTGTTTTGGCAAAAAGTTGTGTATCTTGTTCTGCCTATACTTTTGCTGAGAGTGAAGCAAGCCTTTGCTACTATTAGAAAAAAAAAATTGCATATAATTAACCAATGCAGATTTGGGGATTTTTATTGGTATATGTTTGCCTATTTGCATGTGTGCATATTTATACACATGTATTTATTTATGCAGGTATCCATAGCTGAAAATTAACCTACACTGGAGCTGGCTCTGTCCCACAGTCTGCTTGATCTCCATACACAAAAATCTGGATCTCACTCGCACAGATCAATTATCCACTGAGCTGATTTGCACAGATTTCCTATGCAAAGTTTTGCATTTACAGCAAAAGGCCATCTGCTTTCTATAACCGCTGTGGTTCCTGGACACCTCGGCCCTGTGCGGAGCTGGAAGTCACAGAAATTTCCCTCCCTGCTCTGGGCTGAAGCTGGGAGTGAGAAAGTCTGGAGCCAGGGGTTCAGCAGCGTGGCCGTGCTCCACGTGGCTGGGCTTGGCACCGTGTCCTTCCCTCTCTGAAGGGGAGAGAAGGAAGCAATTCCACGGCAGGTTGTTTTGGCTGGGGTTTTTCCCCCTGCTTCTGGAAGCAAGGAGGCTGAGTGCTTCTCCCGATAAAGTGCCTCCAGTCCTAATCCTGCCCCCCTGAGCAGGGCTGTCCAGAGCTGGGTGTGACACACCCACTGCCACAAGCATCCTCAGGCTCCACAGGACTCTCAAAAATGAAGAAATAAATCAAAAGCTCACTTCAAACCTGCACCGAGCCACAAGAGGCACAGACAGAGCAAACCACTCTGAAATTCAGGTTTTTTACTATCACTCTAATTAATCTGTTTCATGACCCACCCCAAATATTTTCTCTAGAAACATTATCTACACTGTTTTGGGGTTTCTCTATTTCTTTTTCCAGCCCTCAGCCAAGCCCTGGTAAATATTTCTGCCCACGATAGGGGCAGGCCAAGGGAATCTGTGCTTTGTGATGGCAGCAGCACCTCCTGTGCTTGGAAATACCCAACACTGGGCAGAGATGCTCACAGCCCTCAGTGTTTTTAGTGGATTATCGCAAAACACTGCTACCTCTGCAATTTGCAAGTAGTTTTTAATCTGTCAAAACAGACTTTTAGCATTGCTTGAGGATTCAAAAGGAAAATATGCACATCTGGTTTCAATCGCCAACTGAAGTTTTGTCTATCAGCCTATTTCATAACAAATTACGCTCACTTTTCACTCCAGAGGATTTTCTAAGGAGGGGATGAGCTGCCAAGGTACACCAGCGTCTGTGGAGACCGCACGGCACCGAGAGGCAGCGGCACAGCTCAGTGACAGGCACCGCGCTGTTACAAACTCTCCCTGCGTCCAGAAAATTAAAATTATTGAGGAAAAGCCCCTCGCCCGTGAAATCTCCGCGTACAGCTGTAGGTGAAACCTTCGCGTACCTTAGAACCCGATCAACCTGACGTCAGTGAATGGAGAAACAAGACTTGCAGGCTTTCTAGGACAACCCCCCTGCCAGGGCACTTGGCACAGCGAGGCGCTGCCGTGTCCCACCGCAGCAGCGTCGGAGGCTGGAGAACCCCGGGGACCGGCCTGTCCCCCTGTCCTGCTGCCCACCCCACACGTGCCAGGAGTGAGATGCGAGGTGGGGAGTGCGCGCTGGCCCCGGGTGAGCCGGAGAGCATCTCTGCCGGGATGCTGAGGCACGGCTCCCGTGAGACCCCGAGCCCGGGCAGCGCTGCGCCGAGCCCGGCGGCACCCGCGGCTCAGCCCCGCTGGAGCAGCACTCCCGGCCCGGAGAAAGGAAAGCACGTGTTGATCCTTTCGCAGGAAATAATTCCAGCGGCAGAGGCAGAGGACTCGGGGCGGGTGCGGAGCGCTCGCCAAACTCCGGAGAGCCGCGCATCCCCGCACGCCGGGCTCAGCATCCCGCACCCCCCGCCGCTCCGGGCACGCACCCCACCGCCCCAGCTCCCTCCGGCCGCCCGGGCGGCTCCTCCGCGGTGCCCCCCGCTCACCGCGGGCCGGGCTGAGACCCGGCGGCACAAAGGCGGACACCCGCAGCCCGCTCGGCGGGGATGCGGCACCACCCTCCTACCCCATCCCCGCCGAGCCGCCCCGTCCCCGGGCAGGGCGCACCGCCGCCCTTTGTCCGCCCGCCCCCCGGCACCCCCCGGGGCTGCGGGGCCCCGCTGCGCTCCGAGCATCGCTTACCGAGCGCTGCCCGCGCTGGCGGCGGAGCGGCCCGGCCGGGCCGGCTGTGCGCGCCGCTCCGACCGCGCTCCGCTGCCGCCGCCGCCGCCGTGCTGCGGGCGGGGCGGGCGGAGGGAGGGAGCGAGGAGGAGGAGGAGGAGGAGGAGGAGGAGGAGGAGGAGAAGGAGGAGGAGGAGGAGGAGGAAATGTGCTTGTCACTTCCTGAGCGGAGCCAGCGCCGGCAGAGCCCGGCCCGCACCTGCGGAGCGCCCGCCCCGGGGAGCCGCGCACCGGAGCGCTCGCTGCCGGGGGAGGCGGGGGAGACCCGCGGCTGCTGCCCCGAGTGGGCATCCCCGGGGTTCGACATCGCCAGAAAGGGCGTGTGGGATGGGGGGGAAAGTCCGAAAATAATAAAAAAGGGGGATTCGGGCAGCGGCGAGGCGCTGCCCGGGGGAGCCGCGGGCTGGAGCCGGCAGCGCCGCACACGGCCCCGCAGCCCGGGATGCTGCGGGCGCGGCTCGCCTGGGGCTCCGCCGCCCGTTCGGAGGCCGAGAGTGACTCCTGGTGGCACGGCCGGCCCGGGGAGGAGCAGCAGAACCGCACTCCCCAGCAGCTCGTTGAAGGGTCCCCGCCAGAAGTAGCGCTGAAGTTTTGGCATATCCCATATGGACACCACGCGCCCCTGCACGCAGCAGAGAATAAAAACCCCGCTCCTTAATTTTTCTCAGTTTTTCATAGAATCAATGACTGGTTTGGGTTGGAAAAGACCTTCGACAATCGTGTAGTTCCACATCCCTGTCATGGGGCAGGGATGCCTTCCACTATCCCAGGCTGCTCCAAGCCCCATCCAACCTCACCTTGGGCACTGCCAGGGATCCAGGGGCAGCCACAGCTTCTCTGGGCACCCTGTGCCAGGGCCTGCCCACCCTCACAGGGAACAATTCCTTCCCAATATCCCATGCAACGCTGCCCTCTGTCAGTTTGAAGCTGCTCCCCTTGTCCTGTCCATCCAGTCCCTTGTCCCAGGTCCCTCTCCAGTTCCCTTGAAGCCTGTTTAGGAAGGGGCCGTGAGTCCCCTGCAGTACTGAGAGGTACATCTGCTCGGCTTCACGTGGGAATGGCCTTCAGCAGCACTGAGCTCTCGGTGACATTTTCCATGCAGCCAGGCTGCAGCAGGCACAGCGTGCGGGCTCCTCCCGAGAGCGAGCGTAACGAGCGAACAAGGAAACTACATGACAGCTAAAAGGAAGATTTAGGGCTCATTACAAAACAGAGCCCAAACATTAATCTTAAACATATGTGAGCAGACAACACAGATGCCATCAGGAATGAATCTGGGGCTGAATTTCATCCACCCGGCTGGATGGCCAGGCACAGTGCTGGCGATGGCATGCAGGGACAAGTAAGGGACAAGTAAGGGCATGAGTGGCAAGAGAAGCTGTAGCTGTGAGCTCAGCAGTGCTCCGGGTGTCCTGCCCTGCTCTGCACAGCCCAGGACAACAAATTCCTCTCGAGGAAGACTTGTCACTTAGTATTTAATGCAGGGAGGAAGTAAGAGGGAAGCAAGCAGAAGTAGCGGGCAGATACTTAACAAAGGAGCAGCTGCCACCAACACAGTGAGGGCTGATCTCAACAAAAGTGGCTCCGTGCTCAGTACACATAAAATTAAGCAGGAGTGGCCAGTCTGAGTGGGTGATGAACAGGGAGAAGGGTTTGATGATGTGACGGGGTTTTTGCATCATGTTCCTCCATCCCACTCAGTATTTGCTTTTCTTATCACGTGTTGAGACTGGTAGCAATAAAACACTTGCTAACTCCTTTTCCAGAACTTCGGGAATCAAGTCTGAAAATGTTTTTTTATGGTTTCCCAGTGGAATATTTCAGCAATAAAGCTCAGAGCGTAATTGAATCCATTCCCGTGGCAGCCTTGGGCTCCAAGACTCAAGCAGAAAGTTGTTTTCTGTCTGCTTCTGCAGCTCGCTCCAAACCCAGCATTTTCTGCCTCTCATCCTCTCTGCTTCCCAACAGATGAGCTGGCTGTGGAGAATTCCCAGCACGTGTGAAAGCCTGTTGCTGAAGCACAGACCTGTTTTGCACAGACAGTGTTTTCAGTAATGTTGTTCAAGTAACTGGCTGCCCATAGGCCCTTGCTCCGGACAGTGTTTTTTCCCTTTGTCAGAAGGAGGAAAAAGAAAAGAAATAACTTTCAAATTTAAAGAACTGGCCAAGACAGTTTAGTCCTCATGGACAGAAAATTCATTCAGTTCATTTGTGAGCTGATTTAATTTGTGGTTTTGTCTCAGATGTCAGTGCCTTTGCCACCCACTGACTGGGAGCTTTCCTGACGGGGATGGAAACCATGGATAGGAAAAATCTAATGATCCCCATGGTCCTTCTGAAGCGATTCTGGGGTCCAAACCATTAAGACATGTCGATGTAGCAGTGCTAAGCCCTGCTTAGGATAGACAGCATTTCCCTCACTCCCTGTGAAGGATCTGGCTGCAGTTACAGCCTTCTTTCCATGTAGCCTTTCCAACGCTTCGTTGTCTCTCCAGTTGTTGTTATTCATGTCATATGCACCAAGGTTACAAATAATTTCAGAAGTTTGTGCCTTTCACAAGGACTCTGTGATGTCCTCTGAGCACCTGAGCCATCCCAGTTATTTATGGGTCTATCCTTCTGCTTCTCCTGCCAGGCAAAGAACACAGGTAAGGGGCCAGAGAGTCAGTGTCCCAGGCACAGGCTGATGTCCCAGCTGTGCTGGGAGCCACATACTTACAGGACATGTTGGCTACACCAAAGGTCTCCAGGAACACCCTTCAGTTTCAGGGGAAATCCTCAGATCCACAAAATCCTTACAACAGCAAGCAGAAGCATTTTTAATAAATATTTCACGCCCAGGGAATGAGCACATGTCTGTAATATGATCCGTGTGCTCTGTAGCAGGAAGTACCTGAATCACAGATGCCCTAAACAAGTGAAATATTGCTCTGCAGAGGGCTCAGATGAGGAGTGTAGTTCTGACTACATTTGGCATACGATGGGCTTTCCACCAAACTTAAAAATCCCTTTTTTGTGTCACAGGCCATTTGCTGCACACATGCAACAGCTTTGTGTTTGCTGCCTCCCTCCCTGCCTTGGCAGAGGGTGTGACACCTGATCTGGGTGCCCCAGACTGGGAGCAATGGAAACGTTGATGGATAAAATAAATAGGCCATGAAACACATATGGGAGCCTGAATGTGCTCATCCCTTTCTCAGCCACATTTGGGTCTGAATCGGTTTAAGTTAAGCCCAGAGTTATTTGCCCATCATCCACAAAGCCCGAGGCAGCTGCAGACATGCCCCAAAGTATCACCCTGCCTTGGATAAGGAGCAGTGCAGCACCCATGGAGCTGAGGAGCCCTGGGGTAGGGCAGCAGCCAGCAAGGCTAATTACTACTGAAAACTGGGGTGGAAGATCCTTCTGCTTGAATTTCAGTTCTCAGCCCTACCAACAGCTAAAATTTCTTTATATAAGCACAGTCTCCTCACCTTTACTTGACACATGGCACTGCCCATGCACACCTGGCTGCTGCAGTGACTGTGCTGAGGTTTGTGTCTGTTCCCTCACTGGGCTCTGTTAGCTCTGGTTCTCCAGCACAGGCTCACTTGTGATTACCCAGAATTTATGTGTTACCTGGCAGCAGCTGGTTTGCCTGACAGCACTCAGCTTAATTTCCAGTAACAGAGAAATGGGCTCATTTCAAGCTGTACTGTTACCTAACAAATGGAAATTGAGCCTCAGGTTGGCTTTTCCCTTATTTGTGTTAAACAAAACAGGCCAGCGTTCCTTTTCCTCCTTTGTCTGGAGGCTATAACACCTCATCCCCTTTCACTGAAAGCCCTTGGTAGCCATTAATTGCTCCTCAATTTAGCTGCTACCACAAGGTTTAGGTCATGCTCAACCTACTTGCAGCCAAAGCATGGGATAGAGCCTTGCACCACCCATTCAGCCCGAGCAGGTAACGCTGGGCAGGGCAGCCTCCCCCTCCTCTCATCCCAGAAAAGGCAGCAAGCAACAGGAATTCAAAGGCAGATCTCCACACGGCTTTGCAAAGCCCTGGCCCAATTATTTTCTTTGTGCTCTCCATGTATTTTACAGGAGATGATTCCATACTTTAAAATGCTTGGAGGGCCTATAAAATGAAGCAGTTATTGTTGCAGCAAGCCATGTTCTGCACCTCTCAGCATGCTGAGATCAGGGAAGCAATCCCAGTGCCAAAACACTGAAAATTTTGCTGTATGTTGCTAAATACCACGCTTAAAGATTTCGTCTGGTATGAAATAACACAAAGTTTGGCAGCCTTATAGCAGGCACCCTGGCTCACAGCAGAACAGACACAGCAGAGTATATGCACAGGCAGATTTTCCTCACAATGGCTACAGTGCTGCCAGTGCATTCCTGGAATGTAGAAATACATGGAAGCCACTGTCAGCGATGAAGAGAAGCATGCTGTGCCTAATGCACCAGAAAAGCTATTCAAGAACTTGTCCTTACATAAAAATAACTCCAAAGAGGCTGTGTCAGCTCAGCTGTGCAGCTTTGGAGGTATCTGTTTGCTGTGCCCTGCACACCTGGCCTCACCTGCACTCCTGGGTACAAACCCAGTGGTTCTGAGTGAGGGATTTCAGTTCATCCCCTATTTGCCCATTCATTTGACTCTTTGGGCTCACAGATTTCACAGCCGTGAAGAACTGAAATAATTCTGATAGAAACTGTATGAGAGAACATTGTTTGCTCTCCAGAGAATCACACCTGAGATCTGTGTGGTGGGACATGCACTTCCTCACCCAGGTATAATGAGCTCTGCTGTAAACAGCAACTGCAGGTTTAAAACCTCAAATATCTGAAAGTTCCTTTTTAACACTGGTTGGAAACATACAAAGTAAACAAACAAACAAACAAACCCACAACCCTGAATTTCCTTTGTTATAGGTATTAAATACCTCAAATGATACAATCAGGGCAGCTGGCTCTTCCCAGATTTCAGAAATGGTGTTGCAACAGTGGGTTTGAATTCAAGAAGGTGAGCCCATAATGCAAACAGCCATTTCAGCCTCAGTAATGCTTTGCAACGATGCTCTCAATAATCATTTGCAGGAATATTCTCCTGATGGGACAGAGAGCCTGTAATCACATGCTGCATCACTGCTGGCCCTGTCTGGAAAAGCAGCTGCCATAATTCTGTTGGTGTTTCTGATGTAACCCAACAGCTCTTAAAAAACAGTTGTAGCTCCCAGAAATTCTTCATGTTACATCACAAAATTATACTGAGTTTCAAGAACAGAATATTCATTTCAACTCTCCTAAGCCTTCAAAAAAGAAAAATGAACCTTTAGAAA
The DNA here is from genome assembly GCF_036417665.1 of Passer domesticus. Lineage (NCBI taxonomy): Eukaryota > Metazoa > Chordata > Aves > Passeriformes > Passeridae > Passer > Passer domesticus. The sequence goes on from NC_087481.1 coordinate 55,284,079, forward strand.
AACAGCCTGTGGACAGCACTGCAGGGCAGGCTGGGAGGGTTTGGAGTAACTTGGTTTAGTGGAAGGTGTCCCTGCCCATGGCAGAAGGTTGGAACGAGATGGTTTTTAAAGTCCAAACCCAAATCATTCTGGAATTCTATGACTATTCCTGCTCCTTAAGGACCATCAAGTGAACATGCCTCTCTTACAGATAACAAGCTGGTCACCAAAAGGGAAGTCAAGAAACAAGGAAACATTATCCTTCCCTTCACTCTGAATTTTCTGTGTTCATTCAGTTGTGCCATGATTTTCATGTCTGGTATTTCTCATTTTTTAATCCCTATAAAAATGATTATAGGATTACTTATTTCAAGAAAGTACTGTGATGCTGAAAGGGCAAAGGCTTTCTGTCTTGAGAACCCATTTACCTGACACTCTAGCAGAGTCCCATGTGTAGAAGTTCTCCTAGAACAGACATCTCAAATCAATAATTATTTCATTAACATCGCTTGTTCACCTCTCTCAGATATTTCATCCTGACAGTTCAGTTCTGTGATAAGCCCCATAAAATTCCAGCATAAAATGCTGCAAGCTCTTTCAGTAACACAAGCCCTGCAATGAATTCAATGCCTCAAAAGAGAATCCCTAAACACAGTTTTCTTGGCAATAGGAGGCATCAGGAGCCAGGTTTGAGCTGCACCAGGCACAGATGTTGGTGGAGGTGCTTTGTTTGGGCTCAGGCACTAAAAGCCATCCTCAATCTGCCAGGAATAAAAGGTCAGTCCTGAGAGAATGTCATCCTTCAGCATGTTGTCAATGAAGCAGGGAACACAAACCCTTTCTGTTCTGCCCACGTTCTATGCAAAACCATTCCAGGAAGGTTTGCCAGCTCTGCAGCATCATCCAGCCTAAACTCAATCCTGCAGGAACAGCCTGTGGGCTCAGCCACCTCTGGGATCCATGGAAGATGCTCATTTTACTACCCACAAACCTCACATTTGACAGTGAAATCACAGACAGAGTTTTCAGATAGCAAAACAATAGGAGTGAAACGTGTTTCAAATGCTGCATTTATTCTCCTGCATTTAGTGTGGGGTTGCAGCTGGAACCAAGAGTCCCACAGCTGGGAAGTCATGAAGATTCCAGCCTTCAGGAACCTTCATGGAGCACTCCCCCAGCTTCCAGCAAAGACTTGCTCCTCCTAAATCACTGCTTATCCTTCTGCCTCTTTTTCCAAGTTTTTCAATTTAAATGCATAAACATTTAGAGATCACACCAACATGAACTGCCCCAAATCAAGGACAGTCTTGGACAAGTAATTTCCAAATCCTCGTAGCCAAAAATATCCCACTGCCTAAGTCAGGATGTGAGCAGCTTCCTAGACTCCATTATCCAGAAAATGCCAGGTTTCCAACAGAGCAGATTTTAAACAGTAAGCTTTTGGTTACTGTTGCCTTAAAATAAAGCTCCTAAAACATGTTTTACAAGCATTTTTCTGCTCTCTGGTGACACCTGGAAGTGCTTGGGACTGAAGGAATATGCAAACTACAGATCAGATGCAGAAATCCTTATTTTCAGGCAATTTTAAGAAGCTTATATTTTAGCTTTACAAGTTATATAAAAATACTACCCAGGGAACAAAAAGTAATAATAATCAATTCAGTGAAGAGGAGAAAACAATCCTTGCCCTGACCCTTCCATATCTTGTGGAGTGGGAATCTACAGTTAAATTCCAACTAATTGATTAAAAGAAAATCCATGACAGTCCTGATTTTATTTTCATCCCATGATTAAATACACATCATGCCTTCATTAGCAAAAATTACAGATGAGAATAAAACAGATGCCCAAAACACATCCTGCCAGAGTCCTTGAAAATTAAAATTTTCTTGTATTAACTCTACCTGATGCCAAAAATGTCACAGGCTTTTTACTGAGGCTGTTATCAGTAGTGTACTTTGAATCCTTTGTGCTGCTATGCTAAAAAAAAATTCTCTCTTGGGATTCCCAGTTACATTTCCTAGCATTCCAGCTGGCTGCTGGGCAGGGGCAGAACACAGGGCTACACCAAATGGTAACAAGCCCTTGGTTTTGGCACTCAGCTTAGAACCAAGTCTGACCAAATATGCAAAGAATTATTCATGGACTGAATTTTTTCAGCACTGCTGATAAACCATTCTCCCAGTTGAATATATTTCATTTTGCAAAAAAAAGATGCAGCAGTAAGATTCCTATCTTGAAAACATCAACAGATGGATCACAGAGGGAGGACTCACCACTGTGCAAAAGAATGCCCTGATTCCTATCCTGGGAAAGGACTGGAAGTATTTATTGACCCTTAAAGATCTCCTGAGCCCTGGGAACGAGGAGAAGCATGGAAAGCAGGAGAAGCAATTCCCTGATAAGCAAACATGACCTTGCCTGTGAAACAAAACCTGATTGCCTAAGAGGGCCTCCTTGATGTTTGAAAGAACAAGTTTATTGTCACCTGCAAATGTGTTTGTCGAGGCATGAAGAAATCTCATTTTCCTGCCTTTCAAGCAACAGCAATATTCTGAGATTACAAAACAGAAGAAATGAAGGCAAAGAAATTGAGCAAAAGGATTGCACACAGAAGTTTATAAAATACATACAAAAAAAAAAAAAAGAACAAGGAATGGATAGTTATGCTTTGAATTCTTTTGGATTTATGCAGTTAAAATCCACCCTGAGAAATTCACTGGAAAACTTCTTGTCATTGTGGCTCTAAAGACATTCCCATATAGCAGGTTAATAATGAAGGAGGCATATGCCACACACCAGAGGCTGCAACATCACACCTTTATGTATTCATGAGATCAGGGAAAGGAACTGACCAGGCATGAACACACTCAGGAAAGGGAGACTTAAAACACTCCCTCTGTGGGAAAAGAGCTGAGCTACTTCAGAGGAGACACAATTATGCTAAGTCTGAGAACCTCAGAAAATCTGAATTTAAAGTACCAACTGGTCCTTTTTTGAAAGTGCTGTGGATTTTGTATTCATTTCCCTCCCTAGCAGCTACCCCAGTGTTCATTAAAGATCCAGCACTTACACTGCAAAAGCTTGTTCCCTATTCCACTGCACAACAGAGAAATGAGAATTTTGCTTTGTAGGATACCTTTACCTCTACTTACCAGCACAGAAATGAAATATCAGATAATCTTTATGTTTCAAACACAAATACCATTCAGTTATATTGGTCTCTGTATTTAGCACATCTGATTTTCCTCTCTCTTGCAAACTTGCAGCTTCCCCGAAACAAGTGAGGTTGTAGCAAGGACACAATTTATGGGCAAATTATGCAAAGCTGAAATGTTTCTAGGGCAATGTTTTATAGTCCCTCAGAGCTCCATACATAGTATTTTACTGTGCACTCGAAAAGCATTTATTTACACACGTGTCTGAGGTTTTCTGTCAGGTTTAAAGTTCAGACTTTTCTCATCTAATCTAATTTGTCCAAGATGGATGGCCTCACTTTTTTCCTTTGGAAAACCAATGCTGTTACACTGTTTCCAATTCTTCCTCCAAAGCAAAACTTGGGTGTTGGCAGCTCCTCCAGAATATCAAATCCTGCCAGACAGAAATTGAAATGCTTTTATTAGAAGGAAGTTGTTTTATTCGCCTCTTGGATAACCCTTTGCAAACCATTCTTTATTCGTCTGGAAAACTTGCAAGTCAGTTAATCTGTGAGTTTATAGGACTGTATTGTTACACTGCACCACTGCTTTATACAGCTGAAACTCTTCCATGGATAATAAAAATCCTAGCTGGCTGACTTGCACAAATTAATGGCAGAAAAGATGAGAACTTGCCAGTAATTTTGGTTCCCCAGAAGGGATGGTTGTTTCAGATCTACACTGAGTTTCAAGCCTCAGGCATGAGATTCAGGAGCTGACTGGCATGTAAAAAAACCTCCTCGATGGATCAAGAGTGATAGAAAAGGTCACAGACTTGCCAGTTGCCCTAAACACGGGTAACAATGTTACCCCAATTTCGGAGCAATCAAAGCATGAACTGGGTCTAATAATCAAGGTCCCAAAAAGTATCAGCCAGCCACACACACTTTCCCAGGGTAATTAGACTGAATTCCCAACCTCCAAAGCGTCAGGAAACCTGTCCTCCCTTGGCACTGGCAAACACAGGAGTAGTAATTCCCGAGGAAAACAGAGGGAAGACAGGCTGGAGCATTCACTAATCGCTTCACCTCCTCTAATCCTGATCTGGGAAAGTCAATATGCTAACACACACATTAAAATTCCCTCATCCCTTCCTTCAGCAGCCCCACGTTGGCAGAGGGCTCTGCTCGGCTGCCTACCTTCTCTGAACTGGTTCAGCAGCTCCTCCTTGGTCCAGTTGCAAGAGGTGATGAGGAAGAAGCCCTCTGGTTTCAGCACCCTGCCCAGGGATCCCACGTACAGCTTCCGCTTCCCCACCGCGTCGCTGGGGTCGAGGCTTATGGCATCAAAAGTCCCCTTGTCAATGCAAATGTCAAAGCCTGACAGCTCAGCTGAGGGTGCCAGGAAGTCTTCTACCTAAACCAGAAGTGTGCAGCTGTGAGAACAATCTTCTACTCCTGAATCTTTAATGCAAAGCAAGACTTTAGGATACAGAGCTTCAATCCCGACAATGGGTGTGCTCAGGGAGGGGTAACTCACAGTGCCACGGCAGCTTCTTTCTTCTCCACACACTGTGTGATGATCCATTTGCTGTAATCTAAGGCTCAAACTAACACACTCGAAGCTCATTCTTTAAAACATTATTTGTACTTTGATCCCTGCCATGTGCCAGGCACTGCACAAATGCAGGAGAACAGCCAGAGCCTGCCATGAAGAGATTTTACAGCTGACACACAGGAGCAGAGACATCACACAGGTAGGGAGCAGGAGGGCAGAACAGCACAGCAGAGAGCTCAGAATGACAGGCAGCCACAAAATCCCAGCGTGGCTGAGGGTGGAAGGGGCCTTTGGAGGTCATCTGCCCCTACCCCTGCTCCAGCAAGGACCCTCAACCTTCCTGCTGTTCAGCTAATGGTGGGCGTTCTATCACTTCAGGGTTTCTTCCTCTACCTCAAGTCTGAAATTCAGAATGTAGCAGCTAAAATACAGAAGTTGCCACTTGGTAAACCACTACCCTGTTCCAAGCAGGGAAACTCTTGTGAGCCTTAATGACTATTACAAACAAAAAACAAATAAAGACCAAAAATCCTCCCATAAATAGATTTATTTGGGTAGAGTTCTCTCACAAATGAATCTCAAAAGACATCATTCATGAGTACATCTGAATATCAATTAGCTCGTTTAATCCTGGGCTCAATTGCATTCTATTTCCTCAATTACCTTTCTCTCAATACTTACCTTTAATTTAATGTTAGACATCCCTTCTTTCTCCCTCACTTTTTCTGAAAGCTGAATTGCAGAAGGTGAATAATCAATCCCTGTGAGATTTGTGAAGCCAGACTTTGCCTAGACAAAAGCAGAGAATCTTAATCAGTGTGCTAGCAATTGTTTTTATCCAGCCAGAACATTCCTTACCTACAATCCATCTCATCTCTCCTCCTCTAAATAACAGGAAAAAACCACAACTCACCTTTTACTCATTCTTATACCTGTTACCATTACAAGAACTCAATAGCTGAATGAGCTGAAATAATTTTATTCTGCCAATAAAACCTCACCAAAATGACTGGTGACCGAAAGCTGGTTTATGTCAAGTGGAAAACTGAGCACAACTGGGAAAAGTAACACCCTGGAGTGGAACAGGCTCTCTTATCTGCACCAAAAGTAACTTAGAAATCAGGAATTTTCAGTGATGACATGTGACAGATGTTTCAAAATAAGGAAAAAAAACCTCTCTGACATGTACCTTTGGAGACTGAGAAATTATTTGGTTTATAATCCAAATTTTAAGAGCCAAAAGATGCAATACAATGCACTAGGATAGAAATCCACAGCAAAACCATACATTTTTCTAATTATTCATGCTAATGTCTATTTGAATACAATTATTTACATGCTGCCAGGTGTCTGTATCAGCAATTTTCAGGCAGGTTATGCACCACATATAATATCACACAGAGACTTTGTTAGTCTAAGTTTGTTGGAGATAAGGATAACTCAGTTTAGGGAACTCAGTGAGATCCCAGCAGCCCTTTGGCAAAGCAGGTGGGCTCCTGGCATCAGCTGGAGCTGGGCACGTGGGAGGGGAGCAGGGACACAAGTCCTTGCTCTGAGGTGGAGGCAGAAGGGACCAGCTCAGGGTGGAAGGTATAAACTCAGGGTATCCCACGTGTCTGGCAAGATCCAAAGCTGATGGAAGAGCTCTGATCCTCTGGCCAGCTGCAGGCTGTCACAGCAGAGACAGGGAGGAGGCTGGGCTTTGGAAAAACACACGGAGTGCTGTTAAGCAACCAGCTGCCTGCCTGTCTGCCTGTTCCAGAGGCTGACACCCCAATTGCCAGGAAAAAGATGAGGAGTTTCCACAAGTGTCCTTCCTCCTCGCAGCAGCCCCTCAGGCCTGAGCTCAGTGCTCACCAGCTGTTCTGAACTGAGGGCTAATTGCAGCTGAACACAAAGACACTGTTGTTTGCATGGGATGGAGAACATTTATTGCTCAGGCTCCTGCCCACGTTCCTCCCCGGAGCAAAGCAGGCTTCCTCAGATGCCTGTGCTGAAGGTTTGGGGGTGGAGGAGTGGTTCCCACAACAGCTCCTCTGTTTGCAAAGGAAAGGCTTGAGTCACTTCAGGGAGTTCCCATTCACTCCTCTAGTCTCGGGGGCAGAGAAGGAAGGCTTAGAGATAAACAACATTCAATGCTGCAGAACCTGTAGGGCCTGACTGCAACAGGAAAGGATCCTTCACTTGTGCCAAACGTGACCATGCTGCACCCTGCAGCTGGCCTGCTGCCCTGGAGGGGATTTTACAGCACTGCTGCTGCTTGGAGCAGGAGATTGAAGAGCAGAAGGAGCTTGGAACATTATCAGCTCTGCCCTGAGTTTAGGGCTGACACCCCCAGTTGGTGAACAATCCCCACTTCAGAGATTATTCAATCTTCAATATTGGTGGCTCCCACATTACTTATAAAAGTAAAAGGAGGCCAGAGCTTTCTGTGGCAGCAAGGTTTCCTCAGAAGAGCTGGAATTTTTGGAAGGCAAAAGACTTATGTCACAAATCCAAGCTTCCAGATCCCTGAAGTTCACAGGGATAATAAAAGCAGCAAGGGGTGCCACTTATGTGATACTGATGTACCCTCAAGCAGCTCCCTTGCAGAGAGCTGCTACTAATGTCCTCTATGACTGAGTTTTTCCCAGTATTGCCATTTCTACCCCATGATGGAGTCCAACTCCAGTGGCAGAACAGTCCTGTGGTAGCTGCCAAAAGAATTCCAACTTTATTTCCAAGCCTTGCAGCTAACACACAAAAAATTCCTTTGACATCAACTAAGCAAGTGAGATGCTGAATTACTCAGCAAAAATAAACAAGGTAATTTTGAAGCCACTTTTCAAGAGGGAACTGGACTGACAACTTCCTATGAAAGAAACCACAGTACTGTGAGGTGCTTAATGTAGGGGAGGAGGGTGCTCTCACAGGAGTTAATAGTTTTTAAAAGCTATCAGGCTGTCATTTTCCCATTACAGTATGAAAAATCAGTTTCCCATTTGCAAGTGGAGTCAGTATAAAATGGAAGTCTTACAAATAAGATTTTTCTGTTGGGTACTTCAACCATGATAAAGTTATCACTGCTCTCAACAATTATCATTATCAGGATAATTTATCTTAGTGAAATGAGCAATTTCTGCTTTTGGTGACATAAATTATCCTCTGCTGTGGTGTAGCAGCCAGTCTCCATAAAGGCTTTAAAATCTTCTAAAATCAAAGTCCATGTTAAAAAAAAAATCCATTTCAAATTAGACTTTGACTTTTAGTCTTTCCAATTCCTACAGGAACTAATGGATCCAAAGGGGAATGCAAAACAACAGAAGCTGTGACAATGTGACAGCTCCTTTTTTTACCAACTCCCCTGCAGTATTACACCAAAAAAACCAATCAATCAAAACCAGGAAAAAAAAAACTGGAGTTCATTAACATCTTTTGCACAACAGAAACATCAGAACACACCTGATCAGATTTCCCACCCTGACAGAAATGGACACTTCTTTAAAAGAAGTGTTAACACCTTAAAAGAAGAGTTAACAAATTTTAAAGTTATTGACATAAAATCCCTTGGGTTTACCTACTTTTTTTGTATCAATTATGAGTGTTATTATCAGAACTGAGTGCAGAGAAAGAGTCTGGTTTTGTACATGAGGGTACTTTGTGAATTAATCAATCTAATTTCCTTATCTGGGAGAGTTTAAACAACAGTGGGAAGAAATGCAGTTTTAAATGTGGGGAAACAGGAAGAAAAGTTAAAACAAGGGATACTCAGGCTGACTGATTTAGAAAAATACTTCCAATTTTGAAGCCCGAAGTATTGACACTTTTGGTGTTTCACACAGGTTACATCTCCCTGTGACTACCACAGTCACTTGTGAGAACTGTATTTAAACTGCTCTGATTCTGTATAAAAAATGCACAACCTTTGCAAAATACCAACCAATTCCACCAGTAAAACACCGTTCCCAGTCCCAATGTCAAGCACAGAGCTGTCAAGGGGGACCTTGTGCTTTTCCAGCCACCTGATTATGCGTGCCATGCTTTCTTCTCCAAACCTGGAAAAAAACAAGGGCTCAGGTAATTAAACCAGAAGAAAAATGTGCAAAAGGTACAGCAAGTTTATTTCATCACTCACTCCCTCCAGCTTTTGCAAAGCCCTTTTTACTGTTACTGAAGTAAAAGCTGCCATAGCTCATATTTCATGTTTGTTTTGTTCAGACGAAAATTAATCCTGCAGCCTTAAAATTCACTGAAAGACCAACTCTGGCAGGTGAAAACATCTATATATTAAAAAAGGAAGCAGCAAGGGCAACTCGTGTAGTCTAACCTGAGCTCAGGGATAAAAAGCACATTTGCCAGTAATATACACCTCAATTACCAGCTCAATTTCTGTGTAATGACACTTGTCCAAGTGCAGCTGAGCAATCTTCACTGTGAAATCGGGCCAGAGAGGAACTGCTGGTTTCAATGGTAAAACTCCCCATCATTTTGTCACCAACTCGTTGAATTGCTGTCTGAGGTTTTGCAATGTCTTTTACGGTAAAGAAACGACAGAAACACTCTGCAGAAGTTATTTGGTTTACCAGATTTCCCCGGTATCTCCAATGTCTTGAAAAGTTTGCAGCTCTCTTTCGTAGGCAGCATCCCAGCTGGAGTTGGGAGGGGAGAAAGGAGAGGATATCATAATTAATACCAAGAAATATTTAGATTAAAAGGGATGGGAAGAAAAATTGAAAGATAGATTTAGGTTAGATATTTGAAAGAAATTGACTGTGAGGGTGGTGAGGCATTGGTCCTTAGCATAAGAAGAGCATGAACACGTGGGAGAGAGCCCAGGGAATGCCTGGAGATGCTCCAAAGCCTGGAGCCAGGCTGGGAGAGCGGCGGGTGGATTCACCTGGAGAAAAAGCTCCAGGGAGATCTCAGAGCCCCTTCCAGTGCCTAAAGGACTCCAGGAGAGCTGGAGAGGACTGGGGACAAGGGATGGAGGGAGAGGATGCAGGGAATAGCTTTAAGCTGAAAGTGGGTAGATTTTGAAGGATATTTGGAAGGAATCCTGTGAGGGTGGGCAGGCCCTGGCACAGGGTGCCCAGAGCAGCTGTGGCTGCCCCTGGATCCCTGGCAGTGCCCAAGGCCAGGCTGGGGCTTGGAGAACCCTGGAATAGCAGAAGGTGTCCCTGCCATGGCAGGGGTGGCACTGGGTGGGATTTAAGGTCCCTTCCAACCCAAACCACTCCATGATTCCATGAAAGGCTGAGAACGCTCTATGCTCTGTGCAGCTCTACAGAATCACAGATTCTCTACAGAGAATCTACACTCTACAGAATCACAGGTTCTCTAAACAATTAACCAACACATGAACCAGAGCTCGTGTCGAGAGGGCGCCTTAAACACCTTCCATTCCGCCTCCCCCGCCGCCTCCCCCACACGGGCGGCTCCGCGCCCCGTCCCGCCCGTGCCCGCCCCCGGGGGCACCCTCGGTGCCCCGGCACTCACTGCTCCCTGGTGCCCAGCACCGAGGGGCCGAAGGGCTCGTCCCCGGCCAGCGCCATGCCCGGCCCGCCCCGGAACCAGCGAGCGCTGCGGGCGGAGCCGGGCGCGGCGATGCGGCCGTGAGGGGCGGCGCAGAGACTGGAGGGGTTTCTGATGTTTTAGAGCATTTAAAACCTAAATCCGGCCCGCTGCGGAGCCTGGTTTCTGATGTTTCCCTAAAATCCCGTCTGGCAGTGTCCTGGGATGGGGCATGTGCCCGCTCTGTGCCCAAGGTGTCGCTGCCCGTGGGCTGCAATTAAATGGCCCTGAAGGTCAGACTGCTCCGCGATTCCATGGAAATCAGTGCAATGTTTGAAAGAAGTGTTTATTCTTTTCGATATTTATTCGTTGCAAATGTCACAGACGTTATTGCTGTTGGGAGGTTTGTTGCAAGGTGTTTTGAGAAGGAAATGAGAGTGATAAACAGCACTGCTGCACGGTTGCCTCCTGTGCAGCTCCGTGTGTGTGAACCGTGGCATTTCTACCCCATATCCCATCCATCCCTGCCCTCTGGCCGTGGGAGCCATTCCTGTGTCCTGTCCCTCCAGGCCTTGTCCCCAGTCCCTCTCCAGCTCTCCTGGAGCCCCTTCAGGCCCTGGCAGGGCTCTGAGCTCTCCCTGGAGCTTTTTCCAGGTGAGCTCCCCCAGCTCTCCTGGTTCCAGAGCAGAGGGGCTCCATCTCCCTCATCACCTTTGTGGCCTCCTCTGGACAAGCTCCAGCACATCAATGTTCCTCAGGATCAGACAGACACCGAGGGGCTGGAGCGTGTGCAGGGCAGGGAACGGAGCTGGGGAAGGCTCTGGAGCCCCAGGAGGGGCTGAGGGAGCTGGGAAGGGGCTGGAGAATTCCTGAGGAGCTGGGGAGGGGCTGGAGAATTCCTGAGGAGCTGGGAAGAGGCTCAGCCTGGAGCAGAGGAGGCTCAGCACAGAGCCTTGTGGCTCTGCACAGCTCCTGCCAGGAGGGGACAGCCGGGGGGTCGGGCTGTGCTCCAGGGAACAGGGACAGGAGCAGAGGGAACGGCCTCAGGCTGGGCCAGGGCAGCTCAGGGTGGGCACAGCAGGAATGTCTTCGCAGAAGAGGTTGTTAAAGGTTGGAAAGGGCGAGGAGTCCCCACCGCTGGAGGTGTCCGACGAACCCCTGGACGTGTCACTCAGTGCTCTGGGCTGGGTGACCGATTGGTGACCGGTCACAGGCTGGGCTCGATGGGCTCGGGGCTCTGTTCCAAACTCAGTGGTCCCACTGCTCCCACGGTCTCCCACCCTTCCCATGCGGGTACCCCACTTCCCCCTCAGGACTACACTCCCCATGGCGCCCCGCGGCGCCGCCGGAAGCGGGCGTGCGTCCGGCGCGCGTGCGCCGTGGCGGCGGCGGCGGCGGTGTGTCCGTCATGGCGGCGTCCATCTCCGGCTACACCTTCAGCTCCGTGTGCTACTGCAGCGCCAACAGCAGCGCCGACCACGTACGTGCTCCCCGCCGCCGCCGCGGGCCCGCGGGGCTCCCTCGCGCTGCACCCCGCCCGGCGGCTGCGCTGCGGAGCTCCCAGGCCGCGCCGCCGCCGGTGGGGCCCGGCCGCGGGTCACAGCGGGCGGGGGCGGCCCCAGACGGACACAGCGGAGCGGGATGCGGGGTGTCCGGGCGGGATGCGGGGTGTCCGGGCGGGATGCGGGGTGTCCGGCGTGTGGGGTGCCCCGGATGCTCCGCGGGGTACCGGGGATATGGGCTGCCCGGTTTGCTCCGTCCCGGGTAGGCTGTGGGGTGCCCGGGGTGCTTCTCCCGCAGTGTGGGGGGACCCCAGGATGTGGGGTGCGGGGTCCGCGGGATGCTGCTCCGGGGATGTGGGGAACCAGGGGTGCTCTCTGTGGGATATCCGGGCTGTTCCCGGGATGTGGGGTGCCCGGGGTGCTCTCTGTGGGATATCCGGGCTGTTCCCGGGATGTGGGGTGCCCGGGGTGCTCTCTGTGGGATGTCCCGGCTGCTCCCGGGATTTGGGGTGTTCCCGGGCGGGATGTGGGGTGCCCGGGGTGCTCCCCGCGGGGTGGGGCTCCCGCAGGACGCGGGCTGTGGGAGGAAAGTGCTCCTGCAGGAGCTCCGTGAGCGGTTTTCCCGCAGCTGCGACCCAGCAGGGGCGCAGTGCAGAGCCGGGGTGTTCCCGAAGCGCTGGGCTTTGTTGGCACCTTTTAGCCTGAGCTTGCTCTTTTCCTCTGCGCCTTGTGCCAAAACCTCCTGATTGCAGCTCAATCTCTTTCTTCGTTTTGGGTAGGGATGGGGAATAAATTAATGTGCCTTAAAACTGCCTTACTGTTAAATTGCTCTCTGGGCTTTGCAATCCCTGGCGTTGGTCGTGGTCCAGCCCAGTCTCCACACTAAAATGTTTGTAAGTCCCTGCAGGTTTGAACTCCTCTTTGAACTCCTTTCCCTCTTGTATGTGGGGCTGAGCTGTCCCTTTTGAGATGTGTTTGCCCTGTGTGGGGTGTGTGTAGAACGTTCCTTCTGGACAGCCCATCCCTGTGGTGTTGTAAAAGGATGCTGGCAAAGCAGGAAAGCAGCTTTGGTAAAACCTCAGGGCAGTCTCTACCCACTGCAGCTCAGATGTGTCTTTCAAACTTCATCTTTGTTTCGGTTTGAAGCTAAGAAAGTTACAGTAAAAGACTGCATATAGTGGATTCTTTTTCCTATTTTGAATCTTTTTGTTTTAAAATTGCAGGAAGGGTTTCTGCTGGGAGAGGTGAGACAAGAAGAGACTTTCAGCATTAGTGATTCTCAGATCAGCAACACTGAGTTTCTGCAAGTGATAGGTAAGTGATGTAACTCTGAGCTGCTCTGAAGCAGGCCCTGCTCAGGTTTCATGTTTTCAGGAGGTTTCATTAGGAATTGTTCCTGGTGTGAGACAATCTCAGGGCCTGTCAGGCTTTCAGGATCACGTTTGCATCAGTGTCTGTGTGTTTGTGGTTGGGAGGTGAGGAAAGGAAACAAATCTCTGCAAGTTGCAGGGGATTCATGCACCTCCTTTTATGGAGGAAAGATTATTTATTGAAGATATTTTCTGCATTCCGTGATGGAAAAATTACTGTGGGGAATTGATACAGTTGCCTAAGTACAGCATGTGCTCCAAATAAAATGAATTCATAGTTTGATTTAGTGGTACTGAAAGGGCAGATTTTCAGTTCAGGTGTGGATGGATGGCTGGGAGTTGGTGACATCAAAAACTGTCACAGCAGGACTGGACAGGGAATGTTTGTCAGACAATTTATCAATAAGCACCAGTTCTGTACAGCTGATGTGTTGTGAAAACTGAGCAAAGATCAGAGATCTGGTTGTTAGGTGTTGGTTGAAGGAGATTTTTAGACATGAGTGAGAAGCTGCTGCATGTTTGGTTTATAGAAAATAGGAAAGCCCTGAAAGAAACTGCCTTTGTGTTTCTGGATGTATAATCAGCTGTTAAAGTAGATTTATACCTCCTGAAATACCTGGCTTTGTGACTGTGGTCCCAGATAACAAAGCAGGGTGTGCATCAAGCTCAGTGGAAACACAAACAGCTCTGGACTGACTCTCAGATGTCACTCTGGCACAAACAGTGATCTGTGAACCTGTTACATCCCAGGGATTTCCCACCTTGCAGTGGTGATGGCTCTGTGCTCTGGGCTCTAGAAGGTTCAGTATTTCCTGTCCTGGTTATTCCCTAGAGAACAGGGGTGGCAAATTGACTGGGAAGTGTCAGAGCTAAATTACAGAAGATCAAGGCATAGCATTTGTTGTGTTTGCATATGATCACTGTCAGTGTTGCTGTGGCTCTGTGTGCTCAGACAGAACTGGCAGGGCCAGTCTGTTTTAGGTTTTTAGATCAGACCTTGTTCTTCAGTGGTCACTGATCGTGGTTGTTGGTGGCAGTGATGTCAGCACCTGCAGCCTTGGCCTGGTTTCCTAAACCAAGTGTTTGTGGGGTTAAAAATTGCTCCCTTTTTAAATCACCCCTTTGTCACATTATTGGTAACAGTGACTGTGTGACAATGGGAATCACCCACTCCTGAAGACCTGCTGGATATTTTTGTATTTGCCATTTTTACTTCAATATTTATTCATCAAAATTAACTCTTTTTGGCAAGAGTTAATGCCAGTTCAGCTCATGAGATTGACAGTTTTGTGGCACTGTTGTCACAGATGACTTTTCACTTTATTTTGTGTCTCCTTAGTGTGTGTACATAGTGTGCACATAGATACACATATATAAAAATAAGTCAGTGTAAGCCTTAAATTTGAAATGTTGGCTCTTTCATGGGGTCTGAGCAGGAGGCTTCTTGTTTCCTGTTTCTCAAAACACAAGGTCTGTGTAGCAACATCATCACCCAAGCACCAGGAATGTTGTTGCAGTCAGTGGATTTGCTGGAAGGAATTGCTCTAAGCTGGAGTAATTGTACTTACAGGCTTTGTTAGCAGATTGTTTCCACAGATGCCTGCATGATGGTGTGAGAGTATTAGAGTTGATACAATTTTCTATCAAGTGAAGGAGTCAGTGACTCTAACAGCAGCACCCTGAAGATTCTTGCCAGTGAGAATGCAGTTTGTCAGGCAGTGTGCCTGGGGTGGATGCTCAGGGCCTTGCTTTGATAGCACCAAATGTGCTGAGATGTGGATGGTGCTGGCTGCTGCTCCTGGGAGCTGGGATCCGTCCTGGTGCCTCTGCTGGATGGCAGCCCCGAGCAGCAGGTGGTGAATCCCTGCAGGGAGGCAGAGCTGAGCAAAGCTCCTGCTCAGCTCCAGTGGGGCTCTGCTGCTGCAGCTGGAAATGTTTGTGCTGTGTGGCCACACAATCCCAGGGGGTTTGGGTTGGCAGGGATCTTCAGCCCCATCCTGTTCCACCTCCTGCCATGGGCAGGGACACCTTCCACTAGACCAGGCTGCTCCAAGCTCCTAAAAGATAAGGCATGCTTGGTGTTGGAAAGGCAATGTAAGATTGGATTTTTACTCTTTTCTCACTCTCCTCTGAGTTGCTGGCAGAGGAGAGTGAGAAAAGAGTAAAAATCTTATTTTTTGTAATAAATGCGAAGATTCTTATTTAATCAACAAAGGATGCTTTGTTGATTAAATAAGAATCTTAGCATTTATCACAACTTTTTCAATGAAAAAACACTGCCCTGACTTTGTAATATTTCATATAACAGAATTATAAAGTGCAGCTGAATGATTTGAAATTACTTTTAACCCCTTTTCTCATTAGAGATTCTGTTTGCCTTGCCTCTTTAAAGACTACAATATATAATATTTCAATGATTCCCTTCCACATCCCTTTTTTATTCCTTGCTGCTGTAAGAAACAATGTATATGGATGCAAATACGCTGTTGTGGAAAGGTGTAGAAAAAAATAAATCAGAAATGCCTTTGTGAGGAGTTTGTAACTATCAAATGGTATCAAAAGTGTGTATTTGAGGCTCAGATAAATCTCTGTGCATTGGAGCAAGTGGATGCCTTGCTTATTGAAATATTTTTCTATGTAAAAGGTCGAATTCTGAAGTGAAGGCAGTTTTCTGTGCATGGTGCTGTGTCATCAAGTGTTGAGACAGTAAGGGCAGTGTGTGGTCTGACACAAATGTTTCTTGCTCAGTAGCTCTGATGTGGAAGGTTCATGCAAGATGTGCCAGTGTAATTTCTCTTTGCCAGGAGCAGTTGGACATATGTCACTTTTTTCTTTGTTTGTTTGTTGTTGCAGAAATCCATAACCATGAGCCTTGTTCAAAACTCTTTAGGTAAGCTTCTTTTGTTGTCTTGCTGTGGTGGCTGCAGAATATAAAAATGTGGAGCTCCCTGCAATATATTAGCATTTCAAATGTCCCTGGCAGTGTTTGCTCATCTGATGGTTTTACAGGAACACACGCAAGTGGCACCACCATGACAATCAAAGCAGGAGTTCACAGTTGTAGTGTAGCTTGGCAGGGGTTTATTTCTCTACCTCTTTGGGTTTCTGTGTATCTGGTGGAGGTAGGGCAGCTCTCAGGTCAGCTCATATCGCTCTGATGATGAGGATAAATGTCAAAATCAATTTAAATTGTTGTAGTCTTGGGCTGGCTCTGCCTGGGCCTGGTGGGTCACAGCTTCCCCTGTGTGCCCTCACCCTGGTAACCTGCTGGGTTAACAAGTTGGTTTGTGCTTAGTGGTGCCAACCTGCACCAATTAATAATTATCGTAACATTTCCAGCTTTCTAGTTATTTTTGCCTTCTGATCTTCTGAACTCCATAATTTAAATTAAATATGGGGATAATATATTCTATTTAACAGCTTCCATCTATTTACATGTAGATTTTCTCTATGGTCTTCACTTGTTACACAGTGATGGCTTCTAAAGCACTGCCTAGAATTCCTTTTGAGAAGGAATTCCCAATTAATCTCCTCTCATCTTGAGAGGTTTCCAGCCAATTAAGAAGACACAGTAGCTTAGACATCATGATTGACATTGGTTGCATTAAAGAGAAAAGCTGCAGTCAGTCACTTGCTGGCTGATAATTACAGAGGGTACTCTTAACCCAGTGATTTAAATGCTGCAGATTCCACACATGGAGATAAAGCACAGACAGAGAAAGAGTTGGATGTCCACCAGGATTATAAATAAATACTGCAAATATGAATTGAAAAAAATATGCATATATAACATAGTGCTCAAGAAATTGATTTGGAATTGCATTTAAAATGGCCCTGCTTTCATTTCTTCTGGGCTGGCAGCTTCTGATTATCAAAGCAGGGTTTTACAGAATGCTGGTCAAAATAAAATTGCACAGTGCATTTCTGTGGTGAAAGTAAGGCTCTGGAAGTTGCTTTGCATTGTCTAGAATGTCGTCTACTTGTAGAACACTCAAAGTATAAATTATTTACTTTATGTATAATATGTGTGTATAAACTGTGTACTGACCTTTCTCTCTTCCTTTTTGTTCAAGCTTTTATGACTATGCAGGCAAAGTTAATGAGGAGAGTTTGGACAGGATTCTCAAAGACAGAAGAAAAGTAAGTTTTCTATCTTTTCCTCCTCTTATAGGCATTAGAAAGAGTGGGTTTGGAAAACAAATGAAAAAAACAAAAAAGTACTTAACTAGAATAAATGCTTTCCTTCACAAATCTCATGGTTTGTTTTGATCCAGGGCTTATCCTGTACAGAAGTTGTTGGATTTGTGGTGCTTAGATTAAACTGGGAGCACTGCCTAATTTCCCTGAAGAAATGCAAAGGTCTCCAAAAGTGTAGGGCTCTATTGACCATCTCCAACTCAAATCTTGAGGAATTCAGTTTGTCTCGTTGTCCTAAACTTGTGGGTAATGCTGATATTGATACCACAATATCAGCCCCTTTGTCCTCAGAAGGTAAATCTGTGTCTCTCAGGTAACACTGTGGGTTTTTCCTGATGTGCTTTGATTACAGAACGTTATTGGATGGTACAGATTCAGGAGAAACACCCAGCAGCAGATGTCATACAGAGAGCACATCATCCATAAACAGCTGACACACATCCTTGGTGTGCCTGACCTCGTCTTCCTTCTCTTCAGCTTCATTTCCACTGCAAATAACTCCACACATGCTTTAGAATATGTGCTTTTTAGACCAAACAGAAGGTAAGCAAACTCTGCCAATGAACCTGTCCTCAGACTTTGTTCTGCTTTTTACTGCTATTCTTTCAGCTATTGAGGAATTTGTACAATTGCACTTAAAGAAAGCTTTATGTTTGTCCAATGATGTCTTGGGGTGCTTATTAATGATGACAGGTTTAGTTTTATGTTGCGGTTTGTGGGTTGGTGGTTTTTTTGGTGCAAATAATTTATAAATTAATATTAGGATGAAGAAAAATTATTTTCAATCTCTAAATCATCAGACCAAAAAAAATCTATTTTAAGAGACATCAGATGTCACTACCATGTTTCTTCTAGTGGACCTGAATGTATCTCTGATAGTTTGCACATTATAAAGGTTCTTGGAGGTGTAGGGGTAGCTCTGTATTAAGGGTTTTTGATCCTGCATTTATTTTGAACACAACTTGTAATATTCAGCTACTTTTATAACAAACCTAATGCAGAAGCTTTAAAATTAGATGAGTTCTGATTATCAGAGGGATGGGGATAGTATCAAGGCTTTTGTAAAGAATCTTTTTTAAATGAATTAAAAAATCTTTCTGTGCTTTCTCTGCAGGTATAATCAAAGGGTGTCACTTACTATTCCTAATCTAGGCAACACTAGTCAGCAGGAATACAAAGCTTCTTCAGTGCCAAATACTTCTCAGAATTATGCCAAAGTTATTAAGGAACACGGGTAAGGACTTTTCCTTTTTAAATGAAGTATCCTCAAGCTCTGCTCTCTGTACCTCACAGAGAATACCACAAATGTACATGTTGAGCAGCAAAGAAACAGTTCTGGAGGAGAGTGGTCAGTTCCCAGGGTGCTTTTTTCCTGGTTAGAATTGGATCTTTTAGAAGAGCCAAGGGAACTCGGTGCACTTTTCAGAAAAGCAGAGTTGGTGTGGCCAGTCCATGCTGGGACCCTTCTGGCTGGAAGATTCTGACTTTATTTCCACCCACCACCCACCTCCCCAAGGAATTCTGTGTGCACTTGAACTCTGCCTCAGAAGCATTGAACTCTTGATGTTTTTTTTAAGTATTTTCAATTAAATGCCATAAATTCAAAGTAGCTTTTCTGGCTGTTAACAATGAAATTGTACAAGCCTAAAGATTCTGGCACAAGTTTAATCTCATTCAAATGAGACTTTATTGTTCCAGAAGGAGTTTTGGTATTGAATATGCTGCTGTCCAGATTTTTGTTTATGACAGTATGGTACATTTTTAGCAATATACTGTTGCTAAAATAGCATATTTAGCAATAAGATACATTTTAAAAATACAGTGATAGACTGCTTAACAGGAATTCAAAGACAGCATGAGCTAGAAACCTGTGTTGTCTTTTCTCTCAAATGATTTCTGCTTTCTTTTTAGTACTGATTTTTTTGACAAAGATGGAGTGATGAAGGACATCAGGGCTATCTATCAGGTTTATAATGCACTTCAGGAAAAAGTACAGGTAACATCCTTTACTCCATATTGGTCTGTGTGTATGTGGCATCTTTTATTCATCCTTTGGTTAAAGCAGGATGGAGGAGATGGAGATTTTTAGAGCTCATAAGCAATTTTCATGAACTGTAGGAAAATAAGACTGACTGTAAAATTAAATGTTTCAGTTTCTATTTAATGTGAACATTTGCAGTGGCTTCTATGAAAATGGTTGGTACAAATAGCACAAATTTTTTTCTCTCTTGCAAGTAAAGGATTTAATACTTAGTGATTTATAGGAGGTGTTAGTCATTTTTAAGGGTTTGCAGTGAAGAGAAGCCCTGCTGAAGGCTGTAGGGATTTGCAGAGGTTTAAAAATGACTCCTGGCTCTGGGTATGGAGCATGAGCAGAGCACCATCTGTTAGTTAAAACTTGTGAACATTTTGTGTGGAGCATGAGTGAATCCTGCTCCAAATGTGCCAAAGCATCTGAAAATGCCTGGAGTGTCAGCTCTGCTCATTGTGAGCTTGTCAGTTCACAGCTTGTCCTGTGTGAAGAGCAGGGGAGCTGCGCTGCCCGGGGAGCTCACAGCTGCTAATTGTGCTGGAGTCACGGCTCGTTCCCAGGCTTTCCCTGTGCTTCTGCCCTGGGGGATTCTGTCTCTGCTCCAGCTCAGCTCTGCTGCCTGGCTCCTGAGCAGGGAACAAGGAGCAATCCCTCCAAGCATCCCCTGCACCTGCCTGCACAGGGGGAGCTGCTCTGTCTCACTGGGAATTTGCACCTTCCAACCTCCTTTGGTTCCAGGCAGCTTCAGGGAATAGGAAGGCTTCTCTTCAGAGCTGTGTCCATTAGCTAATGGCATTGTTCTGTGATGCTGTCCTTGCCAGGAGCACGGCTGTCCTCTGTGCTCCTGCTGTTGTTTCAGTTGCTGTCTGGGAAAATGGAACTGGGCTTCTTTAGCCTGGAGAAGAGGAGGCTGAGGGGAGACGTTGTTGCTCTCTTCTCCCAAGAAACAAGCCACGGGAGGAGAGGAAACCAGCTCAAGTTGCACCAGGGGAGGTTTAGGATGGAAATTAGGAGCCATTTTTGTCCCTGAGAGGCTGTCAGGCATTGGAACAGGCTGTTGAGAACAGTGGTGGACTCACCATCCCTAGGAGTGATCATGGCCAATATTTAATTCCATAGAATCTCAGAATGCTTTGGGTGGGCAGGGACCTTAAAGCTCATCTCATTCCCCCCCTGGCATGGCAGGGACACCTTCCACTGTCCCAGGCTGCTCTGAGCCTCATCCATCCTGAGCACTTCCAGGGATGTTGGACACTAACCAACTGTGGATCTTACTGCAAATCTCCTGTCATGATGCATTATTTAGAAATGCCTTTCCTATAATGCAGCAACAGCCAGTAAAGAAAACAATCTTGAGGTTGAGTATTTCTGCTGCAGTTAAATCCTGCTTTTAGTTTTGTGCTTTAATGGCTTCTTGTCTGGTAGTAGCTTTATTAATGTTGTCCTGAAACCATTTCCTACATTTTTGCCCAACCTTAGCATATCTTACATTTTTCTCCTAGGCAGTATGTATAGATGTAGAAAAAAGTGAACGTGTTGTTGAATCTTTTCAAGCTGATGTAAACAAGTTAAAAAGGCAAATCACACAAAAGAAGAATGAAAAAGAACAAGAAATAAGTAAGTTGCCTTTTATTTACCTTTTTTTTCAGAAGCAGATGCTGTGAGGAGAAATATTTTGTGGAATTAAAATAATTGTTGTATTGCTGATAACTCATGGGAAAAAATATCCCAGTGGGAAAGGCAAGATGATGGGTTTGTGTTGAATGACACCTGAGCTGTGGAAGTGTGTATTGAAGGTGTTTCTGCTGGAATCATCCAGTGTTAGCAAGCTTAAAATATAGGAGAGACAACACAGTAAAGAAAGAAAGAGCAAGTCAGTTCTGGAAATAACACAGGAAAAGATCAGTTATAGGAAAAGAAAAGTGGGGGAAAAAGCTAAATACTGGAGAGATTATTTTTGAAGTAATGTGCTATGCTCCCAGGCCAGGAGCTATGCATGGTTTTATAAAGTTTTTATTCCCACTCCCATTTGCTGACTTAGTGGTAAAGATGTTTAGCACTGAAATAATATCACTTCTCAGTGTTGAAGTAAGTCTTTGTAGGTGTTGTTCATCTTATTTTGCTGCTCCGTAATTTCCTGAGTCAGTGAGCCTTGCTGTGTGAGCACATTTGGCTGATTGCCACACTGTCCCTCCTTCCTAAAAACTGAGTGTGGCCTCAGGAGACTTTGGTTAGCAGTAGATAAGTTTTGTGAAGCACTTGGCTCCTTCCAAAGAGGCATGGCTGATCTAATTGAATTTGGGAGTGCAAGGGAAGACTGAAGGTGGAGAGTAGGGGCAGAGAGCAGGCAGATGGGAAGATAAAAACCTAAATAATTCATAAGCAAATTAGACATTTCAGCAAGCACTGCCTCTTTTTACTCATGTTTTGAAATGATAAGCAAATAATGAAATTTTGTCATTTTAGCTACAAGGTGTTTTTTATTATTTCTGTATCCTGTTACCTAAAGCAGTGTGTGGCAAAAAGATGGTTTAGGTGGGTGAGCACCCAAATTCTGCAATGGGCCTGCTGCTGCTGTGACTGGTATTTTAATTTTCTCCAGGCAGCAAGGTACTGTTATCACATGAGCATTTTAGTCAGCACAAGTTCTTCTTTGAACCTCAAAGATAAGGTAACAGAGCCAAGATTAGCCCAGGACCATGTGAAAGGTGGAAGTAAATGAGTCACTGCTGTTTCCTGCTTGGCTGTGGATGAAGTAGGCAGGGAACTGCTACTATGGGGAAGCAGAGGTGGATATTTAGTGTGGCTGGAGCTGATCCCAGCACAGATGGGAAAAGCTGGGGGAGGAGGAGGAAGAGCAGTCAGTGCTCAACTCTGGGTACTACCAGGGAGATGAAAATGCTGGACTGAGAATTCATGCCAGAGCAGAGAATCATGTGAGAGGGCTGAAACAAGAAAACATGCAGCTTGGAGCTCTGCAGTATTTTTAGATGTGAGTAGTTAATTACTGAATCTGGCCTTCTGTTCCCTCACTTGCTCAATGCTGGGAGAATTTCCTTGGTTTTAGTGAGGAAAAGGGAAAGTTTGATTCCAGTTCCTGTGGGAGTGTTGTGTGAGAGCTTGGTGTTCCTACAAACCTTGGGTTAACAGGTTATGACTTCAGCACTCCATTAGAAAAGGCAGTTGAGACTTTAGCTGCCAGATCACTGAAATACTTCTGTACATGTAGCAGGATGTTCCAGGCTTTGCTGAGTGCTGTGCACTTCCCAGATGCCAGGAAATCTCCCACTGCAGTTCTGCTGTGCCCAGAAATGGAGTGCTGTTCTGTAGCCACTTGAGGGAATGTGCTCTTTTTATTCCCAAGAGACATCTCAGTGACTTGGTTAAAGGAACTCTCACCCTCCATGTGGGGTTTCTCCAGTAAACAGAGCTGATCCCATTGTGTCCCTCACCTTGCACATTCCAGTGTCAGTTCTGGCAGGTTTGATGGTTAATAACCCCTTAGGAACCAGTCAAACACTTCAGTCTCTCCCAGTGCTCAACAAAACTTCCTGCCAGAAGTCCTTCCTTGTGTCTAATGTGCAGTACTCAAATTTACCTTTCTGCAGCAGCCTCTTAGGCACATTTAAGAATAAAATGCTTTCTTCAGTCTTGCCTACTAATCCCAGTTATTCCAGCCTTTCCTCTTAGGGCATGATTATTAGATCTCTGATGAGTCCTTGTGTTTTGTAGCATTTCTCCAGTTTTCAAACTGTGGTGTTCATAGTTACATATATTTTGGTTGTAGTTTTAACAACTACAGTGAAATGATACTTACATGTATCTCCACAGCTGAGCACACCTCATGCATATTGATTTATAGTTTACATAAATCAAGTTTCTTTTCTGCAGAAGGGTGCAAGTATTCCTCATTTTGCAGCTTTTGCAGCTCATTATTCCTGTGCACATCTTCCTCAAATTATTTTCCAAATCAGCTCATTTAAGATGACTTTCACATTCCTGCTCTGACACCCTGCTACACTCCCAGCTATAATTCCATCATTTAGATTTTTAATGTGAGTGAAGTTATTAAAATAATAATTTGGGGGAAGAAGACATGGTGATTTCTTTGCAGATATTATGACATTGTCCCCTAGCACAAGGGGCATTGAAAAGAAAGTACAAAGTGATATTTTTAAGATACAATATCAAATATCAATTATGAACGAAAACTGAAGTGAGTTTTACTGAATAAGACACAGATAGACACAGGCAGGTTGAGCCCTAACACAGGTGCTTTTTGATGTGAAAAGGAGCTAAAATATACAGAGAAAAGATGAGATGGAAACAGCAACAGGCTGTGGAAACATCCTGTAGCTGTGTTTTTTGGGAGCTTAAACTGGAGGAAATGATCTGTGCAGGATGACTGTGCACATGAAAGTGCAGCATGTTTGCACTTGGATAGTTTATTTACTTTCTGACTCATTTGGGTTTGAAATGGGATCACTGGGATAACTGAGCTGTGCTGATCCTGGTGAGGTTCAGGCTGCACTGCTAAATTTAGGGGAGTTTGTTGCGCTCAAAGAGAAGGGTGCAGTGTTCAGCAAGATCTGATGTGACAGTCAGGGGTAGTGTATTGATGACTCTGTAAGCCTAAAACCAGAGGTATGAAAGATGAGTAGAGCAGACTGAGAGGACAGGATCCAGTGCTGGAGTGGGAAAGCAGTGCCAGGGATGAGCATTTGGTAACAAGCAGAAGGAAAGAAGAGAGAGGGCAGGTGAGGTGGTCACAGCTCGGCTATGTGGAGCACATTGCCAAGAAAGCATTAAGTACCCCCTGTTCTTTGCTTTGTAGGAATGCAGCAGGCAATTTTAAGCAGGCAAATGCCAACAGATAACGTGGAACCCATGTTTGTTCCCCGAATGTCCTACACTGGCTTTGCTGTGGAAGGCTGCACACTTGAAGATTCCGACGTGTCCGATCCTCCCCCGCCGTACTCGGATTTCAACACAAGCACTCAAGACAGTTCTGGCAGCCCCGGGCTCCTGGAGAGCAGCAGCATCTTCATGCCTCGGCCTCAGGCAGTGGGTTCTTCCAGTTATGTTTCCACAACTGCAGGATTGAAATATTCTGGCAATGGAGCATCCATGCCATCTTCCCAAAGAGCGCTGCCTGACAATGTGGACGAATCAGAAGACAGTGATTATGAGAATTTGCTCGAACCCACAGAGTCCTCTGACAGTGAATACTCACAGACAAGGGAGTCACGACCTTCAGCACATCCCGATGGTGATTCCAGGAACACTCAAACTTCTCAGATTTGATAGGGGGGAAAACAGGAAAAATCCACGTGACACTGTTTTTTCATAATTGTTACCGAGAGATTTTGGGGATTTAACCCGGAGGAAATGAACTACACAGGATTACTGTGCACACGAAATGTAGAAGACTTGCACTAGATGGTTTATTCACCTTGTGATACATTTTGCAAGTTTTATAATGGAATCATTAGGATAATCAAGTTGTACTAATACGGATGAGGTTCATGGATGTACTGGTAAATTTAGGCAAAATGAAATTTATAGAGATCTTGTAGCTTTTGTTGCCATATTTTCTTTAAGACAATAAATTGGGATGTAGTAACTAAGCACAGTTAGTCTACAGATAATGTTCTCGAATCAAAACTTACCTCTTGCACTATCATGCCTTGAATTTTAATTTTTGAAAGGGAATAATAAATATATCAGCCGCCTTCCAAATAGCTTTCTATGGTAAGCCAAATTGGCCTTTGCAAGCAAAGAAATTTTGATAATTCTGAGAAGCCTGATTGGAAAAGATGTGGTCAGCCTCCTTCTGTGGGCATGCCCTCATCAGAGGAGGGGTTTGGTTCGACCTTTTTTACAAACAGAATGTGTCTCACTTCAACTGATGGTTGCCTTTTTTTCTGTAAAGGATGTTGGGGGGGTGGGATGCCTGGTAAATCATCCAGATGAATGTCATAAATAGAATTATTCTGGTTTCGCTGGGTTTACAATGACTTTATGCCACACTAGCCTCATTTATTGTCTCATGTGTTCTTTTAGCATAAATATGAAGTGCACATACAGGAGTCAATGAGCGACAGAAGTAGTAAATTCCATCATGATTGGACTTTGGAGTCTGAAAATTGCAAACATCAGAGACTGCTACTTGCATTTTATTTGCATCTGAGTATTGGATTTACGCTTCTAGATGAGTTACTTTATGTGATAAATAGGGGATTGGGTAGGAGAAGATTGCTTGGAGAGTCCCCTGGGTTTATTACCTCTTTTCCTCTGGGTGAAACATGTAAATGATTATTTTAATTTGAATTGCAGCTCTTGTCAGAAAACTGCCGTTTGGGATAAATGAAGTGTGGTATATTTAGAGAATTTCATGTTTGGATGCACTTACTTTTATTTAAATACTGCTTGTATGCTAACGTTGCCCAAAATATGTGAAATTGTGCCACTAAGAAGTTTGTATTATTGGACTTTATCCCTGATGTGTAAATGAGAAAATACACATTTTAAGATGAGGTTATCTGCAGCATTTATCACTTTCAGGTATCAATAGCCACTTCTTCCGTTTACACCCAGAACAGCAAAGCAGTTGCTGAAAAATTTTGAATATCTCAAATTTACCCACTGAAATTTTAGTCTTCTGGATCATATCCATAGGTAAAAGTCTGTTCATTACCCTCTCCTTACCTGTACTAAATTAAGCAAAATAACTTTGGGAAAAAAATGAGTTGTTAAAGTTAAATTTGCCACTCTTCTACCAAGTGGTTCCATCTTTACACATCAAGTGCTCTGGTTTTAATTATTTGACATTGTTCTCATTAGCCTTAACTGGATGGATTTTTGTCTTGGAGTGTTGCAATCCCTGGAACAGAGACCTTGCTGTGGAGTCACCACCTGTGAGCACCTGTGGCTCGGGTGTGGACGTGTCCATGCTGGAATCAGAACTGACAGGTTGGCAGCCACCCTCTTCATTTTTGTTCTGCACAGAAACCTGCAAAATGTACATCTCTGAGAAAGCAGTTCAATGTGACAATAAAATCTTATTTAATCCTACCCTAGATTTTAATGCTTGTCAGGTGCCACGCTGGTGGAGGAGCTCGCTGGGAAGCAGAAGTGCAGCTCAGAAGTGTTTTTGTTCAGGCTGGTCTGCCTGGGGGACTCAGGGGATGTGCCAGAGGGAGCATTCCATGCCTGACACATGTTTGTACAAGATCCTTGAATTCTGGGGTTATTTAACAAAAAATGTTACGAGTTCTGCTTGGTTTTCCATGCACCATGTAGGTGGGACAGGTGTGTCAGTGTTCCCTCCAGCCAGTGCCTGCCTGCAGGTATTTTCATTCACCATAACTGCTGATTCATAAGGACCAAGGGTGTGGCTTTTTTTGTTTTTAATGTAGGTAATATTCTGGTAAAAATACTGCTTAGACTTTGCAGTGTTCTTGACAGTCCTGTTGAAAACAACAGTGGTGGGTTGAGATCTGTCAGGAGGCCACAGGGAGCAGCTTTAATCCCAAATTGTGGAGTTTCACACCTGTGCAACACCAGGGTTCCAGTGTGACTCCTGGATAGTCCCTGTTGTGATTCCCAGAGCAGCACCTCTAGCTGTGTTCTGTCTAACAGGAGGGCAGCACTGAGGAAAAGCTACTGAAAATTGGCTTCTGTGTCCTTCTGTTCCAGATCCTGGAGTTTTCCTGGTACGACAAAATATTTTCTGGTTGATTGTGAGAAACCTGGAACTGCTGTTTCCTTTGTTTCCAAATTTATTCCCCCTCTGACTGTTGACAGTAAGAAGAACAGGGATGCACCATATGGGAAGCCTCAATGAATTAGAGCTATCACATATGCTTACAAAAGGAAGCATCATCAAATATTTCTGAAATTAGCTTGGATTGACACTCTGGGAGTCTCCAAGTCCTGTCTTTGCTTATGGGGTGGAACATGTTGGCAGAAAGGCTTGTGAGCATTGTTAATTTTGGCATATTCATGACTGTGCAGGTTTGGAGTTCATGTCTCACATCTCTGGGGACATTTCACTGCCTCTGACATGTCCTGAGTTAAAATGTAAAGAGAATCTGTTGCTGTTTGTGTAGCATCAAGATAAGATAAGCAAACTGATAAAACTCCTGTTAAGTGGGAAGATGCTTCTGTGCACTGAATGTAACTAGAATCAGTCTGAAACTTTGCTTTTTTTGCTGCTGCGAGGTTTATTTTAAGGGTTATTTCTGATAACAGGCTTGCTTTGCTGGGTTCCTCCATGGTTCTGCCTCTGAGCAGTCTGCAGATCAGCTAAAGAGGTGTTGGTTTCTGGCTTCCTTTGAGGTGAATCTTCCTCTGGCTTTCTGCTTTCTCTCCAGTATCTGTGGTTTCACACACACATTCCTCTGTCATGTTAGATTTGTGGGGTATTTGCATGTACCTTTATAGTGCTGCTTCTGTAGCTTACAGATTTGGGAAGAAAACAATTTAATTAGAGTTTCATTAGTGAACTGGTAAGTACTTGGGCACCTTCCAGGGCCTGAAGGGACTCCAGGAGAGCTGGAGAGGTGCTGGGGACAAGAGATGGAGGGACAGGACACAGGGAATGGCTTTAAGCTGAAGGAGGGGAGATTTAAGTGGGATATTGGGCAGGAATTGTTCCCTGTGAGGATGGGGAGGCCCTGGCACAGGGTGCCCAGAGCAGCTGGGGCTGCCCCTGGATCCCTGGCAGTGCCCAAGGGCAGGCTGGGCACTGGGGCTGGGAGCACCTGGGACAGGGGAAGGTGTCCCTGCCATGGCTGGGGTGGAACTGGATGATCTTTAACATTCCTTCCAGCCCAAACCATTCTGGGATTCCATGAGCTGTCCCAGCCTGTGGTCAGGACAGTGACAGGAATATCCTGTGGCTCAAATTCCCATTTGTCCCCGTGGGGGCTCCTGCAGAGCTCTCACCACCACACCTGTCACACCTCATGGAACCAAGAGCAAGAATGTTCAAACTGTTGACTCCTGGGTTTTCTTGCTCTTCACTCTTACCTGTAAATAACCTTCTGTTGTGTAGCAGCATCTTGGCTAAGTTCCTAAAAGAAGGAAGAAAGGAGATTCCTTTGCTGTGCTCAGAAAGCCCTGGATTCCCCTCTGGGAATGGTTGGTGTTATTCCCACTGCTGGGAGCAGAGAGCCTTCAAAGGCAGGAGAGCAGAAGTTCAGGAGACCTCACTCTACCAGAGCTCCAGCTGGGAGATTGTTCTCCTCATTCTGAGAGAATTTCAGGCTCAGCTTCCCAGGGCAAGCCCTGGAGATGGAGATGGATGTCAGAGCAGGTCAGCAGGATCCAGTAAGAGTTACCTTCAGGAAAGAAGGATCATCACAATCCCATCAGCTCATGGTGTGGGTGGGTCAGGAGTAAATCCAGCAGCAGGCTCTGTGCCCGTGGAAATCTAGGAGGTTTTTCCACCTGGGAAAGTAGTTTTTTCCTCTTTCTGACCTTTAAATAAGATGGTAACTTGCACATCCTTGTCTTTTCCCTAGGCATCATCCAGAGGAAACAAAACATCTTACTGCCTTTTCCAGGCTTATTAGGGAGGGATGCCTGCTGAGCTCTGCAGAAGGAGCTCAGGCCACCAAGGCTGGGGAAGCTGCTGCTCTGCACCACTCCAGGTCACTGCAGGGGTTTGCATTAATTATTTCCAGCTCTCCTGAGACCCTGTTGTTCCCTGCTCCAGGCTCTGCCAGCACCAGGGCTCTCGGTACTCTCCTGGTATTAAAGAGGAGTTGGTTGTTCTCCTCATGTGGATTTGTGTGCCATGTATTTATTTCCTCTGGCTTTATTTGACAAGGTGTTGGAAGGGAAATCTAAAAATCCACAAGAGACAAGTCAGTAGTAGAATAAACACACAGGTGTTTTGAAATTCTTCCATTATAAGCAGCATTTTTAAAAAACTTTTACCTAATTTATTTTCCTGCTCAACATTTTGCTTTGGGCAAATGTGGCTTTTTTTCCAAAGGAGGAAAAATAGTACTGCTAAAAGTTTTCCCGTCAGAAGGCCCATTTCTACCATGGGGATTGTTCCAACAATTCTTTGGTGTCAGTTTGTGATTTTTAACACATTTTCAAGAGTCAGAGGCTGCTGTAGCTGTGAGCAGGGATCATTGGCAGTCTGTAATATTAATAAGGAATAACCAATTTTAACCATAAATGGAGTCATCTTAAATAAAATGTTCATACTCAGCACTTGGGGAAAAAGTCCTTTAAACAGGATGATATCACCCAAATATCACTGATATCCCTGTGGCTGTAGCTTTTTAGCCTGAGCAGAGTTCCCAGCTGAGAGGTAGCACAGAAAGCATTGCTTGGTGCTCAGCAAAGGTTTTATCTTAAACCAGTGGAGAGGTTTGAATCACAGGATGATTCAGTCATGATTGAAATAGTTCCTGTAATAATGCAGGGTTTTGGCACGCAGGAAGGCGAATGCTCTGCTGACTTTGGGCACATTAAAGTAGCTGTCACTTGTTAACAGTAACTCTGAGCCCTCACATGCTCATCCTGAGAAGTGCTGCTAGGGTGGGATGAGGGGTGTGCCAGTTATCCTTATAAATGCCTGCTCCAGGAATTTTGGTGGGGTTAAGGCTTTAGCAGCAGGTTCTTACCTGTTCCTGGGGGCTGAGGGGGGCTTGATCTTGCTCTGCAGTTCTGGTTGTGAATTGTCCAGACCCAGGTGAATTTTGGCTTTGGCACGTTTAAGGGATCTTAACCCAGCAAGACCAACCCCAGTGCCTTTCCCTATGGATGCATGAAGCTCAGTGCTGCTATTCCCATTTTTAACTGCTCTCCTACAGGTTGCTACCAGGGAATGTTTGCTTTCCGAGCTGTTGATTTTGCACAAAAATCCTTAAATCAAGCTTTTATGCCCAAATGCAAACATTTTCTGTTGAGCCCGTCTCCCAAAATGTATGATGTATCCATGCCTTGCTGCTGCTGGAAGAGCAGCAAGGATAAAGGAGCAGGAAAAGGCATTGAGGCTTTAGCAGGGAGTCAGCGAGCACTGCTGTGAAAAATCACCCTGTTAACTCTGGCAGTTCCCACTGAGCTGTTCACCCACGGGAAGGAGAAGCTGGGCGACTTCTCAGTTCATTTATCAAAGCACTTGCAATTCAAAGCAGGTGAAGCAATAAAAAACTATCGAGCAGTGAGAGATCATTCTCCAGCTCGTGTGGGTGCTCTGTGTGCAATCGATGGGGACAGGGGCTGGGACTCACCCTGGGCATTTCTTCTCTGCTGATGTTCCCCAGCAAGGAGATTGATTTT
This sequence comes from Passer domesticus, assembly GCF_036417665.1. Classification (NCBI taxonomy): domain Eukaryota; kingdom Metazoa; phylum Chordata; class Aves; order Passeriformes; family Passeridae; genus Passer; species Passer domesticus. The sequence goes on from NC_087481.1 coordinate 55,314,647, forward strand.
GCCAGATTAAAAAACAGCCTTGGCCTCCAGTGTTGTGGGAAGGGTAATTTCAAAATCTAATGTTTGTGGATGGTGTGGAATTAACCCCAGGCTGTTGATGGGCTCGGCTCCCTCAAGCAGTGGTTTCCAGAGCCAGGAGCTGCCAGTGGCAGCCCCAGCCCTGCAGTGAGTCCCTGTGCAGCTGGAGTGACCAGGGCAGATGAGGCAGAGCTGTGGGATTGCTTTGATCTTCAGCTGAAGCTGGCACAGGTTACAGAAATCCACCTGCATCCCAGAAATCCACCTTTGTAACACCCAGCACTGCAGGGAGAGCTGAGTGATTCCCTTGAGCTAGCTGTCCTAGGAACTCCACTGCAGCTTATTTCATGCTGGCCCTTGGGAATCCCATCTGAGGACTCCCTTCTCAGCAAGGGAATCGGGTCGGTGTCGAGTCCCTGTGTCTTGGTTTGAAACACCTGCCTTCTCTGCTTGGCTGCAGTACCATTTTCTCTGTTTCATGGTTCATTCTCTGGCATTAAGCACAACTGGTTTGATTTTATTTTTCCATTTCATGGTCAGGTTTGATTTGAGGGCACTACAAAAACAGATGGGGCAGCCACAGCTTTTCTGAGCAAGCAGGGCCTCCCCATCTGGGACTTTCCCTCGTGGGGACCTGCAGCAAGCACAGCCAGACCCTCCCCTGCTCTGCCTCACATCTTCTCTATTCCTACTGGTTTTGGCAATGATCATTTTTATCACCTTTGGATAATTCTTAGCTGTAACTGCACAGTCATTGTGGGGGGGAATGATAATCAAAATGTCTCTGAATTGAACACCCTGTGCTTTTCCCTTTTCCAGAAATACTCGTGCAGACTGACACCTGCTATTGTGCTGAGGCTCTTTTTGCTTCAGCAAACTTCTCTGCAGATATTTCATCTACTCTTTTTTAATTTTGCAGTTGCAGTTACGAAAGGCACTGACTCAAGTCTTTCAGAGTTGTCATTTCAAAAATGGATTCAGAATAACAACAACAAAAAAAAAGGTGTTTTTTTTTCAGGGGAAGGTGAGAGAATGCAAAGTGCTGCAGTCAAACACAACTTTTTGCAGGTGCAGAAAGAGGAGATCTGCACTTTTGTCATTCCTTCAGCATCCATACTTCAGGATGTTTTAGGCACGGGTAACACCCTGAGGAAAACCAAGCCATGTCTGGGAAGAGCTGGTGCTGCTCTCGGGGCAGAGGAAAGGCCCAGAAGAGCTCCAGCAGAACTGGAATTCCAGGGGAGCTGGGATGGCAGGGGGCTGCGGGAGAGGCCGAGGGAGCTGGCTGGGAGCTGGCTCTGCAGGGGACACAGAGCTGCCCCTGGGACACCGTGGGGCACCGTGGGACACCGTGGGACACTGTGACACACTATGGGACACCGTGGCACACTTTGGCACACCATGGCACACCATAGGACACTGTAGGACACTGTGGGACATCATGGAACACTGTGGCACACTGTGGGACACTGTGACACACCATGGGACACCGTAGCAGACTGTGGCACACTGTGACACACCGTGGGACACTGTAGGACACTGTGGGACACTGTGGCACACTCTAGAACACTGTGGCACACTCTAGAACACTGTGGCACACCATGGCACACCGTAGGACACTGTGGGATGCTGTAGGACACTGTGACACACTCTAGAACACCGTGACACACTGTGACACACCGTGGGACACCGTGGCACCCCATGGTGCCCGCCTGCTGCTGCCAGCCCGCCGCAGGCTGTGCCAGCTGTGCCAGCTGCCCTGCCAGGGAGCTGTGGAGCGCTGGCTGCCGTCTGTAAAGCACGGAGTGACCCAGCCCCTGGCCCCAGAGCCTGCCGTGCCAGCTGTGTCTGCAGCCAGGCTGGGCTGCTGCCCCGGGGCAGCTGCACCCTGCAGAGCACACTCCTGAAAACCCACTCGAAAAAAAATATATCAGGGTTTAAAAAATTATATTTTAAACTATTAATGTCCTTAATGTGCTTAAAAATCCCAGCTGCAGATTCCGCGTTGTTTTCTAGATATTTTTCTTATTTCTAGATTTTCCTATTGTTTCCTAGGTTTTACTGTTGTTTTTTGGATTTCTGTGTTGCTTTCTAGGTTTTTTTGTTGCTTTCTAGATTTTTGTGTTGTTTTCTAGATTTTCCTGTTGTTTTATAGGTTTTCCTGTTGTTTTTTTAGGTTTTTATATTGTTTTCTAGGTTTTCATGCCAGTTTTTTTTTAGGTTTTCCTGTTGTTTTCTAGGTTTTTGTGTTGTTTTCTAGATTTCTGTATGGTTTTCTAGGTTTTTGTGTTTTCTAGATTTCTGTGTTGTTTTCTAGGTTTTTGTGGGGTTTTTTAGGTTTTCATGTTGTTTTCCAGGTTTTTGTGCTTTTTTCTAGATTTTCCTGTTGTTTTCTAAGTTTTCCTGTTGCTTTCTAGGCTTTCATGTTATTTTCTAGATTTCTGTGTTGTTTTCTAGGTTTTCCTGTTGTTTTCTAGGTTTTCCTGTTGTTTTTTAGGTTTTCCTGTTGTTTTCTAGGTTTTAATAAAACCTCCAGAGAACACTCAGTGACAGCAACCAGCATTTGAAGCCCAGGGAACGGGACCTATTTGGAGACACCAAGACTGAAGGTCGGCTGCTGGGACAAGGTAAGGTCCCCACGTCACTTGGCTTGTGTCAGATGAAAGATAAATGCACATTTGTTCCCAGAGTGTGACCTGGTACTTTCTGATTTCATGGCTAGGAGGATGGGTGAGCTACTGAGTCCTGGGGCAGCTTCAGTCTCTTCTTGGAGCTCCTGATTTGTAGCAGACCCACGACCCAGAGCAGGTGGGGTAGAGGATCTGCAGGTTCCCTGAGCCCTGACACCAGGGACTGGCTTTGCTGGGGTGCCCCATGGCACAGTGCCTCTCCTGCTGAGGACAAAAGGCTCTGGGGAGACCTTGGAGCCCCTTTCAGTGTCTGGAAGGGCTCCAGGAGAGCTGGGGAGGGACTGGGGACAAGGGATGGAGGGACAGGCCAAGGAGAAATGGCTCACACTGAGGGTTAGATGGGATGTTGGGAAGGAATCCTTCCCTGGTAGGGTGGGCAGCCCTGGCACAGGGTGCCCAGAGCAGCTGTGGCTGCCCCTGGATCCCTGGCAGTGCCCAAGGCCAGGCTGGATGGGGCTTGGAGCAGCCTGGGACAGGGGAAGGTGTCCCTGCCATGGCAGGGGGAGTGGAATGAGATGGTTTTGAAGATCTCTTTCAGCTCAAACCTCCTGTGATTCCATGAAATCCTGTGCCCTGACACCTTGTCCAGGTCCCTGCAGGTTCCAGGGAGCTCCAGCCACAGACCTGGTGAAGGAGCAAGGACCAGGTGCAGCAGGAGCAGGGCCCAGGGAGCAGCTGGAGCAGAGGGGAGGGAGCTCTGAGCAGGTGAAAAGCTCATTGTTGCTACTGGCAACATCTCTGGGGTGCCTGTGTGATGAGTGGGAAGGCAGGAGGAGGCTGGCTCATCCATCTCCTGCTCCTGGAGGATGGGAAGGTGTCTGCCACCCATTTTCAGCTGAGTTTATTATGGAATCTGAACTGGTATTGATCATAAATTCTCTATTTAAACCATTCTGAGAGAAAATCCTTTTAGCCCACAGTGAACCTTTCCTGCCATATTTTAGGTTAATCAACAGTTTTCATCCTTCATGAAAAATCATGAAGCACTCTCTCTTAGTGCAGCTCTCTCACTTGGAAACCTTCTCCATCCCTTCTATTTTCCAAAGCAAAACAATTAAAATCAGAGGTTGTTTTGCATTCCTCTGTAGCTATTTTTAATGTTAACTCAAAAAATGGCACAGATAATTTTACCATGGGAGTATTTTATTACACACACTGTTTTCCCCAAACAGGGTAGGTATTATTTCTGTCTTGCAATGGATTTGCTGAGCTTCCCATGCACTGGGGTGGTGCCATCCCTCTGGATTTGCCCTGGGAGCTGGGCAGAGAGCTCAGCACTGTCCCAGCCCCAGCTCTGCAGCACATCCTTTCTCCCATCCTGCTTTCCCCTTGCTGGCTGCAGCACCAGCAGCTCATCCCATCTCCCTGCCAAGCCTTCCCCAGCCAGAGGAAAGGGGATAATAATGCTGTGCCATGCATGAGGATTAATATTTTAAAGTGGGTTGAGGCTAAAGGGTGTTACATGGATCTGATCTCTGCTGTTGGAGGTCAGCAGAAGCTTTAGGATAAGGATGGCGTAATAGTACTTAAAAAAAATAATTATGGTTTATTCTTTGGAAATCCAGAGATTTCCTGGAAGAACAGTGGGTGGTTTTAATGTAATGGCCATGGAAGTCGAGTACAAGACATGCAAGCCCTGCCTGGCCCCCTGTGCCTGCCCCAGCCCTGGTGCCTTCCCTCCTCAGCACACCAAGTTCTGCTTGCAGAGGAGTTTATAGTAAGCTCTGTGCTGCATAAATATTAAAGCATGTAATCAGATGATTGCCTACAAGTTGTATTTTCCTTTGCAGGGATGGTTTTTACCCTCAGTAGCCAGCCCCAGCCCACGCAGCCCTGGGGGATTTGTCCCATGGAACTTGTCACATGTTCCTGTGGCATGGACATCTCCTCCTGCGTGGGCTCCCCAGTCTGGTCTGCAGATAAATTCCCAGACAGGGGAAAAAGAAGCAGCTGCCTCTTTGCTGGTCCTTCAGCCACGCAGACTGATGGCCCACCTGCAGGGCTGGGTGGCAGTAATTTTGTGCCCTTTTCCTTCCCACCATTGTGTAAGGGTCCAGGCAAGGATCCTGTGTATGAATCCAGCTGCAGGTGGGCACTGGGTGATGCCTGGTTAAAGAGCCAGGGATCACCCACCCCAGCACACCTGAGTGTGCAAACACAAGTCCTGTGCAGTGAATCCATCCCTGCTTTTATCCTGTGGATGGACAGGCAGCCCTGGCCCCGGTGGTGTCCGGTGTCAGCTCGCTGGAACACGCTGCCCATCCCCTCGTGGCATGTGCTGCATTATTCATCAGAGAGATGAAAAACTGGAGGGGCTATTGTTGGTCCTGCTTAAGCTCTCTGTTCCTGCAGCACTGAAAGGAGCAGTCATTACCTGTCTCCTCTTTCAGATCCAATTTGCCAGGATGCACATTTCCTGGGAAGCTCTGTAGGGCTCCTCGGGGCCGGGATGGTTTATTTATAGGAATGACCTTACAGCCACTTGGAAGACTGTCTGCTGACATTTGCGCACTGTAGAGCACTTGTGGCAAGAAACTCCCTGGGTTTCCAAGTCCCCATCCACTCTGAAAAACTTTTTGCAGCCTGTTTTGTTGTTGAGCAATCCACTGGATGTCACAGCTGGGTTCCTCCGAGGCTCACTCAGAGCCCTTGCTCATTTTCCACACCGTGTTTCCCTTTTTCCTCTCCACATGCAAAGGCTGCTTCCCTCTCCAGACCCTGACCAGCCACACGGAGCAGCACTGCTGTGTTCCCTGCAGGCTGCTGTGGGCTGCACCTGCCCTTTGTGCTGAAGCATTTTCACCAATTAAGCTGGAAACGTGGCCAGGGTGACCCAGCATTACCCAAACCTGCTCTGCCTCTGACCTGGGCACATTGTTAAAGTGCAGGTTCATGATCCATGGGCTTGGCCACACAAAGCTGCAGGCATGTTCAGGAGTCCCTGAGCTTCCCAGGGCAATGTGACTGAGCTTTTTGTGTGCTGTTAGAAACAGCCAGGCTGGGCTCACCCAGAAGGGTTTTGTTTGTGCCCGCGGTGCGCCGGGCTGTGAAGGGCTTTAAATAGCTCCTGACAATTATTTTAGGATTTTGAACAGGGAAAGAGCTAGTAAATGTCTTTGGAAAAAGTCTGATTATTGCAGTGGGAGAGCAGGGACGGGGAGAGGGAGGTGTGGATGCAGAGGGATGCGTGGCTGCACGAGCACGATGGATGTGCAGTGAAAGGACCCTTCTGACCACTGCTGGTGTTTGGGGGAGGCAAACTTAGGGCTGCAGCTTCTGCTGAAGCTGTTAAAATTCTCCAGTTAAAATTCTCCAGTTTGGGATCTCTGATTGTGAACCATTTATCACTTTATGTAGCTAAGAGCAGAGAGAAAAGCACATTACCCTAAAACTCATCACTGAGCTGCTGCCACGGGACAGGGATTAGAATTTGGCATCTGGTGCCTCCTCCTTTTTTGAGATCTCAAAAGTGTTAGTTCCCAGGCATCTCCCCGAGACCCTTCAGCGATCCCCTCTGTCCCCAAGTTCCATAGGCAGCCTGAACAGTCCTTGCACCATGCCTGCCCCTCACTGGGCAGACCACAAGTTCAGCCCACTGCTGCCTCAGCAGGGAGCCAGAAGAAAACACTAAAATCCCTCACGGGAGGGTGGGAGAGCCAAGCAGATCCCATGTTTCAAGCTGCAGCTTGGTGCAGCTGCAGAGAAACACCAAGCGTGAGGCAGGGGGTGGTGGATCCCACTGGTTCCACCTGGGAATAAACAGGGAATAAATTCCTGCCTGGCACAGCCAACCCCTTCACAGGCTGCAGCCTTCACTGTGTTTGGAGTGTTTGTTGTCCCCATGTCCCCACTCTGTTCCTGCAGGACTCTGTTGGTCACCTGAGCTCTTTAGTCCTCTATGATCTGCTCTGGACTATGGGGTCTGAGGAATGCTTCATCCCATCCACATGTGATAAAGGACCTGTCTCAGAAAGGTCCCCTTCAATTATTTTCAGGTATTAGATATTCTGCAGCAGAAGCTGAGATGGTCCATGACCTCTGAGACATCTGAGTGAGAAATGATGGTGATGCTCCATTTCAATGAGGCAGATACTGAGCCTGGCTGGAAACTTTCTGAAAATGAGGTGAGCTAAAGAGTTAACAACTTTTAAAGTGTCATAATAATGAAAGGATTACAAAATCCTGAAGGTGGGACCAGGTCTTGACCCTTGTCCTGGGTTAATTGTCTCCTGTGGGGGCAGTCCAGGACCTGGTGCTTTTCAGAGGGTTGTTCCAAGGGTTTACATTGGAGCAAAGGGAGGAAAACTTCTGCTCTGCCACTTGGACCAGGGGTGGGAGTTCTCTGACAAGCTATAATTTGAAATCTCTGAAGTCTGGGAGAGAGCAGTCCTTTTAAAGTCGCGAACTGATGGCAGCTCCAAGCTGGGACATCACGTGCAGTTAGGGAATGGAAATTCAGTCATGCAGAACAGCTAAACATAACAACTGCTCAAAGAGAGCCTGCTCTGTGGAGGAAAACAGGGAGGCTCAGCCTAGACATTTATTCTCTCGTGTCCTGCATGAGGTTTTTGGAAATTCCCTTTTAAACAAAGCAAAGGTTAACCCCTGGTTGGGAGAATCCCTAAAACCCTGCCCTGCTCCAGGTCTTCCCAATGCCTCTGTGTGGTGAAGGGTTAAATCCTGAAATCTCTCTGTCAAGTGTCTCAACCACCTCTAAATCAGGTGAATTGGACTTGGAACCTGTCGTTAGGCTCTTCATCAGACAACAGCTTCCATCTCATTTCAGAGAATTTCTGCTGAAATAAAAAAAAAAAATTAAGCAGAAAATTTGAATTACTAGAAATCAAATTTGGAAAATTCGCATTACTGCAAATGTGAAAGTGTGATTTCTCCCAGTTTGGTTTACAGAAAATAACAAAGTATCATGTGCCCTTGACCACACACATAACTGATGGGGTAAACAAGGGAAGTTTATCTCACATCTGACTTACCAGGGGTTGTGGTGACCTACCCACAAGGTTTGTTTGAGCATTTTGTTTTTCACATGTTGTAATTTTGTTTTCTTTCCTTGCAAAAACATATCCATACTTGAGAAAACAAAAGGACAGAGGCGCAAATGTGAGTGTACCACAGAGCCCCCTCAGCAATTTGTGTTTCCCAGTTTCATACAGATCTTTAAATTCTACTCATTTTCAGTCCTGCATGGGGTTTCCATAAGGTTTCCCAGCTATCTGCAGAGGAAAGGGGAATTTTCCTCCTCATAACAAATATTTGTTATTTTAGCTTCTGGTCACTACAAACATTTATTTAATTTTTTAAAATTAATTTTGAATTTCATTTTTTTGTGCCAGACCTCCTCATTTCTTCCCATTGTGCTGATTTTTCTTGCCCACATGTGACTCATTTAATCTTTCCCAAAAGAGTGCAGCAAATTAGATTAATGAGGCAAATTAATAAACCAGCGTAGCTGTGAGACCTCATACACTTTACTTACCAAGCACAGCACATCATCCTCCACTCAGAGGCCCAGGACAAGTTATTAATGAACAGATTTTGCCATCCTTGGTGCTGTGTGACTGCTGATACCCTGTGCAGGCTGGCCTAGAACAGAGGCTGGGCAGAGTTACAGAATAAAGCAGGGATTTATTCAAAGGATCTCCTCCATGGATGCCCCTTGGGCAGCAGCAGAGCCCAGCCAGGGCTGCCCCCAGGATGAACCCAAATGGCCCCAAAATGCACGAGCGCTGCCGGGGTCTCTCCCTGGGCTCAGCTCTGCTCCATGTGCACATTGCAGTTCAGTGTCCAATCCCACTGCAGCCCCTGCAGTCCCACCCTGCTTGTTTTTCTCTCTGCAGCCCACGGGCTTTGTGCTCCTGGGCTGAGATTGGGATCATTTGTCCTTGGTGCCCAGCTGGAGCAGGAATTGTTTTGTCTCCCTGCTCTGTGCAGAGAGCTCACCATCCCCTGATGTGAAGCCCAGACCCACACACTAAAGCAGCACAGAATATGAAAAACAGAAAAGCTAAACCTGAGGCATCACTGCCAACCTGGCAATGCCACAGGAATTTGGTGGCTGTGCCCTGGATGCTGATGGCCGCTGGTGCTCTGGCACAGCTGGAACCGAGGTGTGCTGGCTGCTCTGAATCCCTGCCAGGAAATGCTCTGTGGAGCTGGAGATTTTATCACAGCCCATTGTAACCTGACAACAATGAAGCCATTAGAGCTTGGACCCGAGCCCACAGCTCTTGGAAATGTGACAAACTCACCTTTGTGGGGACTAACAGCACGGTTTGTGGCTTTATCCATCAGCCCCAAAGTGACTTCACCTCCCACAGCCTCGCTGGGCTGAGACTGGGGCTCTGCACCCTTCTCTGAGGTTTGAGGTCTTCCCCATCATCAGGTACATGGAGATCACAGGGCTGCCCCACCTGTTTCCCTGCTGAGGTCAGGAAAAAGCAGCCCAGGTTTGCAGAGGGTCACTTTAGGAGCAGTAACTCTGTACTTGGCTGGGGAAGGTGCAGAATGACCAGCAGGATCTGCCTCAGGTCCCTGCACCCCTGAGGGTGCCTGGCCCAGCTGTGGGGATGCTGTGAGCTCTGGACAAGCTCATGCTCCAAGACAGGCCTGGAGCCCACGATCCTGATATTGATCTTTGTTTAATACAATATATTAAGCAATTTAAACAGCAAGCACCTGGCAGTGCTCCTTGGCAGGCAGCCCAAGCTCTGGGGAGCATCATTTGCTGGCTCTGCTCAGCCTCCCCCAGCAGCAGCTTTGGGGAGAGCACAGAAAGCTGGGACAGACCAGGAGGGCAGGCAGCAGGGACCTTCTGGCTGAGCACACCCCCAGACAGCTTTTCTCTGAGCAGAGGGACTGGAAGATTTCTCTTTTCTCTTTCTAGAGACTGGAAGATTTTTTTTTTTAAATAATATTGCCTTTTCTGCTGAGTTTTTTCCTGTGGGGTGGCTCAGGGGACACCAGGGAAGGCAAATTCTGACAGGCTGCTTTTGCTGTCCAAGGCAAGGAATGCTGAGAGACAGGGATGTGCACAAATCCAGATGAGATTTGGTTTCTCTTCGTGGCTTTCTTGCAAAGTGCACCTGTGTCTGTCTGGAACAGTTTTAGAAGACACAGCTCTCGAGCACAGGGAGGTGGGACAGAGCAGGGGCTCCTGTGTGCCCTGTTCCAGGTGCTCTCTGCAAACTTGGAGGCTCCTGAGCATGGGAATGATGCTGTCCTGACCCCTTCAGTTCTCTGGATGTGGAGACAGGCTCCTTGGGAAGCTGGGGATGCATTGACTGCCATGGAGCACTTGCTGGGAAGTGGGGACCTTGCCTTTGGTTTAGTCCTAAAGCTTCACCCATCCAGCTTGGAGACAGAAACATTTATCTCAGCAGGGAGAGTAATTTCTGTGCATCCTTTAGTCTGGGAACCCCACCTTCATGAGAGAGAACGGATCCAAGCACCCAAGAGCATCCTGGAAAGAGAGCAGACTGGGTCACTGGAGCTCTGCCAGGTTTGGGACTGAATGTCTTCCCAAGTTCCTCTATAAGCAGAGTTTTCTACTTGTTTATGTCAATTTTGCCCTGTGTAATCTGTTTGGTTTGCCTGGGGGAACAGCAGGACACTAATTAATTAATGATGACAAGAATGACTCACTTTCCTTGTGCCCTCCTGTGGCACCTTCTTTGTCACAGGAGGAAGCAGGAGCACAGATCCTGTCCCAGGCTGCTCAGGCCTGTCTCCTGGGGAAGGAGGGCAGCAAAATATGAATTTATAGTGACTGTGCAGCATTTGTCTCCTGCCCAGTGTCACCACAGAAGAGCCTGCTCCATGAAGAGCCACTCAGTGATCCTGAGGCAAGCTGGAAATGTTGGGATTTTAACAGCATAGCTCTGTAATTAGTGTGACTCCCTGAACAAAAATGGGGATGCTGCTTGCCCTGCTGCTCAGGGAAGGGGCTCAGCCTGGCCCCAGGGCAGGAAAGCTCCTACTTCAGGGCTTCTACATCACCACTGCTCCCCCAAAACTCCACAGCCTGTAGCAGCTCCAACACTTGCACAAAGGCTGCTGCAAACTCCATGTGGGAATCTGTAAGGGTGGGAAATCTCACCAGGATTAAAATTCTCCCTCCTCTCTCAAGCTGTGGTCTAGTGAGAACACAGAATTAACATTGTGTATAGGACAAAATAAAATTAATCCAGATTTGACCACCTGTTCTGGAACAGCAGAGAGACAGGATGCTGGACAGGGGGGAGAAGCTGGGAACATCTTGTGGAGGGGTCAGTTTTATTTGTGAAAAAATAAAGCAAAAGTTCTTTGTTGTGGGCAGGTCCCTTCCCTCGGGTCATCCTGGCTGTCACCAGACGTGGCTGAGTTCTCCATTCCCAAACAAGGCTTGGTCATATCCTCTTATGACAGCTTAGAGTCTGTCATTACTGTTCATTACCAGATTGACAGAGCAGAGCCTGTCCTTGCTGCCCTGCCTGCAGCTAAAATCATGGATGCAGGAGGCAGGAATCCCTGCTGCCATTAGAAATCATTAGAAATCCGAGAGGGAAAAAAGCCTCTGAACCCCAAAGTCACAATCCCCCAAGGACACCGTGTTAAAATAAAACATATATACATATATTTGTATTTTTTTAACAGAAGGGAAAGATTTCCATGCTAAATTATTGAAAAGCAGCCTGAGGAGTAGCTGATTGAGCCCCTTAGAGTTCCCCTGTACATTTCTTTTTCATGCCACACTGTATGAATGTAAGATTGAACATCACAGAGCTTCCTTTGGCCCCCAGCCAGGCAGAGGTTGGAAAATAATTCCCTGATTTACAGATGTCTTTATCCATGTAGGATGTATAAGTTTATACAAGAAGGATGTGAGCACTTCAGAGAAATTGATGTCCAGTAAAAGAAAAGCCCCACTAGGCACTTGCCCATTTTCCTACGGATATTATTGAGAATCTTCAGGTGAGCTGGAACCAGCCACGCACTGAGGTGAAAGCTAAACTGGATGTTTACTTTCCTCCCACTTCCATTTGTGATCCGTAGCTAGGAACTGTTCAGTTCCCTATTTATTTAATGGCAGATGATAAAATATTTCAGGATACAGCAGCCCATGTTCTGCCAATTCATAGGATAAACAGACAAAACGTTTCCTGGGGTTGATTTGTCAGGAGCAGCTGTTCTTTAGGACATTGTAGGTATCTTTCCCCTCAAACTAATTTGATCAGGACTTAGGAAAACCTCCACAAAATAAATACTCCACAGTTTAAGCAGACGCTGCAGCTGCTCAGTGGGGAAGGCTTAAGCTCTGGAAATAGGGAAATTGCTGCTCCACAGGAGGATGGGAGCTAAGTGTTTCCTCTGGCGTGGGAAGAGTTGTCAGGGCCATGGAGAAAAACAGAGCACCCAAGGGCAATTAGTGACTGGCAGATCAACATCATTTTCCTGTCTAAGCACTTGGTGTTAACACCTGAGGACAAACAGGGTCAGGACTCACCTTTAAAATATTTTCTATGCAACGAGAGAGAGAGAGAATGTGTCTAAATAGCAAAATATCTTCCTTTAACATTGTTTTACCTTTTTTTTCTTCATCTTCTCTTAGCCATCGTTGTTGTGGTTGAATGTTTTAATTTATCACCAAATACATGTTTCCCTCCATGCCATGTAAACTCCCTTGTCTTTTCAGTTTTAAAACTGTACACTGTTTTTGAGACCATTTATTTAAAAAGAGCTTTTAAAATGAACGTGGTTCATTGCACAGAACCCCTGAGACAACTGCCAGGAATGCTGCATAAATTACAGCCTCTTCTACTGACCACTTAATGCAAGGAAGATGGAAAAAACCAGCATGCAGATGATGATGAAAGCCAAGAGCATTTTTCAAAACTCAAGGTCTTCACGCTAATAATGAAAAATTCCTTGTCTCTGCTGGGGGTGACCTTGTAAAAAGCAGCTTGCATGTGCATCTCAAAACATCAGGACTAAATTAGGTCTCCATAATGTGAGTGTAGTCTGAACTAGGGTGTTTGCATTCCCCAGAGGGGTCAGTGTGCCTGGGAGGAAACTTGTTCAGCCTGGTTCAGATGCAGTGAAATGCTCTGAGACGTGTTCAGGTGTGCTGAGCTGCAGGTGCTGCTTTCTCCCTGCCTTCAGAACACAGGACAGCTCAGGGCAGCTCGCAGGCAAGGGGCTGTTGGAGAGGTGGATGCTGGATGAGGAGTGAAACTCTTCCTTTCAGATGGGAAATGCTGCTGGCTGGACAGCTTCCAAAACCAGAGACGTTGTGGTAAATGCTGGTGTGTTGAAACCAGGCTGGTTTGCACAAAAAAAGTGCAAACCTAAAAAAGTGCTGCCAGTCTGCCAGGATGACCAGGAGCTGATGGAGCTGATGGACTGTGTCTCTGGGGACACTGCCATTCCTGGAGGCACCCCCATCACTTCAGGGTCCACCTCCAGCCTCGCTCCCTGGCTTGGGCACCAGAGGCTTTAGGAAATCCCACAGAGCTTTGGAGAGCAAGTTTCAGAGTTTCTGGGTAAATTACAAAAGCTCCAAATTCTGTGATAATTTTTGTTTTAAATAACATTTTTCTTTTTCTGGCAAGTTTTCGTTAGGTAGCTTTCATTACGTAGTTTTCATTACTTTCATTACCTCTTTTGTAGAATTAAGTGTTTTACTTTGAAAATCGAAGCAGAAAAAAAAAGAGGCTTTTAGTCAGCTCTAGCTATAAACTTGAATGAGAAATATCAATTAAATGATTTTTTTTCATGGCCCTTCCAGTATTAGGCTGGCAGAAAAAGAAGCCAAAACTGTTCTTGGTGTTCTAGGTTAATGGTTTGTGTTTCTAATCCATAATCTCTTTTATTTCACGCAGTCCCACTACATTTGGGACTTCATGCTCTCTAGTCACATTATCCCTCAAGGAAAACCAACTCAATTAAACTTCATTTGGGTTTGAAAAGAGGCAGAGTGTGCATGTTTTGGAGACAATTAGTGCAAGCTGAGACTGCTTATCAGGGAAAGAATAATCAGTGTCAGTCAGACCCTGGAACGGGGCTCAGAAGCCATCAGTGGGATCTCCATCCTTGGAGGATTCAGACTCAAAGGTACAAGGCTCTGATCTGACCAGATTTTGTCTAGACTGTGCTTTGGCCAAGAAAAGCTGGACCAGAGCATCCTTGAGGTCTCTTCCAGCCTGCTCCCCTGGAATTCTCTGATACACATCTAACTCCAAAGCCCTGTAAATCTGCAGGTAACACCCACAAGTATGAAAAAAATATTGTACAGGAGCCTCTGGAATGAACTACAGCAGCCAGGGATCCAACTGCAATGCCTGAGGGTATGGAAAGAAAAGGATTGTGTAGGTATTCTGTTAAATGAGGAAAGCAGCTAAACATGGCATATCTACCCAAAATGCCAGCCAGAACACAGATGCTAATATTCCTTATTTTTCCTGGAGCGTTTCAGGAAGCCCATGATGAGTATTAGATGTAAGGACTCAGCCTGAGTGAGCTGTTGGTGAGAGCAAATCTACTCATCCCTCTGCACTGAGCTGGGATATTGATCCAGCACTGGCACAAATAGAAATGCCTTCTGCAGTCTGGAACTGGCAACCAAAAACTTCAGGAAAAAACCTAACCAGCTGGTTTGTTTTGTTCCAAAACATTGGAATTATATTTTTAACTAATGAGTTTGAGGAACTGATATTTGTGGTTCTCTTTTGGTATTTGCTTTTAGTTTCTGAACCCTTTATTTATACTTAGTCAATATTTTATGCTTTTCTGTGCTGCATCGAGGATTAGAAATCTACTTTGAAAATAAAACCGCAGATTCTAACTTAACTCTAGAGGCAAAAGGTCTAGGACAGGAAGCAAACATTCCAAGAAAAACATGAAAATACTGACAGCTGACAGAAGTGTGATGTAACAGTGTTTAACTGAGAAGATCTAACAGGACCATATGCCGAGGCAGTCAACAGCTCTGAGGGGAAGCCAAAGTCCAAGGGACTTTTCTCCAGGGGTTATCAAACCTAAATAAGAAGCAGCTATTTTGATTCTGAGCAACACCAGTGAGGCCTTATTTGGAATATTCTCTGATGTGAGAGGAAGGCAGCCAAGAAATGAACACAGCTCAGCTTTGGAGCCGTGTGCTCTGAGGGAAGCCCAGCTCACTTGGCCTCTTCCCTGAGTGCCTGAGGACACTGGGAAAACTCTTGAAGATGAAGCAAATCGGGCAGGATGTGTACTTGGAATAAGAGAGTGAATATTCAAAGCCAGGATGGCAAGATAAGAGAAACAGCAACAAAATGAAATGGCAGAACTTCTGTTTCTTCAGCAGAGTGGTTGGAAAGCTCTGCTCCAAACAGGTTTGGGCTCCATTTGAGAAATGAGCTCCCTAATTTGATGCAGGTGACCAGCCCCATTCATCTGAACAGCCTCTGCTTCTGACATGGGTAGCCTGGACTCTCATCTACATCAGGTTGGATGGGGTTTGGAGCAGGCTGCTCCAGTGGAAGGTGTCCCTGCCCATGGCACAGGGTTGGAACAAATGATCTTTAAAGTCCTTTCCAATCCAAACCATTCTGTGATCAGCTGTGTAATCAATATTCCTAATATAACCAATGCAATGTGATTTTTCTATACCAGTGAAATGTGGCTTGTGGGCAATGGGCCAAATCTGCACTTTCTCCCCAGGCCTTGGGTGTTTGCCCAGGCCCCTTGACTGTAAAAGTTGACTTGGATGAGGAAAGAACCATGGGAAGTCTTGGGGAAACTGGGCTATGTGAGAGCCATGTCCAGGAAGAAAAGGACATAAGTCCCTCCTGGCCAAGGATTTCAAAGGTTCCACATCCAGTGAAGGAATGTGATCTTCCTGAGACCGAGCAGCTTCACCAATTTCCAATTATTCCAGCAGCAGCTCGACATTTTGCATAATTTTGTAGAATTGGTTTTATTGATCAGGCTGAATTGCATTGGGCAAAGGTAAGCCAGTGGCTCGGCCTCTCTGCTGCTGTGGTGCTTGGGCAGCAACGAGATGGACAGAGAATGATTGCACATGGAACTAGCTGGCTTAGGGCAGCAGTGGTTTACTCCTCAGTTAAATACCCTCCCAAATTCTCTGATCCCCAGTCCTCACTCTGACCTTCATGGGAGATCCAAGTCCTTGTGATATTTAAGCATATTTCAGCTGCACACAACCCCAGAGATGCTCTAAATTGTCCTTTGGTGTTAGAACCCTGTAAATTTACAGCAGTGCCTGGACATAGGCAGCTCCAGAGCTGCTGTCTCATACAAGTGGAAGCTTTTGAAGCTTAAACTTTTTTTCAAAAGGTTTAGGCAGGAGAAACTCAGATGCAGCTGAGACATGTGGCTGGAAAACTGAGGCAACACATTCCTGAAACACAAAATCTGTAATTTCTCAGGGTGGCAAGGATTATTTGGGAGACAGCAAACATACTTTTCATATGAAAGCAGCAATGTGTGCTACAAAAAGCCCGTTTATAACGCAGCTTACCTACCAGACAGCCACGTCAAGCTGTCAATGGAGAGAGGACTGACAACAAGCTAATGACCTCCTGCTGCTCAATAAATGTCTCAGCTTTGCTCCAGCATCTCTTTGTGCAGTGGGAGGGAGACAGGGATGCCAGGCAATGCTCTGTTGCAATTATTTTATTCTGTTTCTACCCGTTTTTTATCACAACATACAAGAAAGGCAGGCACAGCAGCTTTTGTGAGGCCTGATACAAGTAAACAATAGTTGCTCAAGCTATAATTACTAAATTATTTTCTTTTGCAGTTAGGAATAAAAGCAATTAAAGAACTGTCCTTCCAGAAAAGTAATCTGTTTTGAAAACGATTTATCTTTCTGTTCCTCTCATTGTATCTGTAAATAAGGCAAAGCATTATGAGGTACCCTGCTAGACAGCTTTCTGCAAGATTAAATTAGCAATAAGATGGAAAGCTACTTTTTATGCAGTTGTTGAAACTGCCTATTAGTGATGAAGAAGGCTAAGAGAAGGTACAGATTTTTACAGAACACACCTCTAAAATATATTAAGTCATATTAATGTGATAAGAATTTATGGACCAGGCTAGGCCTGAATTAAAATAAAAATCTCATCCAACATTTCATGATGTTCCAGAAAAAATGACTTTTCCCCATTTTAATTCCAGATTTGTGTATTCTTTATCTTCCTCAGTTAGCATCCAAGGTCTCTACTAATGGCTCTGAAGTATCCCTGATATTTTTTCACCATCCTGCTGAGCCAGTAGTGTGGTAATTGGCACTGCTCTGTTGGAATCTCACTCTTACCTGGTTTGTGTTCTGGTTTCAATTTGAGCCATCTGTGTTTAATCCTAGATTTGCTCATAAAAAGGATAAGTCTCGATAAATAGGTAAGAGAAAGGCTTCTGAGACACGGAATGAAAATATCCAGAATCCTTAAGCAGTCTACTGGTGGATTACATCAACTCAAAGATAGATTTTGCTCCCTCTGGCTCATCAAATAATCTGATTAGCTGGTGCTGATTATGCTGGGCATGATGCACTGTGTTCTGCAAACCAGACACAGAATGTCCCTTCTCTGCTGCCTCGTGTGTTCCTGGACAGCCTTATTTATAATAAATCCCATTTTCACTTTTGCCAGCCTCTAACAGCTTTGGCTCAACTTTGGGCCATATTAAAGCCACATGATAATGCTGCCTTGCTGTACAGGAGAAGGGTTGGCCTCTCCTAAAGCAAAAACATGTTTGAGTTTTTGCGTCTCAGCTCCTCTGCCACTGGGTTTAGCATCTCTGGCTTTTATACAGTGTTTGGGGAGGGGTGATGCCATCAGGGGCTGACAAAAGCCAGGAGTCAGAGGAGGGGGTTGTCTAACCCAGCATCAAAACCTGTGGCAGCATAATGTGGTGTTTCCATCTCCTCCAGCCCCAGCTGGCAGTGTTGGAGGAGTCAGTGTTATGCTGACCTCACACTTCATTTTCTGCTGCCAGAAGCATTTTGGAGGGGTCTGGGGGTTGGTGGCAGCTAAATGTGACAGTGATGATGACGAGAGAAACGGTGGCCATTGTGCAGAGCCATCCAGGCTCTTTAGGCCTGACATTTCTGTACAGCAGCAAGTTCATGGATTTCAGTCCAATTTTAAAATGGATTTTTGTCTCCAGTCCTCACAAATGTCTTACATGCCCCTGAAGGGACTCGGGCTGCTGCGTCCTTTCAGAGTTGCGTTGTGACTTGTCACTGTCGTCCCTGATGACTTTCAGAGCGCATCCAAAGAGCTCTTCGCATTTTCCTCCTCTATTTTTCTTTCCCCTTTACCACCCTGTCTCACATTTTCCCGGGTTCCCTCTGTCTTCTCCTCTCTGTCCTCCCTCTGCATTCCTGCGCTGTGACAGACCTGCTGGGAGCGGCGGCAGCCACGCTGTGCTCACCATCTGGGCCGGGCAGCTCCCGCAGCTCCTGGAGTCTCCAGATCCTCGCTGAGGGCTGGAACACGGCCACCATCGCCTCCCAGCCTCCCGCTTTTCTCCACCTGAGCTGCCTCTCTGCTGGCCACAGACTCCTGCACCTACGCAAGGTCTGCCCAGCTGAGGAAAGCTTCCAAGGTTCCCCCATCACAGGGCTCAAGCCCTTCAGCTGGACAGCCCCATCCCAATGGATTTACTCCTTCATCCTCTTCCTCTGCTCCACGTGGAACCAGAGAGGAAGCAAGAAAAATATGAGAATGTGGAAGCTTTCAATGCAAGCGTTCGCCACTTTGAACCCTTTTCTTTCTGCTACTGAAATACATTTCAGGGTGCAGATTTTAGAGATATTTCTGCCCACTATTTCCAAGTTGAATTTATTTATTCTCTATCTTTGCTGGCTGTTTTGTCCCCGAAACAATCACCCCCACATGCTGACCACTTGGAGAGCTGTGAGTGGTCTCCTGCTGGCTCCTTGGATGCTGTTTCACGTCTCTTCCAACCCAAAGATCTGTGATTGAGCCTCCTCTGACTTCATCCTTGCCTGGACAGGAGGGATAGTGATCTAGCTATAGCTGAATACTCATATGATTCAAATGAAATTGAAAAAAACAGCCCAAAGATGGGATTTACTGGGTGTAAAGGCTCAGGCTGACTCAGAGGATGAAAAACTGGTAACAAATCAGTGAACCATTTAAAACATCCTGCTCTCAATCCAAAACCTGTGCTTCCTTTGGATTTTTGTGTTTCTATTCCTTGCCCTTTATCTAAGTGTTGCTAGTCCTCCTTGCTCCTGAAAACACAGGATAAAGCAGGATCTGAGGAGCTGGTTGAGTAGGGAGCTCTGCATATCCAAAGTTCAGCTAGTGAGAAATAACCATCTGGTGAGCACGTACATCCCTGCTCCTGCATAAGCTGAGGATGAATCTCCTAATGGGAGCCAGCGCCCTGCCTGAGAGCAAGGAGTTACCAGGGTAAAGAGAATTACATAAGAGCAAGATCTGCACTTAGACATCACTAACTAGATGTAATCTTTGCACTCAAGCTGAGGTAATTCTGCTGCAGCACAAAAACACTCCATGCCAGCAGAAAATAATTAGGTTTTTGTCTTTTTTTTTTTTTTTTTTTGCTTACCTGAAGCACAATTTTGTGTCGCTGAGGCTCCCCAGCTACTACACGCAACAAATGTGCTCCTGTGGAATGTTTCAACGCTTGCTTTCTAATTATAGCTTTGGGTATCATTTGCTTGGGTATAAACAGGGTGAATCAGAACAGAAATGTCAGGGAGGGCTGAGGGAAAGGCCTTTTACTAACAGCGAGCATCAGGACTGAAAAAAATCAGGGCATCTTGTAAGGCAAAGCTCTCAAAGTGTTTCACAGGAGACAGCGGCAAATTGCAACTCAGGGTTGCGCCAGAAAAACCCTAAATTTATAAATTCTTTGTAGGAAAGGAAGGGAACTTCCCAGCCATCTGCCTCGCTGGCTGCCTGCAAGGCTCACACCTCGCAGGCACAAAGGGTTCCAGGCTGCTGGGGCAGCTCCAGGCTGGCAAGGATGGGAACCAGCGGGGCTCTGAGCTGGATAATCCCGCAAAATCACAGCATTTGTGCACCTTGCTTGGGTTTTCCAAATCTGTGAGCTCTGACAAGGAGGTTTACTGGCTCTGCAGGAACAGGAAGAAAGGAGACCAAGGTTAGGATGGCTAAGGAAGGTGGGAGTTGCAAGAACAGGGATTTATGATGTTTGAAAAGTGGGGAAAAGAGAAAGCTGAACACACATCTATGTGCAAATGATATTTTTATCTCATGGTTCTGCCGTGGGTTTATTGTGAGGCACAAGGGGCAGTTGTACAACTCTGTGTGAAGGCACACGAGCTGCAAGGCCTGAGCAAACCCAGCTCTGCAAAGGAAGGCTCCCAAAATAACAGCTTCAGCTGTCAAATGAGTATGACTGTTCCAAATTCCTTCCTAGGGAGCTAAAATTTCTCCCTAAACTGGTGAAAGAAAATGAAAATTTTGGGTGGGATATAGGAAATTAGTACTTGCTTACAATTTCTGCTACCTCTAACAAAAATAGAATCATCTTTCTGATATTTAAAAAAAGAAAAGATGATCAAACACAAAATCTATTGAGGACTGGACTATCAAGTCATGTAGATTTTGATGTGTCTCCAAATTAGAAGTCTGAAAGCTCTTCCTGGATAAATTATATGTGTAAATATCAAGGTTCTAAACTGCTGAAAGGTCATTCCTCTTGTATTTTATTGTTTAAGTCTAGAACAAATGGCAAGCTCCTGCAAGGCAAACCTGGAAGGAGACACCAGCAGCTTTTTGAGCTAAAGCCAAAGACACGGCCTTACAATAAAGTCACCAGCATCAAAAATGTCAGGTAATTGGGAGATGCAGCCCAGGATTTGCTTTTGCTCTGGTAAATATTTTCAGATTCAATTTGACCACATGTTCTTCTTCAACTACTATCCAGGGATCTCTTTCTCTACTCAGAATGCTTCTGTTCTGCAGGCCAACTGTGCAGAGATTAAAATCTCCTAGAATCATAGAATTCTTTGGAATTATTTTTCTTCAGTTGGTCATAACATTTTTCCAATCCAAGCCCTTCTGTGAGTCTATGGCTCTAAGATATTCCTTGTATTTTCATATCTTTTTAATGCAGTTTAATCTATAACAATTATTTCTGGAAATTTCCATTGTTGCACAGTAGGGGCAGCATTTGGAATTTACCCCAACAGCTCTTCCATCATCCTGCCTAGATGCCAAGAGCAAGGGATGCATTTTCATTTTCTGGATGATTTCTAAGCGCAGAGATGGTAAAATTCCTTAAGACGAGAAATATTTATTTTACATGAGTTATCCAAGTCTTACTTTAAAAAAAAAAGAAAGGTTTGTCCCCATTTTTTTTAGATGGTTATGTTTTGAGAAATGAACCAACTTGTTTAGTGGAGTCAGAAAGAGAATTTAGTAAGTAATTAGTCTGGGAGAGAGAAATCACATTACCCTCCCCCTGCAACAGTTCTCGATGTTTATAGGGAACTAATTTAATTGCAAATGAAGACAAATTTCTGTTTCAGTCTCCACAAGTAATTACATTTTACTTGTCCTGACTCCAGTCCTGGTTGCTTGCTTGCTGGACAAAGGGATTTTTTTCTAGCAGCGCTCTGCTGGAACATCTCAGGTGCTTTTCTTTTGTGCTGACTGAGGAAGAAGGGATGGATCCAGCTGGTCCAGGATGAGTTTCCCAATGCAACACCAAGCCCGAGGCATTGTCTAACAGAGTCTGGGAATGGGGAATGAAACCATGGAAATAAGAAAGCGCTAAAACATCTGAGAAAGCCTGAAATAAAAAGTAGTAACTGCAGTGGGGGAAAAAAAATCATGTATCAAATGATGTAAAACCCACGAGGGGAAAGCAAGGATGTGGAGAAATACACATTTTCTGTCAGTGAGCCTACAAGGGCAGCTTAAGGAAGATGCAGTCTCGCAATTTTTGAGTGGAAAGCAAAAAAAAATATTGCATAGCCAGCAACCCAAGGGCTGGCAGAGCTGTTGCTGCTGGTCTTTTCTTCTCAGAAGATAAATGGGCTTTGCACGGCGGGGCTGCTGCTTGGGTGAGTCCTTTTGGGCAGTGTGACACCCTGGACTCCAACCCCACATTCACTGTCTCCAGTCAGGAACGGCTGGAATCAACACGTGGAGGAAATGTTTAAAATTTATTTCACAGAATCAATGTAGATTGAAAAAGACCTCTGAGGCCGAGTTGGACCTATGACCAACACCACCATATCGACCTGACCGCGGCACCTGGGGGATTCTGGATTCCCATTAATTCCTTCAGTTGCTCCACAGCGAAATATTTCCTGAGTGCTGATAAGAAACAGAGGACAGTCTTAAGCTGCAGCCATCGGAGGTTTATTTTGGACATCAGGAGGAATTTCCTCACAGAAAGGGTGATTAGACATTGGAAGGGGCTGCCCAGGGAGTTTGGAGTGCCCATCCCTGGAGGTGTCCAGGGAAGGAATTCCTGGATGCGGCACTCAGGGCTGAGGAGAAGGCGGGGATGGGGCACAGCTGGGACTGGATGGGCCGAGAGACCTTTCCCAACCTCAGTGACCCTGTGATGTGCCACAAACCCGTGCTCCCCACAGCTGCCGCCCGGCCGTGTGCCACCACAGGGAGGTTTTCTGAGGGATCGCTCCCACAGGAACCCGCCGTGTCCATACACCCGCACCACGCTCTGTGCGCAGCCACGGCCAGGATGCCGGCAACCCAGCCGCATGTTTGGCTCGGGGAAGGTCGCGGGGTGCCGAGGGGCGCGGGGGCGGTGTGGACAGCCCGGAATAACCCGGGATAACCCGGGATAAGCCGGGATAAGCCCGGGACAGCCCCGGGGGTCCCGCGGGTCCCGCCCTGAGGGCCGGGACGGG
The DNA here is from genome assembly GCF_036417665.1 of Passer domesticus. NCBI lineage: Eukaryota > Metazoa > Chordata > Aves > Passeriformes > Passeridae > Passer > Passer domesticus. Next base: position 55,337,255 of record NC_087481.1, read on the forward strand.
AGGCGCCCCCTGGCGCCCGCCCTGCGCGCGGCGCCCCGCGGCACCGATGACATCACCGCTCTGCGCAAAGAGCCGCCCGCCGATTGGCGGAAGGCAGGAGGGGGTCCAGCCAATGAGCAGCGCGCAGGGCGGCAGGCCGCGCTGACGTGCTGCTCGGCCGTGCGGGGGTTTATTTTGCTTTGGGCCGCTCCGGCCGCCGCCATTAGAGGAGCGCGGGCAGAGCCTCCCCCCCCTCCCCCCCCCCCGCCGCGCCGAGTGGGAGCGCCCGCGGCCGCGGCAGCCGCGGCGCCTCGGGAGAGACCATGTCGTGAGCGGGGGGGGGGGGGGGGAGCGCGGGAGGGGGGGGGGGCGGCGCGGGGCGCAGGCGGCTCCCAGTGCTCCGAGCGTGTTCCTGAGGGACTGAGGGACGGATCCCGGCGGAGAGGTAAAGCCCCCGTGCTCTCACTGCCCTCCCCGGGCAGCGCTGCAAGGCGAGGGGGCGCGGGGGGAACGGGGGCGAGCGGAGCCGGAGCGGAGCGGGACGCGCTGCGGGGTCGGGGGGCTGTGAGGAGGCGCCTCCGGCGCGGCCCCGCATCCCGCTGCCGTCGGTGTCCCGCGGGGAGCGGGTTGCTGAGGGCAGACAGGCTGGCACAGCCTCCGTACAAAGGCAGGAAACTCGGATTTTTTTCCTCCCGTGGCTGCCGCTCCGGACCGCGGGCTGTGGTGCCTCGGTGTGCCTGGTGAGATCATGCCTGAGCTGCCTCCCTCCCACCGCTTCCCACCCTCCTGCTCCGGTTTTGTTCGTGCTGGGTTGTGCCCGTGTGGATCTGCACGCCGTGCTGGGAGTGATGGGTTGTGGCTGTGGATTTTGGGTAGCAGAACTTCCGTGATCTCGCCTGTCCCATCCTTGGAAGTGTCCACGGCCAGGCTGGACAGGGCTTGGAGCAGCCTGGGATAGGGGAAGGTGTCCCTGCCCACGGCAGGGGGTTGGAACAAGATGATCTTTAAGGTCCCTTCCAGCCCAAGCCGCTCCGTGATTCATTGTGCCATCACCTATTATCGATGCTTTATCAGAAGTGAAGCACAGTGTGAGAAGTGTTTCAAAATCGAGCTCGTCTTTGGGAACCGAAGTCCAAACAAAAATCAGGAAAAGTTGTATTAAGGAGCGAGGCAGAGCTTGGCAATCCACGCTGCCAGCGCCTCCCTGTCTGCCCTCGCGGTCCCAGACTGCAGCAGCTTCCTGGCAGGATAAGATAAACTTGTCTGCGGAGGTCATGGATGTGTCTGTGAGTCCTTCGGATGTGTCTGTGAGTCCTTCCTTGGGAGTGACAGGATCAGCCTGTCCCCACGGCAGTCACCGCTCCCCTGGGAGGAGAAATGATGGAGAGGATGGATCCCTGCACGGCTGGCACAGCCCGGCTTGCTGCTGGGAACTTTCTGCTGCCACGGTGACTTTCAGCCGTGGCAATAATGACAACTTTTTCTGGAATTCTTGGGGGTTGATGTGGTAAACAAGCGTTGTTTGACGGGCTTTGTGCTGTGCTTGAACAGTCTCTGCTCACCAGCTGCCCGCGGTGTCACAAGTGGTGGAGCTGGCATGTGAGTTCAGTGCTTTGATGCGTTTGTTGGGGCAAAAATTGAAAGGTGAGATGTCTTCTGTGTAGTAACTCCCTTTTTCTCTTTTTAGAGATAGGTTCTCTCACTCTGTTGTGAGCAGAACCTTTTAACAATAATTCAGGACAGATCTGTTGTAATCAGTTTTGTTTTTCCATCTGCTTGTTGGTCTCGCAGAAGAGATTTGTGAGGCTAATTTCTTATTTATTTGTGAGGTTTATTTATCTTTCCACCCCTTTTTCAGTAGTTATTCAGACAGGGGGACGCAGGTGAGCAGCAGGAGGTGTTCTGGAACTCTTTTGATGTTTCCTTCTGAGGGCTGAGCTGAGTTGGTGTTTCAGCATGTGGAGGCTGGCATATCATGTATGAAGGATCACCTGTGGTTTAAGTCCATCACAGCATTCAGAGAGAATAAATCCTTTGGATGCGTTGCATTTTGTGGGATTTGTGAAACTCTAATTACGTGGTGTAGTTCTCTTGAAGGAAAAAGAAATTGCTACTTTGCTTTCCTTCTGCTGCTTAAGCAAGGGCAGGCAGGTGGGGGTGACACTGGTGTCATCTCTTCCTGAGGAGCTGTGTCTATTAGCATTCTCTCAGAAGTATAATTACAAATATTAATGTAATTGGAATGCTGAGTGGCACAAAAGCATCAACGGGGTTCATCACAGAAGCGTGACTTTAATTGGGGACTAATTCCAGCTCAGACTGGGTCAAGGGGACGTTTTTATCTTTGTGTGTGGCCGTTCCCACTGTGTGTTGTTTGACCTGTAAATTCCTCAGGGACAGGAATTCCCACCCATCTTTGCTGCCCTTTGCAAGAAGGATCTGTAAATAAGTCAGAAGTGTAAGTAGGAAATACTTTACTGATTGAATGGGAGGTTATTTTTAATACAGTCAATCAAATAATCAAATGTTCTCTCAGGCACTTTAAAATGAGATTTACTGGCTCCTTCATGTGGTATTAACTTGGGTGTGAGTGTTTCTCTTTCCAGCTTCTCTTTGCCATATCAGTTGTAGCACAACTTCAGATCAATACATTCCTTGTCGTGATGTGCTCTCTGCTAATCACAGCAAAGCATTTGAACTGCTGCTGCCAGTTCTCTTCATAATCTCATGCCCTTTCCTCCCCCCAAAATTTGAGGACTGGGTTATTTTGGGCTGTTCAAAATTGATGTCAACAAGTAATCCTCAATTTAACTAGATGAATTATGATCCACAGTCTCCTGGTACTAAAATGGAACTAAACTTTAGTTTGGCAGCTGAAAATGGCTGGCTTAGCTGTAACAGAGTTCTTAAATTTTTTTTTTTTTAATAGTACGATGTATGAGGAAGGAAACAAGGCAAAGTTGAAAAGAGAATTTTTTTCCAGCACAGCTGCTGAAGAGTTTGCCATTTTCCTTGTCAGATGGTGTAGCTTGGTAAAATCACTTTAGTAACATAGATAATTGTAACTTTGTCATGTCAGTTGAATGGAATTTATTACACCTTAAAACATTTGTCTTCAAATTAAGATTTCAAGCATTTGGGATCCAGTCACTTTGCTGGTACTTTTCATAGCATTTCTTGTGTAGCTGTCATTGCTTCAGCTTGCCCAGGATTGTGACTGTGCTCATTTTTACATCATCGGTGGCTGGAGCACAGCTGCTCTATGTAGTTAATTTTTTTGGAGCTTTCTTGACATGCAAGATTTATAATTACCTCTTTGGGGTCCAGTTAACGTGCTTAAAAAGAAGAACTGTCATACTTCAACAATTCTGAGAATGTGTTCATCTATAGTAATATTTATCCTTTTGTGTTTCCTTCTTTCGCGGCACAGGCAGGTGTTTGGGAGCTCTGTACTCAACCTGGAGCTGTGTCCACCTGGGGTTTTTCAAAACAACTTTTCCTCTGCTGATGTCCCATTGATGCAGAGACTCACTGTGGTGTAGACCAGGGAGAGGAGAGGTGTGGGAATGAGGGCAGTGATGTTTGAGGAGGGAGCTGTCTTCAAGAGGGGGCTGATATGGAGCCCCTGGTTCAAGAAGGAATAGTAGATTTTTTACAAGGAGCATGGGCAGGTAATTCAGTGCAAACACTGGTGGTGACTGGTGTGTGCAGAGCATCTTGCCTAGGAAGCAGCCACGTTTGCAGCCCTTTTGCATTTTCTGCTGTACAGGAGATATAATGAAGTTGGCATTTTTCCCTTTGGTTATTTGGCTTTGTCTTGATGTAATCTGTTCTGTTTGTTCTTAAGGATACTACTGCATGGATTGTTGGTTTTGTTTGTTTGTTTATTTATCATTATGTTCTTCCAAGTTGAATTTTTTTGTTTTTACTTAGAATGGCTTGCAAATTTTAAATTAAGGACAGTTTTTACTTCTACGAAAAATGCTGGAAATGACACAGGATTTAAGATCTTTAAGTTCAGAACTGAGCTGAAAATACCTGAACAAGGTACAAAGTGAAAAGCAGGCATGTAACCTGCTGTCCAGGGAATGTGGGGCTGGAAGGATGGACTTGTGTCTGCTTTGGCACGTGGAGACAGGGCTGTGGAAGTGGGACTTGTGTCTGGAACTGTCACTTGTGAGCAAGGAGGCTGCAGTCTCCTGTGCCCTCCCTCCTGCTGTGCCACAAGCCAAGGCACGGCGCTGTTTTATTTGGGTTACGTTTGCCATTTCTTCTGTAATCAAATGTTAAGGTTTCAGAATCCTCCATGTGGTTCTTTGACTTCACTTTGATTTAGCATCTGGTCCTGAGAAGCTGTTTTTAATAAAACAGAGAAAGTTGGGGTTACTGAGGAGTTTGTAGGCATTAAGAAACTTCAGTAATGTATGTTTGTTTTCTTGGTAACTTCTACATATTGAGGAGTTGGGGTTCCTGAGCTAAAGAAAACTGTCAGAACCATGATTCCTGTGACTCTAGAAGGAAAAATAAACTTGAGTGCTGTTCTTTGTTTGTTTGGGGCTTTTTTTTGTGTGTGGGTTGTTTGTTTTTTGGTTTTTTTTTAGTGTATTAGAAGTATTTTGATGAGTAATCTTTTTGTGCCTTTGAATTTACACACACTTTTATAGATCCACTCATTTAAAAACTCTGTGGTTCTTGGTGCAGTCTTCAATCCTTCAATCTGGAAGAAAAAGATCTGTCATAAGTCTCATAAATGTGTATAATTCCAGCAAAAAAATAGGAAGTTTATTTGATAATTGTTGGTTTATGAGAGAATCTTGTTTTTTGTGGTTGTTGGGACCATAAGTGCACTGTGAGAGCTTGACTTGTGGCTAATGGGCTTGAAAGTATTCCTTGAGTCTCCAATCATCTGCCCAGTATCTAAGCAGGGATCTGTAGAGACAGCTGGCATGTTTGTTCCTTGCTGTTATTTCAGTACACCCTGGAACAGCCTCAGTGTACAGGTCTTGGGTTCAGGAAGTGTTGATGATCTGCGTTTGGTTTGTCCTGGTTCTCAGTGCCTGGTGAGTCAGGGGTGTTGTGTCCTGGACTTCTGCTCCTCATTGACACCGTGTGACAGAGGGGCCAGTGGGTTCAGCTTTTACCTGCAAAGGCTTCCCCTCACGGGGTGCCTGCTGAGAAATTCATTTTTATCCTGCTGGAGGGCTGAGATGGGCTGCTGGACTACTTACTTTTTTATTTTTGACCTCCCCATTGCTGTTTAGCTTTGCAGGGATAAAAAAAAAAAAAAGTCACCTCATGGCTTTTAAAGGGCTTATTTAAAGAAGGTTATTCAGCGTTGCCTTTAGTAGAAACTTACTCCCACCCCAGAACCTGTTATTGCTGCTTTATGGCTGTTACTCTGAAACTTTCCAGGAGTGCAGAGTACCCTGCAGTGATTAACTCGGAGATAGGCACTATGACTAAAATACAGATTACTAATCATGTGGTAAAAAAAAAGAACTGATATCAGTGTCTCTAGAAGGAGTTTGGATTTGTTTTCCCTGTGGTATTTGACACTAGCTCTTTGCACTGTGTTAAGAAGCATCCATATTAGTAGACTTTGTGTGCTGTGATAAAAGCACTTTTGCTACTATTTTTTCTTTTTCCCCTCTTTTTGATACTTTACTGCCTTGCCAGCATTTTAGGAAGAACTGGATAAAATGAGTGTGGTTTGTTTGGCTCGCTTGAGCTGGGACTTGCCTGAAGTGTATTCCAATTGCAAATGCTTTTACCAAAGACAGTCCTTGGCTGTCTCTGAAGTGGCTCATCATTAATTCTGAGCAAACTGCCCAACAGTGGGTGCTGAGTGTGTTTCCATGTTTCCTTTGGAGGCAGGTGGTTTTCCTCCTCCAATGGTGACTGTGTGTGTAGCCCTGCTCTAATTTATGGTCAGGCAGTATTGAGGAGGTCCAGGGGATAATTACTAGAAAATGTACAAGTCTTGGTGTAATGTTCCTGCAGTTGGACAGGTTTAAGTGTTTCAGGGTTTTGATGTCTGACTCCACAGTGTGTTTTCAGTCAGAGCGTGACATCTGGTTTTCCTCCTTGTGTGTGAGGATGGCTGAGAGCTAAACAAAAATGGGTCTGGTGTTTGAGGCACAGTCTAAACACAGATAAACTGTTTTTCTATTTGACCTCACTTTTTATAAAGAAACATCTTGTTCAACTTCTGTCCTTTGTCCAAGGCTAATGTCTTTTGAAAAATGAAGTTTTAACGTTCTGTTGTTTTATTGTGTATGTTTGTTAGTGTAGCTCTTAAGTCAATATTCATCTGTTGCCATTCATGGTCAAATTCATTAAATGCTGCTGGCTGTATTTATGCAAATCTTCTATCATAGCTCATTATTTTAAGTCATTTCGCTTGGGTTTTGATTAGTATTGTGTGGGAGATGCTGTGCATTATGTAACTGTTAAACTGCTTACTCCTGTTTGCCCAAATGGTGTTGGTTTCTAAGCAGTTGGCCGTATTTAGTCCATCCTAATGTGTAGTAACATCTCATCTGGACAGTTGTTCACTTCTAATTGAGCTTAAAACAAAACAAAAAAAGAACCCTGACAAAGAAAGAGAACTGAACTGCAAGCTGCTGCTGCTGGGTTTTTGTAGGTTGTTTTCAGCAGTTGAGATTTTCCTAGCTTTTAGTCACAAATGGAATAGAGCTAGATGGAGTTTGACCCATTTGAGATGAGTAATGAATAAAATGCAAACTTGCACCATGCAAATTACACAAGGGGGTCAACTGCAGCTGCTAAGAGCACAGAAATGCTTCAAGAGATAAACATTAATATATAAAAAAAGAACAACAGAAAGAGAAAATGTTTACTAATCTCGAATATCTGTTAATTCTGTAATGAGTTTCCAGCTTTTGCAGACACATCTGTTTACATTAAGTTGTAGACCTAAAGTTCATTATCAGTCTTGTATTTCAGATGTCTCCAAAGATCAGAAACCTCCCAGATGTTTTCCTTCTTAGTACATGGAGCATTAGCAAAATTGGACATCCTCTTGCATTAAAGCTGCATATAAATTCTTTTGCTTATGAAAAGTCAGCAGTTGGGTTGGAAGTGTGAATAGAATATTGAAAAGAAAGCTGAAGCAAAATCAGCGTAATTTTTCTGAATCCCATAAATACCTAATAAAGTAGATTGAAGATGCTTTGAAATGAGATACGAATCCATAAAGCAGAATGAAAACAATTTTTTATTAATTTCATGTAAATGAAATCCATCTGAATTCACCCAATGAACAGATTTCTGAATGTGTTCAGAAGTTAATTCTTACTTTCTTGCTTTTTTTTTGGTTAAGTGAACTGTGTTTCTTTGTGAGAGCTGAGGTCTCCTGGATTTTAACTCATTCCCTGCTTATAATGAAAAGGTCTAGGTAGTGAGGCAGGACATACCTAAAAATCTTCAGTAAGGAGTATTTCTGGTGATCTGGACTGTCAAAACTGAAGAAAGTCACTTAACACACTAGATGGAAAATATGTTAATTGGGACTGAGTAATTATTTAGGGTTTTTTTCTCATGCACCATTACTGCTGTAGTTATAGATTGTGTTGTGATGTGCATGGCAGTGATTGGGTCTTCAGTGAATTCAGATTTGTGCCAGGCTGAGCTGGATGATGCTTCTCTGCTCGGCAGCCTGCTCCCTGCTGCTGGGGGAGCAGAGGAGCAGCTCCTCCTCGGGAGAGCAGCCGTGATCCCAGCGTGTTTGGAGCAGCCTGAGGATGGTGCAGTCTGGCAGAGCCTCCCAGCCCTGCTTGTATCTGTTTGGTGGGAAGGGTTTGTGCGTTCTGTGGCTGCTGCAGTCTGGGTCCAGTTCCTGCTGTCGGCACTGCACACAGCCAGCTGGTGTTCTGTAAGGAAATCAACATTTCCTAAGTAAAACCCCCACCTCGTAGAGCAGCTTGCAGAAAATGATTCCAGTGCTCTTTTGCTGAGATGACAGAGTGTTTTCTCCCTTTTGCTGCTCTGTTTGGGACTGAATTGTTGCCTTTTTAAAGAGCTGTCCTAACAACCAAAGCAAACTGTGCTTGTTTGTTAAATTCCTTGCTTCAGTGTGTTTGGGCTAATGCAGAAAATGCTTCTGTGTTTGTGCCTTCATTATAATCTTTCCATTCTTTATTATAATACATAGATATTACTGCAAAGCTTCCAGGTTCAATGCTGATCTGATCTGTTTGTTCCATTGACAGGGTCAGGGTTCTTAATTTTATTAAAATTAATTTGAGGAGATGACAATGGAGCTTATTGTTAATTTCCATCAAACTACAGAAGCCCAGGTTCAGGCTTCCTGCTTTTAATATGCTGATCTCTGGAGGGTTATACTGAATTATTGAGAAAGAAGAGCAAATAGCTGAAGGTAGAGTAAGTTTGGTAAGGTAACAGAAGAAACTCAGTAAATGTCCACCTTGGAAAATCAGGCTAGGATTAGGGAAGGTTTTACTTCTATATTCCTGAAGTGCTGAACTAATGGATTCTGCATTTGGTTATAGATATCCCTTTCTTTCAGAAAAAGGTACTTCTGCTTATTGTGTTCATCTGAAAAGTTGCTCTAGTGTTTTTGAAATAAAGAAAGCAGCCTGCCTTTCTTTTTGGAGCAGCCTGAGAGGCAGCTGCATGGTGGGGAGGAGGGTGGTTCTTGATTCTCCTTGCAAGTCTTGCTGAAGGCTGAAGTTGGCACCTTGGGCTCCCTTTTTCCCTGTAAACACAAAAGTAGTTTTATTTGAAAATCCATAGACATGAACAAAATGAATTCGAGGTGGGAGCACTGACTTGATCAGTGTAATTACGTAAGGTTTCAGCCAGCACAGATGCCAGCACCATCCCAGCAAAAAAATCTGTGGTGCAGACTGGTCTAAATCGGCATCTGGCCTGTTTGCAGGGAGGGCTTGATCATTTCATGAAGTGAAGTTCCATATTGTTCCTTGTTTGAGCCAAAGGAAAAACAACTTCTGGACACAGCGAATAATTAAATTGAGGGAGTGTGGTATATCCTGTCATAAAAGTGGTATTTGAGAACTTCTTTGTTTCTTCCCAATTTGTGTGAGCTGTTTGGTGTTTTCCTGTGCACACAAAAAGAAGAATGTTCTTAAAAATTGAAGCAAAGCAAAAAAAAAAAAAAAATCTGGTTATTCTAGGTCACCCTTTACAAAGGACTTAATTTAGTAAAAGGGTGATCTGATAAGGTTTTGGTGGTTTTTTTTTTTTTTTTTTTTTTTTTTTTTTGTTCCTTATTTATCAGGACTTAATATATTTTTCTCTTGAGTGTATTGAGTTATTCTACAAGTGTGTCCAGAAGATACTCAGCACACAGTCTAAACTGATCAACTGGAATTTGTTTGAAGTTTTGTGGGTTTTAATTTCTTGTGTGCTCATGCTTTTTGAACATAAAGGCATGCACCTGCACTTCACAGTCACTGTGTTGCTATTCCTCTGTCAGAGGAGGCGCTCCATGATTCAGCTTCTCCTCTGTGAGGAATCTAAAATAACAAGTTGACTTGAAAACAGAGTCAAAGAACTAATTGGGAAAAAATGTAATAAGCTTCAAACTGCTGTGGCTGGATGGTGATGCTGTATCATCAGTAAATCATAGAATCACAGAGTGGTCTGACTTGGAAGGGACCTTAAAGCTCATCTTGTTCCAGTCCCCTGCCATGGGTAGGGACACTTCCCCTATCCTCCCTGTTGCTCCAAGCTCCTTGGCCACTTCCAGGGATCCAGGGGCAGGCACAGCTTCTCTGGGCAATCTGTGCCAGGGCTTCCCCACCCTCACAGGGAACAATTTATTCTTAATACTAATCTAAACCTACTCCCTTTCCATGTGAAGCCATTTCCCCTTGTCTTGCCACTGCAGTTCCTGATGTAAACAAAATTGGAGGGGTCTGGTGTCTCTGACCTCCAGCTCTGCTCCCACCAGACCTGGTGGTGAGAATTGGAGGTCAGATCAAGTAAAAAACAGTAAAAAAAACCCAGTGCTGGATTTCCTCACTGTACTTGGTGTTGGCAGAGCTGTCAAGGAAGAGAAATTGTGTTGCTCTGTTGAGCCTTTTTATATTCTTTACTTCGTAATAACCCGAGGCCTTGTGTTTGGAGGTGGTGAGCTCATATCTCAGAGGCTTTCAAAGCTGCAGCTACTCAGCCTCTCTAAGAATTATGTCTGAGAGTATCTGCTTTTTAAGGGGCACAGAAGATAATTGCAGCTAAAAAGCTGATCTTGTGACACATATGAAAGCTTTCCTGTAACGTGGGATGTCCTGAACTATTTTGTTTCCTCAGTAGTATCTCAGTATTTGTTTAGATTGTTTTTGCAGCCAGCTAGCTGCTTTCCAACTTGAGCTGCAATCTCCTTTCCCAGTCTTAATATCACTAAAACAGATGATGTCTTGTTTTCATGCCCCATCCCAAATGTGGGTTGGGATTTGTCTGCAGTGGGAACTGCTTTGTTAAAGGCCTTACAAACTAGGGCAGGGAGGAAACCATGTACAGTTGCAGATACTCATTGCACACTGTTTATGGATTTGATGGGAACCAAATTCTGCTCCAGTAGGAATTATTCTCAAGCATTGGAGTATTGGGACAGCCACTTTGGGTGGCACAATCTGTTGGTGGCAGTGGGCAGGTGTATGGGCAGTGTGCTCCTGCCTTCTCTGTTCTGAAAATCCTGTTCAGCTCTCCCATGTTTCTAACTACAAAACATTAATTCCTAAAAAAACCTCTGCTGTTTCTAGAGGGAAGCTTATTAAGAAAGTAATTACAAATCTTATTTTGGGAACTGGGGGAAAAGCTTTGACCAAATGGAATAGATAAACCTAGTGTCTTGTGTACTCATACAGGAGGTGCTTTGGCAAAGTAGAGCAACCTTTTTTTCCTTAAAATTCCCAAAAAGTCTTCCTTGCAAAGTCACCTTCAGTAAAATTGAATTAACTTTATATTCTCCTGTGTGTATGTATGTGTTTATCACTCACTTTGTCACAGATATGGGGCACCTGGTATGATCCAGCTCCTTTTTTCCCCCATTATAAAAGGGCATGGACATCTGTCAGGAATGGTGGAGGGGAAGCAGCAGGAAATGTGATTGCCTTTTCAGCACATTCCTCAGTGTGACACAGTTCTATAATGTAGAGGTGGGAGTGAAGTGCTCTGCAGGCTGTTCAAACCAGTACTGTGGAACCCGAGCTTTATGAGAGAGCTTTCTGTGTTCCTGATTGCTCCTGTGCTTTCATGCAGCATAAATATGGATTGCTGTGGAAAAGGATAGTGCTGCCCTCTCCTCTGTCCCGGCCATGCGATAGCCCCTCATTCATGCAGCCACCTGATCTGCTGAATAGATCACTTGGGCTCCTGGAAAAAACCCATGTTCAGTGCTGGAGTCCTCAGGAGGAGGTAGTAGGAGTAGGGCTGACAAATTTGAGTAGAAGTTTCAGCTATGACTTGATACAGCAAGGTGTGTGTGAAGGTATTTCAGTGACGAGTGTACTAACTCATAAAATACTGGTTAACTGGGGAGTAGATGTTAACTAATTTTTGGGTTGATGTGTCTAGTTTTGCATTGAATCCTGTTGTGTGGCTTGTGAGTTTTAGCTTCCTAGGCTCTGGGTGGTTTTGTTAGCTGACAGAGTTGCAATATGATAAATCAGAAGTGTCGGTCAAGTGATGTGACAAATTTGTATTTAATCAGTTTTGCCTTCTCAAAAGCAGCACTTTGTTGAGTTTTACACGCTGGTAACTATTCTGGGGTAAGGGAGGAAATGCTGTGTACGTTTGCCTGTTTGTCCTTTATCTACCTGCCTCACCCTTTCCCTCTATTATGCTCTTTACACAAAGCTTTTTCTGCCTTCCCCATCCATAGTTTCAGATTGCAGTGAGAGTGTTCGTGGATGTTTTGGTGTGAACTTGTTGCTTGGATCTACCTCTTTTACTTCAGCAGATTGACCACGCGTGTGGCCAATGTTTTTTTATAAATATTGGTTTATTTTTACCAGTCTCTCGTGGCCTCAGCAGGTCATGACTAGGTTTAACTGAGTAAATTGGGATTAGAATAGGTGTGGCATTTAATAATTAACTTTCTGGTTACTCAGGTCCAGTAGGAAACCTGTAATGAGTCTGTGTTCATTTTGTTTACAGGAATAGTTATCTGCTTAGTCTCATCCTTCATATTCGGCCATCTGAAGAAAAGGTCTGAGCCAGCATGAAGACAGGATCCCCTCTTCATTAGAGAAAAAGTGAGTTGGGGTTGGGTTGAAATCTGAATTTGTAGCATGAAAATACTGTCTTAGCCTGCCAACACACACAGCTTGTCCCTGCTTTCAAGTGGCATTTTCACTTTGGAATACTTCTGATATGGATGATGTCCAGTCAAGACCTAGATTTGGTTAAGCGCATTTCTAAAACCTTCAAATTGTAAATATTTTATGTAAATTCCAACACCCTGCCTTTCTGGAAGAACTGCTTACTCACTGTGTAACTGCCCACCTGATACACTCCATCCTTCCACATCCTGTGAGGTCAAATACAGGACCTAGACTTTGTGTTCCTTTGCTTGTACTGCTGTGTTCACAAGCAAAACTGTGAGTTTTATTTATATTTATAACTTGTTTCTGTGGCTGTACTGGTCATTTCCCCAGTATTCTCAGTGCTTAATGGGTATTCTGAATTTGTTGGGAAGTGCAAATTTGAAGAGTTTCAGAAACTCACAGGACTGAGTTTTTTTCTCATTTTTGCACTAGTAAATCCCGAATTTTGCATGTAAAATGCTGGTAGGTCAAGTCTTACCCTTTTACTCCCCTTAGATGTTGTAATAATACGAAATAAAGAACACTGTCTGTTAGTCCAGCCTGATTTTTATATCCACGGGGTTAAATCTCATTCATTTGTTGTTCTGAACAGCTCCTTTGCTGGCTCTGTGTACTGATGGTGTGTTCTGACTCCCCAGCTTTCTGCTCGCCGCAGTTCATTTCAAGGAGTGCACGATGACAGAGCGTGGAATTAAATGGGCCTGTGAGTATTGTACATATGAGAATTGGCCTTCTGCAATCAAGTGCACCATGTGTCGTGCCCAGAGACCCAGTGGAACAATTATCACAGAAGATCCTTTCAAAAGTGGTTCCAGTGATATCGGGAGGGACTGGGATCCTACGAGCACTGAAGGAGGGAGCAGTCCTTTGATCTGCCCGGATTCCAGTGCAAGACCAAGGGTTAAATCATCCTACAGTATGGAAAGTGCAAATAAATGGTCGTGCCACATGTGCACGTACTTGAACTGGCCAAGAGCTATAAGGTGTACCCAGTGCTTGTCTCAGCGCAGGACCAGGAGTCCCACGGAGTCCCCTCAGTCCTCAGGCTCCGGGTCCAGACCGGTCCCTTTTTCCGTGGATCCGTGCGAGGAATACAATGACAGAAATAAACTGAACACAAGGGCTCAGCACTGGACTTGTTCTGTTTGTACATATGAAAACTGGGCCAAGGCCAGGAAATGTGTTGTGTGTGACCACCCCAGACCCAACAACATTGAAGCAATAGAACTGGCAGACACAGAAGAGGCTTCTTCCATCATAAACGAGCAAGACAGGGCTCGGTGGAGAGGCAGCTGTAGTAGTGGTAATAGCCAAAGAAGATCTCCACCAACAACCAAACGTGAATCTGATGTGAAAATGGACTTCCAAAGAATTGAATTGGCTGGAGCCGTTGGCAGCAAGGAGGAGCTTGAAGTTGACTTCAAAAAACTAAAGCAAATAAAAAATAGAATGAAAAAGACTGACTGGCTGTTCCTAAATGCTTGTGTGGGTAAGTTGTTTACTGCTACCTTCTGCTCTTGTGCTGGTGGTTAAATATTTTGGGAGAATGAAGAATTAAAACAGAAACTTGGCATTTGATTTCAAACCAGCTTTTTTTATCTCTGCATTTCCATTTGAAAAAGTAAGCCAAATGTAGAGGTTCCTGAAATAGCACCTGCTGAGAGAGGCTGTGAAGTTCATCCATAACCTGAACAGGGTTAGACGTGTCTCTCAAGTGTACTTGGACTTTTTTGACCTTTTGTAGAAATGGATATTCCTGTAACCAAATCCTGTTGTTCTGTGTAATTGTCAAAAGGTGGAAAAATTACAAAGCCAATCTACAGAACATGAGTTCATATAGTACTGTAAAAAATGCCATTAATGGATGATTAAAATTACTTTTCTTTTTGCTATGGCAAGACATGCTCTGTAGAGTCAGCAGCTGCAGCTTGGGAGTATTTGTAAACAGTGTAGAGCTTGCAACAGTACAAGATGCTCTGTCAGATGTTAAAAATAACACCAAAATATGTAGCTCCAAGAAAACTGCATGTGTAATACTGACCTTGAAAGTAATAATGTTGTATTAATACACACACTGTGTTGTAAATGTTTACAGGCTTTCCGAAAGTATTTTTGAAGTCAGCTGCTTCAAAAAACATTCAAATACCAATTTTGTTTTGTATTTTAGTGCTTTCCTAAGGAAATGCTGGATAATTCTCGCAGTGCTGTTAGAGAACAGAGCCATGTGAGAGCAGGGTTTTCTTCAGTTATTGACCTTGTGAGTTAACTTCTGTGCTGTAGCTTCCCAGAAGCAGATATCGCGTGCCCCAGCATACGAGCAGGTTCAACACTTGAAATATGCGACTATTTTTAGAGTAAAACACTTCATTTGAAACTCTGGCTCCACTAGTATGTCTCATGCTGTTCCTTAATGTTTCACAAAGTCACTTCATGGTTGTTGTAATCAAAAAGCTAATTAGGAGCTGCTTTGTTTAACATATTTGATCAGGTGTAAATGTTTTTGTGGGTATGCTGCGTTTGGTTTCTCTGAGCTAATAAATATTCTAGTTTATTTTTGTGTTGTGTGAATAGTTAGACATGCACACTTCCTTTTGGAAAGAGATGCCTCAGTATTTCCTGATACTTCCAGTTCCTTACTACCTTTTTTTCCTTCTGAAATGAAGCAGCTGAAATCCTGTGTGGCATTTTTTAACTTATTGAGTATCAAGGGTCAGTTGTTGGAGGTTGTTCCTATGCCTTACAAGGATATTTATCTTGCATTCTGATAACAATTGTATTAAATATTAGGCTATTTTTTCCCTTTGGTTTTCCGAAAGTAGTTTTTTTTTTTTTTTTAGTATTCTAATGTTACTTAAAGTATTTCACACTTTCTGATTTAACCTGTGTAGGAAGAGTTGTATTTATATTTAAGAACGTGGGTTTGCAAGTGTTTGATATTGCTTATGACTGTATAGTTGTTCATAAAGCCCAAAACCATGTTCCTTGAAGTTTTGTAATGCAATAATGATTTGGTCTGAAGGGATCTTGGTGAGAAAAGCAGAATGCAGGTGGAGTTGTGTGCTGATTGTTACTGCTGCCTGCTGAAAGCTTTCATGGATCTCTTTCTCTAACTGAAACACCTACTGTACTCCTGGGGGAGAGGGATGATGGGGGCACAGGAACCAGCAAACAGAGCTGTTAATTTTCTGTCCTTTATCTCAGAATTTCATTTTGCTATTGCAGATATCATTTTTTTCCCCCAAATACTCCTTGTAATAGGAATAACCTTAGGAAGATTGATGGAGGTTTCATGGATTCTCTTGTGCTTGTCTTTGGTTGTTGTGTAGTGTATCTGTGCTACAAAAGTACACCAGTTTAGCCAGTAATCATTAAAGCAATAAACTAAATTTCTGCTTGTGATCTTAGTGTGACATACTTAAACCAGTTTAACTGTCAATTGAATAATTTTGCCCAAAGCATCTGTTTTAACCATTGAAATCAAATGGGTCACTGTTAGTGAGTTGTGTTTGTTTGCCAGCTGGAACTCTTGGGGAGTTTTAGCTGAGCTGAACACTTGTCAGTCCTTAGCCAAGCAAAATTATAAAATAAGACAAGTTCATGTTAAATACCAAGTCAATTTGTGAACATTGATGGCCAAGAGTTTGTGTGTTACCCTGCTCCATCTGACAGATGGTGCCTAACAGGGATTTGGGGACTCCAGCCTGAAACCTCCAAGTTTAAGATCAGTCATTTGTGGAGGGTCCATTTGCTTTGAATCCATCTTTTGTAGGGGAGATGTTAAAAAGTTAACTTTTAAAGATAACCCTGAAGTTAAAAATAAAGATTAAAGGAGTAGGAGGAATTCTTGGCAGAGTGGTTCTTTTCTTTTCTCATAGAAGATACTATCTGTCAGAAGGTACCAAGGAAAATGTCTGATACTTCAGGACAGCTATTTGGTTGAACTTCCTCTTCATCTCAACTCCAGTACAAAATTATTTTTATTAGATTTTAAATTTAATGTCAAATTACATTAAAAAAACATGTATCGGACTATTGTTTTTCACATCTGTTCTTTTTGGCTGAAAGATGGAGAGATATGTATAAAGTAGATTTAAGAAGGTGTGTGTTTGTATTTTTTGTTTTGTTTTGTTGGAGGCATCCATTAATGCTTTTCCCACCTCGATAAGTAAACATGTCATCAAGGCTTCTATTCCTTGCAAATCCAGGCTGGACAAAATGTGATGAGTGCAGCTCTTGCCTTTCAGCATGAATAGTTTCCTTGGTGGAGGGTATTCCTTCCAAATCAGAAGGATTAGTGGTATTCCCCCATTCAGACTCTGCCAGCAAATGTACTTGAATGTTGCTTTTTTAATTGGCTTGGTTTTTTTCAGAGTGAGTATAACTGTTGGGTGATTCTTTCTCAGAAAGATGAGATTTTAAACTGATTTGTGTGGTTAAAATTTATTAAAATCCTAGGAGAGTCTGGAGTAAGTGTGGCTTACTGGCTTCCTCCAAATGCCAGTTTAATTTACAAAGAGGAATTACAAATGGTTTCT
Organism: Passer domesticus; assembly: GCF_036417665.1. Lineage (NCBI taxonomy): Eukaryota > Metazoa > Chordata > Aves > Passeriformes > Passeridae > Passer > Passer domesticus. The sequence goes on from NC_087481.1 coordinate 55,354,101, forward strand.
GCAATGACACCGATGTTTGCTACCATAGTGGCCTAGAACAAGATTAATGTTGAGTCCAAGGTGACTCAGTTTTTAGGGGAGGGAACTGATGTATAATTAAATTAAACTTTATTACCTTTTCTATAACTTATGGTGCCTTTGGCAGAGGCTGTCAGGCAGTCCTGGTGGCCTGTGGGACTTAGAGAATGTGATGTGCAACAATCAGGAGTCACTGTGGGGCCTGGTGAGGCTGGTTCCAGCTGGCTGTGGATTTAAGGAGTGCAAGTGGATGAGGATGGCTGTGCCTGTAAAACCTCTCTGGCATCCAGAGTTTGCTTGGGTGTTACCCTGGAGCTTCCCATCTCCTGGCACTTCAGGGCTGCATTTGACAGTGGTGCTGGCAGAGTGTGTTTGCTGCAGGGCACTGCTGGGCATTCTTGAGTTGTGAGTGCACCTCCTGAGCTTGAACTGCTAGACTAAAAGTAAACTGCATTTCTTCTCCTTTTCCTTAATCCCCCACCTGTTTATCACCTGCTGCAAGAGTGTGTTCTCTTGGTTCAGGTCAGTAAGGTGGGTATTGCTGTCATGGGCCGGAGCTCCCTGTGGGGATGGTGCACAAATTCTTCTTAGCTCTGTGAAAGAAACCACTGGAGTGTGTTTCTTAAACAAATCCAGAGTATTTAGAGCAATCTGTGATGAATCTTGTTTTGCAGTACATCCTTAAAAGGACTGTAAGTTCATTCCTAGTATTCCTACTTATGTCTGTGTAGTTTTTCCTTTGTCAACTGCTTTATCTCTCCTACAGGGTTTTTTCATGCCATTACATTTTTGAATTAGTGCCAGATACATTACCCAGGTCTTCAGAAACCCTGTGGGCAAGGAGAGTCTCCCTGGCCAGACGTTGGTATGGAGTTGGCTGGGCTGTGTCCCACGCTGCCCTGCAGCTCTGGGAGACACAGAGGCACCTCCTGCTCTGTGTCCTGCAGAGCCTCTGGCTCTTCTCTGAGTGTTCATAAAGGCAGCCTGAGGGAACTGACATGAGCAAGGTGCTTTCAGCTGGCACTGCCACCCAGAGTCATCCCAGGTGCCCCTTTCTGTCCTCCTGGCTGTTTGAAAATGAAGCTGGATTAGGAGATGTTTTTGTGGGGCGTGTGGGGGTTTTGTTTCTCTTTGCTGCTGTAGTAAATTCAGACTGGCTTCCTCATCACATCCAGGGTACAGCTGAACTTTGGTGTTTCTGTTTATGCTGTGCTGTCGGAGTGGGCAGTGCATGGGTGGGAACAGGCTGCTGGAGGCCAGGAGAGGCCATGCACCTCTCCTGGCTGCTGCCAGTCTGGGCTGGAGCTGCTCAGGGAAGTGCAGCATGCATTACTCACTGCCAGGGGATGCCCTGCCTCACTGGCCCTGCCTGGGCACTCAGTGCCTGTGGGGATGGGTGGGGGAAGAGTCCCTGGTGTGAGCTGTGCAGCCCAGGCTCCTTCCCTGTTCCCCTGGGACAGTGGGAAGCATGCCTTGCTGCTGGGCCAGGTGCAGTGGTGTGAGATCACAGCTCTCACCTGGCTGGGAGAGCTCTGTGTAATGTCACCTGTGCCTTGTACATCTGTCATAAATGCTTTACTTTTGTGTGTGTACATCTTTGAGACTGAGGAGAGCTCTGCCTGCCTTGGCAGAAAATCATAACTCCTTTTACTTTGGTCTCTTGGCTACTTTTCTTAAACACTGTGATATTTTATGCTACAAATAATTGAATAAATGATCAAGTTAAAACCAGTTATTTCAATTTCCCTTACAAGCACCGATGGTTAACTTAATTATTAACTTTAATGATTTTTTACTGTCCAGCCTCCCTTTGAGGTACAACCCTGCAAGTAACAAGGGGTGAGGATGCCTCTGACAGATTGGAGAGGAAGAAGGACATCTTCAAACAGTTGTTCTTACATCTGTGCTGCTTTGTCCTGTAATGATACATTCAAAACGTAGTGCATGGATTGTATGTAGGGAGAAGAGCTGTTTGCATGGAACAAAGAATAACCAATATTCATGCTCTCGTGCATTGAATGGCTTCAGGTTTAAGGTACATGTTTTCTTGGAAGTATTTACTTCATTTTTTTTAGCTGATGCAAAGTGCTGAGCTTAAAGAATCAAAAAACCCTTAATATACAGAAGTTTCTGTCTCTGTGTCATTACCTGGAGAGTGACCTACTTGTTGATCATGTACTAATACTGACAAGGGAGGCCCTGGAAATCCAGAAAGAGAAGGGTGTGTTAAAGGCCCATAAAGGTTTTTCAGACAACCTCTCTTTTTTATAAATTGATGTGTCACATTTGCTTGCAAAGCAGTCCGTCCTTCAGGAGAAATTCTTCCTTGGCTGAAATTGTGAGTCACTATCAATAAAACTTCATTTATGGCCACCTGATGTGGCCCTGGTGAAGAGCTGGAAGAGCCTGAGGGCTGACTCAGCTCCAGAAAATGCCACAGATCCTCAGCAGTGTGTGTTAGAGGAGAAGAGATTCTTAACAGGTGTCAGAATTAGATTTTAGTGGGTCAGTTGATCAGCCTCTCACTTGCTGGCACTTAAACCAATCTTGGGATTAGTCCTTAGATGAGTAAATGAGAGCATATATGTGACAGACCACTAGCAGTTGTATCTGTGGCAGAAGAGAAGCAGCACAGGGCTCTGTCTCTGATCTGTTCTGTGTTACAGCAGGAGCTGTCTCCACTTCTGACTTCTGAAAGGTATTACTTGCTTGTTTGAGCAATTTGCCTTCTCTTGCCAGGCAGTTCAAGGCATTGTCCCACACAGGAGACACAATGACCTCCTTAAGATGAAGTGTTTCCTCTTGCAGTCTGCTCAGGTGGAAGAAGATGGTTATTGGAGGCATTGCTGCCTCCTTGAATCCCAGAAATCCCTAATCCCAGGTTGTTCTTTAGATAGTCACAACTGCAGCAGTTTGCTGAAAGAATTTGCTTACTGCATTTGCAGCTTGTGCCAGCCACTGCCCCACAACTATCAGAAAGAAAATGAGGTAAATAAAGGCTGTGCTGTAGGGTTTTCCTTGGGAACTTTTCTATCTGGCTGTTCTGAAGCCACTGGAAAAGTGCACTAAGGGAAAACGGGATTTGGTTTTCTAGAAATGCTTGTAAGCCTATCTTGCATATTTTCCAAGTTTCTATAACTGCACTAAACCCTATAAATATTTACATGTCCTAAAGAATAAACTTAATAGCACCTTAAGCTGAAATAGTTTGGTTTTGGCAGCTAATTCTGGCTTATTTAATATGAGGGTAATATTGGCATCTAATAAAGAAGGAAGTTGTAAAAGTTGTAGGAGGATTAAGATGCTGGGAGTTGTAATTGGGGAATGGACATTTTTTAAAATTTAGTCATTTGAAATACCTTTCTTAATTTCTATAATCTAAGATATGCTAAGATTGCAGATGTCTGATCTGTGCTGTTCATAAGAGGCAGGGCTTTGCTAGAAGAAGAAAAAGAAGAAAAAAAACCCTTGGCTTCTGAAAGTCTTCCAATAAGAGGAAATGCCTGAATTGCAAAATGGGAGCACAGTTGAACCTGTAAACGCAGAATTCTGACTTACACTTGTATTTTCTCATGGCTTGGTTGCAGCACTTGGCGTTCTCTCCTCTCCCTTAGGATGTCAGACTGTAGTCAGAGGTTTACATTGGGCCAAGCAGAATTTTTTAGGGGGCACACCAAGACTGGTGTATTCAGGGGCAGCAGCAAAGGGACATTTCTGGAGTCCCCTTTAAAGGAAAGCTGTGGTTGTGTGGATCAGGAGCAGGCACTGAGTCACTGGGATGTGTTTGCATTTGTGTGGCTCTTGAAGCCAGTCAGGGCTGTGCCCTCACAAGGGTTTGAGCTCCTGGAGGCTCCTGGGTGTTCTGGGAACAATCCTAAGGCAAATGCCACTCTTCCTTTTGACATTTTACCAGTCTGGGGAATGCAGTGGGTGTCAGTGGGGAATAATCCAACTGGCACAGGACAGGATTCTGTCTGCTTGTGTAAGTAATGAGGCACTTCTGTGTTGTGAAATGCAGGGAATTATAACATCAGTAAATATTTCTGTAGTACTTCTCATAAACAGTGGGGGTTTTGAGCTCTATTTAAATAGACTTAATGAATTGGAGGCTTTGGCTCATCCCACAGAAATCAAAGCCTTTGTAGGAATGTGCCTCCTATTGTCAATACAAGCATATTCAGCTCTCATTTTAATATGGTGATACTGAATTTTAGAACTGCAGGCATGGTGCATGTAGGCAAATTCACCTCATAGTTTTGGGGCAAGATTTGTGTTTTCTGGTTCATATTTCTGACAGTCTGCCTGTTATCACTGTGTTTTGTGTTCACTGCTGCCTTGGATTGTACGGACTGGCACTTGATGGGCTGTCAGGAATTTTCCCTGTTCTGAAGTGGCTATAGTGGAGTAGATACTTGGTAGAACAGGTAAAGAGAAATGTGAACTTCTTGCTGTGGCTCAGAGGGGCCAAGGAGGCTTGTAATGCCCAAGGAATATCAACCCTGCCGTAGTGAGTTGGGTTAGACAAACAAAAACTTCCTGATGCTTCCCCCTGCTATAAAGAGTAATTTTAGCCTGTTTTGATTAAAGGACAGAGGATGACCAGATAGTATCCATGCACAGAGTCACATTGCCCTCTCTCCATGAGCTGTAGCTGTGCTGGTTTGTATTGTGCAGCACACCAACCCTATACCTGAAATACTACTAAAAATATATTTCTTTCTCTATTTTTTTAAAAGGCCTAGAAAAAGTACTCAGTTTGCCTGGTTTGGATGTATTACTCAATCTTTAGCTTAAAGTTCATCAGCAAAGTTTAGAAATGTACTTTTTAGCTGACAGCTTATATAACAATTTTAGTAATTTTTCTAGGACATGGGGCTTTTAGGAATGTCAAGTATTGCAAGACGTGGGAATAAACTTCCAGAACTGGCAGTGCTGCATAGAGCACATGTCACTGATTTGGATCCTTATTGCAGCTTGTAGTAGTTGGTGCCTGAAAAAGGCACTGCCAAACCTCACATGACCACCTGAGCATCAGCCTTGGATCTCAGTTGTTGCTGAGGTTTGATGAAGAGTGGGATGATAATAAGGAGCTGAGGGTGGGGGACTGGAAGGACAATTAAAATGGTGAATTTCCCAGTAGTAGGCTGTAGTAAAATGTACTGCTTGACAGGCTGGCTGGAATGTGATTTGGGTCTGATCATCTGCCACTAAAAAATCATTTTAGGGATATTTGTTTGAACTTTGAAATCAGTTGTGGCTATTTGGATTCTCAGAGTGGCCACCTACCAGTCTTGGGTGGTCTTTGGTGTGTTTGTCTTGGGGGATGTGGTGGAAGGTGCAGATGTGGTAACAGGAATCTCCCCCTGTAAGTAGGAGTGGTTAAAATACAAAAAGGGGTGATGTGCCTTTTAGTCTTTAACAAGGTGCTTCTCCTAAATTAATGTGATAATCAAAAATAAGGATATCATAAGAGAGAACTCGCTCTTCTGTCAAATTTTTTCTTTCCTCTGACTGTTGGGTTTGCCAGAGCTGTGGTATAACTTGTTTTAAGAGGGCAGGTCATGAGAAATTTGATTTGTTATCTGGATGCACATACAAATCTACACACACATACTAAAAACCATTAGTTTGGAGTATTTGGTTGGAATGATCATTGCAACAGCCATGAGGAATTGCCTCATCAGTGGCAAAAATGTTGCTTGTATGGAAATAAAAGATCTACACTTGGCACTTCTGACTCCTACAGAGCAAGAACTAAAATTGTACAGACAAAACTCACCGGGGAGAATACATGGGCAGGCACAGAATGAGAGAGTAGTGCTGGAGAGGAACAGGAATGGCTTCCTTACAGGAGACAGACACATGCAGCACAAAGCTGCAGAATACTGTCTGGATGGTTTTCCTTCTGCCCTGGCCTGTTAGCACTTTGGAATGAGTGGGTAGATACTGTATGACTAAAATCTGCAGTTGAATTGTTGTTTTGGAACTTCTCTGCATCAAACCACTGCTGAATAATCAAACTTATCTGTGGTAATAATCTTGTTACCTGTGGAAGCTTACACAGCACAGCTGATAACTTTGTAGAGAAATATCTTGCACTGATAATCCATTTTCCCCATGTTTCTTCTGAAAGCTTTATAATCTCAGCATTCAAAATGATACTTTTTGGTTGAGCTAAGAATGCTTTTTTAAATCCTGGATTAACCAGGAGGCCAGTGGTTAGTGTGCTTCTCTGCTAGCAGCCATTTCAATTTGTTATGTTGGAGTTTTTTAATTTTGGTAGGGGATTTCTACTCGTTTGGGATGAGGGGGTGGGAAGTGTTGTGGTTTTTTCCTTTTTTTATTTAATTTCAAGTCCTGAGTGGGAGTGCTTGTCCTGATTGGGTTTGAGGACCTTTCCTGTTCATCTGCTTTTGTGTCTTGGTGAGCAAATGAAGTGAAGGATGGAGTTGGGTCTCAGTCTCCAGCCTCCACCCAGCTGCTGACTCTCAGGAGCTGGGTAGGAGCTTTAGCTCAGAAAATAGGGACAGGGTTTTCTCATTTGTCATCTGTGCTCTTCTCTGCTTGAGCTGCTGCAGCAAGGGCTGCTTCTCAGGAGTGAGATTCTATTTACTGCTCCAGTAAAGATGGCTTTAGGGACACTATTCTGTTTGCTCAGTTCAGCACTGCACTGTTCTCTCGTGGACCATGTACCTAAAATAGAATATATTTGAAGGAATTTCTAAATTTAGGAAGTCTTATATTGGAACAGATCCTGTTAGCAGCTCCACATCTTAGTGATGGTGTATTCTGATAATTGCAGCTAAGGAATAATTCACCATGATTGTCTTGATAGGAAGCTTGGTTCATAAATCAAAGATTGCCAGGGACTGCAGAAGATATTGGGGTCGTTCACTTTTCTTCTCATCTTGCTGTAGGAGGTACACACAGTGTGTTTAATTTCTCTTTAATTCAGTTTTAATAGACTACCCTGAGTGAAACTCTCAGGCTCCATTAGCAGCAGAGATGGTGAGCTGAAGAGAAAAAATTATGCTTTGTATCATTTGTACTGTTTGGAAAAAATAAAACTTTTAGTCCCAAAACCTTTCAATAGATCCTATTTATATGATCTGGTAATTGGTGACAAAATAATCAAACTAACCTCTTTACTGTGAAGAAATTACTTTCTCTCTGATCAAATGAAATGCTCGTGTGTATGTTAGTGCTGGTGTTTCATCATGGGTCCACTTCTGAGTTGGCTTTTGATCTCTTACATTTTCCAGATAGTGTGGGTAATAGAAATGGTCTGAGAGATGAGGTAAGTGTAAACATGTTGTACCCTTCTGCCTAAAATAATAAAAAATTGGCAAGTTTCTTGCTATGCAGCTGATCATCGTCTGTAACAGAACAGCTACAGGTGAGCTGTGAAATGAGCTGGCTTGTTCCAGAATGGCTCCCTGGCTGTCTGAAATGAGCTGTGTGTTGTTTTGTCTGCCCTCAGGAGTTGTGGAAGGTGATTTAGCTGCTGTGGAAGCCTACAAGTCGTCCGGAGGGGACATTGCCCGGCAGCTGACGGCGGACGAGGTGCGGCTGCTGAACCGCCCGTCCGCCTTCGACGTGGGCTACACCCTGGTGCACCTGGCCATCCGCTTCCAGAGGCAGGACATGCTGGCCATCCTCCTCACTGAGGTGAGCTCCCCTGGCCCTTGCAGGCGTGGAGCAGCCCTGCAGGTGACTGCACCCCTGTGTGCAGCCAGCAGCATGCAGCTCTGGTTTGTGCTGCTGCTGGAATTTACGTGAATCGCTGCCCTGTGCCTTGGATTTCTCCTCAAGAAGTGAGTTTGCTTTAAGAGACTCCCTTCTGATGGTCCTGAGGATGTTCAGTTTTCTCATTAATGAACAGTCTTGGCACACGTTGTGACTTTACTGGCAGTGGAAGTGAGCTATTGTGAGGCTTCCTGTGCTCTGGGTGAGGGAGAGGAAATGCTCTCAAAGGAAAGCACTGACATCAATGACAGCGCAGTTTATTCTGAGTTTGTTAATCAGTAAGTCTACCTGGGCTGGCTTTCCTGGCTTTTGTGGGAGCTTCTCTTCAGAGAGAGGCAAATTTCTTGCTTTGCAAAATTCCTGTATTTTTTTTCTATTCCTTGCCCAGTTTACAGACTGACTGGTTCCTCTGTTTTGCTCTTTCACGTTCCATTGTGTCACCTCACTTCTGGTGATCTCTGCTGTTCCCCATCTTTGCCCTGTAAATAATTGTTACCTTTTTCGTCTGTTTTCTTCAAATGACTTTTGGTTCCTCACCTGATCAGGGCCAGATTTTTATTCTGCCTCCTTCCCTGATGCTTAGTGCAATTTTGATAGCTGCTGTTTGCCTACAAAGCACATAAAGATGATGGAATGCTCAGTGTTGAATAATTAAAAAGAGTAGATGAAGCAAGACAAATGTAGCTAAAGCCTTGAGTATATATTTATACACGACTAATATCAGTAGATTTGTGCTGCTTACATAACTCTGTGTGGATGGAGTTACATGTTTTAAAACAAGTTAATTTACTGAAATACTGTCTTAGGGATTTTTGTGTTTGCTTTTGTTCCAGTGCCTAGGAATACTGACTCATCTTGTCATTTATAGAAATGCTTAGTTGTGTTTGAGCCCCAGTGATAATTTCCTTTTCTAGGATATGAATGAGTGAAAATGTGGGTCTTAAAGGTGTTTTTTTATATGCATCTGGTGTCATTCCTGTGCCATTTGTCCTTCATCACTGAATGGGTTTCTTCTGCCAGCGATGACTAGAACTGGAGAAGTTTAACTATCTTAGCCTCACAGTTTTTGTGAGGATTGTAGGAAACTGTCCTGTGCAGTGGAAATAAAGTTTTGATAAATCTAGACTTGACTCATGCATGAGATCTGAGATTGCTGTTACTATGAGCTCTTATCTATTTTTTCCTCTTTTTCATCTGGGAGTGGTCACCTGTTAATTCACTTCTTCAATTTAAAGATGTTTTTAACCAGATCTATGTTATCAGCTCCATGACAAATGAGACATTTCATTAAGAGTCACTACACTTCAGCTCTTTCAGGGTGCCAGTGTTTACAGCTCTCTTGCATTCCTTGCTAACCAAATACTCTCTGCTGATCATCCCTCCCAAATCTTGATATCGAATGGGATAATCCTGAGTGCAGTAACTGTGTTGTTTTACAGGTGTCCCAACATGCAGCCAAGTGCATTCCTGCCATGGTGTGTCCAGAGGTCACGGAGCAAATCCGCCGGGAAATCGCTGCATCTCTTCATCAGCGCAAGGGAGACTTTGCTTGCTACTTTCTGACTGACCTTGTGACCTTTACGCTGCCTGCAGGTAGCTACAAAACCCTTCTTCCTGCTGGGAGGTTTCATTGCTTGGCCACTAGTTGAAAATTATGTATTTTGACTTTCTGGTGGTGATGTGAGTGTAGGTTTTATTCATTAATTTAGTAAGAGTTTTATTTATTAAGACCTATTTTATTAGGTCAGATTTAGTAGTTGAATTTGATTACTCAGTATTTGCACACTTCAGTCCATACATTGTTCCTGTGAACTGAGCATCTGTTGTCCTACTTAGCCATGAAGAAGTGGAAGAAAAGTGGTGTGTTCTGAGGAAAGGCTGTGTTTAAAGTGAAGATTGGAGCCCAGACATTTCTGGTCCATGATGTGACTTTACACATGGCTATTTTAGCTTTCAGTCCTTGCTGTTGAGGCCCAGAGCTGTTCTTTTTACCTAGTTGTAGCAATAGCACTTTTTGAATACTTTTGAGGTGCTCTGAGATCAAAAGAATGTTTACCTATTAACAAGGAGCTATTAGAAGACTTTTAATCTTCAAAGCTGTTTCCTTTAATAGAAGTGCTACCACTAGTCAGAAAACATGCAACTGCAAACTGTGCCAATCAGCAGATCTGTTTGTCTTTTTTATAATAAAAAACATTGCAAGAATTCTGTTTGGAACCCCTTTGGTTGAGTGTTACCTCATCTCCTCTACAAAGTTCTGGATAATATTGACCTCTTGTGCACCTGACTGAGGTGCTGTATCCAGTTGTACTCTGGGTTGTGTGTGACAGGCATGTGGGGTGGGTGTAGGGGGTGTCTGGGAGAGTAAGATTTCATTGCTTTTTAGGGGAGAGAGGGGAAAAGGGCAACAAGGATTTAAAAACATGTGAGAAATGTTCTCTCCAGAGCTCAAGAATTTGTTTAGTATTTTCAAGAGAGACATCTTAAAGCACTGTGTAGCTTTTTGACTCATGTAATGGCCATTTAGTAATTAAAAAATGAAACTGTTCAAAAGCTTTTGTGCATCAAGACTTTCCACTTTCCTCACTCTTTGCCAACTGCACATATTTTGCAGTTTGGCTCTGGAGAGCATTTCCAAGGATAGAAGTATAAATCACACAATCCTTCTCAGATATTACCTGAGCAATGCAGTTTAGGAACCAGTTTTCACTCGACCTTTCAAATAAACAGATTGGATCCTCCTGAAAAGCCAGTGCTTGGGTGTTAGAGAGCAAAGCTTTTACACTGATTGCTGGTCACTGCATGCAGTTTTAGCTTAAAGAGCCCCAATCAATCATACAAAAAAAAAAAAAAAAAAAGACCACCCCACATCACCCTGCCTGCACCAGGCATTAATGTGCTTCAGGAGCAACTCATGTGCCTAAATGTGGATTTAAAGCCCTGGGGTATTGGACATCTGAGCAGGACTGGCAGCTACCACACTGCAATTAAGAGAGATCTTTGTGTCCTTGAAAAACCACTTAGGCCCCAGTCCTTATCCCCTAAAGTGCTTGAAGGGGTGCTGGATGTTCCTGTTCCTATTTTATTTACTGCCTTAACTTTCACATGTTTAAGTTTCATGATTGTGCTGAAAGCAGCAAAGTTTCTCTGGTTGCTGCTCTGCCTGGCAGCCCTTTACTGCTTATCCTCTGTTGGAATGCAGGCCAGGAGCAAATATTTACTGTGTGGCACATGCTGAGTTTTAGAATGTGTGGCAAGTGTTTGTTGTTTTAAATGGTAGAGCAGTCACAAAAGAGTTCTGCCCATTATACAGTTTCCACCTTTTTTTTTTCACCTTTTTTTTTACAAGGTAGTTGCAAATTCTGTCTGTGATGCTCTTGGAGCAGTTGTCAGTACTGGCATTTTCCATGGCATAGCTCAATAGTTTTCCCATTTCTTGTTTTTTTAACTTGATGCAAACCATTGGGGTTCTCAGAACTATTTCATTGAAGCCTGAATGAGATCACAAAGGAAGGGCATGTTCTGGAGAAGAACACATCCCTTGGGAAACTGTACCTGTCCATTGGAATAGACTGCAGAGGGGAAGCCATTCCAGACAGCTGGAAAAGCATTGCTTAGGATTAAAGTTGTGCTAAAATACAAGAAGGTTGAAAGTAAAAATACTCTTTTTAAAATTTCTCACCTCAAAGTGGTTCTCCACTTTCTCCTTCAGAGAAATCCAGTCTTACCCTGGCATGCTGTGATGATCCTTTCTGCATCAGAGGTGTGACAGTGAGGCTGAGATGCAAACCTGCCTCAGCAGCTCTGCAAAGCCTTGGGTCACACGTGACAGCAGCTTTCCAGAGGAGGTGTTGGGGCTGATAGGGCAAAGGCTGTTCTGGGAATTCTCCTGAGCAGCATCTGGTGATGTCTCTTTTACAGTAACATTTAGTGACTCTTGTATTTGCTTTCTATTTTTTTCAGATATTGAAGATCTACCACCCACAGTCCAGGAAAAATTATTTGATGAAGTACTTGACAGAGATGTTCAGAAAGGTAAATGCACTGAGAACAGCTGGGATCACTCCTGGCTTTTCATTAGAGAATGTGTCTCTTACTAAAAATAAACTACATATGTCTGTATATATGTGGGTCTGTCCATGAATGTGTTTTAAATAGAGATTGGATGCTTTCAACTTGATGTTCACCCTGGAATTCATTAAGTCACAGCTGGAAGGGACCTTGAAGATGTTCTAGAGCAGGTTGCTCCAAATCAGCAAATACCAGAATGGGGCAGCCACAGCTTCTCTGGGCAGCCTGTGCCAGGGCTCACCACTCTCACAGGGAGCAATTTCTTCCCAACATCCCATGTAACCCTGCTCTGTGGTAGTGGGATGCCATCCCCCTTGTCCCGTCACTGCATGCGCATGTAAAATTATTTTAATTTTAACATTTCCCATCTATTTATGAGGAGAGGGAAAATGGAGTCTGTAGAAATCATGTTTGTAGAGCTTTTAAAAAATCTTTAAAAGTCAGTTTTGAGTCACAAGCTTTTTAAAGAAAACTGAAAAAAGTCTTCATTTCAGTAACAATTCTCAAACAAGTGAGGTGGGAGCTATGGTTTGGTTTTGGTTTATTTTATTGACAGTAGAAGAAATTTTCTCAGCCAGGTAGTTGATCTGTTATTGAGATGCCTTTTGCAGGCTGCCCTAGAACAGAGGCTGGACAGAGCTAAAGAATAAAGCAGGGATTTACTCAAAGGATCTCCTCCATGGATGCACCTTGGGCAGCAGCAGAGCCCAGCCAGGGCTGCCCCCAGGATGAACCCAAATGGCCCCAAAATGCACGAGCGCTGCCGGGGTCTCTCCCTGGGCTCAGCTCTGCTCCATGTGCACATTGCAGTTCAGTGTCCAATCCCACTGCAGCCCCTGCAGTCCCATCCTGCTTGTTTTTCTCTCTGCAGCCCACGGGGTTTGTGCTCCTGGGCTGAGATTGGGATCATTTGTCCTTGGTGCCCAGCTGGAGCAGGAATTGTTTTGTCTCCCTGCTCTGTGCAGAGAGCTCACCATCCCCTCATGTGAAGCTCAGAAGTGCACACTAAAGCAGCATGGAATGTGAAAAACAGAAAAGCTAAACCTGAGATATTAATTGTAGTATGAAGGAGAGCAGAGTTTTATTCATGCAAAGGGGTAGATCATTGAGACTATGCCATTATTGTGCTGAATTCCCTGAGATAAATAAGAGCTTGTTCAAGAGCTGGCTGTGCCGTTGCAGAGCTGGAAGAGGAGTCTCCCATCATTAACTGGTCCCTGGAGCTGGGGACGCGCCTGGACAGCAGGCTGTACGCACTTTGGAACCGCACGGCCGGGGACTGCCTGCTCGACTCCGTGCTCCAGGCCACCTGGGGCATCTACGACAAGGACTCCGTGCTGCGCAAGGCCCTGCACGACAGTTTACACGACTGCTCCCACTGGTGAGTCAGGGCAGCTCCTGCGTCTGCTGGAGCAGCACACCCCACAGCCAGCCCTCCCCAGTTCCCTGCTGTCTTGGTTTGAAAAGCCAGGTGTCTGCTGAGGAAGGGTGGAGCCTCCCTTGAAATGAAAATCCCCTCCCTCTGAATTGTTATACTTTTTAAATTAAGGGGCTCTCAGGTAAAGATGTAGGAACGGGAATAACAGTTCTTTAGTAGGTAAATTAAAAATACAAATGGCATAGTAAAAAAAAAACCCAACCCACTGACAGAGTCAGATCAAGCCCTCTGACCCCCTGTGTGTCAGGGTGGTGGCACAGTCCCATCCCATGGGGGCTCAGCCCTCCTGCAGTGCCAGCTGTGCTTCTGCTGGAGCAGGGATCCTGCACAAGGCTGCAGTTTTCCTCTGCAGCTCCAGGGCTGCTGGAGATGGGCCTGCTCTCCCTCTGGGAATGCAGGGCAGCAGAAAGCTGCTCCTCTGGGAATGCAGGGGGCAAAGGCTGCTGTGCTGTTCCAGGCTCAGATTGGATCCAGGTAGGAATGCTTGGCTCCTCCCCTGGGCAGAGCGTCTTCCAGTGGGATGCTGGAATTTGCATGCAGGGACACTCACTGGCCCGTTAACAAGAAGTTATCTCCTGTGGAAGAGATAAAGAAAACTGCCCCACTTGGTTTTGGCAGGTGGCTCAATCTGACCAGCAGGTAAGTGCCCCACCTCTAACAGATGACAGTAGAATACCCACCCCCAGCCCCATCTTGCCCTGCAGCCTAAGACACCTGTGGATTGTGCTCCTCAAAACTGTCCAGTCCCCGTGGTCCCAGCTGGGATCTTCACCTCATGTTTTAAATAGGAGCACTGGAAACTTGGACACTGTGAACTCAGGGATGGTGTGTGATGCTCAGCAAATGGCATTTCAAGCACTAAAATGCTTTATACTTGTCAGGCATGTACTAACCACAGTTACTGCAGCTGGAATTTGTGTCCTTGCAATGTAAATCATGCACATGCCATGCCTTGCTGCTTGGTGGGAGCTGTGCAGATGATTGTTACTAGAAGATAGCCTTTTATTCTTCATAAACTTTTCAGTATTTTCATTCCATCTGCTTAGTTACAGATTTACTCAGGATTGCTCTTTTTATCCCTGTTCTCTCTGCTAAAATAATGGCAGTAAAGCAGAGTGTTGACATTTAACTGGTTCTGTCATTTGGCCATAAAATTGATTTATCATTCTGTAAAACAACTTCCCTTGCTTTGCACTGACCTGCTTTAGTAGGACACTGTGGTTTCCTTCTGCTAGAGGGACAATCTTAGTTGTTCCCCCAGTGGTGTCCAGCAGCTCTCCAGGGTGTCCTGGACTAAGGGATGAGCTGATAAAGACTGATAATCCCAAGCACAGATTATCATTTCTTTGATGTTGTTGTAGTCAAGGACAGGAGAAACACTGTCAGCACATAACTGCAGAAAGAGCCTGTCCCTGTCCTCTTGCTGTACAGAAGGTCAACAACAAAGGTTAATTTAGGGATACCTGTAAGTAAATTTTGTGCTGTTGGGGGAGAACTCCCCAAATCAGCATCCAGAGCTGGATTCCAGAGAGTTGTGCTTCAGAAGCAGTTCTCCCAAGAACCAGTGTCTGAGAGGATCTGTCACTGCTTTGGAGCTGTTCAGCTTGGAGTGTGCATCTCAGCCATGCAGGAATGTCCCTGGCAGCCCCCATGAGGCCAGAACAGAAATTTAGGATAGATCAGGTTTTGTTCTTTATGGTAACAAAACTAAACATGGTATCCAAAAACATGCTGCAAAGTAGTGAGCTTTGGACCAAATCTCCCAAAATGTTGGTGTTAATTGTTGGTTGACTTACTGCTGTAGCTTAATATAAGATACAGCCACTTAGAGGCTATTCAGTCTTGTCAGGGTTTCTAGTTTAGATCTAGACAGAATTTTTATTTTACTCTGCATTTGTTTAATCTTTATCCTTATTAGAAGCATAATTTTTACCTGCTTGATGTGTTCCTTCAAGGAAACAAGTCTTCAGACTAGAAAGGACAGGTATTCAAGGAACAAGTAATGTTCTTTTTAGGAACAAGTCTTTAGAATAAGTCTTTTAGGCAGATTTTGTTGTAAATTGATCATTCTGTACATCCTGTAGGTGCTGTATAGATGCCATTTGAGAAGATACATTTAATTTTGTGGGCTAGGACATGTGGCTGATACGAAGTGATGTCGTCACTGGAACAGGCTCTTAAATGCAATCCCTGCTTAAACTTTTATCTAGTGGAATTATTCTTCAAAGCCTCCACAAAGACACTTAAAAATGGGTATTTTTGTAGTCAGACAGAAAACACTCATGTACCTCATTTGACCTGGTTTTATGTTTGTTTAGATGCTGAACAAAGAAAAATCTATTTACCAGAGACAGTCTTGTGTCTGGTACTCAGAAAAAGCTCCACAGTGAAGTTCCCAGAGGCTCTGGCCTGTGGAGTCTTTTCCACTCACTTTTCAATAACTCCACTTGTTTAGTTTACACAAAAGTGTGTTTTGAAGTGCCCCTTTTTGTATTCCACCATTAGCTTTTGCTAGAGAATAGGCACATGCCCTAAGTTGACTTCCAGAATTTTATTTTTTAATGGATGCACTCAGTTCTCTTGTGTTACCCTGAAAAGTTTGCTTTAAATGAGATCAAAATCTTGTCTATGGCTGACTAACACAGGGAAAAAAACTTCTTTAGAACACTTTCACAATCCAGCTTTTAGGGAGTAGTTTGGTGTTTTCCTTTTTTTTTCTTTTTTCCTTTGAATGTTCTGAGCTTTCTCTCTCATTCTGGTGGTGTGGGAGTTCTTGTTGTTGTTTTGCTTTGTTTTTTCTTCTTTCCCCCAGAATCTGATTAAATTTCTTTCAGCAGGCTTGGGAATTAATTAGTTTAACACAAAGTACTGTTAAAAATTTATGAAGGAAAACAGGCAAAATATTTATCAGGTTCAAAGGTGGAAGTGTTGGTGTGTTTGGATAAAAAGTGGAATATAGATACAGAAGATCCCCTGTAGATATTACTGTCAATTAGCCCAGACCTATCCAAATATCTTAATAATAGGAATTTCAACCATGCAAAGGTTTTCCTGGACTGGGGAAACCCAGCCTGGCTCCTACACATCAAGATTTTAGGGTGATTTCACCTTCAGTGAAAGCATAGGAAAGATCTTATCCACACACACTCACTGCCTGCTGGTATTCTCAGGTTTTAATTAAGTGAGTTCATTTCAGTGACATTTTTAATAAACTGAAACTTCAGAATGGTTTCTTTGTCTTGCCAGTGAAGACCATTGTTTAAAGGTTGGCTCAGCACTGTTCCCTAAATCCTGGTTCCTAATATGAAGTTGTGGCTTTTCCATAGTGTGGTGATTGGACAGAGTTAAAAACTTTGAAAAGCAAACACCTTCCTTTTAGTGTGTGATTTTTCTTGGTAAATGGTTAAATACAATATCATGACTAAACTAAATCCCATATTTGATTCTTATCCACGTTGCTTTACAACTCCATATAATGTGGAATTACCACCCCATTGCTCTAAAATCTGGTATAAAACAGATTCTGCCTCCTAACCATGGGCTGTTGGAAATTGATATGCAAGCACTTTGAAGTTAATTGACTCATGATGTGCTTAAAAATAGAAAATACGTATTTTTTTGTGTGAGAAGAATGAGCAACTCCTCCTGTATGAAATGGAATGTCTTACTTGTATATCAACACTTAAATAAGCCTAAATAAGACTTTAAAAAAATACCAAACCCTATTGCAAGAATTATCAAACTAGGCAGGAGCTTGGTAGGAACTTGGATCATGTTTGCTGTAGGCATTGCTTTTTTTTTAGGTGGTTCTTAAATGAAGATTGACAAATGGAGTCTCCTGAAGATAAAAAAACCAAAATCCAGTTTTCCTGCTACTTGCCCTCTTTCCCACCCCTTCTTGGGATGAAGGATTACAAGGGTTAAATACTGCTGTCAGGATTTTGGTGGTTGAGTAAATATTTTTGCCTTCACCACTTTTTTCCTCTCTCTCTCACAATTTAGGTTCTACACACGCTGGAAAGAGTGGGAATCGTGGTATTCCCAAAGCTTCGGTTTACATTTCTCCTTGCGAGAGGAACAGTGGCAGGAAGATTGGGCATTCATTCTCTCTCTTGCAAGCCAGGTAAGAAAACTCCTTTGTCAGAGCCCTTTTGGAAAAGATATTTTAATATCTGGAAAGAAGTTTTGGAACTAGAGAGTTTTTTTGGGAATAAGAATATTTCTCTGTGAAGGAAGAGCATTCCTGTTAAGCCAGTGATCTTAAAATCTTACTGCATAAGCTCTTCTGCTGATATGGAAAGGTTCATTTGAAATTATAATTTTTGAGCTTCTATTAAGCAGTGCAACACAAAAAAGAATTGTGGTATTAGAGTGAAGTCTGTAGAACAAACTCATAGACAATCATATGTTTAATATCCAGCTCCTGCAGCACTTTTAGCTCCCAAACACACCTCCAAATCTGTCAGCTTACACTGCTCAAACTCCTGCAAGCTGAGATTTTATAACTCCCCTCCAAAATGAGATTTACATTCCTATAAGCTTCCAGCTATGGGAGTATTTTTAGCTCCTCTTTTAAACATGATTTTGGTACTATTTTTTTGAGATTTGTTGTGTATGTGCCCTTTTCCTATCATCAAAAGGTATTTGCCTTAAAGTGCCCTCAGATGAAGGAATTATTTTTAGACCTAACATTATGTAGAGTTTCACTTCTAAGTGGGGAATGAAATCCATTACACTGAACCTGGGCAATAGGACAGAATTATTACTGACAGCTGACAAGCTGAAATGTTTTTCCTTATTTCCAATAATTTTCCAGTCTTTTGTTTTTCCTGTCAGAGCTTTATCACTCTTAAAAGCATTTGAAGACTGTTTTTCAAATTTCAGAGTAGAGGATGGTAAGTTCTGTTTCAAGTGATGTCTTTCTTTGTGTTTGGTTCAGCCTGGAGCGAGTTTGGAGCAGACACACATTTTTGTACTTGCACATATTCTTAGAAGACCAATTATAGTTTATGGAGTAAAATATTACAAGAGTTTTCGGGGAGAAACATTAGGATATACCCGCTTCCAAGGTAAGCTTTTCATTTTCTAAATTCACTTTCCAACAGGGTTGGGCTGTAAAGCACTAGTGACATGAAGTGACTGTCTGGAAAAGGATGGAATACTATTGTAGATAAATTTTCATTTGCTATTAAAAAGAACAAAATAATCCTCTCCAAACCTGAAGTTTTTCATTTTATAGTGGGCATGGTGTCTGTAAAAGTGAATTACATGATACTTTAAATGGGAATTTAAAAAATTTATCTGTGTTTCAGTGATTCACACTTTACAGCAGGTGTGAATACTGACTTACTTCTCATCAGTACTATAATTTTGCATAGCTTGATCAGGTTCTTTCTGACTTTTTTTTTCTCCTGGTCTTCAGGACAGCCTGACTGTCCTTAAGATAAATGTGAAGATGACTCAGTCCAGTTTTGCTTAGACTTAACATCTGTGGATTTCTAAAGATGCATTTTCTGCTTTGCAAGCCAAATCTGTGTTTGGGCAACTTCCCCCTCTGTGACATGCTAATACTTCATTATTCAAATAATCAAACATGAGAGGGGATTGGGAGCATCTGCACAAACTGAGCTGTAAACAGAACCACGGGGAAGGAGCTGTGTGTGTTCCAGGGGGTTGGGACATTTGTTTTGCCCACAGTTCATATTCCTGGCCTCAAGTACATCTGCTTGATGATAACCCACTCTTTATTTATAGCTTAGCTGAGGGCTTCCCAAAACATCTTTGTGATTTGAAAGAAAAAAATATAGTGCCTTTGGAAGGAGGCAAGGCCATGATCCATAGAAAACCCTAAGCTGTGCAGTTAATATTAATTTTTAACTATTTAGAGTCTTGGCTTCCAAGTTTGTGGCAGTAACAAAACTTCATGTAGGGAAATGAATTACTTTTTTGAAGAGTCTAAAAGTTTAGTAGTCATTGTAGTTAGATGTTAACTTTTCTTTTGATGATGAAAGGCAGCTGGGAAGGGACACTTACTTGTGTCACTTAAATCTGACACTCCAGCTTTGTGTTGTTTTTAACTCCAAGGTTTAGTGGTTTGCTAATGGTTTTATTTCCTAGATTGGGCATCAAGGCAGACAAGTGTTACATGGCCTAAATGTGCTGAAGTTTTCTTGCTCTGTGAACCAGAAGGAAACTGGGTGTCTGGAACACCCTTTTACTGCACACAGGTTTCCAGGAATTCAGGCAGTCAAATAGTTACATCTTGAGATTTGCCACAAGCCAAATTCATCCGTACATGGACACAGCCCTGGGAACAGGTGAACTTGGAGTCCTGTGTCCCAGTAGCTGGAATTGCTCCTCTCCCTGGCCAGCCACATTTTTGTGGTTAATGTGTGCTCATCAAATGCCAGTGGCACAGCTGAAACCCAGCTGATGCACTGGGAGTGGGGTGGGCTGCCAGGAGGAGTCTCCTGCTCTGGGCCTGTGGGTGGGCATGGGAGCTTTGGGGAGTGCTGGGGTGTCCCTGCCTCTCTTTAACATCACATCCACCAGAAAAATCCCTGGAAGTGTCCAGGGCCAGGTTGGAACCTGGGAAGGTGGAAGATTGCGCAGGATGGGCTTTAAGCTCCCTTCCAACCCAAACCACTCTATAGTAAAAATGGGGAAATGAATTTTTTTAGTGCTTGTTCAACATCATGGTTCAGTTTGTCGCACCCTCTTAGCCACCCCTGACAGGAATTTTTTTCCCCAGGGATTCCTTGTTCCAGCTTGGTATCCTTGCTGTAGCTGCTGTGAATCCCATAATTGCCAGCCTCCTTGTTCCCCAGATTCCAGCTGACTCTTAATTCTTTAAGTACTAAAGCTTCAGTGGTGGAAGATCTGCTTGCTCAAGCCCTAACTAGGACCCTGGCTGACCCTCCTGGTCTGGCCATGTGTATTTAGTGGCACAAATATATAGCTTTTAAAATTGAACAGGAAAAAAGATGACTGACTGAAGTGATCAACAGGTCAAGCTGGAGAAACGAAATCCTCTGTGGGTGGCTTCAGGGTAGGTGTTAGCCCGTACTCTTTATTTTCTGTGGCTTGTGGTCATGTCAACTGTTGTTGCACGACCTTCTGGCTTTATATCAGAGTGACTTTTATAACTCTTGAGAGCACTAGATATTCTCCCTGGCAGTGCTTGAAATTCTTTTCTTGTGGAGCTCATCACAGTGTTGAGGAGGAATGGGAAATGCAGCACAGCCTTCTGTCTTGGGGAAATGATGAGTGTGGAATTTTCACCAGGATAAAACAATGGTGAAAGAAGATTTCCAAACACTTGCTGAATTTCAGTGTAGAGATGGAGGCAGATGAGTTTCAGTACTGAAAGGTCACAAAGCTGTGCTCCCAGGAATTGAAGGACTGTCTTCCTTCCATTTGAGTGGATGTCATCTTCAGTGTAAATTCAGACTTTGATTGGATGTTTGGTTCTTTCCCTTAATGCGAAGGTTTGAAACTTTCTGGTGAATGATTATCCTGTGTTCTTCACCTTTTGTGTTTAACATTGCTTTAGAGTGAGACTTAATAATGGGGACAGGAGGAAGGGAGGGCTAAGCAGGTATTGAAAGGATCTGTCTTTAAATCGAGGTGTTGTAAAAACTTCTGCAACTCTTAATTTTAAACAAATGGAAAGACTTTTAGGTAGCTCTTGATTGCTAATTCAGAAACAAGGGGGGAAGAAAAAAGGCACAATTATTTACTGGTAACCCCACTAATTTTTACTGCAGTACAAAAAGATGAGCTCAACATTTAAGCAGAACCTCCAAAGCCACCCCTGCCTCAGATTCCCATTTTAGCGTTGCCCTTCCCTCTCTGGGCTGTCGAGGAGCTGTGTTTGCAGCAGCAGCTGTACTAGGAGGGGTTGCTATGCTACATGTGCACTCGAGTTTATGTGGGGCTATTTTTAACCTGTCACAAGGTGAGCTGTGCTTTTGCTTAAGTTGTCTTGCAGCAGTACACACCAAGAATTATTTATGTTCCTGGAAGAAAGGAGTTCCAGTTTTATTTTGAGACCTCGAGCAAATTGCTGTCTTTATTGCTAAAAATGGTGATGAGAAAAAGTGCAGTTCTTCTCAGAATTTGTGACATCAGGTGTTGGTTGTAGCTGAGTAAAGTAGTATCAGCTTTTTGGCACTTTTTTTTAAATTGATATGAATAATTGATGTGTGTTAATTTAATCTGTGAGTACTGTATATGAGCAGTCCCATTCTCTGGGATGGGTTACATCAGTGCTGAGTAACATTTTGTGCAGTGAGTTCTTTTAATGGTAAGTTTTGTGAGCAGATGGTGGAATTTTTGCTCTGGTAAAAATAGACATCTGACTGTAACCTTTATTTCTGTCATGCAGAATCTTTTTTTTCTTCAGTTTTAAGAAGAATTATCAAACATAAAAGGCAGCTTTTTAAACCTTGTTTTTTGTTCATCGCTGCACTATAGACCATACATTTTAGTGCTGTGGTAATGTATTGGTTGTGATTGTAGTATTTTGTGTTAAAACTTGTATTGCAAAGATATCTGACTTGTGTTAATTAACAACAATTAGCTCTACTGAAAAGTGTGGCCTGTGCCAGTGCAGACCAAACCGTGTATGTTTTAAATGTGATGTGCTTCTCTTCGGCCCAAACCACAAGGTTTGTATCAAAATCCTTCCTTGCTGAGCAGCAGTTCTGAGCCTTTCCCTGTGCTTCCCTTCCCCACAGGTGTGTATTTGCCTTTGTTATGGGAACAGAGTTTTTGTTGGAAAAGTCCCATAGCTCTGGGCTACACGAGGGGCCATTTCTCCGCCCTGGTTGCCATGGAGAATGACGGCTATGGCAATCGAGGCGCTGGTGCTAATTTGAACACTGACGATGATGTTACTGTTACTTTTCTACCCTTGGTGGACAGCGAGAGGAAATTATTGCACATTCACTTCCTTTCTGCTCAAGAGGTAAGAAAGAAACACCTGGTGTGTGCTGGTGGCTTTGTCACAGCTGCTCGCTGGAGCTCAGCAGTCTCTGTAGCTCCGAGTTTTTGGTGTCCAAAGAACTACAGGGAGTGTGCTGTTCTGGTTAATTAATGCTGCTCCCTTCCCCATCATTCCAGGTGATGCTGAAAGGTATTTTCCCACAAATCTGATTTCTATTTACAGCTCTGTAAATAGAATGTAACTTCCTTGCCCATGTAAATCACAGAAACAGAATCATAGAATCACAGAATGTCCTGAGCTGGAAGGGACCCACAAGGATCATTCAGTCCAACTCCTGGCCCTGCACAGGACCCCCCAACAATCCCACCCTGTGCCTCAGAACACCGAGTATCAGAATACCTAGAAAGGGACACAAAAACAAGGGTTCTGGCACTAAGGCAAGACTGAAATCTGCCTTTTGGGTTTTTTTTCCCTAAAAGATGAAACACAAGTATTGGCCTACAGTTGCAGCATTTTCCACCTTCTATTCTAATGAAACTCGACTCATTTTTGCTTTAATAACTATGATAAAAATGTGGAACTACTTCACTAAAGGGTGTGCATGGGTGAAGGGAGGACTGGAAAACTGATATAATTGCAGAAAGTGGGCATTCTGTAAATAAAAGGAGAAAAATATGATCTTCAAGTCTAGAAAGGGATGCTTCTTCAGCAAGCCATGATATTTGTTATATTTTGCAAGAGAAAATGTTGAGAACTTAGAAATATATGTTTCTAAAGCCAGAAAGCTCTGTTAGGACTTCCCTCCTTATATATGGTGTTTAGATAAATAGATGCTTAAAAATGGATAAATAGTTGCTTAAATAGATAAATAGTTGCTCAAAAATAGATAAATAGAAAAATAAGTAGATAAATAGTTGCTTAAAAATAACTGAAGACCAAACTGGAAATAGACATGTGAAAAATTGGGGAGAAGAGCTGGAGAGTACTTCCAGAGCCTTTGGTTGAAAATGCAGTGGGCATCAGTTTTTCTTTTCTGGGTGTGATGCCTTGGAGTGGCTACCCTAGAACAGAGGCAAGATCAGGAGAATCCCGGGCAGGATGGGGGAGAATCCTGGGCAGGATTGAGAGAATCCTAGGCAAGATTGAGAGAATCCTAGGCAGGATGAGTAGAAAGATGAGGAGAGTCCTAGGCAAGATGAGGAGAATGCTAGGCAAGATGAGGAGAATGCTAGGCAAGATGAGGAGAATGCTAGGCAAGATTGGGAATCCAGTGCGACGCGCGTGGAGCAGGGATGGCGCTGGGCGTTTGGGAAGCCTCATTCCTGGTGTTTTCTGTGCCCCAAAGATAGGCAACGAGGAGCAGCAGGAGAAGCTGCTGCGGGAGTGGCTGGACTGCTGCGTGACAGAGGGAGGGGTGCTGGTGGCCATGCAGAAGAGCTCCCGCCGGCGCAACCACCCGCTGGTCACCCAGATGGTGGAGAAGTGGCTCGACCGCTACCGGCAGATCCGGCCCTGCACGTCCCTGTCCGACGGCGAGGAGGACGAGGATGACGACGATGAGTGAGGGGGAATAAAGTGCAAATGAGCAGCGCAGAGTGTGTGCCCCCGAGTGAGCGTTGTGCTGTAGCAGTTGGGTGTGGAGCGACCCAGGTCTTAGGGGATACATGCTGGGAAGGATTCTCCGACAGCACGGGGAGAGGATGGACGCTCATCCTGCTGCCTGGAGAGAGCCAAGTGGGCTGGACTACAGTTTGTATAAAAACACGAAAAAGAAAACAAAAAACAGCTAATTTTATTATCAAGATGGAAAAAAAAAAAAAGCAAACCAAACCAACCCCATTTTTCTTTCTGACTGTAAATCTGTCTATAAATGTACCGCATGTGGTTGTGTAAGAGGTTGTGTAATAGGAAACGTATACCAGCATCTTAATTATTGCAGAGAAATTTTTCAGCTAAGGGCACTTCTGAAAGCACATGTGAGCTGGATGGATATCTCCTCCCTCTGAGATTCTTTTACAGTAGAACCTGGTCTTCTCCATCACCTTTTAGATACTCTGACACATTTCCCTGAAAGGCCTTTTCCTGTGAAATCTCACTAGTGCCCAGGTCAGATTGTGAGAGGTTTTTTTTGTTTGCACAGATATCCACAGCAAGTCATAAGCAAAAATGCGTTTGTTATTTTACTAATATTTTAGTTATTGCTGTGCCCACATAATAAAGCCTAAACTCTACGGAACAAACTGGAAGAGAAGTTAAATTTACATTGAGTGAAATGATTTGTTTCCTGAAAAAGCTTTTTGGGGGTTTTTTTGCCTTTTATTTTTTCTTCTAATAGTTAATAGATTCCTTTCAGTATACATAAGTATATTTATTCAGAGAAGTGACCTAAAAGGGATTTTATTCCTGTGAGCATACACTAAACAAAATTGTGTGAAATCAGAACTTGAACACAATTGAGAATTTAATCTTGTCAAAACTCAGTCTTGCTGTGTTACAAATTGTATAATTTTTATCATTTATTCTTTGATCACTCAAACTTTGCTGCAAATGAAAAAAACACCTTTTTAAAGGTTACTCCTCGGTCACTAAATCTAGTGAGAATCCACTTGGCAGTTCTAATTAAAAAGAAGAATCTATGCTCAAGTTGTTTAAAAGCACTGTTATATATTTCTCAGTATGTAAACCTGGGAATTTCTTGCATGTTGATTGATGTGGCCATACTTAAACTTATGTAAGTTCCTAAGACTGTAAGTTCAGAGTATATTCTCCAGTAGAAATTTTATTATATTTGATAACTTTAGCCATGTAACCTGTAATGGATAAAGTTTATCTAAAAATCTCACTGAAACACTAAAGGTTAATGCCAGTTTTTGCATATACAGTGCAATTCAGGTTGTCTTGAAAAGCACTTTTGATGGTGTGGTGGTTGAATAAGAAATTTTGCAGTAGATGAAATTGTTTTAATTAGAATTTGGAAAGAAGCCCCATAGCACCTATTTTTATGTAGTTCAGAGCTATGGAAACCCTGAGGAAGTTGCTGCTTTTTCTTCCAAATGCTGCTTAGATGGTGTTGAAACGTGCACAACTCCTACAGAACCTTGGTGACGACACCGAAAGAAATAATGAAGTACTGTATTAATTTTGCAATTTTCCCGTCCCAGATCCCACTGAGGTTTATTATGTCTTCACCTTTTTTGGTCATTAGGTTTCCTCTGCTTGGTGCATGCCCAGATTTCCAGGTGAAGGATGAATGCTGCTCTGCCATGTGAGTGACCCAAATTCACCACCCAGCCCCAGATACTCCAGGGGTTCTTCATGAGCACACGGTCCTGGTTCAAGTTCCCTTTCTAAACTGGGTTGGTTTTTTTTTATCCTTACCTTGCAGTGAAATCCTTTTATACCTTGTCTAGCTGAGGATGTAAGGCTTTTCTGTCAGGGGAGCTGAATGCAGGGTAAGCTGGGATGAGGATTTCTGTGCCCTGAGCTGGCGCGCACCGTGTGCTGGAGTGGTTTGTGTCGTGCTGTGACCACGGGGGTCCTAACTCAGCCAGCCTGAGGAGCTCTCAGTGGCCACACCTGGAACTTCAGATCCCAACCTGCCCTGTGGACAGAAGGAAAAGCCCCATATTCCATGGGCTGCTTGCTCTGAGGATGCTGTGGAGTTTTCACCTCCCACCCATGTTCTTTTGGCAGTGCTGTTTGTTGGGGGAAGCAGAGCTTTCCTCGTCCCAAGGAGTGAATTGCCAATGTGAAAGTCTCCCTTGAGCCAAACTGGCCCTGCTCTCCTGCTGTCCACGGGCAGCCTGCATTGTGCCCCTGTCCCCAGCCCTGCCCCGAGGTCAGTTCAGCTGTTCCCAACCGCATGCACCGATGGATTCTCACTGCTCTGACAGGACAGTCCTGGTACTTTGGATCACTTGGCTTCCTCGATCATTATTGTTTTGTTCTGATGTGCTGTACAATGGTCTGTTCAGGTTCAAATCCTTCACAGGCCCTTTGGGAGCTTGTGAAGTGTCTTTTCCAGAATCAAAGTAATCCAAATCTCCTGCACTTGTAGATTAAAGAGCTGCAACCCCGGCTTCGTGCTCGCACTGCAGTCAGTGTATGTCAGTGGCTCCTCAGTCACACACCTGAAAGTTTACAGACACTGAGATTCATCTGCACACACTCCCCTGCAGCGTGTCGGCAAGTTCTGCACTTTCAGCCATGAAAATATAGATAAAAATTTGGTTTCTCAGTGTTATTTTCCTCATATATTGCTCGCAGCAGCACATGCTTTCCTAGCACAGAACTTAGCTTTTCATTGCTACCTCCTTTGCAGCTGGTCAGGAGTTTTTTCTGGTTTTATTTATGACTTCCTCAGTGAAAATCCCTGTATTTCTTTTGTTTTTAATATATTAAAATTTAGTAATTCTGGATTCTTCCAAAGTTCTGCTGCATGGCTTATGGCAAATCCCCTGAGTTACATTTCGTCCATTACCCCAAGTTGGTTTGTGTGTGTGGAGACTTTAATTTCTGCTTTCCTTTTCCCCCTTTTTTCAGTAACTTCCCTAATACCTTTTTAAAAGGTTTTATTTAGTGTTTGTCACCATGAAGCTGCTTGTTTTGACAGCTACTTTGACATCTCTGGAGTTCTCCCTGCAGAAAAATATTATCCCAGGAGAGCCTTCCTGTCTGTTTTCCCTGAGTGGGACAACAGCAGCATGGCTCTGTCAGCCACAAACCTTCAGCAGCAACTGTTCATTTCCCATTTCTTTCCCCAGTAATTTTCCATTTTGAGAGCTGCAGCTCCTGGTGCTCTGGCATCTCCCAGCTGTGATGATATTCTTCCCCTTCCGCTGCTCCAATCTTTCCATGTTTGCTGGTGTTCTCCCTGCAGGCACTTGTAACTTTTGGGATGGCTTAACCTCTGCTCCTGTTGAGCATGTGGCACTTCTGACCTTGGTTTTGGCTGAAAGGGAAGCTGGGTGTTGGATGAAAGCTCCAGCATGTTCTGAGCTCGGAGTCACTGCTGGCACATGGGTCCTGTGGCGCAGGGAGGGACCGGATTATCCAGAAACAAAGTACCAGGGCTCATTTATTTTTAAAACAACTCTAAACCTTAACATGAATTAAGTGTTTTCCTCTTGGTTTTGATGGTCATTTCGGTGTCCCCCAGATACCACCCCTGTATCTGACCTGTTTCATCCCAGTTTCTCACTGAGGTCACGGATAGTTCACTGCTGGGCTGTGCTGAGCACTGACAAGGAGCAATCACTCTGTAACAGGTGACCTCTTGCTTGGATGTTTGAAGCTGGTAACCAAGTTTTCAGTTTAATTTTAAGCAAACAAAATACAGAGTTTTGTAACTTGGACACTTTGGTTTCAGCTTTTTTTAGTCCCCATCTAACTCCATGTGTGTGGCACTTGGACACAGTGGGAAAGAATGGTGGAAACAAGAACAGACAGGCCTTTTGCCCAGTGAGGCTCAAAGCCAGCAGCCCCTCTTGAGCACTTTTTTGGCTTTATTTTCCAGTGGTTTGATAATGCTTCAGCTTTTGAGAATGCACAGAAAATGTTGTTTGAGTTGTAGCTGCCTTTGTACTTAGTGGAAACCCACAGCGATCTCTTCACCGCAGAATGGTCTGAGTTGGAAGGGACCTTCCCCTCCCACTGGACTGTAAATATGCACCAAGTGTGACCAGAATTATGTTTGTACCTTATGGTTACCTCTCAGTGTCTCCAAGCCCCAGATTGCAGCGAGAGCTCTTGCCTTTCAGAAATTATAGAAATTTTATCACTTTTTATTGAAAACTGCACTGAACGCTAAATGTCCACCTTTACAATAAACAAATACAGTAACGGTAACACACTAAACCAAAACATACTGATAGCCATTGGTTTCTTTTTTGTCTGTTTGGGACAGCTCAAGATTTCTTTTTTTGTTGTTTTTTTTTTTTTTTTTGTCACAGAAACAGGAATGTACCCATACAAAGGCTCAAAACAGGCCATCTTTAAAAACAAAAGGCGGTGATTCACAAAAGACTATGAATATAACATGTAACTAGTTGATACAAATCTAATAGGATTTGTTAAAATCAGTCACATCTAATAACACATCTTGAAGTGTTCTTGTATAAAATATCACGTGAAGAAAAGAAGACTTTTATCAATGTCTAAAAAAGTGGATTTTGTTCATAGACAGTCTGACAAGTTACCATAAAAAGTGTTTCCTGAGACATAAGGAAATGCAACATTATTCTTGAACCCTTTCCAGCTCAAGACTTTTTCCACTTGATAAAATAGCTGCAGATTTAAAACTGAGAAAATATATCTGAGTACAAATAGTGTGTGAAACTTAATACTTTCTTCATTTTTTTTCTTTTTTTTTTCTTTTTTCTTTTGTTTTTTCTTGCATCATTGCAGGGCGTACGTAGGTGGATGCACAGCTACTTTATTCAGTGTATTGGGCAGAGAAGAGACTGGCAGTTTGGTTTTCCTTAGCCTGGGAGGGCAGTAGTCACTGCCAGGAGCCCTTTCTGCCCTTCCCATCCCACAGATCCCAGCTGGAATGGCTGGAACTTAGACCTGGCAGGAGAACTTCTGTTACACGGCACTGGCCACTGCAAAAAGGAGGAGGAGGAGTATTTTCTTTTTTTTTCTTCCACTTCTAAGCCAGAACTGCTGCCCCCTGTTAGGAGAGGTCACCAGATGCAAGAGAAAGGAAAGGGCTGAAGCCACACAATGGTTTCTTGTTAACTCTGTAAAGATGGCTTAATTCAGTGGCCTGGACACAGTGCAGGAGCCCTGTCCTTCCCAAGGAATTGAGGGGGGGAAAGAAATTCATTTTTATTCATGTGATTGATGCACAGATGAAGGAAACTCAACACACAACAAGAGAAGTTGCTCATTAATGTATCACATCCTAGTTTTCAGCACTGCAGGGAGCAGGTGACTTCTCCAGGACTTCTCCCCAGTCTTGGCTGCTGTCGCTTTGTCGGGAACACTGGAACATCAATGATGCCTCTGTCCAAAATCAACGTTACAAATTTCGTATCAAATTCTTCTCTTTTAGTTCATGTATAACTTCTTTTCCAATGTCTCTTGGTCCTAAGTTTATTGAATGGTTTTTAAATTATCTGCTATTGCTCGTTGGGGTGTTCCCTGTTGTCCCCGTGTTTTGTGGGCTGGTTGGGCGATGGAGCTTGGGAAGGATGTGCCACTGTGGGAAGGTTGTGGGTAACAGGGATGCCTCCGGGAATGATGCCCTCCATAGCTGCTGGGATTCCTCCTGGTGCCACGCTGACCATCCCAGGGGGATACCTGGCAGAGGGGACACAGAGAGACAGGTTTGTCACAGCACAGCTCATCACACACCCGTCAGCCCAGCGCTGCCGTGGAGAAAACAGCAGAGAGATCCCACTTCCCTCCTGGAGCCAGGTTTGCTTTTCCTTTTTCATTTCAAGGGAGAGCTCGGAGTTAAACATCACCTGCTGTGCCTTGGGTAAGTGTCCTCTACTACACCACCAGGACTGCAGCTTGTTCTGTGCCTTCTCACAGCCTCCTGCACCATGGGGAAGCCCTTCTCCTTTGGAAATTTGGGTAAGGAACCATCTGGAATATTCTCTGAAAGCCCAGATGCTGGTGTGCTCACCCCATTATCCCTGTGTGAATATCTTGAACACCTACATCTGGTTTGTAAATATTTCCTGGAGCTGCATCTTCCTTGTGGAACAGCACAGCTCAAAAATGGGATCAGATCTAATCTAGCTTTTCCAAGAGCAGGAGCAATTACACACATTCCAAGAAACAACAGTGAGTTTGAAAAAGGAGAATAATAATAATTTATTCAACTGTGATGTGGGGGCAACGAGGACAAAACCATGTGGAGCTCTGTGGCCATGTGAGGCCTGAGGGCTCCCACTTCCCTGCAGCTCCACTGCCTTGAGGCAAAGTGGATTGGGAAGCTGGGAGGGGACAGGAATTTTACCTGCCTGTGAAGGTGGTGAGCTGAGCCAGCTTACAGGGGCTCCAGGGCTGAAGCTCCCTGCAGAGACAGGTTAAGCTGGGAAGCCAAGGTGCTGGCACTGCCCAGGTGTTTGGGAACAAGAGTGAGAAGGGGGAGGCTTTTTCCACGTTTGGAAGTTGTGGTGTTCAGAGGGAGCCTTCACTGCCTGGGGCCTGCATGGCCCAGGAGCTGTCTTGGGGCTCTGCTGCTGGGAAACCCTGGCCTGGCTCTGCCTGGCATGACCTGATGTGCCCTGCAGGGTATTTTGTAGCTCAGAGTATTTTTGGCAGTGGTGATACCCTGAATGAGCCCATGCTCCAACTCCTTGATCCTAATGTCTCCTACCAGCATACTTGGAGCCATCTAAACAGAGCAGTAAGTAACCCTTAATCTTGGATTAGGTGGAAATTGGGTCACCTGACTACAGCCCTAAATTTGGAACTTTTCCCCTGGCTCATTAACCTGAGGTTGCTCACGGACAGGAGCACAGAGCTGCTGCTGCAGTTCAGAAGTCACATCCAGCTTTGGGGGGGCTCCTGCCACTTCCAGAGGTGCTGCCCAGTGACTCCCAGCCCGAGGGATGCAGGCTCTGGGCAGGGAGGCTCTTCCCACCCTTTGGGATGGCTCAAGGCCATCAGGAACCCCCGTGCTGTGAGTGCTGCTCCCAGGGAGGGGTGACAGCAGCCGGGTACCGGGTGCCCACCCTCGCTGTCCCAGCCCTGCCGTGCCAGCGGCACCCGGTGTTCCCGGTGTCCCGGTGTTCCCGTTCTCCCGCTCACCTGTACGTGGCACCATTGAGCTCGGGATGAATCGCCTGCTGGTCTATTACTGACCACGGAGCCGTCGTGACAAAGAATTCCTTATTCACGCAGTTCCTTAGGCTCTCCGGGATGCGCCCTGCAGTTGGAGAGAAAGGTGAGTCTGTGCCAGGCAGGGCCCAGCTTCATCGCCCTCCAATGAGCTGCAATGCTTACAACTCCACTGTCTGTCAGTGTAAAGATGAGAGGAAAACCATCCCACATTCCTTGTTTCAGCAGGGTATTTCAACTCTCCCGGTGCAGGGCTGGAGACCAGCTTCCCACCCTCACTCCCAACACTTTGCTTTCAGAGGAGCTGTTCCCTTGAGGGCGACTTTTAGGAAAAGAGAAGCACTCTTTTGCTGGAGCATTGTGCCCACCACCTTGGGATTTGGTTTTGTAATGCAGTGCTGTGTCAGCAGCAGGAACAGGAGCAGCAATTACTGCTTCCCTGTCCTGTTCTTTTTCCCAGTCACAGACACCACTATTTGCCCATTCATTAAAAAAATAAAACCAACACAAAACTCATCACCCAGTCAGGACTGAACACGGAACTCTGGGTTCTCAGCTCTTTTACTGGAAGCAAACTGGGGTTAGATCCCTTTCCCATGGGCAGGATGAATCCCTGTCTCTGCTCCTCCTGGCTCCCGTTCCAGGGAGCCAAGCCCAGTGTCCCCGGGGCTGGGTACCTGTGATCGCACGTCGGATTTCGGTGGCTGCAGCTTCTCTCATCTCTAGGGACGCCTGCTCGCTGTACCAGGCTGTGTGTGGGGTGCAGATCAGGTTGGGAGCATCTTTCAATGGGCCTTGAGCAAAACTGGGAGCAGGGGAAAACAAAAAAAGAGATTAATCAATGTTTAAACAAATGAAAGATGAACAGCAAAAGGCTTGTGGCCTGCCCTCTGCATATGCAAGACTCCTTCCATGGCCAGGCTGGATGGGGCTTGGATGAACCTGCTCTAGTGGAAGATGTCCCTGCCCATGGCAAAGAATTGGAACTAGATGAGCTTTAGGGTGCCTTCCAGCCCAAATCATTCAGTGATTCCCTGGCCTGATGGCCCTGCCAGCCGAAATGGCCACAGAAGTGCTGGGGAGGAAGCACAGCTTCTGTGCAGGGCTCAGAAATTGCAGGCTTCTGAAAATGCACCAAAAAAGGGCTGAAATATCAGCCCACGGGGTGGTTTGGCATAATGCTCCCATGGGAATAATGTCTGGGGGTGTCTGCAGCAGTGTGGGGATAAAGGGACAGGCTGTGGGTGATCCTAGGATGGGAGGGGTGGGCACTGGGGGTCCCCTTGTGTAGAAGCAAACTTTTTGTTCTTTAAATATTTCTGTGGTAGAGAGAAGCTGCACTCCCAGTTACAACCCAGCCCTTCCCAGGCTGCAGGCAAAAATGGCCAGCACTGAGTGCAGTGAATTTGTACTCAAGGGCCAGTGAATGTTCTGGGCTTTTTTTCTAAACACAGGCTGGGTTCTTGTTCCAAGCCCCAGTGCCCTTTTGAGCACACACAACCCCAGAGCTGGACTACAACCGATGGCTGCTGCAGGGTGACAACAGCAGGACTGTCCCCAGGGCTGGGCAGTGTGACCAGGGGCAGTGACACTCAGCGGGTGCTGGGTACCCCGGGCTGTGCCACGACACAGGGTGACACCGCTGCCACCCCAGGGCTGGCCCCGCGAGCCGCGGCTTTACCTGAACGGTTCCGACTCGTGCACGTCGAGCGCGGCCCCTCGTATCCGTCCCTCCTTCAGGGCTTGGGTTAAGGCCTTCTCGTCCACCAGCCCCCCGCGGGCCGTGTTCACCAGGAACGCTCCCTGCCTCATCTGCCACCAGCCAGAGAGGGATGGGGTCAGCTGGGTGCCCCGACCCCCTCCTGGCCTCACCCCCGCCCTGGGATGCTGCCCCAGCTGGGACAGCATCCTGCTTTTTGTGCTCCAGAGCAAACACCACCCCTCTTATCACAACTATCTCTGGAAAAAGGTACATGGGTTTTGCATGGATTCTCCATCTCTGGTTGGATTTGGCAAACAAAACTCACCACTACCACCACCTCTGCACCACAGGGATGGGGATCATTTACCTGGCAGGACACTGCTCCCCCTAGGCACCGTAGGGAGACACACCTGGGTGCAAGCAGCTCTTCTGGAGCTGGAGGCTCACTGGGGAAGCTGAGGGATCTGTGGCCAGCTCCTGCACTCAGACCCTGCCCACCACCAAAGCTCTCATGAATTAATTACCTGCTTAATCGTGAAGTCGTTGATAAGGTGGTGGTTGTGTTCGTTGAGGTTGCAGTGCAAGGAGACGCAGTCGCTCTGGTAGAGCAGGTCCTGCAGGGTGTAGACCCGCTGGACGCCCAGGGAGCGCTCGATGCCGTCCTGCAGGTACGGGTCATAGAAGATCACGTTGAAGCCAAAGGCCTTGGCTCGGACCGCGACCGCCTGCGCAGTGCGACCTGTGCCGAAGGGAAGGGACAGGGGGAGTTAACTGAGCCAAGTGCCCTGTGTCCGTAAGGCTCAGCTCCCAGCAGGACCTGAGGATTGTCCCCTGGGGGCTGCTAAGGCTTGCCAGGCATTCCCGTGCCTTGCCTCAGTTTCCCCATTTAAACAGGCTCATAGGAGCTTTTGCCATTAATTATTCCCACCTCTAACACTGAAACCCTACAGCTGTGGCTGAACTCAAGCTCTGTTTTACACAGCCCTGCCACTGTGCAGGCCAGAGTAGCTCAGCAAGGCCGGGTTGGTGTAGCTGTGGCTCAGGGATGGGGTATTTTTGGGAGAGGACAGCAGCGCTACCTCTAGAATTGTGGTCCCTCTAAAACACCACCGCGTTTCACCAGTGCTCCTCCAAGCCCTCAACCACAGCTCACAAACGGCTCCCTCCCCACAAACCCACGAGAGAGCTGCTCTCCCCGTTTCCCACCGTGGTGGCTCTGGTTTTGGAAACGCTCCTTCTGGGCCCTTCCCAGGGCAGCGCGGAGGCGCCGAGCCCCTCGGGACCCCCGTGTCGCACGCACCGAAGCCGATGAGGCCGAGCGTCTCCCCGCGGATGCGGGCGGCTCCCGAGGCCACCTCGCGGATCTGCTCCACGCTCTGCACCCGCGTGCCCTCGCGCAGCGCCTGGTACAGCCACGTGTTCCGCCGGTACAGGTTCAGCACGTGGCACACGGTGGAGTCGGCCGTCTCCTCCACGGCGGCCGAGGGGATGTTGCAGACGGCGATCCCTGCGGAGGCCACACACAGGTCACAGCCCTGCCCGCTCCTGACCCGGCTATGCAATGGGGGGACTCCCAGCTGCCCTGCCCACAAGCCCCTTACACTGGTATTTACTCTGTGCCCCTTAAACATCCCATTCTGGGGGTGCCTTTTAATGGGTCCAAACTGGTGCCGTGCCCAGCCCAGCCCAGGCACCGCTGTTTAGGCACCGGTCATTGATTGAGTGCACGGTTTAAAAACCACCTTATGGAAAGCAATACCAATTAAACTTTATGCTACATTTGTGGGGAGTCATTACATTTTCTACTCGAAACCACATCATTTGGCCACCCAATTTGCCAAGTAAAAAAAGAAGGATTATGCTGCAGTATCCCATTACTTTATTCGTTATATCTTTCCTTTCCTGATGTTCAAAGCCTCAGAACATTGTTATAATGGATAATAACAATAAGAGTTAAAAACATGAAGAAACCATTACACTGAGGAGACACTGCTCTCCTCTTGAAAAAAGAAAACAATTCGCTATATTGAGAATTGCTTTTTTTAGGAATGACTATTTGCAACTCTCTTATCGCAATTATCTCTGGAAAATGGCTCAGGTGGAATGGCTGATATTCTTCACTTCCCCAGAGATAACCTTTAATACAACATATCCCAAACACTACTGCAGGGCTGCTCCACAGACTGAATCTTGGGATCAGATGAGTAAAGCCTGTTGTAACTCAGCTCTTAAAACCAGGGATACAATTAAGCTCCTGGAGCTGGGGGCGTGCAGCCAAAAGTCTCTGTGACCACCCAAACCAGTTTGGAAACTGGGTGGCCCCAGCACTGTCTTACAACATGACCCTCCCTATTTTTGGCAATCCACACTAAAAACCCTTTTGAAGTTCCTGAGGCACCTTTGATGAGATGGCAAAGGAGGTGGCAACAACCCAACACACAATTCCTGCTCCACCATCCAACACAGCGCCTTCCCAGTGGAGCAGGCATGACTCAGAGAACCAGCTCAGATCAGGAGACTGATCTTGCTTAACAAAATATAATAGAACACCCTTCCTCCAATTTTTCTAAAGCTGTATCAACTCTCCTGTGCCACAAACAGAACAGCCATACAAATATCCAGCGGAATGAGGGGGCACCTGGAACTTGGAACAGTGCAGGAATGAGGGATTCAGACAGGGCAAAGTTAACATGATATGAACCCCAAAGCTGCCTTCTGAAACTGCACGGTTTTGTTCACTTCATGGTCAAGTTTTCTCGGCATAATATTCTCTGTGTGCAAAAAATGTAAATTGCACCTGTAACTTTAGGGGCTGAATGGAGGTCCTGCCTGGAAGTCTGCTGTGCCAGCATGGCCCACAGAAGCAGCAGATCCTTGTGCTGATTTTGAAGGACTGGAAGGACGGGGCAAGGAGTCAGGGTGCAGAGCTGGGACCTACCAAGCTCCCCAGCAGCTTTGATGTCGATGTTGTCGTAGCCGCTGCCTATTCGGACGATGACCCGCAAGGCCTTGAACTTCTCCAGGTCCTCCCGGGTCAGGGTGATGGTGTGGTACATCATGGCCCCCACGGCTTCATTCAGCACCTGCAACAAACACAGGGTGATGGAGGGGTACATCATGGCCCCCACAGCTTCATTCAGCACCTGCAACACAACACAGGAGTCAGGAGCCACCAGCACACCTGGGAGGACACCTGCAGCTCAGGAAAAAGGAATATGGCCCAGGGAGTTGGACATTTTCACTGCTGACCTGCTGTTTGAGCCAGGTGTCACCAAACCCTGCAGGGGTGTGACCCACCAACAGCTTTGGGAATGGATTTGGTGAGTGTCTGAAAATGATGATGTTACAGCTGAGCAGACCAGGCAGATGAAAGCCACGTTTGTCTCTCACCTGGACCCTTTTCCAGGTGGTTCTCTGCAAACCCCTCTGCTTTCAAGCTGCAGTAATTCTGCTTTTGGAATGGAATTAGGTGTTGCAGCAGTGTCTGTTGGGTGAACAGGACTGTGTGACACTCCTAACGCCTCCACCTCCCTGTGCATGTGAAACCCTGGCCACACTGGTCACACCAACCTTTCCTGGCTCCTCTCAAGGGGGCCTGAGAAGCTCTGCAGAGGCTGCACAGTCACACAGGGCTTGTACCCTTCAGTGAAGATCCAGACCTTCATTTGTCCTCACCACAAGCTACCTCAGTGCTCCAAAAACCCAAGACCCCTCCAAACCCACCAAGCCTGGCTCATCTATTAATGTCACACAAAAAACTCCCATTTTCCTTCTCCCAAATTTAGTATCTGCAGAAGCCAGCACTGATGCTATTCAGATTCCTCTTTCCCAGATCTTGGAAGTGATTTTTGATCACTTCAAACCTCATTTGAGGTATCTAAAATAATACTTTTAAGTGAAGTATTTACATGCAGTTGAGCTTCCAAGCAGAAACACTCATCCACACTGCATGGATCTGCCTGAATGATTCCCAAACCTCCTCCACTCCACTCCCCTGGAGAGGGAGGAGCTGCTGGAGGTGCACCAAGCACCTGTGAAGACCCACCAGCTGCAGCTGGGGTGGTGTCAGCAAAGCCACAGCAGCACAGCACCATGGACTTCAAAAAACATGAGAAACGTTAATAACATTGATGTGAAAAACCTGATGCAGAGAGATAAAGTGACTTCTTTTTTTTCCAAAATAACATCTGGCTTCTGAAACAGCCTGAATGAATTTTAATCTGCAGTGGCTTCTATTGATGTTATCTGCTGATTGACTCAAAGTGCAGCTTTGTGCACTTTCTGCTCAAAAATCAAACAATCACACACTGGTTTGGGTTGGAAGAGAGCTCATTTTTCCAAACCCCTGCCATGGACAGGGACACCTTCCCCTGTCCCTGGTGCTCCAAGCCTTGTCCAGCCTGGCTTTGGGCACTGCCAGGGATCCAGGGGCAGCCACAGCTGCTCTGGGCACCCTGTGCCAGGGCCTGCCCACCCTGCCAAAGAACAATTCTTAATTCCCAATATCCCATCCAGCCCTGCCCTCTGGCAGTGGAGCCATTCCCTGTGTCCTTGTCCCTCCATCCCTTATCCCAGTCCCTCTGCAGCTCTCCTGGAGCCCCTCCAGGCCCTGGCAGATGCTTTACAGCCCTCCCCAGCTCCCCGGTACCTTCTCGTGGATCTCCTGAGTTGATTGTGCGTCACAGAAGGCCACCGTGGCCAGGTCCTTCAGGATGGGCATCTCCACGGTGCAGTCCCTGCCGTCCAGCAGTGCCACCAGGGGCCGGGGGTGCATGGGGCCGTTCATGATCTGCGGGCGGATACCTGCGGGCACAGCGGGGTTCGCTGTCAGGGCAGGGGCAGCAGCACCTGCTGACATCCTGCTGACATCCTGGTGACATCCTGGTGACACAGCAGGCTCAGGGGTAACAGCAACACGGGCCGGAGCCTGGCCAAGGGACTGGAACACTCCCTGGGAACACGGCTGCGGTTTTGCCCCTGGTTTGTTAGGGAATGGCTTTACCATTCTGACTGCCTCAGAAAAACAAGTCCAAACAGAAAATCACTCAAAAAACAGGATTATTGGAAAATCACGGGAAGAGCAGGACACTGAGGACCTCTTTAGCACAGAAGGTTATACTCTGATGTATTACCAGATACCAAAGGTTTTATGGGAACAGCAAAGCTCATCTTTGTAAACCCAACACTCTCCTCTGAGATGGGGAAGGAATTGATCACCACCAAGGGCCACAGAAGGCTGAAGTTTATATCCTATTTATTGCTCTCTTGGGGATTAACTGGTTCATTTTGGGAGAAGTCACTTAGAAATCTCTACACTTCCCTTTCACTAAAGGTGTTTATTATATTAGGACCCTATGAAATATCTCAGGTACCTTTCTCAGCTGCCCAGGCAGTTTCTGGGCAGAGCCCAGGTGAGGGGACGAGGTCCTCTGGGTACAATGTGATGCTTTAGTTCTGCTGCTGCACCATGAGGTGGTTGGAGCTGGAGGGTCTGGGTTTGAGTCTCCAAACTCTCAGAGAAGCAGCCCCAGTAGAGCCTCTCCTTACCAAACCCCACTTCTGCCAGCCAGCATCCGTCTGGCCTTTAAATGCAGGTTAGGGGAACCAGCCCAGGCCTTGGCTGGGGGAACTCCAGGGGCTGTTTTGGGGTATTTTGTGGGGGAATCTCCCCCAGCTGATGTGGGTGTTACAGACATGGGCACTGCTGGCCACAGTGATGAACCCCAGACCTGTGGGCAGCAGGAGCGTTGTCCCAGGGAGGGACCCTGCACTGCTGCTACACTCACACAGCTACACTCATTTTATACTGGAAAAAATAACTCCATGGAAACAGGCAGGTTAAATGGAGTGGGTTTAGTGGCTTTCCATTCCTTTTCTACTGAATCTGCTTAAAGAAATGAAGGACCAACTAAGCCAGCAGACCTGACTGAAGGTTTTCAGCATTACAGGTGGGCACTTTTGGAACTGGTCCTTCCCTCCCCTTCCCTACTGAGGTTCCCATTAGTGGAAGTAATCCATTATGTTTGCCTGCATTTCATCCAGATGGGAGTGCAAGTGTGTCAGTAGGCAGGGTAGAGTGCCGAGACGATCTGGATAAGGGAAAGAAGCTTGTGATAAGCAGATAAGCAAGAATAAAAACATGGCCAAATCTCCGAGCGCTTACACAATCCCCCTGCGCAGCACTGCACCCCAGCTAGATTATTTTCTCAGGTTAACAAGCAAGTGAATTATAACACTGACTTAAATGCTTTCTAATGTGTATGATCTCCAAGGCTTAGAGCATCACCTGCCAGCCTCACACCACAGCTGCAAACGAAAAGGAATCTGCTGCAGGGCCAAGGTGGCCGTGGCTGTGCCAGTCCCAGTGGCCACCAGCCCTGCCCCAAGCTCAGAGCCCAGTGCCCACCAGGGACCAGGACCATCCTCAAGGCAGAGCTGTGGGCACACAGAGGCTGGAGTGGCTTCCTGTGAGCGCGGCAGGTGGAAGATGAAACCACAGGTTATCTGAAACTTTGACATTTAATCCAAGCCCCAAAATAACGGGTTTATTATGCTGTCCTTACATAAGCTTCTTTGAAAGTCAAACGAAACATAGCTTTTTTTTTTTTCTTCCTTTTTTTTTTTTTTTAAGCAGCATCTGTGTCTTTGCTTGGGATTAGGGATGTAATTGTGCATGATGACACAGACTTCTTAGGCACGTCACCCTTGCCCACACACTCAAGTGCAGTCACTGAGGATGAATGTGGCTGGAACCCATGAGGTACTCACAGGAACTGCTCTTGTTTCTCCTGCTTCAAGGAGGGAATTTATTTCAGCTCGACAAGGAAAGTTCTGAAGCAAATCAGTACAGGATGAAGTGCATAATGTATGGAAATTACGTTTTAATGAAAACCATTGGCAGGTCTGTAGCTTAAACCGCGCTCTGTTTTCCTCACCCAGCTCTCCTGCTGCCTTTCCACCACCCTGCATCCAGGAACCCTCCTGGTTCCCACCTCTGCACAAACACATCCAAACCAACACATTTGGGCTGGCAAAACCAAACCACCCGGCTCACACAGCACGTTTGTTCTGCAGGCGACTGCTTCATTAAGAACGAGGTATGCCAGGGACCAGAAAGTAATTAAACAGCAGCCACTCCTCCCGAAATTGTGCTAAAACATCGCAGCCATTAACCCTTCCACCCTGCCAAACCGAGGGTACAACGCTGTGTAAACCACGAGCATCTCCATCCCTGTGGAGCTGGGCACCAGCTCTCCTTGGGGGGGATCAGCTCTGCCTCCCAATTTTGGTGCCTCCCAATTTCAGTGCCTCCCACGCCATCTGAAGCTGATTTTGGCTGAGAACCCCCCCAGCTGTTCCTGCAAAGTTGGGGCAAGTATTGTTCAATACATTTTGTTTTAAGGCGTTTTCAGCCGCCTGCAGAGCCTGGCCAGCAATGTGGGGAGAGCTTGCTAAGAAAGAGGGAGAGAAGGAATGGTTTACTGGGGGGGAAAAAAAAGAAGAAAAAAAAGAAGAGGCAAAAAAAATCAAGGTTTTGCAGCCACAGAGAACTCAAACTCCACCCCGGCTCACAGGCAGCGCCGCTTGTTGCACGCAGCCCAGCGTATAAAGTGCTTTTGTTTCATTTTTAATACACAAAGCCTGCTTGTCCTTTCCTGCCGCTCCTCCCCTTTGCCACCCACTTGTATCCGATCCCAATGGCACCCCTGCCAAGAGAATTAGGGAGTGCTCCCTGCTAAATGGCAGCCTTTGTGTGACCGCAAGACGGCTGGTACTATCTCACCGAAACAAAAGCAGAAGCCATTTGCCTAATTCTTATTAATCTCAGTTGCCTGTGCCATGCAGCATTAAAATAAAAAAAAAAAAAAAAAGGAAAACAGAAAAAAAAGGCTTTAAAGATGTTGCCCTGCAGTATATAAAAGTGCATCAAGAAGCGATCCTGCCACTCGCCTGAATTACCCGCTCACGACCAAGTAGCTACAGTTTTACAGTCAACTACACACTTTATTAAACAAACAGAAAAGAAACAGGAAATTTCCCCTTGCCTGGAAAATGTTGCCTCCACATTCTTCTTCTTATTAAAAACCACACATGGCAGTGGAGGAGTAGGGAGGGAGGAGGAAGGGGGGACCCACACACGATAAAATACTACCACTTTTCAGTGCGTTGCCTCTCCTTTCGTCTACGAGGGGGTATCTTCAAACAAGCGGTCCCGCGGCCCACAGCTGCAACATCTCAAGACAAATGTCTCTTTGAACACGGAGGGAAAAGAAAAGGCTTTTGTCCTGAGCCCCAGAAGAATGGTCTGAAATTGCGAGAGGAGTTACAGTCACCTCTGCGCGGCTCCCAACTCTTCAGAGCACTCCCTCCAGACTTTGCCGAAGCTTTTAACTAATCGTAGTTCTTTCCCAGCCCTTGAATAAAATCATGTGAGTGCCAGCCAAAAAATCTTATGCTATGCACACTAAAGGGTTTGTATATGTCACAGTTGCTTTTCCCCCTTCCACTCCCCTCCTCCTATTGACTTGCACATATGACGGGTTTTTTTTCGAGTTGTCTCAAATGGATTTAATCTGTGCCACACTGCGTTTTATGTTTGTTTGGGTTTTTTTGTGTGCGTGGCTTTTTTTTTTCCCCAACTTAAAAATGAAACATGCCTTTCTTTCCATGCAGAGCGTGGCTCCAGAAAAAGGCTGATAGCCTTGAGCAGCAGCACCTCGAAAACAAACACAAAGCACTGGGGAAAGCAAGGGCTGTGCTGATCTCAGCAGCACCCAGAAACCAAGGGCCAAATCCTTTCTTGGTGTGTGAATCAACTGATTTTCAGCATCAGAAATGACACTCGATTGCTGGCAGGATTCACATCTTCTTGGGCACGTCCATCTCCTGGTCCTGCCCAGTTTGTCCCAAATAGGTAAAAGCAGCCCCACGTCATTGTTTGAGGGAATGGCTGGAGCACTGTCAGGGAGGGTTAGGTTGGGTATCAGGGGAAGGTTCTTCCCCAGAGGGTGCTGGCACTGCCCAGGCTCCCCAGGGAATGGGCATGGCCCCAAGGCTGCCAGAGCTCCAGGAGTTTGGACAATGCTCCCAGAGATGCCCACGGTGGGATTGCTGGGGTGTCTGTGCAGGGACAGGAGCTGGACTGATCATCCCTGTGGTTCCCTTCCAACTCAGGATATTTTAT
Source organism: Passer domesticus (assembly GCF_036417665.1). Lineage (NCBI taxonomy): Eukaryota > Metazoa > Chordata > Aves > Passeriformes > Passeridae > Passer > Passer domesticus. The sequence continues at coordinate 55,396,003 of NC_087481.1, forward strand.
GACTTTATAATTGTCATCCCAATCCCCCACTCTGTCAGGAGTATGTAGGACACTGCTGCTGAGCAGTGAGAAGGAGGGCAGGCTGTCCCTGTGCAGTGCCCCATCTCCAGAGCATGGCTTGGAGCAGTTGTTGGAGCAGTTGTTTTTTCCTCTTTCCAGTTGCCACTGTCACTGCCAGCAGCACCAACAGCTACAGACAATCCTCGTCCAAAATAAGAAAAAAAATCTGCACCTCAGTCCTGTTCAACACCATCAGCACTGCCTCTCCCTGCAGGGAGCTCCGGGATGCCCAGGGCATCCTGGAACTGGAGGAGGGGGCAGGAAAAGGGAGAACAAAGGTTCATTACCTGGAGCTGGTGCTGACTTGTAACACTGACATCAAAAGACTCGTCAGTCTCCCTAAAATCCAGTCTATGACTACAGGACAAGAGGATTTGGGCACAACTTTCTAAACCATTTATGTTTTAGCATAAACCATTGCTAAAACACTTGAAGTTCCCCACAGATTTGCTGTCCCAGCCATCACTTCTGCATGACAAGCTGGAGAGCCAAGGTCCCAAGGTGCCCTTTTAGGGGTCCCCACTCCCTGCAAGCAGAAAGGTGAGTGGCAAAGGTGCCACTGAATGATTTGTGAGGATAGGGACATCTTGGGAAAGCACTGTGGTGCTGCAGGACCCACAGGACCAACCCCCTCCATCACAATGTGCTCACCAGCGATGCTCTTTCTTTCACTCAACTTTTCCTGTTAAAAAATGCTTCTGATAATGAATGTATAGGCAAAAAAGGACACAAGTCTTATCTCTTAGAAAGAAGGGGAAAAACCCCAAACAGATATTTACTGTTTTTTTCTAACTACAAATACTCTGGAGGTCCTTGGTACTGTGCAGACAGAAGCCACACAAACACAGAGTATATATAGAAAGTGATAAAAATCAATATATATTTTATAAATAATCATAGATTGTTTTGTATTTTAAAAGTAAAGCATCTTTAAGGCTGCCAGGACCCTACCAGGGAAAGAATGCAGAATCCTCTCCTTCAGTGGAGACCCAGGTGTTTGAACTGATGCTGGAGCTGCAGGCTCACAGCCAGGGCTGCTGTGGGGAAGAGGGATGATGGCAAAGGGGAGGCAACTTCCAGCCCACTGGAAAACCCACAGGCTCATGGCAGCCCCCTCTGGTGAGGGAAATCATGCTTCAGAGAAACTCCTGAGCTGCAGAGAGATGGGCAAAGAGGCAGCAAGGCCTATCCTGCCCTGCTGGAAAGGGAAAAACTTGTACCTGCTCTTGGGAAGAGCCCGTGCAAAGCCCTGACCTCTCCAGCACATCTCCTCCAGCTCCACACAGGAGCTGGATTTTGGCCAGTTCCCTTTCCAGATAACTTTCCAGGGCTTCCTTGAAGAAAGTTTTAAAAAAACCAATCATGTTCCCATATAAAACAATACCCTTATTAGCTGATCCAAGCACCGTGGTTACAGTCCCCAGCTGAACTACAGACATGGCAGCCACAGAGAAATGCTCAGTTAAAATATAAATATACATGGCATTTTCTTATTCTTATTTGAATTCCTGCAGGTACCCATACCAGAAAGATCTCCTTTTGTTGCCCCCCATTAAAGCACTGGGATACCCTGCTGATGCCAAGGGAATGCCATCAAAGCCAAACAGAGGCTTTGCAAAACTCTGGAGTCTCTGAAATCAGCTCTGGGCTGAAGTAAATCTCCCCCAGGAGCTCTGCACATACAGCTGCAAGGACATGAACTGGTGTTAATGCAGTGAAAGAGTAACACAAGAGTGGTGCATGGCCTCTGCTGTATATCAAAATGTGGGTGTCTGGGTTATTCCCACACTGCCAGGTTGGTAAATCCGTGTCTGGGAACACCAAACACCAAGGAGGGACTTCAAGAGGAGCTAAAGAAGGTCCAGCATCAAACTCCAAATGGTCACACAAGGGGATGGGAGTCAGGAGTGTGCTGGCCCAAGGACCATGCCGAGAGCCTGGGAGGGGGAGTGCAGAGCAGGGCATGGATGGAGGGGATGGCAGAACCAGAGAGGCCGTGGGAGCTGCCAGGGCACGGGAGAGGCAGAGCAGATGGGAGAGGCCATATGGGGTGCTGAGGGAGGGATGCTACCAAGAAAGAGAAAAGAAGCACCTGGGAGAGAAACTGCTTGCTCAGAGCAGCTCACATTCCTGTATTCTTTTACTTTGGTGTATTTTTTTCTTTTTTTTTTTTTGTTTTTCTGGTTTGTTTGTTTTTTTTTTGTGGGTTTATTTTTTTTTTTTGGTAAGAGGGATGGAAGAAAGAGGAGAAAAGCTCAGTTAGGGTTTGTTTGGTAGTTATGATTCAGACAACATACGGACCCTCAAACTGTCCCACTGCCCAGGGCTGAGCTTTGCAGCTTATATTATAAAAAAAAACCAAAACACAGAGAAAGTAGCGAAAAAACCCCAATAAATTCTCCTTGAGTATGCTCCATTACTAAGCCCAGTATGGGGAACAAATTGTATTCCTGGTGCTCAGTGGGCAGCTTTCCTGATATTATCCAGCACTCTCCTGTGCTGCACTTCAGCTGCACGATATATCCTTTATTTTTCAAGGGTGGGACGTTCACCTCTGAGCCACACATTCCAGCCAGATGGAAGGATGCACCAGGGACAACATCCCATGCCAGCTCTCCTCAGGGTCCCTCCCTGTCCTCTTTATCCCTTTATCTTTTTCCCTTCCATCCAAACAGAAACAAACTACAGCAGTAAAAAACAAATGAGCTGCTCCAGGAAACGGACAGCTTTCATTATTTTGGTTTTTGGGTGGATTTTTAGTTTTTTGATTGAAAAGATAAAATAAATAAACCCAAGGAGAAGGATGCTGTTGCCAGGGGAGAGCTGCTGATATCAGCCATCTGGGCAGGAGGCTGCTCAAACTTCAAATTGCCCCGAGGGATTCAGAGGCTGTAAAGACGTTTTGGAATATGAGACACTGAAATCAAGGCTAAAGATGAGTCTGTCGACTTGCAGTGACAGCCCTGGCATGGGGACAGCCTGAATTCTGCTGCCTGAGACCCCCACCAGACCTGCAGCCAGGCTGTCCACAGCACACCAGCACTGAGGGGGACAAACCTGGCTTCAGCACACAGACAGACCACTGACAGCCCCGTGGTTGGGACCAGAAATTCCCTCAAAATAAAGGAAAGCTGAATTATTAAAGCAAGCACTTGGATCCAGGTTTGGGAAGCAGAAAGGATTCAATCCCATCAGCTGTCCATATGCCAGCAGCACCTTTGAAACTTGTATTTGCAAATTGATAATGGGAGATTCTGAGTTGAAAACAAAGAAAAGGCCACATTGGGAGCTAGTTGTAGGAATTAAATGATGCTGCTAACCACTGACATCAGCCCTTCCCACTATGCTGGACAGAAATTGCTCTTGATCTTTGAAGCAACAGGGCTTCCTCTGAGCATCTCTGCTTTGCTGCTGGAATTCCTGAGATCTGCTGGAGGTTTAGATCCCAGAAGAGCTTGAAACAGCATGGGAGGAGTTACTGCCTCTGGAGACACAGGACTGCTATGTTGGGGTGGGAGCCTGGAGAACCTTTTGGAAGATAAATCCTCTTTTCCATGCCCACCTGTAGCTGTTGTCCTCTCAAGTCACTATTTACTGCCAGAAGGGACAACAACCCCTCAGGGTTCCATCCCAGGCTTTACCTCACACTTTTTCCATAAGGGCAATGTGGGAGCCTTCAGTGAGAGCCCAGCTTGACTTTAGGAGTCTCCCCAAAGCCATTCCTGGACAAGGGATGACCCCAACCCTCCAAATCCAGGGACACCTCCAGCACCTGCCTTCAAAGGGCTAAAAGCCACAGGCAGTGAGTGCAGTGCCAGGCAGCCAGGAGCACATGGGCTGTCCCTGGGCCCTGTGAGCCACACCAGGAGCACATGGGCTGTCCCTGGGCCCTGTGAGCCACACCAGGAGCACATGGGCTGTCCCTGAGGCCTGTGAGCCACACCAGGAGCACATGGGCTGTCCCTGGCTGTCCCTGGCTGTCCCTGAGGCCTGTGAGCCACACCAGGAGCACATGGGCTGTCCCTGGCTGTCCCTGGCCCCTGTGTGCCCCAGGGGCTCTCCACAGCCTGCTCCACAATGCCCGCTGGCCCCAGCAGGGAGAACCCAGAGCTCACTGCAAACCCACAGGTCCTGCCAAGGCCTCGTCCCTTCTAAGACCTCCCAAAATAGCTGCTGGTCGCTGGCCAAGAGCACAGGGCCAGCTGGAACCGTCTGCTCAGTGACCCTGCTGCAAGGTCACCCCCGAGCCAGGGCTGAGCCCGCAAGGGGAACGCTGCAGCTGAGGCCACTGGACCTTTGGCAGCTTTCTCCTCTCTCACATCCCCACCCCTCTTCCATGGCAAGGATCCAGTGGAGGAACCCTCAGCACAGCCAGGAAGCCCAAGTATTGCCATGCTCCCGCTGCTCCTGCTTTTTCGTGTCCCAGTTTCTCGCTTCAGTTTTTTCCCATTTCTTTCCCCAGCCCAGCCTGCACTTGCAGCTCCTCTGTGCTCTCCCTTCGCTCTTTGAGGAGTTTGAGACCAGCTCCTCTGAGTGCAGAAGGGATGGTGAGCAGGGGAATAACCCTGGAAGGTGCTGAATGGCTGCAAATCCCACTCATTTCCCTGAGATAAACACCCTCACTTCCCTGTAACACCGGATTACAGCTAAGTGAGAAAAACCCCCTAAATACCAACATTCAAAGGCACTTAACTACAACCTACTTGCTATTAAAGTTGATTTACTTTCACAACAAAAGATTTACGGGTCTATCATAGGATTTTTTCATGGTTGCACTTTAAAAAAACAAACAGGGCACGCTTTACATTCCTGTTGACACTTACAGCAGCTCAGAACCATAAAAACAGAGCAAACAAAGCTGGGGCTTGGCAGTGACCACCAAAGCCCAGCTGCTCTCCTTTGTATCCTTCAAGAACAGTTTCAGGAGGAGGCTGATCACCTTGTGGGGCTCAGCCCCACCTGGCCTGGCTGAAGGTGTCCCTGCTCATGGCAGGGGATTGGACTAAATGATCTTTAAAGGCTCCTTCCAACCCAAACCATTCAATGATTCAATGAACTGCAGTATTTTCTGGTTCAACTAATATTGAAAATTAGTTGCACCTCAGGCAGGATTTCCCAAGCATGACTGCGTGAAGAAGACAGAGCTCTAAGTGTGATACCCCAGAAAAAATATTGAGGAGAAAATCACTCCTGCTTCAACCCATGCTCCCTAACTAATATATTTGATTATTTTCAATATTGCTGTAAAGCTGTCTCCCGAGATACATCAGGAAAATGATGAAGGATGCCACACTGTGCTTGCAGCCACCTTCCCAGAGGAGCATTTTCTGCTGGAAAGTTTAACAGGAATGGGGTGATACGGGGTCCAGCAGCATCTCCTGGCCTGACATCTCCTCTCTGAGCCACCTGCAAGGCTGCTCACTCAGCTGGGGAAAAAAAACCAAAAACAACTCAAAACCCCCCCGCCAAGAAACCTCAATCTCCTTATCCAACTTCTCAGAAAAAAAGATTTTAGAGATGCCACACAATACAGCCCTTTTCAGCTATCTGTGCCCCCGAGCCATGCATTAATACAGCTGAGACTAAGCTGGATGAGGGAATTTTAAATTGGTCTGCTGGATGATGTAGAAGGCTATCAAAAATCAAAAAATTAAAAAAAAAAAAAAAAAAAAACGAAAAAACCACTCAAAAATGACAAAAGGAAACAACACAAAACTGAATTGTAGGCTGGAGATTTCATGAGGTCAGGGCAAGCAGGCAAAACCTCTCACTGGAAAGTTTATTAATAATAATGTCTTATCTCCTGGAAAAGAGCAATTACCTTAATTAATAACAATACACTGATTATTTACAAACTCATGCATCTTAGAATATGATCATTTAATCAGTTTTTTAGGCTGAGGACAAAGAAGTCGTATTCAGAGCAGGGAACTCTGTAAATCAAACTCTTAACCCTTCTGACTCTGCAGAGCCTCCCTCACCAATAACTCCTGTGCTGAGGGCACCCTGAAGGTGCCAAGGGCCTGGTGGGTATTTCAGGAAGAAATGAGAATGTTACCATGGGTATGGAGATTTTGCACAAAATGAGGCTAAATGTAGAAATTTTGTAGAATTTCGTTGAATCACAGAGTCATTTAGGTTGGAAAAAAATTTGAAAATCATCCAGTCAAACATTTCCCAGCACTGCCAAGGCCACCACTGATCCATGTCCCCAAGTGCCACATCCACATGGCTCTGAAACCCCTCCAGGGCTGGGGACTCACCACTGCCCTTTGGTACACAGATGTCACGATCCCATGAGTAAACTTCAAGCCAGAAAAAAAGTCTTTTGTAATTCAGGGCTATTAAATCTTTCTTGAAACCTTCAAATCAAATTAAACCAAATGAGATTTTTTTTTTTTTGTTTTGTTTTGTAAGTTGCTTTTAAATTCAGTTCTTTCAAATATCCGCTGAACCTTTTGAAAATTAAATTTATTTTATTTTTAATGCGATGTGCAATTGTGGAGATCTGAGGAAAAGCATGTGATCCCAGAAGCACGTGGGGTTTTTCCTAACTATAGAAGTTGCTCTAATAAAGGATATTATCTCCCCCTGCAAACCTTGTCTGGCTTCAGTTTTCCAAGCTGAATAAAGATAACAAAAAGTTCAATGATTAACTTTCCCATTCTCTACTTTTCCTCTTTATCAGCCTTTTCCTGGCCACCAGCATTCCTGCCTGGCTGCAAACATGGGCTGCAGCTCTGGACAAGAGCCTGTGGACCCAAAAGAGCTGGAAACAGCCAAAACTCTCCCAAAAATTCCCAAATGACTTTTGGGATGTGATTTCTCTTGGCACAGTGGACAGAAGCTCTGGGTAAGGACCCAGGAGGAAGCTGAGGTGCTTCTGGCCACCCCACCTCACCTTCTCAGTGCTCCCAAAGCTTTGGAGGCTGAAGCAAACCCCTGCAGCTCTGCCCACAGCCTGGGGTCTGCGTGCACCAGGAATGGCTGAGAACATACCAAACATTTTTTCTTCTCCCTGACCCTAAAATGTTCCGTGGATTAGTGATAATCCCCAGCCACACATTTCACAGCTTGAATTAAAACAGGGCACTCGGGTGATGCTGGCTGAAAACCGTCACCCACGCGGTGACACCCAAGCGCCCCTTCACCCTGTGACCTTCCATGTGTCAGCACAAGTGGTGCTCTCCCCACCCTGGGGTTCCACACGGGGCTTTCCTCTGCTCCCAGGGTGGGCTGGAGTCAAGGCAAGGTTAAACTCTCGTCATTTTGTAAATCCTGCCCCTGAAGCTGCTTCTTCTCCTCCTCTCCCAGCCCAGCCAGAGAGCTCTCAGCCGGGTCAGCTGCACGCCAGTGCCTTCTGGTTTATGGAAAACCATGCTCAATGTCCAAATATTGCACAGATCCTTGAGTAATAGAGCTTATAACCTCCCCAGTTTATCATCAGTGTTTAAAATAGCATCACTAATAAGTCATTGTAGTTGAAACATTTGTCTTAAACCAGGGCTATTTAAACAATGATAATCTAGAAAAATCTTTGCTAATCTGCTCCATCTTTGAGCAAAAGAAACACACGCTCCCTGGCTTTCAGACTAAAACAAAAATGAGCATTGGCAGAGCAAGCAAAATCATCTACAAATACAAATCAACCTTTTCTCCTTGTGAGCCAGAGTAGCCCAAGGGATAACGGCACGATCATGCTCCTGATGGATTTATACAGCACATTTCATCTTCATTAATCCAGATAACTCACTGGCATATTCTTATTTTTCAATTCCAGCAATGACGAGCTATCCCTGTGCTATGGCAGCTCAACACCCACCTCTCCCCCAAGCCCCTGGGGTGACCACCACCCTCCTGGAGCTCCAGGGGTGTCTCCTGCCCTCCCACTCCCTTGGGAAGTCTGTCCCAGCTCCAGGGTGTGACCCAGGAGCCCTCAAAGTCCACCACACTCCTCTGGCCACAGAAAAGGGCTTCAAGGACCTCCTGAAGCAGCCCTGCCCTTGCCCCCAAGGCTTTTCTCATGGGGGTAACCCCAGCAATGTAACAAGAGTTAAAGGACACAGATCAGGATGCTCCAGCAAGAATTCCTGCACAGATCTGTATTTTCTCTCTGTTTTTCGTGAGCTGGTGTTTTGGCCAACAGCCTTTATATTTAAGGTGTCTTATTTTCTTGTGCATGCCAAGGATTGCTACAGTGCAGCTCCCGCAGCTGCTGGGAGGCATTTCCTGCAGGCATCCTCAGCACACTGAGAGACAAATAAAATCCAAACTGTAGAGAAACTGACTGCTCTTGAAACCACGTTAACTCTAATGGGCTGAAAATGTCTTCATTTTTATGTCTCTTCACTATCACAGTGCTGATGTAGGTAAGCACAGGATATAGGTTTATCTAATAATGTATACCCAAGACAGTGAAAAATATTTCACATTTGCCTACAGTTATAAAACTGTAAATCACGCTGAACAATATCACTGCAGTAAGCTCTTTTCCTCTAACCATTTTCTATATTTTATTGGTTCAATAAAACCCATCACCTATCAACCCAAGAGCTGTAGTTATTTGCCGTATGGTGAGTCTCAATTAATTTATTTAGTCTTAAAACTATGAACCCACTATGAACTTTGGTGCCATGAACCCACCAAAGCGAGGTACGGCAAAATGAACAGACCAGGTTTGATTTCTTTGTTGGGAATAAGATTGGGGAAGGTAGAGAAAGGGATCTTGCAATGGCATTTCAGAAAGCTGACAAAATTTCAGAAAGTTGACAAAATTTCCTGCCTTGCAGCAGAAGGCAGCTGGCAAAGAAGGATGCTGATGCATCCCACCCCTGTCTAGGTGTTCATACACTTGATTAGATCATACAGATTACAAACCAAACCAAATCAAACTGAGTGTGTTGAGAAAACTCCCCGTGATCTTGAAAAAGAGGCTCCTGCAGCAACAACAATCCTAAATTGTGCCTCTGTGTGAGGGGGTCCCAAAGCCCCCCCAGGAGCTGCCACTGACACAAAACCACCCTGCTGGCTGTAATCAACAGGTTCAGGAGACGGGGCAAAGAGGGGAAGTAAGACATGGGGCTCATCAAGACACCCAGCCAAATGAGCATTTTACAGTTGCACACAGTTTTCACCGTTCATTCCACAAATACCCAAGAGATAATTGTACAGCACTCAGTGTAATCCATTCCTCTAATTAATACCTTTGGTAATACAAAGAAAAACCCAGTATTGCGAAAAAAAACCCAGAGCACATGGCCAGCTGATTTTCCCAAGAATACTTAGGGATACAGTGCTGGCTTTTTAATTACCATCAAACATCTTTCTATTTGTTAGCATTACTTTTAGCAAGAGTTTTCCCAAATATCTCCCTGATTCTCAGCCCAACACAAGTCGCCTTCCTTGACCTGCTGTCCTCTCTGCAATCAGATAAAATTTGTCTCCCCAAAGTCCTCATGCTTTGGAAGGAAGAAGGAAGGTGATTCTTGTGCAGAAACTTACTATAAATTGCTCCCAACATAAAATTAGGATTCTAGAATGGTTTAGGTTGGAAGGGACCTTAAAGCCTATCCAGTGCCACCCCTGCCATGGGCAGGGACACCTTCCCCTGTCCCAGGTGCTCCAAGCCCTGTCCAACCTGGCCTTGGGCACTGCCAGGGATCCAGGGGCAGCCACAGCTGCTCTGGGCACCCTGTGCCAGGGCCTGCCCACCCTCACAGGGAACAATTTCTTCCCAATACCTAATCTAAACTGACTTTCCTTCAGCTTAAAAAACAACAGAGAGATCCCCCATAAAAGAGACTTAGATTTGTTAGGGTGTAGAAATGATTCCCTGAGTTTACCAAAGCAAGCTCTTTTGCTGCTCCTCAGAAGAAGCAGACCTTGAGAGAGGTGCAGCTCCATCTCAGAGCCTTGCTCAAGGTCTTGCCAACTGACATTGAAGGGTTTCATGACTTTTTTTTGTTTTATATGTAATGCAGGGGTCACAATCCTTGAAGAACTCCTCTTCCAGCTCTCACTGAATGAAGGATGGATCTGCACCAAGTGCAGCCACGTTGTCCTCCCTGGGGGCCCTGCAGGAGGTGTGGGTGAGGATGCAGCACAGACACCCAGACAGCAACACATCTCACCCTCCTCTGCCTGGCTTCAAGCAATCAACTTGTGACTGCTCCGCTGTTTCTGCCCCTGTCAGGCACAAAAACAAAATCCCAGTTGCTGCTTCCTTGTGATTCACATGAGGAGTGCCTGGACTCAATGGGTTCAGTGTGGGGATCATTCAAACCAGCTGCGGCCACTAAAAGAATCCATTCTTCATTCCTGCGACCAGGCTTGCTAGAAAGTAGGGAGCAAATGTTCCACCCTAAATAGTTTTGGTCTGAGCACAAGAGAAGCTATTGGCAACAACAACATTGAGAGAAAGAATGTCTTAGCATCAGGCTCAGATGCCTTGCAAATGTATTTTGTATCCTCTACCCCAAATTGTATTTCTTTCTGCCTGTAACAGACTACATGCTTTAATCGGCTCTGGCAGATTGCTGAGTGTCTTTATTTTGGCTAGTAGAGAGCTCCCTTCCATATGGGACCTATCTGGGATGGAAAGCACACTGACTGGGATGGAGAGCCCAACCCCAGCTGAGCACCAGGCCACCGTGGCCTCCACTGGGAAGCCAAGTTGTGCAGGAGCCACAGAACCACAAAATGGCTTGGACTGGAAGGGACTCGATTGCTCATCCAGTTCCAAAACACTGAGGGACACCTTCCTCTTGCTCCAAGCCCTGTCCAGCCTGGCTTTGAACACTTACAAGGATGGAGCAGCCACAGATTCCTCACCATCCTCACAGTAATGAATTGCTCCCCAGTATTTAATCTAAACCCACCATCTTTCAGTTCAGCAGTTCCCTCTGAGTCACCAAGCAGGCCTGATCTGAGAATTTTCTCTGGGCTCACTGGCAAGAGCAGCCCTGACATGGTGCATATGTTCTGAATTTGATGCACTTCAGAAACAAAATGAGAAGTTATTGTGCTGCACTGTGAAATACCAAAAGCACTGAACTGTGCTGCATTAACGTGGCATTGTCTCCAGGACTCTTGTCCAACTCCAGGCTCACAGGAGGAGCTGGCACACAAGAGCCCAAATCCTCTCCTCACACTCCCAGGTAGTTTTGCACAGCACAAGAACACACATGGATGTGTGCACATGAATGCCTCCATCCTCTCCATCCAGTTATCAGCTCAGCCTGAACTGGGGACAATGCTCATTAACCAAAGATACAAGGGAGGATAACAACTAGAAGATAAAGATTTGCATTTATTAATGTCACAATATAAAGGAAATGATAAACCCCTGCAAGCCAAATTTCTAATTTGGTCCTAATCCTGCTGGGCGTGGCTGTGTCAGCCCTGGCTGCCTCTCTGTCTGTCCCAGTCTCCTTTCCATCAGTCAGGACAAGCCTTTTCCCAAATCACAACAGCTGGCTGGAGCAACCCTCCACATCCTCCTTCTCACTACAACTTTCCCTGAGAGCATGATGACTTTTAAATCCTTTTAGGCTCAAAGCCCAGTAAGCAGTAAAGCCCAGCACAAAGTGATATTTATTTCTCGTAACTATTTTTTTTAATATACGAATCCAACAGAAAAATAACCTCAGCAGTATTTGTCATAGCCAGAGGTGGATTTGAAGCTCTTATGAAGTGAATGTGCTGCCCACAGAGGTGCTTGATGCCTGGTTCTTAGCAGAGTTAAGAGGAGGAGCCTGCCCTGAGCCACAACTTCTGTCCTCCTCCAGCTGTAGTAAGGAGTGACTTCAAATCTTTTGGGGAGCTGGAAACTTTGGTATGGACAAAGAACTCAAATGAACAGCGACAATGGCTGCAGAGTGATTTCCTTAATTAGAAAATTGGCTGTGTTCCTAAGGAGGAGGAAAACAATGCTACAGACTGCCAATGCAAAGAGCAAGTAAAAACTGTAGCACATGTAGCTCTGGAGGAAACACAAACGGGCCCTATCAGCCCCCCAGATCCTCCAAAACCATTTGCAGTTATTAGGCTGAAAATCAAGCACAGTCCTGCTCTTGAATCAAACAAACACAGGCTTGTGATTATGACTTGTTCTTAATTAATTCATTTTGACAAGACTCAAAACACTCTCCAGGCGATTTAAGACACCGTAAAAAATAAGGAACTGACAGTTTTTGACCTCAAGATGTCAAATACAGAACTGCTGTCTAGTTGTGATGAGCTGTCACTCTATCCCCTGGACATCCCCACTGTGGCTCTGCATTTCACAGGGTTTCTGCAACCACCCAGCGTGGGCCATGAGAGGACTGGCACGTTCTGAGAGCATCAGCCAGCCCATCCTCAACAGCATCTGAAAATCCCTGTCAGCACAGCAGCAGTGGTGGGTGGTCTCCTCAGCCTCTGCCCTGCTTGGTGACGGAAAAAAATAACCAGGAAGGCTGTGTGGCTTTTTTAAACAGCAGACAAAGCACAACAAACTCTCTAAGAATAGACATTTCAGAGCGTGTGCATCTCTCAAATCAGCACAGGGACAGAAAGACTGCACAGAAAAGGGAAGAAAACCACAGGCTGAGAAACTGCAGCCTTCCCCTGTGCTGGTCACATGTGATCTGTCAATCTGACCAGCACCTGACACCTGTGATCAGAAAGAAGCTGATACCTGTTGTGCTGAGACAACTGAACATCCCCCAATGGAAATTCCAATGCCCGGTGCCAAACCAGCTCCCGGGGAAGAGGCAGTATCTGGGGAGACTGGGAAGGCAAAGGGAGGAGAGAAGACTCCTTGGCTGCAGCAGAAAACCACCATGCTGATGGTGTCCTCAGCACAGGGCTCTGGCCAAGGAGAAGCAGGGTCATGGACTGTTTCCAGGGGTGCACTTGAGATGCTCTCACTGTAATTGAACGTGAAGCTGTGGCCTCCAGGGCTGTGCATGCTCCTCAGAGTGATGCCCAACCCCCCATGCCCAACTCAGAGTGGGGGGTTTGGGTTTTCCTGCTCCAAACCAGCCACAGAATGAAGCAAAACACGAGTGTCAGATGTGAGGGAGGCTGAGGAGCTGCAGACAGGTGACCACAGAGCAATGGCAGCAGTAAGGTTGAGTTTTCCAAGTGTGGCTCCAAAAAGAAACCTCAGGACATCCTTGTGATGCACTTCCAGGGAGGAGATGAAGAAGAGTCATCCCAAACTTGACATGAGAATATGGATATCGCTCCAGGAGAACTCCACAATTGCCTTACACTGACACCCAGGAGCTCCATGTGGCTTAATGCAAAAGCGTCAAGGCACAGGTCACACACTGTTTACAACAAAATTAATCTTAAAGCGAAATCTTGGAATCGGGAGGTTTTTAGAAAAGAATTTTAACTTGCTCGTTTGCCAAATTCTGATTAAAAATCTTTGCTCAGACCCCAAGGGCTCATGACCCACTTACCAAGCATGGCACTGCTGTATTTGGATGGACTTGAATCAGAGTATTTCTAACTCCACAAAGGGTAGGAGCTGGAAGCAAACAAACAAAGTGTGTAACTGTGCCAGCTTAAGAGGGGAAGTGTACAAAAAACTTGAAACACAAACATTTTGTGACTGTTACCAGCACCATTCTTCCCAAGCATGGAATACTTTCCTAAAAACTGGCTACCTTTAGGGCACCCTCTGTCCTGCTGCAGTATTTTGGTTGGATAACTGTTGCTGATTCCAGTTTTTTCCTCTTTTTTCTGCTCTCCTACCTTCTTCATTCCTCTCCCACTTCTCCAGATGTGTTTGTGCTGGAGGAAAGCTGCTCCTCTCAACTCAGTGGGGCAGTTTCCAGCCCTGCCTGCAGCCTGGGTTTTCCAGCATCCCTTAGTATCTGCTTCTTCAAAGAACTGTGGGGCTCTAAGTGCCTTACGAACAGATTAAACAAATAGGTAAGAGACATATTAAGTCAGTGTGCCTAAGAACTTCCCAGAGTGGAAGTAAAGGAAATTGGAGATTCCCCAGGAAATCGTCCAGAGTAAGGAATTGCATTTCTAACTCCTGTTTCCTAGAGTCCAGCTCAGAGCAAAGCTCAGTTTCAGAGCTAAGCACGAGTTACAAGACATATTTACTGCCAACTTTCTAAACTTCCTCCTAGAAGGACGAGGCAGTCAAATGGGTCTGCCCTGGATTTCTCTTACAAACCCCCCACAGCAGCAAATCCTTCACAAGGTGATTTTTACTCAGCAAAGCACCCTGAGCACTGTCTCCCCTCTGACAAATATTTCTGTTTACAGTCTGGAACTTTGTCATATCGAGCTGTGACCAATTTCATTATCTCCACACACTCCTGTTGTGTCAATATGACATGATTGCCATTTCTCTTTCTCCTCCTGAGCTGCTACCATGATTAACACTGCTGTTTGTGTTCACAAGTGACCTCCTTTGCTTTACCATAGCCCACAGTGTCACAAATCCTAAAATTATCCCAAAATACTGACAGACAGGCCAGTTTTGACATCTGCCAGCTCCTAGGATCTTCAAACCCCTCTGTCAAACATCCAGCTCTGCCCTCCCTGCACAACTCCATCCCTCCCTCTCCAGGGAAGCACCACTGGTCCCTTTCTGCTTTAATCACTTCTAACTCTGAAGCACTTCTGCGTTTCAGATACTCCTTCCACCCACCTTCCAGCTCTCTGCACACATTCAGAATTCCACATCAATATTCCAGACTCCGTGTAGCTCAATCAAGTTTGAAGTCTCACTTTTTGCTACCACTCAGCAGTGCCTGGTGAAGCACTTATGGCAACCATTTAGAATGGTTGAAAAGCCACAGTAATTTACCAATTAATTTTGCACCCTCTCTACAGCAAAGCACAGTGGGTCCATATCTATGAATAATTTTCATTTCCTGAGTTATTTTTTTTCTTGAGAGCATTGCATTGAGCTAGTTAGGTTTGTTCATGAATAAGAGCAAAAGTCAGCCTGACACCAGAATTTTAGGTTGAGCAAACCAAAACTGGGATAAGGAACCTAATCAGAATAAGAACAGGGATATGATGGTTTCACATAAAAATGTCAGAAATTAAGAAAAAATAAACATTCAACATTCAGAACGTAGGCTCTTATAAATGGCAAATGTCCAAAGCAGAACAATAGTTGTTAACACACAGCCAGTACTGCACTTCAAAGACCACACTAAAATAACCCAAATCTGAACAGCCAACAGCAAACTAAACAGTCAGCATCAGTGATAACTGGTACTACATCTAAAAGCAATCTCAGCTTTAATAATTCAACACAATTTAATTTGCTGGTAGTAGGAAAGGTGGAATTTGCTTTTTTCCGAAGGATGACGTGGATGGATACCCTATCTCTGTAAGGTACACCCCAATTTGTGGGAAGTGCTGGGCATGAGGCCAAACACACAGAACACACACACACACAAAACACACAGAACACACACACAAAGCCTTGGTGTTCTCTGGATCAGGTCCACAAACCACAGAAACCAAGATCAAACACGAAATTCTCCGACAGATTTAACATTTGAAACCACGCAATATCACCTATATTTATTTTACCCAGAAGACCTGACTAGAATTTTGTTTCAGAAATCCTCAAACTTGCAAGGGTTTGGTGGAATTCCTTTTCATGCCTTGCTTCAGCCTGTTAGCATCAGTCCCAGTGCTAATGACCCAACTTGTGAATGTACAGAGGGAAAACAGAGCTTCATGAAATATTGATACACACTTGGAAATTTGACAATTATCTCCAGAGCTCCTTGGTAAAACCTGAAAGCAAATAAATAGCAAACATTTCCTGCACTCATTAAAACACTGAAAAACAGAGAAAGAAACCTACTCATTATCCATTTGACAAATCTATCCTATTATTTTTAATAATGCACAGGCTTCCAATGCATGAAACGTACAGCTTCTCCTGCTTAAGAAACCATTGGGTTTGTAGATCTAATTTTAAGAAATGCAATAAAAGTCAGTGATGTAGAGCTGGTTCCTTTAGCAGGAGAGAGCAAAAGTCCTTCTTCTACTGAAATTAATGACAAAATCACAATTTTTCAAGTGAACTTGACTCACTGCCCTACTTTGGAAACTGCTCCTCTGGAAAGATATTGTACAAAAGTTACAAATAATCACTTTGTTGGCATTTTTCATGCAAGCTTCAGGAACGGAAAACTGGAGTGGAAAAGAGCTGATGAGCCAGAGCGTGGGGCTGCTGGGCCATGGGATGTAGCTCTGTATCTTGCTTATCTCACAGCAGGAGATGATCCCCTGGCTCTCCCTCTAGCCAGAGCAGGGTATGGGAGATGCCACGCTGCTCCAAGGGAGCCTGGGCTTTTAGGGTGAACAGCAAATACAGAGAACACCTTCCCTGCTGAATAAAAATAAGCTGCAAGGGGGAAACTTCCACTGCAGAGCATGACAGGTTGTTTGGCACTGCCCTGATGTTATTAGTTATTAGTAATCCTGGTTTTGGGACCTTTTAGCCCTGCCTGCAGATGAAACAAGATCACATTCGCTGCAGACAAGAACGAAATGGAAATTTAAGACTCTTAAGCCAAATGTTTCAGCTGGTAAGATAACAGCTCCCACTTTTATGCAGGTCTGCTCAACATGAGGAAGAATTCAAAGATGCTCAAATAGGAGAGATTACAGGAACTGCTGGCTAGGTGGGATAACTAAAGTGACATTTAAACATTCTTGATTATTTCAGAGTCCCAGCAGGATGGTCTAGATACTGACAAGCTCTCTGCTGTCCACACTGAATCCTCTCTTTTATCCTTCACAATATTAATCAAGATTCCTTGTACTAACAAAACAAAATATACACACTTCCATGAACTAATGTACTTTTCAATATTCATTCAAACCTTTCTAACAAAACACTCAGAAGACAGCAGAGAACAAAAACAAATGTGTGTGACATCTCCATTCCTGGGGTTTTTTTTCCACACTGCAGGTAACAGTGAGAGAGTCCAATAAGAGACTGGGCCGTCCTAAGAAAAGGCTGATAATCTATAGGGTCAGTAAGGGAATGTGTAGGAGGCAGCTCAGGGATTTGCAGTGTTTAGCACAAGCGTCAGGAAACGTGTTAAGGTTAAGAAGACCAGCAGGGGAGTCAGGTGGGTATTGCCAGGTTCCTGCATCCCACCACCCTACTCCTCCTGATGCTCCCTGGATAGAGGGAACCCACCTGGAGATACCACCTTCACATCTAGAAAATACATGCCAAATGTTTCCATGACACCTCAGTTTTGATCCTCTTTTTCTGACTTTGTAGATGGGAAGTATATCCTAAATTATTTCTCTTCACTGTGTTTGCTGTCTAAACAAAGTCCTGTCTGCCTGTTTGCTCGCCAAGCTAGGAAATAATAAATTGCTTGATAACCAAAACAAGACACTCCTGGCAAACAATGAAGACTGCAGAAGCACTGATCCAAATGGATAATGACTGAGACACTGATTATATTTTTGAGATTTTTTTTTCTCCCCATTTTAATATCTATACATATCTGCATACATAAATAAAACATGAAAATGCCATCTTGGCTGTTCACACCAGTATTTACCAAGGATGTCCACCAGCAGATAAGCCCTGCTGGTTTCCTTCTTATAGTGACTAGCTGCTCATGTCTCAGATTACAGAGCCTAAGCCACCCTTTTCCCAGGGACAGTGATGCTTTTGGGAACTGCCCCATGGTGTCACTTCTCCCAGCCTCTCCATGGCTGACACTGCTTTCATTTACAAGATGAAGCAAGAGACCAAAATCTCCCTTGGTCACACAACATTTTTGGCTGAGATTCCAGGAGGTGGGAGGTGCTGAAGGTGGGAAAGACCACAACCCTGACCCCACTGCTGGAGTGGCTGCTCCAATGCGGAGCACAGCTCACGCACCTGGTGGCCATGCTGCAGACAAAAAAAAGGAATTTATGCTTGGCAAACGAGTTTAGGTAGGGCTTCCGAACTACCAAAGAACTGGAGCCAGCAGGCTGGGGGATGAGAGGCAGCAGCCCCAGAGCTGAGGGGGTTCCCTGCAGAGGGCCAGGGCAGGGGCTGTGCCATGCTGTGCCACACGACCCACGTTAAGCCGATTGTTGGCCGGACACCTCCCGCACTGGGGGAGAGGGTGGAGGAAGGAGAGCCGGGCACTAATCTGCTCCATCTGCTCTGGAGCAGCTAATTGGATTGAGGGTGCAGAAGGCAAGACCCTGGACACAGTGCTGGGCACTCAGAGCCTCCCGTTTCCCTGAACAAAGATGCTCCAGCTCTGCTGCCCAACACCTCTGCCCAAACCCTTCCTTGGGACATGGCTGCTCCAGCATCACTGACAACACCTCTGCCCAAACCCTTCCTTGGGACATGGCTGCTCCAGCATCACTGACAACACCTCTGCCCAAACCCTTCCTTGGGACATGGCTGCTCCAGCATCACTGACCAACACCTCTGCCCAAACCCTTCCTCAAGCTGCCCTACCCAGGACACAGCTGCTCCATCACCTCCCTACCAGAGGGGCAAATATTGGAACCAAATATTGGAAACACATCCCATGTGAATCCCACTCCCAGAAGCAACACTTCACCTTAAACAAAACACTACCAACAGCGGACAAAAGAGATTAAAAATTAGGGGTTTTTTACCAAAAGCCAGCAGAATGCTGTTAATTTCAGGTTTTATTTAGGTGTAAAAGTCAAAAGCTTGCCTGCCAGTTTTCATCTATAAACATTACTAATACCAGTCCTACGTGTTCAACATTTATTCTACATCAGTGGCTTAATGATGTTGGTCTTCTGCTTTTCAAGGATTCAGCTCAGCACCTGCTTTGCTTTTAAAAATAACAGGCAATTCAGTTGTGCAGCATTTTCATTAAACTGGGCTGCAGTGTGATGATATGAGAATGACAAGGAGAAGAAATATAAAAAATGTTTAATACAATAATAATAAGAAACCTTTAAATTTTTTTTTCCCCTCTGTGAACATGAAGTTTGTAGCTATGGAAACTACTTATGAGAAGGCTAAAAAAATGTCAGCAAATATAGTCAGAGAATGATCTGGATATATGAAAGTCCTAACAATGCTGGAGAACCAGAGACACGGGGTGAAAGAAAAGTGTAAATTGAAGATGACAACACTTGTGCATCTGACAACACGTTCTCCTTCGACAGGCCAAATTCATTTTTATTGCCATGGCACTAAAGTCAATGAATTGCAACTGGAATGAGTTTGACACTTTATATTGCTTTTGATAAAGCCATTATAAAAAGCGTATTTCAGCCTTTAAAGAAGTATTTTAAAAGCATATTCTCTGCCACCAATGAACTGAACGTGCAGATTGGCCAAGACAGTCAGTATTATATCAAGGTAGTCAACAGCACATCTCTCGCACATTCTGTTCCCTGGCCATTCACCCTAAGGTGGGCAGTTGGGGTCCCTTCAGTTTTAAGATCCACAGGCTCATGTGCTCAGCAGAGGTTGGCGAGGGTCCTTCTGAGCCTTTCAAAGGCTTTCACAATCTCACTGTGAGTTTTCCAGCTACTTCCCTTATCATTTTGCATATTCGTGTCCTGATGCTGTGACCATGGGGACAGCAGACATGAGAAAGACCTGTCTGCTTATTTCAACCTGTATTTTTGTATGGAAGTTAAGATCCCAGTTAAAAACATGTTTTTGTTAGTGAGTGTAGTGCAGGGTTTACCTGGACTAACACACTAGCTGGGAATGGCTCCAAGGACATGCTATGGTCTGTCAGGTCAATGTGCAAATGAAATCAGATTTATTCAGTGCTTGGAGCTTCCCTTGGTGCTGTTTCAGTCCGGATTGTTAATTGAGAGGCAGTACATGGGCACACTTTGATTCCATGCTGAGGTTTGTACAGAAAACCCACAGAAGAAAACCTGAAGTCGATTTCTGAGCTGTCCACTGTACTGGGCAAAGAATAAATCAACATCAGCAAATGCTCAGGAAATTTATATTGTGTTGGAAAGATCCTGCACATAGAAAACGATGGCAATTTAGCTTAAATTAATTAGGCTAAAAGAATTCATAGCTTACAAAAGTGGGCAAATGTCAGTCTTTTAACCATCTTTGATGTGCTGTTTTAACCATCCTTTAACAACCATCAAGGCTCTTGCTCCTGCCTATACCCTTCCCTCTTTGGGGGCTGCCCATGTGCAGAGTTTCAGCCTGCAACTATGTGTGGTTAACACACTTTTTATCTGTCACAGGGGGAAAATATCAATAAAAGGCATCACAACGAGGTGTTAAAGAGTACAAGCAGAGCTGAGCTAATCACAGTGAAAGGCATTTCTAGCTGGGCTCTAAGCTGATAAAAGAGAGGATGAGTCCTCTTCACACTGGAGAGAACAACTTGTCCAAGGAGGACAGCTGCCCTCAGCCTGGCTTTCCCTGCTCAGGAAAAGGTCAGGCTTTCAACCAAATCTTACAGCCAAGTAATTCTGCTCTTGCTTCCTGATGATACCCACCTGACTTCACAGGGCAGTCCTGCTCCTCATCCCTGTGGGAAGCATCTTCCCTTTTGTGATAATTCACTTTCATATCTTTGTGTGCAAACGAGAGCTTCATAAACCACCCAAGACACATATTTACAATGAATCACCATTTCTCATTTATGGTCCGTAAGTCCAGCATCAGAAACAGAAATCTGGACTGGCCACTGTTTTGGGAAAACTCCAGGCTAGCTACAAAAATACAAGACTTCTCATCTGACAAGATTGCTTTACTACTAAAACATTGGGTTAAAAAAAAAAAAAGTAATGCAATAAGAATCCTAGCAAACATCATAAACTGTATAAAGTTGCAAAATTTGGAGGCAGAGCTGCAGCAATGTGATCAGCGAGATACTGCTTGCCCTCCCCAGCTTTGCTGACCTGGACTATTTATTTCCCTGCACTCCCTCCCAGCTCAGCACGGGGCTGGCCACAAACCCGCTCTGGCTCAGCCCTCCTACTGACACGTGTCTGTCACTCAGACCTTGCAGGGCTTTCTGAGCTGCCTCGGTGTGCTCACTGCTGGTGATCCTCTGGGTGGCCAGGCTGCAGGAGCACTCCTCTCAGCTATTCCTGACAAGGTCTCAATGACATGGAGAGCAGCAGCTTTGCCAGAGCTGTGGCAGGGGAGTTCCTGGCATGGGAAGCTGGCTCATCTCTGGAGACGTCACTCCACCACCTCAGCAAAGGGCTTAAGGTGCTCATTCACCACCTCCTCTTCATACAACCCTGCAACTCCCAGGAAGGCCAATTTACCTAACTTATTCCTAAGTATTTTAAGAAAAACAAAGCAGTTGCAGCACTAAATCTCATTGCTGCTTTTCCCTTATCTGACCACACCAAAGCAAGAAGTCCATAAACATGTGGCACGTGCCTGTATGCGCCCAAGATCCTGTCTCTGCCATCAGGCAGGAGAAGACACCTTCCTCCTGCAAGCCCTCTGTCCAAACTCCAAAGTGAATAGTAGCTGTGCAGAATGCACTCAGAGTGTCAAATTCAGCATAAAATGACAAATGGGTATTTAGGAAAAAATATGTAGAAAGACTACAATGCATAGTTCAAGCCAAAATGGTCTGTTCAAAGCCCAAAATGGTCTGTTTTAAGGTCTTATCCATATAACAAGCTTCAAAACATGACTGGGCTGTAACGTGCACTTTATAACCCTCTGTAACATGCACTTTATAACCCTCTGCTGGCTGGGCAGACATTAACCTACACTGACAGAAAGTATTTGCAGCCATTTGGAGACAGAGTTTAAAACTGAATTTGCTTTCACCTTCTAACTCGAATATCCACAGCAAAAGCTAGAGCCAAGAGAAGGCTCATCACTCCTGAAAACACATCCTGGCTGGCAAATACAATTTTCCTGGATTTAGTCTAGTTTCTGCCATCCACTCAAAGCTTTAAAACATCTTAACATATCACTAACCTCAGCTTATCCCCTCGTGGGTAAGTGTGAACACTCCTGCTCAACACAGCTCAACAACAACAAACACCACACATTTCCCCATTTTTAATCTTTCCATGTGCTGTGTGCCTTACCTTGGCTTCTACTTTTAAAATATAGTTTAACAGGAAGAAAAACTCTCAGGCTGTTTGGAAAGGAAAAAGGGAAATAAATAAAAATGAAGACAATTTTACAGGTCCTACTTCAGCTAAACCTTTCAGGGCCTTCAATGAGAAGATAATCTTTCTGTGATTATGGCCAAACCCTCCCGTTGCTTGGCAACACATAATTAAGGAATATGTTTTCAGATCCGCTTTGCAAGCTGGCCATTATCAGATGAAATTACTGGAGCAACAAATGTCATCCTCATGCAAATGAGATGGTCGTGGGCAAAAGAAGAAAAAAAAAAAAGAAAAAACGAGGGTTGAGTAGCAAGAAAGAGCTCAACAGCACAGAAATGCTGCTGGCTTCCTCTTGCTGTTTACCAGTAATTCTGGTGAAGAGAAGGGATAATTTCAAGATTTTTAGAGAACGGGGTTTGCAGTTTATAAATGAGAAGCAGGGAAGAAGGGATCTGTTTTCCATGGCAGAGGAGATTGCTCCCAATCCCTGTGCTCTGGAGGTCCTTCAGCCCAGAGCTGTCGCTGCGTCGGCATCGACCGCTCAATCAGACGCAGCACAAATAAATGAACATATTTGTGTTCCCCACATTATGCCAGTTCGTCTTCTTAGCTGCATTTATTTAAAAATACTGCCTGGATGTACTAGTTTAGCATCTGATCCATGTCAACACAGAACATGTTGCCTAATATTGAAGCATTTTTTAGAAATCAATACATTACACCAGCTACATAAAGGACTCATAAGCGTGAAAGGACCAGCATTTACTTCCTAGCTGTGTAATTATGGTATGGCAGGGAAAAGGGTGTGCCAAGTGTCTGCATTTTGACAACTTTATCATTTCCACTCACAAAATCATTCTTTATTTAGATTCCTGTGGAATGGCATCACCAGTTTGGCACTGTCTCGATGCCTATAAATGGTATCCCTCTTATTAAAGCTTTGTGTGTGTGTGCTGGTACGGCAAATTGTTGGGGAATCGTTTGCATGGGAGTTCAGCTGCGCTGCCCAGGAAGAAAGCTCCCTGCTCACAGAGTCACTACCAGCAAAAAACATGCCAAGGGGTGTCTTTCCACAATTCTTTCGACCAAGTCAAGGCACAAATGAATGGATTTGATGAATTTCTCCAGGTGATTTTGGGGGTTAGTTTCTATCAGGCTCTGAGTGCCACATCTCCAAAGTGGAGGAGCAGAGTCTGCTTGGATTGTTCAGCTTTTCATCCGAGCAGCCACGAGCCTGAGCGTTTCTAGAAAGGGAAGGGAAGTCTAGGAGCCACCATTCATTTTTATTGTTCCAGTGCTTAATGACAGGCTTTTAGTTTTAAGCACAGCCCTATTACTTTAACAGCTCTATCGCTTCACTTACAGGCATCTCGAGAAGGAAATCAAGGGGTTTATTTTGTATGCTTGATAAAACAGCAAATTAATAATAAGAAGAAAAGCCTTAGGTAATGGCCAAAGGTAAGTCTATTCTCGAATAACACCATTAACTATCTGATGAATTTAGTCAAAACAATGCTAACCATTTCCTCACAGGGACACATTTGTGCCTGATAACAGCGGTAAAAAGTCAATCTGCAGCAAACCCTGTAGTCCTAATTGCTCAGCCAGTGTCTAATCTCCTGTTCTCGACAAACAACAGGAATGGCAAGATTAACCCTGGAAGCATTATCTGAGATACCGCTCACGTTTAACTGAAGTTGGCTAAACAAATAAAATATTTGGAATTTAACCACTGTGCAAGAATCAGCATCTTTAACTCTGCATAGCCAGCACAGTCCTGCAAAGAAATCACCTTCACCTCGTTTTCTATGAAGGACAGTATCTAACATTTAGGCATGAACCCCCACGATATTTGACTGTGGGTTTTTTTGAGGGGTAAAATAAGCAACAACAAGGTGGTTCTAAACTACTGTATGGACTAAGCCCCTTCAGGAATTACTTGGTTCAGGCGACGCCATGGTGGAGACGATGACGGGGGGCCCCGTGCGCCTGCTGAGCTTCGGGTACGGGGAGAGCTGGGCAGGGAAGGCGGGTCCAGTGGGTGCCAGGCTGCTGTCCCCTGCTGTCCCCGGCCGGCGGAGGAGCTGGGGGCTGCTGTGGGGGCTGGGTGCCGGTGACGCCACTGCTGTCCGCTCCCTCTTCATCAGCTCCATGGGCACGGTGTAGGTGGTGGGGTACGCCGTCTTGGGGCTGGCGTGCGGGTTGGCCGCCGTCATGGGCAAGCCGACCGGAGCAGAGTAGGCAGAGGCGGGACGCGGGTGCGTGCTGCAAGGCAGGGGGGTGTTGTATCCTGAACCGGGGAGGAAGTGTGGCCCCTGAGGAGCCCCCGCGGGGGCTGGGTAGGTGGTGGTCTCCAGCAAGTGTTGGGTTGGCGCGCTGGACGGCCGGCGGTGTATCTCTACACCTCTTGGGGACAGCGGCTGCAGCGGTGGCGGGTGCTGCGAGGTGCCAGGGCCATCCACGGTGGGCATCCCGTATTCTGCTGGGAGCTCGCTGCGATGGCTGAAGCTGTTGGAGCGGGTCCTGGGGCGCAGTGCCCCGCTCCTGCGCTCCTGTCTCTGCAGCTGCATCTCTGCCTTGTAGTTGTGGGCGATGCGGGACAGCACGCGGGCCTGCCCCAGGTTGGGTGCCACCGACTTGATGTCGTTCTCCTCCATCATGGCCAGCAGGTTCGGGGAGTCGAAGCCCTGCTGCAGCAGGGCAGCAAAGGTGCTCTCCGAGACGCCCTCCGCACGCAGCAGCGCCACAAACTCGGGGTCAAAGCTCCTCTTGCCCTCCGGCCCAGGGAAGGCCGGGGGCACCGGCGGGTGGGAAGGCGTCGCCACCGCTGCCTCGTAGCTGTCGTAGGCACCCTTGGCAGCAGTGCTCTCCCTGCCTGGCCCGTAGCTGCTGCCAGTGCTGGTGGTGGGATCCACCACCAGGCAGGTGGGGACGGCTTGCCTGGCCACCGCTGCCGCCTCAGGAGCTCGCTCTGCCCCATCGCTGTAGCCTGGCCTGCTGGGGAAGGCAGGTGGCTCTGCCGCGTACCGTGGGCCGGGGGGCTCCGTGCCGTACCACGCCGGGGAGACATCTCTGCCCCGCACCCGCTGCCCATCCAGGGCCAGCTTGGGGTCTCTGTAGAGGCGGGTGGCATCCGGTGGGGCAGGTGGGCGCACGGCGGTCTGGTCCCAGGACAGCCGGCTGCCAGGCGCCCCATAGCTCGCCAGCGGCCTGCCCGCCACGTGGTCACGGTAGCAGCGGGGGTCCTTGGGTGACCTCGCCGACAGCGATGGGTCGCTGTAGTAATCCTGGGGCGGCAGAGAGCCCCGGCCTGCCATGGGCGCCGGCCGGTCGCAGTAGGCAAAGTCGGGGACAGAGCCCTTCCTCAGGGGCCCTGGCGCGAAGGTGGCATCCTGGTACGGGTACGCCTCTTGCTTCAGCTCCGCGCCGCCCTGCAAGATGATATCATTTGCCCGCGGTGGCTCGTACCAGCCGCCCTCACCACCGTAGGTCAGGGAGCTCCTCCGGCCTGGTGGCCTCTGGTACTCGAAGGCGTTCTCGCTCTCCCAGTTTCCCTCATACCAGCCGGCAGCGTCCCAGCTCTGCGAGCGGCCGATGTTGGGGTGTTTGCTGGGGATGGGCATCACCACGAGGCCGCTTGCTCCCGCTGACACGGAGAAGAGGAGGTGCCTTCCTTCTCAGTGCTTCTCCGGCACGCATCCAAACCGGGCCGTGCTGTGCCTGAGCCCTCCTGGGACTTCAGCAAGGCGGTTTTGCCTTTCGAGTGTCGCCTGAATTATTAATCCTCGGTAACCTTAGCAGGCAGAGCATGCGGCGGCCGGCGGAGGGGCTGCCCCTGGCCGTGCGCTGCAGCCGCGCAGGAGAGCGGCCGCGCTCAGCCCAGATGCTTTATCCTGTGCCGCTGGGGACGGCGAGCGCACATGGACAACTGGCCGAGCAGTGTGTGGGGATTAGGAGCTAAATAAAACCACTAAAGCCCTCGCTCCATGTGACATCATTTTAGCCTGATGAAATCTCACGCACTGACCCAGCCAGCAACCTCAATGCAATTTTTCCCCCAGGGAATGATGATTTTTTTTTTTTTTTTTGCTTGTTTGTTTTTAACTTGTTTTTTTTTTAAACATGTGTTTCCTCTGTTTTGGCTGTCTCCCCCCTCACGTGCTGGGGGAGGCTGTCCCAGCACCCAGCGGGGATGGGCAGCGGGATCACGGAACATGCGCGGATCCGCTTGGCCCCACACAGGCGCATGTAAAAATAAAAGAAAGCTTCAGTGTCAGCTCAATCTTAATCCAACCTGATGAAATGCTAATCCACTGCACACAGCTAAGGACAAATTAAATGGGAGCCAGCAGACAGGCCTAAAAAAGGCCAGTGCAAGATATTTGGGAATACAAGAGCGGTCAGAAATTAGTTAGGTATCTGTTTAGCACTTTATGAATATTATAATTTGCATTGGAAATTACCTTTTTTTTTTTTTAGTTTGAAATTAGCCACGCTAACTAGGCTCCAAAAAGATTTTTTATAATATTACCATAATACGCAAATCCTTTCATCATCCCAGGACAGAAAATTGTGGAGGTGTAATCTGGAATGTATAATTTTAAGACCCTAGCACAGGTCATGGAGAAGGAGGGGAGGATGAAAGGATCTAAAGCCTGGCCTAACAAAGCAAAAAGGAATAGTAGAATTTTGCCCATTATCTCCAGCTTCCTTTGGAAAAAGTACATGTTTATGAAATAGGTAAACACTCAGGAACATCACACAAAACTCAATTTGTACTGAGCAGTATTTCAACATTCATGTGGATTAAGCTTTTTTTACACTTGGAGTAGGCAAAGGGATTTAGATGGAATCACAGCACAGAAAATTGTTATTTGGGAATGTAATAAAAATTTCCATATAGAGTCATTGTTTTCAGAGCAGATATTAAAATGGCTCCCCAAAACACATAACCCAGATTATGACAGGCTGCTCATGCTCAAATATTCCTTTTCAAAGAAGGACTAGCTCAACTGATCCTTACTTTGCTGACCACTGCTACAGAGGCAACATTTTGTTTTTTGAATTAAAAAGCTCAGATGGAAACAATTTCACTTTTCTCTGCTACAACAACAGATTTCTTCCCCTCCAATACACCCCCTTCCAGGACAGACCCACTGAAAGGAGGAACAGTCACCTTCCCTGGCCTGTTTGCAAGACAGCTTGAGCATTTTACCCAGCTAATCCACAATAAATGTTTCGTGCACAAGCCATCACATGATGGACTATTGTGCCATTATGATAGCTAAATCACTAATGCAGTCTAATGCTTAAACTTGCCTATCATACTAATACCTCTGGGCTATATTTCTGACCCAAATACTGACAGGATCTTTGAGTAATCCCTAAATTTCTTTATTGCAGTAAATATTACAAATCCTCTTCAAACATTCTCTCCTCCAATTCCATCCTCAAGAATCACGATCTTGAAAATTATGCTGGATATTACACAGACATGCAAAACATGGGGCCTAAAATATTATTTATGCAATTCTCAGAGAATATCTGATTGGCATTATACTGAATTAACTAACAAACTTCAGACACATTGGAAAATTTCTTCTTTTGTCAGAGTCAAAATGGGAAGACACATTTGTGGCTTACAAATAAAGCAGAAAGTATTTTAACCAACAAAAACATTTTATTACAACAACATTTTGCTAAAGAATAAAATGTATTCCCAACTGGATACAGTGAGATTGGTGCCATTTGTTTTGAAGCAGCAGAAGAAATCTACCAAAAATGTATATGACAAAATAATAAAATCCTGGTCTATAGATCAAGGGCATCTTGCACCATTGTCTTCAAAGAAATTACTAACAAACAGTCACCATGTTAAGCCCTGGTTGGCAATGGAAAAAAACATGCCATAGAGAAATGAAATTTCAAAAATGCTGATTTTCACCAACTGCGAGAGAAGCCAGAAGGGAGCTTGAAGCATTCACTACCTCTGGAAAAAACAACAGCTTTAACAAGGGCTTTGACAATAGAAACCTCACCCAAACCAACACATCTGTGACTGGTGGCCATGCCCTCCCCAGGGCACACATGGGTGACAGCAGCACACGGAAAGCCACCTCCAAACCCCCTCCATCCCAGGCACAGGAGCACATCTGGGCTCTGGAAACCACCCTGGCATCAGCCTGCCCTCATAGGCTTGGGCAGAAGATGTGCTCTTCTTCACAAGGGCCAGGAAACCCTAACTGGGGACCTGCCACTGGAACACTCATGCATATGGATGGTTCATCCCCTAAGTGCTGACCTCAATGGAACAAACAGATCATTCCACTGCTCCAAGCCAAGCAGAGGCAAATGCCTACAGGACCAGGGGCTGCAGGATTTGCACATTTCCCTGCAGTTAAGGGTCAAATGTCCTCTTTGGAGGGCTCTGCTGGCCCCAGTTTTTGTTGACCAAGAGCTGTATTCAGTGGGGAAGACATGGCCAGGAGCCGTGAAGTTGGGATGCCTCCTGTGCCACCAGGGCAGCAAAGGAAATGCTACACCCCCAGTGATCCAAAGAATGAATAAGAAATTATCAGAATGAAATATTTATGGATGGGCAGGAAGGGTCTTCTCTTTTTCTGTTTTTTTGCAGTCTTAAAAGCAGCCCCCTTGCACATTCAAGCAGCATGGGCAGCAGGGCAAGTGAGGTGACTGTCCCCCTCCACTCCACTGGTGAGACCCCACCTGCAGTGCTGTGTCCAGTTCTGGGGACTGAAACATAGGAAGCACATGGAGCTCTTAGAGAGAGCCCAGAGGAGGCCACAAAGGTGATTCCAGGGCTGAAGCACCTCTGCTGTGGAGAAATGCTGAGAGAATTGGGCTTGCTCACCCTGGAGAAGCTTTGGGATCATCTTATCACAGCCTTTCAATACTTGAAGAGGTCCTCCAAAAGAGCTGGAGAGGGATTTTTTAGAAGGGCATGGACTGATAGGACATGGGGGAATGGCTTCCCACTGCCAGAGGGCAGGGTTAGATGGATATTAGGAAGGAATTCTTCCCTGTAAGAGTGGCAAGACCCTGGCACAGGTTTCCCAGAGAGGCTGTGGAAAGTGTCCAAGGCCAGGTTGGACAGGGCTTGACCTGGGATAGTGGAAGGTGTCCCTGTCCATGGCAGGGGGTGGAACTAAATGAGCTTCCAGGTCCCTTCCAACCCAAACCATCCTGTGACTCTACGAAATTCTATGAAATGATTCTGTTCCTATTTCTGCATCCAGACCCAAGGATGGACAGGAGAAGACACAGAGGCCCTGGAGCCCAACCTGATGTAACTGATCCCATTGTGTTTCTCGGGAGTGCAGGAGGCACCAGCACCCACATCCACAACATGAGAGGGAGACAAGGCCTGTGGAACAGGCAGAAAATTTATTCTCCTTTTATCTTTTAATTCTAGAGGTATTTTGGGGAAGGAAAAAAAAACCCCACACACAGAAGGAAAAAAAAAAAAAAGCTGATCAAGAGATTAAATGCTCTGGTATTTCAGACCACGTGAAAAATGCAGTGTTTTGAATAATACCCTGATTTTCAGTTTAGCATTGATCTCATACATGGTAAATTTGGCCACAATATTTGGTTACAATAAAATGACCACAGAAGTCTGCTCTGAAAAAAAGGTGATGACAGAGCAGAAGAAAGGTGGGCCCATTGTTGAGACACTGCATTCAAAACCAACAGCAAGAAATCTGAGCCTGGAACCCTCTTACAGTGAATGTGAAACAAGCTCTGCTACAAAGTGCTGTTCTCTTCCCATGAGAAAAGTGTTTTACACCTAAAACCCAGGGCAGGAAATCAGCATGCTAAATCTGCAACACAACTCTGTAAACAACATTTTTTGGAATCTGTAGCACTGACTCAGGAGAGGTTGGCTGCAAAATTTCATTCATATTGATATAAAACATTTCATTACCTATTCTGAAAGCATGTTGCTGGAAAAATGATTCTGTGCAGCAAAATAATACAGATTGGGATTAGTTTTTGCTTCTTACAATTGTAAAATATATTTCAATTACAAATTTAAATCCTGTTTATATTAGGGAAAAATATTTTTAATGTAGATTAAGATGTTGATGTTTTCTCCCCAATTATTTTCTTCTGGGAGAGAGTGGAACAGAAACAGCGTGCCAAATGTAATTTCTGGCAAAAACTGCAAGATGCAGCAGTCTGGGAAAGGCTATTTCTCTTTCAAAGGCAAAGGAATCCTACCCCTGCTAGTGAAAAATCCTCTGGAGAACAAATACATCTCTTGTTAATGGAGAGAGCAGGTATCAGGACACCCAGCCTTTATACCTCGCTCTGCCACTGTCAGAGAGTAAATTGCTTAATTTCTTACTTGCTGATTCCCCTTCCATCAAGAGGGATATAATAATATACACCTCTCACACTCAGATGGTGTTAAGATTAATCAGTGTTTGTCATATGTTTTCAGGTGACAAGGTACAAAGCTACTGGGAGGATAAATGCTCCTGCCCTCCTGCCTGGGCTTTCAAGGACTGCGTGTGATTGTGCTTAATGACCCCAAAGCTCAGGAAGCCTCTCCTGAACATCCTCCTTCCATGTTCAGCTTGCAGGATGCCAGGGAAGCAGAAATGAGCTACTTTATACTGTGGTGTACCATGGATGCTATGGAGAAGAAAAGGAATGGGACGCAGTATGAGTAATGCACACACACATTCATGCACACCAACTGAAAAGAAACAAAATTAAAAAGAAAAATGAGAGAGGAAAAGCAACAAGAAAGTGTTCCAAATCCTTTGAAAGTACTCCATTTGCTAAAATTTGGCTCTGTAAAATCTCCCTCACAGTGGCAATAAGCACTCTGCCTAGATGGACTTTTTAACAGTCTCCTGAAATTAAGGGAGCACAAAGAGAAAATTAGCAGGATTGTGCTGGAATCATTTTCAATAATCAAAGGAGCAGCACAGCATCTGAAAGCACTCAGAGCTTGAAGCCCTGCCACATGCTTTTACCAATTTCCAAACCAAAAGCATCGATGCTTTGTAACTCCAACAAAACGCTCACAAACACCAACTCGGTGCCGTACAACAAAACACTCTGAAGATCAGCCGGTTATTAAACAATCACTGCCTCATGGAACTCTGCGTTTTGATGACTTTGAAGCAAAAAAACCACAAGCTTATGCCCATTTGTAACTCAGCCCCTCGGAGCTGGGATAGAATGTGCCATCACCACTGGTGTGATGGGCTCCAGGAATGTGTGAGAGCACACGTGAGCTGCCCCGAAATGCGACGCACAAACTGCGACTGGGCTCAGTCACCATTCCCAGCAGTGACACACAACTGGGCCCGGGCACATGGAAAATAAAAGGTCACTATGGGACCCCAACAAATGCACAGCAAAGAACCTCCCATGCCAAAGCCAGCAGAGGTTTCCTCTCCAAGCTGGTGACACCGTATTGCAGTGTCCTTCTAAGTCATTCCCCAAGAGCTCCCCCAAAATGCCACAAGCCAAGGTGAGGAGAGAGGATCTCCCACTTTTCCACTCCCACCAGCCAGCATTGTGCTGAGAAGGAGCACAGAAGCATTTCATGAAAATAAATGAGTGACCTTCCCCTTTATCCCTGTGGAGCTGCCTCTCCACTCCTGTTTTGTGCTAATCTCTGGATGGAAGTGGTTGGATGTGCTCCTTTCCAGCCTCATGGCCAGCCAGCCAAGCCTCCAATCACTGCCACACAACTCCATGGATATCTATCATAGATGGGTGCCTTACCCCAATTTTCCCTATGATAAGAGGGAATGGCTGGAGCTGTGTCACAGGAGATTCAGGCTGGGTATCAGGAAAAGGCTCTTTCCCAGAGGGTGGGCACTCAGCATGGAACGGCCACAGCCCCAGGGCTGCCAGAGCTCCAGGAGTGTTTGGACACTGCTCTCAGGGATGCCCAGGGTGGGTTTATTGGGGTGTCTGTGCAGAGCCAGGAGCTTGACTCAATGATTCCTGTGGGTCCCTTCCAGCTCAGGACATTCTGTGATTCTGTGAATTATCTTCTATTTATTTCAGAATGAGGTAAGTGCCAGAGGCACCCCAGCAGGCATATGGTAACTCATCACCTCATGTTATCCTACTCTCCCGGGAAAATCTTGGAGGTTGCACTGAGAAATTGAACATATCCCATCCCTGGAAGTGTCCAAGGCCAGGCTGGATGGGGCTGGAATATCCTGGGACTGTGGAAGATGTCCCTGCCCATGGCAGGAGGTGGAACTAGATGGCCTTTAAAGTCCCTTCTAACCTAAACCGTTCCATGGTTTGCCATCCAGGAAGAAAATCAAACTGCAGGTAACAAATGCAGGAAGGCAGCGATCATCTAAAACACACTTGCAGCTAAAAAAAAGAAATGCAGCTGTAAAACACCCTTTGAGCCACTGGAATGAGCCTTACAAGCTCTTCAAACTTCAATCAGAAACCATTTTGCCTTGAAGGATGGGGAAACTCCAATAAAAGTTGGCAGAAACAGCACTGTCACATTCCTGCATCAACAAAGGGATAATAAAAACATCAGATGTATCCCTACAGCACACAGCTACACAGTCTCAAGGACTGCAAAATAAAAATCAATCTGGATGCTGAAGGGCGGGTGAAAAGCAGCAGACAAGGTTCATTGGGCACATCCCTCAACCATTCCAAAGATCTAATCTACGAATGCTCTTAAAAATAATCCTCCAGAAATCACATCAAGCACCTTGTCTCCAAAACTGGGTATTAGACTTTGAGGTCAAATCTCATCATTTTTAATAAGAATTCAGGATCAAGATTTGAACAGCATGTGTAATGAAAAGAGTGGGAATTATATCTGTCCCAGAAAGCAGTAGAGAAATCCACTGTTAAATGAATATATATTGTAAATCTGAACTCTGCCATGCATGCCTGGGCTTTGCACAGAAAATAATTAATTATTAGATTGTAACATGGGCCTGGGAGATAAACAGGCTGGGGTTCAGGGTGTCTCTGCCTTACTTCCCCTGATGATGCCAAGAGCTTGAAACATGTACTTCCCTTTCACACCCATTGCAGATAAAAACCAAAACCAAACAGGAGGAAATACTACTTTAGCTAAAAAAGCATTTATGTCTTGCTTTTTTAAGACTGGTCTTTTGTACTGTTGCATTGCAAACCATCAGAAGTGAGCTGTATCTCCATGTGTTCCCTCACCATCCTTGCTCATGTTCATTTCCTGAGTCCATCAAGTATCTGTTATCATCAGCAGCAGTGACACATTTTTTTCTCAAAAACAGGTGTCAATCTACACTAAGGCTATTTTGTGAACTTAATCTGTTTACTACTAAGTTTTGAGGTGCTAGATGGCAGCAGAGAGTGTTTTGTTTAAAGTAAAAATTAAAAAGATAATCTAAAAAAAAAAGAAAAACCAAATTAATAGTGTTAAGCTAATGGGCTGTATAAAAGTGTCACTAAGAAATGATCAATGTCCTTCAATTTTAAGAATTGCAAAACTTGTTCTTTGAAGAAAGCTCTCTAATGAAAACCTTCACTGTTTTGGCACTTCAATCCATTACATCTGTTTGTGGAGAGCAAAAAATATAAAAGAAAAGTTGTGTAATGTGTTTCCCTGCAGCTTTATTTTAGTACAGCCAGATGTCCTACTCCTGTCAAAATATTTACCAGCAAATATTCAGGAAATCAGGATAAGTTTGAAAAGATTGGTCTGGATCCAAACACCATCCGCCCCTAAAACAGTGTAATTTAGGAGTCAAAAGATTTTTTTCCTGGTATTTTGAAGGAAACTCCATCCTTTTCTCATCTGTCCCTGAGGAATGGTCATTTCTCATCACATATTTGGAAGCAGCCAGCTTCCAGCCTCTGGATGCTGGAGGCAGCTCCTGCAGCATTCTGGAGCTCAGGAAGAGGAGCCACGGCTGCCCTGGGGCCCTACTCCAACAACCCCTTCCCTGTGAATATTCTGGGAATATTAGCACTTTTCTGAGTACTCTTTAAAGGCAGGAGTAGGATTTACAGTAAGGAGAAAAAAAAAACAAAACAAAAAAACCCCCAGATAGGATGACAACATGTTAATCCCTAAACCAGTTAATTTAAACGGGAAATGTGGTAAGGATGGAAATTAGGTTGATGGTATTGAAGTCATCAGCTGTAATTGTTTCTTAATTAATGACACGAAGTTGTAAAGCGTGTTACATGGAACCTTGTCTGGAGGCTGGGGAAAATGGAAAAATACAAGGCAGAATTAAGAGTTACACATGTATTAAGTTCCCATCAATGTGGGTTTAAACACAAGGAGAACACAACAGAAGTATTTTTTTCCTATTCTGGTGCACATGGCCCTCAAGTCCAGGGAAAGGGGAGCTCCCCCTCCTGCAACAGCTAGAGCCACACATCCACTATGATGCACACCAAATTAATGGAATTTTTGTCTGTAACCTTATCTAAATGTGTCTCACTCTTGCCTGGATGCCTGGGGCATTTTGTCAGGCTGGCTTGGTATCTGGCTCCAGTCCTACATCTTGTCATGCGCATTCCCCCACGGAACATCACAGGAGGGAATGTGCGGGAAAAACATCCACACAGGACTGGAAGCTACTGGAGCAGCCTGTGCATCCATGCAAGGACAACAGCACACCCCTGGATACGAGCCCCATCCCAAAGCACTAAAAGGACTCATACAAGCATAGAGAGTTCTTGATTCAGCACAGCAGAAGGGTTGAAAAGCATGGAATAAGGTCAATAAGCTTGAATAATATCTGTAAACCCACTGAGGTTGCTTGAACTTTCTTCATCCACAGGATACTGTCCAATTTTAAAACACTCTTAAAATTTTAATAAAAACTATTAATGGCAAGTAATTCCCAAATATGCCATGCTTCTATAAGAGAAGGGATAATTAAGAATGTTACTTTTCACTGGTAAAAAGAGGTGTAAAATCCAGCTTTTGTATGAATTTGAAGTGATTTTCTGAAACCTCCATAAAAGTCAAAGACTTAATTTTGGAAAAGCAAAACATCAGGAGCAGCCAGCTAGATCTTCAGTTTGCATAAATCAGCACAGGGTGCAATGGCAGAAGATCTGACAAGCTAATACTGCTTTTTCTCTAGGCTAAATGTGGTAAGCAACCCATCCTTAAAAGCCTGATAGTTTATGTGCTTTGAGGTGGAAACTGTAAAAAAAAGTATAAAAATCTTTATTGTGGTGGGGAAATCCTTGTACTGTGTTTTATATTCACGGAACAAAGAAACTCAAATCCACTAGATAAAAAAGGTCTACATTTATTCTAAATAAGTCACTTTGACTCAGGACAAGAGGTTTCTTCCGTGCTTGATACCATCTTTAACTCATTGTTTCTCATCAAATGCCTAGTGGTGATAAGGATTTCCTGAGATAATAAGATTCTATTTCTGAGCAGTAAAAATAAGTATTATCAGATGCTACTTGGTGCGCAAATTTGCAGGAATGGAAGAAAATTTCTCCACCCAAATATTGAATGTACTCATTTTGGCTACTTTTATATTATACAAAGCAACAAGAATTGAACGCAGCCACTTTGCAGAGCTGTAGTTTTAATGTGTATTTCCCCTTTTGGTTCCAGGAGCATGAGTGGACTGTGGCTATTGAATGGCAGCCTATTCCATAGTCTGCTGTTAGTGGTGTGTGAGCCCAGACCTCAGGGACACATTGTTCAAATACTCCTGAAAAGCCAGAAATATCACAGGTCTTGAGGGGCACTTTTGTTGAGGGTTAATGTGATTTTTTTTTTTTAACAACAAGAAAGAGCACAATAAGCAACAGTTGACATTGTGATTATTAAGTCCACTTCTGTGGAGAATAAACTGAAACAAAAAGGTACAAAGTACCCCTGCCATAGACTCAGGTAGGTATGAGAGTACCTATCATTACATAGTATATTTATTCAAATATCACTGGACACGGTCTGCACTGACTTCTGTCACAGGGGGAACAAAATTTCTGCCCACCCTTGAGATGAATTAACCAGCCTAATGCAGCCACAGCAGAGATAACTTCAGTGATGTTGAAAGCATCAATTCCTACCCCAAATTCCCTCCTCCATTTCATAGCATCATTGTGGTTGGAAAAAACTTCTGAGACCACGAGTCCAAGCTGTGACCAATCCCTGCCTTGTCACCAGCCACCACTGAGTCCTTCCTTGGACACCTGCAGGGATGGGGACTCCCAGCCTCCCTGGGCAGCCCCTTCACCCTGTAATTCCATGATCCCAGCTGGACAGTGTGTCAGGGGAAGGTGCCTATTCAAGGTTTGTAAGACAAATTACTGCATCAAGGACTCAGACCCACCCAAGAGGCTTCAGTAACCACAGCGAGGTCACACTCCCACAGAGAAACAAGGATTTGTGGAGAGTCACAGCCACACACAGATACTACAGTGGCTGGAAGGTAAACCCATGAGGAATTCCCACAGGAAGTATCACCACAGAAGACTCAGCTGAAGAGGACACCAGGGTGCCACTCAGAATGTAAGGCAGTAAGTCAAAAAGACAGAGACTCGTGCATTAAGCACTGAAAAGTATTATGTGACTGTGCTGGCATTTATCAGCCATCAGACATATCAAAGGATCTGAAAGAAAACAAAGAATATGGATGGCTTGTTTGCCCTGCAAACAGATCTATTTTGCAAAGTACAGACAACTTTGGTGGCACAAACTGACACGTAAGGACATGATTTCCCACTGGATAATGACACAAATCCTGGAGCAAAAACTGTCAGGAAATGTCTGGGTTTGCTTGGCCTTGCTATTATTTTTTCACTTTGCTTCTGGCTCATCTCAGGGCTGCCACTTTTGGGGCATTTGTTGAAGGCTGAACTGACTCATATATGTTAGTGCAAACTCTGACCTCTAAAGCCAGGCTCTCCCATGCCATGGCACTGGTGTTGAAGACAGGCTAGCAGAGCTGCAATGGTCTGGGGCAGAGGCAGCACTTGGGATCACCACAGAGGAATTCAGTGGTGTTGGGAGACCCATGTTCTACACACAGACAAAATAATGTCATCCTGTATCCAGGATGTGCCACCACGGCTGCCTTTTGGCACTCAAAATGAAATTACACAGTGCCAGAGCACCTTCTCCCCGGCCTGCTCCCAGAGACACAACCAGCAGCTGTGCACGGGCTGCTCTCACTCCCTGCTTACCTCCTGGTGGTGTTTAATATCTGTTTAACCATACTGACAGAAGCACAGAATAAAGATCAGCTGAGCAAGCAGCAAAAATGATGCTGCAAGTTATTTCCTTGCCTGGGAATGCCGTGTGAGAGCACTGGAGTCCCATGGGAGGGATGGATGCCATGCACCAGGAGTGCCATGGTCTTCTGAGTGTGGGGTTTCTTGGAGGCACTGTCAGACACCTTGTTCTGCCACAGGTAGCAAAGAAAAAATTACATCTAATCTCTCTGTTCCTGTTTCCTAAATGAAAGGCAGGTGAGCTTCTGCCCTGAGGGCTTTTGCTACCATTTCTCTGAAAGGCTGGAAACTGCAGCAGGTTTTGGAATGAGCCCACTCCTACACACAGCAACTTGGCTGCAAAATTCAGGCCCTTTTCATCCCAGGCAGAGCAGGCGGGTCTGGCAGCTCCTCATCCATGGCTGCAGGACTGTGCCTCGGCTTTGTTTCACACACAGCAAAGCCAACATCCCTCCCTCCCCATCTCCCACTCGGACACGGCTCCACAGTTTTTACTGGAATTATTTTTTTTTTTTATTTTTTCATTCGCCCTGAGGTAAAAACCCATCATGGAAAGAAAATTTCAGCTCAAACAAATGTTAAATGTGGCAAAATCACAAGCTCATGGGAACAGGACCCAAAAGAGGGGCTGCTGGACAAGTCTGACTCCTCACAGCACCAGCGGCTCCACCTCTAAAGCATACTTTGACCCACTATGGAATAAGACACAATTCCACAAACAGGAATTATGTAAACCACTCCGCATATATTATTTGCAAAAGCCCCAGCCATTCAATGGGACCATCCCACCGCCCATATGGATCCAATTACAGAACAGGCACCCAAAGTCTCTGGGACAACCAGAAGAGAAAGAAATGGGTAAGCCAAGACCACTGTGAGCACAGTCCAACTTCACTTCATTCGGGTGGGCATCACCAACCCACTTAATTGCTGACAGACTATTCAAAATGTCTTTGCTGCAGGCTGCTGCCCTGAAATTCCTTTATCCCCCCAAGTCTGGATCTTTATCCCACCCATATTCCTTCTACAGATCAAAATCTGTGACCTGGTCAAGAAGCTGACATCTTCAAACCAGCCTGCTCAGAGCAAAAAGTAACGCTGTCACACAAAGATGTCATAAATATATATTAAAAAAACCAAAACCAGAGGGGCTGGTGAAGCTGAGCCATGCACTGAGGCTGCACAGCTCCTCTCTTTGGAAGACTCATAAACCTGCCTGTAAAGGCTGTGAACTGGCTTTTTAAACTATTCCACCTCCTTGTATGGCTTGGATTACTTTTCCATGCCAGATGTACGTTTAACAGAGTAATACAAACACTGCAACTCCTTAATAAACTCTTTTAATGCCCCGACAGTTTGTAAGGCACTTCCCTCAACATGTGTCTGGTTATGGTTTCACTAAGCCTGCAGGAAGAAGAAGAATCTGTCTGGCAGTTTGGACAGTGATTACAACATGTAGCCCGAGGGTATTTCACCTCCAGACCTGCCACCATCCTGCTGCCTGGAATAAAGTCCATTCCCAGCAAACTCTGCAAGGGTTTGTGTGGGGAATAGTAAAAAGGATGGTATATGCAACTTCAGGAAAAGCACAGAAATCCACCTCTATGCTGCCAGACATTTAGTCTTTCATCAGGTAAATGCAGCTTTGTATGCCATTCACATTTAAAGGGAAAAGCTTCTTAAGTGCTTCCACAGAACAGGAAATCGTTAAAAGCAGCTATTTTGGACCACATTGCCCTAAGCTTGATGGAGCAATAGATTCTTCTCACTGAACACAATTCTGTTTGCAAAGACTCCTCCATCTGCTGAACTAGTTCCCTAATTTCTCATCATCTTTCACTGATTATTCAATATACCTTTCCAGAAAAATGATCTTTTTTTTTCAAAGTGTGTTTTTACAGCAGCTGGGATGG
Source organism: Passer domesticus (assembly GCF_036417665.1). Classification (NCBI taxonomy): domain Eukaryota; kingdom Metazoa; phylum Chordata; class Aves; order Passeriformes; family Passeridae; genus Passer; species Passer domesticus. The sequence continues at coordinate 55,435,272 of NC_087481.1, forward strand.
CCCCTTTCAGTGCTTTTCTATGCTATAATCCAAGATTAGGAGCCTATAGTAAAAAATAGCCATCACAGAGGCCAGTAGAGTATTCGGCTGTCCTACAAATCTAGTATTTTGGCAAATCCGAAGTTTTTTGCATTTCTCAAGGTAATTTTTACAATGCTTCTCACACTCACTCGTTGTCTGTTGCTTCCAAATACAACACAGCAGCGTCTCCCATCATTTCCATCAAATTACAAACCCAGTGGCAAATGACAAAGTATGCTTTAAAAAGTTATGTCTCCTGCACATTTACAGATTAGAAAATAATATCTTTTGACCAAGAAAGAAGAAAAAAAAGCTCATATATCAGAGAAAAATAATCTAAACTTCAATCACATCTAAAGCTCCGTTAGCAGGTTTGTCGTACAATCCTTTTGAATTTCTTGTACACTCAGCAACTAGATCTGATGGTAAACATCAAACCAGAAAGGCAGCTTTTGAAAATCCAGGCTCAGCTGATAGAACTCTTTTAAGTCAAGTTCAAAGTAAGTTTTGAAGATGAGATAGTGTGCTACACCTGAGCGTTTATGACATTCAGCAGGAGAAAGAGGCAACTCCACACTGCTGCATACCCTGGATATTCCCTCCTAACTCCTCTCCTCTGCTTTGTCCCCCTTTTTCCAAAATTAACAGAGCAAAATTAAAAGAAATAAGTAATTTATGATGAGTTTAAAACAGCAGCAGTGTAGAGTAAGCAATATATAACAGAAAAGTCAAGGCAAAATCTACCCTTGTCCTGCTGATCAGCATTTCACAATGAACTTCCAAACATTTTGTTCAAATGGGTGCAGCACAACTCCCCTGTGAACTCTGTCCTTTCATTCACCACCAAACCTTATTTCACCTCGCTGGCACTCAAGTAATACTGCAAATTGCTACCCTGCAGGCCACTATCCATCTCCTTAAGAGCAGCTGAGCACTGGAACTCCTGAGGAGACATGAGATATTCCTCCCAAAATAACACTCTGCTCTGCACTTGTTGCTGATGGCAGAACTTCCCTGAGTGTTGGAGAATTATTGGAGTGTACACCAAAAAGTCAGAGCTTGTCTGCCATCACTTGATTTCTGTCATAAGTAACTTAACATCAGGTGAGGTGCAATAGAAAATGTTTCCTAAAAACGTTTTCTGCTGGAAAATTACTCTTGAAGGTAAAAGTCACCTGTGCTGAGACACTGGAACACACCAGGAATGAAGAATTGCAGCAAACCTGCCTGACCCCACAGAGTGACCAAATAAAAGCTGCTGCAACAATGTGCTCAAAACCATAAGAACAGCAACTCTTACTTTTTCCATAATTTTCTTACAGGATGACAGTAAAGATGTTTTCAATTGGGACCGACCAAATTGTTTTAGTAGAAATTAGGATAAGAGGAGGTGACCTGGAAATTAAAAATCTTATTCACAGGACTACACATGACTTCCAAGTGAGTAACCAGAGCAGTGGGAATGTATTTTGAGCCTACAGAGAGGACAGGGAATCCAGCCCTGGGTTTGGATCTCTTTATACCTAAGTACTGAAAGAAACAAGGAAAAATTAGATATTCTACCCTAATCATCTATCAGAAAAATGAAAGCACACTCTTACCTTCACAAATTCTGTCCAGTCGCTGCCGCTTGACTTTGTGTTTATCCACAAGTGCCATTCTTGATGGGATTTTGCAACTTTCTGACTCAAGAAGCACAGCAGTCCCCCAGGAGCTTAGGAGAGCTCACAGGAATCGGCGTGCATACCGCCACTGTGGATCCTGCAGAGAAAGGAGAGGATCTGTAAGACTTGTTCCCTTCCCATCCCTGGAAGTGCTCAAGGCCATGGTGGATGGGGCTCAAAACCTGGGACAGTGGAGGGTGTCTCTGCCCTCAGCAGAGGATGGAACAAGATGGGCTTTAAGGCCCCTTGCAGCCCAAACCAGTGTCACATTTCCATGTGGCTGGTTTTGGAAAGGACAGCTCTGAGCTTGCACCCCACAAGTCACACATCTGGCACCACAACTCAGTCTCTTTATCCTCCCTGTGATTCAGAAAACCAGCCTTGCACACAAGAACTGCCAAAGCACTGCACGGGCTTCCCAGTTTTATTTCTGACTGAAAAATCTATTCCTAGTGGATAAAATCCATGAGGTTATTTTGTCGGCTCACAGATGCTGAAAGATTCTTAGGGAGCATATAAAACAGGGGAAGTAGTTCTTGCTCTGCCAGTACTCTCATACATGAAACACTTTCATATTTAAACCTTGCCCTGTAAAAGTCATCAAAGGACCTTGAATTTACAAGAAGACCTTGATGCATATTCCAGCTGTCACCACAGCCTGTCCTTGCCCTCATACTTGAAGGGCCAACCTTAAACTTCGGGTGCTGTTTCTAGTGCACACATTTTCAATGCCAGGGAGATAAAATCATCCATGAAGCCACGTGTGTGGCTGATTGACAAGAAATGCTCTCCAAAGAGACAACAATTAAAGGTTTTCTGCTTTTTGGTGGCACAGAGGAAGACCCTTAATGGATACTCTGAGGTCTGACACGTTTTGCTCAGAGAGCCAAAGGTTTGTTTAATCCCTGAACTGAGCTGAGCTCAGCTGCAGCCTCTGAATGTGCTGTTGTGGTACTTCTACCAGGTTTGATTTTTTGACGTAAAACCCAGGTGAGAGTTTTTCAAAGCAAGTTCCACAACACCATTCATGAATCAAGACATGGAAGAAGAGACCTCATGCTGACAACTGAAATCCAACAATCCAACATAACACACACTAATATTTTATGTGACTGCTGATTCAAAATTGAAGACAGATGACCCTGGTAATAGCTACAAACCTAAAAACACTCCAGAAACTTCCCAGAAAACCCAGTTAACCAGTGCAGTAGGCTGAGCATGCAAGGGGTAAAAGCTCTAACAAAGCTGCTGCACTCTGGGATGACAATTTCATGCAGATTATTGTTATTATTATAAATGGTTATCAATTATGCATCACATTGATAGTTAATTTCCAAAAGGAAAAGCCTGGTGTCGGTACAGCTGAATTCCAACTAAGGCATGATCGGCGATTTCCTGGTAGTTAATGGCCAATTTCCCAGCAGCACAACTGCAGCATAATCACTGAGATTTATAGCAATAATTAATTGATTTTTTAAAAACATAGGGATGCTAAAGAGCACGATTCCCACTCATATTAAAAATTAATGCAACATTCTAGGAGATGCAGAAAACTTCCATTCCGGAGGCAGAAGCTTGCTACAGTCAAAATATTTCATGCAACAAAAATTAAGCTGTTAGTGTGGCTAAAGCCCAAGTAGCTAGTGGCATTTCCATGATCAACATTTACAGGCACACACATGATTTTTTTACCTCTATTACATCCCATTCCACTTTCAGGGAGAAATACCAGGTTATAAAAAAAAATCACATCAGAAGAGAAAAAGTTACCATTTTGTTCTGAAAACGCTCAAATGTTTCATAATGTTGGGGCTGCAACTCTTTCCCCCCTTAATTCCCCAAACAAAACGAATTTGCAAAGTGTACTTAATTCTGACAGAGTGCATTTTCTGATGGACGAATGCGTCCATTAAAGTTTTTTTTTTTTTTCCCCAGCCATCTCAATTCCCTGGAGGAAAACTTCCTACAAAAGAAACTAATAACAATCAGAGAAATTACTGCTCATCAGAGTCCCACACAGCTTAATGTAATGCCCATGAATGAGCTCCTTCCTAATGACATGAACTGCCCCATCTTTGTCTGACAGGTGTCTGTGGTGGTACCAACCAGCAATAAAAGCCCAGCTCAGAAGACTTACTGAAAATGTGGCAGGAGCTGCTGAGCAGATTTGGCAGGGATGGATAAAATGGAGAAAAGCAGATGTGTTGGGCACAGAAACAAGAGAATATTCCCCAGCCTTTGCATGAGGCTGTAATTAAGAAAGCAGTTCTTCCATTTGTGGGATGCAATTAGTTGTGCACCCAACTTCAATCTATCCCCAATGGATTCTACAGCCAGCCCAATCTCAAAACAATCCCAGGGCTAAATGTCCCCTACCATAAAATAAACACAATCAGACTAGGCAGAACAAAAATCATGGTCAGCAATTAAAAGACAAGAAAACCTCATTGTCTAAGGAAATTTGAGAGGAAGAGGCACACGCACAAAAATTGTACTTCATCCTCAGCTAGATTAGGAAACAAGTGAAGTGATTTACATACAGTAATTGCATGGCCTGTGTTAGCCTCCAACAGTGTCTTTCAAAATGTAAATTTTCTTGAAAACCCCTGGACACAATGATAGCCCATAGCTATTTATTTATTTAAGGCAGGAATTTACTTAAATGCAACACTTTAGGAAAGAAAAAACCCCAATTCTGAAGTAACACATTTAAACAGTTTCTAAATACTGCCTATTAAAGAGCACAATCCATGGGCCAGAAAATGAGAGCAGAGAAAGAAGTACTGGGGCTTTTGATGGAAAATGAAATAAAGGTAATCTTCCAAAATAAGATGCATGGTTAGATAAAAGTAAGAGAAAACTGACTTCATGAAGAACATCCCGTCCTCTAAGCTCTTTCTCAACTTGTGCTTTTGTAACATCTTTCTATGGCACATGGGGTAGGACAGGAGCATAAATGTCAATCACAGAACCACAGAAGTGTTTGGTTTGGAAGGAACCTTAAAGATCACCCAGTGCCACCCCCTGCCATGGCAGGGACACCTTCCACTGTTCCAGGGTGCTCCAAGCCCTGTCCAACCTGGCCTTGGGCACTGCCAGGGATGGAGAATCCACAGCTTCTCTGGGAACCCTGTGCCAGTGGGCAACATCTGTTTTAGAGCATCCATCACAGGCACTGCCACCAAACCACCAGCACCTGGCAGGTGACTGAGAGATGCCCTTTCCAGTGCTCCAAACACAACATCTCACATGTTCCCTGTCTGTGCCCAGCCTCGGGAAAGCAGGATGGTGTTCCCTACCCCCTGTTCTATGACAAACCAACTGACTACATTTTCTACCCTCTATGAAATACAGCAGCAATGAAACGGAGAGTCTGTACTACAGAAAACTACCAGCTCCACGAACTGCAAAAGGTCCCATTTCCAAACAGCAAGGGAAAGAATCCATCACATCTACACTGGGTTTTCACATGTACAATCCCTTACTTCAACAAGTGCAAATGTTTTGATGGTACTGCAGGGTATTTCCTAGTCTCCCAGTAAAAGAGAGGTTTCTGGAGAAGGTTTTGTACTCATGATTACTGCAGAATGTCAGTCCTCTCAGCTGGAAGCAGAGCAGGATGCCCAGGCAGAATTGTTGAAGCCAGTATCTGCTGATGCCACGGGCAGCAGCTCTCCCTGTGCCCTCCTTTGTGTAAAGGCCTGGTTTTCACAGCTCCATCACACTTGAATTGAGATTTGAAGGCAAGAACAGCCCTCGGAGCTGTGAACTGCTTCAGCCCTGCGTCAGCATCCCTGCGTGTTTGCTGTCCTGAGCTCTGGCCATTCCCACTGCTCAGCGTTTCAGCTGCTGGGGAGGGCAGGAGGGGCTGGGAACCAGAGCTCAGTGTGAGAAAGGCAAGGCAGGGAAAAGAAAGCAGGAGACACGCAGAGATAATGACAGGGGAGGGAAGGGACAAAGGAGACAGCACAATGCAGGAGGAGCACTTGGAGAACACTCTGTCATCCCTCCTCCCAGCCAGCCCTAAGAGCAATGCCCTGCTCAGCCCCCATCACCTGCCTCTCCCTCCCAGACTGCAGGGGAGGAGGGAAGCACGGAAGGGAAGGCACAGACAGCACGGGGACAGACAGACAGACAGCACGGTCCTTCTGGGGACGGGTTTTTGGGATATTGTCTTTTAAAGCACAATGAGACAACATGGGAAGCTCACAGTGTTAAGACACCATTAAACCAAATAGCCCAGCAGGAACCAAAAATAGATTAAACATTTATACAAACAGCGAGAACAAACACGGAATTTCATTACCCAAAATACATTTTTTTTTTTAAATAATGCTTCAGAGATACAAACCCACTCACTTGGGAAGAGGAATCGCAGAGTTTCTATGGGGTCAGGGTTGACTTCTCCTACTCCAATAAACACTCAGCCACTATATGTGAAATAGGATGCTAGGGGGAAAAAAGGCCTTTTCTCGTTTTTTACTGTGGCTGTAAGTCACATCTTTGGTTTGGCTGATGTAGAGTTAATTTTCTTCAGGGTAACTGCTGTGGGGTTCTGGTCTGGCTTTGCACTAGAAACAGGGTTCATAATCCAAGGATGTTTTTGTTATTTCTGAGCAGGGCTTACACAGAGTCAAGGCCTCTGCTTCTTGTACTGCCCCACCAGTGAGGGGGCTGGGGGGACACGAGGAGTTGGGAAGGGACTCAGCCAGGACAGCTGATCCCAGCTGACCCAGGGATATCCCAGACCATGAGGTGCCATGCTCAGCGAGTGGAGTGGTGAAGAGGAAGGAAGAGGGGGATGTGTGGAGTGTTGGTGCTTGTCTTCCCAAGTCACTGCTATGCCCGATGCAGCCCTGCTATCCTGGGCATGGCTGAACACCTGCCTGCCCATGGGAACTGGGGAGTGAATTCCCTGTTTTGCTTTGCTTGCATGCAGGGCTTTTGCTTTCCCTATTAAAGTGCCTTTATCACAACCCACGAGTTTTCTCACCCTTATGCTTCCAATTCTCTCCCATCCCTGGGGAGGCAGTGAGCAACTGCTGGGACTGAGCTGCTGGCTGGAATTAAACCTCAACACCCTCCCAGCAGTCTACAACCCCCCAGACCATCATCACCCTCAAAACAGTGAGGGCAGGAATGCTGCTACAAAGCCATTATTAATTATGTTTAATGTTTTTAGCAGTTATTATCATGATTTTGCTGCTGCAGAGTGTTGGGAGATGTTCTGCGTTAAGGCTTCTCCATGGGAATGCCTGGATGCTGCTGGGGGTGGCAGGAAGAATTATTTGTCCAGCTTCTTTTCCAGCCCAGAAAGCTAACAACCAAAACCTCACCCTTCAACTGCGTGCCTGCCTGGTGCCTTCCCCAAAACCTGCTGGGGAAGGTGCACTCCCTGGATGCAGGGAAAACAGGGAGGCAGCAGGTTAAACGTGTTCATGGAGAACCAGCACTCCCACGTGAACACCTGCTGGTGGCACACAAAGGACTCTTCCACTCCTCATCACACAGAAAAGGTGAATAACACCCTGTGCGAGTCTTGTGCTGAAGAAGTGGTAACAATTTTGAGGAACCTGCTATTATATGAGTGAACAAAATGTACCATAATGGCACATGAGCCTGCACATCTGCTGCTAAATTAAACACGCTACATAATGATGCAGACCACATCTTAAAACACTACGCAACGAGATACAGACTCTGCCAAAATAATGAGGCTTCAAAGATGACACAGAGAGCCTTATCCTGCATCCTTTACAGACCCTGAAAGTCAGTGATTATTCCTCAGCAGTTCTACTCCATCAAAGCTACTTGTTGACTCAGGAGAAGAAGAATCACAATTATATACAGGTGCCTTTCAAAGGGAAAAAAGACATATGGGTTTGTAGTGTTTTTCTTCCTCTCCTTCTTAATGATGTGTAAAGCACAAGAAAGGTTTTTGTTGGGAACTGGATTTTTAGAAAAGTTTCTGTAAGAATTGTGTGTCAGGCTACAAATTCCTCTCCAGATTGAGTTCTCAGCATATCTCGACAGATATTATGAAGATCAATTGAAATGACAGTATTCAACTTGCCTCAATAGCCATGGTACAAAAAAGAGGGGAGTGAGACATCCCTTTTATTTTCAACATCTTTTACCTATTTCAATTTTCAACTTTAGTGATTTGCTCTTGACTTTGAGATAAGAAGATCCAGACAATGCTCCCTTGTCAAGCAGTAACAGCCCTCCACAGATCCTCTGTGAGCTTTCAAGCAAAACTAGGAAATACCAGAACTGGCACTCCTTTCATTCCTAAAGCTGAAATACAAACAAGCAACCCCAACAGACAGCAAGAAAATCGCTTTAAAGAAAATAACTGTCATCTCTCTTCCTGGCACCAGAAGTGAAGCAGGTCGATGCTCTGCTTACCCTGCACCAACAGCCTTCAGAGGCTGGTGGCGGGCAAAACAATAACCAGGAGCTGAACCCCAATTATCCACTTAGCTTTGAGAGTGCCTAATCTATTTGCTAATTAATCATGGGCCTCCTTCAACCTCTCTTATCTTGTTTTTCTAAGTATCTGACGCTGATAACATGCACGCTGATTTTGCTGAAGCACGTAAAGGGCTGGAAAACTACCCTTAAGTTTTCAAATGAAACAAGAGGAAAAGATACATAAATAATTTTACATTCTCCAGGGGTCCCCACCACACTGGAAAATAAAATCTCATTCTACATTTTACCAAAATTCCTTAAATTACAAATTACTGACTTGCACTAATCGCAAAGATCAACGCTGGAGAAAGGTGAGCCCTCACTGTCTGCACATCTGGATAAGCAACAGCTCTTCTCTACTCAAGCCATTAGTTGCTCCTGTACCAAAAGCAGCACAGCAGATTAGAAATCCTGAGAAAAATGAATATTTGCTGGTTTGCTGGATGAGTTATGCAGTTACTTGTCCATTAGAGGGCATTTTATACTGCAGAGTGAAGCGCCAGCAGCTTGGGAACAGCATCACTAACCCCATCTGGAGCTGCTGGAGAACAGTTTCTGTCGACTCTCATTTAGTAATTGCCACTTTTCAACCTTTCCATATGCTGCATATAGATGAGCAAGCAAGAGCAAGGACAAGAAGAAAATAAGATGAAACAGCTATGAAAAAAGTCCTGCTTAAATAAACCCTTTGGTGCGCTGCTATTGTTGCTTCCAAGGTTTGGTTTTGTTCAGTTCACCTCTCACCCCCCCAACTAAAACACAGCAAACTTCATCCTTTTCACTCTCATAAACAGCACTTTATGTTTTAAATTGTGAACATGATTAACTGAGAACAACTGCAAACTGTGCCATGGCATCATTACCCATCTCTGGAGCTAGATGGGAGAGCTCATCCATCTCTGGAGCTGAACAAAGGCAAATCCAGCTTCCTCAGTGCCAAGAGACAGGACATGGCCACTTACCTTCAGATGTCTCCTTCTGGTTACTACTAATACTGCTAAATGTGAACTGTAAATTGCTTTCAGCTTCTGCTGGCTAGGGAACCATACAAGGCCACCCACTCCCCGGCTCCAGTGGTTTTCCTCTCCCCGTATAAATGCAAATCAAATTAGGAAAGAGACAGATATCTCGCTATACATCTCCAAATATATGTATGTTTGTAATCAGGGTGGCCAAACTTCCTGAGTGTGAGCTGCATACCAAAATCTCCATGTGACCAAGGGCCATATGCACCAAGAGCCAACCTCTGTGCCCCTCCTGCCACACACAGCCCATGCCCCTGTGAATCCCTGTGTTTCTCCCATCCCCACCACTCTGTGCTGCTGATCCCCCAAGCCCATCTCCCTCTGTGATCTCAGGGTTTGCAGAGGCACCACAGCAGCACCTGGAGCTCCTGCCTTGCAGGATGTGAGTGAACATCTGCATGTAGCAAACACTCCTGCAATACTCACAAGTTACTCCTCAACTCCTCCTCAGCAGAAAGTTCAAAGCAGCAAGAGCAGCAATAAAAATCTGAACCACCCCAGGATCAGCACATTCCCTTGGGAGCCCAAGCCAAAGTACCAAGACTACAACCAAGACCACTTGTCTGTGAGACTCTTGCAAGTCCTTGGCTCTGTATCACTACTCCTAATTAAAAAAAAAAAAAATAAGGATGAGGACACCCTTACAGGCAAAGCCATGGCATACTCAATGTCCTGAGCTGTAACCAGGTGCTGCTGCATTGCATTACCTGGCAAGGACATGATGGCAACCACATCCCAGCCCTACAGATGTACAGGACACACACTGGAGTGTCTCCACATCTGGAATTCTAGCCTTCTCTCCTAATTTCTTAATTCTTCCAAAATCAGGATCAGACAATTAAATATAACATGGACACCCACACACACTGGGAAAAGATCACACCAGCCCACTTCTTCAAATCCCAGTTAAGGCCCAGAGGATGAACCTTCAGCCCTCCAGGATATTCCACCATTCACCCAGAGGAAGGGCCTCGCTCATCTGAAGAGCAAAAATGAAGCCCCTCGTGCCCCAGCAAACCAGGAGACTCAGCTTTCCTCCAGCACGCTGAATTCCCCACATATGGCACAAAATCAATAATTTTGAATCTTTGTCCTGGGATCTCTGCCTGGGCTGGGAATAGCGAAAGGCACAGTGACACTCTTCTGTCTCCAGGAAATCTTTGGAGTTATAGTTTGCCCTTATCTTAGCGCTTATATTCACAAGCCACTCTTACATAAAAAGCACTCATCTGCATTGACTTATTTAGCAACATGAAATAAAATAGCCTGAAGCTATTCATGTTGCTTAACGTACTTATTTTTTTAATGTAGACGATGCTCTGTGTAAAGGAATATTCAAAGGGGAAAACTGTGGTTTGTTTGTAACACTTATTACTATCACTGAAGAAAATATGTTCTAACAAGTCTCGGAAGGGGGAAACACGTGTAATACCTTTAACAGCTCAGCTAATTCATCTTCTGCTGCCCAACTGCTGGCAAAATCTCAAATGGAAACTCTCAGAATGGAAACATGGAAAAACCCCTTTCTCATGGTCTGAGACCTGTTCCCACTATACAATCTCTTTCCACCGGAGTGAGTCCTGTTTGTTTTCAGCACACAGCAGCTTTACTCGACAAAAAAAAAAAGAGAGTTCAAGAGTTCAAGGCTACGTCTCCATTCAGGCGTACACCCACAATGAGAACCGGGCTCTCGGCCGGCGCTGGAGGCATTCCTCTCCCTGCACCTACCCACAAAAGGGCCTTGTCTGAGGGAAATGAGAAAGGAAGGAAGGGGCAGGATGCAAAGAATGGCAGAGAGGAGAAGAGCCCAGCCAGGTGTTGGGGCATCAAGCACCAAGGAGGGCTTGGATCAGCAGTGGGGATGGAAGGTGGCTTTTGGAGTAATCAAGGGTCTGGGGAGCCCCCAAGGATCTGCCATGCTCCAGACAATACTGACTCCATGGAGTCAGGCACAGGCAGGATGGAAATGTGTGAATGTTTCCATGAAGTCCTGTGGGAAAGAGCCCGATGGGATGCAGGATGGCTCTGGACAGCTCAACTGCAAAACACTGCCTCCTCCTGCCCATCCCATCCCCCCATCCCATCCCATCCCATCCCATCCCATCCCATCCCATCCCATCCCATCCCATCCCATCCCTGCCTCTCCCTGCTGCTTCCAGCATCACTCACACGGAGTCCAAGGAGAGAGAAGGAGGGAGCCCAGCAAGTGGAGATAGATTTAGATAACAGCAATAAATAAGATGAAAATAATTCTCCCACTACCAACCTTTAGCCAAGAGTACCCTCCACAACCACCAGGTTTGCATAACCTACACATTTTTATTCCAAGCCTTGCCAGCTCTTTGTAGCAGGGCAATTTTGGGATTTAACAACACTCAGGTTACTGACCTAAATTCAGACAGGCTCATCTGGAGCCATAACGGTCCATTGTGTGCCCAGGCCTGCTCAGGACGCCTTGATACACAGATTATTGATGCAATGAACTGTGACGGCTCCTATAGAGCTGTTAGGGTTTATTGCAGCAACACCTACCCGGGTCCCTTTAATGCGCGGATCGGTGACACAATAGACAGAAACGGCCACGACTTGGGGATGCATTATCCCACGGATCACTGGCGTGACAGCAATGGCTCCAGCCTCCTGCCTCACTGCAGCCAGCAGCAAACACGCCCAAACCTCACGTTCCCAAATCCTGGGGAACATGGGGAGGACGGCAGAGAGGTGCAGGACCTGGCCTACCTACCTACAGTGCCCCCCTACCCAGGCAAACCTCTGAGAGGTGGCGTTTGCAGACAGCAATTTGCTACTGAAAATAAGGATTTATAATGAAAGCCCTGGTGGGATCAAACTTTTAGCAAGAACAGCCACAGGCCTGCATTATAGATCAAGGCTAAAAATCCTGTCTGAGAAATACATGGAAATTAGCCAGAAAAAAATCAGCGTCCAATTTTCAGCATTAAAAAAAATAAAATTTATGTTCCAAGAGAATGCGACGAAAGCAAGCGCAAAAGGGAAGTGCACAAATATCTGTATTTCTCTCTTCTTTACTTCTTAAAGAATAAAAATAACCTTACGAGGCTGAGAACTAAGTACTGTTTAAAGAAAGTCACCGGCACAGGGAGACCTGGGGCTGAGGAAAGGAAAATGAAGACATCACCATGAATCAAGTGTTTGCAGCCTCCTCACAAACATCAGCGAACAGTTCAAAAAGCTGCAGCTGGCTTTGCACTATCGCCTGCATCTTCCCCACCATTTACCAGGAGCTTTTTTTAACATTGGTGACACTTCACATTCAAAACTGCAGTTAAAAATAGACCACTGGTCCTCCCCTTTTAGCCCTGCAAATTCCCTCCCCTCCTCCCTGCCTCCCTGCACACTCACTGGTCCCTTCTTCCCCTCCTGCCCTCCTGTCAGCCACGGGGTGATGGAGGGGTGAGGGGGGCCCTGCCCAGCTGCAAGTCACACAATCATGGAATCACAGAACAGTTTGGGTTGGAAGGGACTTACACACTGGCTAGCTCCAAACCCCTTCCACTACACCAGCTTGCTCCAAGGCCCATCCAACCTGCCTTTGAGCACTTCCAGGGTCCTCCCACTGCTCCCCAGGACCTCATCCGACCCTGGGAGCATCCCTCTCTCATTTCATCCCAAAGCTCGTAGCTTTATTTACAGGAATGAAGGCAATGGCTCTATTCTTGGTTTCCCCTCCCACTTGCTTTTGCAGAAGATGTGACTCTAAGGCTTTAAAAAACAAAGCACCCAACACTAATGTTTTCTCTCTGGCCTTAAACCCTGCAATCAGCAGATCAAGTGTGAGTGTTGAGAAAGAAATTCCTTTGTTATCCATAGCTACTCAAACACTGAACCTTCAAAACCTCCTCAGGAAACAGGCCTGGGGAACGGCTGCTGCTACTACAAGGAGCCTAGCACAAGAGAGACTCGAAAATCAATATCCTTCACCCAACTTATCAAATTTACTGAGGACATTTATACAGTGTAATTAAATAGAAAAGAGATACACATACAAAAGAGTATTTGCACGGCACTGAATAGCAATTGCATTATCTCTGGGACAGAGGACACTTTGACAAAAAGGAGGGAAAACACCATACATCAACTGAAGAAGCTGCAAGGAGCACGGGGAAGGTCTCTGCTCTCATAGCTCACGGGGAATGTACAGCACTTAAGTAGAGACAGCCACAAAATATACATCAGCACGTACACCTAAGGCATTTCTGCAGGTCCTGCTCAGTCAGCCAAAACGATGCTGTCAGAATTACACTGGTGATGGATATGGTCCAGTTGCCTCTCACACTCGTGTAGGGTCTCCAGCACATGTTGGGGCACTTCCCCCTCACTGGCGTGGAAGCAAAGCAGACGCTATTATGTTGCTTTTCAGCATATGAATGTACCAAGTAAAATCAATTTTGCCCAGTAATCCACTTGGTAAGTCAGGGATGCTTTCCACAACCAGCAGCCATCTCTGCAGACTGGCAAGATAAAATCTCTGCAAACCTGGGAAAGGCTGACTGCCAGTTCAGGGCAAACTAAAACACTGTGGAAAAGGCATACTAGATTATCTGGCTATTTGTTAAACAATTCTTCTCACAAGGCTTGTGTTACAAGCTTTTTGTGAGTGCTTCTCGCTTTCAGGTAGAGCCAGCTCTGGCTCCTCACTCCCAAATCCCTCCAGGAAGCACATTGCTGTGGACGGGACATCTCTCCTGCCATGGTGACCCTAAAATTCAGAATAGCCCAGTGTGGTGCTGGACACACGCTCAGTGCTGGGGAACAAAAGGCAGGGGTGTTTGTAATTGCAGATCTGCTTCTACCTCAGCCTCAAAGGTGTCATCTTCAGGGTTGCCTTCAACAATTAGGCATTGCCTAATTACACTGACCAATAAAACCCAACAAACAAGATGGGCAGGATCCCTGCACGCTGCTCCCACAATGCCAGGTGCCATGAGGGGTATCCCAAACATTCCCTTCCCAATATTCTCATGGGGATAAGTGAGCATCAGGTTAAAGGCTTCTTTGTTGCCTCTCTTGGGTCTTCGTTCTTTAATGTGAATCACACTCCACTCTATTTTGAGCAATCCTTTATTAAAAGTGCCTGTGAGTCATTTTCTCTAAACTTGAAACTCTAAAAATGGTAATGTTTGGGTAGTAGTTAGGAATTTTTAAGAATTTGCATTCTTCTCTTTTTGATTTAACAGGAAAGGAGGGTAACCTGACTCAGAGAGGGTTTGTTTCCCCTTGTCCTGCACAGAAATGCTGCTCTTGGATAGAATCACAATTCATGAAATAAAACTCCTGAACATCTTTCACCAAGTACAAAGAGTACTGAAAAAACAAATACAAGCCAAAATATCTCTTTAGAGAAAGACAAAAAACCCAACAAGTGACAACCTGGGAGTATCTATCAATTTATGTTCAGTATGCTATTAAAAGAAGAGTCTTTACAGGTAAATCTGTGAACTTTGGATTAACATACATCCCTTTCCAGATGCATAACACAAAAACTGAAAATCATACTGATAACTATTCACACCTCCAATGCCCCCCATAGGAAAGACAAAGAAGAGCAGAAGGATTAGGAGGAAATTTTTCCCTGTAAGGGTGGTGAGGCCCTGGCACAGGGTGCCCAGAGAAGCTGTGGCTGCCCCTGAATCCCTGAAGTGTCCAAGGTTGGACAGGGCTTGGAGCAGCCTGGGATAGTAGAAGGTGTCCCTCCCATGGCAGGAGGTTGGACTGGATGGGGTTTAAGTTCCCTTCCAAACCAATTCAGGACTCTGGGATTTGCTTTCTGAAGCCAGGAGAAGTTTTGCACTGCACAGCACAGCAAATAAACTGGCCCACAGGCACCACATGGGGCTATTTCCATCCTGGACACAGAGACACCTCATCCTGCTTGATGACACCCCATGAGACACTACTGCCACGTCAGCTTTGGGAACAGGCTCTTCACCAACAGGGAAAGGTCTCCAAAGAATGGATGGCACACACAGCAGTCAGCCTCCACAATTCCCTCCTCCGTTATTACCTTATTGCAGAGCTTGCTCCCCTGGTCTCCAGGCAGGACTGGCAGAACGACACAGGCTTGGCCAGGAAATCCACCAGAGAAACCACCTTCAAATGTCTCCTGGATGAACTAGGCATCTCTGGTGTTCCTGGGCACACAAGCCATGGCCAGACTTGCATGTTCCTTGGCCGTGTCAGGAATGAGAGCTTAACTGCTCTTCCCACCACATTTGCATTCCAAACTGCTTCAACGCCTGCAGAGATCCCCACCCATCACCATCCACAGGTGGTGTGGGAGGGAGGAAGACACCATGGTAAAAAAGCAACACCAATGTGATCTCCAAGCAGAGTAGACAGGGATGGAGCTGAAATCCTCTTGATTCCCTTAGGCAGGACCAAGACCCATGGGGAAGAGAGCAGAAGGCACCAGCAGGTCCTGGTATGGCTCCACACAGATGAAAGACCCAGCTCCAGCACTGCCATTCTTTTACTTTTTGAGCTTGGAGGTGATTCCAAGATCCCATTCATCCTGCTCAACCACCACAAACAGGGATAAGGGTGATGGAATTACTGCTCCAGCCATGGGGTTTCAAATCGAACCTGTGCAAGGAATGCTAGGGAAAATATTATAAAGGGAAACTCACTTCCCCCAGCTGCCTGATAGAGCCCATCACAGGAAACATCTGCCATCCTCCACAGAGGACAAAAATCAGGAGGAAGTGCTTGGTCCATCCAGAGAAAAGAAAGTCAGAAATACTACATTTCTAATTAGAAGCACACAGGTCCTGCCCGAGGTAGGAGATCCACTTCTGCAGGCAGGTCTCAGCAGAACAGGTTAAATAAAGAGTTTTATAGACTGCCGAGCATGAAAACGGCAGCAGCCCACTTGATGAGGTCAGGGACTGAAGTGGCCTATGGTACTTGTAAGAGAAAACATCTGTTGGTGTTAAAAGGTCAGCAGGAAATGAACACTATTTACTTTGTCCTTACTGGTTGGGCCACTGCTCCTCGAAAGAGAACCACACATGGCTCAGCTTAGTGCTGTCCCCTCGACAGCCGCCCCACAGCTGCCCACCTCCAAGTCCCCTTGGTGCACCCAGGAACCCTCCGAGCAGCCCCTGGGAGGGGGATGAGGCTGTCCTTCCCCCTGGCAGACCCCAGGGAGCCTCCCTCCCTCCTCGTGGGAGGGAAAAGTCCTTCACACCGGCTCAGGAACAAGCCGTTAAAATAAATCCGTCAACATAAAAGCGAAAAAACAAGAAGTTTCTTCTGAAAAACAGGAAGCGTGAGGTACATAGCGGCTTAAAATAGCGCCTGCTCTATTTGTTGACAAAACATGGGTCCCAAGGGGTCGTGCCTTTCTGCAGATTTTATTTTTCCTGCGGACTGCCAGGAGCACCTCAGTGGCTGCCCAGGGCTGTCGTGCCCTCGGCCGGGCCTGGCACGGCTCCCTGTGCCCGCCCGGGAGGCCGAAGGCCGCGGGCCCGGCCGCGCTTCCTGTGCGCGGCACGGGGCTCCCACAGGAAACCCCGACGGAAAACGGCCCCCGCTGCGAACCGGGGCTCGCTCCGACAGGCAGGGCGAGTGCTTAAGGCTGGCACCCCCTCGATAAAGCTCAGTCTGAAGTTCTGAGTGCGTAGGAAGCTGGTTTTAGACTCTCCCTTGCTTGTGCTTCACGCGTAGAAGAGTGCAATGCTGGCCAGGCAGGACGAGCTGCTGGCACCTCAGGACAAGCTTAAAATGATAATGGTCTGATCCCGAGCCCTAAAGCCAACAAAAATGCCTAAACCAGGAATTTCAGGATGGCATCTTCTGCAGAACAGAGGAGGGAGGAAATTTTATGTTTCACCATTCTGTCAAGGTTGTGTGATACTCTCCCATTCCTCAGTAACTTCCCAGTTAGGGTTCTGCCTCTCCTTCCCTACAATCACAAAACCATAGAAGGGTTTGGTTTGAAAGGTCCTTAAAGATAATGCAGCTCCACCCTTCCACACCTTCCACTATCCCAGGTTGCTCCAAACCCTGTCCAACCTGGCCTAGGACACTTCCAGGGATGGGGCAGCCACAACTTCTCTGGGCACCCTGTGCAAGGGCCTTACACCCTCACAGGGAACAATTCTTTCCCAAAATCTAACCTACACCTCCCCTTTTTAGTTCAATACCATTCCCCCTTGTCCTATCCTGATTACGTCTGCAGAGGTGGAGACTAACCATTTTTTGGTCTTAATTTAAAAAAAAACAAAAACCCCAAACCACATTAAAGCAAGAATAACCCTCTCAGATGATCTAGCATAGACTAAAAGGACTGTACTGAAAAGCAGGATGAGATACCACCCCTTTCCACATCCCCTGGCCTACAGACCAAGGCTGCCTGTGAGCCCTGCCCGCCTTCTCCTCACACACCACACCAGACACGAAGGGGCCCCAGTCGTGAATAGCTAATTATTGGCCCACATTAAATTATTTCTCAAATTAAGATTTGTGGGTTTTCCCCTCGCCTAACAATACGCCTTTGAGAGCAGCATTGCAAACACACTGGAGCAGGAGCAGCAGTGTAGCTCCATGTGCAATTAGGCCAGCATGTGGATCTTATTGCTCCTAAGGACTCTTATTTGATTTCCCGCACCACCAACTGGTGAGAAGTTTTCAAGTCTATATAGAGAAGAATTAGATCACTCTTTGGGGTGGTCGCATCTGGGGTTGGAAAACCAGATGGAGCGCGTTTTCCCGAGCCCTTTGTAATTGAACCAGCACACCAAGTTGCTAGGGAGCAGAACACAATCACTGCTCTGGGGCAGCCCACAGCAACGCCGGTGCCGCGGCTGCCAGCGCTCGGAGGCACCGTCTGAAGTGCCAGCAGGGAAAACGGTCACACAGGCTGGGGTTTGCACAATATCAACGTGAAACTGGACCTGTTGCAGGCAGGGAGGAGCTTTGGGACTCCTGAGCATAAACATCTGCACCCACAGTCATGGTTGGAGGAACCCAGGAGAATAATTTCTTCAGCTCCCCAAAACTGCAAAGTTCTCAAGAGTAGGCTGAAGCTGGGGAATGAAGAGGTGAGTGCAGGAAGGAGCCATATGGAAGATTCAGCATTTCAAAAGCTGTGTGGGGACTGAGCCACGAACACTGCCCTTCCTGAGCACCAGGAAGGTGCATCTGACAGAGAACAGGATGGACATAAGGCTTTCCTAATCAAAACATGCTTTATTGACTGAAGTGAGAGATGGATGAAGTGCTTTTATCCAAACCTGGACCAGCAGCATTGCACATACACACAGAGCTAACCACACAGCCTAACCACAGACTGGTTTGAGCTGGAAGGGACCTCAAAGCTCATCTCATTCCCACTCCCTGCCATGGGCAGGGACACCTTCCACTATCCCAGGTTGCTCCAAGCCCTGACCAGTGTGGCCTTGAACACTTCTAGGGATGAAGCAGCCACAGCTTCTCTGGGCTTCAAGTGCCTCATCACTCTCACAGGAAAGAATTTCTTACTAACACCTGATCTTATCCTGCCCTCTGTCAGTTTGAAGGCATTCCCCCTTAGGGCCTCACCCAAAGCCCCTCTCCAGCTCTCCTGGCGCACTTTTAGGCACTAGAAGGGACTCCAAGGTCTCCCCAGAGCCTTCTTCTCTTTAAGTTGAACAACACCAGCTCTCCCAGCCTGTCTCCAGAGCAGAGGTGTCCCAAATGGCACAGTTTTTGCCAGGGGATGGCTATTTTAGAGACAAAAAATGCAACTATTTTCCCTGGTGCTTACCCATGTGCCACATTTTAAAACCTGTGAGTTTAAAACCTCCTTATCAGCAGCTAACACGGAGCACAGGTCCCCAAGATGCAGGAAGCATATGGGAACCCTACTCTCCTTTCCTTTCCTGTCATTTATTTTCCTCCTTGGAACTCAGAACATGCAACAACAAAGTCACAAGTCAAACCATAAAAATGAGGCGGAATTTCTCCTTCAAATGCTGAGTTTGCAGCTGGAGGAGCAGGAGCAACCTACAGCTTCCCACGTGCCATCCCTGGGGCAGGGATGGTGAAGGAGGGCTGTTCTTCCTCCCTCCACCAAATATCCCCAGAGTACAGCGATTTAAAGATGAATTAGCAATTCCAGCCTAAGCAGAACACCTTTCAATATCTGTTTGGGATTTTTACAGAAGGGAGCAACAAATACAAAAACAAATATATGTCCAGAGTCAGCACTGCATGACTCAAAAGCTACACAGATGACTCATTTCTCATGAACATGGCCTGCATATAAACATTCACCTTGAAAATAATCCTGCAACACTGAACCAGGAGAGCAGGAGGGTGGTGGGGATATCACAGAGCTCACGGCAGAAAAAAGAGGGAATGGGTGATGGGTAAGCTGCCAGGAAGAGGGGCACAACAGAGAAATCCCCCTTGGAAAGCACATGCAAGCACCTGGACAGAGAAATCCCCTTGAAAAGCACTTTCAAGCACCTGGCTCAGCTATTTTATCAGATTTTTGCTTTCCACACAGCCCACAGGTTTTGTGCATGAAAATAAAGATTTTCCTTTCTGCAAATTATCGGCATTTTGAGTTGGTGTTTGAGGAGGACTCGGCTTTTTAAAGATTATTACTTCATAGGTGTTTTCATCTTAGAAAAAATAAGATGATATTTTCCTTTGAAGACACTAAGCTGACACCTTTGGTTTTGCATTTTTCACATCCAATTCCACACTGATCAGACTTTTCTTTCCCAAACCAGTATTATTCTGGCCTTCCTTTCTGTATCCACCTTTCTCCTGTCTAAACATGTGGGAGTATAACACAAGCTACACCAGACCTTTCCAACTGTGACTACAATGAACTCCTCCATGGCCCTGGAGCATCTGGAGCCACTGGGATTTCTGAAATAACACGATGAAATATCTGGGTGACTACACAGCCAACTTTGGGCAGCCAATTTTAAATTTCTGGTTGGTGGTGCACCAAGGGAGCGCAAGGTTCAAGTGCTGGCCATCACACAAAATGTTTCACAATGAATTCTCACTGCTTTCTAACCCAGCTGCCTTGTTTAAAAACCAGTGCAACTCTCTGAGGTACGCAAATAATTAATTTCAACCCAAGCTCTAAAGCAACAGCTCCCAAACTTTCTTTCCTGGCTGCGACCTCATTTTACAGACCAGTAGCTGTGTGCAACCCCAAACAGAATAAATATGGAACAAAATGAAATTTCCATCAGGCTCACGACCTTGTTCACAACTTCCCCAAACCTCATTCCGGAGCCATCACTCCACTCTGGGAACTGCTGTAACACAAGTGATGTTGGAAATCCACACCCAGGCACAGACAAACCCCTGGTGGCACCCACAGAGCCACCAGCAGTTCCATGGTCATGGAGGGGAGACCAACACCTTTGGTTCTATGATAAACCCTTATTTACCCCATGAGTTCAGTGATGTCTTTCTGGTTTTCCCCAGAAATGCCCCCAAATCTCTCCGGCCTGTTTCACAAACAGCAAAAGCCCAAAATGTGGATGTTACTTAAGAGCATCCTAAATAAATCCCTTTCAAATTACCTCTCATGGCATTTTTTATTGCCTCAAGACAGATTTTATCTTTAGGGGAACTCTGGTGCTTTGTGCACACTGCTGAGGATGTAGTCAGTGTCACAGACATAAATTATCAAGTCAAATGACTTGCTCCACTATGTACCTCTGGTGGCAGGAGCTGAGATTGGAATCAAGGCTTTCCTGGTTCCCAGATCAGATCCTACACAATTACAGTTTCGCAGCCAACTGTACAAATGGGATGTTTCCAGGCTGGATATCAGGGACCAGCAAAGGGAAAACAAACAATGGCAATCACTTCAGAAAAACTTGATCTCTTCCTCTCTGACTCCAAGTTCATGATTTTGGCATCATCCCTGATGGTGGTGACTTAAACAATAAAAAAGGCAACCAGCAAGTTCATGCAGTAGAGAGGGGCAGAGCAACACAGATTCTGGGAAGGGATTTTTTGGCCATCTGCCCTCTTCCTGACATATTTTAAGAGATGAGAAATCCCCAAGATGGCTTTTCTGGAGGGTTGGACCATGAACTGGAGCAGCGTGGCCATAATGGCTGTAAAGTGCCATTCCCTGCACACACACACACACACTGTATCCCAGGGCAGCAACCTGAACAGTAAACACGAGGATATTCCCCTACATGTGCAGAAAACTAAGGATAAAAATTCAGTCCTTTGGCTCCCTACTGCCATTAAAATTAATTGCCACATAAAATTGCTGATTCCTACCAAATGAAGCTACACAATTTATCAACTCAAGGATAGAGCAAACTCACTCGTGGTTTAAATACTTTATCTGACTTATTACAGGATTCTGCACCAGCGACAGTTTTATGGATAATGTAGGTTTTGTAAATTCATTAGTACAGGACGAACTTTCAAAGCAAACAAAGGCATTAAACAAACACCACAATACTGTATTTACACACAAATTAGATTTCCCTTCCCCTTCCAAAGCTGTGCTGGGATACTTGAAGGAAAAATAGGAAAGAAGGTCTGCTGTAACACTACATGAAGGGAAAACAGGGCAGTTCATTAGCACCTGAATCAGTGGGGCTGAGCTCAGACCTGTTGCCTGACCTAATACATGAGCAGGTCACTTGTTGGCTTCTGATTCAGCCCCTCCAAGCTCTTAAATTGCTGAAGAAGCATTTCTATACCACAAAAGGAGACTGGACCTGCTCCAGAGCCCGTTGCAGTCCGTGGCATCTTTCCACTGATTTCAGCAGGCTTTAAAACAAGGGCACGATGTCCCTTAATTAAAGAGACCGCGTCATCTGGAATCTACTCCATCTCAACCAAAGTTAAAACCAGTTTCAAACCTATTCCTGGGTGAATCCCTGTGCCCCTTTCCCGTTGATTAAATGCTTTCCTTCCCAACTGAGACAGGAAATAGCTGCCAAGATGACACAGGACATGAGAGAAAGAGAAAAATTGCATCTCTATGACTTGCTGTCAAACCAAAGGAGACACTGAAAATAAGAGGAAAAACATTTTTTGGACTTTCTTACAACAAGAGACGTTAAAAACAATTTCAGAAGGAAGCACAAATTTTCAGCTGATACTGCTTCTCCTGCAAGAAATCTCATGATGGAAACTGTTTTAACCTGTACTTGCTGGAAGGAATGACTAACATTGCTATAAAAAAAAAAAAGAGATTGTAGAAAAAAAAGCACTGTTTTTCTCCACTTTTCCATTCTGTTTACTCTGTGCATTTATCACCAGCATGTGTAGAAGCAGCCTCACTCTTTCCCCTGTGCAGGCAGTGAGTTAGTCACACTTTCCCCTGTTGTGTAGCTCCTTTAGTCAGCAGCAGGGAAGTGATAAAGATGAAAAAAACTAAACAAAACCAGGAAAACGCAATTGTGAAAAACACAGAAGTTAGCAGGAGGTCCTTGTAGGCAAATGTAATATTCAAATCGATTTGGCTTGCTTTAATTTAGGAGACTGCAACCTGGAAAGGAGCTCCTGCCTCTCCACACAGCCTCTCCTCTGAAGGAAGTGCACGAAGGGCACAGGAGAGGGAGGGCAGGGACACAGGAGAGGCAGCAGAGCTGCAGGAACCCCTGGTGCAAAGTCCAGGCAAAAACATTTCAGCAACTGAAAAAACGCTGCTCGAAAATAGATGTGAACCCCAGAGTCAGTGCCAGCTTCCAAGCCCAGCAGGGCACTCACTTTTTGCTCACCAGGTGTTAAATAACCCACTCACAGTGGGAACAGACCAAGTTTTGTGGCCAGGGTAATGTAATTATGCACCACTGCTTCGTTCTTGGGGGTCTGCTTATTAAAAATGCATTCAAGAAATAAATCACTGTTGACTGTGTCGTCCCCCTTCCCTTTTTTCCTGGGCTAAGAAGAGTGACTCGTGGTTTACATAAACCCAGCAAAAGCAGCAACAATAGAAAACTCCCAAACTTTATTTCCAGACTCACAGCAATCGCTCGTTTTCCTTTAAGTTATTTGCTACAAAAAGTACATGAAGTAGCAAAGACACCAAATCACCCTAATAAACCTATACAAAATTATCACCCTAAACCATCTGGAATCACAGTGTTCTTGTGGGCAGCATTCCAGTCTTGGGACTTATTCCTGATTATGAAAACCATGGATTGGTCACAGGCAGAGCAGGGGGAGCCTGAGACTTTACATTTATTAAGCACAAATCTTGCTTTAACACAATGTAAAGGCCAGGTAGGATCCTGCTTCCAAGACTGTGAGGTCCAAATCCCACAGACACCTGCTGTGCACGACCAGACCTGGCTCTACCCCTGCAGAGAGAGGTGTGGGATGGACAACAGATAAATCTACCAAAATTCAGGGAAGAAAGGCTCA
The DNA here is from genome assembly GCF_036417665.1 of Passer domesticus. Taxonomy (NCBI): domain Eukaryota; kingdom Metazoa; phylum Chordata; class Aves; order Passeriformes; family Passeridae; genus Passer; species Passer domesticus. Next base: position 55,458,847 of record NC_087481.1, read on the forward strand.
TTTCCAAGTGCCACCAGTGAACCCATTAGTGCTGCCACAGCTTCATCAGCAGGTGTGGGTGTGCCCCTGGGTGATGGGGTTGATGCTTCAAGGTGTCCAGGAGATGGGGAAGAAAAAGGCTGTTCTGCCTTCCCCGCACTGCAATTTTGGGGAGTAGCCCAGGGTGCAAATCCCATCACTCTACAGCTGATCACAACATCCTTTCATCTCCAAAACATCCTCCTGGCTCTGTAAGGGCAAGGGTTTGACCCAAATCACCACCGAAGAGAAGCACACCTCCCCTTAAAATCAACCTCAAATCTGAGATATTCCCAATGCAGAGCCCAGTCAGCAGGGACAGGGAATGGTCCAGTTCACACAATTGTCCCATCCCAACACTTCCCTGACCTGCAGCCTGGTCCAGCCTGGCTTCCTGCCCATGGCAGGGGGTTGGAACTAGATGGGCTTTAAGGTTCCCTCCAGCCCAAACCAATCCAACTCCATGATCCCATGATATTCTTCTAGGAAAGCCCCAAGTCACCAGCAGGACAACCTGGAATAAAACCACCTACAAGCTTGTACAGAAAAACACTTCCCAGATACTTTTCCCCCCTCTCTGGTGTTAGTCATCAACCTCCCCAAATATAAAAACGGCTGAATTTAGCCTGGCCAGGCACTTCTGTCAAATACTTAAAGAAAAAATGGCCAGCAAGAGGCTGTGCAATCTCATGTGAACATTTCTGTCCCTGAAACAGATCTTAATTCTCTAAGGATCATCTCACATGCCAATGGGAAGCTCAGTAAGGGATGAGATATTTAATCTAATCTGCTTTCAAAATAATTTTGTTGGCATTGATTGTGCTGAATTGTATCTATGGGAAAGAATTTAAAGTAAGAGCAAATACAGACATATATGAGCCAGACAAGTAAGGGTCTGTTACCATTACTGTTGGCTGATAATTACAAAGAACAACAATCTAAATATTAATGTAAGGTAAACCACCTGGTTTAGGCAGCCAGCACACAGCTGTGTTTTTAAAAATTATTCTAACATATGCAATATTATAAAAAATCCTCAAAAATGGCCTGGTTTTAAATTCTTTTGCTTGACTCTTCCCTTGTTCCCCCAGAAAACCACCCCTAAAATCTGAGCTGTCTGTAAGCCCAGCTGTTTCCTGGCTTTTCTATGCAAATTGTTCTCCCTGGATTTTATTGTGTGCATGTAGATGTCTCTCAGAACGCACTCAAGTTTGAATTAGGGGCCCTACTTCCATCAAAGGGCATTCTTGTAAAATAAGCTTCACTCTCACAGTATCTGACATGGAATTATTATCCCATAACTCACGGGTGTCCTAGCAGTTCTGTATTAAACACAGCTCTGGAAAAGTCCCAGAGGGAAAAGCACATGAAGGGACATGGAGAGTCACTCAGATGTAAACCTGCAAAGCCAGGAATTCCATATTTCCCTGCCAACCCACAGAGCTCACACCATGTGCTGAGTGAGGATGTGCCTCCTGCCTTGCTGCTGAATTTTCACCTTTCATGATTAACTAAACACCGATTGCATTATTGTGTAATTAGGTTAAATTAAAACTTAGCTTAGAGCAGGAAACACTTCCTTTTCAATTCCAATCAAAACCGTTTACTTCATTTTCAGCTTGATATTGGCATCTCCCTCCAGCATGACAAATTTAAAATTATTACTGTATGACAGCAGGAAAACCAGAAAGTAAAAGTTACTGTGGTAGCTGGTCTGAAAGCTCACAATTACCAGAAAATGAGGAGATTTCTGCTGCTGCTTTTCACACTTATTCCCTCCCCAGTTTCCCACTGACTTTCTGGCTTTGTTGCAAAAAAGAAACTCAAATAGCAAAAAGTTGCCCAAGTTATTTCCCCCCGACGAGGATTTTTTAACCCACTGCACCTACTGAGCTCGCCCTAGAAATCAGCATTTTCTATCCACCCCTTTTTGGGCAGCCAAGGCTGTAGTGTATTTCAAAATATACATAAAATCTGTATCAGCACTGAAATGGTCCAACCACCTTATTTATCACATTCCAGCCTTAGACCAAAGTATTTTTATGGTCAACCCCAAAACACCATTAGATTGATAAGAACTGCCACCCTCACATGCACCAGTACAGTGCCAGCCTGGAGAGATTTCTTGTGTGGCTCTGGAATATTTTACCTACAGACTTTGCAGGGTGTGACCCAAATTCTGTCCTCAACCCTGGTTATTCACAGAGTCACAAATGTGGGGACACAACCTGAGAGCAGAGTCTGTCCCACGCTGTTTAGGAACCAAATGATAGTCTGCGGTAATAAAGTATTTATTATGCTCCACAACACTGCAAGTGACTGGCTGTACTTCCTCCCCTCTCCATCAGAGAACACTGGAGCCCTCTGCAACTTCTGCTCAAGACTTCTCAGGTTACATATCTTTATTTTTCTTACAGATTTTCCTATAGGATTGTGTCTCTGCAAGGAGCCATTTGGCAGTTAAGGCAGTTTACCCAGAAACCCAGAGTGCTGTCTGGTTTTTTCTCCTTGTTGCCTCCATTTCTCTGGGATGACATCCCTGGCAGAGTGTCCAGAATCAATTTCCTAAACACAAATACAAGCCCACAAAATGCACTGAATGGAGCAAAAAGCCACGCCATACTTTGTCAACCAGCCCCTCACCAGCCTCCAAAGGAATCCATCATGCACCAGGAGAGGAAAATAATGAAAGCCCTGTGTTAAGATTGCTTAATCCTGCTCCCAGTACAGAGCCTGACATGTGATGGTGGGAAGAAATTCTTAACACAGAGGGTGGGAGGCCCTGGCACAGGGTGCCCAGAGCAGCTGGGGCTGCCCCTGGATCCCTGGGAATGTCCAAGGCCAGGCTGGACACTGGGGATTGGAGCAGCCTGCGACAGTGGAAGGTGTCCCATGGCAGGGGGTGGAACAGGATGGGATTTAAGGTCCTTTCCAACCCAAACCTTCTGGGGTTCCACGACACCTCCCTCCTTCCCCCCACCACGCCACAGTGATATTCCCACCTCACTGCTCTCAGAAACAGCTCAATAAACTGGGAACCCACCTACAACAGCTGCAATTCCTGCTGCCACCAACCAGGCAATGAAGGCACAGCACCAGGGAGATCCTTAATTTGGATTCCCCAAGGGTTGTGCATCCAAGAGCTCACAGAAAACCCTCATGCAGAGGGTGGATGGGGCAGCTGGGAGGTGCAGGATCACACCCTGCCCTCCCTCACTGGTCATGTTGCTGTTGGCACCAAAACAGAGAGACCTGCAGGGGACATAAGGAACTGAAATGGAAAAACCAGGAAATAAAATGTAAAAAGTGTATTGTGAGCAAGCGATTGAAGGAAGTAGCATAGCCCTTAACAAATTGGTTATTTGTCTGGTTAGCTGATGCAGAAGTGGAACAGGAAATTAATTCAGTATGCCCCAGACTTACATTCCACTACTATTTTCTGAGTTTTTTCTTCTTTTTTTTTTCCTCATATATATATATATATATATATATAAGCCCAAAAGTAAGGTATTTCTGGGCAAGCCAGCATTTGATGCTGATGAGACTTCAATTAAAAAGATCTTATCTGAGCTAGACTACAGACTGGCTTGGAAATGAAAGAATAAAATAAGACCAATTCAGAAGGAAAAACCCCATTCAGAGCCCACCTGGCTACCAGCAGGTCTTGATTTGTTGAAAAATATCCCAAACCAGTAGGCAATAGTCACACTCACACTAAACCTTTATGAACAAGTTCCCACTCTCTGTGCCTCACACGATATGGCAGCCTGCCAGTAATTTTGCTTTAAACATGAAAATGGATATCAAATCCAGCTTTTTAGATAAAATAATGGCACGGGAGATTGATGGCACTGCTACACTGCACAATGACCATTTAAAATGCTTTTGGCTGCAGTTACAAGGCTCCAGTGACCTCCAGAAGTAGAGAAACTCCACGCAGCTTTAGGAGAAAATAAAATTAGTGATTCACAATGAAGAAATAAAGTGATTCAGTGCTTTTCCAAGAGGTACTGGCTGCAGTTAGCACTTCTGCAATGACACCAGTACTCAGGGTCGTGCTCAGAGAAGGAACAAACACTCTGAATTTCCATAAATGAAACGTCTGCTGCTGAGATGGCACTAAAAACGGTACTGGGGGTGCCAGGGAACTGAAGTGGAATGGAAACAGGTTTTTCATTATCATTGTGGGGAACATCACTCCCCCACCACGTGGTCATGGCACAGGAGTGGGCAGCAAGAGAATGGCAAAAGGCAGAAAAGAGAGACAAAAGGGAATAAGCTGGAGGAAGAATACAGGGGAGAATCGAGGAGCTGAGACTAAAGCTGAAGGCAGAGTGGATGGAGCAAGAAATGCCAGAGGAAGACAAAGCAGAGGAGGCACCCCCGTCACACCTACAGCTGACTCACATTCCGGGTTACTTTCATTATTTCTTTGTATTCCGGCAGCATCTGGCATCTGCTGCTGAGATCAGAGCCGTGTTGTGCCAAGTGTGAATCAAGACCTTTCTGCTCATCAGCTGAAAATCCAAACAGACAAAAAAGGGAAAACTGAGCAAGGAACCAAACCAGCCCTGCCTGGAGAGACCAGGAGCTGCAGCAGCAACAGAACCCACCCAAACACCACTCTGGTCATCCTGGAAGTACACAGAACATTTTTTTTTTTCATTTCTACACCAAGAGCTGATTCTTTCAAGTGGTTTTTAGAGCTCTCAGGATCCATCTGCCCCTCAGAAAGGATGGATCAAATGTTTGGGATTGTCAGGCACTGTCTGCATTTGCTGCTGTAAGGAGCTACAACCCAGCTGTGCTGCCATCAGGAACAAGTGGGCTCTTCCAAGCATCCAGTACAGTCCACAGACAACATTTAAGCACATCTGACACCCATCAGGCTACAGCAATCCTGGGTCTGAAGCTCCCAGGCTCACCCTTGCACCCTCCAGGCTCAGTAGTCTCATCGAACATGTGGAGTAAAAAGTTAGGAGAGCATTCCTCTTGTATTGTGCCAGGGAGCTGTGCAGAATTAATTATTGTGCAAATAGAGCTCTAAATCATTAACAAAAAAATGATTATAGCATCTGCCATCATTACTTGGCCCATTACTTAAAAAGCTGGATGCAATAAATAGGATGGGGAATGGCTGGTATTACACTGACAGAGCTCAAGAATCCAGGATATCAGAAAATGAGCCCTGCCCGGAACAGCTACACTTGGGCTCTGTGAGTACTTTGTAGTCAGACCAATACAGTAAGTCCTTCATCCCCAAGCACTTAAAAACCCCACCAGATAATCATTAAAAGAATGAAAACACTGTGGTATTCCTCCCAGGCCTTTTGTCTTTTCTTCCTGTTCTTTGGAACTTTAATAAACTTACATTTTTACATTTCCCCATTAGATTTCTTAGATAAATATTTTAACTAAGTCAAAATACCACAGCTTGAAATGGGGATGGCTTTTCTTTATTTGCTTTCTTCCACGCTGGCTGCCAGCTCTGGGAGGTGTTCCATCCACCAGTGATGGTGGGGGTGCAAGTGCCCCCCACTCCTCCCTGCAGGCACAGCTGAGTCCCACCACCCCTCAGGCTCCAGAAAAGGCATTTCCAGCAGGATCCCATTTGCCACAGGGCCTTCTCCATGCCAGCTGGGGATGCCTCATCCCTGACAGTGTCCAAGGCCAGGTTGGACAGGGCTTGGAGCAACCTGGGATGGTGGAAGGTGTCCCTGCCTGTGGCAGGGGTGGCACTGGATGTCCTTTAAGGTCCCTTCCAACCCAAACTATTCTGTGCCTCTGGAATCTCTAGTAGCAGTTGTAGAGTGCAAAGTCCTGGAAGGCACCTTCCAAAGAGAACCTCCTTGTGTTGCCCACAAACAACCAAGCAGAGCGTCCTGCAGCAATTTTATTTCTATCAGAACTGAGCACTCAGAAGTTTATATCCACCCTGGAAACACGTGCATGTCTCTGGCTTTGGCAGAACTTTGATCTGCAGCCTATCTGGAATGGCCATGTGCTGGAGCAAGTGGCTGTCAGGAGCTGTCCCCCTTGCTGGCAGAGGATGACACAGGCAGCTCATCCCTGGCCACTGCTGCAGGACCAGGGGCTAGCTCTGCAGCACATACAGATGAGCTCCACCAGGTCCAACAGGATAATCCAGAGCTCCAGCACCCACGCTCTGAGTTTACAGCTGAAACAGGAACCACTCACCCAAGGCAAATTTCCAACAGCAACCCAGGGCTCCACGGCTGGAAGGGACCTCACTGACTGACACCTTTGGGCCATGAAGTTTGAGAAATTTTCCTCTTTAAATAAAATAGACTTTCTTTTACATTCAGCCTAAATTCCTCAGTGTCATGGTTAGCAGTACAGGCAGCATCCCCAGCAGGGTCTACCAGATGCTCCACAGAGGCATTCTTAACACCTCTCTCTGCCAATTCCCACCTGACACACACAACTTTTCTTCATGACTAACTAACCAACACCCTTTTATTAAACATGTCTTGTTTGAGTCCCCTCCTCAATTAGCTCTTCTTCTCAGAGCTTTTCTCCAGCCTCACGCCCTCGCTGTGGCCACGTTATCCTTTCCCTTCTTGTCTGATCAGAGGTTCTGTGCTGGCTCCTCTCCAACTCTGCTCTTCAATGCAATCATTTCACTTAAGAGCCTGGCAAGCTGGTTTGTTTTTTTTTCCCCCCATGTCTGTTTTACACAATTTCAAAGCAATGGAAAAAAAAAAGAAGGCATATTTTCCAGTATGATGAATAACAATCTTACATTGCAGCAGCTCAGCTCACCCATGAACAGGGCACTTTGTTGAAATAATGAACAGGATAACTGGTATGGTAAAACAGTGCATAGTGGAGGTCCGTGGAAAGGAAAGAGAATGGAAGTGCAACTTCCTCACCTGTCTCTCAAGAAAGGTGCCAAAGAGTCAAAATGAAGCAGAAAAAACAAACTTCTCTGAAAGTCTCTTTGAATTTTGATAGAGAAGCGCAAATAAATTAAATCTCCTGCCTCTGTTTCTAAACCTTTATCTTCACTATAGGGAAAAAAAAAGGGAAAACTAAGGGTAAATGCAGTATAACATCCAAATAGGAGCAGGCAGTGCACTGTTAGCCTGAATACACTGGTCATCTCCAGGGATGCATGCTCAAAACCAACAAACATAAGGACTAACAGAGGCCACCTTTGTGCTAATTAAACTGTTTTACAGAAAATGACCAGACCTCCCTGCAGCTGCAAAGCTTAGACTCATTTCTGAGGTACCCCTGGGACAACACGGGCCATGCCCACGGGTGCCATAAGGTCCCTGTGGCCAAGCTGGGCACGGCCACCCCCTGCCCAGTGCCACCAGTCCTGAGCTGTGAGTCAGCTCCCCCAGCAGCACTCCTCCTCCTACCGCTGGCAGAGCCATTAAAAAGGTTTTTTCCTGCGGTTAGTTTATATGCTGCAGCTCATTAACATCTCCTAATACCAGAACTTGAGGCTAATTAGGCATGGCAATCCTGAGGAACATATTCTCTGTTCATCTTCCCAAAGCAGGATGCTCCTTGGCGGCCCAGCTGTAGCTCCACATGCTACCATGAGGGTATCACCCTGGAAATAAAAATACTCCAGGATCCCACACATTACACAGCAGGGATCCCATACTTGTTAGTTGATGGCACAATTTACAGGCTGTTTTGCTTAAAAGTTGGAAGCATCTCTGTCATCAAGGCAGATTCCTGCTCAGCAGCCTCAGGGAATTTCCCCAATAGTTATCAATACGCCATGGCTTTCACAATAAAAACTACTGACTTGAAAACAAAGAGACAAAGTGGTTAGAAAACTTAGGAGACTTAAACAAAGAGCATTTGACAGAACAATGCTAGCGGGAATTTTCTCCCTATGGCTACAAACGCACAGGAACAAACAGGCTGAGGGCTCTGAGGCAGGCTTCATGTACATGGAATACTCCTAGGAGCAGGCTGTCCGTGTACATACCACCTAGGAGCAACACCCACTGCAGCAACACGTACCCAGGGAACACCAACAGATGTGCAATGGGAACTATGCTCAACACCAACCCCTTCTTTAAGCACAGGAGCTCCTGAAACCTGGTTTCCCACATGTCCCATGGACCACACAAATGCTGACCAAAGCTTGTCCAGAACTGGGACATTTTAAAGCTCACTTGGCCCACTGGATGTTTGTGTTGTAGTTTTTTCTCCAGTGCAAACTGGGGTTGTTTTCTTCCGCCTGTTTTCAAGGATCATCCCTTCCAATGCCATAGGTCTGCTAAAAATTACTCTGAAGGTTTACCAGTTGTGAATGAAGAAGGCACTGGCTAAACCTGTCTGGTCTCTAAATTGCCACAGATTGCCTTTCAACACCAGCATTTTGTACCCAAAAGCTTCAAAACTTAAAAAGCAGCTTTTGAATAACTAAAGCAAAAGGTTCATATAGTTACTGTATTTTCCTCCTCAAGGACCCCACAAGTGCTCACAGAACCCTTCCCATGGTCCATCACTGGAGAATGGGAACCTCAGAGGAATAAAAATGCAACTACAGATGGCAGGAAGGATGGTTTCATGCCCTTCTGCTCTTGTAAAAACATCGAAGCATCTTTAGAGATGATGAGAAGAGCCAAGGGAGGAGCTGTGTCCATGGGCAAGGATACAGCGTGCCACCGGGAGAGCGGAGCGGCAGAAGTGATGGAACAGCAGCATCCCCCTCTGAATCACCTGCAGCAATTCCTCTGTTGTGGGGTTTTTTCCTTCTCCTTTTCAAATCCCTCTTCTGGGAACTGAGTGGGAACACTGGAAGCGTGAGCCAAATTCACTGCCGGAGGCAGCAGAGACCTGCCTTCAGCTGCCCTCTTATTTGCATTTTTCGAATGGATTAATTTCGAAAAGCTTTTACAAACCTGGCCCACAGATTACAACTTGGAAACAGGAAAAAATCCTGGACAGAGATGAAGAGACCACCTAAACCCTAATTTAAAGGCTGTCTACATGCAAACTTTCCCTCACTAGGCACCTCAATATAAAAATGTTTATCCACTCTTCCTCTGGAATTGTTTCACATCACCAATGCGCCACTTCAGCCAACTACAGAGCTTCATGTGGGGACAATGTGCACAAAACTCCAGGAGGAGAAAGAAAAACAAGGATTTTCATTTTGGGCCAGCTCAGTCCAAACTGGAATTTTGTTTGCTTTGAGCTGTCCAAGCCATTGACGTGTCGGAGTACAGCAAAGCATTAACCCGTTTCACTAAGCAAGCAACGCATCCACCCTCCGGGCACAAAAGCTTTGGGTTTGGCACCAAAATCAGGGCTGCAGCTCCAAAGCCTGGCTCTCCACACAGCCCAGGAGCTACGGAGTGGGTCCCCACAGCTCCCCAGGCTGGCCAGCCCTCTCCCAAGGAGAACCAGCGCTTCCAAAGGAGCAGAAAGCAAGGCAGGCTGGCAGCTGCAGAGGTGCCAGGGTTTTGTTTGCCTCCGAGCAAACCTGGCAGCACGGGCCAAGCTCACTTCTGCGCTCTGTGTTGGGGCGGATGATCCTTGGCAGGGAGGTGTGTGCCTGGAGTGTAAGCCACGGAAAGCAGAGCGGGAATTTCGCGGCGATCCAGGGTTAATATTAATTCCCTGTGCCCAAGGAGTAGCTGTGCGAGCGGCGCGGTTTTGTTCCCGTGCTCTCACAGGGGATTAGCTCTTGGCAGAGCGGCGCTGCCGGCAGGAGACTCTACCATCCGAGCTGTTTCCTGGCACTGAGCTGGCTTGGCTGGAGCTGCTCCTGACTCCTAGCAGAAGTAGGGTTTCTAAAATAATTTCTGAATCCTTTTAATGGTCTCAGCAATGGCCAGCAGCGCTCATGTTCCAGTAGCCACCCACCATCTTCCCTGCCAGGCACAGAGCTCAGAGCAATGTCCTGCTCCGTGGTGAGGGCTCATTAACACACAATTAGTGCCCAGCAGGATGGGGACCCTCCTTTGTCTCTTCTGGCCAGATGTGCACTCATGAGCCCAGACCACAGCAAAGAGCTGTGGCCATGAGATGTGACCCACCTGGGACAACACCCACCCTTGTTCCATCACCAGTGTCCCAAACAAAGCCTGTCAGAGAGCCCTGCTTCCACAGATTTTAAACAGATTAGATGATTAATCCTTTATGGTTGATTCCCCTTCCGTGGACATGTTCAAAGCCAGGTTGGATGGGGCTCTGAGTAACCTGGTCTACTGGAAGGTGTCTCTGCCAGCAGGGAGTTGAAACTGGATGGTCTTTAAGGTTCCTTCCAACCCAAACCATTCTGTGATTTGAACACAAAGCCACTGAAGCTGTCCCTGCAGAGAAAGCCACCTCTGAGGGACACACCCCAGGGACAGGGCTGCTTGCTGCCATCTGCAAGCTCACATTTGGGGCAGCACTGCCAGGGCTTTAACTGAGCAGGCATTCCTCTCCATCTTCACTTTGAACAATATTGTGCTGTTCCAGTATTGTACCAGTGAACTCACAGTGACCCTGTCAAATAAATATTTTTCCCGAGTAACACTGTTTTAAATATATTCATTTAGTATCCTTATTTGAAAACACTGGACAAATTAAACGACTGTAAAATTTGACTTTCCAGTATTTTGTGTTCAGATAAACTCCTACAGCACCCTCAACCGTGGCAGCCAGCCCATATTTCCAAGTAACTACAGTTTTAAAAAGCCAACTATGTTTTTCAGTATCTATGCATTAATCATCGCTGCCAGTTCAAGAATTATTCTTGAGTTCAAAGGAAAAAGTATAAAGAAGAGGAATGTGTGTGGAGCTCCCCTCCACAAAATCTGCAGCCTAACCATCCTGCATCCCAGCCCTTACCACGTACCCCATCCCCAACCAGGGACCCCCCACAGGATCTATGAGGTTTCCCTATCGCTTCCATCAAGTCTGGAGTGTAAAAAGCTTTTCTGTCTGACAAAGACAACGCTGAGGCTGCTGAAAACACCACTGAGAGAAGTCCTGTGCTCCCAAAGAAGCCATGTTAATTGAACGTGGCTTCAAAATATTTCAGATTCTCAGCAAGGATTTGGTAGCAGAGGAGAACACGCTGTGACCGACCGTATTTCTAACGCAGTATGAAAAGCAGTTTCAGTACACGCTGCCAAAAAGTGTCAAACAGGCTAAAATATGCTTGTCCACAGAGAAGGGGACAACGCTTCCAAAGGCAGGAGCAGGAAGGAGGGAACGGGTCAGGCTGAGGGGCAGTGTGGGGCTGCCCAAAATTCCCGGTGTTCCAGCAAGCACTGGGGGGAAACATCAATTGCAGAGTGCCCAGTGCATGCCCCTGGTTTTATTGGATTTTCCTTTGCTCTCGTATTTTGAGAAAGGTTAAATATGTCAAACATTAGTCTACAAAACCTCTCACACAAATCCTCTTACTCACATGATCTTTCTAAACAGCCCCAATCTCTTCAACTACGCAGACATGGCTACAAGCTGTGACTATTGATAGGACAAGGGTGAATGGCTTTGAGCTCAAAGAGAGGAGGTTTAGATGGGATATTGGGAAGAAATTCTTCCCTGTGAGGGAGGTGAGGCCGTGGCACAGATTGCCCAGAAAATCTGTGGCTGCCCCATCCCTGGAAGTGACCAAGGCCAGGTTGGACAGAGCTTAGAGCAATCTGGTCTAGTGGAAGGATGGGTGGGAATGGTCTTTAAGGTCCCTTCCAACCCAACCATTCTATGACTGTGTGATTCTATTCCAGCCATCACCTCCCAAGAACCTCCCGAGCTGCAGAATGAGGGGTAACCTCCCCAGCACACACTCACTGGTTCACTCTGAGCACCCTCATAAAGGCATTATCGTATTTTCCATATTTTCTCACCCATTCTTCCCATGGTCTCACACCTTGCTTGATCTTTTGTGACTGGCTGCACACTGAGAAGATGTCTTCATTGAGCTGTCTGCAGTGACCCTCAGGTCTTTTCCCCCAGTGGTTCCAGCTCATTGAAAGCACAGCAATGTGTGCAAGGAGCTGGGAATGCTCCTTCCCAGGCACCAACCTTGTGTTTGGCAGTGGTGACTTTCATCTGACCGTGTGATCCTCCTTAATTTCAGCTCTGCCTCCTTCTGCACAGGGGTGTCTCCCACCAGAGATGCCACGGAACCCCTCATGACCTCAGTGCCACCAGCTCTCCTCCCTGTCCACCCCTCTTTTCCAGGTTATTGATTAATATATTCAGACACACGGTCATGATGCAGATACTTAGAGCAGTCTAGTATCCACCTAGTCCCTGACAAAAAGCTGATGCTTTACTTGTTTTCTGTTCTCATCCATGCAAGACACTTGCTTAAAAAGAGGCTCTTTGAAAATCACAAAGGCTGGTTCTCAGAGATCTACTACTTTGCTGGTTTGTGGTTTTTGTTTTGCTTTTATCTGATCTTTGTCATGTAGGTATCTTTAACCGTGCTTTTTTGCTGTAGTTCTCAGATGAGACACAAAACTGTTCTCCATTCCTTTTTCCTTAAAAAAAACTCCAAGCAGGTGTATCTTGTGTACAGAGCCAGGCAGGTAGGACCCTGGTTAACTGCATGTACAGAAGACAGAAAATCCAAGAAAAGGACGGGTCCTAGAATCATGGAATTGTCTGGCTTAGAAAGGGAGCCTGAAGATGATCTAGTTGCAGCCCCCATATCAGCATGACCCTGAAACTCAGCAGAACAAAGTGGATTCTCCAATGGAGCTCCTGCACATCCATGTCTGTGAGTCCAGAGGAGGATCCACATAGGGAAAAGGACAGAGAGAGCCACACCAGCAGCACCCTGAGATCAACTGCCATAAAATACAACAACTAAAGATTTGTTACTGTTTTAAACTGCAGCCCATTATTTCAAAGATTCAGCACATTTCTGCATGTGTTTCCAGAGAAGGTTTATGAACGTGCCATGGTCTCCAGAGGGTTCTGTCCCCGGGAGCAGGACACCAGCACCTCAGCAGGGAACATGCTGAGCCAGGGAGCTGCCACATTCCCCTGTACCTGCCACTGCTCATCGCTGCCCACGTCCCACTCGCTCCTCTCCAGCATGGCCATCAGGAAGCAGCTGAGCTGGGCGAGGCATTAACTGGGGCTGGGCTGGGGAAAACGCTGACACAGCACCTGCATGTCCTGCCTCCTCTGTCTCCAGCCTCACTCAGAGGCTGAGTTAACCCCAGAGTCCATCCAGCACACAGATTCTCCCCACAGCTCTGCCAGCCACAGGTTTTCTTTCATTTTTCCCACATCTTCCCACAAACCCTCTTCCACTGCATCCTCACCCTTCCCGTTTCACCGCAGGTTTTACCAGCCCACCTCCTGCCTCCACAGTTTCCATTTTCTAGATATCAATACCTTTGGTTTCACCAATTTCCATTTGCTTTACCTGCCCATGAGCAGTGCCAGCCTGTTCTCCCTGGCACCTCCCAACCCATCCCATCACGGCCTGCAAAGCAACATCAAAGATGAGAAAAAGCTGGAAACGCCCTGGTGCTAAGATCCACTTAATAAGTTGTCAGCCAGGTCCTGTGTATCTATTCTTGCGGGCATAAAGATCTCTGTCAGCAGTCAAAACACGGATTTACACCCCCAGCACAATTCTGAGCAGCATTTAAAGATTTTTAACGACCATCCCTTTGTCCCAGGGAGTTAAGCGCTGATCGAATGTCACAACGTGACACATGAATGCACAACAAGACGGAGGTTTGACAGGCAGCAACATTGTAATATGATAATTCCTCTTTGTCCCTTAATCGCCTCTGTTTTTTGCAGACTTGATTCACTTACCAACATGTGATCAATCACTGCCTTTTTCAGTGAGATAATTTTTTGCCCTCTATCTAAATGGCTCCTGTCAAAGGGAATCCAGTACTAAATTAAAGCTGATATGCCTGTCTCTGCCCTTTTGTTTGTAGACTTCTTCTCGCACACAATTGATTTTAAATAGATTTTTTTAATGGGTTCCAACACTGTTTAAGTATATGTATTTTTAAAAATCTGTCTCCTTGAAATTAACACATTTAAAAATGGTCTGGAGAATATAATTTAATGGAGAGGAATAAATACCAGAGTACGTGATGGCACGTGTATCAACTTCCCACTAGAGTAAGTTGCCTATTTAGATCTTCCCACATGCTCTATTTAAAATGGGAAGAAGAACAATCTTAAGATTTGTGACAAAAACAGAGAGAGGATGGTGTCATTTAACATGAAAGGAAGCCATGCCGAGATCACCACTTGTTCTGAGTCTCGAAGAACTGCCTCCTTAGCTGAAGGCCCCTACAGAACTCCTCAGACATCTCTCACTGGAGTTTGCAAACCCAGATGAGCATCTCCCTAACACCTGTAAGAGGTCTCTAGTGGAACAAGCACCAAGGAGAAGAGAATCTACCCTTGGGTATAAAGCAAGGGGTGTTTCTTGCAGCTCTCAGGTGACCATCACATGTGCCCCAAACAACTCTGGTCAAAGTGGCTGCATCTGCCCAAGCCCCTCTAATGAAAGCCATGCACAAAACAACCACCAAACCCTCTGCCCTGCTGCCTGCTCTTCCCTCAGCTTCCTCGAGCACACCCATACCACATTCAAAACCTCCAAATTTCACATTCTGCCCCTTCCCTCCAGCTCCTCTTTCCCACACTGGCCTCTTCCAAGCTGGGTCTTCCACACTTTGCCCTGATGCACCACCTCAGCCTGGCCCTCCAGAAGCCAAGAGCACAACATCTGTGGATCCAGCAAAAGCAGGAATCTCCTCTCTGGTTGTCGTGGCTTCTCCATCTGAGTAGCCATGGCTACCTGGCAGGGAAACTGCAGGAACCCCCAGGTGCATCCTCATCCTCCCAGCCCAGCCTGTGCAGCACCTCCCAGCTGCTGCCCTTCCTCACCAGTGTAAATGAAATCTGCAATAATGAAATGGGTGATTTCAAAGCTTGGTAACATGACGCTTATTTAATTCACTGATTGAATGACAGTAAATTTTTGGCTGTGACGTGCATTATAAATTATTCTACACTGTTTCAGCACTTGTCCTGGTTATGCACATAAGGCACTAAAGATTTTGCCAAGATATCTAATAGACACATCATAATTAGCCCTATAATATGAAAAAAATCACCTCCTTTGATGCACATTTTTTATTCTATTTTTGAGATAAGCACCTCAACAAAACACTGGATTCACAGCTCTTTCAAAGATGGGACACTTTCCCTGAAGGAAAAAAACCCACAAATTAATATTTTCATCTTATGGTTCTATCAGGTTCTCCCTTCCTTTTCCTGTGCATAGGAAAAAGTGAAATAAAACAGCTCTGCAATGGAGTCATCACCCCTGGGCGAGGGCAAGCAGCATTCCAGCGAGGACACATCCATCCACAAAGGGCAGTGGGAGCCAAGGCATTACAAACACACCCATAAATGAGTCTGGGGGAGGACTGGCTCCAGAAAAAAAAGCAACCAACAACCCAACAACAAAAAAAGCTCATTTTTCAAAAGTCATTATTATGGCACAAAACATATTTTAACGTGTTTTCAGCAAGGCATCGAATCCCCCCAGTACCCGCTTTGTGCCTCTTGGCAGCTCAAGAATGCCAAGGCGCCCCGTCCTCGGGGTGCCAGAACCAATCTGTTGCCAAGAGACACAAAACTGATATCACTGGTGTGTAAAGCTGTCTTAGGAAACAGCCAACGACCTCATGCTCGGGGTTTGACTTAGTCAGCAAGACGTCAAGGAAGAAAAATTAACCTTTTGTTATGAGGTTTAAAGCTGACCATTTGTATCCACCTCCGAGGGAGAATCAGCCTTCCTGAGGCAGAAACACGCTTGTGTCTGGTGCTGCTCTGCATTCAAAAAAATGTAGTTTGGGGGGGGTTTAATGTTTATTTTTGTTTTGTGAGGGAAAACATAAAAATCCTGAGAGCAGGTACACTCGGGGAGGGGGGAGGATACGACTTGGGGCATCTGGGCAGGTGAAGGATCTTCTGAGGAAACCCAAATGCTGGAGCTGGACCTCCCCATGAGCACTCGGAGAATTCCAGAATGGTTTGGTTGGGAGGGACCTGAAAGCTCATCTAATTCCACCCCCTGCCATGGGCAGGGACACCTTCTACCACACCAGGTTCCTTCAAGCCCCATCTTAGACACTTCCAGGTGGTGAATGTACCCAGTGTGTGGGAACACACTGATACGATCCAGCTGAGAGGAATTCTGAGACTCCAACTATAAACATCCAAAAGGTTTTCCCATTTAGAAATCCAGCCACCAGCAAGCTCCTCAAATACTTATTACTCCAACTGATGAGCAACCTGAATATTTCCCTGCATTTGGTTCTGGCACCCCTCTCTCCCTCCTCCAACCTGCAATACCCTTTCAAAAGGAGTAATTTTCCCCTCAGAATTTTTCTGCCACAATTACAAACACAGATCACTGACCTTCCCAGTTATGGAAATAAAATTCAGTGCCTTCAGGATTCCTTCAAAACACAAAAATATAAAAACAACACGACTGCTTTCAGATCTTCAGACTGCTTCTTTCAGGCTCTCTCTGGACTGCTGGTTTTCCATTTGTTTCCATGAAGTTAAATAGTTGGAAATTAAGAATCTAATTAAGAAATACAGTAATTAACTGTAATTAAGAGTTACAGCAAGATTTGGAGGGTTTTTTCTCCCTAATCTGGAGCATAAATTTTTGCATGTTAAATTAAAAACTCCATTTAGGAATCAAAATGTTAAAAGGCAGTGAAGCAACTAGATATCAGTTTGATATTATCCAGGAAAGGTCAAATTTAAATTATAGGACATGTTTAAAACATTAAGTTGTTGGTGTAGCTTGCAGCTTTTGCATTTCAACTAATATACAGATATAAGAGCATATAGATATATAGAGGTATCCGTATCACAGGTGTTCCCTACCAAATTACCTTCAGAGATGGAAAATTCAGCATTCCACACTAAATAATTAGCATTTCCAGGTGTTTTTTTGTCCCAAGGACTCAGAAGCACAACAAACCTTCACCAGGACTGAAGAGCAAGCAATTCTGATAGATGGGAGCCTTAGTGCAAGCAACCGAAAGTCGGATGATGGAAACAGGTTGTGGGTTTTGGGGGTGATTTGCTTGGAGTAGAAAATAAAATGTCTTGATATTATGACAAGAGAAAATTATCCCTTTGTCTCATGAGACCCCAGTTGTGGGAAGGGAGCTGAGCTGTGCCAGACCAGCATGTGGGCAGAGAGGCACAGGGGGGTTGGGAGGGGGTGAGGAGAGTTAAAATTCCTACCACAAAACAGAAAATGAGATTAAAGGAGACATTTTGGCCACGAGGCCTTCTTTCGGCTGGAGAAGGCCTCAAAGCCAAAGTGTCTCTTCTAATCCTATTTTCTATTTCGAGAGTGCATTTTAATAACCCCTTTGTATATGGTACAATGACTTTAGCAAGTCCTATTTTAAGCAGATTTTCCACACTAGAAGGCGAAATGGGTTAAAATAATTGCCCCATACACCTCGCACGCGTGACACTTTGTTTAATCCGGTGTCGGACACCGGGGATGCACAATGCTGAACAAGGGCCTTGGATCAAAGTGCCTCTCAGGATCAACAGCCCAAGGCATGGAATGGGGGAACCAGGCTGAGAACACGGCTCCCTCCCGCCCACATCTGGTCCCTCACCTTCCCACCTGGACAGGGGCTTGGCTGACATCACCACACCCCAAAATTCCTCCCTCTATGGGTGGCAGGAGGCACTGGCCACATCCCAGCAGGTGGGAGTGGGTGTGAGCACTCTGGGTTCCAAAACAGAGCCCATCTGCAGCTCCTCTGTGGTGTCCCCAAAGGAGAGATCACCCACAGCTCAACAATGGTGTCCCCAAAGGAGAGATCACCCACAGCTTCCCTGTGGTGTCCCCAAAGGAGAGATCACCCACAGCTCCACCATGGTGTCCCCAAAGGAGAGATCACCCACAGCTTCCCTGTGGTGTCCCCAAAGGAGAGATCACCCACAGCTCCACTGTGGTGTCCCCAAAGGAGAGATCACCCACAGCTCCACCGTGGTGTCCCCAAAGGAGAGATCACCCACAGCTCCAGCATGGTGTCCCCAAAGGAGAGATCACCCACAGCTCCACTGTGGTGTCCCCACAGCCATCAACTCATTGGCCAAGCTCACCTCTGCCTTGCTAAATTTGAAAAAACCTGCACCAGGATGATGTTTCTTTCCTCACCACATACACAAAACCCCATGAAATCGTGCATCTAGAGTGCGAGGCTAGAAGTTGCTCTTGTTTGCAACAAAACTCAGCTCTTTTTGAACATATCAGGTGAAATCCTGTTCCTCAGAAGCACAAGAGCCCAAGGGAGTGCCACCTGTGCTGGGCAGCCCTTGCTTCACCTCGTACCCTAGGTCGTGTTGTGGGAGCTGAGGCTCCTCCATCACTGACTCTTGGCTCTCCATCTCCCTGCCCTTTTACAGTCCAAGTGGTGGAGTCATCATCCCTGGAAACATTAAAAAAATGTCTAGGGGAGGCACATGAGGACATGGTTTAGAGGGGAACAGGCAAGAGGTACCTCCAGCAGGAGAATGAGCTCTGCAATTCCATGGAAAGAGAAATTTCCATGCCTAAAAGAACCCTAGTAGGACCCATGTTTTCTACTAAGGGAGGCTGTATGATGAAGTTCCCATGAGAAGATCATGGAATCACAGAACTGTGTAAGCTGGAAAAGCCCTCTAAGATCATAAAGTCCAATAGTTAATCCAACACTCCCAATTCATCATTAAACCATATTCCTAAGTGCCCCATCTTGACATTGTTTTGAACACTTCCAGGGATGGTGACGCCAGCACTGCCCTGGGCAGAGGTTGCAAAATATCAAACTACACACATGAAACTGCAAATATCAAAGTGACAGAAGGGGAATGGATGAGTACATGCAACAGTCAGTGAGATGGCACCAAACAGGGGAAAGGCAAGGCTGATGAGAGAACTATTCATCTCTGATGATGAAAACTGGACTGGAACAACAGAAACAAATCCAACTTAGCAGAGAAACTCCTGAAACAAAGAATATGCAATACAAAAAAACCCGATTTTGTCTTCTCTACGCAGCATCAACAAGCAGTAACCAACCTCTAGGCAGCACACAGAAGACCAGCAGTCAAATTGAATTAAGGAGGAGGTTCAAGCACGGTGGTCCACCCAGCAGCTCCCTGTGCTCCTCTTTGATGAAGGCCACCAGCTATGCCTGGATGGCACAGGCAGCAGAGAGCAACAACCCCTCACCAGATGGATCAACTGAGAAATACAGGAGAAAGCACCAATAGGCCTAAACATCACAGGGTGAGTTAAGAAAAAAAATAATTATCATAAGGTTAAGTACAACTGAAATTTTTCTGCATCCCAGCAGTGCTTTGCGCTAGCCAATGCTCAGAGCCAACGGAATAAAACAAAGCAGGTGAGAAATACAAAAATCTATGTAGCATGAAATATCTCTAAGAGACTTGTTTAGTGAAATTAACTAGTAGTTTAATAGAAAAAAGCTTGATGTATGAGAGTGCTCCAATTTCTTCATAGAAATTAACATTTCAATCCTGTTTTTATCTAGAAGTCATTAAACTGTGCAACATGAATTATTGGAACTGTAGCAGAGAATTAACTCTATTCATCAAGTAAGTCCAAACAGTTTAGAGTGCATCTGTAATGAAAAAATAGCTCCACATTTCTATCTCTTCTCATTAAAGTAAACCAGTTTTCCCTCTCTCAGTATATAAAACTGTCTTCTCCTCATGTAATTTATATTACCATAAGCCAGCTCACATTCTAAACTATTACACGCCTCCAATTAATTTTTGCAGCTTTTGCCTGAAAATTTAATGAGATAGTAGTGTATGAACCTGCTGACTCCAGATTACATGTGTGCTTCCAATATTAATGTTGGCATAAAATAATCTGATACATACTTGATGAGAGCTTTCCACTATTGTGAGAGTAGTTAAGGCAATATGTAAACCAATTCCACTGATTTTCCTTCTCCTCCCACCACGTCTGCCATAAAAAATACCCCCAAAACCAGCTAAAATTATCAGTCTGAAATTGCAGAGCCTTGAGTTAAGCACTCACGAGATAGGTAACATAACCAGTGCTTCCCTGGATGTTTTAAATTTATTTCTACCTATTAACATCTATTTTAAGACTACACTTATTTCTGAATGCTTTTGTGTTTGAATGCTGAAGGAGGAGAGGGACATCAAGGCCAGGTTGGCTGGGGTTTGGAGCAGGTCTAGTGGAAGGTGTCCCTGCCCACGGCAGAGGTTGAGTGGAACAAGATGAGCTTCGAGGTCTCTTTCAGCCCAAACCATTCTGTGATTCTGTGTTGGGATTTACTTCTCCCCAAAAAGAAGGGCATATTTTAAATCCCCCTCAATGCCACCCTAGCACTCACAATACTTGAGAAATCGAGAGCTTGCACTGGTGCTGGAAAACCAAAGGGGATTTGTCCCAAGAGTTTCCTTGCTTGCTTTCTCTTTGCAGCTCATTTTATGGGGATAACTCTTAGTTAATTTTATGAACTGTTCTCCAGCATATTAGACAAATAACCTTTTCTTCAGAAGGACACATTCTTTGAGACTAACATTAAAGGGGAAAAATTGTAATATTCCTTTCCAATACGACTTCAATTTACAACCACATATTGGGCATAATATGATTTTAATATCTACGTGCCCAAGAGAAAAATTGGCAAATGCAATGCCCTGCGAGATCAAATAATTTTATATATAGACTTAAAAACACTCATTTGGCACTCTTTGGTACAGCCCTGAATTTATATTTACAGGAAACTATAAACTGCTCGTGGTGAGTCACAGAGCCCCTGAAAACATGGATTTTGCACCGAACTGGCAGGAGCAGGGAAGCTGTGCCCAAGGAGCTGGCACAGCCTGGAAGTGGGAGCCCAGTGGCTTTTACACTCAGCCCCAATGCAGTCCAACACATACCCCAATTAAACCATCCCCTTGTACCATTAACACCTGCATCACCTCTGTGTTTCAAGCACAGGAGAGAAGCTGCTGGATGCAGGGAAGAATTTTGGCTCTAGGAGATGATGTTTTGGGACACAGCCACAGCAAAGCCAGAATGCTCCAGCACTTGTCAGGAGAAGAAGCCTCACACCCTCTACATGATGCACAGAGCCTCAAAACTCAGGTCTCTCTGAGACAGGAGGAACAAACCAGTCAGACAGAAGACTGGGAGAAGGGATGGATGGAAGTGGACAGCAGGAGAAATAATATACAGCAAGAGTGGAGGCCAATGACTTCTAACGGCTCCCAGTGGCTTCAAATCAATTTACATTTAAAATAAATGAATTAAATCTGATAATCTGTGATACCACTCAACCTATTTGCTCCAGGGCACTGAAATTCAAATATTCTCCAGTTCTGAAAACAGGCTTTCACCCACGCGACAGACAAATGAAGACAAAGAGTCCTCAGCCCAAACGCCACCTCCCTGGTTTTCACACCATCAAATGGCAAAACCACTTCCATGGTGTTCAAGGCATCTTACTACTATGACTTTTGCCCCTTGCAGTCCATCTCCTACATTTCTAAGGTAGTTCTAAAAAGAAATATTTTGGTTTTAATTCCAGAAAATCACAGCCCTCTGGATTACACCAAGCAAACAAAAAAAGGGGCATCTACCCCTGGCACGTGAGAACCCCTCAACCTGCACCCTGCTGCCACACTGGATGGGGCCACACCAAAAAAAAAAAAAAGGAATTACTGCACTGATTTTGGCTAAAAACAATCATTCTGGTTTAGCAGGCAGCTATTTTCAACTGGGATCTGATTTTCAGCAGCACTGTCCTGACACAGTCATGATGTTGGGAACCAGTGGTCCAGCCTGTAACACACACGTGATGATGCATATTTACATATTTATATCCACAAGAACTCACAGGACTCTCTGCTGAGCCTGAGATTACCTTTTCTTTCACAGAGCTTAAAAAATCAACCAAGCACTTTTTTTTTTTTACACAGGCATGTCCTTACACTTAACAACTGCTCACACCTTTGTGCGTCAAAAGAAACATGTAATTAAATTAAGAGATACACACACTCTTCCTTTTCTCCTGTCTCTTCTCCTTGAATGCCACGCCAGATAGCAAATCAAAATCTGCATTTAAATAGAATATTTTTAATGTACGAAAGTGGGCGGCCTGAGGGTAAAGAGGTATTGCATTCACTCACCATATGCACAAAATTGCATTTAAAATGTGATACTACGCTTTAAAAATTTATTGAATTTTTTTTCTCATTTCAGTACCTTTGTCTTATTATAACAAAATCTTCTGCTCTACAGAGAATTTTGTATCAAAGCCTGCTAATAAAAATAATGCGATATTACATCACTTTATCAATTTAATCTCGAGAAAAAGGATGATATTCAATCACATCTCATAAGTCACTATCTCTGGTAATTCTGGCCATTATTCAGTGCGAAATCCAGGCAGTCGGAATTCATTAACACAGGGCTGCCACAAATCTGCATTTTTCAGACTTTGTCAGAAAACGCAGCAGCCCGAACTCAGTGACCTGGATCTAACAGCCTTTCAGCAGAGAGGGCCCGGGACAAAGCCACCGACCAGGTCACGGAGCCAGCGGGAGCTTGGGGAGCCCTCCCTGCCACAGCAGCATCCGGGGGAGCCCCAAAGCGAGGGGCTGTCCCCTCCTGGTGACATCTGCTAGGGCTGAAGTGTCACATCCCATCGGGCAGGCCGCGGGGCGACTGACGGCCACCCAGCGGTTCTGGAGCTGCGTTATCAGGCCAGCACCTTCAGGGGGGAAAAAATGATGAAAAGAGTGGATTTAGAGGTAGCTGCAGTGAGAGGCTGCTAAAATCACGGGGAGGTTTGTGGGTGTGGTGGAGCCCCAGCCTTGTCAGCAAAGCCCAGCCAAACTCACCAAACTCACTGGTGCAAAATCCAGCCACAGTTAAGCACAGCCCTCGCTGTGAGGATGCTCAGTGTGTCAGCAGGTTTCCATATCCCACCCGCCTCCCAGAGCCCCTTCTGTGGCTGAGAGATCCTCTCCATCCTTTGTTGGCCACACGGCCCTTCCTGCTGGCCACCCAGCAGCTTTTCCACCCAGCTTTTCCTCCCACCAAAACACTCCCAAACCCAGGAACCTGAAAAGTCCCAAGCAGGAACATGCTGTCTTCCAAGAATTTTCCATTGACCTCATCCACAAAATCATAATAAAAAAAAAATTAATTCTAGTTACACTATATTTTGCTAACCAATAACTTCATCTCTTCACCAAACAAGCAACCTGAGGAAACAGTTCTTGTGTTTATTGCTGTACAAAGGGTACAGCTGCTGTACAGGAACAGAATCCCAGCCAACTTCAGTGGCATCAGCCCTGGTTACCAGAGAAGACCTCTTTATGTTACCACATTTCTCCGTATCTGTAAAAATTGCAGTGATCTCCACAGCTCAGGTGGGGTTTGAAGCAACCACAGTGCTGTGCTCCAGAGGCACCTTCAACACCCCACAGATCACAGACTGACAGAATGGTTTGGCTTGGAAATGACTCTTAAAGATCATCTGATCCAAACCCCAAGGCTGCATTTCCATCACCCACAGGTCCTACTCTACTCTCACCAAAGCCTGCAGCACTGAAAAACCACTTTGGTTGGATAAATTTATATTAATAGAAGTAAGGCATTTCAGCATGGACTACTAGAATGGTTTTGGTTGGAAGGGACCTTAAATCTCATTTAGTTCCACCCCTGCCATGGGCAGGGACACCTTCCACTATCCCAGGTCGCTCCAAGCCCTGTCCAGCCTGGCCTTGGGGACTTCCAGGGATCCAGGCAGCCCCAGCAGCTCTGGTCACTCTGTGCCTGAGCCTTACACCCTCACAGCCAAGATTTTCCTCCTAATATCTCATCTAAATCTACCCTCCTACAGCTGGAAGCAGGCCCCTTGTCCCTTGTCACAAGCCCTTCCAGGGCTGTACCTGCTGCAGAAAACAGGCTGAAGGGAAATCACTGCACCCCAGGGAACGCTCTGTGTCTGCATCACTTTGTACAGACTGGCTTATTCTGCACAATTCACACTTCAAACTGAGATCCTTTTCCATTTTCTTCTTCCTTTGGTAGATACCAGTGAAGCATCCACCACTGACAGCAGCCACACTGGATTACTCTAATGCAAGTCAGATCTACATTGCCCAAGACCTTGCCTAGGAGAAAAGCATCTCCCAAGTGAGCAGCTTAAGCTCAGAGAGCAGTAAAACCCCACCCACAACCACCAACCCACTGCTGCTCTCGTCTGAAAAATATTACAGTGCACTGCCAGTCACACAGACACAAATCTGCAGCAAAACTCCGAGCCCAGAAAGGTGAAAGTCATTATTTGTGAGAGCAGATGAGGCTGCTGCAATTCCAGAATAAAATGGTAATGTGCTGTTGGTAGCGAGCAGTACATTGTTTTAACGTGTTGTGATATTTATAAATATATGAAGTTTAAATAATCAGATGACAGAGAGTTCCTTTTCATCTCCTGAATGTTTATTATTCTTCACACATTAGCACTTTTTCCCCCAAATGTTATATCTTCTGCCATTTATAATTAATTTTAACAGCTTCTGCAACTTATCCCACAGGTTGTTGCTGTTTCTTTTAAACAGCGTGCTGCTGAGAAATTGATTTGTTTGCTCTGTGTGCCTACAGAAATCACATTATGAAATATGCATAAATGTCATTTCTTGGGCTGCTTCTGAGGATTAGCAGAGAAGAAAAGCTTGCTGAGGAAAAGGAAGAGACAAACAATAACAAAGCCCAACTTAACACTTAAATTCAGCCACATTCCCGACCTCTGAATATGGGAAACTCCATGGACTACACTGCATTTACCATTCTGATGGTGTTGTTTTGATACATACGCATTATTTATGGATTTTTCCAACAGTCACCCTTTCATACACATGTAATCAGAGCAGACTCTTATCACCAGCACTTTCCCATGCATGGGCTCAAACAGGTCCTGCCTTTCCAACCCAAGAAACCACAGCTTGAAGCCCCCATTTGAAGCCTCAGGTTTTACCTTTTCTATTTTTCACATTCCATGCTGCTTTAGTGTGTGGGTCTGGGTTCACATGAGGGGATGCTGAGCTCTGTGCACAGAGCAGGGAGACAAAACAATTCCTGCTCCAGCTGGGCACCAAGGACAAATGATCTCAATCCCAGCCCAGGAGCACAAACCCCGTGAGCTGCAGAGAGAAAAACAAGCAGGATGGGACTGCAGGGGCTGCAGTGGGGTTGGACACTGAACTGCAATGTGCACATGGAGCAGAGCTGAGCCCAGGGAGAGACCCCGGCAGCGCTCGTGCATTTTGGGACCATTTGGGTTCATCCTGGGGGCAGCCCTGGCTGGGCTCTGGTGCTGCCCAAGGTGCATCCATGGAGGAGATCCTTTGAATAAATCCCTGCTTTATTCTTTAAATCTGTCCAGTCTCTGTTCTAGGCCATCTTTCCCAAGGCATCACATTGTCCTCAGGATCAGCACAGAGCTTGCAGTGGGCACCTGGGACAGCCATGCACTCAAAAGATTTTATTACAAAACAAAGGCATCACAACTGTGCAGTCCAACACCACCAAATCTGAGCTGGAAAGGATCCACAAGGATCATCCAGTGCAACTCCTGGCCCTGCACAGGACAGCCCCAAGAACCACAGCACATGCTGAGATTCCAGACCAACAAAACACAGCAACACCCATGGATTCAGATAAAAACAACTTTTCCCCAAATTCTGGTGCAGCAGCAGGACCTGCCCTGCCCTGCCCGGTGGAGGCAGAGGCAGCTCCTGAGGATTGCATGGGATGCAAGGCAGCTCTGCCATGCTATCTGCCACTGCAGAGCACGCTGAATGACACGTTCTGAAATGCAAACCAGATATTTTTCTCGGAGACTTCGTTAGACACATCACTCTCCTATATTATTACAGAGAGCTGTCAAAACAGCCTGGTGGGAAAGCTCTTCCCCAGACATGTACAAGTATAAATTGTCATAGTATAAAGTAAATTCCATTAACGGCAACATAGTCATTATTTTGCATAATAAAAGTAAAGGCTCTTGCTTGTGATCTATGTATTTACGACCATGGAACCAACTAGCACTTTCTCTTTTCTGATGCCTTTGTTAAAATTACAAGATAATTGGTTGCTGTTGCAGATATTAATGTCTGATAACAAAGTGCCTAAGGCAGGAAAGCTGAAGTGGTAGTGAAACAGCACCAGTGACAAACCTCAAATTCCTGTTCTCCGAGGAGTAACCAAACCAACTGAAAGAAAATAGTAATTTTTAATTTGTATCATCACAGGCATTATTTGAATGATGCATATTGCAAATTCAGAGCAAAACTTTTAAAAAATACTCTTTTAAAATGCATGTCTCTTAATTCTGGCTATGAAACCCCCCAAAAACCCAACTGAGATATTTCAAGGACTCTTCAGTGTTCAGAATACCTCAGCATTCTGAGGGATATCGAAGAATCAGTGCAAGTCCTAAAATAAGCTGGGTAACCTCTCTGCTCTAGAAACAAATGTATTTCCATCCATAAGGGAAAAAAAATGATTTTGAAATACCTGAGCTCTCAGTGATTAGTGCCACTGCATTCCCAAAAACCTGCACTTCCAGAGCATGTCCACTCTGGCTGGAAGCAGGAGCGATGATATACAGGAATGCTCAGCCCTCCCTGAGTTTACACACACGTTGTGTTTATGAATAAAATTGCAGCTTCAAGTCTCAGCCATGATGAGCAATTGGGAGCCTAGCTGTTATAAATACCATGCCAATTGCAGCAAGCTGGGTTGGGGATAGTGTATATTATTTATTACAATTCAGTCTGTCATGGAATTAAGCACATTGAGCCAATTTCAATATGAGCACAGGGGGAAGAAGATTACATTCAAATGAATAAAGTTGCTTTGAAAACAAAACAATGTCATCTGGTAGCTTTTTTTTCCCCCATGAACTGGCTCATTAATAGGAAAAAAATAACCTGCAGTTACTCACTCTGCACCTTCTCAGTCCCCTCTCCCTTCCTGTTGCGAAACCAGGGACATTTCTGGCATCTCCTCTGGGAAACTTGATGGCAATTGTTCAAAAGCTCAAGGATGGCAAGACCCCAAGGTGTAAATAAGAAAAACAAACATCTGCATCTGCTCTTACAAAGGATTCCTCACTGAAAGTCATTTGCTTTATGTTTTTAATTATTCTTCTGTGATGGACATGATACCATTAATTTAATTTCAACTTGCATTTCCTATTAGTATAATCTAGTGAGTTATCTCCACAGCAGTAGCAAAATCACTTTACGGTGAGCTATATCACTTCAGAGTTAATTACATGTATTTTAGGTTTGATAAATGAAAATAGGGTCTGTGATTAATTGAAGGACAATCAATATGATCCAGCTATTAGACAGCTTGATGAGGTATCCAGTGTATGAATATAATCTATAGTAATCAGCTAATTGAAGACTGTGGACTAAAAAGATTTTAGGAAATCCAAGCTTCAATCTGAAAAATATCCCAATAAAATGGATGTTCCAAGGAAGAATGCTCACAAAACCAAGGAAGGTTTAAGACCTGTTTCTATTTTGGTTGGTTTTAAACAAAAAGAGATTGCTTCACTGACTTTAAAAAACTGCTTACTGTGATAAAACACAGAAAACAAGATGGATTTTGCAAGTGAATCATAAGAGTATTTCTTATTTACCTCCCCCAAACTCCTTGAATCATATTTTACTAACGCCTTGCGATTCCTGGAGCTGACAGAGATGGTTAAATAGTTTCATTAAACACACTCTGTCTTGGTGTAGCCACATCCTCCATCAAATTAAACAGTCAAATAGTTGAACAAATGAACCTTTTCCATCTCTTTTGACATGAAACCAAGTGTGCAAACAGGCATATACCGATGTGGGTTAGGCTTGTGATTCCAAAGGAGAGCTCAGGAAGGGAGAAAATAATCAATAGGAGCAAAGCTGGAGTGTTCCACGACCAGAAAAATATGGAATTGGCGAGTGCAATCCGTCCAGCATCAGCATAAATGCTGACAACTGTTAATCTACTGTAACCCTGATTAATGGTTGCAGTTGTCCATTAATACCAGGCGTTTTAACTTACTACTAAAATTGATTAGTCAGTTAAGAATTCAATCCTAATGCTCAATAAAACTGCACTTTCTCTGCAAAGGCAGTGCGGAACGAGGTCATGCAGCCAGCAGCACTGCCATGCCTGAGGAGGGGCAGAGGAGAGGAGGAGCATGGTGCCATTCCCAGTGCCATTCCTGGCTGGCACAGCCATCTCCACCTCCTCTCTCCAGATCTGGTGTCTGAGGTGGAAATACTGGAGCTCAGTACTTTGGGGAAACCCACGTGGGCAGGTTTGGGGACAGCACCTCAGGCTGGGATGTGACCCTGGGAAGGACAATCCCCCCAGGCTGGGAATTGCAGATGGGGTCTCCTTCAACAGAAGGGTCTGGCATGATCTTCCCAACTCCTCCTCTCCCCGCTCAACAGCACCCTGTGTTCTTCTACCTTTTCCAAGCCATCATTTTTCCATCATTATTATTATTATTTTCCCACCCCCTTTGCCTTCCCAGCAGCAGCCACGCTTCAGTGTGTACAGAAGGGACTCAGCAAACACCAAGGGGGAAATGTCAGTTTGCTGCATCACTTGTTTTTCCCCAAATGTCATGTGGGGGTACAGGATTTCACACCACGTTACAGCAGCACTGCCATGGCTACAGATCTCTCCCAGCTCCTGCTGCAAACCTTTCCTTCCAGGGGGCCCTTTGCCATGGATACTTCAAACACCTGATGCAAGGATTTTAGCATCCAAAAACCAGGTTTTGGGCTGCACCTGGAGCCTGGCAGCTAGCGGGGATGCTGGAGAAGGAAACCGAGGAGGCAGCATCAGTGAGGAAGGGAAGAACACTCGGTGCCAAGAAAATCATTTGTCATGAGAGAAACACCTTTTAAAAGCTGTCTTCAGATTCAGCTTAGAGGAAGGAGATGTCTTCTGAACAGGTAAAGGCAGGTAAGCAATTCTGAGGTTCTCTTTGCCAAGGGAGATATGCTTTAGTACCAAAATTACAGACCCTTTCCTTTAGGTCACCCTAAAAATCACAGAAACGCAAAATCACACATTGGACTGGGTTGGGAGGAACCTTAAAGATCATTTACCTACAGCTCCCTGCCATGGGCAGGGACATTTTCCATTACACCAGAATGCTCCAAGCCCCATCCAACCTGGCCTTGGACAGTCCTGGTGTCCACAATCCTCTCAGGGATCCAGGGGCAGCCACAGTTTCTCTGGGCACCTGTGCCAGGACCTCACCTCCCTCCCAGGGAACAATTCCTTCCTTATATCTAATCTGAATCTACCCTCATCCAGCTTGAAGCCATTCCCCCACTCCTATCACTACGTGCCCTTGTGAAAAGTCCCTGAGGAGAACAATAAATGACAGCTAAAAAATAACCCTGGAAGCAACAGAAAGAATCTGCTTTGGGCACTGGCAGCACCAAGTCACAGCTGCAGACCCAGAGATCCCAGTTTGACCTCTTCACATTATTATGGAGCTGAATTACTGTAAAGGTTCTCTGAGCACACCCTCCTCCAGCATCCCTGTGCAAGCAGAAGCCCCTGGAGAGAGGAGCAGTAATTTGGAGCACTCAGGGAGTGCAGAAGTGGAGCCTGGTGTAAGATGCACAGATGCTGTTTTCAATTAACATTTTCTAAGTGCTGTTGAAAGCAGGCTGAAGAGGTGCTGAAGTGACCAAGCCATGGTCCTGTTCCAGTCAGATACAGCCAAATTCTTCTGAAGCTGACTCCAGAAAGGTGGGAATAGCATCAAGACTGCATTTAGGATTCCTGTCCATTGGGACTCCCAAGGAAGTTCAAGTCTGATACATCAGTTGCCACAAGAGAAGGAATTAGATCACCACAACCTCACCCAGAGGCAAACCCATGGTGGGATCAGCCCTGTGCAGGCTGCAGCCCAGCTCTCCCATGGATTCACTGCCAGGGGTTTGCCAGGATGCTCAGGCTTTCCTCACTTTTCTATATCACCCCTTTCCACGGGCCCAGAACTGCCAGGGGCACTCTGAGCACCTCAGACACTGCAGGCACACATCACAGATGATGGGAATGCCAGCAGCCTCCAGAGAGGCTCTGTGGACCAGACACTCTCCTCACTGCCCCTGTTACATTAAACATTTCAGAGGGACAGTAAAACTTGTTAACATACTGTCAGAAATAAAAAACACCGGGAGAAAGAGGAAACTTTACACAACAAAATACCTGGAAGCCACCAAGGACTTGGGAATAAATCCACAGCTGATTCATAAGGACAACCCAGGACACAGCCTGGATTTTTTTTTTAATTATTTACCTGACCAGCAGCCTGGAAAACAGTGCTTCTGCACTGGCAGCACCCGAGGACATGAGCTGATTTTTCGTGATCTGCCAGGCTGCAAGACCAGATGCTGTGGCTGCTTCTTCCTGGAAACATTCAAGGTCAGGCTGGACAGGGCTCTGAGCAACCTGATCCAGTGGAAGGTGTGCGTGCTCATGGCAGGGGGGTGTCAGTAAATCATCTTTAAGGTCCCTTCCAACCTAAGCCCCCTGTGATTCTGTGAGAGCTCCTGGCGTTCCCAACCTGCACATCCCACACTTGTCATGATTACAGCAGCAGTGATGCAATGGCCTCCCCTGCAAAGCCCTTTAATAACATTAATGTCTATCAGGCCAGACTTTAAGTATTAACATATGGGGAGAAAGCCAAATAACTTAATGTTATTGTGTGTATGTCTGAAATAACACTCCACAAGGCCTCTTATACCAAACATTAAACCTGCTTAAGAGAAGACATTTGAGCAGAATCAATTATTTTGCAGTAATTCTTCACATTGAATGAGGCATTTTAAGTATATGTTGTCACAGCAGAACTCTTCACATATTTAAAAGCACGTTTTCCATGAAATTTAGTTACAAAAACAATAATATGAATGTGAAATTATCCTTTATGCAGCAAAAGGCTTGAGAGCAAATCCTTCCCATGTCTGTAGACAGGAATATTCACAACATTATACCAAAGGTCCTACCAACACTTCATTATAAATTTCTCCCCTTATATTCAGGGAATTAGAAAAATCTCTGCCCAGAGGGGATTGTTTTCATAAACTCGGTGCACAGGGGTCTCAGTACAGGCAGGAATGTTTATGGAAAATCTGAGATTAGAACATTTCAAACTGACTGGTTTCAAGTTGCACACATGTAAACCTATAAATAGCACGGGAAACGTGTGTATGAAAAGCGAAGAAATAACACATTGTGCAAAAAAACCAAGTTTGCCATTACAATGGAAAATGAACTTTTTTTTTTTCTATTTGACTAAAAATCTAATTTACTACCAAGCTATTCCATTTTGCTGCTAGATTGCCACAAGTGTTATCTCCAGGAGCTTTTAATACCAGCTCCTGCTTACAGTAGGTTCTCCAGGCAGGGCTCTGCAGCAGGGTGGGTTTAACTTCCCCAGGAGCAGAGCTGGGACACTCCTCCTTGCTTTGGGACCACACCTTGGCACACAAACAGGAGCTCCAGCGCAGCCCAGAAACTTCAAAGCACAGAGAAACCCCAGGTGTAAAAACTTAAGTAAAACCCAAGTGTCAAAATGCTGTGCAGCACCTGGATGCTCAGACAGGAACCCCAGGATGCTGCGCTTGATCCACCTCCTCCTGCCACGCCAGGAATGGGCAGTGGGAAGGGGGGACACTGGGGACATGCCCACAGGAGGGCACACACCTCCTGCCATCCCAGGAATGGGCAGTGGGAAGGGGTGACACTGGGGACATGCCCACAGGAGGGCACACAGCTCCTGCCATCCCAGGAATGGGCAGTGGGAAGGGGGGACACTGGGGACATGCCCACAGAGGGCACACAGCTCCTGCCATCCCAGGAATGGGCAGTGGGAGGGGGTGACACTCTGGGGACATGCCCACAGGAGGGCACACACCTCCTGCCATCCCAGGAATGGCAGTGGGAAGGGGGGACAGTGGGGACATGCCCACAGGAGGGCACACAGCTCCTGCCATCCCAGGAATGGCAGTGGGAAGGGGTGACACTGGGGACATGCCCATAGGAGGGCACACACCTCCTGCCATCCCAGGAATGGGCAGTGGGAAGGGGTGACACTGGGGACATGCCCACAGGAGGGCACACACCTCCTGCCATCCCAGGAATGGCAGTGGGAAGGGGGCACACTGGGGACAGGCTCATAGGAGGGCACACAGCTCCTGCCATCCCAGGAATGGGCAGTGGGAAGGGGGCACACTGGGGACATGCCCACATCTCCTGCCATCCCAGGAATGGGCAGTGGGAAGGGGGGACAGTGGGGACATGCCCATAGGAGGGCACACACCTCCTGCCATCCCAGGAATGGGCAGTGGGAAGGGGTGACACTGGGGACAGGCTCATAGGAGGGCACACACCTCCTGCCATCCCAGGAATGGGCAGTGGCAAGGGGGGACACTGGGGACATGCCCACAGAGGGCACACACAGTGGGATGCACAGGCTGTGGGTAGGAAAGAACACTCCAAGCTGCCAAAAGAATGATGCTGGCACAGCTCAGGGTGGGTCCTGCCACCACCAGGACGGGATGGCCAAAGGATCAGAGAGAGCAGCACTTCTGCTGGGGCAATGCACCACTACCCACCAGTTATTCCCTGAGCATTTTTAACAGTATTTTAATAGAGAATCACCTTGGAAATAGTGTTGATATCCAAGCTCTGTCCAGCCTGGCCTTGGGCACTGCCAGGGATCCAGGGGCAGCCACAGCTGCTCTGTGTAACCTCTGCCATGGGTGCTTTGCACTGAGCACAGGTCCTGACAGGGGACAAAGACCATTGATGGTAGGGCCACCAAAAGCTTTAAAGACAGCAATTACATCAGATGGACAAAACATATACTGCAACATCAAAATTGAATTAAAAATTGAATTAAAATTATTTTAATTTAGCTGACTCAGTTGGGATAATCCTACCCTCTACAGCATTAGGGCTTTGGCCAGTGAGGCACTGCAATCTCCTGAAATCTTATTAACTCAGCTAACTGCACTTTGCCTCCACTTTCTTCTAATTTTAGATTGAAACTCTCTACAGCAGAGCCCATGCAGGGTGAAAACAACTTTTAAACATTACGTTTTGCCGAAATGTACTGCAAGTATATTTTCTTTTGAAACAGGCAGGGTGGATTATTTCACTGAAGTTCTCAGGATGTTAATATTTGAGGGCAACCTCTGCTTTTGCAGTTCCAAGGGAAGGGGACAGCGAGGGAAGGCAGCACTGTTGGTACTAGAGAGCTCCTCAGAAATTCCTGCTGACACAGCTTCCTCTTCATCTTTGCCTCATATCAAGTTAGTAGTCAATGTGTTATTTTAACAGCGTGACAACAACTATACAGAATGTCAAATAGTTACCTTTTATCTGGAATTTTATTCCTGCCATATATTTCAATGGAAATATACAACTTAATGTTGCAACATATTTCATGGTGAAATGGGTAATAAAAAAACTATAGACTGTGCACTTCCCCTACAACATAAAGGAGGAACACTGAAAATCTCTACTGTTTGCTACTCTTTGTTGTCCAAAATCTCCACACCAATCTACTGTGTCTGAACTATAAATATTGCTATTTTCAAGGCTTTTTTTTTTTTTTTAATGAAACAAAATATAAATACAAAATACACTCTGGATCCATCTGGCCAGCCTCAGTTTCAGTTCCAGACTGATGCAAGGATAGAGACAGAGGACAAACCCTTCAGACCACACTTTGAACCCACCACTTGGCAGCCTGGTGTCCCTCATCCTGGAGTAAGATGCTTTCAGGACCCCAGAGAAGGAGAAAATCAGGAAATTTTACACCAGCAGGTGCAAAGCAAAACCCCTCTCTTATCTCCTGCACCATTCTGGTATCAGGCCAATGCTGGGGGTGTACTCAGGAGCTCCTTCTGGAATCCCAAAAAATGCACACAGAATAATAGAAGAGTCTGGGTTGGAAGGGATCTTTAAATGCTGTTTAGTGCACCCCATCCTGCAGTGAGCAGGGACATCTCCACCCAGAGCAAGCTGCTCCCTGCCCCATCCACCCTGGCCTTGGACACTTGGAGGGATGAGGTGTCAAATGCCTCCCCCTGCCTGGCACGTTCAGTGCTTTTAGCAAACTGAAAGTTCCCGTGTACCTTCAGAGAGAGACATTTTCCCTTCTAAGTAAACTACACACCAGGAAAGAAATATTCCCTGTCATTTTCCATACAGATGACAGCTGGCTAATTAGTGAAATTATAGCTTTGTCAATATCACTTCATGCGCTCAACCCCTCTTGCTATTTAAAAAAAAAAAAAAAGAAAGAAAAAAAAAAAGAGAGCTGAAAGATCCAAACTCTTTCACATATTTGTGTTTACCCAAGAAAAATGTCCTTTTTCAAGGGAGGCCTGATGGGCACAGAGCTGAGACAGCCACAACATCTACATGGAGCAGGACTCATTTAAGACTCTCTTTTAAGGTCCCCTGGCTTGGCCACGTCCTACATGAATAATCACATACAAATACACCTCCACCTGGAGGAGGACAGAGAAGTTTTAGATGTTGAGAACATGAGGTATCTTAGATGAAAGATGCCTGGCAAGTTTTTCTGCTGGAAGATGGATTTACCTGAGGACTCTCAGGCTTCTGAACTTTCTCCTCCAGCATCCATGCTGAGTGTGCTTGTGCACAGAGGCACCTTCCAGAGTACACAGGAATCTACCAAATAAACCATCAGACTCTGATGTACCCCAAGCTTTTGTGTTAGTCTAGGCCTGCCCTCCAGCAGACGTGCCTGGCAGTGGAGCACAGCCGGAGAGCTGCAATTAACTGTGGCTTTTCCCTGATCAGTGAACAGTTAAACCAGAATTACTACCTGCAGCTCTTGATGAGGTCAAGAAATGGGAAAGGATGGCACCACTGGAGCTGTATAAACCAAGACAGTGGTCTTGTATAAACCAAGTATAAACCAAGGCCAATGTCCCAGCAAACTGCTCCACTGTCAGGCCAGGACGCGGCACGGGAGCTGCAGGACCTGCTCTGACCCCCTTCAGAGGAGGTTTCCAGAAACACGACTACACTCTGAGCTCCTCTTGGCTTTTAGAACCTGCACAGCAGCCTCCAGCTCACCCACGGGCTGCCTGATCCCCCAGAGACACAGCAGCAACACAACAGGGCAGCCTCAAAGGTTTGCCAAGGCCTGCTCTACTCACACCAGGGCAGGAACAACCTCACAGTCCCAACCTTTTCTGGGCCAGGCATGAGTTCAGCAGCTGTACTTGCCCAGCAAACCCATGCAGCTTCCAGACATGAAAATAGGAACAAAGCAAAATCGCTGGATTCCCTGGTTTTCTTTGTTGACACTGATTCCTGTTCAACTGCTTCCTCTCTCAGCAGGAGAGCCCAAGGATGGCCACTGGATGCCCATCCATCTTGAGCTGGGTGACCCCAGCTGATGACACACAGCTGGTGACAGGAGGCTGGGACAGCAGTCCCCTTTGTTTTGTTTTTGCCCAGGATTGCTGCTCAAGGTCCTTCCTTGAGAAGCAGCCTGCCCTGGAAGCACCAGGATGCACTGCCAGCCCCAGCCTGGGAGAGGCTCTGCTGGCAGGGGCAGAGATGGGCAGGGGGCAGCTCCAGAGTGCTCCTGCACAGCCTGGGCAGCACCTTGATCCTGCCAGCAGCTCCAGAGAGCTCCTGCCCAGCATGGGCAGCACCTTGATCCTGCCAGCAGCTCCAGAGAGCTCCTGCTCAGCCTGGGCAGCATCCTGCTCCTGCCAGCAGCTCCAGAGAGCTCCTGCTCAGCCTGGGCAGCATCCTGATCCTGCCAGCAGCTCCAGAGAGCTCCTGCTCAGCCTGGGCAGCATCCTGATCCTGACAGCAGCTCCAGAGAGCTCCTGCTCAGCCTGGGCAGCATCCTGATCCTGACAGCAGCTCCAGAGAGCTCCTGCTCAGCCTGGGCAGCATCCTGATCCTGACAGCAGCTCCAGAGAGCTCCTGCTCAGCCTGGGCAGCATCCTGATCCTGACAGCAGCTCCAGAGAGCTCCTGCTCAGCCTGGGCAGCATCCTGATCCTGACAGCAGCTCCAGAGAGCTCCTGCTCAGCCTGGGCAGCATCCTGATCCTGCCAGCAGCTCCAGAGAGCTCCTGAACAGCATGGACAGCATCCTGCTCCTCAACCTGCTCCTGTCCAGAGCTCCTCATCTCCTGGAGACCTGCACAGCATGGGCAACACTCTGCTCCTCAACCTGCTCCTGTCCAGAGCTCCTCATCTCCGGGAGACCTGCTCAGCATGGGCAGTAGCCTGCTCCTGTCCAAAGCTCCTAATCTCCTGGAGACCTGCACAGCAGCACAGCATGGGCAGCATCCTGCTCCTCAGCCTGCTCCTGCCACAGCTCCTCATCTCCTGGAGACCTGCTGGGCTGCTTCACAGACCTGCCCCCGACACACTGTGAAAGGTGGAGTGCAGAGCACCACATCCCACAGCTTCTCCTTTCCCCGGGGAGAAGCTTCACAGCTTTGGCCCAGCAGCTTCATCACTTTGGCTCACCACAATAACCGTGCAGGAGGACAAACCCATCACCAGCACCACTCCAACCACACCAGCTCCTCTGGGGGAGCTGCTCCCTCCACCCTGGAGAGACCCAGCCAACCCCTCAGCTCTGCTAATCAAGGCAGAATGGCAACCCCAGCTGGATGTGGCAGAGCCAACAACAAGCCAAAGGCTATTTTGGAAGGATCTGAAAAACTGCTGAGCGGTGATTTATTCAAGAGATTCATCAGTTCACCAACTTTCCCAAGCTTTGGAGATGGTATAAATGTAACAAGTGAGTCTCTTGCATGAATAAAAAATTACGTTTTACATAAATTAAATATATAATTTGATTAAACATGTTTATGTCTCTGCAGTGACATTTAGAATAGGAAGTATTCATTTTCTGTTTTGAAAGGAAAAAACTCTTTCAAATGTAATTTGAAGCTGTCAAACCAATCTTCTTTACAGATCTTTTAAATGTCACATACCTTCGAAAGGGGATGGCAGATTCCTTTTAAATATGCAATTGCAAACAGTCCAAGCAAAATCAAGAATTTATTAAAATATGCTACTGACATTTATACTGATTAGGTATAGCCCTTTCCTCACTCCCTTTCGATAGACTCCCCTACAAAAGATGTGTCACAACAGCTCCCATTAACTCTGTGCTCGCTCCAATTCCCCAGCACACAACCAGCCCTTCCCAACCAGCAAAATCCAGCTGCAGGAGAAGAACCTCTTCTTCTCTAGGGGCAATAAGATGGATTTGTGCTCCCTCTACATGAAGAATTGTACTTTTTGATGATTTCTTACCAGCATGCCTGAAATTTATAACTGAAAATATTAACTGCACTTACTTTAAATCAAGTGCAGCACTACCCCTAATGGCTTTAAATGGGAGAGTGTGTTAATCACACACATAAAGAAAACCCACTGCAACTCATTTCCAACAACTTTACAGGAGCAACCTGTATGTTTTGTTTTATAATCACAATATCTATCCTTAGATTATTCACTATTTACCCCACTTAGAATGCATTTCTGGACTGTTTTTCCTTTCCCTTTTCTACCAATGAATGATCAAGTGCAGCACTGATGGCAGCTCCCATTCCCAACTGCTCCCCGCTGACATACTGGACATTTTAGGGTCATTTAATTTTTTTTAAAAGACAAAGAATTTAATGATTATTTCTTCCCCTCTGTCATCAGGTCAGTGAAGTGCACAGGCACAACTCTCATTAGCATTAATGGAAATCCCCATTGTAAATTCTCCCCTGTGAAGCAACATTAAAAGCAAGGCCATCCTGACCAAGTACATTCAAACTGGAAAATAAAATATACCTCCCATTTCTTGCTACCTCCAAAGGAAAAACATAATGAAGAGCAGGAGATTAAGCTACAATTCCTGTATCAAATCTTCCTTGTATACTATAATTACTCAACACAACATACACAATAGTTACTCCCTAATGAAGAGAATTTGTTGTATGTTATTGAAAGATTTTATTCTAATGTTCTCTCAACTTTTGGTGCATAACACAGCCAATTACAGCACAGCCATTGCGACATAAATCACCATCACCACCAAATCTGGCTGTCTTCAAGCTTATACCCAGTGCTTAAAAATCCTTCAACACCTACCCATCCACCATGGAAAAAAACCACACTGGTGGGTTCAGTGTGTGAGGGGGAACAAAGTAATTTTCCACCAGTGCCCTTCCACCAGTGCAAAGGGTGACCAAGATTTCTGGGGATTCCCAAAGATGAGCTTGGAACTCGTGACATAAATATCAATACCCAGTCCCTCGGTGAGCAGCTGCTCTCTGGCTCATGGGTCTGTCAATACCTTCTGCTGACACTACACTGATGATCAGTGTCAGAAACGTTCTTTAAATACAGCCAGGGAAAGCTGAACACTGTAGGAAAGCACATCCATTTTCAGGGGTTTCTCAACTATGAGAGACTGCCCCTAAGAGCTCCTCTCCTAAATCACATCTCCTGCAGAAGCCAGGAGAGCTGGGCCACCAGAGGAGATCCTGCCTGACACCCTCACACCTGGATAAACTCACACCACACGGGGAAGCTCATTTCTTCACAGAGCCCCATGAAGGACATGACATCATCCTCCCAGGTGAGGGCACTCAGCACCTGAAAGCACAGCACCTTCTCCATGCCATCCAAACCATTTTCCCTGCTCCCACAAACACCAAGGAATCTTTTGGCTAGCTGAGGCAGTGTTATTCCCATTCCTTGCACTCGGCAAGTGGTCCTTGACCAAGACTCATCTGCAGGGTAGGCATAGCAAGGAATTTGTGTTCTGTCTCTGCTTCTCAGCATACCCAGCTGCTTTCACACGTGGTAACACACAGACACAAGAGCAACCAAACACCTGAGACGTAAATGGGACCAGCTCAGCACTGGTTGTGTCCTTGGTTTGTGGAGTCCAGTCCCACCAATCCCTTTGGATTGCTGGGGAGCACAAGAATTAAGCTTTCTTAATGCATAAATCAGTCCACACTACTTTCCTAACCTCCATAAAGTCTCCCTACAGGTTTTGTCAATAAAAACAAATGGTCTGGAATTCAGGCAGGACTCCCTTTCTTTCCAAGGAATGAGTGGAGGAACCAACCACCAAACACTGTGCATGCAGCATTTGCAGGCAGGCCATTCCTGAGGAGAACACCTTTCCCTGAAGGTTTAATACCCATGAATGGCAGCCTTGGGAGGTATCAGCAGGCTGCTTTCTGTCTGGCTTTATTTTTATTTTTTTTTTTCCCCAAGCTCTGCCAGTGCAGGACATGCCACCTGGAAAGGCAGGAGATCTGCCTGGTGGGCTTCCCAAAAGCACAGCGAGTCTGATCCACATCTGAGTTACTCTGAAACACAGTTTTGGAGCATGTCAGCAGCTGGTGTAAATCAGCATCACCACGGCAGCGTGGCAGAGAGCGGAGCCTGGCCTCCCATCCCCGCTCCGAGGCGCAGGAACATCCCTGATTCCCTCTGACAGAATCAGCGCACTCGTCACCAGCGCCCTTCTGAGCCAGAGCAGGAGGTTTGCCTTTATTTCCACTTTACTGCACCCTGCTGACCCAGGACACGACTTAGAAACACCAAGTATGGAGTGACAAGATTTAACAGTCAAGTGATAACCACGCTGGGTGCTAAAAGCCTCCTTGGGAAGGCTCTGCTTTGCCATGAGAGCAACCCGGGCACGTCTCGGGTTGCCCACGGAGGGGCCAGATCAACCCCCTGTCTGCTGTGACACACTGGCTCCTCTCAGACTGCTTTCTGTCAATTCCCAGCATGAGCTTTCCAATGACAACTGCAAAGTCCCCTCTGCAGGTGTTGGTCCTGCCCAAACCCATTCCCACTCCCACACAGCCCCTTCACTCCTTGAGCATTTCCTAAGCCAGCAGACCTCCATCCTCCTCCCTCTCCACCACAACAAACAGCACCAGCAGCTCCCAGTGTCAGGTGTCCAGCACAGACACCATCCCTCCCTCCTGGATCATGCTGTTTGCTGATTTGTGGGAGCAGGAATGGGGGAAGTGGTCATGGAAGGAACAATACCTTGAGATAGTTATGGAAAAAATTACAGAACCATAACACAAACTCCACACAGAGTGTGTGAGTACACAAGCATTTCTCCTGCCGCATTGTAATTAATGCAAAACATGCCAGGATTTCATTCTCTTGGTGCAACACGGGCACTATTTTTGTTGATTTGTCCAGTTGGGTTTTTGAAAGCCATCGCTTCCTGCATTCCACAACAGAAACTTTACACCCACAAAACCTGGTACCATTTCATTTTATTCTTCCTGTCTTTATTCTATTTATTTATTCAGCTAGCCAATGTGAGAGGCCGTAAATCGCACTGCTACTTAAGTCACAGGGGGAATTCCTTTAAACATAAGTAAAAACTCATAAATAACTTCCTGCAGTCAACAATGCATTCATTTTCTTCTCTGCTTTCTGACTAATCTTCCAGCTAACAAATCAAATCAAGTACCCAAACGTAATTATTCTGCTATGATAATCATCTCCTTATACTCAGAGCATACCTTGGCTTATTTCTTCTCAGATTAAAATATCAGAAAGGCTTGGGATGGTGGGGAGAGAGAGGAGGAAAGGTTATGAGCCATTGATAAACCCAAGGTACAACAAGGAAACTCTTCAACTTGACCAAAGTCCTGCATCTTGAGCAGAAGGTTGGCCTTTTTGTGCTAGGTTGGTAAAAAAAATCATGCCAAATCCAATTTAGACTCACTTTTTATTAGTATGACTCATAGTACAGTTTTCAAGGCAATGAAGTGCATGATATTAAAAAAAAAATAAAAAATAGATGATTTTAGAACCAGGACAATTCCCCTAAACTTGCTGGAAGCAATGTAGCTACAAATAAATCCAGGAATTAATCTGTGACAAAGTCAGTAGAGAGGCAAGAAACCTTCACAAAATGTAAACACCCAGGACAATGTGGGGTGAACATTTATTTAACCTTCCACGAAATTTGCAGTTTGTCCCATAACTAGCCCTCAGCACTTCCAAAACCTCAGCATTTCCAAACCTAAGCACATCCCCACCATTCCTGCTTGCTGTGGCTAATAACAGAGCCTGGTGGTGATTCCCACTGGGATGGGGGTCAGGGATGATGCCCCAGGGGAACAATCCCACCCACAGCCACGGCCCCACTGCGTCACCATCAGATCACGGAGTGATGGCCAGCACCAACAGCAGGGCCAGCAGCATCAGGCTGAAAATAAACCCCCAGAAATAAACTTGCCCTGGCTGCCAGCCTCCTGAGGATGCAGAGGCACAGGGCTGGAGGGGAGCAACACCAGCCCCGACAGCATCCGTGTGCATCCAACACAGCAAAGGGATCAGAGGGGAGGGGGTAAGGGACCCAGCAGGGAGTGGAAATGCAGTGGGAGGGGAACGGAACCCCACAGCAATCCCAGCAGGTGAGTGGAGCCTGCCCAAGAGCATCCTCATCCTCCCCAGAACGCAGCTGGGGAAGGCAGAAGCTGCCACAACCCATATGGGGATGTGATGCTTCAAGGCAGGGTGCAGGAAAACAGAGCTGGAGGGCAGCTGGTAACCCTACTCTACATCATTTTCTTTTATTTCATTGCTTTAGTTTGTCATCTTCAAACAAAACCCCCATGACAAATTTTTCCACGTAAACGCCTTCTTGCTTCAAACCTGCACATTTGAAAATGTGCAGGTTTGAAACAGAGAAACCATAAACCAGGCCAGTCAGGCTCAGCCATTCCCAGTCAGGACATGGGCACCTAGAGGACACCCAGCTCATCCCAAAGGCTGCAGGTGTGGGAGCCCAAGGTGTTGAAGAGAGCCCTGCTCACACAGCTCCAGCAGCACCGCCTGGCCAGCCCTGTGCCTCCCCAAGGCAGCCACACCCCAAAAACAAACACCTGGATTCCCTCATCTGACCTACAGGACTGCCTGTGCGTTACAGAGTTCTGCAAGGGACAGCAGAGCCACTTGGAAAGTGGTTTTTTAATTAGCTAGTTTGGGGAAAGATGCACATCACAGGAGACAATGCTCTGGCTGGTTACACCCTTCAGGTAAAAGGGGATTACAAACACTGATGTATCCTCCAAGGAGGACCTCCATTAAACTGCTGACAAGTTTCACATTGCACATTCATTCCCCTGCACAGCACACTTTACAACGAGAGGAAAGCCTTCCAAGCCCAGGCTGCAGCCCTGTGCTGATGCAGGGAGGCAGGAGAAGATCCCAGATCCCAGAGCCTGACCCATCCCATGGCTTTTGGCAAGGGAGGGATGGTCACCAGGCCACCAGCCACAACTCAGAAGTGTCTGCAGTACTTCCCTACCAGAAGACCTTACCTCAGTTTTCTGAGGGTTGTTTTTTTACTTTGATATATTTGTTTGATGCAATTCAAGTGATATATTCCTAATTCTGTATGATGGAAAGTTATTTTTAAAGAAATGCTGCGATTTCCAGATGTAAACGTTCATTGAGTGATTCAGAGGAAATAAATACAAGAGATCTTACACAAACAGAGACTCCCAGAGCTGATGGGGAGCAAGAGCCACAGGGCTCTCATCCATTTTAGACACACAACACAGAATTACAGAATGGTTTGGGTTGGGAGGGGGCTAAGGATCATCTTCCAACCCCCTTCCAGGGTCAGGGACATCTTCCACTAGACCAGGTTGCTCCAAGCCCCATCCAAGCTGACCATAGTCTTGGCCAGCTCATTTAACCTCATGCTCTTCAAAATGTTCTGAAACCCTGAAATAAAGTGCAATAAAAAAAAAACTTGTATCATTTCTATCAGCAGTTTTAACTCCCTAACACTCCCCTTGCACAAAGTTTACATTAGGAAAAATAATTAAACAGCTATTGGACTGATTCTGTGCCTGCTCAGCAAGTATCAGTACCTTGGTAACTTCCTTATGACTTTACAGAGTTTCCTGTAATTCCCAGGGAATTACCAGAGTTTCTGGCCACACTTTCATGGAGGTTATTTCAGGGTTTTGACACTGAGCTTGTTGCCCTTGAACATGGCATCACTCACACAAGCCAACACCTGCACGACCCCGTAGAGCAGATATGAAGTGCTGAGGGTATCCAAGATTCCAAAGGATGGTCACTGAAGTCACAGCCAAACATCAATTTTCCAAGTGCCCTTTTCTTTTGCACCAGCCAACAGGGAAAGATATGGTGCACCAGGGAAACTCACAGTGGTTAGATGGGATTTGGAAGAGATAAAGAACACAAAAGGCCTTCAGGTTCTGGGAGGTTTTGGTGCTGCTGAGCTCTGACTTTGGCCAGAAACTGGAGCATCCTGGTAACCCCACACCACTGGTGGAGATGGGGGTGATGATGAGACATTTAGATGGGATTTTGGGATGGAATTGTTCCCTGGCAGGGTGGCAGGCCCTGGCACAGGGTGCCCAGAGCAACTGTGGCTGCCCCTGGACCCCTGGCAGTGCCCAAGGCCAGGCTGGACATTGGGGCTGGGAGCACCTGGGACAGGGGAAGGTGTTCCTGCCATGGCAGGGATAATCTGTAAGGTCCCTTCCCTCCCAAACCATTCTGGGATTCCCTGAGTCTGTGGAGCAGCAGTGGCTGCAGTGACCATGAGCTGTGGGTGGCTGCCCCAGACCTTGGGGTGCTTGCCCTGCTGTGGGGCAGGGATGCCTGGCAGGAGCTCAGCAGCAGAGAGGAAGGAGGTCAGGACCCACTGAACATCTCAGCTTTACCTAATATATACCTAGCCCAGGAATCAATGTATTTTTCATGCCTTTTTCTTCCTTCTATCTGCTATTTTCAAGTACTAAAAAAAGCTACTGGACACGGAGCATCATTATGCACACCACAACCTGAACACAGCAGGAAATTTTAACATTTCAGCTGCATGCACAAAACCCTCTAACACATGTATATTTTATTTGATTTACTGCAATACTTTTCTTCCATCTCTTGAAAGTAATTTTTCTCTAAAGCGTAACTGCTTAATTGGCAAGTGTACAAAATATAATTACACTGCATACAAGTTACAATATTGCTTATGGGAATAACACTGTTGATGCATTCTGCTTTATTTTGTGTTTAATCTCTATTAAGAGATCTGTGTGAAAATAGCAAGGTACTCTTGATCTTATAAACATGACATGTAGTTCAGTCATTTTTCTGCCTAACCAAAGCCCAAACAAATCCAATTGAAAGACAACAGAAAATTCCTGGGCTAGCTTGGCACGTCCAAGTTAATAAAATTCTTCCATTCTCCTCTAAAGAAAGTGCAGTCCACAGGAACTTAAAAAGAAAATCCCCAACGTCTCCAGGCT
This sequence comes from Passer domesticus, assembly GCF_036417665.1. Taxonomy (NCBI): domain Eukaryota; kingdom Metazoa; phylum Chordata; class Aves; order Passeriformes; family Passeridae; genus Passer; species Passer domesticus. The sequence continues at coordinate 55,503,359 of NC_087481.1, forward strand.
GAGGTTTGTCACATCCATTACACTCTGAGAGCGATGGAAGGACGTGGCACACAGGAAAACAGGGCTGTGTGTGACAGCAGCAGGGGGGTTTATTACATTCCCCACGAGGACCTTTGCAATCCCATCTTTTACAATACAAGGATGAAGGAGTAACACAACGACGTGGCTGACTCACGGCAGCACGGGGAGCAGTGCCTGGCAGCAACACCTCTCACCTTCTGTGCCCCTGGCTCTGCCAGCCAGGCCAAGCCATTCCCAAACTGCAGGAGGATGTGCTGGGAGAGGTTTGGGTTGGCTATCAGGAGAGGGTTCTGCCCCCAGAGGGTGGTGGGGCACTGAATGTGCTCCCCAGGGAAGGGGCACAGCCCCAGGGCTGCGTTTGGACACGGTGGCATTGTTGGGGTGTCTGCAGGGCCAGCAGCTGGACTGATGATCCCACTGGGACCAGCTCAGGAGCAGCTGGGGCACCATTCCAGCAGCCCCAGAGCAGCTGCCCGTGCTGTGAGCACTTACACCCAGGAGTAAGCTACTCACAGGAGGAGATGCCCCGTGCAGAAATGGGTCTCACTGCTCTGACAGACACCTACCATCGGCACGGTTTAAGTGCCTTAAAGGTTTATTCCATTTGCTTGAGTAATGAGATTAATGTTTGTTTGTTTGAGCTAAATCATACAAAGCCAAACATCTAAATGCCCTTAATTCACAGGCTGTGTTACCATGTGAGCCCATCTCACTGTCCTGCTTTTAACTGCACCAACAAATTCCTGCTTTGCTCCAGTTCCTCTCCCAGAGATCAGACAGCACAGGGACACCTCAAGAAGCCAAATAAACCAATCAACATTGTCAGTTTGACATTTTTCCACTCCTTGTTTTCTTTGCCACTGTTTTTTAACATATTTGACTTCTAGACCTAAAAACCCAGTGTAAATCCAGCAGATATAGACCTCTGTAAATATATATTTAAATAGAGATAGACGTGACAGACCTCAGTGCATTAGATACAGGGGTAGATATACAGGTACACAGGTGGATACAGATATATATAGATACACACACATATTAAAGGGATATTAAACAATGTTCCTGCCATAACAGATCCTGCACACTCAGCACCACACAGACCAGAGCCCAGCAACCCCACAGACCCCATCCACAAATGATGGATGGGATGGGCAGACCCACCTGCAAACTCACCTCAAAGCAGAGTAAACCTGCAAACATCCAGCTGGATATTCCCACTTCAAAATACAAATAAACATGCAAACACATTGCTTTCGTACCTACCACTACCCCAGCAACGTACAATTAATGCTTCAATCTGAATTTGATCTGTTTTCACTCTTCTGCTCATAGGTTTCTCACCAGGGACAGAGTTATTTCTGATGTACCATGGTCACCAAGAGCTGGCTGGCAGCTTGACTAAATTCTGCACAATTAGATACAGCAAATGACTATCAGAAAAAGGAACCCTGCACCTAAATTAACTCTCACCTGACCCAGGCATTAGCCACAAAATGGACCAGTGCTGTCCCTGTGAGCTTCTCACCCCATGCCAAGTACCTGGTGCTTGCCCAGAGGTAACTCATCCCCATGACAGATACAGGGCATTCTTTAAGGAAATGGTGGGAAAGGAAGAACCCATCATCCTTCCCGAGTGCTCAAGGTCCCACCCTGCAATCTCCCCCTCCAGACAGAGGTCTCCTCTCTGCAAGTCACCCTCTGGAAGAAAATCTGTCACACTGATGCTTGGGTTCTGCAAATCCCCAGATGCTCTCATTTAAAGGATGGGCTTTCATGGATTCTGGGGTCAGAAGAGACCCCTGTGATCTTCCAGCCTGACATGCTGCACACCAACTTACCTAAATCAATCCCTGCTTGAGCCTCACTCACTCCAGTGAGCAAACACACCTGAACTTGGCATTTTCAAAAGTGGAGAAACCACCAGCACCTGCAGCAGCCTCTTCCCCCATCATCAGTGCTGAAACCACAGATCTCAGCTCTATTCTCCTGGCTTCACCTTCCAGCTTTCAGGTCTTGTTAAAACTCTGCCTGCTAGACCCAAGAACTCTTTATTACTCAATTTATTTTCCCTGTGACAACACTAATTCCCTTAATTAATTTACCTTCCAACATTCTCCTGGATAAGTCAGGCAGACAGAGGTCCTGGCCCCTTCCCCTGCATCCCTTCCTGGCTCCTCTGGCATTCCCACAGCCCCTCCTGGACAGGCAGCAGGGACAGGGTGGCTGCCACCTCCCTCCTCCAGCCTGGCAGCCACCTGCCAGCTCAGACAAGGAGCACACAAGACCTTTGGCCACAATATCATCTTAGTGGTGCTGGCTGCTGCCTCCTCGCTGCCCCATAAAGATGTGATTTCTCCAGACAGCATCCTGGAGCTACAGCCCGACTTGTTTGCTCTGAGATAGAGGAATTTACAGTTGGCCATCTGAGAAATATTACCTGCTTGTAGCCAAGCAATACAAATTGCTGTCACCAGCAGTCACTCCTGTTTGTTATTTACCACTCTGCCAGTCCTGGTGACATTTCAAGCTCCAGCTGCGGTGACTCTCTGCCTTATCACAGCTTGCTCAAACATTAAGCAGCATGAGGACAAAAATGAGTGTTCAGGGAGGCTTCTGGAAAGGGTTGTTTGGAAATTATTCCTGGTTTTACCACCGGATTTTGAGGGCTGACACTCTGCTGGGGCTCAGCCAGTTGTTCTGCACATCCCCAGGCCAAAGAGTGCTGCTGTACCAAGCTGGATTTCTTGCTGAATTTTAAGGAAACAAACCCTCCTCAGTTACTTTTATCAATCCTATTCAGGAGCTCTTTAATTGAGAAAAGAAAAGTTGGTTCTCAAGGATGTGCTGCCCCTAAACCCATGCCAATGGGAGCTGAGTGCATCACCATCCTGCCTCCATAAATCCTCAGAATGCTTGCCCAGGACCCACGTGGAGCTGACAGGTCTGGGTGCTCAGCCTGGCCCATTTCCTGCTTTTCCAGAGTAACACAGGGTGAGCATTGCCACAGGTCACAGGAACTCTTCAGTAGTTCAAGACTTAGTAAAAACACACATTACTGGCTGAATTAACTCTCTAAACCTCTTCAGTGAGAGGCACCAGGGCTGAAGCACAAAGGTCTGACCACAGCAGTGACTGCTCAACATTCAATTCCAGCACAACATTCACACTAAACACAGCATTACTTTTCCCCATCAAAAAGTGTAATATTTATAATTTTTCTACTAACCTCATGTGCTAACCCAGTTTTATTTCTAATATCTTACAGAACTGTTGTTCTCATCACTACCAGCCACAGTTTCTCTCTGCATCCCTTTCCCTCAAGCTCTGATTTCTGTTTTTTGCTACTGGTTCCCCTCTCAGGCACTTGGATGTGCAGACATGGTCTGAGCTGGAGCAGCCCAATTAGGCAGCCAGCACCTTAAAAAACCCAGAGCCCCAGCTGGAGGGGAATGGGTGAAGGTGGAACAGACAAGCAGGGACACCTGACCAGATTCTCCCTCCTGACACATCATTCAAGTGAGTTTTTCTCAGAAACAACCACAACAAAAACCAGTGGCCACAACCTCACTGCCTGTGGCTAGACCAGAGTGAGATCCCACCCCAGCAAAGGGTGAAGCTAAAGCCAGCACAGGTATTCCAGTTTTAAGCTTTGGGACACCCCGATTTCAGGTTTGATGTTGAACCGTACCATTTTTTTTGTATGAAAAAAGGGAAGATCTCAAACAAGTGGCAAATATAAAATCTACATGAGCTCGTGCTGCAGGATCACAGAACTTCTAAAAACCATGAGAAAATGAAAACTAATGAAAAAGGGGTTTTCCCACATATTGAATTGAAATTAATTTCATCCACAACTAATCACTGCAAAGCTTAAGGCTCTCTACTTTTAAGTCTAACATCTACTATTTAGCTTAATTACTTTGCTTAATTTACTGGTTCCTTCCAACATCCCCTCTCACGGAAAATCTGGTTTTAACATAAAAATGACAAAACACTTGACACTGTGTGACAACTCTACAGGTACCACCAGCATCTCTTATATTTGGTATCACACTTTTTAAAAGGGAATTTATTTGCAGGGTTTTCTGTCCAGCTAACACCAACAGAGGACATTCCCCACAGCCCTGCAGAGCCCATCACAGCCCAGGGTGAGACACCCACTGCCTGCACAGGAACCAGCCTTGGGACTCATTGCTGCTTTTGCTGATTTTCTACCCGAACAATGGCGTTACCAGCTCCAGCACTGTGCTGGAAACGACAGGATTTACACATGTCCATCTCTTCCCTCTGCCTCCTTTTGGGGCCAATCCTGCACTCCTTGTACACCTGCTACTATCCCAAAGGCCATCAGCTCATCCATGCTCCCAGCCAGGGTCACTCACACCTTGCAGAGTTGGCATTTATAGTCATTACAGTAATAACCAAAAGCCAGGCTAATTTTGGAATATCCCACAATTTTGTGCCAATCTCTTCAGCACACAAGCTCCTCTTTTTTCAGCATGAATGGATCACTAAAAAAAAAAAAAAAAAAAAGATAGACAGCATCCATTACATATCTGTTATATTTAGCAACAGAGAATCCATCTGCATTATTCCTGGTCTCATTAAAGACTTGGCTCCTTGTAAATATTGTGTCTGTAATCCCCACGTTTTCCCTCTGAGCCTGCTTCAGGGGTCTATTTCTGTAATAATTGGTGTGTGTTGTTGCACAGAAACAGTGCTGAGTGTCTGTCAACATTGCACAAGTGAATGTACACAGGAGCAACTGCAGCACAACCCCTGTGGAAATCAGCTTCACCAGGTCCTACAGCACCTCAAAAATATCCCAGCCAAGGAACCCTGCACTCTACAGCTGGCCCCAAAAAATGGTGGAATTTGGTAAACCCTGGTTTGGTCACATTCTTTCTAATCCCACACTGCTCCAGCTGCTGGTGGAGAGGACCTGGGTGAAGCAGAGCCTAAACCTGCCTGGTTGTTGAATTTTGTTTAAACTATATAAAACCCAATTCCATCAGGAGGAATGGAAAAGAGCCCAGGAAGAAGCAGGACAGTTACAGGGCCACTGGTTTTTACTGGCTTAAAGGATACCTGAAATCACTGCCAGATAAGGCTAGAGGAACAAATCATTAATAATTAAAATCTACAACTGATGCATTCAAATAACTCAGGTTTTATTTGAATCTTACATAAAGTCTCAGAACAGATGGCACTTTATGGATGCCTATCAAGATGCCTACCTTGATCCTGAAAGACCATGTATGTAGGAAAACAAGGCTGAATTATCCAAAATAAAACCCTGGCATGCATGGACACACAGCTCCTGCCAGCTGTGCAGCACAGGGACCACAAAAGGGATTCCAGGGACTGCAGCACCATGGCTTTGGTGTTTTCCCCCAAAACACTGCCCTTGCTCCTCACCCAGGACACAACTACAGACCTCAGACCAGGCAAAGCAAACTCCATCCCACCCACACTGACTTTCAGATCATGCAGGTGCAAAACTCTGGTTCCATCATAGGGTTTTCCCCTCAAACTATTCCATCTGTAGTTCCTTCTAGTAATCCCATGGAAGTTCAAAGTCATATAACCAGGATCTAATAAATCACAGCTCATCCCAAGAAGAGTTTAAGGCAAAGCTGGATGGAGCTTTGAGCTACCTGGTGTAATGGAGAGTGTCTCTGTCCATGGCAGGGGGTTGGAACTGCATGAGCTTTAAGGTCCCTTTTAAATAATTCTCTGATTCTATGAAAATATTACAGAGGAAAAAAAAACAAACCCAAGCTTTGGGAGGAGGGCCCCCAGGGCTTCCCACAGCACCACTATGCTCCCCCCTCACCTAGATCCAGTCCAACAAAAAGCAAACTCCAATGTTCCACCTGCATTATCACCTCAGAGAGGAGAAACAAAAAAGTAAAAAGCTCCAGATGTTTATTGCTGGCTCTTAAAAAAATCTCTGGGGCTCGTGGTGCAAGAAAGAGGAGAGCACACTTATAAAGCACCATTGTAGAACTAAACAAGTGACACTGATTCTTCTGTGCTCTGTCACCAAAACTCCTGCTGACTTCACACAGAACGTTATGTGGTGACTCCCTGGTAAAATGCCAAAATCCCAGACTCCTCACCACAATGGGGCAGAGCAGAAGGAGAAAACGTGGGTGACACAATGAGAAGATTTGGTTTCCAAGACCTTGCTGCTGCAGAGGATGGTCATGACAATTTTTATCCCTTTCACCTAAATCTTATCTTGTTTCCTTTAGCAAAAGATAAGGAGGGAAAAAAAAACAACCATGGGAACATGGCATAAGGAATGGTAGGTGGCCCAGGCATACGTGACCATGACAAACTGCAGTCAAGAATTCCATCCTCATACTGGGTGTGACAAACTGCATTTGAAGTTACACCTTCCAGCACCACAAACAGCAATGGAGAAAACACCAATTCCTGCCTTAAACAATTCTGTTATCCCAGGAACCAGAGCAAAACCAGCAGTAACTTGCCAAAATCTCCCCTCCAAAGTTGCAACGCTCCCTGCAAGAGGGGACCCCAAAAATCACCTTGCACCCCCTCCACCTGGTCTTTAATTCAGCTGTGAGACCTGACCATTTCTCCTTTCAGAGTCTAAATACCCTTACAGCTGGACAGAGGGATCTGAAAAAACCCCAATTTCTAGGGCAGGTGTAAGTCATCAGCCCAAACTGAAGAGCTGCTCATCAGCAGCTTCACTCTTTACTTCTTTAACTCACTACAACCAAAATACAAAAACAGGAACACTCACTAGATCTATGTGAGGAGTAAATGTGACACCCATCAGGTTTCATGAGACAGCATCATCCACCAGATCTTAACAAAACACTTGTCAATTGCCAGCGCTGTGTTCCGAGCAGCTTTTCCATTTCTTCTGCTTTAAACATGAAGTCTCTTTCAATTCCCTAGTAAACAGCCCAAAACACCCAGGGAAAATTAACCTACCTTTTCCAAATGGTTGGGCAAACCCAGATTCAGGCGTTTTTTTGTTAGTATATTTCATTCTTGCCAGAGTCAGCTGAACTGAAGAAGTTCTATTTGAACTGTAGCCAGCCTGATGGATAAATCAACTTTTCTGGCCAAAGGTTCAGTATGTTACTTCCAGCTCATGCCTGGGACCTCATACTTTGAGGCTGATGTTTTTTTCTGATACAAGGAATATTATCACCGGACCCCTGTGACAAATCTGTGTCCTGAAATGCCAGTGCTAAAGATGACAGTTTGTGCTACAGTTCTTGCTGTGGGGAAATTCCTGTGAGTGTTTTCCATCCAGGAAAAGCAGGAGTGGAAAAAGGGCACAACTTTGCCCCTGGAGGAATGGGGGGATGAGAGGGAGCTGTCAGCAAAGGGGGCTCTGGGGTGGCAGCTCCATGGGGCATCGAGCTCTGGAGCCACCCTGCCAGTCAAACCCCAGATCCACATGCGCTGGAAAACCACCTTAAAAAGAGGGAAAGCTGACAGCAAGGAAACATCATGTGTGATTTGTACACTGTGAAACTGACAATAAAACCCTGGACCAGGGAAGCATCTCAGTCTGAAATTCTAGGAGAGAAAGGAAAAGCCAAATGCTCCTGCAATCCATGTTCCTAAACACAGGAGAGTGCCACCCCTCTGACTGAGCTACCTCATTTTCTGTTCAGCTTTAGAAACACTTGGTTGTAACTTTGAAAAGGAAAGATATTTTGATTGCCCGTGACTGGAGAGAGCTTAGATCAAGTGAGGAACAGCCCTCAGCCCCCAGATGCGCCCGGCTTTGCCAAGGATGAAAGCCAACCTCTGTCCCCCCTAATGGCTAACAGGTGGGTTTCACAAACGCCTCCAAAAATAAAAAGCTCCCTTCTAAAAATACCACCCTGCATTCACAACGCCAGATTTTCCAGAAAAATACTGACGATAGCTGACGTTTCCCAAACAATCGCTTTTATGGGAACCTGGGGCTGCCCCTGCAGCAGAAAGTTTTGCGAGGCAAAGAACAGAAATCCTTGTCTAAGATTCGAGCCCCGTGGACAGACCCATTCCCTCAGCCAGCTCCGGAGCTCCAGCACAAATCAGCTTTATGGAAGTAACAGATTACAGAACACATCGCTACAAATAATTTTTTTTTTTTTTTTTTACTAGAGGATGCGTAATTGAAATGTCTGAGATCCAACAATCACCTCTGAATTCATAAATAGCTCATAGTATTCCAAACACACTCTCCTATAATGAGACCGTCTTCAATTTTCCTTGGTAAAGAGAGACCTTTAAAGAATGCTAAAGCAGGTCGGCGCCCTTATGCACTGATGGAAACAGGAACAAAAGCATTTTGTCACCAGGCATCTCGTCTATCATTATTTCCCTCACTCCGCTTAAACAAACCTAAAAGTACGTGCCTTCTCCTCCTCCCCCCTGCCCGAACATCGGCAGTAGCTGGGATTTCATCCCGAAGGAAAGGCACCATCTGTATGGGAACAAGGGACCGTTACACCGAGCCGTCACCGCCGATCGCTTTTTCCCTCCTGCTCCACTAATGTTTTTTAAAACACGGGATTAAAATGTCATCCCATCCCTCCCGTTCTAGGGAGCCGTGTGTATTCCTCTCCTCCGGTCACGGTATACTTAATCAAGTGTGAATGATTAAAGTACCTCAATTAGAGCTACGCACATTCATTGCAGGCAATTCAAAGGCGGCGGAGAAGTGCGGCTGAAAGGAGAAATTACTTCTACTACTTTGAGATCTCCATCTCCCACTTTCCTCCTCCCCAGCACAGCCGGAGCCCTGGGACCCGGCGAAGTACCAGGCGCTAAGCTCCAGCCAGGATTTACCTTGGGGGCACGTCCCCGGGCAGGACAAAAGGCTATTCTTTCCCCCTCAGCAAGTCCTGCAAGTTTGGGGGGGGGGGGGGGGCGAAAAATGTTATTTTTTTATATCGCGGGGCGGAGGGGTGTGAAAAGAACAATCTCAGCGCCTAAATCCACGCACCCCCTCTGATGTTCCATTCGAGGGATAGCAGGGAAGGGTTGAAAATGTCCAGATCGAGGTGGTGAAATATACGTAATAAATAAATAAATAGTGGGGAAATTCAGCTCTGGCGGAGGGGTGCGAGGTGGGAGGGAGGGAGCGAGGCGCGGCCCCGCGGACACCGCGCACCTCCGCGGGCTGGAAGCGTGGAGAGTTGCTAAGTGACTGAGGGGCCAGCGCGGTTATCCAGCAGTAATAAAATAATTTTTTAAAAAAATTAAAATTAAAAAAAAATTAAAACACTAAACCAATTTTTCCCCCGTAATCCACCTAAAATTAAATTTTTTTTAAAAAGGCAATAACTAAATACACTATCCCCCCCCACCAAAAAAAAAAAAATTTATAAGCGCAGCGCAAGGCGGCGGCTGCTCCGCGTCCCCCGGAGCATCGGCCGCGCCGCACCGCGGGGTTCCCCCCTTGCCCAAACTTTCCTGCCGCCGCCGCCCCGTTAATCCCCCGGCAGATGTTGTCGGCGGCTCTCGGCACTAAGTAAACAATGCGGGGCCCGGCACAACAAAAGATTTCCCACTTCACCCCGCCGCTCCGCGCCCACCCGCGCAACTTGCGCGGCCGCCTCCCACCACCATCACATTTCCACCTACCCTCCCCTCCTCGGGTTATTTTTTTTTTTTTTTGCCTCCTCCGTCCCCCCCTCGCCGGTGAGGCTGACTAAAGCAAAGATGTCCTCGCTTTTCCCTTGTCCTTCTCGCCGGGAAGCGCAGCCGCCGCCGCTCCCTTACCTGCTCCCGGCCGCCGCCAGCCCCGCGCCGCTCTTCACCGCCGCATCCCTTCCCGCATCCACCGCCGGGCTCTGCCTGCCGGAGATCCACCTTAAAAACGCCACCCGCTCGCACACCGCACAAAAAAAAAAAAAAAAACTTAATCCTTCCCCCCCACCCCCCCTTTCCCCGCTCTCCTGCTCCGCCCGCCGCCGCGCCGGGAGCGGACGGGGGCACCGGAGCCCCGCAGCAGCAGCAGCGGAGAGGATGCTAATTGCAACTTGGGGGGGAGGGCCGCTCTTCCCCCCCCCCCTTCCTTCTTCCTCTTTTTTTTTTCTGCCTTTTTATTTTTTCTTTTTTTTTTTTTTTTTTTTTTTGTTTGGGTTTTTTGGGGTTGGTTTTTTTTTTTTGGTTTTTTCTTTAAGCCAGAAAGTGCCCGGGCGGCGTTGGGCGGAGCGGCCGCTCCCCCTCGCCACGCTGGGTGAGCGGAGAGCGAGGAGAGGTAGAGGCTCTCACTGCCTCCTTTTTTTTTTTTTTTCCCTCTCCCTTCTTTCTCTCTCTCTCTCTCTCTCTCTCTCTCTCTCTCTCTTTTTTTTTTTTTTTTTTTTTTTTTTTTTTTTTTTTTTTTTGGCAATAGGCGGGGTCTCTCCTTGCAAACCAATGACACAAACCCACATGGACCAGCCTCGCCCCCTATAGATACTCTTCACTACAAATAGGCTCTCTCGGGGGATTAGTGGATCAGCTAAAGTACAAACAGACGCAGCGAGGAAGGGGCGGGGGGGGGCGGCGGGGGTGGGGACGGAGCACCGGCACCGTGCGGGGCAGGGCCGGGGCTCGGCGGGGCTCCGGGGGCGGGGAAGGGGCTCCGCGGGGCGCGGCGCCTGTTGCGCTCGGCGGCGGCCGGCGGAGGGGCGGGGAGGCCGGGCAGGAGCGAGCGCCGCCGCCGCCGCCTTTGTTCGGCCACCCGCGCTCCGGGCCGGCCCCGCGGCACCGCCGCCCGCCCCGGGGCACGCCGCGCTCGCAGCCCGGCTCCGCAGCGCGGCCGGAGCCATGCGGGGAGCCCCGCGGGTAAAGCCAGCGGGAATAGAGGGACAGAGGGCAGCGGGGATGTTGGCATCCCCGAGGCCGAGGGGCTCCCCCGGTTTGCTGCCAGCGCGGCCGGGCTGGGTGCGAGGTGACGGGAGCGCGCCCGGCGCGCATCTGTTTGTGTTTGTGTGCCCTGCTACCCCCCTAGATTTGGGAATTAATGTTTTGACAGACGTTCTTCATCTGCTTATCACAAGAATGTGGGCAGGTGGTGATCCCATCTTTTTTGTTGTATAATCATCGAGCCTCCTGCATTATATATATCCCGTGCTTCTCAATCAGCCTGGGAAACAGTTCGTTCCTTTTCAAATAAAACCCTTGAACCAGCTGAATTGTCCGTCACAATAAATAAGTGAGCTTCAGTTTTTGTGGGTGGAATTACACGGTTAAGGGCCTAAAGATCTTGATTCTTGGGAGCACGTTGTACATCCTCAGTGGATGTTTACACCCCGTCCATCATTTGTCCTCCCAGCACCTGCTGCCGAGGGCTGCTGCTGCTGTCCCGCAGAAGCTGGAGCCTCACGTGGCCTCGGCTCACAGGATTCCCCGTGGTGTCAGCACAGAGATGGCCACAGCTGTGATGCCCGGGCTCTGCACGGTGTGGGTACAGCCAGCCACCTCAATGGAGATTTTAGGAAAATTCAGCGGCTTTCAGCTGGAAGATGCATCTGGTTCTGTGCTTTTCCCCTTGGCAAAAGTCGCTCCAAAGGGAAATCTCTGCTTGCCTAGAGGAAACCTCAAAGTGAAAAATCACAATTTCCATAGTACTGGGACTTTTTTGGATTTCCGTCATTGGCAGCACTGCTAACTGTCAAAATATTGTGGGCAGCTCCCTAGCAGGTGGGACATGGGCTGCAGTGGATGGAAGGATTGGCACTGACCGGGGCCTAGTCCCTGGCATTGCAGTGGGGATTTTTTTACACCACAACCCTGCTCTCTCTTTGCTTTACCCAATTTGCTGTGTTAAACATTCCACACACAATGTATGGAACGGGCAGGAACACAGCAATTGCTTCCAATAAATAACCTTGAGTTCATGATGTAAACAAAGGCAGTGGCATAAGTTGAGGCCAAAGACACAAATAATTATTTCATTACCAGAGCAATTAGGTTACAGGTTGTAAAGGAGAAAGCTCTTAAGCTACACATCTTCGAGTTTAGCAGGGGGCAATCCTCAGGCATGTGGATTTTTCTTCAAACTATTTGGATTGCGATCGAACATTCATCAAGTGTGAAATAGCCTTTGTAATGAGATGCTCGGGAGGAAGATACACAGTGGGTTCAGTGGGAGGCCTGGAACGGCGGGGGTTTAACTTCAAATTGCAGCTTTTAAAACTTCCATTCAGCTGCTGTCCAACCTTGAAGGAGCTTCAGCTCCTCCGGTGCCTCACTGGTTTGTGTGAAATTTAGTGTGTGCTCAGAGTGGGGTGTTTTGGCTTCCCAGAGCTTGGGAGCAGCATTTTGGGACAAGTGGAAGAATAAACAGCCCAAGAGGAGGATTGTTCTGCTGTGTGCAGGCACAGACCAGACCTCTCTTCTGGCCTCTTTCCTGCAGGTTGTTTCTGGATTTTACCCAGCTTCTGGGCAGATGTTTCAGGCAGTAGGCTGTTACTATAAAGGAAGGTTCCACACATCCCTGAGGCACCCAAGCTTATGGACTAACTCGGGGTGGCTGTGCTGATAATCCCTGCTAGGAGAAAAACAGTCCTGAAAACGTAGCTGCTGAGGGATACCTGCAAGGAAATCCAAGCTGTTCCTCTATTATGTTAATTTATCAGTAGCTGTGCTGAAAAGTTCCTGCTAACGATTAGGGACCAAGCTCTCCCAGCATTTCATTTTTTGTGAAATCAAACAAACTTTTAAAAATGCACTTCCTACCATTCCCTCCAGTATGAGAGCTGTGTGTTTGGGGTGCAGGATTTACAGAATGCCCCTTTTCCCTGCTAGCCAGGGCTCACCTCCCTTGCTGGAACAATGCTGCTCGCTCCGTGTTGCAGTTTTACTCACTAGAACACAACAGAAAGTTTGCAGCCCCTGTGCCTGTACTGTACCATTTGATTAATTTGTAATTTTTTTTAGCAAGGGATGACATGCTTCTCTTGTGGATAACTCGTTTTCCCTGGGGATTGAGGGGAGTGGTGATGTCGGGATATTGTTTCCTGACCCACATGCTGGCTCAGAGCAGCTGAGCACCCATCACACGAGCGAGCACGATCACGCTTTGCCTCTACACTTCACAACACGTCAGCCGGGGAGCAGCACCTCCTGCTGCACTGCTATGGCTCGAGGAACTAAAAAATAACAATAATAAATAAAATTTGCAGCCTGCTTTTCATAAAAGCGTTGATTTGCTGATGCAAATGTGGGCCTTGATCCTGCAAAGACGACGCTCCCGCGTCGCTTTCCTGTAGCGCGAGGAGTCGCGGTGACTTCAGCTGGATGACTCTCGGTGCATAAATTTCAGCGCCAGCATCTCTCTCCCTGCAGATTTAGAGTATCTGTTGACTAGAATAGACCAGTTATTTTACTGCTCCAAGTGTTTGTGCAACTTAGTTACTCGGTGCTAGGCAGGAACAGGCAGACACAAATCCTGCCTGGATCCTTCTGAGCCGCATTTGATCGTTAGAAATGAGATTTGGATGTGAGGAACGCCGAGTATCCAGCACCAGTGTCAATACCCCGTTTATTTTTTACCAGATTTTAAAAGGTAACTGGTTTGGAGCGGATATGCTGGCTAGGTTATAATGGATAATCATTACAATAATTGAGAAGGTGCTCATGGTTTTTTTTACGAGTGGGTGGCAGGAAACACTTGTTTTCTAGAAATGTGAGTCAAGAGTTTGGTGCATCTGCCTGTAATACAACTCCAATAAGCAGGAATATGAATACAGTAAGGCATTTTCCTTAAAGGGTTTTGTGAGTGTAAATTTGGAGAAATAGAGAAATGGACTGATTTATTTTCTCACATGCTTCACTTTTAATATCAACATCCTATTTTAACTTGAAAATGCATTGAAAGAAGCACATCCTTCATTTCACTCCTGTGACTGATGCAAACCAGAGATGGATTTGTTCCAAAACATATTTGGTAAACTGTTCTGGACCTGAGAATTTTGAAGAAGGGTTGTTTTTCTCATGGTTTTGATCTCACACCAGACTGACATGAGTGCATAAGCACTATAGAGAACAATTACTTCTAGTGGTGAGCCAAAATTCCAACATTTGGTATCAGTCTTGTGGAAGCAAGTTCATTAGGAGGATGGTTCACATCACTTTTTATATTATTTACTATAAGGATGTCACCCAGTGTGAGGGATTGCACTGGAGAAAAAAATTGCTCTTAAAGGCAGTGTATCATCTCAGATCAGCAGCTTCCCCCTCCATTTTAGGATCAGTTTTTAGAATTTAATTACTGCAACACTATTTTTTACACATTTAAAAGGTTTTCAACCCAAACTTTGAGTTTCATACCATAACAGTAACTTAATACAAGTGAAAAGAACTCATTCATGCTCTTGGTGGGAGCCCAGGGAAAGAAGGGTAGATGCATTTATCTTTTGTTTTTTTCTTTCTGGTTTAAAAGCACAGTGAATCTTGCTTGTCATCATGAAAAAGAAACCACCAAGGCAGGTTTCAGTGTGGAATTTGCCAGGAATAACAGTTCTCAGTATTCAATGGGAGTATCTCAAGTGGATTCCTTATGGGAGATGACCATCATTTGTACTCTTGCTGCCGTGGTGCTTGAGCTGATGGGTTCCCACAGTGCTGTGAGTGGTCAGTGTGCTCCATAAAGGTCCTGAGACCCCAAATCTTCCCTGTTTCTGCCCTTCCTGCCCTCTGCCTCCGGGAGCAGGGCTTGCACATCCTGCTGCAGGGTCTCACTGGACTCTGAGCTGCTGCTTGGGAAAGTGTGTGTTATTTGCAGCCTGGGCAGAAACTCTCTCAGCTCTCCCTAATTTTGAAAGAAAACAAGCCCACTTAAAAAAAAAAGAAACAAAAAAAAAAAACCCCAAAAAAACCAAAACATTAAAAAATAGCCGTTTGTGCTCAGCTGCTGCTGCAAGTGGCTCCAGGAGCAGTTGGCTCCTCTGGGCCCTGGCCACGCGCTCCCAGCCCTCCCTGCCTCCTCCTGCTGCCAGCACCAGCATTTGTGCAGCTGCAAGGTGAAGTGGATCAGGGAATGGATCCAGCTGAACACTAATCCTGGGAAAGAGGGGGGGAGTGAAAAAAAAAAAAAAGCTTATTTTCAGCTGGATCTGCTGCCCAGGCTGGTTCTGCCTTCAGCCTCGCGGGGCACATGCTCATGCCAGGAGAGGCTGCGCTGGGAGGAAGGAGCAGGGCTGGGTTTGTGGCAGCCCTGGTTGCGCTGCCTGAGGAGCACTTGTCAGGCTGTGACCTCGTGTTAATGTATTACTGTGCCCGTGCCCCATGCAGGGGAGGTGACAGAAGCATGACGCTGCATTCTGCAGGAGCTGGGGGAGAAAAGGCTCCCATGGAGTTCATGTTTCTCCTCTAAACACAGGGACGTGGCTGTGGTGGGGAGACAAGCGTGGGTTGGCAGGGAAGGGGGTACCCACACATCGTATCAGAATTTATTAATCCTTTCCTAGCTACGACTGCAGCAACAAGTGGGCTGTAAGACCAGCAAAACACCTGGGATCCCCTAATACAATATATAAAACAATTTAGTTCAGCAGCGCATTGATCGTAGTAGTAGCAGTGGTGTTGTAATCTGGGCTCGGCATCGCACTTTCCTCACATCAAATTAAATATAGATTTTGACTGATTTCCACAAAGTCGCACAAATTTGGGGCTGGGTGATGTTTTCTGTAATATGTTGGTGTTATCCCTCCTTGGAAAATTTATTCCCATTGAGAAAGAAAAAGAGTTCCATGCTGAGAACTCCTGAATTGAATCGATGATTAGAACGAGGCAGGACATATTACTTCTGCCCTGCTACAGCCACTGAATTCAAATCGGTGGGAAATTCTCAAATCCATTTCCCTTTGCAAACATGAGCAAAAGGATGCCAACATACAATAAAATTTTCTTTTCATAATCCTGTTGTGGGGGTTTTTTTTACCCCTGCGTGTGTGTGAAATCATTATGCAGAACTGTTGGGGCAT
This sequence comes from Passer domesticus, assembly GCF_036417665.1. Lineage (NCBI taxonomy): Eukaryota > Metazoa > Chordata > Aves > Passeriformes > Passeridae > Passer > Passer domesticus. The sequence continues at coordinate 55,519,339 of NC_087481.1, forward strand.
TTTTATTCCCATTTTCTTTGGTTTATATTCTTAAGCGAGGAATTACAAGTCTGGAGAAAAGCCTTGCAGAGTGCATGCACATTTGTACACCCCTTCCATAAAACATCTTAATGTCATCGCTGCATGAGCAGAATTGTTCTGCTGATAGAGCACAGGGCTGATGTTTAATCTTTCCAGGAAAGTTTAATGAAAGGTGCTTGAATCAATCTGTCTGGTTTAAAGTTTGAAGGGCATTTGGATGCCCTAATTTGATGTATGTGCCAGGTGTTTCTAAACAAATAGTTATCAGATAAAGACACTTCCTGCTCCCTGTCCCTTATCATGGACTTGCTCAACCTTTACCTTCCATAAACTCCAGCTTGTATCAATGGCCACTCTTTCCAGCATTCTGTAATATCTTAATGGGGAACTCTACAGCACCCAGCCTCTAATTCTATAGTTGTTATTGTAAATTAGTTGTGGGGAGATTTAACATTTTAATGTCGACAGAAGAGAGTCTGTTACAGAATGAAAGGGTGGACTGGGCATTACAGACCCTGGGAATGCTCCAGCATGGGCATTGCTGATGTTTGGAGTGAAACGTGGGCTTGTGTTCCTCGGCCCCAACTCACGGAGCCTTATTCTACCTGTCACTCACTGTTTGAATTACAGTCACGCCTGGGGCATCATCTGAGATCTGTCTGCAAAAGAGCTGCCCAAAGGGGGTATGACAGATGTCTAAAACCCTCAAGGGTGTGGGAGAGGGAATAGGGAACGAGGAGGAGTTCTTATAAGAATATATCAAATCACCATTACGTATCAGCTTTTATATCTGAGCGTCTTTTCTCGTGGTACAAAATTAAACAGCGCACCCAACATGCTGCGGAGCCAAATCAGCTCATGGGGCTGAAATAATCTTGTACCCAGGTCCATCAGGGGTTACTGCACGAGGCCATCTAGGCACAGTCTCCGGGTTCATGCTGCTGGGAGCTGGAAGGGATATTTCTGTTTCTCAGACTTTGCCCTGGGGCACGCAGTACAAGCCAGTCAGAGACAAGGGCTGGGGCGAGGCCGGGCACAGCTGGCCCAACCAGCAGCTCTGACCTTGTCCTCCTTGTGCTGGCTGTCCTTGGGAAGATCATCCCAGTCCCAAAGCACCTGCAGGCTGGAGGGTCAGAGAGGTACCTGGGGAGCAGAGATGAAGTGCAGGGTCCCTGGGCAGGGCAGGAGAAGCTGCTTCCCGGCCAGCATCCTCCTCAGCAGAGCCTGCAGTCTCCTATGCTAATTAGGAACTTACTGGCATAAAACTGAAGCAGTGCAGCCCAGCACGAGGCCCTCCAAGGATTTCAGTGCCTGGAAGGCATAGGTTGCATTTCATTGATAGTACAATTGTGTCTTAAATCTCTGTGGTCACCAGAGATGTAGCAAGCGTGGTGTCAGCTCGGGAGCGGGCGAGGGAAATGCAGACAAGGCAGTGTTGGTACCCAAGGACAAAGGGGCTGAGTGGGTGAGCCTTGCACCCTCCACTGCCATCCAAACAACCCAGGGACACCCAGCACAGGCCCCTGTGCAGGGCACCACCACCAGGTGGGACTGGCAGCGGATCTGGATGGGAATTTTAAAAAGGAGCATCGTCCCAGAGGTCACTTGGGTGTTTGGGAGTGATTCATGCACGGGCAGCAAAGCTACCTGCACTCACCCTTCCAGTTCTGCATTTGGACTGAAGGGTTTCTTATGGGGAAGCAAAGCCCTCTAGCCAAATCTCAGCCAGCCCTGCCAAAAGCTGCTCATCACCAGGTTAACTCAGAACCACAGAATCACAGAGCAGCCTGAGCTGTTGTGTGTGTTGAAGCAAAGGACAATCCACCTGAAAACAGCCAGTCACAGCTGCTACAGAGAGGGGTTTTGGGTTTTTAAACGGAAGCAGTTATACATTGGAAGTCCTATTTTGATATAATTTCACTGGTGTAAACATGTGCTGTACCGTCTTGTCTATTTTCCTTCCCAAACTGGAAGAAGCTGCACTCGTGTCTGCATTTTTTTTAGCAGCTGAATTGTGTCCCCAGGAGGATTTTTGCTGCCTTAACAGCAACGTTATCAAAGCAAGAGACTTTTGTGCTGAAGACCAGCCCTTAGTTTCTAAGTAAGCATTCGCACTTTTTACTTGGCAGTAAACAAGCTGTAGGAATTGGATTCTTTAAAGAGAGAGATAAAAGGCACAGAAGATCTGGTCTCTTACATTCCTATTTCCTGAATAAACTTTAGAATATGGCAGCCAGAGAAATCAGACAATGATTAAATTTGAAAAGACCTCTAAGATGCCTTCAGTCTTTGCCATTAAATTCCCAGGAAACCTCAATTCCCAGGATCTGTGGAGAGAAAAAAAAATCTCCAAAATACAGAGACAGGATGGATGTTCTTGTTTGTTCCAGCATCTTTTTGAAATGCCCATGATGAAACCAACTTTCTGCTGCCTTTTAGTACATAACATCTTCTCCCATGGTTTGGGGGAGATTCGAGGATGAGAAGTATCTGATCCTGTTCTGAGAAGCACCAGGTATTCCGTGGTGACAGCTAATATGATATAATATAATATAATATAATATAATATAATATAATAATATAATTAATACAATTACTATAATTAATATGATTAACATAATACAATATAATATGCATATATTGCATTATATATAGATATATTATTGCATTATATATATAAGTATAATTGAAATATAATATATATCTAATGCAATATATTGCAGGTACCAATAACACATATATTATATATGCAAATTTTATTTTATAATAATAATAATAATATATATTTTTATATATGTATATATATATAAATAAATAAAATTGCAATATAATATATATAATGCAATATATTGCAAGTACCAACTATGTGTACAGACTGTTGTGGTTTGGGATCTTTCCTTGTCTGGAACACACCTTTCTTTTCCTCCTGCTTCCCTCTATGAGCTCTGCTCAATCCCTTTGTATCTCCAGGTTTTGGTGAGTGCATCCAGCACCACGAGGAAGAGCCCTGGGAGGTGCAGCAGTACCTGGGTGGGAATCTGAGCTGCAGGCACATCTCCCAGACCAGAATTCCTTGCAGTGCTCTCCCCAAAGCACACATTCTGGTGTGACCATTTCCACAAACGGGCAGCAACAGGGACAGCTGCTCTCCCTGGGAAAGCAAGCAGAAGTCTGCACTAGCCAGGCTCAAAAAATCTGCAGTGCTTTGACAAGTGAAGAGGGTTTTTCAATTGCCATTAATGCTGTTTTCTAAGGAAGTTTTAGTTCATGTAATGAAGCACCTCATGGAGAGGTCAGGTGCCTAAAGCTGTAGGGGCTGAGTCTGGAGGGGTTCTGTGGAGCAGCAGCAATGCCCCTGAGCTGCTGTGGCTCAGCAGTGTGAGCAAACAGGAGTTTGATAACACACAAATGCAGTGTGATTTCCACTTAAACTTTTCTCTGTGCCTCTGACAAGTCTGTTGGGTCTGGATCCTGAGCTAAGCGGTTGCTCATTGCTGGAATTAACTCATCCTGCCTTTATTGCTGTGCAGCAGCAAGTATGGGAGTAACTCCTGTGAGTAACTCAGCCTAAACTAAAATCCTGGGAAATCGTTTTGGGTAGGGCCTAGGTTTTGTTTAAACAAATAAACAGAAAGTACAAAAAGGAAAGAACTACTCAGAGCCAGCCCCAAAGGGATTGTGTCGTGCAAACCAACGTTGGCATTCATCCTCTGCAGGTTTTTATCTAATTTAGATAAATATCTAAATCAAATTTCATTTGCAAAACAAAAAGAGGCACTTAATCTAGAAAATATCAAACTGGGAAACTGGGAAACTTTTTCATTTGGGGCTTTTATTCTACAGGAGGCTATTTCCTGAAATCGTGATGAATTTGCAAATAGTTTCAGCTGTCCCAAAATTACACTTTTCAGCAAACAGCTACTTGTCTGATGAAAATCACTCAGCTGTTACCAAGGTCTTGGCTAGCTCTGGCTGTTACATTTCCAATGGGATTTTGCTACAACAGTGAAGCAGGAGCAGCTTGGGAGTTTAAATATGGATAATTCCCCCCATCCTGTTGCAACTTCTGCAGCTTCAGCTTTTCCCTGGCTCCTGGGGGCTGGGGATGTGCACAGGGATGGCAGCAACTGCTGCTGGAGCATCCTTCAGGAGGCAGCAAGGACAAGGTGCATCATTTGGGATAAATTCCAAAAGAGTTTCAAAGTGTAACTGGAGAGGGAGGGCTGGATGGAGAGCCCAGGAGGATCTCCATGGGAAGAGCAGCATCCTGGCAGCTCCTGGCTGCCAGCTATCAAATATAAATGTTATCTAGTGAGGGAGGCTGGAGGGAAAAAAAAAAAGCTTTAAAATCCAGTTTTACACACATTGTGTTTTGAGTAAATATTATTTTAGCTATCTAAAGTATTCAAACTAATCACGGCAGTTTCCTTTAATGCCTGCCATTCCAGGCACAAGGTTTATTTACTGTAATGTAATACATCTTGAGGGAATGTCGTATGCAGATATTAGCAATTAACTCATTAATCTAAAAATCACAATTCTTGCAATTAATAGAGCACTGCACAGTCACTCTAATTACAAATTCTGCATAAAAGGCCAGTCTCACAGGGAACATGTAGCCTCCTAATTAGCCAAGATTTCAAAGGCAGACAGAAAATTGAGATGTTGAGGGTCAGGGAGGGAAAAATGTGACTGCAGTGCACTGTGAGCATATGTGACAGCAGGACTGACAAGCAGAGCAGGGAGAGTTTCTGTCTGGGGTGGCACTCACCTGCCCAGGACAGGAGTTTGGATTTTGGGGGAGGCACCACGGGGTCCTGTGGCTCCTTCCCAAACTCTTGCAGGGCACTGAGACAGAAGCCTGAGAAAGGCTCTGCTGGGACACCCACGGGGCTCGGGGGCTCAGCAGCCCCTCGGGATGGTGGAATGGGAGCATTTCCTCCCCAGGTCCCACAGCAGGAGCCTCCTGGCTCCAGGCCAGCAAAGCACTTCTGTGTGGTTGTGTAAGGACAGGAAAAATCCTGCTGATTTCCTTGGGGCTGCCCCCGCACTTAAGGACGGGTGGGTTTGGAAGAAGTGCTCAGCATGAAGCAGGAGCAAGTCCTCCATGGCTGGGCATGACCTTGCACTCTTTCAGCATTGTGAGGAATGATGAAGAAATTTGAAATAAATTAAAAACAGGTCTTCTAAATTACTTTAAATTATATGATTTATTTTTTTATCTTCTGCATAAGTAAAAAGAGTGAGTTCAACTTATGTCATCTTCACCACATAATTCAAAAGGTCACAAGGCCTCTAATTACAAAACCTTTTAAGGATTTATTGACTAATAAGACACTATCAACAAAGATATTCATGTTTTTAACCCAATCCTTAAATATTTTTTATTATTACTCATGCTACAGGGTAGGCTTTCTTAACAATCATGAAATTTACCTGTACTACATTCTAAACTTCTTGTTCACCTTTATAACTACTTTTATTTTTTTCATTTTATTTTTTATTTTTATACCTTAGACTCTAAAACTCTAAACTTTCCTCTTCTTAACGTGTTTCTAATTTAAACTCTAAATCCACATTCTCACTTCTATCGCCTAAGTTTATAACCCTTTTCCAAGGTCTCAGATCAAATCCTGTGTTTAATCCTAAGCCTTGACTTACAGACCCAAAGTTCTAAGAATTCAAATTCCAACATTTCAAAATTCGGCATCTCTGTTTTTCCAGCTGTAAATGACAGCAACAAGACACAGTTCCCTTGGTGCTGCTGTGCCAGCAGGAGTGGTGCCAGAGCCCTGCAGCCAACACCTGCCCCTGGGGTCCCCATCTGTCCCTGGGGTCACCCACCTGTCCCTGGTGTTCCCACCTCCCTCTGGACTCACCCACCTGCCCCAAAGTCATCCACCTGCCTCTGGAGTCTCCCCACCTGTCCCTGGAGTCACCCATGTCCCTCTGGGGTCACTCACCTGTCCCTGAAGTCACCCACCTGTCCCTGGGGTCTCCCCCTGCCCCTGTGGTCTCCCAGCTGCCCCTGGAGTCACCCAACTCCCTCCGGAGTCATCCAGCTATCCCTGGAGTTCCCACTTGCCCTTGGGGTCACCTTCTGTCCCTGTGGTCCCCCACCTGCCTCTGGAGTCACTCACCTATCTGGGGATTCACCCACCTGCCCTTGGAGTCACCCACCTGTCCCTGGAATCACCCAGCTGTCCTGGGAGTCACCCCCTTGCCCCTGGGGTCCCCCCCTGTCCCTGTGGTCCCCCGCTGTCCCTGGGGTCCCCCCCTGTCCCTGTGGTCCCCCGCTGTCCCCGGCCGGGCTCCGTGCCCATCCCGCAGCAGCAGCAGCCCCGGGCAGTGCAGGCATCCCCGATCCCTGCCCGGGCTCCGGAGCCATCCCCAGGGATGCTGCGGGAAGCGTTTCCTCGCCAGGCCCCCGCCCAGATGCTATTGTAGTCTTTATCTGCAAGCAGGAGACAGGGAGGCTGCCAGGACACGCTGGTGTTGCTGGAAACTGTTGTCAGAAGCTGCCTTAGGGTGGGAAAAGGCTGGGTAGGACAAAGCCTGTTCGACTCACAGAGCAGAGCCGGGACTGCAGCGCTGACTTCTCTTCCCTTGGGTTGTGTCCCTGGGCTCCAGCCTCACGAGGAGTCTGGAAGCTTATGGGTTTAGTCCCAAAGAGAGCGTTTTTCCATCATAGATTTTTTACTGATCAAGTCCCAGAGATAAATCCCTGTGTGGGCAGCAATCCTTTTAGGCAGCACCAATTTTTTCCAAGGAGCACATCCCATTGTCCTGTCTTGCTTACAGGACCCTTTCGACTCAAAACAAACCATCACTGGCTACAAAAACATCCCTGAAGGGCGCTGAGAGGCACAGAGTAAAAAAAAGTCTGAGATCTTTTGGGGACTAAGAATGATTAAAATGTGTTTAGGAGAGAGCTGAAGCAGGTGAAGCTTCATCCTTTGGAAAAACACTGTCTACCTACCACTGATAAGGCAGAACTGCAGAGAGGGGTGGGATCTTGGAGGTGGAAATTGGCCCAAAATCCCACAGAGAGAGAAGGGCTTGGAAGTGATGCCACAGATTTTTTTTTTGTCATTTATTTTGTCATTTATTTTTGTCATTTATTATTACCAAGCCAGTAGCTGCTGCTGCTGGTGCTGCAGTGGGACAGGAACCATGGTCACCCCTGGAAAGCACTTGAAAAGTGATCAGAAAAGTGGTTAGAGTGGGAAGAAATGTTAATTTCTCTGGAAAGGTGGATAAAATGACTAAAACAATAAGTTTTGCTAAAATTACAGCCTGTGGATTATTGTTTGCTGGGAGCAGAATGATTCTGATGTATTTTTTAATAACAAAGGACGTGGGAATAAGCAGGAGTTATTCATATATCCTTGCAGGATGCCCTGGCTAGGAGTGGGGTGAAGCTGCAGAGATCTCCAGGGCTCTTGTCTTGTCTTTGCCCTTTCCCTCCTTGTTTTAACCCAATTGTGCCCGACCTGGCTGTGCAGCAGCCGGGCACGGCGACCCGACCTCTGGCCAGGGCTGTTGGGAAACTCTGATTAATTCATGCCTGTAAAGCTGTGCTGGGGCTTGGCAGGAAAGGCACAAAGGGTACGTGGAGTACAGGGAAGGAGCACAATGATGTGGTGTTTGTGTACAGAAGAACTTAAAAGTCAAGTTTTCTTTCTTAAAATGTCCTTTTTTTTTAAAAAACAAATAAATCTCACATATATAATTGCAACCTAAGGACTTTTCTCCAAGGGGCAAAAAAATCAGTGTAAATCTTAAACTGTCTCCGTGGCTGTCACATAATTAATTACATGTTTTACCAAGATTATCTCTCCAAATGAATGATGAGAATAATATGTTTTCAATACTGTTCATTCAGTAATTAATCATTGCAGGGAAGAAACTTCATTTCAAGTGCTAGTAAAGTGTATGTAAATTATTAATCAGAAGGTTGAACTAACAACAGATCCCTGGATGCCATCCAGGACAAACGAGATGTGACCACTTCCATGTACTTCTTAAAAGCAGGAATTTTATCCAGCCATTTCAAATCTGTCAGGAATGCCAGTAAGTTACACATATGCTGAGGGAAATCATGCTCACAGTTAAGGGTTCAGTATTGCACCACACGCTGTAGAAAAAAAAGGAAGAGAAATAAAGTATAAAATATTTCTTGAAGTTCAAATGCAGCGGTCTGTCTTGGAAGACAAAAAAGATGATAAAAAAAGAATTGGTAAAAGATGATAAAAAAAGAATTGGTAAGTCCAAGCTGGCAGTTATTAGAATAGTAAAAACGTAGTGCTTATGTACATAATGGTTTAACTTAGATTAAAAACCATAACTTATCTGAAAACCCTCTTTTTAGTACGTCGGGGGTTAAATATGGTTCACAGCAGCTCTCACAATTAAATTGTTTTCCCCTCGCTTCAATAAATGATATTAAAAATCGTTTCCTGAAAAGTAAGAAAAGATCATTATTTTGTTTGCAAACCAACCCCGCGTTATTCCTTTAAAGGGAAACCACGTGGAGCTCCAGCAGCAGGATCACAGAGCCCAGGCACAGACCCCCACTCCTCTCTGGTGTTTCACAAAATCATGGAATCCTTGAGGTTGGAAAAGCCCCCTGAGATCATCCAGTCCATCTTGATGGGAGGGGATGAGGTTTGCAGTCACCTCCCCCCTCTGGCTGTCTGTGTTTGGATGGGATAGCATTAAAAATTTCTCATTTCCAAGGAGAAGATCCATGTGGCATCTCCCAATGCCTGCAGGCTCACGTGCTTGCCACGAGAGCAGCTATAAATGCACCATCAGCTCGTGTTGAAAAGCAGGAAAAGGCATCAGCCTGTCACCAGCAGGGAGGGGGGCTCCCAGGCCACATGCTGCACTCGAGGCACTGTCCTCCCCCTGCTTGCCACCCACCCTCTCCCCTCCCCAGGATTTCTGTCCGTGTTTACACAGGAATTTCCAGGTGAAGGTGACGCTCCTCTTCCATCAGCACTGGAGGAGAGCTGCTCAGGAAGCACTGGGCTCTCCCAGAGACACTGCCAGTGGTTTCTGAGGCACTCCCTGACATGGTGCAGCCCCAGAGGACACTGACAGCTTTTCATGGGACACAGGCACACACGGCGTGGCTCTAAGTGGCACCAAGAATTCCCGTTTCCATCCCCTGCACTGGGAGCTGGGTGGCTCCATCAAGGGGGTGACAAGGTTAAAAAAGATGGGGAGAAATGGGAATATTCCTCCAGGCTTCATTGTGGATGCAAAGGGTCCTTGAGGAATTAAAGTATGAAGATGGAAACTGTCATCTATTTTTGGAAATGTTTTCCTCTCAGGGACTAACTCCAAGGCTATTAATCAGCACAACAAGAAGAGGAAGAGACTCTCAAAGATCAATTGCTCCTCGCTGGAGAAGTAGTTCAAAATAATTGTGTATGTGTTGGGGCTCTTTTTGGTGTAATTGAATGGTACCAAAAGAGTCAAGTATATTTAAGGGATAATCTCTCCTGTGCTGTAGTGAACAAAGCAATAAATGCCTGTTGAGATTGATTAATCACTGAGGAGGTGCCAAGGAGTTTAATCCATCCCAGAAGTCTTTTATGACAAGGATCCTGCAAAGTGGTGGGGATTATTATTATGCGTGAAAACTGATAGAAAATAAAAATATCCCTTGTCTTTGAAATATACAAATACTATGTTTCTGCAAGTACCTGCAGGAAACCTTCACCCCAGAGGCTGGGATAAGGATCTGCTGGTAAAACTGCCTGTGGACAGGAAAGGTTTGTGCAGTGTAATTCCTAGAAAGCTCTCTTGTCACCTCCCTCCTTCTGGTGGAGATAAGGGGAGAAAAAGCATGGAATAAAACTCTTCTGACAAAAGAAGCTTCAACAGCCAGACCCTTTAGTCTCACAAAGCAGCAGAAGAACAGTCATTCAAGCACACAGAAGTGCTCCAAGAGCCACAAGAGTTTCTCCAGGATCTCTCTGGCTGCACCTCCATCACAAACCACCCAGTGGCACAGCCAGGAACTGTCCCATTAATTTGGGAATACCTGGTGGATGCAGTCATATATCCCTAAAGTATATTTTGGGAAGGATCTTCTTGTGCACCCCAGTTTCAGCTCAGAATTCCACTCACTGCTAACGTCCTTTATGGTAAACAGCAGCTCAAATGCAGCCTTTATGAGCTGCCATAAAATCTGGAGTGAAAGCAGGTGCTTCTCCTCGTGGAAGTGTAAAGGTGCATTGATCTGGAGCAAAGGTGAGGCCACAAACCTGGGCTGGATGTGGCCACCACTGGTTCAGACCCACAAAGGGCTGTGTGCTGGGAGTGCACTTTCACTGACGTGGTGCAAAATCAAATAAATGAGAGACATAACCAGCAGGAAAGCACCTCAGGGCTTGACTGTTGGCCCTTCAGTTCAGCAGGAGTTGCTCCATCAGCTTTAAAAAGTGTGGAGTCAGGCCCCAAAGGAGAGCCACAGCTGCTGTTACCTCAGCAGGGGCTGCTGCAGCTGCCTTGACTTTGCTTGCACAGGATGTGGTAAGAGTGTGTTCTGGTTAAGGAACTGGATGGGACCCAAGAGATCGGATTTCAGGGCTGATTTCTGCCCCAGACTTCCCCTGCGACCTTGGGAACGTCACTGAACTGTGGGTGTCTGTCCCCAGTCACACTCCACCACCACCATTTCATTTCTGGCCCCAAACTGCACTTTTAGCAAGGGAGGGATGGAGGATGTCTTGCTAAAGTGCCCCACATACTTTGCACAATGTGGCCCCAGCACTGGCTGACACCTCTGTGGTGGAAAAGCACTGGAATTTTGGAGCAGAACACATTTTTCACATGGTATTAAAACCTTATTTTGCCTACCTGATTGGATAATGCTCAGAGCTGTAACTACTTGGGGATGAACCGTCCCTAACTCTTCTGAGAATATTTGTCTTGATTAATCTAATATGAACAAAAATTATTAGTATGAGAAAAGTCTGAAAATTGCTCTTTATTATTACTTGTACGTAATAGATGAGTTTAAAATAAAATTCATATTCCATTCACCTTCTCCTGAACAGTAGCTGGTATTTGATATCAAGAGATTTTTTCCTATTAAATTAATCAGAACTTGTCAAGTACTAGGTAACGTCAAGGGTTTGGTTTTTTGGTTTTTTTTTTGGGAGGGCTAACTTCAGAATGAATACCAGTGAGTTTGAAAAGGGTATACATTTTTCATTATGTCAGATGAAAAGAACATCCTTCCTATTTGTATGATAGTGCAATAAAAGACATCACCAGTGACTTCAGCTCCTGGGTAATTTTTCACTTGTCTATCTGGTTCATTTTTCTTTGATCAAACAAAGACTAAAAATACTGTGGCATTTTACTACTTCAAAACCCAGGCATACGTAGACTTTATCTTTCCAAGGGAATATTGGAAACTACTGAATATTTGAATTGCCTGAACACAGTGGTTTTCAGATGAGGACCAATTTCACCAAGCGTAGCAGAGCTGCAGCATCCCTTCTCACAGCACCCACTGCAACCCCACCCCACGCTCAAGGGGGGCTGAATCAAGCAGTTACAAGATGGGGGGACTTGCAAGGCCTTGCTTTTATTGACCAGATATTTGAAAATCATCTTAATTTCTTTTTTTTTTCCCACCAGAGGAGGAAAATGACAATGTCAGAAGTGGCTCAGGCTCCTTGGTTGTGTCCCCTCCAGTTGCCTGACCCTGATTAATTCTTCCCCTGTGCTGCCTGCTTGCCTTTGTCTTTTGCTTTCTACCTTCTTGCCATGCTTATCTTTGAGCACTTCCCCTAATCCCACTCACTTCTCTATCATTTATTTTCCTCCTTTGTCCCCCAGAATCAATGGCAAAGTTCTTAACTCCTGCTGCCTGAACTTCCTTTCCTTTATCTCACTTCCCCTCCTCTCTGCAGTGGTGTGCTTGTACTTCTCCTGTCTCCACCACACATTCATTCAGCGTTTTCTGAAATGCTTTTCTGCCCTTCTCCATCGCTGGCTCTCCACCTTTCCCTGAGCTCTCCTTGCTCCAGCAGCTTTCCCAGCTCCCCAGGAGCTCCAGCCCTCTGCTCATCCTTTCTGATGAGGGAAAGACAGCCCACGTCCTGAAGGGCCTTTACTGAATATCTGCTGGGGAGCTCCTCTGCAGTCTTCTCACCAGATGTGCCCACATCTGCATCTGCCCCTTCAAAATGCTTTTGCCTCAATCTTCAACTCTTCCATCCTGGCCTTGCAACCACCTGGATTTCCATGATGAAGCTTTCCCTTCTCCCAAAGCCTTCCCTGCAACCTATTCTCTTTCTTCTCACCATTAATAATCCCCGCTCCCTCCCTCATCTAAACTGCTCCATGCCTCTTGCCTTTTTTAGCCCGTAAGTGCTTTGGGACAGGGAACATGGATCATCTATGTTTATAGAGTGACTGGTAAATTCTGTGACACTGTATAAATATTTCCTTTATTAATTACAGTCTCCAGCATGAGACCTTTCTTCAAAAAAGGTCTGCAGAGAGGAAATACATATTTTGGCAGCATCTCACTGAGCGTGTTGACCTCCCTGTACAATTTCCCTCGCAGCACAGGAAAGCACATCCCGCAGCGATCGCTGTCGGCGCGGCGGGCACGCAGCCCTCCTTCCTCGTGCAGGAGATAAAGACCTACCTGTTAACCTCCTGTTTGTCTCCACATCATCACAGACCTGACAGCACCTCCTACACCTCGGCTCCTACAATTAGACCTGAGTGTCAGAGAGCATCGTGTCGGTGCAGGTGAGGGGAAGGGAGGCATTAATCTTCCCTGGCAGCACCGGTGCCAGCTGTTTGTCAGCAACATTTCACTTCATTCCCTCACGCTGACACCGGGCTCTCTGTGGTGTTCAAGCCTTCCCTGTCACTGGGCACTGCCTGAGGAGTTCATCGTGTGGGTGTTTCCTCAGCTGGCCAACAAGTGGCTTGTGAGCTTCTCCCTCACAGGGCATCTCGCGGTGCTGCTGAGGTGGAGAAAAACTCCTCTGGTGCTGGGCTGAGTGGGGGCACGGAGGAGCCTTGGCAATGAGTGTCCCACAGTGTGGATTATCACTATGTGTGGCAAAGAGACTGAGTAGAAGGGAAAATCCAGGGAGGAAATATATGCCCTTGCCAAAGACACTATAAATAAATCCTGCCACAGGCAGCCCAGCCTGCTCTCAATAATGCCCAGGCTCTTCTTCCAAACTTTTCCCCTGCTCTGCAGAGCTGTGTCTGTACAGCCACACAGCCACAGCAACAGAAGTGTCTTTACTCTCACATATTTACAATCACTTTTAATTTTTATAGGGAGGCAGATTAAATTTTGTTCATAAAAGACACTTTTTATCATTATGACTCTTCCCACATTAGGAATTGTATCAGTTACAACTACACCAAGTATCTAAATATATTTTAAATAATCAGCTGCTTATACAAATAGATGAATATGAAACGTGTAGAGACCTCACTCTAGTCCTTGATCAGCTCTCTCATAAATGAGTCTTAATGAAATATTGACTTAGTGCTGGCACTGTTTCAAGAGCTTGCTTGCACCTTACCCCAACCCAGTGTAATATCAAAAGCCTAATCACAGCATAAATCATCACAAACAAACAAACAATCAAACAAACATGTTTGATTGCTTTGCAATGCGAGAGTTTAACAAGGCTTTCCCAACTGGGATCCTGGAGGCGAGGTGAGCCCAAACTGACAGCTGCACTGCTGGAATCTGTAAATGATCAGGACCCAGCAGGAAAAAAGTCTGTGGGAACCAGGATTTTAAAGGGCCAACGATGCCTCAGTAAAAACTCTTGTGTTGGAGAGATTGTTCATTCTGAATAGCTATTGAGCCCATCAGTGCCTGTGCCCTACTGCAGAAGAAACACAGAATATTTCTACCCCTGAGTTTTATTCACCTCCTTTTACAAATTTCATCCAGAAAACAGAGGAATAATGAAATGATGTTACAAAATGGTGCAAAAGGCAAAGGCAAAGCCATCAGAGAGCTGCAGAGGGTCCCATGGTGCCAAAGGACTCTGTGGCAAAACAGCAGATTGAATTCAATTCTGCCAAGCTCAAAGGGAAGCCCCCAGCCTTGTCTCTGTGTACTCACTGATGAGCTCCTCTTCAGCTCTCACCACTTAGAAAAGAGATCTGAGAGCCACTGCTGATAGTTTGAAGAAACATCAGTCAAAGCTCCTAGCAGCCAAAAAGCCAACTAGAATCTATAGGCATGTGTGCCTGAAAGCTCATTTAATTTCTCCAGCTGTATAGTTGGTGCAATAAAAGGTGCTACATCTGTCCATGAGCTCTGATCCATCTGTATCCTTCCACCATGACAACTGCAGCAAAACGCCACTAAACCAGACAACATCATTATGCCACTGGATAAATTCATGTGTGCTCACCTCTTGAATATTGTGTGCTGCTCCCCTGAATCCCCCTCAGACTGGAAAATGAGATGATTGAAGGAGAAATATGATAAAGATCTGTAACAGCCTGAGTGGCATGGAGGAGGTGTAATGGGAGCTATTATGTGGCACTCAATTTAAGAATAAGTGTTTGCCACATGAAACTTCTGAGCAGTTAAAGCAAATAGCAGGAACTCCTTTTTTTTTTTTTCTTCCCCACATAAAACCTACTTAAATTGTGCAATTAATTTGCCTTGGTGTGTCAACTCTATAAAAAATATTAATGGATTTTAAAGGGGTAAGACAGATTTACATGGGAAAAGTCCAAAGGATGGATTGTGGCTCTTTCTTCCTCTTCCCACTCCTCTGTTTATACTGACCTGTACTGACTTGTTCCTCCTCAGAGTGGTCTCACACCTCCTTCAGTGTCCACATCTGCTGATTGCTCTGGGCTCTTTAATTACTGTGCAGCTTCTGCTTTATGTGGCTTCCTGCTGGTGGCTAAAGAATTTGATCAAATATGGAGAATATATCAAAATATGGCCTTAGCTCCTCATGGAGAGCAGGCATAAGGAAGGGAAAGAATGGACACGGACACATTTGGTGTCCCAAAATGACAGTTTTCCCATAACTACACAGAGTCATGCAGAGTCATTCAGGATGGAAAATATTTCCAAGATCACTGAGTACAGCCTGTCACTGATCACCACCTTGTCACCCAGACCAGAGCTCTGAGTGCCACATCCAGCCATTTCTTGGACACCTCCAGGGATGGAGACTCCATCACCTCTTTGTGGTTACAAAGATTAGGGTGGTTATGGAGACCAAGCTGCAACCTGGAGCCATCACTGCCAGGGAAACAATATTTATCAATCTAATGGTTTTACCTGAAATAAATGGCTTTTTGCATCTAAGGGCTTCAAACTGCCAGAGGGCAGGATTAGATGGGATATTGGGAAGGAATTAGTCTCTGTGAGGGTGGGAGGCCCTGGCACAGGGTGTCCAGAGCAGCTGTGGCTGCCCCTGGATCCCTGGCAGTGCCCAAAGCCAGGTTGGATGGAGCTTGGAGCAGCCTGGGACAGTGGAAGGTGTCCCTGCCATGGCAGGGGTGGCACTGGGTGGGCTCCAAGGTTCCTTCCAACCCAGACCATTCCATGTTTCTGTGATTATATTTGTGTGTTTTAACTGCCCCCAGAAAAGCTTTGCCCTGTGCTGGAGCCAGGGACCTGGCAGTGTCCCTGCTCCCTGGTTAGGAATGGCTTCAGCTGGAGCAAACCTCTGCCTGTGCAGCTGCTGAAACCTCAGATGAGAAGGAGTCTCTGCAGAAGATGGGAAGCACAGTCCCTGTGCTCAGCCTCTGCACAGCTGCTGCCCTTATCAGCTCTCTCATGCTGAAGGTGTCACACAGAGTGGGATAAGCAGCTTTAAGTCGTCTGCATGCCACCACAAACAGGGAGTGTTCAAGCCAGGATTAAGGCTGGGGTCTTCTTGGCTTCACTCCTGCACTTCCTTAGTCCACAGCCTTTAGTAGAGAGGGACAGAAATGCTGGCTTGGACCTAGGATTTATTCCAGAGTCCCGGAGCACAGGATTACAAATCTCTTCCAAAATTATTCCTCATTAGCCTTCCAAGAGTTATTCAGAATATTTTCAGGTCCCTGTTGGCATCAGAGGGCACAATCACTCACACACACACACACACACACACACAGATCAACCTCCTTCCCTCCCCAGAACAGCTTTTCCTCATTTGGGGCTACGCTGCACAACTCCTGTTCCTGCCAGTGGGAGTTGTGTGTGCGTCTAAGAAACGATTTGGCTGCAGAACAGTATTTTAACTACTATATTTAACATATTGTATTATGACATTTACAATATTTCCCCCAAAGCTCTTCTCAGATTGAAGAGAAGCGACTCTCTGTGTTGTGCTGGCCCTTTTTCCTTGCTGATTGACAGGGAAATTAAATCAGCTCGTTGCCTGTATGTTGTACACCACTAATTGTGCTCAGCATGGTTGAGCAATAGCTCACTCTGAGCCACCCCATGGACCTGCCCAGAGCCTCTCCCTGTGAGGGAAGGCTCCTCCTGAGCCAGGCTGGGGCTCTGCCTCTGCACCTGAATGAAGATCTTTGTCACCAGGGAAAGTCTGGGGGCTGGGGGCTTGTTTTATTTTGGGGGAGGTTGTCCGGGTTTCTCTGGGTGCACTCAGCTGTTTGAATGCAGTCCTGTAAAACTGGATTGGAATAACATTTATAGCAAAAAAATCTGTTTCATTTGATGTTAATTATTTAATATAAATTCAGTTATTATGCCATGCCCCAGTAGCACACAAACTGTTCAACCATAAACAGATGAAAGACTACTTCAGGGGCAAGCCAGTAACGTCTGGAGACATGAGTCAGATAACAGAGTCATGGAGAGGAGGAGGAGGAGGAGGAGGAGGAGGAGGAGGAATCTATATCCAAGAGTAACGGAACACAGCCCTTTTAATCTAGAAATAGGACTATAAATTCCAGGAGATAAATTAGTCTTCTGAAACGTTTGGTTCTGTGGGCCTCAGAAGAATAAAGCAGTGTGCACAATTTTGTAGAGAGGGAATAGTTCATTGAGACCAAAAAAAAAAAAAAAAATTAACTTCAAAACAAAAGCATAGGAGTACATTAATTTCCCTGGAGTCCTTTGGAACAGTTTGGATCATTTCTAGTGTTATTCATACAGCCTTTTAGAGCAAACTATTACAAGAGGAAACTTCCCTATACCCAAAGCCCAAGCTGTGTCTTAAGTGTACAACCAGAGGCAGATCAAAATTCATCAAAGAGCTCCCCAGTGCCCTCAGAAAGGCACGTGATGGTCACAACTTCTGCCTCTGAATGCTGGAGAGCTGCTCCTGTTGGAAACATGGAGCATTCCTCCTGTTCTAGTCAGGTTTTGGCTGGATTTGAGGATTGCTCCTTGGATTTGTGCTGGTTTGGACCTGGAGCAGGCAACTTCCCTCGTCTCTGCTGCAAGAACCTTCGTCTCTGGAAGCTCAGGCTCCCTGCAGTGTTCACTGGAGGGATCCCCAATTTGCCAATATTTAATGGCACTGCATTTAGGGTCCACTGCATGCTTTGGGATTGACTTGAGAGCATCCTGAGCAGCCCTGCTGAACCTGAGCACGGATGGTGCCTTGCACCAGGCCGTGTAGGGCTGTGCCAGTGCAAGCTCCAAGTCCATTTGCCAGTTTAATCTGCTGCTTTCAAAAGCTGAGTGCCATTCTGGAGGGCAATTTGAGCACTTCAGAATGTGTATCTGATTGAAAGTCAGTGACATTGAAGGGGCAATTCATCTTACCTCCCTTAGCTGTCCAAAAGTCAGGCCAGGCTTCCTGGGATTCCTCCAGCAGAGAGCAAGGTTCCTGAGCCTGGTGGTGGATGTAGGTGACATGGTCTGCCCTGTGTAGGCTCTGAGCTTCCTCCACTGGCACAAAGAGAGCCCAGGCATCCATGTGGGACAGATACCCAACTTGTAAACAATTAGAGATACATAAATTAGGGGTTTAAGTATTCTAAATTGCAGTGCAGGGTACAGATACTGAAAAAAACCACATAGGATGGTGTGTAACTCCCTGCTTGATGTGACTTCAGAGATTCCAGGGAAAACTCTTTTATAGGTCTCTGCTATGCCTGAATCTCAGATTTGCATGCAGCTGAGATGCCACTGTCAGGCTCACAGCACAGGGGGTAAATGTACAACCTCTGCACGGTTAGGAGTCCAAGTAACTCCAGGGATTTAGCTGCCAGTTCACACTTGAAATAGCACAGGGCTGGCTTTTTAGTAGTTTCCCCTCTGTGCTTTGGACTCCCAGCTGCAGAATGCTCATCCCCCAGAGGTTTAAGAAGAGTTAGTTGTGTTTTAGGGACAGCAGTGCACTTTTCAGCCCTGGGTGATAGAGAACTCTGAGGCAGACCCAGCCTTTAACCGAGCCCTTTTGGGAGCTGCCAACCCCAAAGCCCAGCAGACACCTCAGGCACCAGGGAAGCTGCAGGAACTCTTGCAGTGCCTGTCCCTGCAAAGTCTGTCACTGCAGTTCACGAGAGACAACCAATCAATAACCGTGGAACCAAATAGGCAAATAAAAATAAAATCCATTAAGATGGCAGAGGTATTTACTTGCTGTATTTACACCATGGAGAGCTGCACTGTCAGTCAGTGCTTCCCCTGCACAAGATAGAAGCAATTTGTGCAGACTGATCCCAGTTTTCTCATTAATATGTAAATGAGGCATGCCAGTTGTTAGGTTAGAAGAAAGCTGTCATGTTTATTGTGACAGATTTAATGGATGTGTTTGGATTGTGCATTCAATGTGTTTTCAAGAGCATGTCTTATCTTTGTTTAGGCAGTAAATCAAACATGTAAACAACAATTCATTAGCATCTGTCAGAAGCTCAAAGCTACATTGTTATAGCTGAAAATCTCCCCAGAGGTGAAAAAAAGTATATCTGACTTATTCCAGATTAGTTGGAATATTTTCTTTCTGTTTGCCAACTTGTAAGTGATGATTGAGCCGCTGCACAGGTGCCCTCAGGTAGCACTAGGGGTCAGACAGAAACAGCCAAACACCAGGAATCCTCATCCCCTGGCCACAGGGGACTGCCACCCACCTGTGCCACCCCTGGGGCACTCCCAGCTCTGGGCTGGGGGCTGCAGGACCCTGTCTGGTGCCTTGGAAGGAGCTGCAGCCCGTGGATCACCACCAGCAGCTCAAGCCCAACATCACCAAGTGGAATTTTGGTATTGGGTGGGTGGAGTATATGGAAAAATAAATGTAGAGATTGGCTATGAGTGGTCTGACAGAAGGTCAAGACTGGGTTTGTTGCAGTGAAGAAGGGCTGGAGCTGGAGAACCCCTGTGGTTCATCCCCCCACATCCCTGTCTGTCCTGCCTGGAGCAGCCTGAGGGTGAGCACGCTGGGCAGGATGCCTCCTGCCAGAGATCTCAGGGTGCTTTGCAAACATCGGCCAAACCTCACCGCGGAGCCAGGACACGAGAATTGTGTCCATTTAACTGGTGGCTCTGAGCAAGGACCGAGATGAAATAATTTGCCCAAAGACAAATGGTCTGCAGCCAGGTGGAGTAAAGGGCAGCACAAAATCATAGCAAGACCCCAACCTTTATTCTCATGGGAATTACTTTTGTTTTCAGTTTCTACTAGTTCATATCATCACAGGGTGATTTAGGTTGGAAATGACCTTGAAGACCAATCTAGCCCAGCCTGATTCTGCTTTGTTTGCAGTGGTCTGTGAGACAGGTAGGTGGGAAGAAACAAAAGACAAGTTCCCTTACGACCTTCCCTAAACCCAGATCTGCAGTGATGAAGTGTTTTTGCATTAACTCACTCTTCCATCCCAAGTTTCTATGCATTTAATAGAAATAATAATTTGGAAAATGATACTTAAGAACTAGTAATTACAGTACATCAAATATTTATGATTTGCAATCAACCTGAAAATGTACTTATCTACACAGCAAAGTGTGATCTCTTCCAGTGAAGACACAAATTATCTTTCTTGAAGATGCAATGGGCTTCACGTATCAGCAGCTTCCTTGGGATGGTCCAGCTGCACTCACAATTTGGGGTCTAACTACACTGTTGCAGCTGAAAAAAGAGACGTCCATTAAGTGACAAGTCTGACTTGGCCATGGCAGTTGAGCAGCTCTGCCAAGTCCTTGAATCACAAAATCACAGGTTTGGAAGGGACTTTGAAAGGTCATCTAGTCCAACATCCCTGCACTGAGCAGGGACATCTTCACAGAAATAAGGAATGCCTCAGGAGTCAGGTGCTCCTGACACTGTTCACTCAGAGGAGCTGTGAAAATCTGACTGCACTGTAGCTGTGGGAAGATTTAGACCTTGAACAAGGTCGGGATTTGTGCCCAGGCACTTTGAGCAGAAATTGGGCAGTTTGGTTTGAGGCACGGATGGATCTGGACCAAGAGAGCTGGGTAAGGTCCCTGTGGCTGATGGTTTTTTCTTCCCTTCCCCTGTGTGCAAAAGGACAAGGATTCCTGCACAGTGAGGACAACACAGAGCAAAGATGGGGAGCAAACTCCTCCATCCCTGTTTGTGGGCACAGAGCCCAAGGTGGCTCCCCCTGGGCACGTCCTGCTCCAGAGAGGGATGAGGGATGCTCACCAGCCATAGAGGTGATGCAGCATCTCCTTAAACCCAGCTGGGCTGTTAAACACAGCCCTCCCTCTTCCCTCAGGTTCATGATGGATCTGACCTTCAGGGACCTTGGGCTGTGGGGCAGAGGGAGCCTGTGAGTGGCTGCTGACCCTCGGCTCCTGTGAGCCCATCAGCACTCACTGGGCCAGATTCTCATTTGTTCAACTTCCTTCCTCCAAAGGAACTTACAATTTAATCAGAACTTCTTAATAGTACATGAATTCTAAATTGCAGTCATTTGTTGCCACTAGCCGCAGGCTTTTCTGTCTGTTAGAAATATCTGTGTTATTTCTTTCTTTTAGAGTTTACGTAAATAAAATAAAATAAACTTTTACAAATAATGTTTGCCACTTAATGATCTCAGCCAAAGTGTCTGTCTGAGGAAATAGAAATCCTTCCTTACAATTCATCTTAAGGATGTAGTTTCGGTTTCTTATAAAGTAATAATGAATGTACTACAGATAATGTTCCAATAGTGCAAATGAGAGGAGCATATAATCAAAATGATAATAGCTGGTATTGTATGGCTGGTATAATAAAATCTATCCCACTATGAAAATCATATCTCAAGGCAACGTTCTGTCTGATTTTTGTAATAATTGTACAGGAGAGAGCAGGGCACCAGGCAGCCAGGGAAACAAAGGTGCCGCGGTGGTTCATTAACCAGGCGTGCCCCGGCAGCCCATCCTGCCCGGTCAAGGGTCTCTGCTGGGCTTTGAGAGAGGAATCAACCGCTCAGAATGGAATAAAGATCCATGCTGGAGCCAGCCCACACCTCCCGTGCAGGCAGGATGCAGACTGAGGCACACAAAGGGCACAGTTGTGTCTTTAACACCTCCCACCTGCACAGCCCCGTCAAGATGGGCTTTCCTCTGGCAGAGCCAGCCAGACCTCACAGAGCCACGGGATCATGGAATGGTTTGGGTTGGAAGGAGCCTTAAAAACCCCCTGGTTCCACCCCCGTGCCGTGGGCAGGGACATCTCCCTCTAGAAGCCTTGCAAAGCTCCGTGTGGGTTTTGTTCCTTCATCACAGCCAGGCTTTTCCAAGTGATCCTCCTCATGCTGGGACAAGCTGTGGCTGCTCCCCAGTCTGAGGTTTCTCTCCACACAGGTGAACCTTGCATTCCCCATGTGTTTATTTAACTTCAATCTGCTGTGCAGCGCTCTGGGATGGTGCCTGTGTTTCTGACTGTTTGGGGCCCATTAGAAACATTTGTGTATGTCCATAGTTACTGAATTTTAAACCACAAACGGCTGCCTTTGGGGCCAAGAAGCACAGCAGATACAATCTGTCATGTCAGCTCTCATTCACTTCATGGTAATGTTTTTTCTTGTAGAAGATGGCCATGCCAAAACTTCTCTCAGGGTACCAACAGCATCAAAGCTGTCTCTCCAGCCTGCAAAACCAATTCAACAGGAGAGGCAGTGCTCTGGGTGAAATTAATGGAGACAGAGTTTTGTTCTACCCTGGTCTAGCTTTTCATTATTTGTCATCATCTTTGATGCCTTAAGCATTTTGCTTGGGTGCTGCCCAGCACTCTGGTATTCCCAGTGTGCTGCTTCATCCCACTGTGATCCCAGGGGAAAGGGCACAGGGCAGACACAGGGGCAGAGCCCATCCCCAGCGGGGTGTGGAAGATGCCACATGGAGAGCATCACGTGGCTGTCAGATTTCAGCAGCCTGAAGTTATTTGCAAGATTAGGATCTTAATCTGGAAATTGGATCCAATCTGGCCTTCGTATGACTGCCACCCGTGGCTGCAGTGGGGTTTGTGTTCAAGTGTCATGGATTAGTGGGTGACATGGACGTGTATTTTCATGTGTGTGCCCTTAAGTGAGGAATCATTTCCATTCTGTTCCCTGCATGCTTTTCTATCCTGTTAAACACATATTCCTGCTTCCATTGCACCCCAGAGTTTGATTGCTGAGCTGTGTTAAAGCATGATTACAGTGCTCGGATGGGAAGCACCACCAGCACCTGCTTGTGGCACTCTGTGCATGGGGGTCCCCCTTTCCCAAGGAATCCCTGTGGGAACTCAACACATCACTCTGAATGTCCAGAGTCGCCAAGAGAACCCTTGGGGGGCTTGGAGATCTTGGAATGTTGCCAAAAGTGTCTGGGGGCTTGACTTTGATCCATCTAGAGATGAAACATCTGTGTATGAGGAAATTGAAAGTTTTAGGGTGTGAATAGTGTATTTACAAGGTGAAGTATAAATTTTATAGAACTTATTATATTCTATATCATTTATTATAAATTCTACTTATAGAATATAAGTACAGGGGGGTCATGAAGACAAGATGGAGGATTCAGGGCATGGTCCTGGGTTCTTCTTTCTTCTTCATGTCTTCCATTTTCTGTGGTGATGTTGGCACTTTTGGATTGGTTCATGGTGAAGGTACACTTGTCAATAAGGGTGAAAAGTATTGGGAATTAAAGGTAAATATGATAGATGTAATTTTCTCTATAAAAGACACAACCGTCCCATGGGCGGGGGAGAGTGCACCTGGCTGTCCTGCTGAGCAGACCTTGGCTGGGCAGAGAGAAAATATTGCAGATAAGAATTAAAAAACAAGATTGAAGACAGAAAACTTGAGAGTCCAGACTCGTCCTTCAGAGTGTGGCCACCCAGAACCACCTTTTCCTGTATCGGGGCAGAGACAAATAACAGTGAACCCCAATAAATCCCCATGCCAGGAGGGCTGGGACAGGGTGCAGGGCTTCCCTGGGCCAGCTCCAGCACATCCCCCCTGACATTCCAGCTGCTCGGGGCTGTGCCTGTCAGGAGCCCCCCGGAGGTTTAGTTATAACACATCAGCTGGAAACCAAGTGCCAGCTCCAAAAACGAAGATGCCACTTCACTGGGAAGGAATTGCCACTCGGTGGCAGTGGCACAGATCCCTTGGCACGAGGGAAAAGTGAGTGTGGCACTGAAACGAGCATGAAAAGTGATCTTACAGCTCCAACTCCATGCAAACCGCACTGCATTTGTTATTCACACGGTGGAAGGGCATCCCAGGATGGACAGAGACTGGACTGGGGGAAAGAAAAGCATCTGGGCTCTCCCACTGCTCTCGTATGAAGACAGAGAAGTGCAGAAAAAGCCACCAGAGCTTTTGAGAAGTTCTCACACAGCCAAGTGGCTTCTGCTAACCCCCTTCAATGTTGCATTTGTACCTTTGGTCTGTTAGAAAGGCTGGTTTTACAGTCCAGAAAGCAACTGGGGGCTAAATCTGTTGGGTGTATGCAAGAGTTTTGTCAGAATAAAGATAATTTATTATAGTTTTATTATAGTTATGCTCAAGTACCTCTTCCTTTATGATGGAAAATCCTAATCCCACAGCCATAGGAGAAGGCATTCCTGGCTTAAAGCTTGATTAGAAAGAGAAAAAGAAGTTTCTGAAGCTATGAGAACATAAAAAAAAACACCACAAAATTAAAATATTATGAATCAGGAAGTTATGGATACTAAGTAAAGCAAAGTACAAGCTAGAAAAGGTCCAAAACCAAAACAATGGTCAGCAGAGTAATGAAAATTATAATTCCTTTAAAGCATATTAGCAGAAAACCAAAATAAATTCCTAAAAATGGTGTTGACCTTGCTAAAGGCCATCCAACTCATCTGTTGGAATGTGAAGATTGCATTGCAATTTATGTTACTAACCATCAAATCACCAGTAATGATGCAGAAAGCCAAAGCTTTGAACAGCTCTCACATCTGTACTCTATGTACATCTATCCAGCTGATGTGCTCAAAACACCTGCATGAAACTTTTCTTCCCACCAGCACTCAGTGAACACTACAAGGAGACAGTTCCAAACTGGCAGGATAAATCTGTGGCTTTGCACTTTAAAACAGCCAGGTAAGGTGTATTCTAGAACAGGATTTTTTTTTTCCCTGTCAGCTGTTGGCTGCTACCTCTGTCCTCCCTGCAGAGCTTCCTGACACAGGGCTTTTCCCAAGAGCCTGAGAACAGCAGGGAGGAGATTTCTGCTTGCCCAGCGCTGCATCTGCCCTTTGGTGTCCCAGGGATGCACACAGTGACCCCACAGTCCTTCACCTGGAGTTCTGGGAGCCTCCAGGGGCTGCCAAGGGAATCCCTCTGTTTCCCCACAGCTTTTGGGGGTGTGTTCCACGTGTGGTGCTGCTCCACCAGCTCAGCTCAGAGCTGTCCTTCCCAGCTCCTGCCTCACCTCACACACCTCACAGCTCCCCTGGCTTCTCAGCTTCAGCCTAATTCAGAAACAAAAGCTGAATTAGAGTTGGTAAAGAGATGACAGGAGAATGCTGGCAGCAAAAGCCACCAAATCAGAAGTATAAAAGGAGAATTAAGTTGTTAATCAGATTGAATAATTTCAAACAGAGTGGGGAGAATTTTCCAATGAAAAAGATGACTCCAGCATATAAATTAATCTTTTGTATAGGAAGAAATGAAAGTCATTAAATGTCATTGTCTTATTTTAAAAGCAGCAATATCCTGTCTGATTGCAAGTACTTAAAGTGGGATGATTAAACAGAAACCTTATCTTCAGTGTTCCAAGGAGAAAATTGGAGAAGTTATCCAATTATGGATAATAAAGAACAGGGAAATATTGGAGCAGAGGGGAACTTGGTTAGGTAAGTTATGGAAGAACACTTGGCAATCAATCCCACCCAATATCCCCGGCACAAAAAAAGGGAATCTCTCCACATCACACCAAATGTCACAGCTCCAAGGGGCCTTTGAACTGCACACTTGCTTGTGATTTTCCAGTTTTGTAAGCCCTCTTCAGACCTGTGTAAAACAATAGCCTGAGGCCCTTGTAAATACTAATATTCTGTTAAAACATCTGGTTACTGTAAAATGGGATTGTCTTTATTTCCAAACAGGAGTTTACAAGCAGATTATCAGCTGCTGGCTGGCTGTTGCTTTATACTCTCCAGCAATCCTCCATGCACAGGCATCTTGCTCTGCCTGAATGGCATTTTTCTAGATTGCCAGTGAAATTTTAAGTGGGAACAGTAGGGAGGGGGAATGGCAGAGGGAATGCTCTGGTTGGAGTCTTCCCTCTCTGCTGCAGATATCCAGATGTCCATAAGCTCTGAGAGCCTCATGCCCCCAGTGCTGTTATTCCTGCACTGGCTGTGTGAGCTGGCACAGAGGACTGTCCCCATTCCCTGCACAGAGGGGACAATATGAAACAACCTCTCACAATGTAGCACAAACAGTCGAGGTTTAGATCTTTGGCCAAGAATGAAGCTTTGCATTCCTAATTCAAGAGAAAGGTTTCCTTTGCTCTGCCAAGGGAAAGAGCTCTTTGTCTGGACAGGACCTCCTAGTGCTGCCAGGAGATGCAGGAAGCTCCAAGCAGAGTGTGGAAAACTATCAGGAGATGAAACTCAGACTGCTGCCTTTTCAGGTGCTCTTGGTGTTTCTGGGGGACACAACCCCAGTGAAAGGATGCACCACTGCCTACCAAGGGTCTGCTATCAGAGTCTCTGACTGGGGGCAGCACAAAGCCTTTAACCTTGGCACCTTTCTTAATTTAACCTTTAAAGGATGGAATTTCTACTCTGTTTTTCTTCTGTCATTTCCCTGTTTGGGCAGCTTGGGCTAAACAGAGCCTGCAGCACCAGGGGAGCCCCTGGAGGGGAAGGCAGTCCCAGCATTCCCCCAGTGGGGCACATCCTCTTCCCATCTCCTGCCCGCAGCTCCACAACCACCTGCTGGGAGAAAGAGGAAGGGTAATTTGTGTATTTTTATGTCTGTGTGGCTGATCCCAGGCTCTGCGTCTGATGCATTTGGCAAGTAAATAACTAGACATGAAAGTGGAACAATGTACCTGTCAGGGGGGTTGGTGTCTACGGGGAAACTTGCTTTTCAGTTTATAAAGGGAAAACGACTCTTAATGAATTCAAAGATGCTTCAAAACAACCCCCTAAAAAAAGAAATCAGTCTTTAAAATGCACTTAGTTACGTATAATTGATGTCATTAAAGGGATCTTTTGCAGAATTGTTATTTATGTAAAGAAATTACCAGCTGTAGGACTTGGTGCTTCTATCTTTCAAGCCAGCAATCAAGTAAAAAGTACCTTCAGAACTGAAGCTTGCAGTCAGAGGCAACCTGAAGCTCAGCCCTGGCAGCCTGAGCGTCTGCAGATAGTCTGGCTGAGTGGAGAGGATAACACCTCATAATCTGGTATGACTTAAATCCCCTCTGTGCCAGATAAGATAGCGAAGGGAGAAAACCAACTCAGGTTTCAGGGAGAGTTATCGCACTTCTTTGTACGAATTTGTATCTAAACCTGCAAGCTGAGGAGCGTGTTGGGAGCCTCTCCAGCAGGACAGGAGGGAAGCTGCCATGCCCCACGTCAGCCTGGCTGCTCCAAACCCACGGTCCCTCCTTATCCATGGAGCCTCTCCCTGCCTGGCTGTCACAGCCTCACATTTACAGACCACTCCCAATCCTCATGCTTGGGTTGGGGGCATGCAAACTTCTCCCACCCTTCTTTTCCCAACAGCCACTTTCCTCACCGGGCACCCCTTTTGTTTTCCAGACCAAGAGTGGTTCCTATCCATCCCTAATGGATAGGAAGCACTCACAGACCTTGGGACATCTGTTCTCTAGCCCGCCTTGCCCACTGAGGATGTGCTTTTGTGATGGAAATGATTCCAGCTCCATTTGCTGGCTGCCACCCCGCAGTGGTGCCGGGGTATTTGCTGGAGTAGCACTGCCTGGATTTTTATGACGGAGCGGAAATATCCTACAGGACCAGGGGTGTATTCCTTCCCCCCACAGCTGAAGTGCAAGCTTTCATCTTGAGCCATCCTCCTTCTCTTCCGGACCCTCAGCCGAGCCCGCTGCTCAGTGGAGAACAAACAGATGTTTCTCTTGCTGCACAGTGTGGTGTTTAACCCCACGTCAGGGAACAGCCTGCTGCATTCCCCTGCAACCCTCAGCTTTGGAGGGTGTTCTGCCCTGGATGTGTAAGGAAATGCAGCTGATAATAATGTTAAGACTTTACAGCAACACTGACTTAATGCCCTTCAGGGTTGGATTCTGAAATGTTGCACAGGAGAGTAAAAGGAAAACACGATACCCAAATTTTAGGCATAGAACTGGGAAAACTGGGATCTCCTACAAGATTATGGTTTCGGATGTGTAAGTCACCCCATGTATTCCTCACAGTGATCTGTGCATGGAACAACTCTAATTTGAAATATTCAGGATCAATTCACAAGCTTCAAAGTCCACATGACCTGAATGAAATCTGGGTGTGATCAGCAGTGCAGAAGCAAATCCCTGGTCCAGGCTGGGATGGGAGTTGTGGTGCCCATGTCCTGTGCAGTGTGCGGGTCTGGGAAGAGGGGAGCTGTTGGACAAAGTGGCCATGATCAGCCTGAGGATGTTGAGCACCCACAGGACAAGCAACTCACAGAATTCCTAGAATGAACCGGTTGGAAGAGACCTTCAAGATCATCAAATCATACCCAGCTCCAGCACCTCAACTCAACCCTGGCCCCCAGTGCCACATCCAGGCTTTGTTAAACACACCCAGGGATGGTGACTGCACCACCTCCCCGGGCAGCCATTCCAGAGCTTTATCACTCTTTCTGTGGAAAACTTTTCCTGATACCCAACCTGTATTTCCCTTGAGGCTGTGTGCTCTGGTTGTGTCGGTGCTGCTGCAGACAGAGCCCAGCCCCAGCTGAGCACAGGCACCTTTCAGGAGCTGTGCACAGTGAGGAGGGCACCCCTGAGTCTCCTTTTCTCCAGGTGAGCACCCCCAGCTCCCTCTGTGCCTCAGGTGAGGAGGGCTCAGCAGCTTCCTGCACTGCCTCGGGAGAAGGTGATGCCCAGAGCTGTCCTCAGGCACAGCCAGCCCCAGACCCCTCTGGCCCCAGTCACCCACTGGCACAGGGGAGGACTGCCACTGATTCCACACTCACACCCAGGAGAGACATTGGAGGTTTGCCTAAACACTGTATCAGGGCAATAATTTGCTTTTCTGTGATTTTTTTCCCAGAGCAAATTAACATATGTAACAAATGCAGAGCTGGATCTTGGTAGGAAATGAAGCCCAGCTCCGTTTTGAAAACAGACCTCACAACATGAGGCAGAATGAGGATCTCTGCACAGGGTTTGCAGCCCTCCTGCAGCAACACAAATTGTGTGTTCCTGACAGAATGGAGAGGTCCCTGGGAAGCTCCCAGGGGATGCAGGGGGGCTGGTGAGGCTCTTTGAGAGCTCAGCCCACCTGTCAGTGGTACCCTGCATGGTGTCACTGCCTCAGCAATGCTCTCTACAGCCAACACCCTTTGGTGCCTCTCAGCCTGCTCAGCACAACCCTTCCCCTCCCACTGCCCTGGGTCACTTCAAACACCAACTCTCTGCTCTCGGATCCCTGTTTGGGGTGGGAGTCAGGATTTCAGGATGCAGAGCTGCCTGTCTCTTCCTGCCATCCCTGGCTGCTGCTTTGGAAGCACCCTCTCCCCCTGCCAGCCTGGGAATGGCAGCCCATCACCCCGAGCCTGGCTGCTCTCTCCCAGAGCAGGGCCATTACCATCACACAACCCATTAGCAGTGGCCCCACACACTGGTCCCACTAAAATCAATTTATCGCCTGGAGTATCCGGCTCATAAAAGGGTAGTTTCCTTTTTTTTTTTCCCTTTTACCTTCATAACCAAGGTTATCTGCTCAAGAATGTAGAGAGTAAATGAGGTGGTTCAGCTTATGGATACAAATAGATCTTGCTTTTTTGACTTGCAAAATGAATTCCACTGTGACTTCGATAAAACTTAAGTATGCTAATGTTCAGTCAACCAGTTGTCTATTTATTTCTGTTTATGCCAGCATACCCATTAGCAACTTTTTCTTGTTTTCTTTTAGAATATTAAATGGTTCAAACATATTCTAAAAATTAGTTGATTAGCTTGTTAGGGCACATTTCCACTGCTAGTTCCTTCTGTAGCAAAAGAGAAAATGAAGGTAATTTTGTTTGCAAGGAACGTATGATTGGAAGCTGACTGTTGAAAGATGTGCCATGTCAATGTAATGAGGGAGTGTAATATCTTAGTTTGCATCAATATGGAAATAACTGTGCAGTTTGACAGACCTGATGCTAAAGGCAGCACCAGAGCACTCATTATGCATTCAGCCTCTGATTATGAAAAATAGTGTGTTTTCCTTTAAAGAGGAATACACATTATCAATCAAAACCATGCCAATTATTTCCAAAAGGGATCACAGCTAAACAGGCGTGGGGTCTCTTCAAATATAACTGCACCTGAGAAAACAGACAGATATCAAAGTACATGATAGTTTAATTTCCTGACAGTTGAATTAATTAGGCAATATAAACCCTGCTTCCTGATTGGCCCGAGCTTTGCTAGGCAGGCACCACGAGTTGTGATGACTTTCTTCACAAAGTTGCATCCTTGGTTAAGGGTTTTTGGTGTCCCTGGACCTGCTCAGGCGCTCCTGAACATGGGAATCAAAATGAACTGAGGTCACAGAGTGACTCTTTAAGACAGGAGCACACTTTGCTTTTTCTATCACATTTTTTTTCTTTTTAACTCCTTTCCTCCTGTGCTGTTTGAAGCCATATTTGGTCTTTTGAACTCCATGAGATTCTACTGGGTGAAAGTCATGATAACTTCACTCCACAGGAAGTTAAAGCCACTGCTCCAGTCCCTTTGCCATCCACCCATTACCTCTGCCCCCTACACACAACACTCTTCACTTGGGATCTTTAGTTTGTCTCAGAGCCCAAAGCATTATTTTAACCCACGGCCTGCAGAGGTTTCTGGCTGAGTTTGATCTCCCTTGTGTTATTTTTCAGCAAATTATTAAAATGCAGAATCAGGCTGCATTCACCCACCTTAACAGAACGGTCACGGGGCTATTAATGAATGTAAAAAGAAAGATAAGAGGATAATTGCAAAGTCACCAAACAACATATATGAACTCAGATAGTTACCTGGAATAAACAGCACTAGCAAGGAGTGGAAGGGCTGCTAAGGTTTTTCTCTTATTTAACTGTTGGCTTTCTGTGCTTAAACATTAAAACAGGGGGAGTTCAGAGAGCAGAGCTCCAGGATGTGGCACTGACACTCACATGAGGCATCTTGCAAGGCAGAGGCACAGCCAGACTTCAGAGGGTTCAGCGAGGAGCAAGCAGTTCCACACAAATCAGAAACTTCCCCGGCTTTTCTCCCTGTTCCATTTCCATTCCATCAATTTGTCCCCAAAGAGATGTCTAAATGAAAGCTGTGTTGTTGTAAATAGGGAAAGTCAGTTGATCATGTAGGATTTCAGTCTGCTTTTGCATTTGAAGGTCTCTAATGTCAAGTTGTCTGTAATTTGTACTGAACCAGAAGCAAAATACTGCTGTGCTGTCACTGGAGTGTCAATGACTTCTCTGCAAAACTGAATCTCTGTGACATTTACACATCCTAAGGACCTGCCTGAGCTTTGCATTCCACTGAGATGATGCAGGAATAACAGTTTCTTCAGGCTTCAAATTGAAGCTCTTCTGGCATTTTGCAGCTATAGCAAGGGGGGGAAAAAAATGGTAACTTGTAACTGACCTTCTGTTCTGCTCCTTGAGAGCAGCACAGGCTTCAGAGGGATGTGTGGGGCTCAAAGCACTGCAGCTGTACTGAGGTATATAAATTGCTGTAGAATTAAAGCCTAACTGGCCCTGGTGGCTGTATTTTCATCAGTCATTTGAAGGGAATATGGGTGTAGAAATGCAAAGCTCAGTGCTGGTTTTCTCAGCCACAGGAAACCAAGCAGATGTACTATTTCTTTGTTAGCAAGGTACAAACAAACACAAACTTAAGGAATCAGGAATGTAAATCCTGACTCTCCGTAGGAAATTTCACTGAGAAAGCCCAGTAAAATTAGTCCAGAACTGGACTACACAGATTTGTCTAAAGAAAACAAAGAGCTCCTGGTTTATATGTCTCATAGGAAAGAATACACAAAATAAACAAAAAGGTTCAATAAATACCATTCTATGATTTTTTTTGGCCTGAAAATGAATGTTGCACTTTTTTTTTTTTGCTTGAGAGACTGAACAACTCTATTCATCATCAGTTGTTGTCCATAGATGTACCTGTTTTAAGTGCTCCCCCATCACAGTCCATCTTGATCCCTTGCCATTCAACCAAGTTGCAGTCATTTAGAGTACTTATGTATTGCAATAGTTTCTATGACAACAGATGATGGTGATGTTAGGAGTAAAGAATTTTAAGTTGGGTCTATGAATAGGGAGATAAAGGCACTGAACTGCAGAGGGAAAGCTTTGCTTCCAAACATTCACCTTAAATATCTCCGCTATTAATATTTACCAGCAAATAAGCGCAATTGTAGGAAAAGCAAATACACTCAGACTAGAAGTTTTAGGCGAGGAAATGCTTTCCTAAGAATCGTTATTCCGTGGATTCGGTGAGTTTCTGAGCAGCCCGGGGTTGTGGGGAGCAGGATGCACCCCGGCAGTGGTTCCATTGAGAGGAAGGTGTGAATGCTCCGAGCCTGCATCTCACCCTGCGTGGGACTCAGCAGCTGAGTGTCGCTGCCAAGCCCTCTCAAACACAAAAATACTACGCTGCTTAGTGATGATAGCTCCAAAACCCGGGGATTAGAGCTCCTTCACTTGCAGAAAAACTTCCTACCAACACCTGGGAAGACAACACTTCTCCCCCAGTTCTCCGTGCACAACCCACTCGCTCCGTGGGTTTCAGACCCACGCTCCTGCCATTAATCCAGATTTTCTCCTGGCTGGTTTATCTCCAAAGCTGCACTTCAGCTTGCTGGGGTCAGGACAGGCTCTTCATCTTTGGGCAGCGCTGAGCAGAAAAGAGCTTTGCCCTTCAGCTGGGGGCCAATATCTGATCATTCCATGCAAAGAACTCGCCAGGAAAAGCTTCCCTGGTGGTTAGTAAATGTCAGGGTACCATCGGATATCTACTGCACTAGTTTAGGTTGCATAATTAATTCAGCATTATTTGGACATGGATAATAAAACCTGCTTACCTAGAGCGGTCCAAAAAGGCCATTAGGACCCCACAGTTAAGAAAGCTTAAAGTTCCTGCCAATCCCAATGGCAGCTGCAGGGAGAGCGAGGAGCAGATCACGGTTTTGTGGCCAAATTTGCTGTAATCAGGAACCACATCCTGCCAGGCCTAATGACGGGAGGTGCTCAGCTCCCCGGCCCAAATCCTGCTGGGAGCAGAGCTGATGCACTGTCCTGGGGGGATAGGGGTGATGGGACAGCAGGGATGACACAGGGATAATGCTCTGTCCTGGAGAGGAGACGGTGCTCCCATCCTTGCCTCCAAATCTGTTCCCCCTTGGTGCAAAAGCAGGAAGGCACCACTGATTTACCCACCAAGATTAGTGCTGTAGCCAACCCCAGGATCTTTTATCAGTCCTGGCCTGTGTGTATCAGAGTAAATCCAAACCCTTATTTTCAACAGCTGTCGAGTACTGTTGCTGTTCTGGCCTCCTACTCTGCTCACGAGCAGAAAAAAATTTATGGACAGAAGGATTTCTTTGAAAGCAAAACTAGACGAGTCCAGTTCTGTTATGGGCTAATCTGGGCAAAAGCATGTGCCAGCTCTTGTAACCTTCTCATGCCTGCACTTTGTTTTCCACTAAATGTCAGCTCTGATAGACTAGCCTGCTCATCTGAAAGGGCAGGTTTTTGCTACAATAAAAACAAACCTAGTTAAAAAGATAGACAGTACCTCAATAAAAAAATACCACGGCCGCATGAAATGTTCAGGCTTAATTGGTATGGCTGCACTGCGCCGTTTCCTTGCTGGCATATGCTAGCAGAGTGTATTTGTTGTCAGGGGATTTTCAAGGTTATAAAGCATCTTAAAGGTGTTGGGGAGTGTGTAAATTAAGCTGCTACAGGTAGGTAATGTTCCCGTGATGTCAGGACTAAATATGCCGGTGCCTCCAGGTAAGAATTTACCACGGTCTGGAGTGCACACAGGGGGCCGGATCCTCAGTTAATGTAAATCCTGCTGCCTCCCCTGGTTTTACTGCAGCCATTCTCACTCCTGCAGCTTGGATCCAGACATCCAGCCTTGCCACCTAATATCTAGAGCACTCCAAGGCACAGAAAAGTTAGAAATTAAAAACCTCACCCTCGGTAGATGGGATTTTTGGCTGGATGCTGCTTCTCTGGAGGGATGCGATGCCTCGCTGGGTGCCAGCTCATTTCCTTGGAGCTGGGGAGAGAGGGATTTTGGCAGCACAGGCTGCCCCAGCACAGCCCCACCTGGGAGCCAGGCAGCCAAATTAACAGCGTTCCTGTTGCAGTAAATTGTCATCAAGGGGAAGGCGGACAGTTAAGTGGCACATTATTTACTGGACTGGGGAATGAGGAAGCTGCAGGAAAGAGGAGCCTTACTCAGTCATTTTGAAAGGGATGAATGAAATGGCAGGAGCCTTCCATTTTTTCACTGGAGGTGTAAAGGAAGGAAAATACATTCAGCTCCAGGCTGCAATCCTGCCCCTCCCTGGAAGGGTGGGACTTGCCCCAGCTCTTTATCTTGCTGGTGGAGCCTCAAGCCTCTTCCCTGTCCCCTCCCCATGAGCTGATGTGTCACTGTCCCCTTGAATCAGCCCCGAGTGCCTCTCCTCCTGCCCCAGACCAGCCTGTCCTGGACCCCCAGAGCCCCCCACCCACTGAGGGGCTCCAAAGGGGCTGGAGCAGCAAGGGTCTCACTGCAGGGACACGTGCAGGAGCAGCGTTCCTGATTCCAGCTCACTTATTCCCTCTGGGCTCTCTCTGGAAGAAGAGCTTCCGGAAAAGTATTTAGGGAAATCTTGTAAGCATTAGCAGCGTGATGGAGCTCTGCAGCCCTCGTGTAAATGTTATTCTGGGTTAAAAGCTTTGGACGAGTGTGTTATAAACATAAGTAGGTCTGTGGGGATTGTTAACTCTCCCTTTGCCAAGGTAACCTCCCTGTTCCTGAGCCAGGGGAGGCTGTGGGAGGAAGGACACCATGCTGCTGTGCTGGCACTCCTGGCACTTTGGGTGCTGATTTAAACCTAGGGGGAGGGCAGCACACAGGAGCTGGTCAGGTGTGTGCTCCTTCCCACCTCAGCAGGTGCTGTTCCAGCATGGTGCCAACCCCAGCAGCAGCCCTGGAGAATCCCAGGGCAGCAGCACCTTGCTGGAGGTGCCAAGGTGTGTCCAGACTGCCCAGACAGCCCCTCCAACCCCTCTGCTGCCCTGTCCATCGTGTATCATGCCATGCTTCCCACCAACAGCCTCTGCTGTGGCAGGGAGAAGCTGCCCCCAGCCCTGACATGGAGCATCCACCCTCATGGAGAGCCCCAGAGCTCTGGGCCAGGGACAGTGACCCAAACCAGGCTGGATTTTAAGGAGGATTTTTAAGATCTGCCCAGAAGAGGGTACCCTGTCAGTGCAGAGCCAGCCTGGGCACTGCTCTCCTGGAACACAGGCTGGAGAGCTGGGGGTGTCCAGCCTGGAGATGAGGAGGCTCCAGGGAGACTCTTCCAGTGCCTAAAGGAGCTCCAGGAGAGCTGGAGAGGGACTTGGGACAAGGGATGGAGAGACAGGACACAGGGAATGGTTCCCACTGCCAGAGGGCAGGGATGGATGGGATATTGGGAATTGGGAATTGTTCCCTGGCAGGGTGGGCAGGCCCTGGCACAGGTGCCCAGAGCAGCTGTGGCTGCCCCTGGATCCCTGGCAGTGCCCAAGGCCAGGCTGGGCACTGGGGCTGGAGCAGCCTGGGATGATTGAAGGTGTCCCTGCCATGGCAGGGGAGGGAATGGATGTTCTTTATGGCTCCTTCCAACCCAGGCTGCTCTGTGAACCTGATACACACATGGACACCTGAAAATACCACAGGGAAGACATCCCTCAGGAAACACAAATACCAAGGAAGTAGAAGAACAGCATCCAAACTCCTCCAGGTTGTACCTGGCTGCTGTTCATGCTTATTAGGAGGACTTTCCCTATGGGAAACTTGGTTCTGAAAGCAGTGCAGAGCAGACCTTAAGTGCATGCCCGTGGCAGACGAGGTGCAAGCAGCACTGCCATGGGGCTGATCTCGGGCAGGAGGGATGCAACCACCTGGAATTCCTGCACAGGGATGGGGGCCTGGCTGCTCCTCCCAGGTTTGGAAGGCACTGAGCAGCACAGGCATGAATTCCCCTCCTGTGGTGTGGCCTGGGGCAGGGGACAGTCGCCAGGAGAGCATCCCATGGCCACGGTGCTGGGGACAGCAGCCTTTGGAGGGGCTGCAGTGGCTCCTGTGCTGCTGCCACATCTTCTTCCTGCTCGGGGGAACAAATTACCCTTATCCTTCTAACATTAGCAGCCATTTCCATAAGCAATTAACCTCTGCGTTACACCATCAAGCATCTGAAAAAGGTGTTGTGACACAGTTATTAAAGGATGGAAGGGCTGGGTGCCTGGCATACATAATAAAGGGTGGCCTTGCTTTCCAACTCCAGTTTCTGAACAGGGGCAGAATAAGTGAAAACTTTACCAAACACTGTTTTGGGAAGGATTTGTTCTAGGTTTGTAATTTAAGTTTTGGGGTTCATTCATTTGATCTGAGAGAAAGACTTATTTTTCAGCAAAGCAAATGACTACAGAAATTGTTTTCCATACCTGTCACATTTTTTAAAAGAAACTTATTATTTTATTTTATTTTATTTTATTTTATTTTATTTTATTTTATTTTATTATTTTACTTTATTTTTTACATTTTACTTTTATATTTTATTTTATTTTATTTTATTTTATTTTATTTTATTTTATTTTATTTTATTTTATTTTATTTTATTTTATTTTATTTTATTTTATTTTATTTTTTATTTTCTAAATTTTCCCCCCATTAAACTGATGAGTCCTGGTTGAGGACCAAACAGCCCTGGATTTACTGCTCCCCACTGGAGATGTGTGAAGCTCACTGAGATGCTCAGCCTTGCTAAACCTTCCTTGGCTGTTCTGGCCTCCCAGGGCCTCCCAGCAGTGCCACAACACAGGGGAGGTTTAAGAGAAGACTGCAGGTTAATCACTTTCCTGGTAATATGAGCAAGAGGAGACCATTCAGCTGGAAAACAGGGGGGGAAAAAAAGGCCATTTCTTTGTAAATGACCGTGCAGCTTTCCTTTATATGCTGCTTTTTGTTCTCAGCCAAGAGGTTTCAGTCCTTCTGGGCTGGGGAAAGACTGTGAAATCCCCAAACTGCAACACCTTGTAAAATGCAAAAAGTGTTCATAGGTGTATATTTGTCTAATGTTTATTTTTATAATCCATGTTTTTATAATGCTTAAACCTGTTAGGGGTCTCACATGAATTGGAATCCCAGAATCCCAGACTGGTTTGGGTTGGGAGGGACCTTTAAAGCTCATCCCATGGGCAGGGACACCTCCCACTGTCCCAGGCTGCTCCAAACCCCATCCAGCCTGTCCTCGGACACTTCAAGATTTGTGTGCCTGCTCCACAGACAATTTCCTCTCTCAAAACCCCATTGCTTCATCCATGCACATGGAATTTTTCCCTCCAAATCCCTGTGGAGCAGAGAGCACCAAGGCTGCCCCCAGCCAGGCTGCCGAGGCGTGAGGAGTCTCTGCTCCTGCAGCACCACTGGGACTGGCTCTGTAGCAACCAAAATCTTCCACCAATATCTGGTTTTATGGCAAAAAAAACCATTAAAAATATTCAGTGGAGTGAATGGTAGAAGAGGGAGCTTTTCTCAAATAACTCTACAGGGTTTTTTTCCTTCCTGATCTCCCTTTTTGTACCACAATGAGCCTGTATGGTTTCATGTTCCATTTTTGCAGTGAGGGTGACTTGACAAGGAAGGGTTGGGCCAACAACAACCATACCTTCCTTTTTTTTTTATTTTTAATTTTTTATTTAGGAAACAACACTGACACTTTTTATTTAAAGATCAAAGCAAGGCAAACACCATGACTCCAAATCTCTTCCCTCTTTTTTCCCCATAAAAGAATGCTATGGAGTTTACCAGTGGTGCCCCTAATGAGGTAACTTCAGCCCCAATTTCACATTATTAGCACTCTGTCTAGGAGAAGCTGATGATCTCTGGCCACTGTAAAACATGATTCCCAGCCCAGGTGTTGGGCTCTCAGCCAAAATGCTCTGTTTTTCCCAACACTGCACTACAAAGGGCCTCAATGATGATAGGAAAGATATACTTCCTTTAGGGATCAGAGATAATTAACTCTTTATAGTTGCTCTTTTATTATTACTGAACCCATGCCAAACTTTTGCATTGCTTTACCTAATAAAAGTACCTCCTGCACTGCTGGTAGTATCCAAATTACTTTTTTCATTTGTTAACAGTCAGGCCTTTAACTGCTTTTTGAACTTCTTTGTTGTAAAAAACTCTCCAAATTAGTCATTCCTGAGCATTTACACTGCACGCTTTTTCACAGTTTCCAAACTTTGCAACATAATTGTTCTTACCAAAAGGGAGGAATTTAGAAAACAGACAAACAAGTCAAAATAACAACAGCATATGTTTCGTACAGTTTCATACAGACTGTATTTAAGGTGCTATGTGCTGTTGTGCTGCCACAGCACTGAATTATTACATTTACAGGTTCATTAATAATAATATCACTGCTCATTTGCAAATCTCCAGGAGCAGTATGAAGCAGGGCAGCATCATCATCACCCCAGCTTTGCAGATGGGGAAGAGAGAGGGGAAAAGTGACATTCCTGGTGCTGGAAGAGCAGAGCTGGAAGGGGCTGCCCAGGGAGGTGGTGGAGTCCCCATCCCTGGAGGTGTTTGAGGAATGACTGAACGTGGGGTGGTTGACAGGGTGGGGATTCAGCACTGCTTGGACTGGAAGATCTCAGAGGATTTTTCCGACCTGGAATGGTTCTGTGATTCTGTGAATTTAGTCATTCCCAGGAATGGGATGGTGCCTCAGGGCCAATCCCATGGGCTGGATCTGCCCATTCCCACACCAGAGACTGAGGGGGCTGCCACCTCTCTCCCCACCCTGTGACAGGGACATTTGGGGTTGGGATTTGTAAGGAGAAACATGCATAAGGTATCAATTAGTCTGTGAGAGCTCCTGGGGTTCCTTGTGCTGAGATGCAATGGAATAGCCATCCCCTGGACACCCCCTGGGCTGGGGTTCTGGCTTTCCTCCCAGCCTTGCAGAGGCAGGGCACATCCTCACCCTGGCTGGCTGCCTGTGCTGGAGTGTCTGCCATGGGGACAGCATTCCTGCTGTTGGAAATACCTGCTCTCCCTAGAAAAAGAGAGGAGTGTGTTCTGAGACACACTGCATGTTGGATCAATACCCACTCTGCTCCTCAAGTTGGTATTTCCAGGGGGTTATTTATCTACAGCCTCAGAGTTCTCAGCTGAGATTGCTCAGTTTATACCCTGCAACCAGGTGAATAAAGATTTGCAGATGTGCCACTCAGTCTGAATACACATGGAAATGAAGAGAGAGGAAAAGAGATAAGTGATATTCACTGCATTTGGGATTTGCTTTCCTTTTGAAGCTGCATCAGAACACAAACTAGAAACATAATCTTCCCAGATCCAGGCTCCAGGATTTTAATCTGGATTTCTGGCTGATAGCAATTAAAAGCTGAGAGCACAGAAGTATTTTATTTAAAAGAACGATTGGCCTAATGGTATTCAACTGAAGCATGGCCTCCAGATTGGAGCTGGTCACATGTACAAAGTGTGGGGAATAGCTGAGTTACTCAAGATCACAAAGGGAGTTAATAGAACTGGGATTCACATTCAATGTCTTTTTCATTATCAGCTCTTTGTTCTACCCATTAGTATACACTGACTCCCTTTGGTAAGATCCTTT
This sequence comes from Passer domesticus, assembly GCF_036417665.1. Lineage (NCBI taxonomy): Eukaryota > Metazoa > Chordata > Aves > Passeriformes > Passeridae > Passer > Passer domesticus. The sequence goes on from NC_087481.1 coordinate 55,558,854, forward strand.
GTATTTCCAACTTATCAGGGTCTCATAAATGAAAGCCATGTGCTTTTATCTACTCATTCCCTTTAATAAGTGTCACAAACATTCTGTGTGATTGATTAACTGGTAACAAGAAAGAGACAAAATAGGAATATGCATATTAGCATATTTTTCTTTGCTCAAAGAAATGCATTTTATACTTACGTGGCACTTATAATATATCAAGCTGCCAAAAGTTTTAAACAAAGGAGGAACTGAATTACAGCACAAAACACAGTGACAAGGCCAGATTTATCCTTGGTGTAACTCACTGATGTCAGCAGAGTTAACCCAGGGATGAAATAGGCTCACCACGTGTACATGAAACACCCCAGTAGGCTCAGAGGGATGTTCACAGATTTCGCAGCCAGGAGGGACTGTTAGGATCACATCATCTGACTTCCTGCAGAAACAGGGTGAGATTTCACCCATTGCACCCAGCTGATGGACTGCAAGATTGCATTCCCCTCCCGTTGGCAGGGGAGTTGTTTGGAAATGCTGTGGGAAGACGCTCTGTGTTCCCTGGAAGGGCTGAGCATCCTCCCCTCGCCCCCGATGGCAGTGGGAGGCTTTGCTCACTCTGTTCATGCTGCATTTGGCTCTGTAGGGATGGAGATGCAGGCTGAAAGGCCTCATTGCCCCCAGCTTGGGAGCTCTTCCCCTTGGAGGGTTTGTGCCTGTGCTGCTCCTCTCTGCAGTGAGGTGAGCACAGACTGGGGTGGGAAGCACTGAGAGGGGGTGAATTCACCTCTTCTAGGCACAAAAGGCTCATGCAGAGGTAGAAAAGAGACCTGGCAGTGGTTAGCATGGCCATCCAAAAAACACTTGATCCCAAGGAATGATACCTCTGTGGCAGTCAAGGCACAGGAACAGATTAACCACGAGTGCTGGCTCTCAGGCCTGTGTGATTTACTGTTATATGCGAGAAGGAATAAACTCTGCATGAGTGCATTTACTGAAATGCCTCCTCTGCACACCTTTGGAGGCCAGTCTCAACCTGAACTGCAACATTTCTCTAACATTTTACCATCTGTAAATCCCTGAGTGTGTTGGTGTCTTTCTTACTTATTGATAAATTAAGTTGTGTAAAAGTCCTGTGAGGTGTTACATGATCCCTGAATTATGATGGGAGGCTGAGCCATGGGGCAGATTTAGTGATATTTTTACTCTTTGCAAAGCTCAACCAAGAGCTGGAACCTCACCTTGCACCTCTGAAGGGTTTGTTTGGACCAGAGGATGTGTCTCCCTCCCATACAGAACCACCCTGGGTGATTTCCCACTCTGCTGTTTAAATGCAGCTGAAGAACAAGTCAGTCTCTTCCCTTATGCTACAGTTTATTTTTACAAAGTACTACACAAGCACAAATCCATTAGGATTCATCCCATCTCCATATTTCCTGGTCTAACCTGCCCCTTGTACCTCCTGAACTCTGATCCTGAACCTAGGGCTGTGCTAAGCCTGAGAAGATCTCCAGGATAATTCTGCTCTGCACTCCCAGCTCTGGCATCTTATCTCACAGCCAGTTGTTTGGAGGGACAGGCACATTTGCAAGATTATCTTTTGGCTTGTGGCAGCAGAAATCAGAAACAGATTATCTGAAATGAGCAGCTCCTACCATTTTATCTCCAGGCCAGGTGGACATGGATGACCTAGAAGGGTATATTTAGCAGGGAACACTTCAGACCAGGGTGCGTGTGTGTATCCAGTTACTGTTAATCATGTCTCCTTCCCCTAAACCGGCCAACCCCAAGGACACCTGGCAATTCTGGAACATTCCTGTTAGATTACTAATATCAATATTAAGTGAAAGAGCTTGAAGAATGTCACATTAGTTTCTGATGGCTCCCTTCTGCCATACTTCTGGCCAGCAGGCTTTGGCAGATGTGGCTCCATTCTGTCCAAATGCAATCCAGGGCTTAAGAATGTGCTCACTTTCCTGGGACCATCTGTTTGCTTTTCTGCTGAAGGAACTCCAGCCTCTTTGGCAACCTCAATGTATTGTACTCCATAAATCCTGACATGTAGCAAATTTTTTTGGCAGATCTTGGATCTGAACGTCATCCAAATTGTTCATTATTGATATTAAAACCGATTTGTGCATCACCAACCATTAAAGGAATGCACTAAATATCTCCATGAATGAGAAACCGAGTAGTCCATCAGAATATATTTATCAGCAGCAATGTTAAAATGGAAGAGGAGCTCTAGGGCTTTTCCTGCTATTGAAAAAGCCCATATCTAAGAGTGGCTGCAGGACCCAAAAGGTACAAAGAACCAATGTACAAGACAAAAAAGTCAAAATTAAGGTGCCCAAGGACTGATATGTGCTGTCTGGAGCAGGGAGTAGAGCCTTGCACCTATTCCTTACTCCACAAACCCAGTGTGACCACAGCAAGGTCTCTTCACCCTACATGGGTTTGACATTCTCTTCAAGTCATCATCTGCACTGCAGGATCTTCAAGGCATCCTCAGATTTGTCAAATAGTGACTGTGAATTCTTTTACTGTACCCTGATGTCCAGAATGGGCATCTGTAGCATGACAAAATATAACCAACCTTTCCAAGTGAATTTCTCAAGAAAATAATGATGTATACTTTCTGTGCATGTAGAGTGTATACCCACGTTATCTTTAATTAAAAATGAATAATTTTCTAGATAAGGAAATTGCTGTAAAATTAAGTTTACCAGACTTGTTTTTGAGGTCTCATTTCCACTGGAGTTTTGCTTAAGTGCTGCGGGGTTATTGGGCTTCAGTTGTTTCTGGTGTTTCAGTTGTCAGCATTCAGACTCCATATTTCACACAATTTTTCACAGAAAACTTGCAGAAGCTTTTGAAAAATCTTACACTTGATCTTCCATATAGAAATTAACTTAATTTCTTATTAAAATATATTTTTAAAAAAATCTATAGTTAGCTAATGTAACAATTTATCCTGACACACCATGTTGAGAGCAAGGATTCTGTTGACATTTCTTCATCTTTCCTTACTCCTGCTCCTGCAATTATTAAAAACTCTTATATGAAGTTTTTCCCCTTTATGGTTGGACACAGATGACACAAAATAAAAATCAGACAACTGTTTCAATGGCACTTGGACTGGACAGTCCCACAGCAGTAGCTGGATCCAAACCCAAGGGCTGGCTCCAGAGGGAGCATCACCATTCTGCTTCTTTTGTCTTTTTTTCTTTGCAACAGGTGGCTCAGAAAGGTCTCACTTCTAGAAAAGCTTTTCTTCATGAGCTAAGTGAGTTATGGAAAGGTGGGAGTCAGTCTCTTTTCTCAGGTAACAAGTGATAGGGTGAGGAAATGACCTCAACATGTGCCAGGGGAGGTTTGGGTTGAGCATCAACAAAAATTTCTTCACCAAAAGGGCTGTGCAGCCCAGGGCAGTGGTGAAATCACCTTTCCTGAAGAAGTTAAAAGCTGTGTGGCTGTGGCACATGGGGACATGGGTTAGTGTTGGCCTTGGCTGTGCTGGGGAATGGTTGCACTCCATGTTCTCAGAGCTCTTCTCCAATCTAAAGGATTCTGTGACTCCTTCTCTCTATGTGGAGTGAACATGCAGCCTTGACAGCACACTAAACTTTTGAACTTTTCCTATATATTCTCCAGACACTCTTGCAGATCCTTCCCCAGTTAATTTAATGCTGCTGAAAGGCTGCAGATTGATAGCTCAGGAGACCAAAGCCTGTAGTTACAAGCAGGTAATTATTCAGTAGGATAAATGCTTCCTCCCACCACCCCGTCACGGCGATTCCAGCGCGGGAGCAGCCAGACCAGGGCTGGGATGGGGGCACTGCCTCTGCTTCAGCCCCAAAATCGGTCTCTCTGCCCAGTTCAGTGCCAGTCACAGACCTAGCATGGATTTTAGGATGTAGCTATGTCTCCACTGGAGAATGGAGGGAGGGTGCCAACACTTGTAGATCTCTCTATTACCAAGCTGGCTCCATTACAAGCGGCACACGGCGACTTCAGTGAGCAGCCTTCCAGCCTCGAGCCAGGGCACAAGGTTTGAGGAAATGTGTTAACAATATCACCCAGGGTGACAAAGGAACCGTACTTTTAATCAGCTCTGCTCCTGGAGGTGATCACTCTCTCCTGCTCTGCTCCTCCTAGCACAGCACAGGGCAGGGGAAAGCACTTCACTGGCTCCGAGGGGTTTCATTCCCTTATCTAGACGGGTGGTTTTTATCATTGCTGTTCTTCTGGTTTGTCTCACTTTCATCAAACTGCTGGGGCTATTAAATGAACAGAGGATCACTCCATACATTTCAGTTGGGATTAAAAGCCCTGCTGTGATATCCTGCTTTTTGCTGTTACAACCTCTTCTCCTCTCCACTTGGCCACGTCACCCTGTAGGGCTGACACTCAGTCAACAGCTCCTGCTTTCCTCTGCCCAGGAGTGCAAATCCTCTTGTACCTTGTGCACTCCCTGCAATGTGAATCTGTACATACCAGTGCCATGGGAACAGAGATGACAACTGGAATGGATCAGTTAATAACTTGTGAGATAAAAGTTTGTCCTTAAGGTGAGGTTCTGCTCCTGGTCATTCATTACTGCCTGAAACCTCCTGGCTTTGCTGGGGCAGGCATTGCCCAGGGTGGGACATGAGGAGCTGGGTACTCCTTTGCATATTTATGGGAATCTTCTGCTGTATGAACTGGCAACTTTGCTATCAATCCTATCCCATCTGTCCTTATTAAATGCTCATGTAACCCAGGGTTGTATGAGAGGCTGAGAGGACACTCTCGTGGACATCAGGAAATCTGTATTCTATTTCCTGTACCATGTTGGATAGTGGATTCTCCATGGGTTTGGATTTCCATATGTAAATCTGGGATACTAATTCCTAACCTGTTCCTGGAATTTATGGAGCTTAATGGGTGAGAAGTTATACCTAATTAAGCACAAGTGATTGGAATAGAAGAAGATAAGGGGCTGGCTCTGATTTGTGCCTTGGTGTTCAGACATGATCTCTACTCCAACTATTGCTGCTAAAACACCAATGTTCCAGCAGAGCTGGTAACATCCCCAGTCCCAGGTACAATATCTTTGTAAGTCACTACATAATGCTGTGGCAGATAATTCTGACAGCCAGCTCCCACAGGAAATAACAGCAATCAGAAACCCGAGCACCTTCCAGTGAAAGTACAAGATGTACTCCTGAACTTGCCTCCTCAGTCATCAAGGCTCAGCAGCGTGCATCAGGAACAGAAACAAACCCTTTCCAAATAAAACACCAGGCTGCTTCCACAGGGGAGGACAGCAGAAAGAAAGCATCTGAGGGATGTTACTCATCTCCTTTAATACACTGCTCTGAAGTGCATCAATGCACAGTGTGGGGTGGCACAAGAAATGACACAGCCTCACGAGGCAGGCAGGGCTTGGGGCAAATGCTGGTGGCCAGCTTTGCTCCATTTCTTTGGAAAAATGGAGCCAATAAACACTGACTGCCCTGCAAAGACTGCAACTTGTTTCTGAGGAGCAGAGCTACCACTGAATGTGCACCAGCTGGTAGCAAAAGCTTTGCAGTTCAATAGCACCTTCTATCTGCAAGACTCTGCTAAAATAATAATAATAATTGCTCTGCTCTCTCTAGTGGAACATAATAATGAAATGGAAAACAGATGATTTTTTTTGCCTGTAGGACATGAAAATAATTGATTTAGGACTATAATTTTTAATAGTAGGACTGTGGAAGTCCTAAAGCTCCCTGGGAGCTGGGAGCATATTCCAATGGAAAGATGACTCAGTACTGCTCATTCTTATTCCACTTATTCTTGTTCACCAAACATCCTGTGCTGGCCACAGTTACAGAGCAGATTTGAGGATATGGGGCTGTGGGAATCTTTGGTCTGAAGTGACATGACAGATCTCATATCTTTATGGTTTAACTGGTGTTGGATTCCTTAGGAAACTGATGTGTTGGAAGCAGGATAAGCAGTGGCCTTGCCCTGTCAGTGCCCACTGACAAACACAGGAATCATGTATAAATGACAGCTGGTGGCATTTTCAGGAGACCTCTCTCCTCTGCAAGAAGGATTTCAGTGCACCAGGTGAAAACACTCAGAAGGGTAAAACTATCCTCATGATCAGGGCCAGCCACTCCTGCTCTTTTATTTCAAGCATTTGGATGTTCTTTCCTCCAGCTCTACTGAATTTATAAATATTTGTAGTGGTTCAGATGTTGGAGTGGAATAAGATGATCTTACTTTAGAAGTGTTAAATGTGTTTCCTCACAAAACAATTGTCCCTCTGTGACAACAGCCCGTGACCTTTTGATGGCTGCAATAACAGCCTGGAAGGGCTGGGAGGGGAGGTTGGAATGAGGTGACTTTCAGGGACCCTTCCAACCCAAACCATCCTCGTGATGATTCTTTGTCTTGTCGGTATTCATTGAAAACTTGGGCTGGAGTCACACACCTCTACCTCAGCAGCCACTTTAGGTGACCCTGAAGAACCACAAACTATTATCTCTACACATGTTCCACAACTGGAAGATTATTTGATCAAACCTAACATGGGTTTTAATTAATTCAGCAAATATTGAATCCACTAACAACTGTTGCTTAGAAAGTAAATTCCATGGGGCAAGGATAGATGGGATTTCTGAGTATTACACAAAACATATTGATCATATCAATAGCAAACAGGGATCCAGAAGGTCAGTCACTGAGTACTCTTTTTATCTGAGGGTGAAACTCCCACTGTACCAGCTGATTTCAACAGAACCACTTGCCTGCTCAAATCAAATCACGTATTTTGGAAATAAATTCTGAAACAGTTAAAAGCAAGGCCTGAGAATTAAGGTGCAGCTGATCATATGATATGGAGAGGGGAAATTTTGATTTGTGTGACAATTCAATGATTTACAAGGTGGAGCTCTCATGGGATGGCAGGGTAGAAATCCAATTCTATTGGAGTGGGAAAAGGCCAGGGAGGATTTGGGTGTATCAAACACAAGATATTAATAATATTGCTATGTGTTAATTTTATCCCAGGGATCATAGAAACATAAATTGCCTGGGTTGGAAGGTGAGTAAAAATCATCTCATTCCTCACCCTGCCATGGGCAGGGACACCTGCCAGTATCCCAGGTTGCTCCAAGCCCTGTCCAACCTGGCCTTGGACACTTCCAGCTTCCAGGGACAAGACATCCACAACAAATAATTACAAACCAAACATAAATTTAAATGCAAATGGGAGAAATTCCTGATGCATGTTTAAAATATGGAGCTAGTCTCCCATTATTTCTTCCTTTTACTTAATTAATCCTGAAAATTAATTACTGGAAATTATTTGGTTAGTCAAAATAGAGGAGTCAGATTATAAATAGATATTTTTAAACAAGCTACATGAAACCATGATACAAAAGTTCACAGTAATTAGCCCCCTACTAACAGTTAAGTAGAAATTAAAGTAAGCCTGTTTTAGTTCTTTTTCTTTTATCAAAATTATCTACTTCTCAGATTTTTATCACACTGGACCAATCATTTCTTTAAAAAGCTTTGTGGGAAACAGTGCTGAGGTCTGGGAGCACTGACAGCAGGATTGCTGCTGGACAAAGCTCTGCTCACCGTGCTCCCAGCAGAGGAAAACTCACTGCAGCAGAGGAAATCCACAAGTTTCTTTTCAAATCAAGCAGTCCATTACCATTTCACATGTCTGGTTTGATGGCTGATTGACACTCAGAGAGAGATGCTGTAAAATCTTCTGGATTAATGGGAGAAGTGGTGTGCAAGAGTGGGGGATTTTGCACAGATTAAATCCTGCTGATGCACCAGCTCTGCATGAGGTGTCTGAGGAGTACAGGAGGAAGGTGACAGGCAGCTCTTGCTCTCCCAAACTGAGGAACAACCAGCTCCATCCAGATGTCCTGGCACAGCTGTGCAGCCCTTTCAGCTGCCACCCTCCCTTCTCCCTGCCCTGCAGATTGAGCAAAGTGCTCTGGCAGAGTCCCCCAGAGCACCTTTCCCTCTCCTTGAAGCCCCATCAGCACCAGCCCCTGGGGTGGCTCTTCAGCTGGAGACCTGGAGTAACACGATCCACCTGAACCCAGGGAAACTGAAATAAGCTGGAAAGGAGGTGACAAGCTTCTAGTAGCATAATTTTTTTTAACACTTCTTCAGTTGGCAAGTTGGAGAGGGAATAGCATCTTCCAGGAGCTCTGCTTTATGGAGAACAACTGCATTATCCTGGAGGAGAGCTCCTGAAAGGGCTGCAGCACTATTGCTTTGCACAGGAAAGAGCTTAATCCTATCATAATCTCCCTCCAATTTTGATGTATATTGTTCCAAAGATACAATTTTATTTGAAATTGAGTTTATTTCAGACTCTGAAGTGTCAAATTTAATTTCAGGAATTTTTATTGCAGGACTATATATATATGTATATTTAGTGAGCAATTAGAATTGCAGTAAATAACCAGTACTGAGTTTCTGCCTAGCAAATGTAACAGTTTCAAAGGCAGATACAGATCAAGAACTGACATTTATTCCCTCACTGTTACCCACACTTTAGATTTTTTCAAATGCTTTTATTCACTATTGCCTCTGAACCAGCATCATCAAAACATTAGGTTTGGAAAGATCATTCCTGTGGGGACTCTGCTAGCAGGAGTGCAGCTTTTCAGACTGCCTGGATCAGTTCTGGATGGAAATCTCTGCACTGCCACTTCAGAGAAGTCAGTCCAGCAGGTGGTTTATGATGCTGAGAAAGCTGCACTGCAAGGAAAAGGAATGCTGGAATTTGTTGGTAGGAACAAAGTTTAGTGTGGATCCATGCCAGGGAAGATGAGGTTTACGAGTCTAATACTCCTGGTGAGCACGAGACATTATATCAGTGGTGAGAAATTTATTGCAATCATCTTCCTATTTCCATTTCTGCCTCCTTTTTGGTGACATAATGGTATAAAGAGGAAAGGTCACACCTTGATGCCAAGATGATTCATAACTTTAATACCAGAAGGAACAATTGACCCAAACAATCTTTGGCTGAAGCGCATTTCCAGCAGTGCTTTCAGTCTTGATCCCAAGCCAAAAAAATAGAGAAATATCCAGCACAGGGATATTTTAAGGTGCTCAGAACCACCTGCCTGGGAAGGAGGCTGAGACCCAGGGGAAGGTCTCTGAGGAGCCAAGGCAGAGCCGACCAAGCTCCACATGGAATTGTCTTGCACTGGAGATGGCCCCGAGGCAGGGGCTGCTCTGCAGGGTGGCTCTTGTTGAAACCAGCCTGCAAGTAAAGCTAGGATGGGTTTAAAGTTGTGATGAATTTTAAAGTGGTGATGAATTTTAAAGTGATGATGAATTTCAGACTTTCTGTGCTGACAGGCACTGACCCCCAAGAGAACACCTGAGGCCGTGGAGAAGGCTTCCAAAATGGAATGATAGCACTGAGATTATGGGTGTGTGGTTTAAATAGAAGTGTGTAATATCACATAGTAGGAAACTTACAGTTTAAGGTTTTAGGATATAGCAATATACATAAAACAAGATAAAAGTTTTAAAGCAGTAATTTATCCTTCTTCACAAATTTAAACACTGTTATGTAATTAGATTAAAAAATCCACATTACAAACCACAAATAGTTAGTTATTAAGTTAAAAATAAAAATAATTTAAGTATAATTTCTTAATTAAACTATTTAGCCTTAAAAAACCTTATAAAAATAAAACTTCATTTTTTTAGTTTATTAGAGTAAAATTCTATAAAACTCACAATCTGTAAGACCGTAATATACGTAATATAAATAAGAACTAATAAACACCTAAGTCCAAACAAAAAAACACGACGTCACACATTTAATTCCAATCCTAACAAAAAACCAATACATATATATATATATATATTTTTTTTTTTAATATATATATAAAAACTGAACAGTGCAGCATTAGCAAAGCCATGGACACACAAAGGAGGTAACACCAAGACCCAGGACAGCACAATGGCATTTTTTGGCATTTTTGCTGCTTGGGGAAGCTGCTGCTGTGCAGCCCCTGGGGGAGGGATTGAGGTGAAACTCCTTCCATTGCTTTGCCTGCACTGGTTGGCTCTGCAGGCGTGAGATGGCAATGGGAGAGCAGAAACAACGTGGGAGGGAGAAATCTGGGCCACAGTTTCTGTGTCTGAGCTGCAGACTGGGCTGGGGGAAGAGACCTGAGAGAGGGAAGTGCCGCAGATCCAGCCCCAGCCCTGACTCTGGTGAGCTGGGAGCGTTTGGAATCCATAGAAATTCTACCTGCAGCAGGTTTGTATTATCCAGAGGACACTGAGCCAAGCTGTCAGAGAAAACTACTGCTTTAAAAAAACCAGGAACTGTGTCACAGCATGACAAACATATGCACAGATTGATTCTGGCTACAAACCAAGAAATGTGTACAAGCAAAGAGCCCGGCTTTTAGGTGTAGCCACGAGGACACAATTAGGATGTGACCTGCTCCTGCAACAGTCAGGCCAGCAAGGAAAAGCCAAGGGCTCTTGAGATACTTCTGCTGGAAGAAAATTTGAGTATGATGAGAAAAATGTAAAAGAGGAAATAGGAGCAAATGGAGATGTGAGCTGTATGCTTGGCAAAACAGGCTTGGGTGAGAATAAACCAGAGAAATCCAAAATAAAGACAGGAATCTTGAAATGGGTGATTAGCAAAAGCACAGACCAAGGCTCAGAAGTTTTAGTTGTGTCCAGAAGATCCCATGTGAAGAGGCAGATTGTCTCATACTCCTGTGTTACCCCTTAAATCCAATTACATCTGGCAGAAATAAAAGCTGACAGACACAGCAGGTGTTATCAATGCGATTTTTGGGAAGCAGCCATCCATACACAGAGCACCACCAGGACCCAAATGGGCACCTTTGGCAACCTCAGCTAAGAGCCTGGCTATTGAATTGGAAAGTGTTTTCCTAGCCCAGAGCACAGAGGGTTGTTGAGGGCAACAGAGCATGGAGCCAGGTATTACTGAGCTGCTGCTCACTGCTCCCTGAGTGACCAGATACAGCACCTGAGACCATTCCACATCCTTCCCAAAAGTGCCTCTCAAGTTTGCTTTTACTCCTCAAACCCCCAAGCCAGTTTCTCTCTTCATTTTCTTCTCACACAGGAGTTAAATAAAATCCTGTGCAAGTTTGGAAAAGAGGCAATAAAGATAACATCCTGTGTTTAGATTAGAGAGTAAAAAGGGGTGGAAGGGATGCACAATCAACCTCGAGGACATAAACTGCCAAAACAGCCTGGGAATTGGAATGAAAATCTAATCTGGGTAGAGTTTGCTGTTAGGTCACACTTGAGGAGGACTGTGAGCATCCCCTGGAATTTGGCAGTAAGCTCTACCCAAAGTGAAAGGCTGCAGGGCGGTGGGGCAGTGTGTCTGCATGGTTTGTGTACAGCACAACCTTTTTGGCTTTGCACTGCAAATACCAACACTGTGCCACCTGCAGTGACACATCCCCATGTCACCAGCCCCAACCCCATTGGTGTTCTCCTCTTTCATGTAAAGACTTTCAAGCACTGCCTGGTAACTTCATGTAGATGATCACAGCCCTAATTTCCACAAAGCTCCCAAGCTCCACGTTTATGACCCCAAGACGTGGTCACATTGCAAACATGAAAGATTTCCAATTGCATTATCTTGATTTGCATCATGCCCATTTGCAGTTCTGCTAACTTTTTCTTTTTTCATGTTTCCTTTTGTGTCCCTGCCCCACAGAGTGCAGAGCACCCATTGCACAGATGAGGAAATGCCACACAGAGGAATTCCTAACTTAGCCCCAGTCCTATGGGAATCCTGCACAACTGAAAGGAAGTGAAGCCTTTAAAACCAAGTCCTGACTAGCAAACTGGCCTCTTTTCCTCCCAGGAAGTCATTAAGCCCCTGCAAAATCTTGAACCTCTATCACAATGGCATTTGCAAAAGAGGATTTTAATGTTTAAACAGTGCTCCAGTTAAAAATATATTGAACATTCCATTTACATTTCGGACAAAGTATATTGAATTTACCATGAAAATATTCCTATAGAGGCAAGATAAAATAAATGAAAAGACAGCTCTCCTTGTATTTCTTTTTTTTTTTTTTTCTGTAGAACTAATATAGGATTAAATAGGAAAACCTGGTTGCTGCAGGAACAAGTTTGAGCAATCACTTGTCACTTGCAGTTAGCACAAAAATGTATTATAACAAGATATTACTTGTAGAATTTCCTCTATAAATCTTTTATTCATCCCAAGGAATCCCAGGCCAGGCATTTGCCATACTGCATTGTCAAAAATAATGCCCAGCATAAATGGTGTGCAAGAGACCATGAACATCAGAGATAACAAGAGTACTAACACCTTATGGGCCTTAAAAACCCAGAAGTGGCATTTCTGGTCTCTCATTAAAACTGAAATAAAAATATTGTTTAAGAATTACTTTTATGCTTAAGTATTAAATGCAGCATTGATTCTTTGCTTATGGTTTCCCCTACTTTTCTTCCCCTAAATTGCTGAGTGAATGTAAACAAGAAAGTAAATTTTTATGGCCCCATTCTGTTGCTGGGCAGGAGAATAACTGAGAGCTGAAACAACCTGGCAACCTAAATGAGCATTATGAGCAAGAGAACACCTGTAAAACACCACCTAGAATGAAGGGAAGGAAGAACAAAACTAGTGGAAAGGCAGGCACGGTGCAAACCAGAGTGTTTCCATGGAGGTCAGGGTATTTTGGGCAATTTTTGTGGGTGAAAGAGTTGGGGGCTCTGACCTGTACCCTGATAATTCCACCTGCATTTACCAAACCTGCTGGGCTTCTTTCTTGTGTTGGACCAGCTGAGAGTTGTGGTTTCCTTCATCAGTTAAAAATGATAAATAACCTCACCAGTTCCTAAGATTGCTTTGTAGTTCAGATGGTGCAGGTGAGAGATTTCTCTCTCAGAGCTGCTTGCCTTGCACCAGGGAGCTGCTCTCATGGCAGGATGCAGCCCTGGCTGAGCAGGGATGTGCTCTGGGCTGGTTTGAGGGTGTGGGCTCACACTTAGGGTGGATTTTCAGATGCCCAGAGCAGAGCTGGGGCTGTGCCAGAGCAGCACTGGCCTCGACTCCCAGCATTCATCCCTGAGCACCCACACCTCCACCAGTGTGTTCCACCTCTTGGCTTTTCCTGAAGCTCACCCAGAAAACACAATTTGACAGCTGCTACTTGCTACTGGGGGACACTCTGCTGAGTCTTTCCTTTTCCAGATTTCCATATTCAAACACTGATTAGGTTTTTGTAACAATTTCTTTGACTTCAGTTCCCTCTCTGCATTGCCTTTCTGGTGTGTTTGTCCTGCTGTACTCTTCCCTTCACTTTTCCCACTGGGAAAAGCCACTGCTAAATTCCAATAGGTTTCCATCCCTTAGCTGCTTTTTCTTCCAGATTCAGCTGATTTGGGAGCGTGAGGGCAGAGGGTGTGGGATAACAGTGGGAAATGTGAGCTGGTGTGGCTGTGCCAGTAGAGAGGCTGCAGGGAGATAAGAGAGCAAGGCAAGTTTATAAAGCAGCTTCTGCCAAAACTCCTGGCACATTTCTGTCTCAAACAGGTAAGCAAGCTGTGAGTTCATCTCTTTCTTGGAGAGGTTCTCCTTTCTTTCCCCCCTGCTTCAATCTTTTCAGCAATTCTTTATTTTCTTCTAATTCATCCCTCAGCTTTTTTTCCTTTCCATTTCTCTTTCTCTTCACTTCCAGAGGCCATGAGGGTAAGAAACATCTTTTCTCCCAGCTCACTTACCACAAATAGATGAAAGAAAAAATATGAAAAATAGGTTTCCCAGATTCTCTAACACATCCTTGCTTTCACAGCAGAAGCACAGGACATGTTTCCTTCATCTGTAGAAAATGGAGAGCAAAGCAGGGGAGGGGAAACACCAAATGGAAGGTGACCTCTGTGTTTTGGTCTCTGCTCTAGAAGTTGTAGACTGAACCAGACTCTCTGATAACATCAAGCTTCAAGGAGACCTAAGGTAGGATAGCCAAGGATGACAACATGCCCTTAATTGTCATCAGAACTGGAAGGTGGCATCCGAATTTTCTCAGCACGAAATTTGGAACTGCTGCAATAACTCATGCAAGTTCAAATGCCTGAGAGCTACACAACATCACCATATGTCCTATGTGCAACAAAAAAAAAAAAAAAAAAAAAAAAAAAAAAAAAAAAAAAAAAAAAAAAAAAAAAGTGCAAATATTTGAAAGAATCTTTCCAATTAGGAGGGGTTTTACACCCCACTTAGAAAGGGTGCTGCTGTGTTTCCAAGAGTTACTGTCTCAGCTAGAGAGCTCCCATGAAAGGGAAAATTATAACCATAAAGGGAAAATTATAACTGATCAAATTTTAAAGAAACCTCTAAAAATAGCTTGTATAAAGCCCATAATGTCACAATGATAAAGTCTAAGACCTCAGGTCCTCCCAGAGCTTAGATCAAGATACATGCCATTAGGAAGTTTGGGCTCTTCCATTAATTTTTCCCAGGATACAGACATTGTTTTTGACTCCATAGGCTTGAAAGGTAAAGAGCTGAAGCCTCTTTCCAGTCCCAGCTGGAATATCCCTAAACTCCCTAAATCCAGCAGTGTCTGAGAAACAAGGTTTAGCACTAAGCAGAAATTTGTCTTCCTTGAGATGTGGGTGTGTCCTTGCTTCCAGCTCCAGAAAAGCAGGAATTCAGAGCAGTGGGTGGGCTGCAGAGAGCCCTGGCAATGATGGATTTGCAGCCAACACAGGGGATTTGGTTAGAAGTGCAAGATAATTACAGTTTGTTATCCTGCACTTCAGTTATCACAGCAGCACTAAACCATCCATCCAGGGGCTATTTGGGATGGAAGATGACCTCTAGAGTTAAGCAGACATTACTAATAACCACTTTCTTTGCCATTAATATAATAAACCACTGGTGATAGGGACCTCATCTTCCGGAGTTAAATCCTACAGTGCTCACTAAAAGATTAAAAAAACCCCAACCTCTTGATAGTCAGTGCAAGTTTTGCTTGGGCACAGTTTCTTCCAGTTACAAGGTACTTAGCAGCAGCAGCAGCAACACAATTTGTATTATACAGCCTGAGCTCACTGTTAAAATTTATACCAATCAGCAGAGCCATTAAGTCCTACGTTTGCCTTCCCCTAATCCACTGTTACATTAAATGGTTCAATTAATAATAAATATTAGCAGTTTATTAGATGAATAGTTACACCACTACATTAGTGTATGTGGTTGCAGAGAGACAGAAATTAAGCACCAGTTTCCCACTAAATCATTTTTAGCCAGGCACTGTACCATATGTTGTTCTGCTGCACTCCTCTCTTCCTTACAAAAAACAAAGCCAAAACCTTTGGCTTCACCTGCCACTTCTCGTTATTCAGCCACGGCCCGAGGATCTCGATGGAAATGAGGAACCAGGCTGTGCTCTGAGCAAAGCCATTGAACTCAGCAGGCTGCAGGAGGGGAGCCAGCACAGGCTTTGACCCATTTATTTGAGAAAATTACCCCTGGACAACGAGCTAATCCTCCCCAATAAGCCTGGCTATGGGCAGGAGGAAGCACCAGATTAGTGAATTTGGTTTGCTGAAGGGACTGATCCTCAGCAGCTGGAGAGGCTGTGCTATCCCAGGCTGAAAATCCTGGTGTGATAACCTGCCAAATTGTTGCATCTGTACATGATCTGCTTCCATCTGCAAAAAGGATTGCAAAATTTTCTAATTTTCTAAGGCAGAGGAAGGATCAGCTAAGGGGGAAAGTTGGTTACGTTGTCCAGGAAACTCCTGTTAATATTCATTTGCTTTTTGTCAAACATCCATGGTTATAAATACATGGATCAGTTTTCAAGCACGTGGCCTATCTGGTGGGAGAGTGGGGAGATGACAGTCAGGATGCTGGACTCTGTTCCCAGCCTCATCCCTGGCTGGACACTTGATTTCTTCCAGCTCTCCCAGCCATGACTAATGAAGCATCTTCCCATTGCTGTAAATCCATCCTTTCCAGACCTGACCTTTCCTTATAATTCTCTACTTCTTTTGTCTCCTCCCTGGGTTAACCCCATCCTGCTTTGGGCCTCGGTTTCCCTCATCCATATAAATAGGATAATGATGCATTTAATAAAGTGTCTTTGGATGCAAAACACTGTCAGGGATGATTAAAATATAACCAGGGAGTCACAAATACATTGGATTATATTTATCTCAGAGGTATTTGTGAAGGAGTCAAAAATGTGTTTTCATGCTCTTCTCTGCTTGTAGTTGATGTAAAACAGCAAATCTTCAAGAAAATCAAGGAGGTTTGAAAAACTGCCTGAAAACCTCAATCAGATCAAGCAGTTCTCCTTGAACTGGTATTTCCCATAGGAAAGAAGAATTTCCATCCTCTCCTGAAGTTTGAAACATCTCTGATCTGCAGGAAGGGAGTGTGGCAGAAGGCCTCACCATCTTGGTATGACACTGGTTGAAAAGATCATGGTCTGCCTGCCCTTCTGAGCCCAGAGAGACAGTAAAAATGATTTAACTTAGGAAACGTGCATGACGAGTAAATTCCTAACTCCCATGGATGAGAGTAGCTGGGGGTGCACAGCTACAGTCCCACGCACAGAGATGGGATAATTACAGTTGTACATAGTGGAGGCATTGCCAATATCCCATAATTAATTTACAGAGTATTTCCGCCTCCTTTCCCCCCATTAAGTGTAGAGAAAATAAATGTTCTTAGGAGTTGGCAGTTTCTCTTTAGTTTGCATATTCCTCCTAAATATGAACATTATGTTGTTTACTCATCTGTTAATGACAGCTGATTATCAAACCATAAATATACATGTATCTAATGGTTTGTGAACATTAAACACTGGGTTGCAATAAATGTGGCTGCATGCAGGAACCCAGTACCCAACAATTCCCATTTAGCACTTCAGCCTCTGTCACTGGGCACTGCCACTTCTCAGGGATAAGGAGAGGAGAACTGAATTGCTCAGCTCCCATTCAGATATTTTGTTGTTGCCACATGCAAACAGATTGGGGTTAATTCAGCCTCAGTCCTGGCTCTTCTGCTCCCTCTGCACTGAGGAGCTCCCCTTTTGTAGGTTTCTTTTTTTTCCTCTTTCTAATGCCAATTCCATGCTTCTCCCTTACCTTTTGAAGCCAAAGCCCATGAAGTGTCTCCTTTTTATTTTCCATCCATCCCTTTTCTGATATCTTGGTGAAATTCTTCTACTGAAATTGTGTCCCCCTGTTATTCTGATCACATGAGTTTCTGCTTCCTTGAAGCCCTTCCTAAAGTTTCATGTTGCAGAGGTAACAGTTTTCTTTTGTCACCTCTCTTCCAGATCCAGATTTAATCTTCTTTTCTTCTAGTCCTCCAACAATTCCCCATTCTCCATGTGCCACAACTCACTCCCCACTCTGTACTAGCAAAGCTCTCTGAAAAATTCAGGCTGGACCAGAAACATTGTTTTGGTTCTGAATTCTTGAGAAAGATCAAGGGAACTGTGTGGAGCTCTGATGTTTTTGAGCTTGGAGAAAAACCCAAGGAAACAGGCAACTCCTCCCTTAGAGCCAACATGCAAAATGCTGAGCACATAAACTGCCCTCAGCTTTGGCAGGCTCTGTCTGAGGTGGAATAACCCAGAGCAGCTGGGGCTGCCCCTGGATCCCTGGAAAAATCCAAGGCCAGGTTGGACACTGGGGCTGGGGGCAGCCAGGGATAGTGGAATGTGTCCCTGCCATGGCAGGGGTGGAACTGGGTGATATTTAAGGTTCCTTCCAACCCAAACTATTCTATAATTCTGTGACTGAGGGCATCTTCCCACTCCAAAGCCTCTGGGAACAGCAGCACTTCTTGTACTGTGCATCTAAGGGTAAAACTGACAGGTCCATGCTCTGTCTTGTTAATGCATCTGAATGGTCCTTTTAATTTTTGGAAATGTTTAGGTCTTGGGGTCTAAATTCAAAATTCAAAGGAGAATTTTGCATCACAGCAGTGTGTTCCCAACTGCACTGAGCATTATGCCATTGCTTTGGATGGAATTAGAACAGCTTGGTCAACTATATCTGGACAGCTCCTAAGGAATATAGTGAGCATTTCTTGTCTCACAAGCAGTTTTTGGAATTCCTCAAGATAGGATGAGGCATATGTGTAATTTTCAAGCCTGCAATTTTTATGCTGTTCCAAGTTAGAGAAAACATTTAGCAATTTTGATCAAACAAAAGCACTGCTGTGATATAATTCCAGAAGCAACGTATGAAAAATTTCATTTGTCTCTTTAGCAATTATTGATGAAGGGAATAAAGCTGCAGGTGAACACAAAGGGCTGGCTGTTTGCATTCCTGCACTGCCAGCACGCCAGATTGGAGAGCAAGCAAGTCATTTTGCCTGGAACTAAACCAGTGGAGTGCTGACAGATAGGTGTTTGTGCAGTGCAGCTCAGTGATGAAAATAAGCTGTTACTGCTCACACTGACCCGAGCTATTTGATTGCTGTGTGACACTTTTCTTCTTCAAGTGAGTCACGAGGGTTTATTGGGGTGATGTTGGTTCAATGCCCAGCGATGCCGAGCACCACAGGAGCTCAGGTGCTCTCTGAGATCTGTATTTGTGGGGCTGACTCCCAGGGAGGTGTTGGCCATCCTCTGCCATCTCATTTTTATTGCACAAGTCGAGAAAATTGAATAACAGTAGCTGGATGTTTTAAAAAGGCCGTGGAGTTTTATGGATGGTTAATAACAGAGGTGTGTCTAGAGGTTAAGGAGAGCCATAGCTCATCATTCCCCACAGTTGCTGTCAGAGTTGGGCAGGAGACCTGCTGGGGAGCAGCAGGAGCAGCAGGAGCTGGCAGGGGCAGGGCAGAGCCGTGGACTGGCACGGGGACACTGATCCCAGCCAGCCAGCACTGCCCACTCCTCCTGGCTACCCCGGTCAGGAGGGGGCTGCACAGCACACCACCCCGAGAGCAAAGGGCAGATCTGGTCTGGTCTCTGAGCAGTTTGATCTTACAGATGCCCAGGGAGGGCAGGGAGGCATCCCCCAAAGCCACTGTGATGTGTTCCTGTGTCACCTGCAGTGGGTGACCCTGCCTAGGTTGTGGAGGATCTCCAGAGCTCCCTTCCAATCCTAACAATTCTGTGCATCCTTCTCTCATCTACCACCAAAAGCTGCATCTCAGCATGATACTCTGAAGGTCTTTGCTACCCCAGGCCAGTGGAATCAGTGCAGAGTGGCTCCTGTTTTGCAGTGAAACAGCTCCTTCCTGGCTGCTTTATTAGCATGAAAAAAACGCCCAACAAGTATTGACAAATTCACACTGTTTTGTTTTCAGAATTTTCTCCCAGAAATAAACCTGGAAGTTTTTCTGCTTTTCTCCAGAAATAAGCCAAGACAAAATGTTGAAATCTTTCAGACATGGAATTTCTACCTTGCATTCAGGTTGGCAGGAGATTACATTTCATTTGGCTTCAGGTAGAGGCCAGTTTTGCTAATTAAATGGCAGACCTGCTTTACTAGAGATAAAAATAAAGCAAGCACTACTGAGAAAAGGGGAATGGGGACCAAACAAAAGGAAAGGATAGGAAAGGGATGAAGTCAATAACAGATAAATCCCAGTCCCAACACAAGTACTAGAAAGACAATACTCTGTTGTGCACTGAAAAGCTGAGGTTTATTAGCTGTTGATTAAGTCTTGCAAGGAGCAGAAAGATAGTTGAGAATGAAGCAAAATACAAGCAGTCGCTTCTATTTTCTTGGCAAATTTGATCTTCTCTATTAGGATTATCAGAGAGCTTATTCCCTGGATGTGGGCAGTGAGGCAGATTTCCAATGCCTTTCAATTGCTTTTCTGGCTGAGGCTGGCTATTCTAATGCAACGTGACGGGTAGCCACAAACATAATCCACAGGACCCAGTGGTGCTCGAATGCAGATGCTACTCAGAGTCAAAAGAGAAGAGCAATCCTCCAAGTTTCCTCAAACTGGGACAGTCTCAGAGCCATATTTTTTGCAACACGGTAGCACAAAGCTCAGTATTGCTGCATTCACAGCTTTGGTTATGGGCAGGATATTCAGGCATTTGAAAAACAATCAGTGTCCAAATTACAAAAGATTACATATTCTTTTTCCACAGCTGATTTTACTTCCCAGGGTGGGGATTTAGGAATCCCCATATTGGATCAGACTGTCAGTTAATTCAATCTGCTATACCTATTCCGGCTGCAGCTAATAAATGATCCTTCAGAGGAAGAAAACACAGAGAAAACAAACCCACCACAATCCATCTAGTTAATTGAACAGTGCTGTACATGGGGAGAAAAATTCCTTCCTGATGTCCACAGGTGATGAGCGTATGCCCTGAAGCATGAGATACGATTACTCTTATCATTATCTTAGCTTGCATAGCAACAAATGTAATTAGCGGTCATAAAATTATCCTGCTGTTTGGGATTATCTGCTTTTTTTTAAAGCAACAGAGCCAAGTGTGTCTCTGAGGTAACTTCATTGGAATAGGATGGATTTGGCCCGTAGAGTCTAAAATGTATCCGTAGGTAAAAACAATGGGAAATACAAAAGGCAAGAATTGAAAATCCTTGGCTGTGGCCTCCTAGGGCTGCTGTTTCTCACATGCTTTGGCTGTTTCTTAGGAGGTTTTATTCAAACTTCACGTTGGTGAGATAAGAGGAGAAACAAACTGCTGGGACAAGTGACAATAAGCAAGAGAAGAACAACATTTCAAGCAGAAGCTAGGTAAATACTGTGAAACAACACGTTGTGGCAATTGAAAGGCAAACTCATTCCCACCTCTCACTGCATGTCTGCAGCTCGGGAGAGCAGGAGTCACAAAAAGTGCATTAGCAAGATGGATGTGTGGCCAGAGAAGTGCTGGGACTGCTGGGTGAGACGAAATAGAAACAATTAGGCAAGTATTAAGCTAACACATAAATCACCCCCAGTGTCTAATCACAAATGGAGATGCCCCTGCAGAAGGGTCAGAGGACCTGAGCTCAAGGATCTTGAAGGTCCCTTCCCACCCAAACCATTCTGTTGGTGGTTCTGACAATTCAACCCATGCACAGTGGCTTTTCTGAGCTGCTGATTTTTATTACACAGCCTGTAAGAGCTCTGGCCTCAGCTGGGATAGTTCCTGTGGGTGGGATAAGGAGTTCAGCATTATTAAACTGTGGGTAGATATCCAAAGGGTGTTCCCACTGGAAAATAAGTAGAGGGGGCTCCTGGGAGCTGCCACTAAACTTTGATTTAGGGCATGGCCCTCCTGCTGGGGGCTCTCTGGTGGGGCTCCCACTTCCAATGGCAGGCAGTGTCCACTCTGGGTATCCTGGTTTCCATGTGGGTCCCCACACCTGTCCTGCACAGCCCAGGTTTCACCTGCAGCCCCTGGGAGCTCCTTTCCTGCTGCAGCACAGGAGCCATGGCTGTAACTCTCTCAGCAAACAAACAGCATGTAAAACTTTAAAAGCCACTTGGCCTCGCCACTGGAAGTGCTGTAAGAATTGATAGAGCATCCAAACGACAGACTGACAGACATAAACCAGGGCAGCACTTTTATGGCTCCTTAGAGGATTCATACTTATTTGTCAAGGTTAACTGCATCTTTGAGGCAAGGCAGTTTTGTTGCCATTAAATATCTTTCACTGCTGCGTCCTTCTGCTAAACATGATGCCCTCCAAAGTTGGAAGGTAATTTGTGCTGCGACATTCTTGCTCTCATCATGAGCCCCATGGTGGGCCCTTAAAAGCCCCAACTCCCAGGGAAGTGAGTCCAGAACCTCAGCATTTGTTTTAACATTGAAGTGACCTGACATCCTAGCTAGGGATAAAACCATGGGATGTGGCCTGGTCAATACTAAATGGCCTGAAAAACAAAAGGTCAAATTAAGTGCCTGTCTTTACTGCTGTCTCATTTTTAGATGGGGTTTGGGAGCCATGATTTCAGGTTTGGGAGCATGTGGGATATGCAGATCATTGGTTTTGGCTATAAGTCACTTGGCCGCCCATTCTGGACTGAATCTGCTGGTGTGAAGAAGCACCTGGCACCCAATGGAGCCCTGCAACACCTCCAGGGTGCCAACAAAGCCACAGCTGCTCAGAATGGCTCTTCTGCCCAGGGCTGGAGCTGGTCACTCGTCCTGCCTGTCCCCTCTGTCCCTCCCTCACAGGGAGGACATTGTGGCTCTGGATCTGATTCTCTGCATCTTGCCAGGGGTGATGAGCAACCCCCTGGACTCCTCTGTCCTCCCACATTTTGGTCACCCAAATGTCATCACTGTCATCTTTGTTGGCCACTGCCAGGGAACAAAATTTTAGTGCCACCTGCTTCCCACGTGACAAGGACCCTGCAAAAATCCACGCAAAATGTTACATTTCTAAGTCAGAGGCTTCTAATTGAGCAAGAAACGCTTGTTGCACAAACTGTACCGACAGTTTTTGATGGATAGAAAATACAATATTTAGTCAGACTGCTGTAAGTTAAAACACAGCAGACAGTAAAAGGATGAAATTATACCCCAACAGACTTTTAAATGAGAAAATAGTCTGTGTTAGGGAACATTATTCATTTAAATAGCAGAAAGCTTATAATTTCAACGAGGCCACAATTTCCATAAAAAGCCTGCATTTGGGATTTTTTTTTCCCTTTTCCCTCTTACAGATTGCAGCTAAAATGAATGAACCTTTCTGCTTACAGAGTAATTCATTTTTATTTTACTTTGCCTTTTTCATGTCAATTACAGAACACTTTGTTAAAATGATTACATAATTTTTTGCAGAAGCTGGGTATTGCAGGCTGGAGGAGATAAACCCACTTAAATGTGACCAATGTACTCTCAAATTCCTGCCCTGAGCAGTTTCCCATCTCGACATCACTCACACCATCTTCCAAAACCCCTGCACAGAATCAGTGTAAATGTCAGTGACAAAAAAGCATCTTTCTGTGCTGAGGAAGGGACCACGTGAACTCTGCTTTTAGGCAGCAAGTCAGAGGTCACTTGCTGCTAAAAACTCTGCATCCTCAGTCCTCATCTCATCACTTGGTTCCTGTCTCGTGATAAGGTTGCACTGAATGGTGCTGGCATCCTTCAAGGTTACTGTTCCAGAAAATATTTGCAAATAATTTGACGTGCTGTCAGCTAGCAGGCAGCAGTGAACTCATATAATTCAACATACTAATGTGGGTTTTCACGCCTAAAGCTATAAATAAGCTTGATATTCCAAAGTTTCTGTAATGTTTATTTAATAGCAATATTTTATAAATAAATCTTGATTATTCCATTGCACTCCAGTAGAGATTTTCTTCCAATATAAGAGTTGCTTCTAACCCCAGGCCTCTTTCTCTGACCCTTCCCTGCCACCCACATCTCCATTAAAGAAATAAAACACTTCCTTCTCAAACCTTTATCAGACACTGGGGAATTATGGCCTCAGCACCTCCTGTTTTACCTCCATCCTCCTCCCTTTCCCTCTATTTTGCCCAGATTACTGCTCACTGCCCTGGAGATTTTTCCTGATTGATGGCTGAACAGGGATACCTGAGGGAACTCTTGGAAGTCCAGTAGGGAAACTCTTCATGTTGGGCACATCCCACTTGGAATTACTGAGTGGGGGTGCATGAGGAATACAGGAAATGGCATCAGCTCCAGTTGGAGCAGGGGCTTTGGATCCAGCCAGACCTCAGGTGTGCTTCCCACTCCACAGCTGCTTTTTAGGCTGCATCTCTCTTACCCAGCCAAGGAGCACCACACAGCAGATGAGGCTGGAGCTCAGGGGCTTTTCACACGGCCCTGCATGGCTCCAGCTGTATCAGCTCACTGCTTCCACCTCTGTGGCTGAGAAGAAAAGCAAAGCCCACCAAAACCCATTGGAAAGGGGCTCAAGGTATGGCATCAAGCACTAGTCAAGTCTCTTAGGTCCTGGCAAAGCTGATTCTTTCCCATACAGCAGCTATGCAGATTTTTTCCTATTTTTTCCTATTCTTTCCATCAAAAAACAAAGCTTTCCAATTCAAATGAAGTCTTTAATTGAAAAGTAACACTCATGAAGCTGCATCCAGTGTGGATCATGGCACTCCTGTGACACAGTGCTGGTAACACCAGGGCTGTGGGTTTGATCCCTGTATGGTCCATTCACTTCAGAGTTGGACTGAATGATTCTTGTTGGGCCCTTCCAACCCAGAATATTCTGTGGCTCTATGATTTTGGTATTTTGAAAGACCCTGATTTTCAGCACAAGTCAATAAAAGAATCCTTCACTTGGGGAACCCAATAATGCCTGATGAAAAATTATGAGACTCAAGGAGGACCCAACACATACATGGAATGTATCATAGAAACTTGGAACTACAGATTATCCTGAGCAGGGAGGGATCCACAGGGATCATCCAGTACAACTCCTGGCCCTGCACAAATACCCCAACAACCTCACCTGTGCACCCCTAAGAGCATTATTGTCCAAAAACTCCTGGAGCTCTGGCAGCCTTAGGTCTGTGCTCATTCTCTGGGGGGCCTGGACAGTGCCGGCACCCTCTGGGGGAAGAATCTTTCCAGAAATCCAACCTAAAGCTGTCCCTGCCTCCTTCTCTGTGTCCTGTCACTGGTTTAGAAGGGAACAGCTTCTCAGGTACCTGGCTCTGAACACAGATGGTTCATCACTGTGGTGAGGGTGCAGGAAGGATTTCTCTGCCCCATGTTACAAAGCAGAAATTCACTTCCAAGATGCCATGTCTAATACAGAAGGACAGAAGCATCTCCCCACATCTAGGCTTGGATTCTGGGGAGAAAGCAGAAATATCTGTAGCTAAAGACTGTTTGATGGTCCTGCACAGGATCATGGACCCTCTCACAAGATTCTGCTTGCCAGACTGGAGATTCAGGAGAAGGTCACTGTGATTCAAGTATCAAGGAAACCAATGGCCAAAAAAATTGGTGTGACATCAATAATTCTTAACAATACCACCCCTGAGGTTCAGAGACTTCTGCACCATGAAGGACTGGACCCCAAAGGAGCAAAAACCCATTTTCCTCCAACAGGAAAGGGAAGTGAGAACTCTCATCAATGAAACAACTTCTTTGTGCTGCACTCTGTGCAAATATTTGGATTACTAAAACAAATTTATGAAGCAATTACTTTTAATGCTGTATGAGGAAATTAAGTACTCATTGATTCATGATTTATAATCTAAAGCTAAAAGATCATGAAAAAGTAAATATAACTTAATTAAACGTCCTTTGGCTTTGCTACTGTTGCAGATCCAACTCATAAAGTAAGTAAAACAAACCATTTTTAGAACATAAATGAGTATTGGTTCCTCTAGTTCAGAAGACAAATAATTTACTGGTTAAATACATTCAGCAAAGTTCAACCATGTGAAAGATTTTTTTCCAGTGGCCTCTGGGTCTTGAAGGAAGGATAAAAACTCACTGGTACAGATTCAAGGAATTCATTGTGCTGTGAATGACAGGAGCATTTGCTATGAAAAGAGGAAAACAAAAGGCTATTTCCGTTCTTTTCATACTGAGAAAAATATTTTAATATATTCATGGGGTAGAATATATTGTGAAAGGAACGTGCCTTTATGGTCTCTCCATTGGCAACGCACTTGTGATTATTCACTCCTGACACCGAGCCCATTAACCTGGGGAAATTTAATCTAATGCTATAGTAATGTTGCTATTTTTCCACTCTGAAGTGTAAATAATTTGAAAAAAAACCCACCCAGGTTTTTACAGAATTGAACATCCCAAGTGATGTATTCAGTTGGTTAAGTAGTCAGTTTGACTCTTCCTTTGTACTGCAGAAGCAAAAGGGTTGAGTTTAGAAAAAGAATTACAAACAAACCACTACTAAATAAATCAGAGAAGTCTATCCATTGTAACTACACATTTCAGCAAGAGAAACTTGCCAAATATTCGGGGTTGGATCTCTGCCTTTCAGTCTGTGACTGGATGTTCCATGTCCATACTGAAGGAGGACATTCCAGATAACACTGATGCCCCTTGACGTGTTTTGAGTGAAGGATGAAGATGAGGAGTTTGAATGTCTCTGCCCACTCCTGAGGAGTCTTTCAGAGTCCTTTGATTCCAGGTGTGGCACAAAAGGTTTAGAAGGTAGGATCAATCCCAAGAAGTTGCATGGAGCTGTGTCAGGGGAGGTTTAGGCTGGATTCCAGGAAAAGGCTCTTCTCCCAGAGGGTGCTGGGCACTGCCCAGGCTCCTTGGGGAATGGTGACAGCCCCAAAGCTGCCAGAGCTCCAGGAGTGTTTGGACAATGCTGTCAGGGATGCCCAGAGTGGGATTGTTGGGATGTCTGTGCAGGGACAGGAGCTGGACTGATCATCCCTGTGGGTCCCTTCCAACTCAGGATATTCTCTGGTTCTATAAGTGGTGGAAGAGTTGTAAACCAAGCACTGGGGACAAATGCAGTGTGCTTTCCATTTCTTGAAAGGAATATGGGAAAGAAGAGAAGTATAAAACACACCCTGCCCACCCAGCCCAGGCCTCTCAAGCTCAGTTACACTGCAGGGCCTCAATCTCTCCATTGGATTTAGGGGACCCTGCAGCATAAAGCCATCATCTTCATCATCTTCATCATGTCCACCTTCTCTGATGAATGAGCCCTGTGGATGCACTACTGCCAGCACTCACATCAGTAACTTGGCATCCCCTGTGACCCTACATGGAATTACACTGGGCCCTTTCTGGAGGAAGGGAGCTGAGGTGGCTCCAGCCTTGGATCCCCAAACCCAAAGGAGGTGTCTCCTAAACCCCAGGGTGGAGAAGTTGCTGAGTATGGAGATGTACTCACAACATCCAACCCCAAGGCTGATGGAGTGTCACAAGAGACCAAACAATTCCTGAGAGGGGGAAAGGTGCTCAGGCCTGTCCTGCTGGGGGGACACAACAGCTGCCTGCCCTTTCATGGCAGTACACTTTCTGTGTCAGCTAAACACACAAACCCAGCATAAATAAAACATTATAATGTTCAGATTCCCAAGAAAGGGATTCCTCCCCCAAAATGCATCAGAGAATTAATTAGTAAACGAAAGGGTGGCTGCTCTGCGCTGGCCAGACACAGCCAAGGGGAGCTGGGCCCAGGCGAGCAGTGATGGTGACTCCTCAGGAAACATCAGCTCTGCTCTGAAGAGACACATCACAAACACACAACATTTCCAAGAGACCTTGGAGCACAGGGAGCATCTGTCTTTTTAAAACCTCATTACTGCATTCTACGAGGGCTGCAGCTCACAAACCACAAATTACATCAGGTGGGTAAGTTACCATCCATCAGCTGGTCTGCGTGCACAGGAAACACACCATGGTTCCAGTTAACTTCACCCTCTCTGGTTTTACCCTCACCTGCAGCAACACTCTGCCTTGCAAAGGACACAGAGGGAGAGAGACTACAAAGGCAGGTACCCCAGGCTCAAGGATGTGCCAGGGAAAAGTCCCTTTGCTGTTATCCTGAGCCATCCTGAGGCTGCAGCTACTTGATGGAGGTACCTTGACTAAGGACCCTACATGTCCACAGGTTTTTTTCTTGTCTTTGGTGGAGAAAGATTTGGGCTGCCACAGATTTTCCAATTTAGCAACTCCAGAAGAAATATTAAGGGTATTCCACTGTGTTATGAAAAATAAGGCAATTAGTCTCTTCTCGTAATTCAAAGGGAATGTGAAAAAGCTAAATTTTTCAAGCAATGTAATTTTTAAACATTTATGGTTTTAAAACAGTAAATTACCTTCCAACTTAGAAAGCAAGATTACAGTGTACCCAGAAAAGCATTTAGCATCTTTGCTTAATACGTAAAGCATCTAACACAGGAAAATAATCTGGCTGCAAGAATATATGTGAAGTCAGTGGCAGTAGTGGCAGTGACTGTATTTACCTGGCATTTTTTAACATAGATTTTTACACATGGGTCTGTTGATTGTCTGATATGTTTTGCTTCAGGACTTACAGCTCCAGCGTTCTCTCTGTGAGAATTCTTACATGGATGTTAAGATCCTGTAGCAGTTCAGGATGGGTTGGGTTGAAAGGGACCTTAAATCCCACTAAATTCCATTCCACCCCCCGGGTAGGGACACCTTCCACTGTCCCAGGCTGCTCCAAGCCTTGTCCAACCTGGCCTTGGTCACTTCCAGGGATCCAGGGGCAGCCACAGCTTCTCTGGTTACCCTGTGCCAGGGCCTTCCCATCCTCACAGCCTAGAATTTTTTTCTATTATCTATTCCCCCTTGTCCTGTCATGACATGGTCCTGTAAATAGTCTCTCTCCAAACAGTTCTCCATGACTTAAATCAAAATATAATGGAAGGTACTGAGAGCCTTCTCTTGGGCTTTTGTGTTTATAAGTACCCATGGTAGCAAACCTAAAATTAGTTCCTTTTCTTCTGCTAACTAGAAGATTTAGGTTGCCATATATACAGTCTCCATTGTAGATTCAATATTTTAATCCACCTTCCTTGGCCTCAGCGAGTTAATATTTTCTTTAAAAGAAAGATTTCTAAGAGACACTACATCTGGAGCAGCAGAAAGGGACCCCAAACAGCATTTACATTAAATTTGGAAAATATATAACCTCTTTCCTGCAGCTTGACCAAAACATTGTTAATCTCAGCTATTTGTTTCTGTTTGTTCTCATTTTGACAAAAATCTAATATGAAATTATTTGATAATTACTTAAACTAATATAGTGTTTCCTGTACCTTGGCCACCAAACCAGAAAAATCCAATATTCAAAGGCTCTGTTCCCTGTTTGTTTTCCATGTTGCCATCCTATATCAGTCATTCTTCTATCTCAAACACACAATACTTATCAAATCTTTCCCTATTGTCTCTCCCTCACACCTTCCTGCTGCAACACTTCCATTAAAGCAACTACTTAACTTCGTGTGAGTGCTACGGGGATGCTGCAGTGCCAAGTTCATTTGCATAATGCTGTTTGGAAAGTGGTTCCTGTGCAAATTATCATGTCACAAACGGGAGGAGCCTGGCTCAAGGTGAACAATGCACAGCACAAGTGGATCTGCTCCTGAAGCCTCTCTGCATTGCTGTTGAAAGGTCACACACAAAAGCTCCGAATGTGAGGAACAGAAAGGTGAAGTGAACTGTATCATAAAATGACCCCAAACAACAAGAAGATAATGCTATATGTATAATAAAACAATAATATCCTAAAGTCTTCCAGAGATAAATGCAAGCTATTTTCCTTTATCTGACAGTTACGCACAAAAACAAAAGCAATGACAAAGATGTGTGATAAAACAGATTGACAACCTGTTGTGAAGTGTATTTGGAGATAACCAGAGTGGGACTGAACACAGGCAGCTAAGACAAAGGGACAAATCACACCAAATTAGCAGAGGGAGAGAGAATCATAATGGAGTAATATCCTGATGTGCCATTGATCTCTTTGGATGTGCAAGCCCAGAACTTGGTGGATCTAGGAGTGAGGTCTGCTGGAGCAGATCTGCTCCCTGTGATGCTACACAGGTGCTCTAAGGGACAGTGCAAAAAGTCCAACTTCCATCCATTACTCCATTCTTACGCAATTCAGTGGCCAGCCTGACCTTTTTATCCACTCCAGGATGTACACTACGTTTAAATGCCTCCTATTTTTAAAAATCAACATTTCCCCAAAGAAAGATGGATTCTCTGGAAGTGGATTAATCGACTCAGAGTGAATCAAATGCAATGAACGGAAGGAGCACAGCATTAATTCACAAATATGTTGTGACTGCCCTACAGGATGTGTGTGTGAACCCCCTTAACCAATAGTTCAAGGCAGCCTGGGATGCAGGAGGGAGTCCAGACTGTCTGGCTGCCAGAACTACCAGCTCCAAAATACTGTCTTGGCAAGTCAGGCCCCAAAGGCTGCATTAATACCTGCATCTTAGGTGGGCAGACAAACAAATCCCTGACTTAGAGACACGGGTGCCACTCTGATACCTCCAGCATGGCACAGATTATTCCTGCTGCTTTATTTTGTTGTCTTTTGCTGCAAGTTTGGCCCAAAGTTGTTGCAAGTCCTCTCAGTGACCCCAGAGAGATGTACATCCCCCATTCTCTGCACACGAGTTGCTGGCTTTGGGATAGGGGAGACTTCTCCTCCACTCCACAGCTGAGGGAACAGCAGCCTGTGTATTGCTCCTAAATGAAGCCCACCAGGTTTGATGTAATTAGCAACCAGGATTTAGGTGTTTGCAGCTGACCTGAGGCCAGCTGTGGCTCAGCAGCTGAGCTGCAGTGGTGAGAGGGGTCGAACACACCACTCAGTAATAGAAATGTGTACTCACATTGAATTGGGAACACTCCACCACAGAGCTTGTGTGGTTGTTTTCGAGAAGCAGAAGTTTCCCTGATGCCAGAAACGACTCCCTGTGGGGAAGAACCAGAGCTCCAGAGAAACCTGCAGGAAAGTCCTTTATAAGAAACACTCTGTTCTGGACAGCATCTGCCACCAGTGCTAAAGCTGAGTGGATTTAATTCCACAGGAAGATCAGGTTGGCAGTGAATTTGTGGCAGAGTATGCAGCCGTCCTAAGGAAGCTATTAGGACCTGTGACCTTGAGCTCAGTCTAGAGGGCTCTTTGTGGGACCACTTTGCCTGCGGGCAGCAGGATAAAAGTGTTCAGCCAGCCTGCCTACAGAGGGAATGTGACAGAGCAATCACGGCTGGAGAGATTGATTTCCAGGGAAAGAGCAGTGAAGGACACTTGTGTTAATAAAGCAGAGCTGGAAGGGTAGGGAGACATGTGCAGCACTGGATGGGCTGTTTGCTTCTGAAACTTTCAGGTGGTCTTTCCTCCATGTCTGACACATGGAACTGGGCACAGCTGTGGACAGAGCTGTGTGTGAGCCCAACTTCATGACTAGGAGCAAGGGAGGGAAGCCCATGCTTGGACTTTTGGGATGGTGCACTCCTCTGTGAGAGGGAAATGTGAGAATTTCCCAAGTCAATATGGAGCTGGGAAGTGCTCTGAGTGCCAGGAATTCCACTGCAGCACAGCTGAGGGAAAAGGGATGGAGCACTGCTGCTGTGCCCACCATGCTGGACCAACAGGAGCAGTGCTGTGCCAGCAGCAAATCCCTGAGGGATCAGCTGCACTCTGGGGAAATGACTGGAAGGGCTGATCATCCAAACAGCTGACCTGACACCACCTGCATCCCAGGGGGCTCGAGCAGAGTGGGTAAGTTGTGTCTAACATTGGATATGGCACCTCAAACACTCTTCCTGTTCTGTTCCCTGTGACAGAAGAGGTTCCACTTCAGGCAGAGGCTCTGCTGCTGGTGACCCCAGCCTGCAGAGCCCTGGCCTTGCCAGCACATACATTTGATCTGTGACAGGAGTGGGCACATGGTCCTGTTCCTTGGAAAGAGCCAAAGCAGATGAGATGAAGCTCGTGCTGCTTTTGTGCCAACTTTATTGCAGCAGTGGGAGTACAGACACCTCCTGACTCAGCAAAAGCCCTGTGTGAGGATCTATCAAAAATTCTCAGATAAATCTGAACCCTGAGAGGCAGTTTGTACTGAATCAGCACTTTGCATCGCTTGCCTGTGGCATTTTGGATCCAATTCCAAGAGTCTTAGTGCCAGATTTACTGTATTGATAAACCACAACCTCAGCTTCTGCCCAACAGGGCAAAACCAAGAGGGAAAGGCTTTATTTCAAGCATCCATGAAATATTTAGTGACAAGAAAGAACATTTGGATGGGAGAGAAGAACAAAAAGAAACAAGGAGGCTGATGACACCTTCTAAAGCCTCTGAGTATTAACAAAGATGTGATTTCTGAATAATTCAGTGCTGTAGTGACCAGCAGCACAGCTACAGCTCTGAAGCCAAAACAAGATTTCATTACACCCTAATAACGTGTAGTCTTTAGGCTGCAATATTCATCAGATCAATACTTGTATTTCTATCAGGACACTGTACATTTGTTTTGTTACCCCTCTCGTATCTCCAGAGAGCCTGTTGTTTTACACAAATAGAGTCAGCCCAGTGACTCTGTTATTATAATGAATTTTTCTGAGAGAGACATATAGCACTCAGAAAATTGCAAACTACACTTCTAGCCAGCATGGTTTCTAGCACTTTTAATAAATGTTTGAAAGAAACAAACCACCCAGAAAGCCAACAATTGTATTTATCCCCTGCCTGCAAGGATCTGCCTACTCTTCAGATAACCAGTTCCATCAAATTACTAATACATAGTTTTAAGAGCAAGAAAGGCTCCCAGTACCTGCAATTCAACAGTTGGAAATCAGCTATAATTTGCATTAGAAATGAAGCCAGTCATGCCCTATAGCTTGGACATGGCAAGCTGCAAAATAAGATACACTAACTACCTACCCAGGCTTATGGCACAGCGCTCCCACGGCATCCAGCTCTCCAATTAAAAGTGTGTCAGCACTTCTTACAAAACTCCATTTCTGAGGGCTCTCTACCAGCTGCTTAACTTCACGTAGCATAAATGTTCACAGTCCAGCAGCAAAGATATTATGTGCAAATTGCCCCTGCTGTGGAGGAAATAAGCCCGGAGAACCAAAAGCTGGAAAATGCATTAAAATGTGCAATACCTGTGATATTTATATACCCCCAGTCTCATCTATACATCCTGCAGGGAGTTCTCTGGGATGAAGAGCATGTAGGGCCCCCAGACACTAATGTGGATCCTATGCAACAGCTAAATGTGGGCTGAGCTGATGCTGGATCATAGAATCATAGAATTCCATCATTATTTGGGTTAGAAAGAACTTCAAATCTCATTTATTTCACCCCCCTGCCATGGGCAGGGACACCTTCCACTATTCCAGGTTGCTTCAAGTCCTCTCCAACCTGGCCTTGGACATTTCCAGGGCTGGGGCATAAAGGATGGAGCACAAATGCCTCTGCACCCTTCAGCAACAGGAGACCAGGAGCACCTGGGACCCCCAAACCCTCTAAGAGGCTTTAGGGGGAATGAAATTCCTGTTCATCCTCTCCCTCTGGTACCATGCAGAGGAAAATTCTGTGCAAGGAGCCAGGAAAACTCTTCAGACCAAGACATAGGTCCTACAGATTTTGGCCTGTGGCACATCAGGTCATTTAGGAGGCAGATGGAGAACATTTTTTTCTTTGTGTTTTTTTATTTAATAAAAAAAATTTGACCATAAATAAAAAGGTAGTAAAAATAGTTAGTGAGACTGCAAAAGAAAATAATTAAGCCAAACCAGACTCAAATAAATAATTTAGGTCCAAAATGTAACCTACTGTGTTGGTCTTTATATTTCATGTGATGGTCAGTGTGCTCATTATTTAAATAGATTTCCTTTTTCCTTTTATTATTCTCTTTGTACCTGATGAATTTTCCCCAAAACAAAACACTGCCTAGTGGTTCAAAGAGAAAATATGATTTAAACATTATTTCTTTGCTGTGTCACAGCAGTGATTCAACCCAGCAAACACTGGTGGGATCACATATGGCACAGATGCTCTGCAAAGTTAAAACACTACCAGATCATTAATCTGAGCAGCTCCGGTAATCTGAGTTACGTTTCATTTGGTAATCAACAGCAAGATGTGAAATCCTTCTCCCCCTTTTGCCACACTGTTGGCTGCCCATCAGCTGTGCTGTGGCTTCACCCAGCCGAGCTAAAGCCAGAGCTCATCCCAATGTGCCAGCAGAGCACAGGCAAGGGGGGTGCAGGATATTCACCAGGTGAATATGCACAGCAGTGTCCTGAAGGTGGAAGATATTTCTGACCCAGAGCAGGTGAAACACCAGATTTTAACTGTCTGTTGCCACTCAAAGCAGGCTGTAAGTTACTGGTGAGTGTGTGGCACTAGCACATGTTCCCCCCAGTGCCTAAATCTCTTCAGCTTCAGCTGTGTCGAGGAATAACGCTCTAATCCTTTCCTACAAAATTATTATTCACACTATGAGTAATAACTGCAGTCTGTGGCTGTCCCTCAGAATCCTGGAAGTATCAAATTATTCATAAAGACAGGGTTAATATGGTTCTCACTGCACTGTGGCACACAAGCTCATGGGAGAAAGCACTAACTGCTCTGTGCATGGAGGTGACCCAGCCAATGCTCTTTCCAGTGTTATTGTTTTAAACTGTGATGTCTGACTATTGCCATGTCTAATTTTTCCCCAAACTTGCTGAATTTTACTGAAATGAGAGCAGGAGTTGCTGGCTCAGGGCTGGCAATGGGAATGGTTTCCAGGGCTGTACCTGTCACTGCAGGGAAGGTCACTGGGACAGGCCCTTCCCATGATCTCATCAGCTGGAAGATTTGGGAGGAAAAAGTCCTCCTGCACAAGACCTGGGAAGATGAAGGCAGAGGCTGCTTCAGGGATGTCATTACTGTTATTCTGCCAGTCAATTGCAGTTAGGAGTGATTAGTTCTGCCTGGTGCAAATGACTCTGGAACAGGAGGGCACTGATGTACATCAAACACCCCAATTCAGCGCCTTTATCACCACAGGAATCTTGTCACAGACATCAGAGGGCTCGGGACGTGCCAGGTCACATTCAGACTCCTCATCTTTGTGCAGATGTATGTATTTTATTGCTTAAGACTAGGAACAGTTCAATGTTTATTTAAGGCACAAAAGAGATCTCATTATCACTCTGTTTTATAACACAGTATCCATAATGCTTCTCTTTATGGCTCATTCCCTGGAATGAACTGGTTTGCAAATGAGAAGCAGACATTCAGGGCTTTTGGGCACAAATGACAATCCTGACTCATTGATTCTTAGCTCAAGCCTTTTCCTGGGGTTTTGTGGAGCTGTGCAGAATCGGATTAAAACCTTTCCATTTGAAGGAGTGCTGTGAGGGCCGCTGTGGCTTCAGCTGCCAAAGGGTCACCCTGGCATTTGGGTATTTAGGAACCTTCCTGCTTCCACTGTGCATAAAAGCAGGCCCATTTCAGAAGTGCAAGGTAGCACAAAATGCAGTCCCCGTTATACAGTCAGAGAACGCAGCTCCTGATTTTATTTGAAATTGCAATTGGTGCCAAAATTAGGCTTCTAACACCTTTACCTTTTGGCACAGCTGTTGACACTGTTATTTATTAAATCTGATGCTTTTCTACCACTAAAATGTACTGTTTTCAGCTGAAGTATAAAAACTCCTAAATTCTCCTTATGCTAATTTATTTATACGAGCTGTGTACTCATTAGCTCTGCAATGAGACTATTAGTAACACACCAGCTAGGCTATCTCTACTTTGAATGTTTAAATATTCAGTTCCAAATGATGCTCAAAGATTTAAAGCTCAAAACATATTCGGTGCTTTTCATCATAAAACTCTTTTGCACTGATGATTTTACAGAGCTGTGCTTGTATGCAGGCACTTAGTGGAAGACCAATTGCACAACCTTTTTCCCCTTACAAGCACTCCCGAGGCTAAATAAGACTTTACCAGCAACAACAACACCCATCAGTTATCTATGCTGTAGTGTAAACAATGAAATTCTTATTATGTACTCAGAATTCACAGAGCCATTTCCATGGTAACTCTGTTTTCATGTCATATCTTTAATGAATAGGTAATGAAAGAAATGCTGCATTTACAACTTCATTACTAGTAAAAAAAATACAGCAGTAAATTTGAATTATAGTAGCTGTCATTTTTAGAACATGCTGAAGATCATGCAGGAATTTCAAGCCTGTCATTCTGAAGTGACAAAGTAAACACAAGCAGAAAAATATACCAGGCACTCTTGGTTTTAATTCCACCCTTCAGTTTGTTCTGCTATTCATAATTTTCTGATACAGAGTAAAAGCTTAAATAATAAGACAAGGTCATGGTGGGATGATGGGGCAGGCACAGTTGGAGACAAGTTGTGCACTTGTGAACACGTGTACCAGCGCTAGTGAATTTTAACGACTTGATCCATCATATTTTAATTACATAAATCACTGAAGTGCTGACTTCTATAGGTATTACTTTCTGGAGAGATACAAAATGCATCACGGGCTGGAGATGATGTTTACCTGTGGGAAAGGACTGGAAAGTGATTTTGACTGGTGTGATGGACAGGGAGGGAGATAATGGGAGCCAGGCAGGCAGAGGCAGGCAGGGGAGGATTGCAGCAGAACCCCCCCTCGAGGCTGTAAGCACTCCATGGAGTTACAACAGGAGTAAATCAATGGAGCAGGAGCTGCAGGCTGGGCAGGCTGGGATGCAGGTCTGGCTCAGGGGAATGCCACTATTGGAATGCAAGACACGGAGCCAAGGAACTTCCCCTGCCCAACGTCTCTGCAGGCTGGGAGGCTGAACCCTCCCATGCCCCTCCTCAGCAGGCACAGAACTGCAGCACCTCTGAGAAAGTGCTGAAATCTCCCTTCTTGTGGGTGTGCAGGAGCTGCCACAGGGCAGGAGTGAGTGCCAGCTATGTCCAAGGCACACAGACATCCTGCCCCATCACAGGGGAGCAACCCAGAGTCACAACTTCACCACAAATCCCTAACATATCCCTTACTAAACCTCCCAGTTCTTATTTCTGGTGTGAACACCCAGGAATCTGTGTCCACTAAAAGGTTCAGAGCCTGCAGAGCAAACAAGGACCCCCACAAAGTGCCTGAATCTGGTTTGGAACTCAGTGGCCTTGGTTGACTCATGGACATTGGGGTTGGTCTGGAAACAATAAACACACCCAAACCCCAAAACAGGATCAGGGAACAGCAGTGCCAAGAGCAGCCTAACAGCATGGGGAGGTAGTCAGGTGAATTTGTGCTCAGCCACTAAAACTTTTCTTTTATTCAAATCCAGATAATTTAAAATTAAATCTTCCCAGTGGGGGCAGAATAACCAAGTGTATTAAACACCGCTGCTGTTTGGGAGCTGCTGGGAATGTGGTGTGTGTGTTTGGGATGTGTGTTTGTCTGCAAAAAAGATTTGTTAGTTCTTGAAAGCGGTGATTTGGGAGAAACTACCATTGGTACAAAGTCATTATAGATGGAGGCCAGAGATCTTGCAGAGATTAAACTTGTTACAGGAATATTTTATAGCCCACCTGACCAAAACTGAACAACTGGACTGTGAAATGATTGAGCAAATAAAAAAAAGCAGTAAAAACGCTTCAGTGATAGAAATGGAAGATTTTTAACTACCAGAGCATAGACTGGAGTCCATTAAGCACTTGAAATAAGGCTGGAGGTGTGTGAGAATGTGTGGCTCACTGGATTTGTTTTTTAAGAACTCATTAAATGCCCCAGAAGCCTTTACCTGGGTATTAAATAACAGGGAATAAATACATCTGCCCCAGCACTACTAAAGTCGGCATTATTAAGAGTTGGATGTAAAGGACTGTATACATGAACTACTTAAAAAAACCCTTTATCCTGAGTGTGCATCACATTTCTGGGCACCATCTCCAGGTCCCTTCTCCATAAATATTGCACACATGGACCAGAATCTCTTTTAGCATGTTCCTGTTGGAGCTGGTGTCCTGGGATAGGCCATAACACAGGGGATGGAGGACACCAAGAACAGTTAGGGAGACAACTAGACAAATGTGAATTTTTTCATTTAATAATTTTCTGAATCTTTTTCACTGCTTACATAAACATTTCACACCCACTGTAGATGTTTCATATCTCAGGATTACCCAGAAAAAGCAGAGAACTATACTGAGATGCTGGGATAATTTTGGGGCAATAGGGTGATTGATGGCAACTTGAGGAGTCAGGAGCTGTTCCTGCCAGACTGGTGCCAACAGCCTGGTCCTAGTGTTTGACCAGTCTTCCATCTCATCACCTCCAATACCCTGGAAAACCTTTCCCAGCTAAATTCTCAGTTCTGCCTAGCAAACAACTGCTTTTACATGCTTGAATTCCCAGTGACTCATCATTACAGATTTGCGGAACTCGGGAAAACTGTTGATGCTTCACCTTTGGAAAATTATTCTACCTTTTTTTAGCCAATTTGTAAATTAAAATTGACTTGACGTAAACTGTCAATCTCATTTAAATCCCTAATCCCTACAGAGATTTGTGAAACAGAGCTATTCTTACCTGGAAGGTAGGGAAACATTTGGAGCTTTTAGAGGTGGAAATATTTTATACATCTGTGAGATATACAAGGCTCTCAGCATGTGTTACTGCTTCCCTGTGAAGTCTGGCAAATGTTGCAGGCACCACTCTTAACTGAGGTTTAAAAATAAAGAAAGAGAAGAGAAAACTGGGAGGTTTTGAGGGCAGACTACACTCTGTGTTAGCGTGGGACCAGGCCCTGTCCTGTCTGGGGACATGCAGGAATGGCTGCATTTCCAGCACGGCAGCCTTGGCATGCTCTGGATGCAGGAGGTATTTTTGGGGTTGAGGAAAAGCCTGAAAGGTGCATGTTCCCTATGCCACCCTAATGTAGGTGGCTTTGCTGCCTCATCTCTGTTTTTGGGATGGAATGACCAGTTCTGTAATCAGCCCCCTCAGACTGATACCCCTGAGACCCTGGGCAAGGTTCCCATTCATTCTCTACACGTTCCTGCAGCACTGCCAGCAAGTGATGGGGTTTTGTAGCATGGGAAGGGATGCAAGTCCAGTGCTCAAAGAGAAATGGGAACATTGGGATGGGATGAAACTCTGTTTAACACCAAATAATCTGATAAAGCAACATCTTACAAACCCTTATATTTTTCCCTCCAGCTTTTCTTGCTGAAAGGCCCATTGGGACTCTGAGGGTTGGGAATCCAATTGAGATCAGAAAATTTATAAAAGTTCATTTACATCCATTTGGTTTTGTGTTAACATTGTCCATGAGCTCTTTTTCCCTCACTTGTGTGCACTCCCTCAGCATTTATCAGTGAATGATCAGATCTTATCTCAGCATTTATTTTGCTGGCCTGGATGATCCAGGTTCTTGTACCCTCATGAGCAGCTCAGAGCCACACCTGGCAGGCCAGCAGATGCAGGAGGATGGCCACACACAGGAACTTATCACCAGAACTGCACCAAATACATTCCTGACATCACATCATGGCTCAGAATCCTCTGGGATTGCTGAGCATGGCTCAGTTGTTCTTCCACCAAGGTACCCCTGACCTGTGAGCCTCAGCTTATCCCAGAAACCATCCCTGCTTGTCCCAAAGGACAGCTGCTCCATCTGATCCTTTCCTGATGTTCCAGTCCCAAATTCCATGTCGGCAGCAGAGCCAGTTCTCGTCCTGATGATGTTTTTAATTTTGTGCTATCTCCAGACTCAGTTAGCATGGTCCCCCTCCCCAAGGCCATTCCCTGGAATCTTGCAGGAGATAGTGTCAGGAGCAGTCTTTGGGGAGTGCTCCAGGTAACCTCCTCCTAACACCATGTCTTTCCTGTTAATGCAATCTGTTTTCATTTCCACCTGTGGCTCATTCCTTATCAACCTTTCTGGTTTTCTACTAATCTCCACTGCCTCCACGTTCCCTGGTAATTTCCCATGTGGTGCTATATCAAATGCTTCACTGAAGTCCATAAAGATGAGACCTAGTGCATTTTCTTTGTCAAGAAAATCAGTTATCCTATCACAGAAAGAGATCAGGCTAGTGTCGCATGTGAAAGCATTGGGCAAAAAAAAAAAAAGTGTGTTATTCTGTTTTTCATTTATATCCTCTTTTTCAAATTATGTAGTTGAAGTTTTATGTACTGTTCTTCCTCCAAATATCATCTGAAGCTTAGTAGAGTGCTGAGATCAGAAAACGAGGCTTTGGCTGTTGAGAATGTTGTCCATTCCCTTGTCCTGTCTCCAGCTGGGCAGGTACATTAACCCTTCCTAGTCTGAGCCCACTGAGCACCTTGAATGTTGTTTCTACTTAAGATCAGGAAAATTCTTACAGTTTGGTTCCTGTAGCCTTCCAGCCTCTGTCCCACATTTTCTTGAAAACCAAGATGCAGACCAAGATTTTTGGGGTCAAATCTTGATTATTTCTACAGAACTCTCTCTGTATAGTCGTAATTTCTTGTGACTCGATGATGCTCCTGAGTCCCTTCTAACTCAGACTATTCTGTGATTCTGTGATCCTGTGATCCTGTCCTCTTACCCCTGAAAAGCCTTGATATCACTTACAATTCTCCTTGCAAAGTCTATTTTGGCAGAGTTTTTTTCCTTACATTTCCTGGATTCCTTCAAGTATCTAACTGTATTTCTAGGACCTTACATTTATAAAAAAACCCCTAAGTTATGCAGCCTCTGTCAGTGCTTCTGCTCCTGTCTACAAAGCAGCTCAGTTCATTCATTTCTAAAACCATCTGCCTCATCTGATAAGCCCCTGCCATGTACAGGGGGAGTAGCTTTGGCCTCTGTGCCTGCTGTGACACAACTGCACAGGAATAAGGGGTGCAGGAGCAGGACCACAGCCCTCGCACAGGTTCTGCTGCCTGCCCGAGCTGTCAGGGACTTTCCCTACCATTTTCAGACAGTTTTAGTACTATTTTTGAGGTGGATCCACCAAGTCAGATTATAATTTATTTGGGTTTTATGCAGGTTCCGAACAGCTCTTTCTGAAATCCATGTATTGATGAGACTCACAAGGCTGTTCAGTAAAAAAAAAAAAAGCAATATTTGCACTCCAAGTTTCAATACAGGGATGAAGTAGCATTAGGAAAAGAAAAGGAAGGAAAAAAGAATTAGCTCACCCACCCAAACACTGTAATACTACAGCAAACACAGATCTGTCACTGCTGAGAACAAAATAATGAAGAGTAGCCAGGATTGCACAACTACAAGAGATTTCATTCTCTAATTGTCAAAAAGCATTAAAGATCAACTATTTATTGTGCAGGAGAAGGAGGGAGAACAGACTTCAGTGCCTCCCTTCACCAGAGGTTGTCCCTAATTGACATGCATGGATTGCAACCAGAGGTTACTGAGGGAAATTTGTTTGCATTTATTAATCAAAAGGAGTCAAAGGCACACAAAGATATCATCAAGGCTCCCTTGTGCTTGGGGAGGCTGACAACTAAAATTCTTGATGAAGTGTTTGCAGAATGTTTGCAATCTGTTCACAGCCTTTTTAGTTTGCAGGTGCAAACCTTTCTATCTGTTACATCAAAGAAACAATTGAAAATTAAACATAGTAAACATCTCCGTACAGGTTTTAATCTCCCATTTCTACAGGACAAAGGGAGCACTATAATTAATTTCAAAGCAATGTTTGAGTTCTTTCAATATTCATTTGGGCACATTAGCATGTCATTAGCTATGTTTTAAACACTGATCCTTATTTCCTTCTCCCACACACCTTTTTTTTTAGCCCTTTTGTTAAAAAAAATAAAATGAAATAAATAAATGGGAAAGTTGTACTTCCTGGGAGATGTCTTTAATGCTAAAGCATCCATGCATAGATAATTATCTTGCCCAATGAAATAGATTGGGGGAATAATGTATGGCTTTTGAGGTAAAGCAGAGGCAGCAGAAAATAGATGAAGAGAAATAATTCTTTTCAGTGATGTTAAGAACGTGCAGGGGCAAAGACACTCTCACCGAGTTTTGCTATCATGCCTCGTGAATAATGTATTTTATTATATCCATTGTGGTTATCTTTTAATATGTTAATAACACTTCTAACACTCTTCCCCCCCCTTGTTCTTTTATGTAGTTTTAAAACTCTTTCTTTTATTAAGATGTAACAAATGGAGATGCAATCAATAGATACTTATTATGTTGGTAACTAACTAGTAAAAGGATTTTCTTGTAAGTTTAATTTTAAACACAGATCTGTTTGAACAATGTCTACAGGGTAATTTCAGCCATCTATCTGCAGCATTTCCTGTAGCATTTCCGAGCTAACTCCTAATAACATCCTCCCCCTTAGGTATATTAATTTTATACATCCTGAACAGGAGATTGAACAGTCCTTAAACAGCCATGCAAGGTCACTGACACTAACAAAAATAGAGCCTTTCATTGTGCTTTTATCAAGCTATGCTGGCGTTTATATTAGCCTGTGTGGGCCTGAGCAGCACGGATATTTGCTGGAGTTTAATATACAATTGTTTTCAAGAACCATTCAGCTCAATTTGTATTGAAAATATTACTTGGGAAACAATGAGCCTTTCAGACACTTTGGCTGTCTTTCAGCTAAAGCTATAATTTCAGCGTTTGGAGGGAGGTATGAGAATGCCATAAATGTGCCCAGGCTGCCAGTCACAGGGGAAGGGCAGCAAAACCCAAACTGTCCAAGCCAACAGGGATCACTGACGTGCTTCTGCTGCCATGGGCAACACCATCCTGAAATCCCTGTGCTGAGGATCCCCTGGAGACCCATCCAGCCCCTGATGGGCAGTGGATCACCCTGCACAGATCTGATCCCTGCCTGTGCTCCAGCCTGCTGCAGGGGCTGCCTTTCCTCCTGTGGTGGCAATTCCCCCGAGGTGTCATGCCAAGCTGGCAGGAAACACTCCACACATCTCCTCACTAATATCCCTTTACCAAGAACCAGCCTGGGCTTTGAAACTCCACAGAAACACAGAATGGTTTGTGTTGGAAAGGACCTTTAAAGATCAACTCATCCCACCCCTGCCATGGGCAGGGACAGTTCCACTATCCCAGGTTGCTCCAAGCCCCATCCAACCTGGCCTTGGATGCTTCTAGTGGAAAATGTCCCTGCCCATGGCAAGGGTATGGAAATGGATGATCTTTAAGCTCCCTTCCAACCCAAGCTATTCTGTGATTCTATGATTCCATAAAGTGCCCTGGAACCTTCTCTTCTCCAGGTGATTACAGCTGGGCATGGCACAGCAGGAGCACTCGAATGGGGACCTTACAAAGCAGTACAGGGTAGTGAGTTGGCAAATTTCCCTGGGGTAGTCAAAGAAAGAGGTGGGTATTTCATAATTACTTAATTACTGAACATCTTCACTCTCATCTCAGGCTTTTCAGCAAGAACAAGGAAATGCACATGAAAATGCTAATTAAGCCTGGATGGAACAAGAGGAGGGATTCAGTTGTCATCTGAACAGTAAGAATATTGAACTCTCAGAGCCTTCCTGTGCAGCTCACAGGGAGGAAGGAGGGAATAAGTGTTTAACAAGACAAAAACACCTTGCTGAGTTTCTGTGAGTTTTGTTAAATACTCTTTAAGTATTCCCATTCTTACTGACACACATGTAGGATAATTAAATGAGTGGATGGTCCCCTAACAGCCATCTTCCTATTAACAAGAATTTTACTGAAAATTTAAGTATTCATAAGTATAACGAGGACCAGTTGACTCAATAACGGGCACAGCTTCCTACACAGGTTGATCTGAAGTTTGGCTGCAGTCAATTTTTCAGTCTGTCTCTGCTTCTACCTAAAACCTTCCTGGGTTTGCTCATCTCCAGGAATGTCCAAAATCAAGGACAACTGACCATGCAGACAAAGCTTGGAGTCAGCTCCTATTTTATTTAGCTCTAAATGGGATCACCCAAGTGCTCAGAAGACCCTCAGGAGCCCTGGGCTGTCCCTTGCAGCAGCATAACCCTGAGCAGCTTCACACAAGTGAGGGCAGGATGGGTCCCTTTCCTCCTTCCAGCATCCCAGGGATCCCTCACAGGGATGAAACAGCAGCTTGCTCCAAACATGGTGCCATTGTTTAAAACAATGCCCATTCCAACCACTTCTCCATGCAAATACCACCTCCACACCCAGGTCTGCATGGGGCTCTCTGGCAGAAATGTGCTTGTGAAGGGCAATATTCAGCAGAAAACACACAGAAGGGTGAGAGTCTGAGTGCACATAAAGCACACAAATATTGATATTTGTGCACACACATTATCTCACAGAATTGGATTTTTCCACTCAGGGCCAGCACGCATTTCACAGATGTATTTCTTTCTCCTGATGTTGCAGACCTTAATTACAAAACCTCAATTTTCATATATTCTATTCATTTTCATACTGAGTGGAAGCAAATGAAATTGTCTTTTTTCTTTTATTTTTTTGCACTCAATGCTGTGATGAAATGAAATTAAATATGACACACTTCTGAGACAAACACTTAGCCCCTTCAAAAACAAGAGGACTGGTCCAGGTCAGTGTTTTAATAGTGTGAGAATGCTCAAAGCCATCTTAACAAGTGTTTCACATGGCCATACTGACTCCTAATTCAAGCTATGAAGTTGTGTTAAGAATCTTCCATTTTAATTTACAATATGAGAGGAAGAAACAAACAGAACAAGCCCTGGGTCTCTTGCTGCAAAGCAAATCACTGAAGCAGGAAGATCTTCTGGAGAGTCCTTGAGGAATCCTCCTCCTGTGCCCAGCTCCCCTGCCTGGGACAGCACCCACAGCTGCTGCTCACTAGATTGGTTTTGGAGCTGGGGTCAAGATCTCAGGTTTATTTTGTCAGTTCTGGCACTGTCTTCTGTAAAATTGGGTGCATCTTACAATGTGAGGCTTTTACGTCATTCATGCTCTTCCGACAATTTATTGCAAAGGCAATGTTCTAAAATTTCCAATTTTCTTCTCCTTCCTTCCTTTCCCTGGTTTTCCACTGGACACACCATGAACCCCACTGTCCCTACTCCAGTTTTCACCACCACTGTTGCTCCCCAGCATCCCTGTGCCTGGCAGCTCCTCCCACCAAACAGCCAAATTCGGACAACGCAGCCAATTATCAACTGCTTTGTTCTCTCCAAAAAGGC
Organism: Passer domesticus; assembly: GCF_036417665.1. Taxonomy (NCBI): domain Eukaryota; kingdom Metazoa; phylum Chordata; class Aves; order Passeriformes; family Passeridae; genus Passer; species Passer domesticus. The sequence goes on from NC_087481.1 coordinate 55,603,448, forward strand.
TCCGTTCCAGCCTGTTATTCCTTCTGTTTCAGCAGTCTCCAACGACTTTGATTGCTCGTCTGAAGAGTAATAAAATAGCTTCTTATCAAGGCTTTAAAAAATAATATACCTTGACATGGTTATTTAAGATTGAAAAGTCAGGGGGGCAGAAATAATTATTTTTTAAAGGAACAGAACAAAGTCTCTCTTTACACGGACACAAGAGAAACGTGGGCTACTCCAGAAGGAAAATATCATCAAGACTGAGTTTATAGGGACTACAGGTTTGTAACTGCAATTAAAATATCAAGAAGAACATTTGATAATAACAAAACTCAGAGAGACTGCACAGCAATTAAACCCAATCTACTGAGAGGTGAGTCTACAGAACTGCAGTAACACGGTACAAAAGTTTATGAGACACAGATCTAATTAACCTAAGCTGTGCAGACAACCCAGTCTGAATGCAAAACAATCCCAGTTGCTACTTCCTCGATCCCAGGAGCATTCCCAGAGCCCAAGGACACTGGAGAAGAAATTGCTCGGGTTGTGGCACATCTGCAGCAGCAGGAAGGGAAATGATGGAGAACTCAAAGCCAGATTCCTTCTGATGTTAACACAAAGCAGGAACAATGTCTCCAAAGGCATCAGCGTGTATGAACCACCCTTACAGTAAAGATTTTCTTCCTAATATCAATCTACAAAAAATACACTATTTCAGCTTAAAGCCATTCACTCATCACCTATGTCCCTGTCAAAAATCCTTCTCCTTCTTCATGGTTTTGTCCTTTATTCTCCTTTTTGAGAAGACAGTCTAGGAGAGTCTGGGCAGGAAGCTGAAACTGGGAAAAGTTTGGAAAAAATACCTACCACTTAGATAAATATTTTAAAAGACAAACAAATCCTCAAGTGCAATATTTATAAGCAGAAAGTTAAATTTTTGGAGCTTCACATGGTCAGCAGCTCCAGAGGAGCAGAGGGCTCCTCACTCCAAAGTGTCCATCACTGTTTTTCCACGGAGCTGCCAAGCCAAGGGGCTGGTTATGGTGGGCTGTTATTTACAGCAGAGCAGTTGCCACATAAAGCCCATGGTGGGACTGCATTGTTTGTTTGTTAAGTGTTTCTTTGTTAAGTGCTCTGACATCCAGGGTGAGGAAGGACGTGAATAAATGACAATAAAATGCATATGGAAGGGAGCACAATGAGAGTAGTTTGCAGTTTATTTCTGAGAGTCAATAACTATCTTTTTTAGCTGTAATTTTTAGTCTTTATGATTCTAAGATACAGTTTTTTAGTAGGTGAACGAGGCAGGGCTTCACGAACCATAATGCAATGATGCTGTCTCGTTGTTGTGGCATTAATCACAGGATTTAATTTTTATGTGTAGTCCAAACATCAACAAATCTCTTTTAAAGCAATCGACTTTATTGATTTTAAGACATATTGTAGCTCTTGGGACAAAGACAGAGGAAAGTTCTACACAGATGTGGAGCACAGAAATGGGTGTAATTACCAGCCCCTCGTGTTTACAGTGCATGGTGGCTGTGCTGGTGCTCCACATGAAGCCACGAGCTCTCCCACTGAATTCCACAGGAGCAGCTTAGACCTGGCTAAGGGCATTGTTCCAGAAATGCTGATCCTTCTACCTGTAGGAGAAAGAAATTAGCAGGCATGGAGCACTAAAAATGTGGAAGGTCTGGCTTTGGTTCCTGAGATCACCAGAGATGCCAGGAGTCCCCAGGATCAGTCGTTCAATGTGGGTCTGAAATCCCATGTGTGACCATGTGGAACACACAGCCTGTTTTTGCTTTTTCTTTAATTTCTAGACCATTAGCTTCCTCAGCCAATCACTTTCTTTTACTATTATTGATTGTAAGATGTCTCACACTGGGACTCCAGACTATCTGGTGTGTCCAGGGATTATTGCAAATGACGGCTAAAACAGAACAAATGGATCATTCCTTAAAGTTTTATTCAAAAAGTTTCTCTCTTAAATGTATGCAAAAATAGTCTGTGTTTAAAAGGATATGTCAGGACAAAGGCTATTCCCCACTTTTCTACAGATGGTAAAGTGAAGTCAAAGAAGAGATTTATTTCATAAAGTTCATAAATTGAGTGCCACTGTAAAAATTTCCAAAGTCTCTCTGTTTCTGCAAACTGATACTTTTTGCTGAACTCAAGTACCCTGTGTGGGAGGGCTGACAGAAAAAGGGACAAGGGGAGAGCACAGACTTTCTGAGACACCTTCTCAACCTTCTCAACCACTTCCAGTTTTGACCCCAAAAATGTATTTCAGATGATTTTGGTTCTTATTTCAATGAGAAGACACTTTCAGTTCAGATTGGAAAGAACCATTAAAGAAGTTAACTGCATTTTTATTTGTTAGTTGAGCTGGCAAATACATTTTTCACTCTCGTCCTGTGGTGCTGCCAGCAGGACAAACCAGCACTCTGCCACAGGACTGTCTCCCCAGACAAACTGGCTTTCCTCCCTAAAATGCTCCCCTCCACACCTGATGCCAAAACTCTCTTATCTCATAAATATTAGGAAGGTTTCATGGAACCACCAGTGAGGGTGATAATAGAATGAACTTCATGAGCAATATGATGAGTATTACAGAGAGAAATCTCCTTAACTTTATTAAAGGAAATCACTTGCAATAGATTAAAGCATAATCCTTCTTGATGTTTTTTAATATTGGTAGGAGCCACTAAATGCATATTTCAGGTTCCCATGAAGACTTTCATGGACTTCCTTTGCCTATAGTGCCCTGAAACAATTCCTGCCGTGGATCCCCTGTGGTGCCTCCAAATAAACTGCTCTGTTCTGACCATGCCACTATAAGGTACCACAAGATGATAAATCACATTGGCAATGGTTTTCTTACTCTACAAGTGGGTTTTTCTGTTGTTTGTTTTGGTTTGGTTTGGTTTTTTAAATTAAAAACTTCATAGAGTTAAATGCAATCCTACAAACAAAAATGTCAAAACTTCTCAGGATTCACTTAGAAAGGACATGTCTACCCTGGAGGCTTTAAGGACTGCTCCAAATCACAGTCCTGGCAAGTAGTGACAGGACAAGGAGGAATGGCTTTAAACTGAAAGGCAGTCAGTTTAGATGGGATATTGGGAAGGAATTGTTCCCTGTGAGGGTGGGCAGGCCCTGGCACAGGGTGCCCAGAGAAGCTGTGGCTGCCCCTGGATCCCTGGAAGTGTCCAAGGCCAGGCTGGATGGGGCTTGGAGCAGCCTGGGACAGTGGGAGATGTCCCTGCCTATGGCAGGGGGGTGGAACAAGATGTTCTTTAAGGTCCTTTCCAATCCAAACCTTTCTGTCATTCTGTGACCATACAAATGGCACCTTTTCCATCTCTTTGGGCTTTCTCATAGACCACTGGGCTTTAAGACTCATTCCACTTTCAGCCTACAGACACAAACCTCATTTCCCTAAGGCATCATAATCTTGTCTGTGTTTTTTCTTATCCCCATATGCCAAGGACAGACAGTGAGGGCAGGGGGAGGACGGGGTCCCCTGCTGCCTCTCCTGGAAAGCACTGCCACCACACAGACTTCCTTTAGCTGTCCCTGCTACCCAGGTTTCCATGCTGGGGTTTGAGAGTCTCACTGTGTTTGTGCACCCGCAGCCAGGGACCATTTTTCACTCCTTGCTGTGGCAGAGGAGTTTGTGCAACAACACCTGTGGTGTTTTGGAGAAACTCCTGGAGAGGGCTGTACACCAAGTGGGATGAGAGGCGGGCGTTGTGTGTAACCTGCCTGGCAGAGGAACAGAACAACTGGGTGTAATAAGATTATTGCAGAGAGAAGTAATTCTGTTGAGATAAGGAAGAATTTTAATGACTTTGTAGAAGGTATCCAGCCATGGTTAGCCAATCAGCTGACCTCCCCAGCCGGCTGATTTTGCAGACATGGGATTGCTTCGCTTAGAGGCTCCCGGACAGCTCCATGATACTGTGTGACTGAAAGGGGAGATAAATCTCTCAATCTCTTTTTTTTTAATTTCAATACAATTGCCTTATTACAGCATTATGTGAGGAATATGCATGGTACTTCCCAAGGGTTTTGCTTTTCCCAATAGCAAATGTCTCACTCAGTGTTTGGGCAGAGCGGTTCTCTGCTAAATTGCTCACAATGCAAGCTGTTATAGAATAGAGGGACCCTGTGGGTATGATTGAAATTTATATGCACTGAACAATCAAGAATGCCAAGTGCACTGGATAAACTGTAGGTAGGTGGCAGAAGGCAGATAAGCAGCCTAGGAGGTTTAAGTTACAGGATCTTAAGCCGTAGAAAGATTCATTTTATAATTTACATTACAACCAGTTTCATTTGTAGAATGAATAATGGAAAGCTCCTACAGATAAGTATTTGAGGTCCAATCCTGGGAGGTGTTGAGCACTCAGCTCCCACTGAAGTCAGTGTTCCAGGCTTTTCCCAGAGTGTGTCTGTGCAGCTCAGGGGAGGTAACTTGTTGGTTAACAGCCACTGCAGATCCTCGAGCAGGGAAGCAGGGCTTTCACAGCACATCCCCATCTAACATCAGCCTGCTCTGAAAGAACTCTGCATCTCCAGGATATAAATCACTTCATGAAAAAGTACAGAGTGAGTGATTTATTTACTTTAAAGACACCAATCAAAACATTAAGTGTTGCTACAGGAAACTATCCATTTTCCTTTGGCTGAGTAGTCAGGCAAGGATTTATGAATATTTGTATTCATACATAAATTCCTCTGTTCAAATATAACTAAATCCAAACCAGTAAATCTCCAGCCTTCCCTCCTTTCCATGATCTCAGACCTTCACAGGACAAGAACACTGAATAAGTGATGCACCACAGGTAACATCAGCCTGCCTGGCAGCTCCAGCCCACTCTGCCCCATCTCCTGTGAGCAGAGGGATCTCCATGCACATTTCCCAGTGGGTCTCAGGACTGAGTATGGCATGAGGTCCAATCCACTTAAAAAAATTATTCTGATTCATTGCATTTGTGGGTTTTTTTTTTCAGAAAGTTAAATTGACAAAGCTCTATTTTCCTAATGACAGCTTCAATATTTTCCTAATGACTTAACTGTCCCAAAAGCAACTCCAACTGAAAGAAAGTATTGAAAATTGTATCCTTACTAGAGATGAAAGAAGGTGAGCATTGAGTTGGAAGAATGCCCTCAAGGTGCAGTAATTTTATTTAGAGTTGAGTTCTGCTTTATGTGACTCACCAGTTTTGAGGCAATAGGTTTGCAGTTTGCAGCTATGGGTTTGATCCTTACCTACACCCACGTTATTAAATACAGCTGACAAATACCCATAAGCAAGGCATGAGAAATTTAATGTGCTCCTAATAAATAATTATTAATTGAATTATGTCATTTGGATGAAACAGAGGCATTTCCTTCCAGTGTGCATTAGCATCATAAAAAGCTGCTTGAGAGGTACCAAAACTCCCGCAGCACAGCGCATTACGCATCCTGCATTTAACATTTACCCAGCAATATTGGGGGGAAAATCCTCATTTCCTATCAATCACAGAGCTGAGATGACACTCTCCCATCTGCCCCGTGGAAAGGGGGCTGTGTCTGGGGCCCTCTGGAGGGGTGGGAGGCAGAAGGGCCCCCAGAAAACTTGTGCTGGGCAGAACAAAGGCGCGGGAGCTGCGGCGGGGAGCGAGCGGCAGCCGCAGCGCCGAGCACAGTCCATAAAGCCACAATGAATGGTAATGACAGGCAATAAAATACCCTTTTAAAAATCCAGTAAAGGATAAAGACTGTAGGCTGCAGCACTGACTGGCAGTGCTGCGGCTGCAAAACATCAGCAGATTAGCATAAAGCATGGCAAGAAAGTACAACTAAAAATTATTCAGTCATACCAAATGCTTGCAGGGAATCTAGGCCAAGCAAGCAATCAAAATCAAATAGAAACAAGGTATATGTAATCCCACAGTAAAAAGATTGAGTGACTGTACATTGCCAAGACATTTTAATACTCCTTTAGCCCACAGTTTTTGAAAACCATTAATAGAGCTATAAAAAGTGAGGAAAGCTGCACAATGCAGTTCAGACCAACACGGGGGTGTAATTCTACACCGATGTAGCACCAGTGTTAATATAATCTCTCTCATGTTACACAAGAAGCCCAGCAAGAGCATCATAAAATGCAATATGTGTTTTCTCTACAAGCTTAAGTGTCTTTTAGCATAATTATTCCTGATGCTTCAGTTATGGGAAGGAACGCTACCAATCTAAGCAGCAAGACGATATTTATTTGCCCTTAAGGTGCAATTACATTCTGGAAAATGGCTCTTTTTTAATTCAATGATCTACTCCTTTTGCTTGTTAGGGGTCACACACTGCTAAGACCAAAGTCTTTGGCATTAGGTGTCTGCTCCTTAAAAAGCTCAAGTTCTGTACGCTGAGGTTTGTTTGTTTAGCCCCCCTGCTTTTTCTCTGGGTTGTTTTTTTTTTTCAGCTCCTGCAGCTCTAGGAGAGTGAGCAATATCTGTTGTGGCACATGGAAAATCATCAGATCATAATTTAAATTCCAAACACTAAATCTTTGTGCTGAGGATGCTCAAGGCAAAAAGGCCACTGAGTGGCTTTCTCTGTTGAATTCACAGAGCTACCAGTTAAGGGGGGGGAAAAAACCCAAACCAACCTTTTATTTAAATGTTAATTTCATCAGATTTGAAGTCATCAAGATTTATCCCATGGAATCTCTCCTTCCCATGCAGGCTCTGCAGTGAGCCCAGATCCCTTGGGATACATCTCCTGCTTGCCAGGCAGCAGCACTGCTCAGTGGTGACAGTGCTCCCTCCCTGGGAACAGTCACCAATCTTACCAAAACTGCAAGTTTTAGTAAAAAACTCTCTTCTGCATGGCTGGGAGCCTTGGGAAGGAAACCCCAGGCTCCACAGACAGGGAGAGGGAAGGACAAGGTAAAGAGCCCCTTTATTTGATTCCTGTCCTTGGTGTTGGCTTGCCCAATGGAGGAGCCTGGGATGAGGGATTGTCAGCATTCCATGGCCCAAGTGTGACAAATTCTACTACCTTAAATCACATTTTCCAGTCAAATATAGCTTCTATCACAACACAACGATGAGGTGAGCATTCCCTGGCATTAAAGTCAGCTCATCATCTGGGGAGCTCTAAGCCCCATAGATAATGAAGGGGAAGATTTTTAAGGAGTAAACTGATTTTAGTGTAGCTGAAAAGAGGTAGGACTTTTCCCTTCTGGATCATGTTCTTTTTGTACCACAGAGATCCTCTGGTGTGTAAAATCCATGACTATAACAAATACACGGCAAGAGCTGCTTTTATTAAATGATTAAATGTTCCAGCGTCTCCCCTGAAACTGCGTGCCTCAGCAAGAGGATTTTGGAGGAACATATGCAAATGGAAACAATATTAAAATAATTCCTTAGTCTCCTGAAACTGCGTGCAGTGATTTAATACTATTAAATAGCAAACCCTTTTTTCATTTCAATATTTATCTTCAGTTTTTCTCAAGGAAAAAAATTAAAAGGCGCCTGGACTTGATTCTCTGATTTTATGCAACTGAGTAAAAATAATTGTGCACTAAGCAAAGAAACTTGTACCTCCTAGCTAAAGCCAAAATCTCTGCAGAAAACATGGATCTGGTCCAAAGAGCTGTGGGCAGGGGAAGATGGAGGCAGAGTTCTCTTGGTGGGTCTCCAACCACCCCATGGCTTGGCCTTGTGGGAAAGACCTGCACTTTTTGGGATTTCTGAGCTCTGGGAAGCGCAAAGGGCACTTCACCAGAGTGCTGGGGGTTTGCAAAGCCTTTGGGCAGCTTTTGCTGCTCGTTCCTTGAGTGTGACCACAAGCTGAATGGAGCCCAAAGCCAAACCTGCCTCACCAGGCTGACACCCAAGGGTGAGCCCGGCGCTCCAAATATACATTGGTGCCTCCCCCACTGGATAATCTTATCCACCAGGCAGCTACAAGCACCCCAAAATGCCTTTCCCTCTGGCTGGCAGGGGGTTCAGAATAAATGTGGGCACAGCAATAAAATCCATGTGCTCCTTAACCCAGTTTCGAGGAGCAACTCAGCACCGCCTTCAAAAAACCTTTCCTTGGCAGCCGCGGCTATTCCCAAACGTTGGGGAAAGGGCAGGAAAAAAGGGTTTTTCACAGCAAACCAGGAGTGAGAGCGGTCAAAAGAAGGCGTCCAGGCTGTTAGGTTTGAATGGCACGTGGATAATAGGCAGGAGAGCAAGCAGGGAACTCTGCCTGACACCGAGTGTTCGCGTTGTGCAGCACTTCAGCGCTGCACTTAGTTCATGCTTTACCTTAAAGTGCCGCGTTTCAACTGGAGAGGAAACGTGCAGCAGCTTTCATGCCCCTGCTGTGTAACTGTGGGCAAGTGCAGCCTTTGAAATGGCAGCCTCTGAAAGCAAGGAATGTTGGGTTGTATGGGAAGGCTTTCTGGCACAGGACTGATGATTAGCGAGGGAATAACAGAGAATTAAAAGAGGGAACTAAGTCGCTCTTGTCAGGCATCCCCCTTTCTTACCTCTTGCAATATGGACATGTAACTGTGTCTAGAAACGAAATCTGGGCCGGGGGATGTTGGTCACAAAAGGAAGTTTTAATAATACAAGCCCTGGGCACAAGATAAAAACTTGTAATTTGATGGGTTTTGCATGCACATGGAGTTGTGGCCATGGTTATGAACACATTTACACAATTTCCAAGAAAACAAAGAAGTTGGGAACTGAAAAAAGAACCCTCTCCTTTTGACCATTCAAGGTCTGTGAATGAAGTTGGGAATTTGCACTCTACCTTATTCATTAAAATAGAAACTGCCATCACTTTAATGAGCAGCCTGAGGGTGGACAAAGTGCCTTGAATAGCTACGCACCATAGAGAACTTGGCATCCTCACTGAAACATAATGTGGGATTGCAATTGTGGGATTTTTCCAGTGAATACGAAGTGATCAAAGATAACACTGCCCCAAAAAGAATTAAAACAGTGCAACATTGCATCAAGTTACAGCCAATGTCAATCATTACATGCCTGAGTGCACAGGATCTTTTAAATAATGTTATAGACATGCTGTGGCATTCAAAATATTCACTGAATTTCAAATTAAAATGCAAAAGCATGTTCCCCGCTCATCTGACCAGAATAGAGAACTCGAGGCACATCTTTCCAAATATTGCTCTAATGCCACATCATTTACCATCAGCTGGAGGACAGGCTAATTTTATGCAGAACTGGATGATGGGAGCACTGCCACATTAAATGGATTCCCAAAAGTTACCTTTGCCTTTGGTCCTGGGAGATGAGAAATTAGCAAAGACGGAGTTACAAAAGATTGGGGAAGGAGAGGACTAATTGCAGACTGATCACCTTTCCTACTGTGAAAGAAAAAACCCTTGGCACAATGCAGAACTTGAACTCATCATTGTGTAGAGGAGAGTTTCTGGCATGGAATTCCAGCCTGAGCTGCTTGCTGGAAAAAAAAAAATTGTTGCTTTATTTACATGCTAAAGGGAACCACCTCCTCGCTTTGGGCTGCAGATAAGCAGCCCTGGTGGGGAAGAAAAAGAAAGGGAACAGTTCACCATTCTGGAAAAGGAGAGGGTGGGAGGGAATGGAGTAAAGACACATCAAAGGAAATATTTATAATATGCCACTGCAGAGGGGGAGAATGCAGAAGTCTTTTGCAAACATAACAGGGAGCTCAAAGTAATTTCAATTTCTAAAAAGGTCAGTGAGGAAATAGCAGAGAAAAACTTTACTCCAAGCCCAGAAATAGCAATAGAAATATTGGAGCATTTAACCTCAAAACCTCTATGAAAACAGCATGAAATTCAGTCTTCAGGTGGAAAGAAAAAAAATACCTTCAGTGAAGGCTATAGAAACCAACTGGGAGCAGGATAATCTGTGTGCTGTACAAGTGCAATTAAGTGGAGGATGGAGTAAGCAAATTTAGATCCCAGAAAAACATGATCAACAGAAGTGAAGGGAACAAGTACACATCACCCACTACCGTGTACTTTTTTTGCATAAAATGATCCAATTTGGCTCTAATTTTCCACACTGCAAGCTCATGGATTTGCACAAAGCTCAGATTAGCCCAGGATCTGGCTCAGAAGCTGACAGAAATGATCTAAATCTCAAATAACCTCACGTCAGTTAAAGCCAGGCTCTCATGCTGGAGCCACCGGCGAGCTCTGATGGCCAGGAGCTGTCCTGGGGATCCCAGGAAATTCCAAGAACATTCCACACTCCCCTGAGCAGGGGATCATCACCTTTTCTCTTCAACACCCATGCTGCTTTCAAATCTATGAGTAATATGCAGCCTAATTTTGCTAAATGAATTGTAATTACAGTAATTCATGCCTGTAGCTCGTGCCCTTTTGTGGGAGGTTTTTGCTGTGAGAGCCATTGTATCATCTTCTCTTTGGATCTACAGTTTTAGAACTGATCTCATGGAGCTCTGGTAGATCAGCTCGTGTGTTATGGCTCTGTTTGGGTAAGGGGTTTAATTATGTAATTTACTCATTTATTTTTCTGTGAATTAAATTACATTGTATTGCATTGCATTTCATTCATTCACTGACAGCTCAAGGTCTAGAATGCGTCTGAATTTCTTCTTTGGTTTAATTGTTTATATGACAAGGTTTACTTCATAATACTTCATAAAAGGAAAAGTATATCCTAGACTTACAGGATTTAATTTAAGGTAAATGCTTAATTTAACATTCTTATAAATAAAAAATGGAGCAGTAGGAATAAAAAGGTTTAAAATGAGCAAACTGTAGAACTGCTTATTTGAAGTGCTGAGACATGTGATCTAATGAGCTAAGCACTGGACAGGAAGCCAGAAACCTTCAATAGATATTCCTGATTAGACCCAGCTTGAGTCTGTTCTCTCAAGCAAGTTATTAATCTCATCTGAGGTTGTTCAGTTCTCTGCCCGACAGTGCTTAAAAGATCCAAATTTGTTGTGGTTTTGTTATTTAACTTTATGCCCCATTTCACGTCAGCACTATTCTCAGCCTCAAAAGAACAGAAAATAGAATGGGCTGGATCTTCAGCTGGCACTTTCAGCCAAGCACAGCCTAAGCATGACCCAGTTCTCTCTCCTGTTCCCAGGTCTGGGATCATCCTGTTTGTACATTCACCAAGCCTCATGGTCAGAACTCATCCATGCAGGGCAATGGCACACTGGGTTTGGAGCTAAGTTGTGCCAGGTCTATGTCCTACACCAAGGCTTGCCATTCACAGACAGTCATTTAGGGACAGGAGTCCCAAAAAGCCCCAAATGCTCTGAATGAATGTTCATTACCATCTTGCCAGTCACCACTGGAAATCTCAGCTGGGCAGTGACTGATGTTCACGAAGAACAGTGGGGAAATAACCAAATACAGAGAGGAGGAACACAGCAAGCAGAGCACAAGCAGGAACAAAATGAATATCAGGTTGTTAATGTGAAGATCAGCAGCTTTCAGGAGCCCTGTGCCAGCCTGCATCTCTCTCCTGTCAATTAGAGGCTACTTGCACTGGTAGGGGTTTGGTGGGAGTTGGAAGACAGAGATGCTGCCAAGCAGCTGCTTGGCAATGCCTTGCTGCTGTGGGGCAGAAGGGCTGCCAGTCCCACTGCTGTCCCAAATCCAGCAGGGAATGGGGGCTGTGATCTGCAGCCCCCCCAGATGCTGCTGCTCCCAAACCTCAGCCTGTGTGGACCTGCTGCCCACCACGCCCCTCTCAGCACCTGCTCCATAGGTTGCCAACCCTCCTGCTAAAGGGTCAAAAAGCAGATTTGATGGTCAAATCACCAAAGCAATGATAAAAACAATTTAAAAAATCCTCCCTCCAACAACAAAGTCAAAGAAAATACACATTTCCCTATACATTCAGAATGAAAGAATAAATTAATTTTCTAAGATGCACGAAACTGAAGATGCCCAGCTGTGTGCAGAGGATTTCTAAGGAGGTTTCCTGATCACTAGCTGTGAGGATGGGAGAGAGGTGCAGAAGCAGCTGGAGGGTGATGGAAAAGCTTTCTGGACCCTAAAGCTTTTCCTTTTTCTTTTCCTTTGAGAGAGTAAACAGAGACTTACACAGTCAGAAGTTATTTTTAAATTTCCCTATTCTATATTAAGAAGAATAAACCGAACACTACAAACAAAGCAACGTGAGTTCTTTTATTCCCAATAAACAATGGGATTTATATTTAAGTGCGTGTATGAATCCTACACCTCAGGTCACAATTTAATCTCTCTTTAATTTAATGCCCAATTTAATCTCAATACGACAGCTAACAATTAAGAGGATGCATGTGGAGCCACTTAGGGTTTGATTGTATCGGCCGTGTATTGACGGCGGATACGGGACTGTTTTCCCGTAGATCATAAAACTTCAGAGCAAAAGATTGCACACTTCAGAGAAATGTCTCCTGTTCTCAGCAGCTTTCAGGATTAGGACTTTAATGAGCCATGACTGGCTCATACCCATGCATGTGTTGCAAAACCCCTGTAGTTTTAATAACCTACTTAATTAGCTGAATGTTCCGTAGTGGACATTTTCAATGCGGTACTTTAGGTATGACACACTCTTTCCTATACTTAAATCTCGGTCCAAAAAACGGAGTTTATTATAAAACCTTTGCACAAAATGATCTTCCACAAGCTTTGTCCTTTGATGCCATACTCTAAGCACAGGTCAGAGGCCCCAGACCTCAGTGAGCACCATTCAGCCTTTGGCAGAATGTGGGAGCAGCTTCCTGGGCTCAGACCTCCAGTCCATCACTTACTGGCTCTGCTTCCTTCCCAAAGCTGTTCTGCCTGGAGAACAGAAGGCTCTGGGGACAGCTTATAACAGCCTTCCAATACATAAAGAGAGCTTTCAAAAAGGCTGGAGAGGGACACTGGACAAGGGCATGGAGTGACAGGTTAAGGAGGAATGACTTTAGGCTGAAGGAAAGAAGGTTTAGATTAGATATTAGTAACAAATTCTTCCCTCTGAGGGTGGTGAGGCCCTGGCACAGGGTGCCCAGAGAGGTTGTGGACTCCCCATCCCTGGAAGTGTCCAAGGCCACTTGGATGGAGCTTGGAGCAACCTGGGATAGTCGAAGGTGTCCCTGCCCAAGTCAGGGCAGAGAATGAGAAGAGCTTTAAGGTTCCTTCCAACCCAAACTATTCTGTGGTTCTGTGAAATGCACAAGTCCCAACAGTGGAGGATAATGCAACAGATAAGGAGAAACTTCTCACCCAGGTCATGCATTGTGGAGATGCAGAAGTCCCATTTTGTACAAAAGCAAGGATGGGCTGTGCTCTGTGTTAGCCACATTCACAGATTTCTATCAGTTTAAATATTTCATAGATTTAAATCCGTGCATGTGCCTCACACATGCCACAGCAGCAGGATTATTTCTAACACACAACTTTGCCTAGACCTTATTTGTCATGTTCCAGCATTCCTCAGTACAAACCTTAAAACTAAAATAAAATTACACTGTGTTTTAAAAAATCACACCCCAAGTGATTTTATATAGTAAACTATTTATTTTAAAACAAGATTAAATATTGCGCCTCACTGAAATATTCTCTCTTAGCAGAGAGCACTCAGATGGAAAATTTCATACATTTCAACTGATTTTTTGCCTGAATGGTTTTCACATATTTTTTGAAAACCTGGTTGTGTCAAATGATTTATTCTCCTCTAACAATACGGTGCAAGCAGCTCGGAAGATGCAAGTGCTGAAATGGTTGACGGCAGTTGGCCAATTAAGTACTCTCCAGTATTCTGATTTTTTTTTTTTTTTGTGCTTTGCACATACTAATCCTTTTCTTAATGTATTGAGGTTCTATCCAGCAGAAAGAATGAGCTAACTGCAAGGCATGCCACATGAGGAGTGGGGAAATGTACGGCGACACGCTCGTATCCAGGGGAGGTTTAGCCAAGTGTGAAGTGGAAAACACAGAAAGGAAGGGAAGGGAAGGGAAGGGAAGGGAAGGGAAGGGAAGGGAAGGGAAGGGAAGGGAAGGGAAGGGAAGGGAAGGGAAGGGAAGGGAAGGGAAGGGAAGGGAAGGGAAGGGAAGGGAAGGGAAGGGAAGGGAAGGGAAGGGAAGGGAAGGGAAGGGAAGGGAAGGGAAGGGAAGGGAAGGGAAGGGAAGGGAAGGGAAGGGAAGGGAAGGGAAGGGAAGGGAAGGGAAGGGAAGGGAAGGGAAGGGAAGGGAAGGGAAGGGAAGGGAAGGGAAGGGAAGGGAAGGGAAGGGAAGGGAAGGGAAGGGAAGGGAAGGGAAGGGAAGGGAAGGGAAGGCTCCCAGGCAGCACATCAGTGGAGGAGGTGATAACGGTGCTGCCTGTGCCAGGCAGAGCCAGGCAGCTTCAAACAGCACAGCTCTGCTTCTTCCAGGCTCCTCGGGCTGCTTCTGGTGCCTTACAGCCCCTCATGAGCTCCTGGGTACCACGAACACACAAACCTCTTCTTCAGAAATATTGTTCTGTCCCATGGAAGGAAAACAACCACTCTAAAATGTGATGAACTGTTCTTCTCCTATTACAAAGTGGTAGGAAAGGCATGGCTTTAAATACTGTACACATCTTGGAAGAAATGACACAGTACATAAGCAGTGAGAGCAGCAGAATTTTGTCTCCTAAAAGACAGCACACTGTCAACTGAAAGGAAAGAAAATTTAGTTTTATTTTCAGTGGATTTTTTTTTTAAAACTTTAGATTTGTTTTACTAAAATAAAATAAATTTTTCAAGTTTTCAGAAAGCTTTCCACTGAATCACATTCTGCTTTCCCTGCAGTCTTTTCTTCAGCCTTGCTGACTATCAAGTAACTCCCAAAATGTTTCTTAGGTTTCTGGAGAGGAAAACCCCTCAAATTTCAATTGTAAAAATCTAAACTCATATTTTAGAACCTTTCCAACTGCTGTCCTACTCAAATTCCTCATTAGAGAGGACACACAAACACTTGTCAAGTGCAGTGAAGACACCAGATATCTGAAGGCCAGTGAGGAAGACAAAATGCTGTGAAGAATTCTGAAGTGATTTACAGCCCAGACCAAATTTATTTATTGCAGATTACTTTGTCTAATCCTTCTCCTGCTGAAGTTATCTCTGCCTTCAGCATCGGGTGTCGATGACAGAAGTATTACCACTACACATCAAAACATTGCTATAATTTCTCACACAGATCTATACCAGTCACAACAGGTTGCAGTGATTTTTGCAGATAAAAAAACTGCAAGAAAACAGTTTTTTTCTAGTTAGCCAGCTGGAGTTAAAACAAGCGACAGAATGAGCAGACACTCCTGGCAGTTTCAATGAGAGGCTCTTAATTACAAGTCACAAGAGTAAGGGTCATCTCCTCTGAGGACATTTGAATGCCTCCCTCTGGGTTACACTACTACAAGAAAATGTGTTTGTCTATTTAGAACTCCAGAAAAATAAATAAATTGAGTCAGCAAGCAGGTTTTTCAAGGTATGAATTTTGGAAGTTACATTTTAGGCAAAGTCTGAGTTGCAGCTAGTCTGTGTAAAAATGAAAATATTATCATTTAAGGATTATATCTTGAAATGCTACACATAAAGCAGTGTCACTTCCTCACTCTGCTGCAGACATGGGTGCTGATGCTCCTACAGGGAATGGCTTTGGCCATCTCCAGAGGCTTTGCTCATTCCCACATGGAGCTGGAGGGTGGGCTGAGTGAAAGCCTTGCTGGGATTCTCTCCTTCCACAATCCCATCCCATTTCCAAAGAGAACCAACACTGCCAGGTTGTTGCAATGTTGCAGGGTCCTGGAAGAAAGATGAGGACAAAGTTTTCGTGATGGCTTGTTGTGACAGGGCAAGGGGGAATGGTTTTAAACTGAAGGAGGGTTGATTTTGATTAGATCAAGTTTTTTTTTAAGGGTGGTAAAACACCAGCACAAGGTGCCCAGAGAGGTGGTGGATGCCCCATTCCTGGAAACACCCGAGGTCAGACTGGATGGGGCTCTGGACAATCTGCTCTAGTGGAAGGGGGATTGGGGTACATGAGCTTTGAAGATCCCTTCCAACCCAAACCATGAAAAATGAGAATAACCACTCTAGCACTGAGGCTGGACTGCAGTCGGAGTGAGGGCAGCACTGGGAGAAAGCCAGGAGATCTTTGTGGGAGTGCTGTCAAGAACAAGGAGGACAAGCTTTGTGCTCAGGGATCCAAACAAGAGCTGGGTATAAAGTTCCTGAAAATAGAATTTCAATACATTTCGCTCATTTTCTCCTGCTTTTGAACTGTTCACTTTCATCTCTAGTGTATTCCTCACTCAAACCTACACTGGCTTGGTAGACCAACACATGGTCCCTACTTTCGGGTACAGATTTATTAGGATTCCAACTTTGTCTGAGCAACATGATATATGCTACTAAATAAAGGAGATTACTGTATTGTATTACAAATACAGGCCTTGGATATCAAGCATCACACTGTCCTCCTTTGTGAAAACAATTCAGCCAAAATTACATATATGGAAAAAAACAGAGTTAGTCAGGATGATTTATTAATTGTACATAACATGCCTGAAGGCAGATTGGGAATGGAATTCAGATGGATGGACACAGAGGAGGATTAGGCCAATAATGGCAAGGCACAGTGCAACTTCTTAATCACAAATGCTCTCATCAGATGAAATTATTTTCACAGATGATATTTATGTTACAGCAGGAACTGCCCTACAGTTCTTCTCTTAAACATTAGAGAAACTGAAATGCCATTGTGATAAAACTTTTATGCTTACCAGAGACTTTCTGCAAGTCTCTTTCATATCAAAATTTGACAACCAAGCGCTTTATTGCAAAGTCTGACAGGTGCTCAAGTCATTTAATTGGGAAACTTGCTCTTTGCTTAAGTTCTGCCACATCAGGACGAGATGGGACCCTTTCCATATTAAAAAGGAAAACAAGAAAGGAGCTTAAAAAGTGTGGAAAACTGCACAAGAGACCACTCTTGTTACCTGAAAACAAATTTTGGGGTTTCTCCTGAGTGATTTAAATTTTCTGTCATAGGACTTAATTTAGCTCATGATTTATAAATACTGGGCAGAAGTGTTCTGCACTGGTCTGGCTTGCCCATTGACTGGCCTTGGTGATATTTCTTGCATTTTCCCTGCACTGGCCATTGTCAGAGAGAGGCTGCTGCAATAATCTGGCCATGCTCCGATCCACCAAGAAAAGCCAAGAAAATGCTCTCCCTCAAAGGGGAAGAACAGAGTGGAGGAGCAAGGATTGGTAGGAGAGCCATGAGTGGCTTGGAAAATACTTTTAAATTTGAAAATAGCAGGAGATCCCAATCCCATTCCCAAATGCCCAAGTGGCCCTGGAAGTCCTAATTAAGGAAACCCCACACTGAAGCCCCTCACCTCTCTCAGGTGAGGTTTACACCGACCTGTGAACCTTGAAGGGCCAACACAGCACAGCCAGCTCCTGCTCCAAAGAACCTTTCTGCCAACAGGAATAAGGCAAGGGCAAAGAGGAGTTTCACACAGTAATTAAACCTGAAAGGAAATCCACATCTGATCCTCCCAGGTGCACGTGCTGCCCTGTTTCCTTGCAATTCTCCTGTTTTGGTGAGGCAGAGGTGGGAGAAAGGCTCCAGATGCTGTCAGACAAAGAGCTGGTCCCTGTTGCTGTTGCAGATGGTGGAAGCAGAATCCTTTTTCTTTTCACACTATCAATTAGGCAATGTTGCCAAACCCACATCAGCTTCTCAGTCAAACATTTCATTTCTCAGCAGTCTGTGTGAAGTTTGAGAGCTACAGTATGTTCTGCCAGCGGCCTCCAGAAAGCTGCTTTGCATTGTTTTGCCTAAATGGCTACAAAAGTGCTGTCAAAGAGACACTGTCAACTGCAGCTTTTGTGTTTATGTCTTCTTTACTTTAAAAAAAAGAGAAAGAAAAAAGAAAAAAAGAAACAAAACCTTGTGGAGTTGAAAGAACTGATTTCTGCTTGTTTTATCAGTCCTTTTTACATTCCTTTGGCAGACACTGGATTTTCCTCTCTGCTATTCACAGTGCAAGCATATTCAATATTGAATAGACCTTTTTGACAGTTTTTGAACCTGTTCCATCAGATTCCAAATGCACTGATTCATGGGGATTTGTAAAGTTCCTAAAACATTTAAAAAAACTACCCTGACTCAAGAATTGTTTTACATCAGGATAATTTAAAACTTCTGCTCCTTCATCTGTATGATTTCTCAGAGCCAGAAAGAAACACTTTCACAACAGATTTGTCTGCCTTGTGCACTGAGAGGGACACAACAGCAAACACTCACTGCCTGGAAGTGAAGAAATCTAATTACCTAATATTATAAAGGCTCTGCCTTTGTCTTTCAACACCTAGATGGGGGTAAAATGCTGGTCTTGGAAAGAATAGGCCACTGATTCTCATATTTTAATGAGTATAAGTGAGAAACAATCACTGGACACATTCAAACACAAATTAAATTTCACTGCTATGGTTGTAGATTTTTTTTTATTCACTGAACACTCTCATATTTTGAGTTTCCCAGCAGCCTGGGTATATTTATTTCCTCAAGTATCCCCTCCATTCCCCTAATGCTGCTTCTCTAACAACACCATGGCAGCAATACTGATTGTAGTTTAAAACTGCTCCTGTTCTCTTACTTCAGGGGTATTTCCAGCCTGATCCTCACTTTGGAGAAGCAGATGTGAATCGGTGTAAATTAATAAATGACAATAGTGATGATTACAGTAATGTGTTATGAGCTATTCTCAGCTGCTCCCAGACACATGGAGTGGTGGTTACATTTTCTATTCCATGACCAGCATAAAGGAAATAAATAAAACAGTGGTTCTCAATTTGATGTCCACAGATTCACTGAAGCAATTCCCACATAAAGCAGTGAAGCCTACGGTCACTGAGTGCAAATTCAATACACAAGAGCCCACATGTTCTAGTGGAAAATTTTTTGGTAGCCCACAAACAAAAAAAGGATGAAAACCACTGAGGACTGAAGCACATACAAATAGAGCATTAGATCTCTCACATATGTCCTCATGGGGAAAAACTCCCACAGAAAGCACCAGGAATTAAATCTATAGAAATGTAATACAGCTCTATGGAATTTCCTCTGAAGGCCTATAGAATTTCGTACAGCAGGGAGTCCTTTTCATAGCCCTTTTTTTTTTCAGACAACTCACAGAAGGATATAATTCTAATGAATGGGATTTTAAAAAAAAAGTAATAGATCGACAATAATCTTCTATTAAATTATTTCCCATAGAAGTATTGACAGCAATAGCTATTAGCATTATTTTATAAAACTGGAGAGATATATTGATTAGTGGAGCCATTGTCCTGACACAGAGAACTCAGGCGATTTATGTTGCTATTCATTGTTAGGCAAAGGGGTTTGTTCTTTTTCTTTTTTTTAAACATCTGGAGCCCCATGAATAATTACTTTAATTAAAATAAGAGACTATTTTATCTGCTCTCCTTGACAAGAACTTTGCCTCATGCTACCTGGCAAATCCACTACTGCCACCATGTAAATAATTTTCATGGATTTTTTGTGATTTAAGATGCAATTTCCCCTGGGGATTCCCAGCTCTTGGACTTTGCCTGAGCATCTCCAGGTCACCCAGGGAGGAGCAGGCAGTGCAGCAGAGCTGGGTTTGGATTGGTATGGACACGGGATTGGTTCCATGGCAGTGGCAAGCCTGGGGACAGCAGAGCTCCTTGCACAGTGAGTAAAGCAGGGACATCCAAGCTGTAAAAGGAGAGGGAATCATGGAATTACCGAGTCATTTAAGTAGGAAAAGCCCTGTAAGACCATCGAGTCCAACTCTGCCAGCAGTGCCAAAGCCACCACTGACCCATGTCCCCAAGTGCCACATCCATACAGATTTTAAATCCCTCCAGGGATGAGGACTCCAGCACTGCTCTGTGCAGCTGTGCCAGGGCTGGACAAACCTTTGGGTGAAGCAATTTTTCCCAAAATCCAACCTAAACCTCCTTTGGCACAGCTGGAGCCTGTTTCCTCTTTCTCTATCCCTTTTTCCCAGGTAGAAGAGCCCAACCCCACCTGGCTGCCCCCTCCTGTCAGGTTTGTTTGTCCTAAGGATGAGGACAAAGCAAAGGGGAAGAAGAGATGAGGCTTTGGAAAGTCCTCCTGTGCCATCTTTCTCCCTCTCCAGTTACCAAGGGGAGGAATAAAACCAATGAAACCAACCTTACATGCCTTGTAGTGCAGGAGTGTGTGAACTGATTAAAATATCCTGCAGAAAATACTAAGCCTATTTGGGTTTGACAATTTTCTCTAGATCCTCATTAGTTTTATCATAGATTCATCTCTAATCTTTCCCACAGTGAGGTGGCACAGTCAGATTTGCACGGATCTATCAGACAAAAGCAAAAAGTCACGGAAGAAAAAGCTGTTTCTTCCTTTGATGATGCAATCATCTGGAAAAAAATTTTTTTTTACATTTTATTTCTTGTTGTCTCCTCAAGTGTCCTTCATTTTGTCTTCTTTTCCCTCATTCACCTGAATACTGGCTAAATACAGGGAAGAAAAATACTGAATTCTACCAAATTTGGGGACTCAACCTCACAGGAGCCCAAGCCTGATTTTTTTTTTTCCCCCAAAGAAAAATGTGCTCTCCATGGCAAATCCTAGCCCCAGTGAAGTCAGTGGCAAAATTCCTAATGCCTTCCTCCCTTGGGAGCAGGATTTGGCCCAGCAGGGATGGACAGTAGCTAAGCCCACCATCTCCCATCCCTGGAGATCTTCCCAAGGCAGCAGTAATCAAAATAATTCATTTGCAGTTCTAAGCCTTTGATGCATGACTGCTGAGAAAGAAGATTTGTGAAAGCTGTGACAAACTTACACCTCAGCTTTCAGAAAAGGAGAAAAAAATCTGTTACTGGAAAATTTGCCAATTTTTCCCCTCTAGCCCTTAATGCAGAGCAATCCATTTGACCATATAATTATTACTTAAAGGAAAGGAGTTGGTAAAAGAAGCGTAATTTATAAGGGTGAACAAGGAAACAGATGAGAGATATGGAAGAAATGTTAGCAGAAAAATACAAAAATAAGAGAAACAATGCTGCACAGTGCTGTCAGACCTAAATCAAAGTCAGAAGGGAAAAATGAGATGCTCGTGTACACAGATTATGCCACCATCAGTTTTTGCTGGAGAAGGAAGAACCTTGGCAATCAAGATTATCTGATAATTACCTTTCTTAATGCATTAAATTCACTCAGCTTCACCTCCAGGCATTAGCTGAAGAAAATAATGACACACATCCTCATGGTTAATGGTTAAACCCTATTTCCAAGAAATCTATTACATGTGGTGTCACCTAGAAAGCCACACAATAAAGCATCTTTAAAGGAAGCACTGATAGAAAAGGATGGGGTTTGGGAACATAAATAGCAGTTGTTTGCAGCAAAACATTTTAACGTGCAGGCTTCAGTAATACTAATGAAAGTTTGATTGTCTTTGTTAATTAGCTCCCCGCCCTCCTTTGTCAGCTGCAGAACAAACCTTCTCCTGCCAGCATCTCAGGATGCATTAGACATCATTAAACATCATTTTTAAACGAACATTTCATTTAAAAGAGATTAATTTTCAAAGTATGGCAGTGCTTGAAAACGAATCTGTGCAATGATACAGCTGCTGAAGAACACCTCCACCTCCTAATTCCCCAGTATTTATGGACAGATCAGTTCCCATGCTGCTGCTAATGGGGTTTGGAGAGGCTATTTGACAATCCACTGCCTCACAAAGGGACTTTGCCAAGTGGCCAACTCCTTTCCCACAGGATGTACAAACCAACCCTGGGCCAGCAGAGAGCCAAACACATCATCTGCCCAGTCACACAAGTTCTGGAAAGAATAAATTGAGCCTGAATCTGCTTTTTATCCCTTCCTGCACATGAGGACAGGTCCCTCACATGCAGCACCTTCAAGATGAAGTCCTGGTGGGATGACCCCAGCCTCAGGGGAACAGATGCTCCATCCAGCACATTCCCCATGCTGCAGACCCCCCCCCACACAGCACACTCTTTTTCCAGACTCTATCCTCTGCTATGTCCAAAGGTGTGAGGGAATTTCACCTTAAAACACCTGGCAGGGAGTTGTTGGGTTCTTCTGGGTGTCTGAGTTAGTCACGCCAGACACCACCAGGAACCAGAATCTTCTACGGTTCATTGCCATTGTCATGGGGTCAGCAGGGGAGAAGAAAAACAAACCAAACCAAATACAGAATGAAACATATTTTTTTGTGAAATTTGGTTGGTCTCACAGAAACTGACCAGGTTTTTTCTTATGAATAATTTGTTGCTGGAGAAATGGTCGTTTCTACTTGAGAACAAGTGAGGTGTCTGTCTGCAGCATGCACAAATTCACGTGCTTCCAGAAAAACCTGGGAGATGGTTCTTCCCAACTGCATGCCCTTTATCTCACAGTGGGTTTCCTTTAAAGTGTAAACTAAACTTTCTGAGACAAAAAGACCAAGAGATTTTAGGTAATTCTTCTAAAATGGTCTGTGGACCCTCTCATGTCTCCAGCTGCTGCACTGACACATGGAGAAGGAAACCTACCAGCCCCATCATGGAACTGCTTTAGTGGTGCATAATGAAATGGAATTTGTTACAGGATTTGGGAAAAGAAATTAGAGCTTACCAGGACAGCTGATTTTCTCCCGTGCTAATATAACTCTGCTGACTCCCACGGGACTCCTGCCTGTCATGGACCTTAATTTAAGCCAACTCTTCAGCAATGTGCGTGAGTAAAGACGAAATTTAATAACTTTGCTGGAGTCTCAGGAGTTGATGAGATTTCAGAATTATCTTTGGGTGCAATAAATACTAAAATGGAAGCTGAATTGGTTTTCACTTGCTATCATTTGAAAGTGTTCTTGTTATTTTTTTCTATGTGGATTGCTTAATTAGAAATACAGGTGCATTCACTGAGCTGTATTTCACTGCTCAACTTAAAAAGCCATTTTTAAACTACCGATACAAAGCAAAACTAATATTTGCTGTTTAATTGGTTTTACTAAAAGTCATTTTGAATGAGTCATTTTTAAAATTAATTAATTTTAATTATACAGTGCAAATATTTACCTGTTAAGTGAGGACCTATAAAATGAATACAAGAAAGGAATAAAGGTGTCACTACAAGGGATAAATGGGCAGCTGTGTCAGTTACTAATGATTGGCCATTATAAATAAGACTTTCCCTTCTGTTGAAGGACATTATTTTTGATATTTTTTTGTACAGGGAATGCCCCAGTAGCTCTCCTTGAGCCCTTATGGGTTGTGCTGGAGACCAAAAGACATTTTTATCACCCACTGCCTGCACCTGACGATCACATATTATCCATAGATGTCATGGCTGTCACTGTCATTTTTTCTGAAAAATCTCTTTGCCCAGGATTTTCTCCTGGGAAGCTGAGAAGCCTCAGAGAAAAAATGAAAACAATAATTATCTGATTTGCTTCTCCTGTGTTTTGCTGCTTTGGAATGTGTTTGGACACTGTTTAATAACAGGTGATTGTTTCATTGGTTTCATGTGAATTGTTTTTACTTATTGGTTAATTACAGCCCAGCTGTGTCAAGGCTCTGGAAAGAGTCACAAGGTTTTCATTATTATCTTTAGCCTTCTGTCTGTATCCTTTCTGTGTTCTTTAGTACAGTTTAGTATAGCATTCTTTAATATAATATATATCATAAAATAATAAATTAGCCTTCTAAGAACATGGAGTCAGATTCATCATTTCCTTCCTTTGTCGGGGTCTCTGAAAATACAAGACATGGCATTATTCCTCTCATGTGCAGGACTCATGGAAAATGCTGTTAAGTCAATCCTTCAGCTCTCCCAGGTAAAACAGCCACATCTAAACCCTCATTCTGTGCACGTTGGTTACTTAAGCAGATTCCCTGGAGTTTACTGTAGGAGAAAAGCAACCCAGATTTGGTCATTAAATTTAGATTCTTTTTGCTCATCTTATTCACACAGTCAAAAGAGGTATTTGTATCATTTTGCTTTTCAATGGATGGAATAAAATTAGCTGCACAACAAGTGTCCTTGATCATGAATTATATAAAGCAATGCATTTATTTGGAATTCCAAATACACAAAAGAATTAAAGACGGTGAATGAGAAAATACACCTGCCAAAAGAAGAAAGGATCCAATTTTCCATGCATAGTACAGATCATATTCCTAAAATGGCTAGAGCAGTCTGAAAATATTATTCTAAGGGACATATCCTGACAGTCCCTCTGACAGATGCACCTTAATTGTTCACTGACTGAGATTTTAGGTACCTGCACCAGGGTCAGTGGTGGGTTCATCCAATGGAGCTGCTTAATCTTTAATGCCATTAATGGAAACCCTGCAGCACCACAGAGAGAACCCACTCTGTCCCATATCTGCATTCCCATCTTCCCAACAGCTATATCCAAAATGTAACTGTGCCTCCAGACAGAAATCCAGTCCATGGAAGTTCAACGTAAGGATGTCGTTCTTGAGGTGAGACCAGAGGTTCATCTCAGGTACCTCTGTTCTGGAGTGGCCAGACCAGTGTTCCAGTAAATATTTGGAAACAAAGGATTGTTTTGAGCACAAGGTTGATTTTGTGGATTTATTAATCCTTCATTGGATTTCCTGAGAAAATACATTTCTGTCTCCTTGAGGCTACAGGAAGAAATATGAACCTTCAGATGCCATTGTCCATCTGTCCATCCAGATCTCAGAATGGGAATCATTTACATTGGAAAAGACCTTTAGGGTCATCAAGGCCAACAGTCAACCCAGCACCATCACCATGGTCACCACTAAACCAAGTCCTCAAGAGCCAGATCTTTTTTAAACACTTCCAGGGATGGCACTCGACCACTTCCAGGTTTTCTAGGTCTCTTCATCCCCAGCAGGGCTCATCCATCAGATTAGCAACAGCAATCCTCTGCTTGTGCAAACCAGTCTGGGGACAAAAGAGAGGTAGGCATTGAGGGCAGCCAAACTGACCCCACAAGAAAAAGTCCTGTCCAGGAGATGCTGAGCTTGGGAGGACTCTGATTTTGTCCCAGCACTGCAGGTGGGCATCCACAGTCCTCCAGCTGAGAGAAAATCTGCTCCCACTGAACACCACATACCGGCCAGGCAGGTGGAAACTTTCCTCACTTTTTGGTGCCCATGCCCCATGATCTGTGACCATTTTAAAATGTCACCATCAATGGCTACCAAAAAAACCCCAAATTCAAAACAAAGGACCCTGTTCTGGCTCTGTGGTTAAGGATCCGGAGCAATTCCAAATCATGTAAGGAATTATCAAATTAATTTAAGTTCCAGGTCAGACAGTCCTGGGCAGCCAACTGGACTGGGTTCAGTCTGAGACCCTGGGCAGAATGGATTCCAGCCAATATTAATAATTGCTTTACTAATTGAGGTTCTTTGTTTAGAATCTACAAATTATAATTCAGGGTCTGAGGCATCTGCCATTCCCTTTCATAAAAAATTAAAACACCTGGATGACAGTATTACTATTTTTCAGCTCTTGTTGAGCATAACAGTTTTGAGATCTTGAAGTTGGTAACATGCTTACTTCACATAGTTTGGCGTTTTCTTTGCTTTCTTTGATCCTTTGGAAATGATTGGAACCACAAATATCCTCTGGGTGACCACTTTTGACCAAAGGGAATCACTGCTCAGCGATACAACTGATTTTACTTGCATTAAAAAGAAGAAACAGAACTCCACACCACCATTTTTTCACTTTATTTGTGCAATAATGTGAAAGCCCAGACCAACTCAGAATTATGCAAAATACCAGGACATGAAGTGTCTAATTACATTCTGACTTTACTGCTTCCTAACACCCTAAGTCAAAGTAGGTGAACTATGAAGAATATGGAATAATTGCAATCATTATCACATAAAATGCACTGTATATGATTTTAGAGTGGTTTTGGGCTAAATCTATCTTTAGCTTAGCCTCATGGTATAAGGTCCCTTTCGTGCTAATAATTCCAAACCCCAGAGTGCAACAGAGCTTGATGAAAGCCAAATTTGGGGGGGGGGGTCACTGGAGTATTTAATTCCTCTGGAGCATGAGAAATTCCTCTGACAAAGAAATCTTGGATATCATTCCACTGATGTTACCTCTGGCAGAGTCTCATGAAAGTGGTGAAAATGGAATCAACCTCTCAAGATCTGGGGCTTGCACAGATGAATTTCCATGATTATACGTTGAGATAGACAATTTTAATTGCTTATATCTATGCAACATTTTATGAGATCTGCTACAAGCCTGTAGCTATGAGATTTGCTACGAGCCTGCAGTTCAATCCATTTGCTCTTAAAATCATCTCCTTAAATAAATTTTTAAGAAAACCCTCAGCTCAGCTCAGCTCTTTTATCCTTTATTTATGCTTTGTTTAAAATCACCAGAGTTGATAAGACTGAGCGAGGTTGCTTTGCACCTCTCAGAAGATGTGTGCACATTAAACATATTGGCAATATTTATTTATTCTGCCATCTGTCCCACCAGCTCCACGTTCTCAATAGTTTGGCCTAGAGAGGGCCAAAAATCACCTGAGCATCATAAACCGAGTCCCCGGCTGTCAGCCTAACACATTGAGCCCACAGCTGCTGTCCTGCTGCCTGATTTAATGAGGTTCCTAAAGTATGTGGACAAGTATTCGGGCTCTTGGTTGCCATGGCGATGGAGCGGGCGCTCGGAGCGGGTGTCAGCAGCATCCCGATCAATGGCAATCAGCTCACGGCCCATCAGCCCTGCAGATGCGCCCGGCCGGCTCTGCCCGGCAGCCCGGCTGTGCCCTCACGGACCCGGCGGAGCTCAATCCAGCCCGGCTGTGCCCTCACGGACCCGGCGGAGCTCTGCCCAGCCCGGCTGTGCCCTCACGGACCCGGCGGAGCTCTGCCCGACAGCCCGGCTCTGCCCGGCAGCCCGGCTGTGCCCTCACGGACACGGCGGAGCTCAATCCAGCCCGGCTGTGCCCTCACGGACCCGGCGGAGCTCTGCCCAGTCCGACCGGCCCTCCCCTCACGGACACGGCAGAGCTCTGTCCAGCCCGGCCGGCCCTGCCCTACAGCCCAGCCCGGCTCTGCCCTCACGGGCACGGCGGAGCTCTGCCCGGCCGGCTCTGCCCGCACGGACAGCGCGGAGCTCTGCCCGGCAGCCCGGCTGTGCCCTCACGGACACGGCGGAGCTCAATCCAGGCTGGCTGTACCCTCATGGGCACGGCGGAGCTCTGCCCGACAGCCCGGCTGTGCCCTCACGGACACGGCGGAGCTCTGCCCGACAGCCCGGCTCTGCCCTCTCGGGCACGGCGGAGA
Source organism: Passer domesticus (assembly GCF_036417665.1). Taxonomy (NCBI): domain Eukaryota; kingdom Metazoa; phylum Chordata; class Aves; order Passeriformes; family Passeridae; genus Passer; species Passer domesticus. The sequence continues at coordinate 55,630,784 of NC_087481.1, forward strand.
TCAATCCAGGCTGGCTGTGCCCTCACGGACACAGCAGAGCTCTGCCCGGCCCGGCTGTGCCCTCACGGACACAGCAGAGCTCTGCCCAGTCCGACCGGCCCTCCCCTCACGGACACGGCAGAGCTCTGCCCGACAGCCCGGCTGTGCCCTCACGGACACGGCAGAGCTCAATCCAGCCCGGCCAGGCTCAGGACACGGGAATTGTCCAAGGGGCAGTGCCCTGTACGGGGATAAACGCGTTGTTGTTCGCTCTGTCTGTTCTCTCACTGTTTTGCAAACATGCTGTTTCACATCCTCTGAACTCGATGGTGTCCCTCAGGTTCCAGGAGAAACCTAGACTCATGGAATCACAGGTTATGCTGGGCTGAGCATCAAGAGCAGCAAATCCAACTCCTGGCCCTGTGCAGGACACCCCAACAATCCCCGTTGTGCCTGAGAGCATTGTACAAACTTGGTCAACACTATATTTCCCTGTGGAAAAGGATTCGTCCATGGTTGACTCAAACATCTCTGAATTTCCTATCACTTTTCACTGCATTTACTACAATAGAGCAGCACCTACATTTCTGAGGCCAAGTGCCTTTTTACTGAGTCAATTCACCTGTTTTCAGAAGACAAACACTGATGTGCAATCTGTGATTCATGTAGAAGTTTCCTCACCCACAAGGAACTGAAAACCAGAGTAGCAATCCAGGAACAGGGAGAAAACACGTCATGCCAGATAACTCGGGTTGGATTCCCACACATTTCCACCACAGCAGAAAGGGACAGAATTTTCTCCCACAAACCTTCAAAGCGAAAATGTTTTAAGTGTATTTTCCTTTCTGTCCAGAAGCATGAAAGGGGTAATTGAGCTATTTAAGCATATCTGGAACACTCAAACGTGAATGAAAGGTTGTCTCAGACACTCATCATGCCCCAAAACCCCCAACAATTAAACGAATTTTAATGATCCAGATCTCAATTTACCACCTTAGAGCCTTGTGAGATTATTCTTCAAATCCAAAGGAAGCTCTTTCTTGTCCCTTTCCCAGCCCTTCTGACAGGAGCATTCAGACATTATCTTTCAGCCCAGAATATTAAAGCCCAAACAGCACCAGATCAGAGGGATTAGTGGCACATGTTTACACTGCATTGGCCATTCAACCTCACTTGTCCTCAGATGGATCTTAACAATAAAGCAAACAGCTACACTGTGTAACAACCAAAGTGGGTAATCAAGGCCTCTAAACAAAGAAAGGGAATTCGAGGGTTTGGAGTTTCTGTGAAAGCAGTGAAAGATGTCATCAAAGTTGGTACAAACTGACATTTAAGAAAGTATCACATCAAGTTTCAAAAAGTGCTGTATTTTGTATGGGTAGGTGGAAAAGCACAAGGCAGTAACGACAAAAATTCAATCCCTCTGGGATCATCTTAGAAAACAGGCTCCACATTTCAAGCAAAGAAATTCCCCAACGAACCCACTCCTCTCCATATTAAAAAGCATCAACCATCAGACCTATTCTTGACATTCTGTCTCTCATCAAATCCTCTGTGTCCAGAGGGGGAAACAAATTCCAAAGGAGCTCACCTGGGGAGCAGGAATTTCCTTTCGTAAGAACTGATACCATCATTTTTGCTACAGTTGTGAGCAGATGTTTCACAGCTTACGCTGCTCACCTAAACCGAGCTGAGCCCTCAGGAACTGAGCTGCACCAGCGCTGCTGCTCAGAACACACCTGAAGGAAAAGGTAGCACATTCCTGACAAAAACTGACTCAGCTGCCCAAGGACAGAAAAATGAACCATTGTTATGTTATCTGAGAGATTCACTTTACTACAGGAGCTGATGGACAGGTGGAAAAGCACTACAGACTGATCTGCTCGTTGATTTCCCTACTGCACTATGAGTCTTTTCTTCCACAAGGAACCTCTCACCAGGTTTCAACTTCTCAGACTGACCAGCCCAGAGCATCCACTGGCACAGCAGCAGAAACTTCCTCTAACAGGAATCAGTTAATCAAAGCCATCCCTGAAAACCTAAGGCTGGTGTCTCCACTAAGGCAGATAACTGCTTAAAACTTGATAATATAATCCTACTTGCTTATTTCTGCACTAATGATTTCCACACAAAGCATTTCTCCAAAGCTGAGTGGTCCAGAAAACTATGGTTTGGGATTTTTTAATGGGTCTTACTATTTTATGGAATATACAGAAACTTTAAGAAAAAAAAGTTTTTAAATGTTTGAGACTGAGTCTGTTCTTACAATAGACAGGCTCCAGATTTGTAGTAGTAAATGAGAGCTCTGTTCCATCTTCTGCACAAAGACACAATTCTCACTTCTCTCCCAACTTGGATATTAAAAGTTAACTTCAAATCCCTTCATGAAAGGGATGTTTATTCTGGGGGTTTTTATTTGCAGTTTTTGGCATAGTGTGATTTGGTTTATATTTACTTTTCCCCACCATAGCTATAATTTCCCCTTTCAGGATAGTGAAGTGTTCTCTAATTGGCTTTTATTTTGCTTCATATACTCTTTGCACCTCGTAACAGAGCTTTGAAGGGCTCCCACTCTGTTGAGAGAGTTCCTACAGAGGCTGTACTTGCAGTAAAATATGATGACATTAGTTAAGTGATACGATCCTCCGAACACACATCCCTGCCATCAGCCTCCAGGAGCCTGCATTACAGGGAGGCAGCAGTCCATAATAAGTCCATATACAACAGGGAGTGATGTGATCACAGAATGTCCTACTGAAATGCTTGTTCTTATGAAGTCCATGAATATTGCTTTTAAGTGTAAAAAAAAGTAATCTGTTCTGGAAAGACACTTATGAACAGAAAGGGGGAAAGAATACTCTCTGATCTCTTGAGCCGAGCTCTCAAGACATCAATGACTATGCACTCATTTATAATCTCCACTAATTTACTGGCTGCCCTAGAGACACACTTTGATCTTTGGGAAGATCTACTGTATCTCTCTGCTTTGCAACAGGCAATAAAAACTGTAACCCTTATAATAAAGTGGTCTAAATAATGTAGTCATAGCATCTAGCCCCCAATTCATCAAGGAAGATGCCACCTTGCACTCTACATTCTTGGCATAAATATTCATCACCAGCATGGGAAGGCTTGGCTGTGCACAAGTTTTGTAGTAGATGTCCTTTCTCTGCAAGTACATGTGCTGTGTGAAAGTCTGTATAATTAATGTCAAGGATCACTGCTACACTTTGAGCTGGGAATGGGAAGAAAATGCAGTTTGCTTCCCAAAGCTGGCTGCTGGGTTGGTCAGATTGCTGTCATTAGAGGCTGTGGTTATTCAGGTTTGTTCATCTACAGAGCTGGGTACACATGGCAGAACCTCACATCCCTGTGGCAGCACAGGGAGAGATGTTCTGCAGGAGGTTTGGCAGGGGAAGGAAAGCACATGGAAACCTCAGCCCAGGGGCTGCAGGTGCAGAGCTGTGCTGGCAAAAAGAACCAGGTACCACGGGAGAGGTGAGGAGCAGCACTGCTGCACATCCAGCACTGAGACACTCCTGCTCCTCCACGTGCAGCTCTAGAGCTCCAGCAGCAGCACCTTCTCCTTGCCACGGCACTCTGAGACAGGCAAGAGGGCTCTTACTGCTCTCTGTGATTCACTTCAATCGTCCTCCTGCAGACACAGCTCAGCTCTCTCCGTCCCTCACTTGTCCTCTGCTCTCTCCCCTTTCTTTGGCGTTCAGCCCCACTCTAGTTCAGAGCACCTCATGGAGTGACACACTGTTTGGTGCCACTCACCCTGCCTGGGTGTCACCCCTTTTCTCCACATCCCTACAGCTTAATTTTTTCATAGAAGTCCACCCCAGTGTCCAGCAATCACTAGAAACCACTCTTCCTACAGAAAAGTCGCACCATGCACATGCTACTCAGTGAGCACAGAGATATTCCTCTGAAAGAAGGAGAAATATTCCTCTGAAACTTCTGCTCTCACCATTGGAAGTGGGATGCTCTGCACTGCTGCAAAAACAAGTTCAGAAAACCAAACTAAAACTCAGAAAAAAGTAAGGCCCCAGAGCCAACAGACATTTTTTAATATTTTGGCCTAAATAATGAATAAGGCTCCCAAGCAAACACTTTTAGGATTAGCCAAGATTATGAATGTTTCAAGACTGTAAAACAATAAAAATCACAGCCAAATTTAACAGCATTATTTAGCATATGGTACAGATAGAAGAAGAATAATTAAATAATTCAAAGAGCTGAAAGTTCCCCATTATAGCTTCTGAATCTGTAGATCCTTTGTACAATTTCTTCATAATGGCAGAAAGCAAATCCAGCTATTAGGGCTTCAGGAAATCCCATGGGAGGCATTTTTCTTAATTGTGTATCTAAATTTCATTTTGCTGGAATAAAATGGATTAAATGTTTTCTGCAGTTATAGGAGCAAGGCATAAAGCAGCACCAAGAATCCCAGATCTCCAGTGCATTCACTTTCTGCCACCCAGGGCAACTCTGGAAGAGAGATCCAACACAGAGCAGGATTAATGACAGCTTGGGTTTGTCATGTCAGGGTCAGCTTCCCATCCTGGAGTACCTGTCTGGGAATTGTGCCCTTAAATAGCACAGTGCATCCAAACAATCTCCTGGTGGGATGCTTCCAACTGTATCTGAGGCTGAAATGGAGAATAAATTGCCCACTTGCAAGCCAGTCAAAATTGAAGGGAAAAGCAGATTTGCTGCTGACTTTGCCGAGGTCTCTTTATAACAACACAGGTGTCACACAGGAGTGGGTTTGTTTCTTGTGAGGAAGCACCTCCTCAGTGTCAGCAATGAAATAATAGCACCAGATGTCTCCAGACCTGTCCACACTTGTTGATCCATGGATGCGAGAGACAGCACACGCACGGCATGGGAAATGACAGAATACACATCTGGATGCCAAAAACATTTACTGCAGCAGTTGCTCTGGGAACTGTCTTCCCCAATGACTAGCCAGATACACAAGGCTGGAAATATTACCATGGGATAGGCAGATCAACATCATGTTAAAAGTTAACAAAAAGAAAAGAAACACAGCGGTATTTGGATAAAGATAATTAAATACACCTCCTGTCCCTGAACAGACCCAAGTCCCTGAGGGAGTGAACCTAAGAGAGCTGAATTTTCACAGCCAAAGCCAAGAGAAGACAACACAGAGAGGTCCCAGCATGGAGCCCACTGCTGCCCTGGAGCTTGGCTTCAGGGAGTGGGGAGACTCTGGCACACATGAGGTGCACAGGATAGCCCCCATGGTCACACAGGACAGGAAACAGGAATGCTTTTTCTGATGGAAAGGGCAGATCCAATGGCCTGGTGTGACTTCTCCATGGGCTTTTTGCTTTCGTTCCTGTAGCCAAAATTAATGACCAAACAGGCAAAGCTAATCACTCATGGTGGTTTCAATACATGAGCTATTCAAACCCAGTACAATTTTACCACATGTTTATTCTGAACCTTTAATCCTAAGAATGTAAATGTTCTTTGTAAAACTTTAACATGAAAATGGGACCCAAACCTCAAAGTTTATTAGAATTAATGATTAATACTACCCAGAAGCCAGTCCTAAACCAAACACCAACACACAGAGCCATTTTCTCAAACAGAAGCAGAGATGCCCTGTAAAGTCTCTTCACAGCAGCAGACTGAGGGGAAGGAGGAACCCAGTGGGATCAGTTAACGAGGAGGGAATATGCATGTGGGCAACATTTAGTGTTCACTACAAGAGGAATGTGGATAATCTCCAGGAGGTATTATTCCTGCACATCATTTTAGTGAGATATTGCTGTCACAAAGTGACACCCATGGCCATTGAGCAGACATCCTGGCCATCACGGTGTGTGTCAGTTTTCCCAGCAGCACAGCAGTATGGAATGTTTGCATCCTGGAAATAGGAGCACAGGCCTTGGCTAGAGCTCAGCTGGGCCATGGCTGAGAAGGAAGAGGGCAGAGGGTGTATTTGAAACAGAGAACTGGGGTAGGAAGGGGAGCAAGGACCCTGCAGAGTGTGTGTGGCTCTCTGCTGACCATGGGATGGAAAAGGAAGAGATTTCCGTGGCTGTTGGGCAGATTCCCTCTCCCTGCTCCTGGTGGCCATACCTGCCATGTTTTCCCTCCAGGATGATGCTTTGCCCAGCAGCAGGAGCTGCTCTGGCCATGCTGGGGTTTTGCTGTAGCACTGGGAAAGGGCCACAGCCATTTCACTTCATCTGCTCCAGGCAACTGTCTCATTTGCCTGAGCCTGGAGGGGAACAGAACTCAGTGCTATTGTCAAGATACCATAAAAAAAAAAAAAATTATTCAATAGCAAAAGCCTCCTCAGTCTGATCAGTCTGACAGACATTAAATGCTCCATGGCTTTTGTTGCCCTCTTAGAAAGCCAGACAAATGATGGTCAAATAAGTGAAGTACTATGGATTGCACTAATGAAACACAGGAGAACTTTGTCCTGTAATTTGCCATGGATAAATGGGCTATTTTTTTCCATTCATACCACATCTTTGTTAACAGCTCTTTTTGGAAAGGCTGAATTTCTGTGACTAAGGGTGAAAGAGCTGAAATTAACTCATGGTATATAAGATTTAAAGAAGTATGTGAACAACAAGGTGGCTTTCCTGTAAGATGCTCAGACTCAAACATGTACTAATACTTTTATTTTTCTAAATAGCCTTATTTTTAAGGGGGAAAACATAGAAGTGTAGAGTGAAGCCAATCCTGTTCATGTCCTGGAGTGAGCACACACATGGGAGAGCACAGCTCACTTCTCTTTCTGCAGCTCCAGGGCCACCCTGGCCTCACTTTTCTGCCCAAGGCCAATCCTTCCCCCAAAGTATTTCAATGCTGTTTGGATCTCTTTCTCAGCTTTGCAAAAACTACTCAAATACTGTTCAGAGCGGTATTTTAAGAGTTTCAGTGTTTTGGTTTGCACTGTATTAAATTTGTATTTTCCCTGTTAAAAGTTTTCTATTTCTGCCTTGCTGCATTATGTCCCTGTTCTGGAATCTCAGACACCTCTGGTGTGAAAATGAAAACTCCTCTTTAACTGGGAGAGAAGAATCAAATGCCATTTGCTGGAACAGGTTTCACACCAAAAAGGGAGCATGGAACATGCTTCTTCTTCATAATTACCATGGGATTTGTGCAGAAGGAATTGGACACAATCAACAAAAATATGAACAAAAAGAAATGTGTGTTAATGAAATATCATGTGTTTGGAGTTCATACAGAGATCATGAGAGCTCACAGGAAGAACACACAGCAAACTCCAGCTGCAATCACGCCACAATTTCAGCATAAATGGCCCCATCACTGAGCAAAATGTCATGGTATAAAGTGATAATGCATTGAATTAAGAAAACTTTTTGGAAAATGATACTAGAGGGTCTTTTCCTAAATGGATGGTCATGTTTAATTAGGTTTAAGAGCAAATATGGCAAGGGATCCTTACACAACAGAGCAGACTGCTGTTAACTTTGGCTGCTTCCTGAATTTTCAATGAGATCTCTACTATAAAAATCATTTCACCATTGCAAACATTAAGGAAAAAACTGCCTTCCTGATCAAAGAATGCCCCCTTTTGGAACATCCCACTCCCACAGAACACAGGTACTGCATCAGAGTGGTTCTGAACACCACACTCATCAAGTCTTCTTTTCCTGATGGAGGAGCATGCAGTGCAGGTTCAAACCAGAGCTCACTTTATGGCCCTCACTCCTGAACTGTTATAAAGGCAGACCAATGTTAACACTCCTATGCAGCCTCTGCCAGCCCGTGGCTGCACCAAGGCACTCGTTTGTGCCTTTGCTTTTCCTGAACAATTTTACAATTCCTATTTAGCTATATTGACTTTCCAGCATGGCACTGAGCTTCATTACCAGGGCAGCAGCCAGGAAAAGTTAATGATCCAAAAATGACACTATCTTAAGCTCATGGTGGGCCAACCAATCCCTTCCACCCATGGAGTGAAGGGTTTTGCCTCTCAGCCCTGCAGGGACACAAAGCTTAAAGGCTGCAGCACTCCTAGCAGTTCTGCCCCATTTAGGATCCTTGAATATAGGTGGAAGCCCAAATTTCTCTTTCTCTCTCAATTCCCTTTCCATTAAAGAAGAGATGGCAGCTTCCTTCTAGTCCAGGACAAGGTATTTCCCTGTGGATCAAGTGCTCAAGAAGAGGGGAGCACAGCAAGGGAAGTGCTGGCAATCGCCTCTGGCCTTTACAAGGGGGAAAGTGACTGACAGATAAGCCAGGACTAAATCTCTGAAGACAAATCTTGGGGCTCTGACCTTTAAACAATACCAAATCCCTCAGAAAAAAAAAAAATTAAAAAATTCAAGGCTAAACTTCTGAGGAGCTCTTTAGACCATTTCAGACCCAGGGGTCCAGTTTTAGAGCAATTATTTTCAGCACTATTTTATTTCTTTTGGGGAAACAAAAAACCAAAACCAACCACTTCTTTTAGACAGACAGGATTAGGAAAGCAATATGGGCACATTCTAGCAGCTGGAAAAATTATGCCTAGAATTAATCAATATAAGTGGACAGCATAAAGCAGGGCTGTTCTTTCTGATTTGTTTTTTTGTTTGTTTTTTTTTTAAAATGCCACAAATAGAGCTTTTATTACAGCCCCACATTCCACCTCGAGCAATGGACGTCCAACTGCATCCTTTAAAAAGCGCTGCATTTTAAGAAACACAAGAACACACTAACAATGGAATTAAGTAACTGGCACTATTCGTTACCCCTGATTTTTGAATTCCCATTGGCTTTCCTTATTTTCTCTCCCTCCCCTCCACAGAACAAGATAATTAGACAGAAGCAAATAAGATGTACAGAGCTAGAAAACAGAAGAGCCTGACATGTGTAGTGCATGCTGTCAGCCATATGGCATTCTATATATATTGTTACAGATGAAAATTGTACCACACACTGTGCTGTACATTAACACTGGAACGGTATACAGTAATTCACGGGCAGAAACTGATACTATCTGCTGTGTTGGCTAATAGATTTTTGAAGTTTTCTCCATAGCATTTTATTTTAAATGACAGTGTTTTCTATTAATGGGTGGGCACTGTCAGTTTGTTGACCCCGGTCGGGAAGGACGTCTTTTTGTTCCGATGGCAGCCATCATTTCTGTGAAGTGATGCATGTAAAAAAGCCAGGAAATGCAATTCACCTCACACGCTGCTGTCACTCAATCTGACATCTACATGTTGGAGTATTTTCTCAAAGTTTTCTCCATGTGACCTGCAAGTTAAAGATCAGGGAGGTTACCTTCATCCAGCCCATCCATGTGTCAATCATCCCTACCTAAAAATGAAAGTTACAAATAAACTGCAGCTCTATTTATACTCTGCTGCCTGTCCCATCTTTTCCACGTCAATCTCGCCGTCTCTCATTACAGCTACATCATGCTGCCCCCCTTCCTGCTTTGTGTATCCCAGATTAAGTGCCTTTGTTTTTCTGCCGCTGTCCTTCTGAGCATGTAAAGCCCTTAATGCCTTGGCTCTCTTTTTTACCCTGTAAAACTTTGAAAGGAAACTTAGAAACATATTAGTGGTCTTTTTAAATCAGTGCAAGGCTAGAAATCAAACAAAAACTCCCTTTTCCATGCAGAAACACAAGGGAAGTTAATACAACCGTGAAGCTGGAGTGTCTCGAAGAGAGTAGGGATAGATGGGATTTTGGGAAGGAATTGCTCCCTGTGAGGGGGTGAGGCCCTGGCACAGGGTGCCCAGAGAAGCTGTGGCTGCCCCACCCCTGGCAGTGTCCAAGGCTGGACAGCGTTTGGAACAACCTGGGACAGTGGAAGGTGTCCCTGCCCTGGCAGGAGGTGGAATGAGAGGAGTTTTAAGGGTCCTTCCTACCCAAACCATGCTGCAATTCTGTGATTTCATTCTTTCTTTGCCGGCTCTTGGAGCACGCTGAGGGAACTGCCAAAGGCAGAGCCAGGGACCTGGCAGTGTTTTCCAGAGTCCTTGGTGTATCACTGTCACTTGATGAGGGGTTTTATATGTGCTGAAGGTTGACTTGAACAGAATTACACCAATAAAAATAAATATTACCAAAACAAAAAAATATTACTGCAAATCACCTCTCCCAGTATCCAAGTTCCTTCCTGTATTTAGAAAAATGCTTCATAAAATCCTGATCTCTTCCTAATTAACAGAGGCAACTCTTCCCCAGCCCCTGGACACTGAACTGAAGAGTAAGCTGGAAACTGCCCAATAAATCTTGACTTTCTTCAGCTAGAATAAAACTTCATGGGAATACCAGAGGACTCTCCTTCAAATCCAGTGCCTTGGGATCAAGATCCTTATACTGCCCAAGGAGATAAACTTATCTGAAATATCCACAAAAACACAGAGGGGAGATTTGGGAACAGCTTCCTCTCAATTACCAAGCAGGACCATAAATTCCTTATTTTACTTATGTTTTGTTGCCAAAAATCTAGTCAGGGTTTCAAGCATTTTATTTGTTTCACTCTTAAATCCCAGTTCCCATTGGGAGATAAGGTGAATCAGGGCAAGGTAGACAAATTCAGAGCCTCATATCCATGCAGGCAGCAAATTTACTCACAACAGGCTTCAAACGTGGTACATGGGGGTTTCAAACCTTGGCCATATCCAGGGAATCCAGAGGTGAAAGAATATTTTCTGCCTGTCTTCAAAGGAGCACATTTCCAAGCACCATCCTTGGGGAAGTGCCTTATCTGGCAGGCAAAAATAGCTATTGCAGTGCAAAGAGCAGAAAATGAAGCAAATTACCTCCATATTTTTGGCTGGAAATGTTATACCAGATAGTCCTTCTCACAGTCCTTCTCTTCTGCTCCATCAGTATTTGAGTACTGCCTACAAAGAGCAATTGGTTTCACAGAAAACACGCATGGCAAAAAACACAGAAATGTCTCCATATATCCAAATATATCTCTCAATATCTCAGCAGTTGGGTTATTTTTCTTAGTGGTGGGGAATGCAAATTCCAGACTTCCCAGGCAGAAGAGGGGATTGAACCTAGGTCTGCTTCATGCTTTCATGCTAGACAAGAATCCAACTCTTGAACATAGGCAGGTTGGGATCACCACTTCCCTGGTTTCCTCTTTGCTTTCAAAGATTTCATTTGAAAAGTGGAAGTAAAGCAAAAAAACAAAGGAAAAAAAAAAGAGTGGTTTGATCAAATGTTGTATTTTCCTCCACAGTTTTAGTCTGGCTGCCAAATTTGGGCTGGGGGAGGAGGTCACCCAGCCTGAAGCACAATATGTTCAGTCTGCTGTGGCTTCCAGTGGATCTGCTCCCTTGGGCCTGCCAGATGGAGCTGCACACCCTCCACTGAAGCCCCCCAGCCATATGCCAGGACTCACCCGTGGCTGTGCACGGCTCCAGTTCTGCTCTCAACAACAGCCAATGGCAATATTTGGATCCTTTGTCTCACATCACCATAGGGAGCTTCTTCTAACCTGCCCTGAACTCCAGAGCAAGAAGTAGTGCCCAGACATCTCCCCCTCCATCTAGCTGGGTTTTGGATGAAGCTGGAATCTCTGTTCCTGCAGGAGTTCAGCAGGATTTCACCCATCAGCGATGTGGCACAGTTACCTCACAGTTCCCACTTCTCCAGCTGTGCCAGCAGACAGAGTAACTCCTGCCTCGCAGGGACACGGCCACACTGAGCAGCAGTGAACCACCAGACCAGACCCTGGCCACTCTCTGCCCATCCCCACCTCGTGCAGAGCCAATGGCTTGGGAAACATCCCAAGAGCCAGCTGTCCTGAGGAGCTTCCAGCATCATGAGAAACTCTTTGGACTAAGGAGGTAAAATGTCCTCTGTGCTTCAGCTTGTCTCTCTGGAGAGCAGATCTCCTTCTCTGGGCTACAAAATGTGAGGAATTCCTTCTGTTTTCTGACACAGCTAAGCAGTGAGGATGGAGTTTTCATAAGGTGATTTGTAGGAACTGGGACTGTATTAAATGACATTTTACAGCTATTTTTGACTGCATGGCTGTTTACATTTCAGACTTTCAAACCTACAAGAAACAGACTATATTTACCATTTAATCAAAGAATGGCCCCTGGATATTTTGATTTAGGAGATTCAGCATGCCCCAGCATCATGTTTGCTGCCCACACTCACTGACCACAGCTTGTGCTCCCCTCTGTTCACAGGAGGACTTGGGCACAAATCCCCCTAAGACAGTGAATACCTTCATCATTTTCTTGTGTCTCAGCTGGAGCACAGAGGAATGGACTGAGAAACAGGAGGAGTAAAATATTGCAGTGAACTTTTAAACTAAAATAGCAATAGAGAGTTAGATAATTAAATGGGAAACCAGATCCAAATGTCAAATAAGGAGGGGGACATCAAAGAGAAACAGCAATCTCTGATAAAGATCAAGAGAGAAAACTAAAATTTTTATGGCATATGCTGACAAATGGCTGAAGTAAAATATAACAAAGTAACTTGGTTTAGCAATATTTCTACAGATTGTCTGAACTACACTGCTGCAGAGATCAAAGGATAGAGCTGGAAACAAAATACCAAAAGAAATGACACACTACCCTTCTACCTCTTCCCTCTCCCGCCGACCCCCCTCCCTTTTAAATTCATATTTCAAACCCAGGACTCAGAGGCTGGAAATTTGTCAGAGTTTCTGGAAAGGTCACTCCATCAACTGGGCGAGTGGGAACTTTTTATTTCAAATTTCTTTTTGCAGTAAGCTGTTATTTTCTTTGCCCATCAGAAAGGTGTTCTGAAGGCAGGTCCAGGCAGCCTCCAGCTCGGATCTCCTCTCAGCTGAGCACCAGATTTTCCTGGGATGCTCAGCTCTGCTCTGCCTTTCTGTGTGGGACTCTGGCACATGGCTCCAGCAGATGGGTTTGCTGCAGTTTTTTCCCCAACAATGCTCCCATTGTTGTTATTGAAACTTCTCCTCCTGCTTGAGCCCAGCCCTCATTATGTGCATATTAATCCCCTGGTTCTGATGACTGTGCTTCTCTATCAACACTCGCCATTTGTGGGCATCCTCGAAAAAGAGAATAATTTCTTATTTTTGGTTTGCTTTGTTGACTTGCTTATCACTTCATCGTACACTCCAGCTAAATATATTTGTCAATTGAGGCATTTTGAGCATTTTGTAAATAAAAGAGCCATCTGTAATTTATTTAAAGTTTATTTGCAGTAATCTCAAATGCAGGGACCGTGCCAATTATTTTTTTTGTTCCTGTTTTTCAATTACTTAAAATTAAAAATGAAATTTCACAAGGAAAAAAACCCTGCTTTTTCCATTCTACTTGAAAGCCAGCTCTCAAGATATCTGCTTTTCTGTATTATCAGGAGACTGGGCGATAAAGATTATCTCTGACTACATTCTCCTCCTACAAGAGAACAAAGACTCTTTTAATAAATGAAACTCAGATTCTTCCTGCTCAATGAAAAAGGATTGCACTCAAAAATAGGATAGCCAGGTGAAATCTTGGAGTAGATGTTACCTGCAGGACCAAACTAGATTGAATGACCCTTCCTGGCTTGAATCTAGGGAAAGATTTGGCAGATGTAGCAGATGGAGCCTCTACCTGCTGCAAAGGTGTGATAGCTGACAGGAAATTGCAAGTCCATTGGAGGGCAAGGTTGGACAGGAGGCACAAATGTTCACAGATAAAGTGGTTTAACTGGTTTAAAATATCTGCTTAGTTTAAACAAAAAATTACTTTTCAGGCACTTCTTGAAAGCTGGAAAAGAAAAAAACACCTTCTTGCACCACCAAAAGTGTGCAAAATGCTGCAGAGCCTCCATGGAGCTCTTGTTTTCTGCTGGGTCCTGGTGTTTCCCTGGGAGCTGGCAAATTCCAATTCCCATCTCCAGCCCCACAGAGCAGGGCAGCTACAGGGCAAAGACAGATCACAGGGCCCTGACAGCAGGAAGAGGATGTTTATTGCTCTCCAAAGCACCTCCCTTTGCACAAAAGATGGATTCTGTATAACCCTGGTTAGTATTTAAAAATTCAGGAGAAAGGGATAGCTCGGGATCACTAGAATTAATTGCTACACTTTAGGAAATGGAGATGTGGGAAAGGACAAGCAGTGAGTTGCACTGGTGGAGATTCACCCTAATATTCACCAATTCAATCTTTATTAGCAGATACCACCAGAAATGGAGTGCATCCTAACTCCTTTTGATCCTTCAGCTTGCATGTTTGCCATGAGGAAAGTTCAGCAAAATAAACTGTTGACTTTAGGAAGCTATTTGTCCCCCCTGTGTAATATATGCTGACATTCCCTCCCTGTGAACCATCTTTTGCCATTCATTACACTCATCCACTGAGTCTTTCCTCTGATGTCTTTCTATTTATAGCTCTGTGTCTTCTATTTTATTTTCCATTGCCTCTTAGGACTGTGGAGTCAAAAAACAAATGTGGTGCCAGAAGAGACAACTGCCATTGGATTCTTCCAGGGCTTCCTAATCTGCTTCTGAAACTTCCTGGAATAAATCTCATCAGAGTGGAATGAGCCTGGGTTTATACAAGATAAATGTGAGAGCAAACTTTGGAAACTTCCTGCCTAATCACAAAATAATAGAATTTTGAGGGATTTTTTGAAGTCTTGTGGCTCAACCCAAGGCACAATCAGGACCATGGTACCCAATGACTTCTGAGGCCAACCCACCTCCTCAGATGGAGACACCACAACCCGTCTGTAAGAGCTATTTCAAAACCTTGCCAGCTCTTGTCCTGTAAAACCCCTCCAGATTTAAGATGATTTAAAACAAAGCTTCAAGTCTTGCATTTAAAAACAGACAAAACTCTTCCCAATAAAAAAAAAAATTAAAAAAAAAGAAAAAATAACTGGTCTGTGTAAAAAACTCTTCATTCATGGCTGTGCGCTGACAAACTCCAAGAGCAAGGAAGAAATTCATTGCTGCTGATGACAAGCAATAAGAATTCTTTGCTAGACAATAAAGCTTTTCATTTTAATTCCCTGTGACTTCAAAATGCGAAGGATCAAGTGGTTTTGGTTTCACACTTCACTAGCGCAGTTTATTTGGAAACAGAAGAGGTGACAGATAACACTACACAGCATTCCAGGACACTGCTAATGACCAGACAAATCCCAAATAACTGCCTGAGACTCCATGGAAAATGTCTACCCAGTTTCTACATTGAGCACGGAGTTTAGTGCATGCATTGGTGGGAAATTGTTGCTCAGTGGTAGTAATTAATGGCAGTAATTAAGTTTCCAGATTATAAAGTGATAATGAAGTGTTGATTGTTGCAGGTGAAGGAATGAGTATGGCACTGTATCCAGTGGGGAGTTTGGTGCCTGAAGCTCTAACAGGCACAAAACTTCATAAATAAATGATTTTCTACTCTTCACTTCCACCTAAAACAACTGGAAGAAAAACAACAAACTTAAAGCAGATATTGATCTTGGTTCTACTAGCATTACATAAATTTAATACAAAATTACATAATTTCAATACAGTTTAAACCAGGATGAGTACATTGCAGACTGGTCATAAATCTTGCTTTCTGATTGAATTAATGACCAATACATGTCCAGCTACAAAATTCCTCCTTCAGTTCATAATTGATAGCATTGCAATCTCCCCTCAGTTTAAAACATATTTTTATCTTAGGCAGAAAAAAAGATCTTAACACAGCTTTGTTTCCTGTGCTGGCTCTTCTTTGGCTAGGAAGGGATTTAGTATTCCTTTTACTGTCCTTCAACCCCCAGGACTATATTCGCAAGAATTATATAAAATTTCAGAGAGGAAAAATACCTTGAAAATGAGCAATTCTAAGTAGTTTATGAGGAAAACAGAGAAAGGCAGGTGAGGAAAACAATAAATTGATTTTTGGTGATTTTAGAAGGGCTGAAGCATTGCCTAGGGCATGATCCATGATCCATGAAGTCTTGCTCAAAGCCCTGGGAGCTTCCAGGCTGACAGGGTAACCTGAGTGGCACTGGTGTCCTTCCCACAGAACAGGGAACACCAAGCCCAGATGGAACAATGACAACAGCAAATGCCTCCAGAGGCAGGAACGGTGACTCCTGCACAAAGGCTCCTTCCCAGGGATCTCCCTCCAGCTGGAAGGAGCTGGAAGAGGCTCATCAGAGTGCTTTGGAGCATCTCCAGGGGCTGCCCCAGGGAATGGGAGAAGGGATCTGATGGCTGAGTGGGATTGGATGCACCAAGGCTCCAAAGGCACCTCCTGCCTCGGCTGCTACGTGACCTGCTGCTGCTGGTGTGCTGCCACTTTGGGACTGAGCTTCTCCTGGTACCTGGATCAGTCAGGGATGCACAGACAGAGAAAGCAAGAAGAAAAAAATTGCGTGGAAAATGTTGAGTTTAGACAATGCTTTTCCCGGCTAATTCTGCCCTTCAGCACCCCCATCTCTCCACGGCAGGCACCCACTGCCAGCAGAGTGCAATGCACCCACCTGGGCTGGCT
The DNA here is from genome assembly GCF_036417665.1 of Passer domesticus. Lineage (NCBI taxonomy): Eukaryota > Metazoa > Chordata > Aves > Passeriformes > Passeridae > Passer > Passer domesticus. The sequence continues at coordinate 55,647,222 of NC_087481.1, forward strand.
GCTCTGCAGGTTTCCTGGGATCCTGTTTCCCAGGGAGCAGCCTGCCTTTGAGGAGAGCCCTCCTGCCACCGGCCAGGCACACGGGCAGGGAGGGAGGGGGACTCCCCCACCTCCGACAGAGCTGGGGCCCTTTCAAACCCGGATAAAAGGGACTATTCACTCCCATGCTCCAGGTTGTAAGATGATCACCCACAGGTCTCAGAGCAGAACTTTCCCACAGAGCCAGGCTCGGAGCTGGGGAATACCCTGGGAGTATCCTGCAGTTTGGGATAATAGCTGTTAGAAAACTGGATGGATCCACAGGCCGTGCCAGTACAGACACCACAGCTGTAGATGAAAGTTGGAGGCAACAAGTGATCTAAGTTATTCCAACAAAATAACTCTGTGCAAAATGCCGCAGAATGGCTGTCAGTTATTAATCACAAGAAACCCACTACATCAGGAAATTGGCATATACAGGTACGAGAGTTATAATTAATCTCCAGCAACTGTTATCAGAAGCAGTTTAGAGCACAGGACTCGGTGAACTTGTTCAACAGTGGCAAAGAAGCCTTTGCAAACACCTACGTGTGCATGTGCACCACGTCCCTCTTACCCACAATCCAGTGGAAAGCAAACATGAAGACATTCAGCTGGAATTATTCAAAAATTCCGAGTCAGGTCTCCAAAAACAGAGGACTGAATTTGAAGGTCTTTTGTTTTTCTGTCTCTGTTATAGACCTTCATTGTAGACCTTTCTCCACAGCCACAAAGACTTTATTTTCTCTTTTTTTATTACATAAAATCTGAGAGTCTCATAAATAAAGCAGAAATCTAAAAATCTGGAATGTGAGCATGCAGCAGTGCTGTGACTGTCTTTGGAGACATCAAGGCAGGCTGCAGTGCAGTGAAGAGGGCACCGAGGCAAAATCAATGAACACTTTCCTCATGAAAAGAAAAACCTCAAAAGAAGTAATACAAAATTTAAGTCAAAAATCTAACCTAAAAATACAGAAAATAGTTTTCAAGGAACAAAAAGCAAGAGATATTTAGAGGAAAACTGCAGAGGAATGTGGCCTAGAGTAGGATTATAGGCTTTTGGCTCAGATTCCCACCATGAGTAAGGATTAGCCTTGATTACACAACGGCTCTGCTACTATTAGTGACTTGCTCACTTGCCAGTTGCAATAAAAGCAATGCAAAATATATTTAATTTTGACACCAGAAAAGTAGCCACAGGGCAGTTATTTAATCACGATTATGGGAGAAAAGCCCCATTTTTTGTTATCTTCCCGAAGTAGAGGCAGGGTCTGGTTTTACTCAGATCAATGTCATTATGCGCATCGTGTCATTCCCTCCAAAATCTCCTCTGTCTTCACCCCACATAAATAAACACCACCACCCTCTAACCTCAGTCTCTGAGGCAATGCTTCCAAAGCACATTTGGTCTTAAAAAAGGCACAGTTCAATTTGAACCAAATAATCTTTCAGCAGAATCAACCAAAACCATTTGCACTCTCTTCTCACACGGATTGCATGAAACTTGAGATTTCCAGAGGTCCACTGTCCTGGTAGGTGGGAAACTCATCTGCAGCATAAACACTCCCACACAGCAGCAGAGATTTCACCTACAGCAGTCCCTTTGTCCAGGGGCTCACCACATTCTTAGTCAGACGATACCACCACGGAGGGTCATAAAGAGACTGAGCTCTATATTGCACACAGTCTGACAAGCAGATAAATGCACAAGTTGTTCCCTCAATAAATTACATTAAGGGCTGATTTTAGGATTAATAGGACTTGATAACTTCTCAGAGATGCTGCAAGTCAATACATAATAGGTTTTACACTTGCTTTAGAGCATCTCTCCCCTGTATGCCAAGGAAACAGTCACTGGACCCAAGACAGATCCCACTCAACCCCTTCCCTTTTAAACTGAGTGTTCCATGTACTCGTTGTAGACTCCTGTTCCTGCTGCTGTTCACTGGACCAAAGTGAAAAGCTAGTAAGGCTCCTGCCCCATCCATCTAGAAGTCAATTCTCCTGAGAGACGAGATTTGAATGTCATTATTCAAAGGAGGAGCTGGAACATGCATCTGTTCATGCAACAGATTACATTTCCTTGTGTAAGTACAATAGCTGTCTGATCACAGCTATTCAGAAGGCATTTTAGTGTTCAGCTCTCCTCCCATCCCTCCCCAGATAGAGCTCTGACTGTTTTGGAGATCAGCTCTGAGTTCTGCCTGCAGCTCTTCCCTTGGTCTTGCCAAAGCTGATACTCAGCCTGAGGAGGGTTCTTGGGCAGTTGGCAAACACAGGTAAGGAACAGGAGCACTTGAGACTTGGACATCCTCAGGTCCACACAGCCAGGAAGCTCAAATTCTTGGCAACTCCATTCTTGGGTTAGGCAGTGAATTTTACTTAATGTTCATGGTACAGTGTCACATCCAGCTGAAGTGTACTGAAGACTGTGAACTCTTGGTGGGGTGGTCCTGACATCTCCACCCTGAGTGCTCCTCCTGTTCTTCAGATTCAGCTTTAGAGGTCCATGCAACAATCCAACTAAACTAAACTTCCCCTACCCCAATGAGGGTGCTTTCAGCAGCATCACCTTGCTGATCTGAGTGACTCCAAAATCCCTCAAGCATCACTGCCAGTGCTGGGACACCCCAGGACCCTGAGTCTGAGACCCAGGAGAAAGCCAGGACCCTCCTTTTGGCAGCACCTCAGACTTAAACTTAATTCAGTTGCAAAATACATTCTGAACTACTTTATGATATTGTCTTGATCCTATCAAATGTAGGTAGGAAGACACACAAACACAGAAGTCTCTCTCTGGAGCATCCACTCTGCCCATCTCTGTGTGTATTCCAGGTGGGCAGGTCTTGGTGTCATCCCATACAAAATCTCTCATTCCCAAGGGAACCAAAGCAGAACTTTAAATCAGGAAGGCAAAGGTGAAAATAATGTTGTGGCTTTTGCTTTTCACTGAATTGCCCTCATTGCCGTGGGCATGGCAGCAGAGAGGGAAAGTCCAGCTCCGTTGCTGACAGCAGGTTTGTTCAAAGAGAGGGATGGTGGGACTTTGGCTGTATCCATTTAAAAGTAGCATATTGTGCTAACTTTATCTGCAGCAACTGCAAAAGTCGGATACACTTTATCTGCAACTAATCTTTGAACTGATAAATCCTTCCGTGTTTCAAATCCAAATTCTCTGAGGCCTCTTGAAGGAACAGGATCCTGCTGATTAAAGACAGTGTTAACACCTCCAGTCCCTGGCCTAGATTTTCAGAGAAAAGTTCAGATACTGAATCGAAAGTTCAACTCTTTTAAAAGCTCTTTCCTCCCTCATTACTCGTCTGGCCAAGATGGAAATTTGCTATTTGAATTTTTAGAGAAAAAGCATTTGGAAGAGGGTTTAAACTACTGTTGTTAACCTTACTTTTTTGTCTTAGCCTAGAATCCAGAATTTAAGTAATTACCTTTACCAAAAAGGATTGTAAGTACAGACCCTTCAAGTCCTCTACTTTACCAAAAAGGATTGTAAGACCCTTCAAGTCTTCTACTTTTTTTTTTCTTTTTTCTTTTTTTTTTTTTTTTTTTTTTTTTTGTACACCACAAAATACTGATTTTCCAACACCAGAACCAAGCCAAAGGGAGCAGGCAGACTCCTATGTTTTTTCTGATACACTGTTACAGATTTATTAATAGTTTATATTGATTTTGTATTTTGTTTTTTTACTCAGTAAAAAAAATCTTTCTTTGAAGATACCAAGATTGATGTCTCCCTGGTCTTAAATAATAGAGCCGGTACATGGCTGAATAACTTTTTGCATTGTTTTATTTATGAATTGGCACATGTAGCTATAATTAGGGTGTTTAAAACACATTATGCTACGCTAAGTAAAGTGAGTTTTTTTTTTTTCCTGGAGTCTTTTCAGGCGGAAAAGCCTCTTTGGGACATTTGTGATGAGCATCCAAAGACCGCGTGTAGGGGCACAGGCTGCCCTGCCTGCGTGCCCCGGGCTGAGCGAGCGCTGCTCCTCAAAGGCTTCCAGCAGCACCATCTGCCGGAGAGCCCCGGCTCCCTGCACACCAGGGACATTCCCGGGACTGGGGAGGGAGGGAGAAGCCCTGACAAGGTCCCCAAGGGGCGACACCGGACAAGGATCCCCGGCCGGGGCCGGGGCAGCGCGATGTCCGAGCCCGGGACATCCCCCTGAAGCTCCTGGGGGATCCCAGCCCCAGCCAGGGGGCTTTGAAGCCCTGGCTGGGGGTCAGAGACCCTGGCATGCAGCCAGAGACCCCCGCGGCTTTGAGTTCCACCCATGGAACAAATTACCAACTTTATACGAAGAATTACAAGTCGCAAAAGTTTAAGTAGCATGACAGTAGTTGGCACAGGGTGAAAGGTGGAATTTTGAAGAATTTTATTATGGGGGTCTAGGGACAAGATGGAGGGATTTGGGCATTGTCCTGTCCTTCTTCCTAGTGTCCATCTTCTGGGTGATGGTGGCACTCTAGGATTGCTGTAAATTAGAAAGTCACTGTCTGACATAGGTGATAGGTATTGGAACATAACTGTAAATATCAAACATATCATTTATAGTATAGAAAGACAACACCAGCCCAGGGGCAGGCACTGTGCCTCGGACTGACCTGCTGAACCTTGGCAGGCCAGACAGAAAATGTTTTAGATAAGAAATAATAAACAACCTTGAGAACGACACCCAAAGACTTCTGACTCCTTCTTCGACAGCTGGGTTGGGGAAAAGAGACTTTAAATACAGCTCGGGGTCAGCTTGACCAGAGGAGATCCCGAGAGATCCCATGGAGAAAGTTTCCTAGACTTCAAGATAGGCTAGAACCCACAAAAGTGTGAAATAGATTATAGAGGGTAGTGTAGGTGTGTCACTTGGTGAGATTTAGGTTTTGGGATTTTTAGTATGTTGTGGACGGAAGCAAGATGGAGGGCACAGGTATAGGTTGAATATTAGGAAAAAAAAATTCACCGAAAGAATAATAAAGTACTGGAATGCTCTTCCCAGGGAGGTGGTGGAATCACCATCTCTGGATGTGTTTAAAAAAAGACTGGACATGGCACTTGGTGCTATAGTCTAGTTGAGGTGTTAGGACTTAGGTTGGACTTCATGATCTTAGAGGTCTCTTCCAACCTCAGTATTCTGTGATTCTGTGATTCTGTCATCCTGGGTTTCTTCTTCATGCTTCTTCTTCCTTCTTCTTCTTGGGTTTGGGTGGCATTTGGTAATTGAGCAGAAAAGTCCACACTGCAGCTCTTTGGGATCAGTTATTGGGCTAAAAGGGAAAATAATTCAGGTGTCAGTTCTTAAGTGGATAGTTTAGTCTTCAAAGACCTTGGAACAAGAGATTGTTGGCCATGTTGTGCCTTCTAATGAAAAGCTGCCGAACTTACAGTTGTGATGCTGTTTTACTGATAAGAAATAATAAACACTTGAGTCCAAACATGAACTACCCTCTCAAGTGCCTTCAATCCAGACCCAGAGAAACCAATAGATGATGACTGAAAGGAGTGGATGGTGTGGGACACCCAGCCCAGCTCGGCATTGGCACATTTGGTTCTTCAGATTCTCATGCTCTGGTTTCCCTTCTGGTGAACACAGATCCACTTCTCTCCAAAGCAATGCTTGTAAAGCACTACGAGATCACAGATTTAAAACAAAACTCCTGAGAGACCTTGGAAATGTGTGACAGACTGGGTTCTGCTCTGGCCCCCCTAAACACCCTTTTTGAAAAAAATCTCAGAACACTGAAATTCTGTGCCTGAAATAATGTCTTACTGTGAAGGACCAAAGGCTGTGGGATGTAGATTCCCAAACACTGATCCTTACAGCTTCACTAAATAAAACAATTACTAACAGCCTCTTATTCCAAAAGATCAGTCAAATAATTTAGATGAACTAAGGAATATAGGAGATGTATTAAAAATTATTATGCTATATGTGTATAAACATGTGCCCATCTCCTAATTTAAGGGCTTTAGTTCTGTTGAAAATGAACTTGCAATCTTCTAGGACAAACTGTCCTTCACTTCATCTAAAGCCCTGCCATTAAATTCAAAGGCAGGGAGGCTGATCTTTAATGACATTCATCTATTTATATCTCACTTCTTAAATAACTGTAGAAATCTCTTTTCAGTGTGAACAGACTACAGAATATTTGTAAATGCATGCAGCCAATACAATGCACAATTTTGTTCTGTGCTCTCTAGAAGTGCCATCCTCTCAGGTGGAATTACCAGGATTAATTTAAGGACCATTAAAGGACAAAGCCCTTCTTAAAAATGGAACCAGACCAATTTATCTCTTGGTTGCCAAGAAATGCATTTAGGAAAAAATCAGCTACTTTGCATTTTGAACATGAGATAATTTAGTAATGTCAACATCCAGCAAAATGGACTCGAGTGTTAAAGTGACTCTGCCAGGGTGTAATTAAGGCTCATGTCTTGAAGGTTATAAAGCAGATATACCTGGGCTCCACTGGGGTTGACTCCACTACACTGGCTAATTATTTTTTTTAGGAATAATGGCAAACCATGTCAGACGTCTTGCTGCTGATTTAATATCATTAAGCTTCTAGGAGACAACCTCTACCTTTCAGTTAAATCTGAAATAGCAAATGGGGCATTTAAAGAAGGGACAAAATAATTCTGGCTGTTCACCTTTCCTTGCACAAATACCTCAAAGCACATCACAATCTACAAAACATCAAAGAATCAATTTGAAGAAGTTTAAATGCACATTCAGACAGGAAAACATAATGAAAATTGCACAGATATTTTACTAAATTTACCAGGTTTTATTTGAACTATCTTGGAGGCTTTTTGCTGAGTTTATTATTCATTGTTTAAATTCTTTGGGGAAGTTTTTCCCAATTGCTGTAATCATCTGTGTTAGCTGTTCCATTCCCACTAAACCCTTTCTAATACAGCTTGATCAGACTCAAGGAAAGCAATTCAGGTGCTGCTCTGCACAGAAGCAACACAAAGCAGTAAAATAGTTCCCTTTTATGCATTTCTGAAAATTGTCTTATATTTAACGCCTGAAAGTTATCCATCTGAAAGGTTATCCATTATCTTCTTACAGGAACTTCTGGATTTTTATTCCTGAAGGTCTGAAAATAATTTAGAAACTACCAGTGTTGTATCCATGTGGGGAGTTAGAATGATTCTCCCAAATATGCTTTGATGCAACTTTAACACCTAATTTCATTTCTTTCATGATGTCCAAACACCAGCATAAACTGGTTTCCTCATTTCATCCACCCCTCTTCAACATTAGTTTCCTCTGTAAATTTGTAATAATAATTCTTGGGATACATTTCTGGAATTGTTTGTCACATTAGCAGTTGATTGTTCTGATGTTTCAAGGGTTTTTTTTCAGGTTAAAAAGTAATTACAAAACTGAAGAAAAATTAGCTCTCTCCTGACAGTTTACTTGTTCTATCAGCTTACAATAGACATTTGAAAATCCAAATTTATTATCTTAACTAGTGAACCATAACAAAAAATTTCTACTAGAACACAAAGGCATGATTTTCATATTAGCTATAATTAAAAAAAAATATCTTACAGCACAGTAAAGATTAGATCTGGTTGGAAACAGGAATTTTCCTCATCATCTTCTTTTTTTTTTTTTTTAATTAAGATACGAACTCTTTATCCAAACCCCAACCATTCAGTTTTCAACAGAGAGGACCTTGGTGATGCTGCCAGGAAGGCTGACAAGAGCTGAAATTTTCCACTGGATACAGACAAGATTTTGTCAAAAAGGAAGTGTTATTTAATAGTTCAAAGAATTCCATCTAGTTTAGCTTAACTGTTGTTTTTCAATTTTTTTGGTTTATTTCAGCTCTGTCATTTTTTGACACGCCAGTACCCAGCCCTGCCTTTGTTCCTTATTCCCTGCCACTCTTGATTTGGGTATATTTGAAATAATTTCTTGTTTATCTTTCCATCATCAGTTGTTTGCTCTTCAAATTCCCTTCTTAGTCTTGCTTGACTTTTTCCTGTAATGGTTTGTTCTTTCTGTAGGATCCATTTGGGCAGGATTTCCATTCTCTCTGTTTGGCTTGGATAACCCCTTAAACTGTACCAGCAGACCAAAAATCTGTGCTGCTGATTGAGCAATTAAGATTCTTTAGGCACGTTAATGAAAGGACACTGACAAGTGACTGAGCTATATATAATCATGGCCTTTTAGAACACCAGCAAATAAATTCACTAATACCAGGTCTTTTAGACCCCATTAGAGAGCAGAGTCTGTGAGGCAGGCTGAGCATTTCATCAGGTCGGCCAGGTCTGTGCTGGGTTTTGATGAGCTCCTCATTGCCATACATGAACTTTCCAGATGAGATTCCTCGCCTGATTATTTCCCTGGGGGATGGGAAGAGCACAGCCCTAATTAGCAATCTACTTTGATATGAAATAAATATTAATTGCCTTTTCTAATCTGAAGGTGTCCACAACCCTTGCCTTTTACTATTAACAAGAACCCCCTCTTTTTTTTTTTTTCTTTTTTTTTTTTTTTTAATTCTGAAATGTTTGTTTTCCTTTTACATTTAAATGGGCCTTAAACTTGCTCAGGCAATATCTCATAGTCACAGGTTTGGGTTGTGATATTCTTGCAAAAACACTGGGAGTTTTAATTCAATTATCTGATTTCTAGAAAAATCTGTAGGATTATATTGCTGAAATATCAGCCACATATAAACATTCACTTAAATTCCTTGCACAAACAAGTATAGATAATAAATACAATATCTATTTTTATTTTAATACTTATTAAAATATTAAAGGAATATGGGCTTACCCCTGTAAAAGTATCTGCCTGGAATTAATCTAACAAGTGACTCCTGCTAAATGTTTAAGGGATAAAGCACCATATACAAGGAAGTCAAAGAGGTGGCTCTCCACAAAAGCAATTAGAAGTTATCAACGCAGAGAAATGATTATTAATAATAAGGTGGCAAAACAAGGCATGGGAGTCCTGAGTGTGAGGAACGGGGGAGGAAGCAGAAAAGCAGAGAGGAAATGAGAATTCTCCTTTGTAGTCAGTGCTGGATTTTCCTCAAGCAAACCTTCTTTATCCTCTGCCTCATTTTCCTTTGAAAAAAAACAGCAAAGCAGTTTTCTTACAAACATCCACAGAAATCATCTTTCTGTAAGAAACCTCAGGAATACAATGTAATTTTTACAGCTTTTCCTCTTCAGTAAGAGAGCAATGGCAACCTGGCAGAAATAAGAGGCAGGCATGAAAGCCTAGCGAGGATTTTTTTCTTATTATCACACCATCGCATCTGAAATAATTCCAGGATTCCAGCCAAGATCTTTGACACAAGTATTTGTAATGTTGAGCTGAAATACCAACCCAAAATGCAGCCAAGCACTGTTTGCTGAGACAGAAATCCTCCTGCAGGGTTTCTAGATTTATGTGTCTTCAGGAGATGGGGGGGAAAAAAAAGAAATCCTGAAGTTTTTCTGAACTGATACAGCTTCAGGATTAAGGGTGATCTGTAGACAAAACATTTTGCAAGGCTTTTTATCCCTGCCATGGGAGACATTTCACTTGAACGTTCTATTTCTGGAGCAACGGGGGATTTTTAAGTTTGCTAAAACAACTGAAGACATTCTTCAAAACAATACAGTGGGTCTTTCTTGTGAGAGCAGAGCTAATCAAACACACATCCTGTGCTATTGATGTCAGCCAGCTGCTCATGGCACTACTGGAGTCTCTGCTTTTAGGCCAACAGGAGTATTATGGACTGTTTCCTCCATCTGCTCTCAAAGCAAATGCCAAGATGGTCAAGGTGTCAGAACATCCCACTGAAAACTACATCAAAGGAGTGACCTAAGCTGCTGTGCCAGGACTGGAGTCTCGGCAGAGGCAAAATCTGCAGAAACAAATACAACAGCAAATCTAGAAAATACAAGATAATTCAAGAGGAACAGCCCTGGATGGGCTTTGAGGTCTCCAAAAGCACAAAATACCAAAAGGTGTAGTTAAGGAAATATATAATGTGATCCCACATGGCTGCAGCCACCTCTTTGTAACCTGAGAATAAAGATTTCCTTAACACAGAACGAGAGGAGAAAGCTGGCAGGAAAGGTATTTCCAGGATGGGTGAGGTGACTCAGGCTCTGAGAGGCTGGGAAAAGGGAACAGGAGAGGAATGGGAAAGGAGGGGGTGATTGACATGGACACAGTGCAAGGAAGCAAGGAGGGTGTTGGCAAAGAACACGCTTTGGTGGAAGCAAAACCACTTCCAACAAAACTGAGTGTGGGGTTTGGTTAAAATCTCCCTTGGGAGCTGCATCATTTTTCTACAGACTGGAAGGAATGGTTCATAAATAAGAACAAGTACCTGGCAGACAGCAGCCAGATAAGGGTGCTCAGATATCCCTGGTCTCTGAGCTCTCAGCTGCCTGGAGACACCAGAGCAGGGGTGCAGAGGGCTCTGCAGGCAGAGCTCAGCTCAGCTTCCACCTGAGACCACCTCTAGGAAAAGGGAGCTGAGGTTTGCTCCCTGGGGAGCCCAGCCAGCCCAGGCTGGCTCTCAGAGCCCACCACACGTGCCTCAAAATCCAGATGTTTACCTCAGCTGCCTGCTGGGCATGTCTGAGGCCGAGCCAGCCCTCCCAAGCAGGATTTCACTGCCATGGACAGAGGCACCTGAAGGACAGGGGGCAGCTAAGGAGGAGAAGAGCAGCTGCCTTTGGCAAAAGCAGACACCACCACATCACTCCCACTCCACCAGAGACTGCAAAACCAGCAAATCCAAATGTGCAGGACTGTCCATCTCTCCCACCTGCCTTCCTTTCCCTCCCCTTGCTGTAGCAGGGGGATCCAGTCCCTGACACCTCATCAGGGGGAGCAAAATTCAATTTTATCAGTGCTGCCAAAAAGACCTGGATGAATTCTGGCCTGCTGGGCCCAAAAAAGAGTTTAAACTCGTTAGAAATTCTAGGCAAGCCTCGAGGTTATCAGTGAGATTTTTTTCCTACAGCAACAGTCAGAAAAGCCTGTGGATTCCAGGCTTCCATTTCCATGTAAAGCACCACATCTCCCTGACTGACCGACCAGGCTATTATGATTTGTGTATTAAAGCCTTGTGTTTTCCACCTATCGAGTGCATAAACAACAGTTTAACCTTTATCCCAAGGCATGTACACCCCTCTGCTCCCAGAAAAATGAATTCATGTTTAGCAGTCAAATCAGTATCAACCTGACCTTTAAACACATCAGTGTTTCTTGGAAAAATATTATGGCTGGGATGCCTGCTGTGGTAAACAATATTAGCTGCTCCAACCCATGGCTGAGCCATGCTGTGAGGAGCCTTATCAAAATAAGGGGGTGAAAACCAGCAGGGACTGCAGATCTTCTGACAAACTCCACAGGATATGAAGAACAATGTAAATGTAACAGTACTGGCAGATATATTTCTATATTACTGTTCCAGAGATAACAGCTAAGGTGAATCATTTCCCACCACCTACAGCACTGAATTATTTCAAATTCTGAAGGGACCATATTTATTTCATTGGTAGGTAGCAATTTACTTAGCTGAAGATCATTATATTTATGTGTCTGTGAAATCCTCACAATAATTATATATTTGAGCTGTCTCAGAAGTGCTATATATATTCTCATTAGTCATGTACTTCCAAGGATATTATCATTTTTTTTTCCTTCAACAACCTTTGCAATCTGAGTGTGAGGTACTGCACTGCACATGAACCTCAATTCTTACAGTTTTCTTAAACTCCAGTTTAATCAAACAGCAGGGTGGCCTATATTCAAATGCAAATGCTAAGCGTGCTATGAAATATCTTCATTCCCTTAAATGACTGCACTGTGGAGCTTATTTAAAACAGACCACACTGTGCAACAAAACAGAGGAGGACATGGGAAAAAAGTCCCCTGTTTGATATTACTTTTGCCAGACTTCTCCAAAAAAGGTCATGAAAATGTTTAGAGCAGGGTAAGGAGATCAAGGCGAGGGGGTTCCTGTCGTTCCAGTCCTATCTGTGCCAAGCAGTCAATTACACCCCGTGGGTGGAGAGAGGTCCATTTGTTTTCTTCAATGCACTTCACAAGTCTCATGTGAAAAATATTTTGAAAACACAAAACGTTGCAAGGCTCTAAATGCAAATGGCAGCCCGTGGAGCCAGAGATTAATAACCCAAGGAGGATCAGTACACGCTGACATTAAAACTCACGGCCCTCAGACTTGCAGGAGAAGATCACGCTGTCCTTCACAGCAGCTTGTTACCCTCCAAAGTGTTCCTGCAGGATTACCAACTCAGTTTTTCCCTCTCCTTTTTAATGCAAAACAGAGATGAGGTGGCAGGCTGGCACCCCTGGAGATGGATGCTGGTGGTTCATGTAAACACTCCACCCTTCTGCAGAAAGATTGAGCCAAAGAAACCCAAGAGCTTTAAAAATATTAATCCCTCACATCACTACTGGCATTCTGTCCAGGTTCTTATTTATTTGAACACCTTCCACAAGCAATAAGGAAACAGCCTCAGTTGTATTTTCCTTTACCATTCTTGCCAAAATCAGAGAGATTTCAGTTTCTTTCTCCTTTTTGAAAACAACTGAGTACAAAAAGATTTAATGTCGAACTTGTTTTGATACACCAGGTCATATCAATTACTCACTAGCCTTAGACCTGCCAAAATGACAAGTTCCAGCTGAAATCAACAAGCAGCACAGGTAGAAGACTTGCCATTACATCCCATGGATGTAGTGCAGTAACAAATCAGCCACAGCCCCTGTAACACTGTGACAGTCCAGCAGCAATGCACTGCAACCACCAAAATCTGCAAAGAAAAGGGCACAGGCTAAATTCTGTTTCAGGCTGTGCAAGCACAGGTTGAAACAAAGAGAAATAGTTCTCATTCTTTTTGCTGGTTTGGAAAATTGAGCAGTGAGGGAGATGCTGAGGAATATCAGTTCCTCCTATCATCAACCCATTTCTGCTGTGACCTTCACTCTTCCCTTTGGCAAGTACCTTTGTGCAAATGTTTGCCATGAAAATTAAACCCCCATCCTATTGTTAAAAGAAAAGGTTCAGTTCAGATCACTGAAAAATCAATTAAAAAAGCAAAAGTACAAAGTTTCCTGGAAAGCACCTGCACAGTAAATGAAAATCAAGCAGTAATTGACTTTGAGGAGCTCACTGCACCTCTCACCCTACGTATTTATCTATATCTATGCTACAAATCCATGATACTTCTTGACTTTGCTGAGGCTGCTTCTAAGTAGTACAGTTACACATAGGATCTACTTTTTCTCTTCAGGTAAGAACCTATTTCTACCTATAGAAATGTATTTATTTATTTATTTAGACACTCCATGGTTATGGAAGCAAGCACTGAGCAAATGTAAGTAAGCATGGCTTGGGAAACAGACAGACTCACTGTGAAACCCCCCCACAGCAAATTAATCAGCCTAAAAGACTCTCACAGTTTGAAACTGGGCTTCCTAATCTATGATGGCTGCCACATTTAGCTGATGATGATATAAAATAAACATCACACCTTTAAACTTTTCCCAGGGCTGATAAATCAGCAAGGAGGGGATGACTCTCACGAGAGGATCGTGCCTGTGGTTAGCAGAGTCCCACAGATACACAAGAGATGCAATTATGCTGGAATAGCCAATTCTAGAGCTCTGACATGGCTTATTATTTGACTAGCAAACAAGGAACTTCTTCAACTTAATTGCAGCCGAGCTATTCTAATGTTGATCTTTTTCATCCTTCTTTTCCTTTAACTATGTCCTTCATAGAATTTAGTTTTATTTTAATTCTTTGGTTGTCGATGTGCCCATTTCTTGGATCTGTTTCATACCTGCTACAGATATGCACAGCTTCTGAATAAGTGTAGTTGCTGATAAGATTCACCCCCATCATAGCTCACTTGCTAGAAATTTGTGATTCAGAGTAAAGGAATTTTCAGCATTAATTTCAGCCATGCACTGTTAGAGGTTCTTAACTGTGGCAGTGCCATGCTTCTGAAATGTATGAAATTACTGACACTCTTGGTGCAATGTTTACCTTTGGATGTATCAGATGATATTGTGCCTTGTACCATAGTGTCTGTAAGTGTGACAAGGAATTTATAACTACAGGAGGCAGCAGTAAATATGCATCAGGAATTATCCTCTGGGATAATTCCTCTGGGCTCTGGCAGGGGTGACAATCCGCGGAGCTGCAGGTGCTGATCACCACCTCAGCCACACACCAAGGACACAAACTTGTCCTGCCTGAAACCATTTCCATCCCCCTGCAAGGTAACCCCTCCGTCACCCTAAACACAAGGAACAAATGATTTTCACTAATTAACAAACAGCCCTGGCACAGGGCCCAGGCCCCGACTGCTCCGGTACCGGCTGGAAGGAGCACGGCAGAGCAACTGCTTTGGCAGGTTTGGGACTCTAAAGGTCAAGTAATTACCAGCCTTTCGGAAGCATAAACTGCCTTTAAAGCCAGCAGAGCAAGCAAAAACTATTAGGAGATTCATCCAACATTTATCTTTTAACTTGTTATCTCTGATACACAAACTCATTCTTATACTGTTTGCATTGCAGTGCATAAAATATTAAAATTAAAAGGCTTAGGGACTTCTGAGGGGAAAAAAGAGAGTAAAACTATTTTAGATTCAGAAACATTTCATCAATATGTAGTGTATTTGCATACTGGAATCAGAGAGCCCTGATTATGCATGTTTATTGATTTTGGCTTTGTTTTGATTAATGATAAAACTATGATCCTTCTTGTAAGGTAGCAGGGCTTGAGGGAGCTCAGTGCAATACAAATGTTTTGTATTTTAAGAAATCCTATTTATGCAAATAAGAGCACATTCACATGCATTTTGCTCAAGCATGGTTGTAACAAAGCTTTCCAAACATTCTCTTTTATACTCTGGATAATTTGGGGAGGCATGTTTAATACAAAAATGCCGCATAACAATTACTTTTTTCTTCATTATGAATGGCTCCCATTATATCACCTTGGACAAAAGAACAAGCTTCAATTCCCACTGAGCCTAATTTATTATCGCAGCCAAAGATATTGTTTTGTGTCAGAGTGAATGCAATATTTCTAGAAATGGACTGCAAAAATCCTGCTGGGGAAGTTCAAGGAGACTAGGGAGAAGGGAGAAACAAAAAACAGTCTGGAGCTGGCTGGAAAAGTTTTTGCGTTTCTGGAAAAGTAATGTTGGCATGTTTGCCTCCAGTCCAGAAAGGGGGAGAGAGGTTTCCACCAGACAAAGCAGCTGTAAATACTCATTAGCAGAGTGCAAGGAAAACGTGAGGACAGACTCCCAATGTGTCATGTCCTAAGGACATCAAGAGTTGTGACAGATTCTATTCCTGCCTTAGTTACCAGCATTTAGACCATCCACTGGGCAGTGGGCTGAGATGATTCTGAATTTATCCAACCAGACATCTGCACATCAAGATAAATAAAATTATCAGTTGGCCTGTGTTCTGACACTTGAATTATCTCACAAATCTCAGCAGGATCTTTGTCTGTATGACAGCTGCCATATTGGCCTCTGATATCTGCTTTGGCAGCAAGGTCAGAATCTGGAATCTGAACATAAGAGCAACCTGAGAATAAGCCAGGGAGTGGAGGTGAGGAAAATCCTCCTCCTTAAGTTACAACTCCCAAACACTCTTTTTTGGCAACTTTGTAGTCCAAAGCTGTGTTGTAGAAGGATACGGAACAAAAGTGTCCACATCTGCAAGCAAGGCTGACCCATCTGCTGGGAGAACATCTGACAGCTTCTTTTTTAAAGGACAGTGGGGTTTGTTTGCCCTCTGTGGGCTGTGGGGGCTGGGGACAACAGAACACCACGAGAACACCTATGGAACACCTATGGAACACCTCTGGAACACCAACAGAACACCACCCCTCCCATCATCCTCCGCTGACTCTGAGTATTTCCTTCCACAGCAGCTCAGAGCTGCTCCATGCTGCAGGAAATCTGGTTCAATCCCCTCTCCAGGTGCTCCTGTGTGTTTGCAGAGAGACCCAGTCAAGCTCAGAGGGAAGAGGAGGGGTCAGCTGCACAGCAAGGAAAGGTCAGGCTGCCTCACCACCATTCCTGCATCTCTCTGGGAAATTTGGGCTCTTTATGTCTTCACTGGTTAATAACCCCTCTTCCACTTCAAGGACTTTGTTACGTGAAATGTTCACCTTGCCCTTCCAGCTCCAGCTGCTGGGAACTCCTCTCCAGTTTCAGAAGAAATGGCGTTGCCCACTGAAAGCTTTTGCTCACCAGTGCTGACAGAACACAGCATTCCCGGCTCCACAGGGATCCCCTCTGGAATTGCTCAGGTCAGGAATAGGAGCCAGGACAGAGTGGGGAGATCCCTGCTCTTTCCTGAACACAGCACAGGAACTGCCCCTCCCAGGGGCTCTGCAAGAAGGGATCAGCCAAGCCATGAGGGCACACACACATTTGTGCCTCCAAAAAAACAAGTTTGACTTGTTTTTCAACTCACTTGAAAAGGCAAATATGGTTTGAAATTTCTAATTTTTGTAAGGAATTATTTAACCCAAAGGCTAAAGCTGTTTTATATTTAAGACCGAATTTAGCTTGAAGCATAAAGAAAACTCTAGCATAAATTAGCACATATTGAAAACTTGATGCTAGAGAAATAAAAAGTTGGTTTAAATCCAAGTGGTAAACCAAAAAACCAATTTTGTGAATTTGCTGGATACTGTCAGTGATTAAATAAGTAATTGTAATCAGATTATAGACTCTCTGAGACAAAATAAAATAAATGAGTATTGAAAAACCTTTGAACTTTGTAAGCATCAAACCCCATGAGATATTTCTATTTATGCTGGAATCAAGTTGTTGCATTTCTCTGACACAATTTGAGAGCTCACTGATATCAGTATAAATCTGATAATTCAACTCCCAACTGTACCTCTAGCACTAATATAACACATATTAAATTCAAGCCACTCAACACATCTGCCCTCCTATGGAACCAAGCTGCATTGCAGGTCACAAAACAGTCTGAAGAACAAATGTTAATTCTCGTCTCAATGATAGCACATTTAATTCAGAATGAAAATTTACATCCCAAATGCAATGAAAATCTTCATAGCAGTGATGTAAAGCTGGAAGTGTGGAGATTAAAACCAGGAACAAAGATAGGATTAGGCATTTTTGATGGAAAATATTGCGCTTCTGCATCAACAGCCTTCCCCTCCAGTCCTCTTTTTTTCTTAAGTCTTTAAACCTGGTGCTTAACTCGGTCTATGAAATATTCCACAATATGTTGGTCAGGCTGGGCTTTAATTTCAACTCAACTGAAGAAGCATTGTGAAAAGAATCACTATATCCCAGCGGAATCAGGAAATTACACTTTATTTATTGGGTTTGCCTTTCCCACAAGTAGACAGAGCCATATAGCATCTGATTTCCCTGTGAGGGGAGACACAGCTTGAAAGAGCCCTGCCAATGAGCCACTGGGCCATTGACTAATTAAGCAATCAGATGAGGAGGGTCACTTAGGGTCATTAATGCATGACTGCAATGCCATTTGAGTGTCTGGTTAATACCATAGGGCCTGAGCCCACAACAGTTTACATCTGGGCACAGGACTTGACACTCGTGCTGCTCTGTTTGCATATTAACATTGCCATTTGTAGGTGCTGGAATGTACTGGGCAGTCCAAACACAACCTTCCTTTTTGGGGGTGTGGGGTGAGAGAGGGACAGGAGACCTTCATTTTAAATCTGTTTTCATAGTATTGTTTCAGTTACAAAATCTGTCATTCCGTAGAATATTGAAAAGGATCACGAAAATACATACTTGTTGCTATTAGAGTAGTGCTCTGTGAGCACTACTTCTACATATCCCACAGCAAGGAATTAAAAGAAAAGGAATTAAAATTCCTAAGACTCTTCTGATTTTCTGAACTGGAAAACCACCACCCTCTACCTGGTCTGCCAGAGCTGCTGCATTTTGTTTGCGACAGTTAAACACTGGCCTGGTGAGAAAGCACAGGGTTTTCCCTGGTTCAGGGGGCTGGGCACTCACCTGTGAGCAGGCGTTCCTGAATTCCCAAGCTCCAGTCCTTGCAGTCCCAGAGGTCTCTTCCAAGCACTTCTTTGCTTCTGTTTGAATTAAACTTACCCGTTTAAAACTACATTTTTTTTCTGTACACCACATTTCAAAAATGACAGTTTGAAAGATTTCGCTTTCAGGTGAATATACTGAAGAATAACAAGCTTGACCAGACAAGAGGTAACATGATCTTCATAAAAGCAGCAGTCTGAATCATAAACTGGGTGTTTTACGGGTTCACTCACACCCACCATGGCTAAACACCCAATTTAAGGTCAGTTATGATTGCTTCCCTGTTGAATGGACTTCCCTTTAATTAGATATTCCACAGACAGTGTTTTAACAGCTAGTTATTTTATTACTTTGTTCAGGAAGCAGGAATAAACCAAGAAATTTGGGATGAGGCAGCTCTGTATAGTTCTTTCCCACTCCAGAATGGAATGGGTCTCTTGCCATCTACTGCTCTTTAGATAGGGTGGCAGCAGCAGGAGAGTCTTAAAGAAAATTAATAACAATAGTAATAGGAATAATAATAGTAGTAGTAGTAGTAGTAGTAATAATAATAATAATAATAACAATAATAACAATAATAATAATAATAATAATAATAATAATAATAATAATAATAATAATAATAGTGTTTGTGTATTGTGGCTGGAAGATAGAGATGCCTAAGAAGTTTCTGCTTAATTTCAGAAATTTTATTTCTTGCCAACCAGCATGGCCAGTGTATCAGCATAAACATTTCCATTAGACACAGGCCTGCACTCTTGGTTCAACATCAGCACCACCACAGTAATACCAGTATTTTCCTCAGTTAGGGAAATGTTAAACCAGTAAAAGAGCATTTAAAGAAGCTTAATATCATCCCCACAAGAACTATATCACTGTAGATAAATGAGCATCAGCTTTGGGTTTAGGCAGAGCTGGGACAGAATTGCCACTGTGTAACTGTGCAGCACAGGGAATGAAATGGACTCACCTCCAGTGCCACATCAAGTTTCTTCACTCTAACCTTGAGAGTACAAGCTAAGGAACAACATTTCAGCTACATGGAGTGATTGGATTATGAACACATGATTAGATTAACAGCAGATGACTTGGAAGTCAAACTGCTGCATCCCCACTGAATTACCAGCTCCAGCAGCAGCAGAACTCCCCCTCCAGTGCTCCCCACAGTCCCAGCTTTAAGGACTTCTTTAAGTCTTTAGACACCAAGTAAACAAAAGACAAAATTTCCATTTGCCTCCTATTGTACAACCCCAGTGTGCTCTCACAGAACACCAGGGTCTCATTTCACTGTTCACACCACCTCACAAATGACACAGCTACAAAAGGGGACACCAGCTCACCAGGGCCATCACAGGCTGAGCAACAGCAGCTTTGAGGGAGACCCCAGCCTCACATCTCATTATCAGCAATCAGGACAGAAAGAGGGAAAAGAAAACCAAGCACAGTTTAAAGAAGTGAACATAACACCGCAGAAACAATCACAAGTCACCCAGCACAGCTCCAGCCGAGAACCAAGGGGCTTCAGCCGGGCGTGGAAACTTCAGTGGCGAAGGTGTTACTCCTCAGCTCAGCTCTGTTAACCACAGAATCACAGGATGTCCTGAGCTGGAAGGTCCCACAGGGAGCATCAGTCCAGCTCCTGGCCCCACACAGACACCCCAACAATCCCACCCTGTGCCCTGTCCAAACCCTCCTGGAGCTGTGGCAGCCCTGGGGCTGTGCTCATTCCCTGGGGAGCCTGTTCAGCCCTCTGGTTTAACTTTTTAAAATTGATTTTGTTTGAGTTCTGTGAATTTAAGTAACACACTGAAAACACTTTTAAATTAACACAAAAAAGATTTCCTAAAAATGCTGCGTGGGCAGTCCCTACATTGATGCAGGCTCAGGAGAAAAAACAGAGGCACCAATACTCCTTGGAAAGCATTAGAGGATGAAGGCTGTTGTTTCTGTAAAGAGGGTGTTTGGGTTTGATTTTTTAAAATAAAACACTGCACAAAGTATGTCCATCCTTACCAGCAGCACTTAGAACAGTATTTGGCTGATTTAACACATAATCTGATCATTCTGCTGACCCTACCTACACCCATCTGATCCTAGTGAACTCCCAGCCAAGGGCACTTTCCTGCACTGACCAGAAAATTTCAGGGGAGTTATCAGCCTTCTTTCAATTTCTTCCATTCCCAAAGAAACAAACAAAAGAAAATGCATGTTCAAAAATGTTTTAACTCAACAGGACCTTCCTCACAGAGACATTATCATCACAAGAGTAAACAAACTGATGGTTTCTATTCAAAGTACACAAATTTATCTGAGGAATTCATTATTCATTTCCAAATTCAGTGTATTGTGTCTCCTGTTATTTATCCAAGAAACACTGGCAGAGCATGAGATGTGTGGGAATCACCTGTTTTATTTAACCCACCACAGTGTATTTCAGTTTATAAGGGTTTCATGATCTCTTCAATTTCTCCTCTGCAATCTTCATTACAATATAGTTGAAAATATGTATTAATCCACAGGTTCTTTTTTTCCTTTTTTAAGCCACATTTTAACCAAAAATATGAAGAAAAAAAAAAGAAAAAGAGGGTGAGAAAAGAAATCTGGAGTGTTTCTATTGGTGTCTTAAGGCATAACAAACTGCAGCAATTTATTTCACCACATCCAGTTGTAATGCTAAACCACAGATAAACATTACTAATGGAGCAAGAATGTGTTCCTTCCTTCTGATGGAGGTCCAAGATTGCCCTTTGGAGTCTGCCAAACAGCATGGGGCACTTCATTCACCATGTGATTGGCACACACTTCAGTTCTGAATCAGAACTTTCTGGGGATGAAACTGTTGGCTAAAGCTGTGGAAATTCTGACTCTGGAGCTGTCAGGCAGGCTGTCTTTACTCTGAGAAAATGCAATTTTTTTTAATAGCACTATGTTACTTGGCTTTTTATTTGGTTTTACATTGTTCATTGATGTTTTGGATTCTGACGTATTGTGTGGCACCCCAAGAACTCTAACAGGGGGGACTCAATTAAAAAAAATGAGTTTATTATTCCAACATGTGTTAATAAACATGCTACACGTTTGGGGAATCTAATCCCATCTATTTTGATGGCACACAAAAAGGCCTTTAGCCACTGCTTGCTGATACCAAAAAATGCATCTGTTCACTGAAAGGCAGAAATGTCATTTCTTAACTGAGCTCATGTTCAAGGCAGCTCTTACAATGCAGGGTCAAGGGTTTATTTTTCCATTTATCTTGTAAAAAAAGGAAATTATCTAATAAACTTATGATTGATTTTTTCTTTTTTTGGTCAACATTATTTTGCATAGCAACAAGCTTATTTGTAGGATATTTTAAGACACATAGCTTAGCTTATTATTTTATTGATATTAATGGAAATGATCCAGAAGAGGAAAACACATCATCTGGAGATCTGACTCTAGGTGTGACTCAACTGCCTGCCACATCCTAACATCAGTGAATATTCTGGGAGCAGAGTGCTTGGAGGATTGGGTTTGAATTATCTTCCTTGAGACATGTAACTATAAAATCATGAGTTCTTTTTAAGATCCAGTCCACCCCAAACTCAAACCTCCATGCAGCCTTTCACTTCAGCTCGAGTTTTTTTCCCCCTTACAGCCATGAATTAAATTTTTGAGTGCACAAATGTTGTTCACAACACTTTTCTTTTTTCACTTCTACAACTGCTGTGCTATAACCAAATAGGACACTTATTTTGCACAGCAATCTAATGCACATCTTATTTTTTATCTACTTTCTCTAATGGCTGGTCACCTGCCTTCTCAGCCATGAAACCTTTCAGAAACGTTTCTCTCTTGCCTGAACACAGAGGGGTTTGGCTCCCTGCTGTGGTAACCCCTCAAGGGTCCAGGTCTGTTATGCTCCTGTGTCAATACAGGTGCTGTCAGCAGCCTGAGGTACAGCCCTGCCACGGATTGAGAAGCTGAAGGAGCTTTTCTATCAAGATGAGGGTCAACCAGTATCAGGTAACACAAGCACAATCCCTATCTGTGTTCTCCTAGCAGACGCATGTCTAAAAATATGCACAATCTTGTTTTTCCTTATAATGCTCCTCTTCTTTAAAGGCTTTCTAGAAATGTATGTTTTCAGAGCAATGTAAGGTAATGAACTCTCAACCACGTGCACTTTACATGAGTGTTTATTCCTTCACCGTTGTTTTGGGTAGTGAAAGTTCACATTTGCTCGGTGGATGTTCCCGAGGTGCTCTTGATTAAGATGTCTTTTATGGCTTCAGGGCTTTCTCTCAGGAGCAGCTGTGCTGGAGCTCTGTTTGTGCTCGCTGTGGCTCTGGGTGTGGTGTTTGGGGTAGCGCCTGTGGTTCTGCTCCTCCTTCCCAGGGCTCTGATCTGACACAAACGTGCTCTGGTACACGGTGACGAAGCCTTCGCTGCTGCTCCGGCCTGGCGCACGAGCCCACTCAAAGAAGTTGTGGGAGTTCTGTCTCTGCTTCTCTGGATCCAACTTCCTCACACCCATGCCCTACGGGGGAAAAAAAAGGAAAGAAAAATTCATGCAACCATATGACTTCCAGTCACAGCTTCACAGATGAATCTTGTAACAGTCACTACCCCACTGGGAAGTGAACGAAGCTGTTACCACAGTGATTGCAAGAACTCACGGTCGACCTTTAGCAAGTTAAAAATAATATTGTCAGACTCGCCTGTATGAACATTTTTGGTTGCATATATAATAGGAAGTCTGCTGACCTTCCACCTCTCAGTGCTAATAAACCACTTTTACTTTGCATTTCTGTAGCACACCAGCTACTCAAGGCTATTTAGCTACACTCGGCTAAATTAATCTTCAGAGGCACCTAAAGAAATAGGTTAATAATTCTAGGTTTGGACTGCAATAAAGAAACTGAGACAGACCATGAAATCTGAATCTTCAGTGCTATCCCTTGTGTGTCCAAACACAGAGAGACAGAGCCTGATTTTCACACTCCACAGCTCACAGGAAATTTTGGATGGAATTATGGTTGATCAGTATCTCTAAAACAATGAGACACTGCCCAAAGTGCAGAGAAATTGAGGTTACTCAGTGAATAATGAATTCCAAAAAGTCTGGGCCTGACAGAGCCCAGAATCAGACAAACTCCCTATATCACAATTCACTGCTTCCTCCTTTACTCATCATCCTGTGAACTGCACAATTTCTTTTGCTGCCTGGAATAATACCAACAATCTAAGGGGAATGGAAGAACATGAAACTGTTGCCCACAGAGAAAAGCCAAAAAAAATTTTAATTCTAGTCAAAGTTGTGGCTTCTGCAGCATACATTTAAACAGGTGTATTGTAAAGAATTCAAAGAATGCATTCTTGAGATCTGTGGGTATCCTATGGATTCTTAAATTTATGATAAAGATGAGTCTGAACAAAATATTTGGCACTGCAAATTAGAAGTTGCTGAGATATCTACAAAAATTCATTGCAAGGCAAATCACTTAGAGCAGACCAATAGGACTTTTAACTGGGTACAAAACCAAAAGAGGAATATTAGAAAATATTAGAAAATGTCAGAGACCCAAATCATGGCTTTTTCCTTCCCTTTTAGTTGTGCCATTCTCAATGACTGAATGTGCTGTTGCACCTTTGTGACAGTCCCAGAGATATCCCAGCCCTCTACTAATAAAAAGTGTCTTTTTCTTTGCTATTTTTTACATTTTTCTCTCCTCACAGTTTTGGCTTTTTTTTTTTTTTTTTTTTTTTTGCAGGGGACAGAAAAGATGCTGTGTTTAATCTCTGGCAGACCAATAGCTCTGAAGTTGCTTGATTTGTCTCAGTGCTGGGTACTTACCAGGTCAAAATACTCGACTGCATTGCATATGTCATGTCTGTTGTCATGAGAAGAGAATGGGAAGTTGTTGTTTCCTGCTTTCTGCAAGAAAAGAAATTATAGCAAAAAAAAAAAAAAAAAAAAGAAATAAATTTAAACTCTGTTTGGAGTCTATTAGTCCTTGTTCTTGTATTGTGAGATTACAGCTGCCTTTGTTCTAGCACAAAAGTCATACTCCTATGTTAAATATTCACCTGCACATGACTTTATAGGGTTAATGTGGACTTCTAATTTTTTTAATGAAATGACCAGGAGGATTTGCTGAATATATACATGATTAATATAAAAGTGCAAATTTTCAAATAAGAAATGATACATTCTGTCTGCAAAGCAGCAAAATGCTACATATATGTCAGGATTGCCTTGCTTGATTTAGTAGTAGGCCTAGAGCTAATTAAAATAAACTACAAAAGGGACCTCAAAACTGAATTAGTCTGTGATTTATGAACTGAATGTCATGGACACTGCTTGTTGCAGGGGAAGTTGAAGAGGTATTAATTGCTTAACTGATTTATAATCTCATTCTTTAACATGATCTTCATCCAGTCTCTAAATGAAACCAGAGTTTCAGAAGAAAAAAAGACAACTGCAAAAAAGTGCTATTTTAGAAATACTGAACATATCTGACTTTTTAAATGTTATCAGTGCAATATCCCAACTGTGATATTCCACTCCAAACAGAAAAGGAAGTTTTAATGCAACACAGTCTAAAAGAAGTGTTTCAACAATAGGGGAACCTGAATGAGCTCTAAAGATCAGTGTGACTGGAGGCCTGATCCAGCAAGAAGATTCACCAGACACAAAATGTGCCTGCATGGGGTCAGCTCCATGGTCAGATCTCAGGATAATTGGTTTACTAGGCAGATTCTCTTTTTTTAGTTATATTTACCAGTTCACTTGTTTTTAAAGATAAGCACCTCCTGAGTCTGTAAATTTCTTACTAAAATATGCTACTGCAACTAAATGTCAATCTCAGCATTTCAGGAATAGTGTTTATTACCAGTGCCTAAACAAACTTCCCCAGATTGTCCCATTTTAGCCTTTAGTGCATCTTTTGTGCTCTCCCCACTGATCTCAGATTAATTCTCAATTTACAGGCAAGAATTTCCCTAATTCTATATAAAAGTGGAAGGCTGGTAAAGACAAGACATTGAACTTCAGGTGAAGTCACCCTGGTGTGTTGATAAAACCTACCCTTTTCAGACAGTGGCTAAGGCCAGATGTTCCACAGAAAGGCAGAGGTAATATTAACACAGTGCATACTCATGTTACAGTATAATCTCCTTTTCATGGTCCCAGGCTTCCCTTTTAAATATTCCTTCCAAGCCCTTCATTTCTGCCCTTCACTATAGCAGAACCAGTGAAATGAACCCACTGTAACTGCTGTGCTTATAGAAAATAGAAAATGCTCTGTGCCCAAAGCGGGTGGGCAAAGCAAAGCTCAGTGTGATGATAAAATAAGGACATGAAAAGGTGCTTACAACACTGCAACATTTTAAATACTTGTGATTTTTTAAAAATACCGTATTTCCTTTCATCACAAAATTTTTCACAAATCCCATTTTTAATCAAGCCTTAAAAATGTTTGAAATGAGGAGCTTCTAACTTTTTAATGATCAAAAAGAACACTCCTTTGTGTGAATACACTGAATTTCCAACATTCATTGCCAAACAGCTGATCAAATTTCCATTAAACCTTCTTACAGGGCTTTACACACGCGCTGTGGGCTGAGATTGATCATAATGTATTCGCCGTCTCAATAATAAAAGAGAAAATCGGCAGTAATACAGCAGGACTCGAAGCAACTAAAATTATGAGTGAGTAACAGGGAAATATGTTTCTTCCGCAGCACAGGCAGCAATCACTGCATGCCCTGAGGCACAAAGTCTGCCAGCCCGCTGCGGCTGCTCCGCTAACGACCCCGAGCGCTGTTCCTACTCACGACTTAGAGAGTGACAACTTGCAAAAGAGCTCCGAAAGTCGGCTGCGCTGCCGCGGGCACTGACCTGCACCCGAGCTTTGTACTGCAGCGGCATTCTGTGCTCCTGGCCCACAGCGGCTACAGAGTTCAGCACGTGCTTTAGTGAAGCGCTTGTTACTGATTCCATCTCGCCCAGCTGCATCCCATCATCGTGAGTGAACTAGGAAATAATGAAGATTATGACCCTTTAAAAGAAAAGCCAACTGGAAAAAAAACAAAAACAAGAACAACCAACCAAACAAAAAAACCCACAAAACCCAAATAACAAATAAATCTGGTCAGAAATGTGGGCAAAATGGTATTTTCGCCGTTTATTTTTTATTACTTGGATTGCAGCAGCACCTAGTGGCTGCAGTGAGGAGCCTCCCACACACACAACACAAACCCCAACCATAAAGACATTCAAACGTAGATAAAACAACCAGACAAGAATTTTAGGAATCTTCAAGACAAGAGCGCCCAGGAACTTTCTGAAAACTGTTTACAAAGCAATAACCACCAGGGAAAACAACGACCTTCTAACCCCCCTTCCCTCCATGCTACTCCTACTGCAGTACAAGTTTGAAAACACAAAACTTTTGGGAACAGCTCAACCCCACATCGGGCCAAAGGGCTCAGAGAGCGAGGAGCAGCCTGTGCCAAGAGTGTCACAGTGCCCTGGGATGCCAAGATGTCCCAGCCCAGCGTTTCTGATGGGATCACAGTGTTCTCCCGGAGGCGAGAACTGAGGCAGACCTTGGCTGGAGCTCTCCAGAAGAGAAGGGAAATCAACCTAGGGAAAGTATCAAATAAGAGACCTCCAGCATTGCTGGAAACTGGGGCGGGGGGGAATCCAGCCAGGGTTAGTTACCAAGGCAGAACTTTTGCCCAGTGAATACGTAGGGCGCTCTTTCCTCACTCCTCAGGAATGGGAGGACTCATTTCTGACTAAAGGACACAGCCACCCTTAGCACGGTGCTTTTTTTGAGAGTTTGAGCCTCAAGAAGCCCTGAGGGGGGCACGGGGGCTTCTTGAGGCTCAAACTGGGCCCTTACCCAGTCGCTACTGTGCCCCCCGCTGTGCTCAGACCCGTCCTTAGCCATGGCTCGATGTCACTGCCACCCCGGTCACTCTGCCAGCGCCACCGCGGCTCCCTGGAGACCCGCGCCGGGAGCGGCCGGGCTGTGGAACCTCCCTCCCTGTGACCTCAGAGTGCCCCGGTGTCTCAGCGAGACCGAAAAACAGCCCCGCTCCTGCCCCTGTGCTGCAGGGCAGCGGGAAAGAGCAGCTCGTCATAGGATTCAGTGTTAAAAACAAATCAGTTCTGCACAATCACTTCAGTGACTCTTCACAGCCTGAATAGGAACGGGTGGGGAAAGGAGAGCTGGTTTTGAGGAAAAACCCAAACGACGTTAGAGATGGAATTTTTAAGATGTAACTTCCTGCTCTTTTGAAAACGCGTTTCCACACACACACATCTTAATTGAACACACGCCCAGTATTTACAGAAAACCTGGCTGCGTCTTCAGGATTATTTTTTTTTTTTTTTAATTCAAGGGCTGGCTTGGAAACATCCCAACTATTTAACTGCAGCACACTTGTCCAGTATAGCACAAACCAAGACTTTGCCTCCTTTGCCTTGACAGACTGTAAAGAAGATGACACTTGTGTTCTTTTTGTCTTCAAACTAACAGAGACTAGGTTTAGATTGGATATTAGGAATAAAACGTTCCCTGTGGGGGTGGGAGGCCCTGGCACAGGGTGCCCAGAGCAGCTGGGGCTGTCCCTGGATCCCTGGAGATATCCCTGGCCAGGTTGGACATTGGGGCTGGGAGCACCTGGGACAGTGGAAGGTGTCCCTGCCATGGCAGGGGTGGAACTGGATGATCTTTACATTCCCTTCCAGCCCAAACCATTCTATGATTCCATGATCTATATCTATCTCTCTGTGTGTACATATCTATTAAAAGATCTATAGATATAGATGTCATCTAAGAGGCAGTCAGCATTTGTACTCCCTGACCAGTCATGAAGTGTACTGCCTCTTGTGCTTTAGAGAATGAGGAATACCATCTACACGGAAAATAATAAATATTAAAAATCCTATGGGCACTATTTAGGAATTACTTGCTTACAGAAGCTATTAGTGCTTAGCTTTTGTTGAACTCAGTGTACAGAGGGCAGGACACTGCAATTTTCAATCCTCTCCCATGCTGAGGTACCCATTACCAAGTTTTTGCTTGTTTCATTAAGTTATCCAGGAAAGTCAAAAAACCCTGGAGAAAAGGAGGCTCGGGAGGACCTTCTGGCTCAGCTGTGAATGGCCTCAAACTGTGCCAGGGGAGATCCAGATTGGAGATTCGGGAAAATGTATTCATGGAAAGGGTGGCCAACAATTGGAAGGGGCTGCCAAGGGTGGTAGTGGAGTCCCATCCCTGGAGGTGCTTAAAGAACGACTGGAAGGGAGATTCCATGCTTTGGTGTAACTGAACAAAGTAGGGATCGCTCACAGATTAACCATGTATTTTTCCGACCTCAAGGATTCCCTGACCCCGCTGGCAGCGCCCCACCCGCCCCTCACGGCGCCGCCGCCTCCCGCCCCTCACGGCGCCGCCCTCAGAGCCCGCCCTTCCCGCGCCTTCTCGAAAAGTCTCGCGAGAGGCGGCGGTTCCCGGCCGGACGCCCCCGGGAAGCGGCTCCGCTCCCGCCGCCCCTTCCCGGTTCCATTCCCGGAGCATTCCCGTTCCATTCCCGGAGCATGGAGGAGCCCTGCGGCGCGGGCGCCGCTGCCCCGCTGAGGGGAGACGCCGAGGAGCCCAAGCAGGTGAGCGGCGCGGAGGGGTGGCCGCGCTCGGTGAGGTGGAGGGGCTGAGGGGGGTCGAGCGGTGCCTACAGAACATCTCCCCGTGGTGTTTTAATTGGAGCGGTGTTTTTGATCCTCTTTCCAGTCTGTCAGGGCCGGAGTGCTGTAGGGAACACGCTAATTATGATTAAGGCGTTAATTGCGAGCAGTGTTGCTGTTGTTATGCCTAAGTGCACTGTATTTACGTAAGTGGTGTCCTGTGGAGCTGTTTTTCCCTCGGCATGTGTTAGTTCAAAGCTCCTCTCGCACGGGTGACAGCTGCGTGTTTGAAAATAAATAGGCAAACACGAAGCTTATTTAGTTTATCATTATTTAATAATAATAAGGTAGAAGCCTGTTTAGCTTTAATGTTGGTGTTAGGGAGCACTTGGTGTTAATAGACACCTACTTTCACAAACTTCAGTGGGAGTCGTTTTCACCTTTCTGACTGATTTTTGTGACCTTAGTGGCACTTCATTCTCGTACCTCAGTGTGCCCAGGTGGGCAGGAAGGCCACTGCCACCTGCTTGGATCAGCCACGGTGGCCACAGGACCGGGGCAGGCTTTGTCCCTGCTGAGGTCCAGCCTCACTTTCTGGGGCTGTTGTGTCAGGAAAGACACTGAGGGGCTGGAGTGTGTGCAGGGCAGGGAACGGAGCTGGGAAGGCTCTGGAGCCCCAGGAGGGGCTGAGGGAGCTGGGAAGGGGCTGGAGAATTCCTGAGGAGCTGGGAAGGGGCTGAGCCTGGAGCAAAGGAGGCTCAGGGGCCCTTGTGGCTCTGCACAGCTCCTGCCAGGAGGGGACAGCCGGGAGGTCGGGCTGTGCTCCAGGAACAGGGACAGGAGCAGAGGGAACGGCCTCAGGCTGGGCCAGGGCAGGCTCAGGGTGGGCACCAGGAAGAATTCCTTCATGGAAAGGGTTGTGAAGCGTTGGAACAGGCTGAGTCCCCATCCCTAGAGGTGTCCAAGGAAAGACTGGATGTGTTCCTCATATCTCTGGTCTGGGTGACAGTGTGGTGATCCATCACAGATTGGACTTGATAATCTTGGAGGTCTTTTCCAACCTCAGTGATTCTGTGATAATTCCTAAAGTGAAGCTTTTGCGTGACCTGAATTGGAATAACTGGAAAACTGTGTGTTCTGGGGAAAGGTAAGCGAATATAGGATTAGATTTTGCTCACTTAGCCTTAAAAATAACTTATCACAGAACAAGCCTGGTAGTTTTAATTGCCAGCACTTAAGCAGAAGGCTGATTTCTCTCTGGAAACCAGGGCTCGGTGCTGTTCCTCGGAGGCAGCGAGGTGAAGAGCTGTGCTGTGGTGAAATACTCCTCAGCCCCTCCTCAGGCAGCCTTTGCCCGTCTGCAGGAGAAAACAGACCTGAAGCTGCCTCCTGCCAACTGGCTACGGGAGAGTGCCAAGCTGGGACCAGCAGGGACAACCATTCTGGGCAACAGCAAGAAAAGTAAACCCTTTTCAAGGTAAATGACAGCAGCCCCTATTTTTTTCCAGGCCTTTAAAAGCAATTCTGATTGTGAACTTGGATCCTATGTAATTTAAAGTAAAAAGTACAGGTTTTACCATAGCAACTACATATGGCTTTATCTTAAGCATTCTCCCTCTGCTTTTTCATTTTGACTTGTTGCCTCTATGGTCTTGTCTCATTAGTAAATGTTTGATGATGGTGATTATTTATATAACATACAGAGATGGTTTTGTTTGTTCACGTGCCTGAACACCTTGCCTCAGAGAGTCAAACTGACTTCTTGTTCTTCCCTGGTTGGCCCAGATCAAACTGGACTGGTTCAGCCAGCCCTTCTGCCTTTGATAACAGGTGAAATAGAACATGTGGTTGCTTCCTCTTGGAAACCAATTTACAGCTCTCTGGATCTTTAGAAACTGGACCTGACTAATGGCAAATGAAATTTGGTATTTAATCAGGATTTCATATTTCTGTCACACTAAAGGTGAAATGAGGGGCACACCAAGAAGCAGTGTTACCTTTGTGTGGGTGTTTGCTGAATTGTTGAATGAGTTGAGTGTTCATAAACAGCAGGCTCAAATCCTGTGCTGAGCAAGCAAATTCACACCAAGTCAGCCAGTCAGTGAAATTGAACAGTTTGTTCAAGGTCTGTTTACATCCTCATCATCTCTTTTAGGAGCTGTACTTTTCAGAGCAGACTAACATGTTCTTCAGGACTTTATCAATTTTTCATGTTTATTTTAGATACTATGATTGTGTGTGGCAGTTCAATCTCTTTCTCTAGTGTCAGTATTAAAAAGCTGATAACAAAAGTATAGCTTGCACATCATGTATGTTTTGGATTTTAGTAGTATCTGGATTTGTGTTAAAGAATGATCTGTACATTGAAATATTCCAGCTTAAGTACCTTGTAATTTCCTTAACAAGGGTGGAGGGAAGAGACAATGTGTCTGTTGCAACATGTAGGGCAGTTCTGGAAAATGTGAATAAGAGGTAAAATTCAATTAGAGCTACTAAAATTAAAGTCTTTAATATACTTAATGCCTTAAAGAGAAACTCCTTGAAGAACTCTTCTTATTTTCAGTGTTAAAAGAATCCTTCATGTTCTCTGATTTTTCTTGATTTCCACAAAACTTTAAGTGTTCTAAATGTCCTGAAATTAGATCTAAGCACTTTCAAAGACATATTTGAAAAACTTGCAGAATATGAAGATGAAATCTTCACTTTGTTAATTTTAGGTCTCTTTACACTAGGGGATGTTTAGCTGGGTATTTTTATTTTTTTTTACGAAGCCATTCAAAGATATAATGACTATAAAAGCCAGGTCTGTAATGTCACACTGGAACTGTCTTGTAATGTTTTTTTTAATAGCTTTGGGATGGCCTATGACTTCATTGACTCCGTTGGAAATGATGTGGATGTTGTATCTGATTCAGAGGTATGGACACATCTTAAATTCTCTCATTCAAATTCTTACATTGCATAAACCTTTAAGATGCTGTCATGGCATCTGGAAAGATCCCTTAGTGAATCACAGATCACCAAGTAAGGGAGTTGTGATCACTGAATAAGAAATGTAGAGAGAAAAATCATATTTCCTCTGGAGTACTACAAATAATCTGCAGCTGAGGGGTGCAGTTTAGTGAATGCAGCACATCAGTCTTGCAAGGTAGTTATTTTGTGTGTTTGAAATCAGTTATTTTGATGCAAACTGTTGCTCTCGAGATGGTTTACTTCTATTCTTATCTAGAAGAGAGAGCTGCCCTTCAGCTTGTTCTTTCCTTTGTTTTTTGTCAGCTCTTTTGGTGCTGGTACTATCTGTAGAATTCAGATGAGGCTGCTCAGAAGAGGAAGCATGCTCATGCTAATATTTGTCAGATTTGTATTCAGATTTAGATCTCTGTCTGGATTGCTTTGGACACCTGGCAAAGAATTGATACTCATGCTGTGAAAATAAAGGTTTACAGTCCAAATCATCCCCTTGGATATTTTTGTCATTTTTGTTGGTACCTGGTCATGGTGATCCAATCAGAGAATGTGTTTAAGCCATGTGTGTTGTTCTCCTGATGATTTGGTCTCTTTATGACTGTCATTTGTGTTCTCTGCCCTCAGCAAATGCATTTTCTTGTGGAATGGTTTTCAAATCCCTGGCACTGTCAGGTTTTATTGACCATGTGGGCTGGGGTGGCATTAATTTTCTTCCCAGTGGCTGGTAAGGGACTGCTTTGGGATTGTCCTGAGCACAAGTTGATAATACAGAGATGTTTTTGTTGTTGCTGAGCAGGGCTTGCACAGAGCCAAGGATTTTCCTGTTTCTCATCCAGTCCTGCTGGCAGGGGTGTGGGAGTGCATGGAAAACTGGGAACAGACACAGCCAGGACAGGGGACTCTGACTGACCAAAGGGGGAAGAAGAAGGAAGGGGGGGATGTTTGAGTGGTGGAGTTTAGGCTTGGAGTTTTCCCAAATCACTTACACATGATGGAGCCTTAGTTTCCTGACAATTGTTTTCCCATGCAGCATAATTATATTAAATACTTTCTCTTTTCACTTTCCTTCTGCAAGAACATCAAAAAACTGCTGAAGATCCCTTACAGCAAATCCCATGTGAGCATGGCAGTGCACAGAATTGGGAGAACACTCCTGCTGGATGAGTTGGATATCCAGGAACTCTTCATGAGATCGTCTCAGGTGAGCCACTTGATTCTTGGTAACTGTGGCACGTGGGCAGAATGCATTATTTCAGGAATGGAGTAGCAAAAAAAAGTCTGAAAATCCCTAAAAATCATATGTGGGTGCCAAGGGTGTTCTGTTCTGCAGCAATTTATCCACAAACTACACTGATGTCCTGTGTTTATGGCATTGTAGTGTTAATATTCTGTGTCTCACTTTTGTGTAATTACTTCAGTGTTGCTATACCATTTGATTTATTTTATAAGCAATATGTATTTCTTACTATGTAGCGTCTTACCTATCTGATTTCCTAGTTAAGTCAAATTATCAGTAGGAACGTAGCTTTCCTAGAAGCTATAGTTTCAATAAATGACCAATTCAGGACTTCAGCTCTGAAGTTTTTTTCTTGGTTTCTTCCTGGGGAGGAGTATTTGTAAGTTTATTAGGTACTTGGTTTACTTTGCAGATGCTTCTTGACATTATTTTCGTATTTCTTCTGTTGCCTAGACAGGAGACTGGACATGGCTGAAAGAGTTTTATCAAAGGCTGATAGATCAGAAGTGGCAAAGAAAAAAGAAGAGTAAAGAACACTGGTACCAGAAGGCAATACTTTCTAAGTTTTTGTATTACAGGTAACCTTTTGTCTGCATGAAACTTGCATTCTGCACTTCTGTTTGGTTTTTGGTCTTGGAGTAAATGTTAAAATTCCATTATGCTCTGACTTATTTACTGCTTTTTCTTTAAACAGAGGGAATTGAGGGGTGAGGTCAGGAAATAGCATGAAAATGTTTTCACAGAAATTGAAGTATTTTATTTTAAAATTGAAATACTGAAGAATAAAATAAACAGCGTGACTTAATTAACTGCATATCAGCCAAGTCATTTGTTGGCAAGGGTGCATCAAACATAACAACTCTAAAAATGGATCTGTTTGCATCTTGTCAGCTGAACTTGTAAATGTTTCCTTGTCAGCATTAATGGAGACGGAGCTGCTCAGCCTGTTCCTTCCACTTCCAAGCAGCACCAGGAGGGTCCTGTTGCAGGTGAGAGTGATGAAGCAGGAAGGGCCTCCTGGCCAGCTCCTTTTGAAATGCCTTCCTCGCTATCTGAAGATCCAGGTGCCTCTAACCAGGTTGGTGTGAAGAATGTTTTACGTGGCACCACAGAGTTTGTACAGCCACAGATGGGGAAAGGTTCTCAGAAGTGCTGCTGCAGCTCCCTGTGCTGAAAGAGCTGAGCTAAGGCATGAGGAGAACTTGGCAGGAGGTGCAGTTCCAGATTTGCCAGTGATTCAGAGCTCCAAAATGCAGATATTTGTTCTGTCACTGTAATGCTAAATTGCTATTTATCCCAGCATCTTTGAGAAACAAAGCCTTTGGCTAAGAGTATTCATCAGTGCCTTTACCTAAAAGTAGGAAAATGCTCATAATCAGAAGATGTGTTTGGAAGCTTAAGGTTCTGGACTTTCTTTTTAAATCTTCCATTAAAATCCATCTTCTGGTGGCCCAGAATTTTTTAGGTGAAGAGGAAAATGAAAATTTCTGAAAGGGGAAAACAGTTAAGCAGTACTTAAAAATACTTGCCATGAGATTACACAAGTGGAAGGGGAGATGTTTACAGCAATTATGCAACAAGCTATGATTAGTATCAGGCCCTAATTCAGGGTTTCTATTCTGGCTAAACATATTTATGAAAACTGTTAATTCCTGTGGTTTTTGTGAGTGATATGAAACAGAATTGATTAAATTTTGGAGAGGTTGAAAGGTCTGCTGTCTTCAGTCTGCATTAATATAATAATGATGCTACAATTGTGCTTGCACAATGTTACTGACTGATCTGCCAAATTTAGGGAGTTTCTAACCTCCATTGGCCATAAAATTATAACTGCATGAGTTGTGTGAAATGGAGAAATGCTTCAGTGCTTAAAAGCTTTTAGGAAATGGACTCCTTCTCTCTTCCACCCTCCTTAGGAGCCATTGCTCCATTCAGCAGACTGTTTATCATAAAGAAGGTGTTGGACATTTGCACAGTGCCATTGTCTTTAGTTCATAAATAATCCAGCAGGATAGAGGTTTTGCTTCTGGACACTGGTAATCTGGTGTTGACCCTGGGTTAATAAGGAGCTCCTGTAAATTCTTCCTGGTTTCTTCCCAGAGCCTCTGAGAATATTACAAAACCCTACATTTTGGCACTAACTGTAGAAAAGAAGCATTCTAGTCACTGCCTAGAGGCTTTTTGCAGTTTTATGCAGATTTATTTAAAGATGTTGGAGGTAAAGTTTTTTCCCTTACATGCTTTTGTTGTTCATATCTTTTTAAATGGCTGACTTGACCTCAGCAGCAGAATCACTCGTTATCCTTGTGCTCTCCACAGGGAAATGTGCCTCTTGAACCCTCATATCTAGTGGGGCACGTGGCCTCAGCCCCCAGAGAACAAAACCTGACTCCTTTGTTCAATGACGGGGAGAACAGTCAGGTATGCTTTATGTGAGAGCTGAACCCCCCAGGTTAAACCAGCGCCTCCAAACCAGGCCTAAACTGGAGCCAAGGCCAAACCTCATCCCTGTAGAAGTAGCTTTTGTGGCATCTGCACTTTTAAGTTCCCGTGAACGCGCTGGGTTTGTCACGTGCTGGCTTTTATTTGCTGCTTTGGCTTCTTGCTGTCTCATAATTCCACAGAATGTCATGGAGAACAAGTGTTATGCCACCGATTTACTGGCCAATTCTGTTTTCTCTTAATGAAGGGACTTAAAAATGACTTTGTTCGTAATATCCTGTGGACCTTTGAAGATATCCACATGCTGGTGGGATCAAACATGCCAATATTTGGAGGTGGGAGATACCCTGCTGTGAGCCTGCGTCTCAGGTGAGCTCAGAAGTTCATAGATATTATTTATACCAGCCTTGATTGATTTGTTACTCTGCTTCCTAGTTAGCTATGTGTATTTTTTGCTATTTTTATAAAAGAGAGCAATAACATTTCTCTTCCTGGGAGTCTGAATTTCAGTAACTGTTTGTTGAGCATAAGCACTTAAAATGTTACTGAGCAGTGAGACAGAACTATTCCAGTCCCAATTTAATGTCAATCCCTTCATTACCACTTGTTCTGTTCCTGTCTTTACATAGGCAAACAATGAGCAAAAAATTGAAGCTGATTTGGTGTATTTGTCATCTTTTTAAGACACATTTAGGAGTTAACAGTACCTTGCTCTGCAAGGAATTTTGGAAGGTTTGAGAGTAGGTTTGTGCTATAATTAGTTGCAGCTAAAAATGCTTTTCCTTTAGAACTTCTGAAGTACTTATTATCTTGGTAATAGTGTGATATCTGAAGCCTGTTAAATGTGGGCAAAAACTCCAGACTGCGGATGGAATGTGAGCATATTCCATTGGAGAGACCAGCACATCTCTTTTGTTATAACTCATTAATACAACAATTCACAAATAATGGTTTTAGTGTTCATCCACTCTCAGGTGACTTACCCCTAAATCCCATTAGTCAACATCCCTAATATTTCCTGAAGGGTAAACAAAGATTTAAGTAACACTAGAAATATTTTATTTTAGGGATAACAACAAGCCAATAAACGTGCTAACAGGGATTGACTATTGGTTGGACAACTTAATATGCAACGTACCAGAGCTTGTGATGTGCTTTCATGTCAATGGAATTGTTCAGGTAAGTCTGGCTCTTGGCATTATGCCTTAAAATAATAATTCATTCTTCATCTTCTAAAACTGCCTCAGTTATCACAAATCCTTCACACTGTTCTGAGCAAAGATGACAAAAATCCTGTGGTGCAGAATGAAAAGCATCTTGGACAGCTTGCAGCAGTCATCTAAAAATAGTGTGTTCTTTCTTCCCCTCCCTTTCACGCATGCAAGATTCCTTCTTCCCCTGGTGTTTGAGTGAAGGCAAAACGAAAAAATGCAACACCAGAAATCAGTTTCTTACATCTTGAAATCTGCAGTGTTCCCTTGCCAAGACAGATGCAAGCTTTTGAATGTTTGTTTCTGCTGTTTTACTGTAGAGCAGCTGTGTTTCTGTTCTACCTGGTAGCCTGGAGTTGTTTCCTAGGCTGACTAGGTTTGGTTGAAGTAGCAGATGTTGTACCTTCTGCCCCTTATTTTTCCTCACTTGTTCTCCATTCACCATGTTTGTGACAGAAATGGATCCTTCTTAAAGCTTTATCAAGATGTAGTCAAGATGTGCTTGCTTAAAGTAAATAATAGAAATTAACTCAATTTATCATAATAGCAGCCTTTGTTTTTTCTAGCTGTTGATAGAGACACTGCTATATTAATTTTGGTGTCTCAAAACCCTCCTGAGCTTGAGTCTTAATTTCTGTTCTTTGCAGAAATATGAAATGATCAAGACTGAAGATATTCCCAATTTGGAAAACTCCAATTTTTCTACCAAAGTGATAAAAGATATTGCTCAAAATATCTTATCTTTTCTGAAATCAAATTGCACCAAAGAAGGACACACCTATTGGCTGTTTAAAGGTAAGGAGGTTTAGATCAGTTTGAAAAGATGGATGTTCATGTGATGTTGATTAATGAAAGATTTTCCTTTTCAGCAAGTGGGAGTGACATAGTAAAGCTCTACGACCTCACCACGCTTTGTGAAGAGACTGAAGACAAATACCAAAACCCTTTTACAATGCCAGTGGCAATTCTGCTGTACAAGTGAGTTTTTATCGTTTTTATTGAAGTACTTCATTCTTGGTGCAGTTCTATTCAGAGCACAGAGCAAAAATCATGATCAAATGACAACCATATACAAACTATCTAAATCTTAGTCCCACTACAGCAAAACAGACTTTTTCTTGTTCACCATTTCTCCATGTAAACTTTGCTGACAGAGTCTTGTAGACTCATCATAAAGTTTGGAAGATCTACAATTGTAGAATATTGTTTAAAGCTTTTTTTTTTTCTAGCACAAAGCAATTATCCAGGGATTTCACTGTTTTGTTCAACTTTCTCTTTAGAGTTGCTTGCAATATGATGTTGAAGAAAAACCAGAACAAGAAACACTATGGCACAATCAGAACATTGCTCCTGAATTGTCTGAAGTTGTTGGACAATGGCAGACATCCTCAAGTGAGAATTCAAAGTTTTCTTGCACTGTTGTGTAAATATAGTGTAATCTTAATAAACAACAGATGCTGTAATCATAATAAACCTGGTAATAAATAGTATGCTACTTCTTCCTCCCAAAGGAGAGAATTTCAATTTATAAACAAACTTAAAAAACTATTTTATTTTTAAAGAATCCCCATGCTATTTTTTAAACTAGTATTTTCTGCTGCCCCTCATTGCAGCACAAGTCTTCTGTCCTGATCTAAAAAGGAACTTCTCATTATGTTCAGTCTGTTGTTCTTGCTCCTTTGGGAGCAGATCCTGGATAAAAAGTGTAAAATGTGAATATATGAACATTTTTACTCTGAAAGTGGCTGAAAACTGGACCAGGCCAACCAGAGAAGTTGTAGTCTCCATCATTTCAGATACTCAAAGCCCAGGTGGACACAGTTCTGGGCAACCTGCCTTGAGAACTGGCTTGGGCTAGAGAGACTCTAAATGATTTAAGCTGTTTTCAGCTGAAAATGAATCCCAAAAATGTGATGTGAAAAATCTGAGTCATATTTAGAATGGATTAGAAGAGGAAACTAATAAGAATGTGGATTCTTTCTAGAGTTGTGAAAGGTTTTCAAAATCCCAATGGAATCTCTTCAGGTTTTTTTGGGTTTTTTTGCTTGTGTTGTCTCCTGTGATCTGCAAGCTGTCAGAACAGGCAGTGCTTGTTCTCTACCAATTGGTTTTTATTCTCTTTTAAACTTGATCAGCTGGATCCTTTTCCCTTCCAGGGAGTTAGCTCAGGCTGTATTAACACATTATCAACACCTCTTTGCATGTCCTCTGTCCTCCTTATTCTAAGATAATTTATATTCTTTCCTCTCAAAAGAAAAATTTGAAATTGAATAATTTTTTTCTCTTCTTTGCAAAGATTATTGCTTCAGCAAACTACATGTTATCAGAGCTTTTTCAGCTGGATGAACCTAAAAAAGAAGACAATGCAGACTTCCCTATAAATGGAAATTCTGATGAAAGTTACAGTGAGGAAGAGGAAGAGATGCCAGACAGTGATGAAAATGGTTCTTACAGCAACAGTTCTGATCCCCCAGATGACAATAAAGCAGTGGCAATCATCAAATCTGTTGGGGAGTTGTCAGTACCAGAAAAGTACAAGTCTGTGCATCGAATACGTGTAAGTGACACTGGGGGTATTGAAGGGTTTTCCTGGATGATTCAGTTCATGGAATTCAGTTCCCTGATAGTTTTGCCTTCAGGTTAACTGAAGTGGGCAAGGAAACACTTCATGAGCTGCTCATAAAGTCTGAGATGGTTGAATTCCATGGTAAAAGCCTCATGTACATTTTTTTCAGTTCCATATTCTACTTTGTCTTGATGTTACCTCTCATTTGCATCTTCTGGCTAGTAATTGTATATTTCCTGTGTCACCATTTCTTCTGGTGCCCCACTGAAGCCCAGCTGTGCTTTCCCTGTCTGCCACGGCACCGAGGAGCGCTGCAGGCTGGTGCTCAACCACGTCCTGGAGGTGAG
The DNA here is from genome assembly GCF_036417665.1 of Passer domesticus. NCBI lineage: Eukaryota > Metazoa > Chordata > Aves > Passeriformes > Passeridae > Passer > Passer domesticus. The sequence continues at coordinate 55,686,797 of NC_087481.1, forward strand.
TTCACTGCCAGCTTCCTGAGGATGCTTCACCTCCCACCCAATTCTTCATCTGCTCTGTTTGCTAAATATTGCTCTCAAGGTGAACAAAATGATTTCTCCCTTTTGTAGGGTTTGAAGTCTGTTGACAGCAGTGTTAAAAAAGAAGGTGACCTTCCTGCAGCTGACCCCAGCACTCCAATCCCGTTGAAATATGAGGATGAATCCACCAGTGGTGGTCCTGAGTCTCTGGAAAAACAGATGGCCTTATTTCTAGACAAAAGTAAGTTGTATTGTTGTGCAAATAAGACCTTTCCAGTGCCAACACAAACTGCTGCTACTTTATTTTGATTGTCAAAACAGTGTGCTTAAATCACTAATTACAGCATTGCCTAAGGAAAAGTGCACTGAAAATTGGAGAACAGTCTGTTCCTTTTTAAATATGAAAAGAGGAGCTCATTTGAGTTATTTTGCATAGCAAAGAATCTTTTATTAGTCAACACATGATTTTACTGGACCCTATTTAGATGTGGCTTTCAGATGACTTCTATAAAGGCTTGGTATTTTGAGGTTTGGTATGTGCAGCACCCTAAGTTTTGTGGGTTGATTTAAAAATAGGCTTAATTTCTTTATGTGTGTGTGGCCTGGATGTTTTCTGGAAGAATTTCTCCCTTCTGGCAGGTTTTGTTCCTACATTAGGCTTGGTGCTTGAATTGCATATAAAATGTTAACTAGGATTTTGTTTTCTATCTTGTACCTCTACAGTTGTAAAAAGAAGCAGCAAATTAAAAATGTTTTGTTTGCTTAAATGCTCAAATTCCTGGAGTTTCAGACTACAGTCTATTTATTTTATTTTGTTCTGGAGTGACATAAAAAGTTCCAGGAAAGGCTTTTTGTTTGAAAGTAGCAGAGTTCTCTGCAGGGCAAGGAGCCCTGTAAGCACAGACCAGGGGAAAAAAAATTGTCTTGCCTATTTTGGCAGTTCTTTATTCTTTCCTTTCTCCTCCCTTCTGCCTTTGAAAAATCTCTGAATAAGAAGCCAGTTCAATTTTGAGTTATTCACACTCACACAGATTCCTGGATCTGTGCTTGAGTCCATCCCTGAAGCAGCAGCAGAGCTACTTGCTCATTTCTGTGTCCCAGTCTCCCAGTCCATGGGTTTGTTTGCTGTGATGTGAATTATGTCTTTCCTCTGCCACATTACATATTTATGTAGACATGGAAAGGATAAATGCTGTAAATCCTGGAATTTCTAACTTCAAGAGAACTACCTGTGAATGGATACAGGGTATGTGCAGTGTGTGTGTCTTTAGCTGGCTGGGGTGTTACTGTTTTAGATTGGCCTTTGTCCTCGTAGAACATGTACTGCTTAAGAATTTATTATATTTACTTACTATATATTTATATATAAACATTGTAAGATAGTGGATTTACAAGTCAGGCCTTGTAAATTCACCTTACCAAGAGACTCACTTCTTTGTGCAAATGCTGTCAGGGCAAAATTCTGTCCCTTGGTGGGGAGAGGATCAGTTTTTTCTGGCTCCATAACCACTGCAGCTTCAAAGAAAAGCTTCATAACTTCTTGCAGAAGATATCCTGAAATAAGTGTGACAAAGTGCTTTGTTTTCCTTGTGGGAAGGACCAGCTTATCCAGGTTCCTGTGTGCTGGAGGGCAATCCCACACTTGGAAGCTTTCTCAGTGAGACTGTTCATACAGCAACTGAGCATTTATCTTGAGGATGTGGTAGAGAACATGACAAATTCTGCCTGTGACTTTGTTGTGGTTTTTCTGTTGCTCCCTGAGGGAACAGTGTTGGCCTCTGCTCCTGTGTTTCACAAGCTGTCAGAGATCAGAGAGGTCACCTGCACTGTCACTGTCCCACTGCATTCCAGCATGCTGCTCTTGGGTGCAGTGCATGGAGGAGTGCCACGTGTTGGGTCAGTTGTGCAGATGAGCTGCAGAGCTCTGCCTGTGCAGGGCTGTGATCAGGCAGTTCCCATCCTGCCTGTGCTGGTGGAGCCATGTCCAGCCTCTGGCACGTGCTAGAGGGGAGAGTCACTGACAAGGTCTGTTCCTCTCACAGTGGGCTCCTTCCAGAAGGGCAAGCATTCCAGTCAGTCAGGAATGATTCCTGGATCGTGGCAATATAAAATGAAACTCCAGCTCATCCTGAAGTCATCAAGAGCTTATTATGTCCTGTCTGATGCTGCTATGATCCTGCAGAAATACGGGCGAGCGCTGCGCTACATCAAGCTGGCCTTGCAGTGCCATGGTAAGTTCCTTGGATGGATTTGTCACCTGTGCCACTGCCTGGAGAGACCTGTCACTACATCAGACACTGCTGTGCATGATTTTTCCCTGTGGTGTTGCAGTGACAAGTCTGACAAGCTTGTGTTTAACTGAAGTCAGTGTCCAGCTCAGTATTCAGGGCAGAAGTCCGTAGTGAGGATAACTTCTGTCACTGATCAATAAAAAGATGATCCCATTTTGACAGGTTGGGAACTTGAGGGCACATTTGGAGCTCCAGAGCAGTTGAATTTGGGAGAGTCTGTCCTGGTGCCAAGGCCAAGACAGTATTCTGTGCTCTAAGATATGCTGCTGCAAGCTGGTGTTTTTTCCCTGGTGGTTCCCATGTTATTTAAACATAGATTTGACTCTGAGAAATACTAAACCTCTTCAGGTTTAAATTGGATGCTCCTCTAAAATAGAATACACCTTGAAGTATTACTGAGGAAAAGGAAAAAAGTAAAATCAGGCTGTTTAGACTGATACTGCCATAATGAGAGTAACTAACTGGGAAATGCCAGTAGCTTAGTGCTAAAGTGCTGCCATTTCCCTGCCCTCCTAAGGGAAGGCTCCTGTCTTAGGGCAGGAGCAGGATTATAAAGCAAACCCACTTGATCTTAGCACAAAGCATCAATAGACCTCTTAGTAACTCACAGGACTCTGCAGCTTTCAGTCTTTTATAGACTTGAGAAGCAGCTTTAAACTCTACCTTTTGGAAATTAACTTTTCAGGCTGTATTTCCCTTGAGTTAATCTGCAAAAAGTCCATTTTCCCTTGGTCACATCTGAGGTTAGCATTTGTAATTACCAGAGTGACTGCTCATCTTGGACACCATAGAGGCTCTTTTTGAACTATCAGCTGTGTAGAGCAACTGTGACTTTAAAATAGGTTATTTCTTCTGAGGATAACACATTGTCACACTTATTCTCTGCAGACAGGTAACATAAAACCCAATTATCTTGTCAGTCTGTGTCAAGCCTTTTGATGTGTAATTGTTCTCTTCCCCCCTCCCTCATCCACGTTGGTTTTGTTTCCCACCAGATACCTACTGCTGTCTGTGTGGCAGCATGCTGCCCGAGGTGCTGCTGTTCCTGTGTCAGTGCTTAACCCTTTGTGGGGATATCCAGTTAATGCTGGCTCAGAATGCAAACAACAGAGCAGCTTACCTTGAGGAATATAATTACCAGACTAAAGAAGATCAGGAGATATTACACAGCCTTCACAGAGAATCCAGGTGCCAAGGTATGATCCTGACATAGGAGAAGTGCTAGACTTTGGATATGTGATAGACATAAATAATTCCACTGGGTTTCCTCAAAACCATGCACTGGAGAACTTGTGGCACAGGGGTTATTGCACTTCACTTGTGCTTTCTTCAGAGAAGGCTCATCCTGCCTGTCATACAGAAGGGAGTTGTCAAGGTATTGTATGACATGGTCTGAAGCTGTGAACAACTGAAGGCAGTAACTGTTTCAGTGATAAACAAAATCTGCCTGAGTCTTGTACTTTCTCTGGGCATTTTCCCCTAGACTTAAGTTAGAGAAATACTGTTTGACTCAAAGGCCTTGCATTTTGTTTTCCAGTGTTTGCCTGGGCTACAGATTTATCCACAGACTTGGAATACCAGCTTTCTGTCAGCTGTAAATGCTATGAAGCAGCTTATGAAATCCTACTCTTCAGTAACTTAAAAAGCCAAAACCCAGAGCAGCACATCCAGGTGCTCAAGAGGATGGGCAATATCAGGAATGAGATTGGAGTGTTCTACATGAACCAGGCAGCTGCAGTGCAGACTGAGAGAGTGGGCAAGTATCCTTTTTCTATTCCTGACCATTTCATGGAGCTACAGCAGTGATCAAGTTCACTAATTGTATGAAAAATCTATTTCTGTTTATAAAGAGGACATTTAAATGACTTTGTAGTTTTTCAATGTCCACTGTGATTATTTGTTTACAGTAGATCACAATGGCTTGTAAACTGTAGTTAATTGAGCCTAAACTGATTAATGGAGTATACAGTTTGGAAAAATTCCTCCAAAATGTGTAGAATGATCTCAAAAATCCATCAGGGAAAACTTCAAACTCTGAGGAATTTGAGTCTCTAAGCCTTGTGCTTCACCCTAGTGAGTAAAAACGTCTCAACGACAGAGCAGCAGCTCTGGAAGAAAAGTTTCTCCTGCTTTGAAGAAGGAATTCAGAATTTTGAGTCCATTGATGATGCCACCAATGCTGCCCTTCTGCTGTGCAACACGGGGAGGCTGATGAGGATCTGTGCCCAGGCCCACTGTGCAGCTGAAGGGGACTTCAAAAGGGAGTTTTCCCCAGAAGAGGCCCTTTATTACAACAAGGTAACCCCAGACTCCAAAATGACTTCTCCTGTGAGGTATTTGTGAATATTTTGGTAAATATGTTTAAATTTGGGTGGAATAATCTGGGATGGCTGTCCTGCTTCCATACTACCCTAATCCTTGCTGTCAGGACATTGGTGGTGTTGTTGAACACAATGCAGTGTCACACACAAGGGAGAAGAATTGCATGGTCAGAATTAAAGTGATTATCAGATGGCAAATACTGAAAAGGGCTCAGGGAGATATTTTGACTAAAGGGAAGTTGTTTTGTAGCTGTTAGAAATGCAGGCAGTAACTGTGTGCGTGATTTTGTCATTTGTAGGCTATTGACTACTACCTGAAGGCACTGAGGTCTCTGGGGAAGAGGGATGTGCATCCAGCTGTTTGGGATTCTGTGAACTGGGAGCTGTCTACAACGTATTTCACCATGGCAACTCTGCAGCAGGATTATGCTCCCTTATCCAGAAAGGCTCAGGAGCAGGTAACAGAGGGCATTCATTGTGTCTGAAAAAATGCATTGTTGGCATCCTGGAAAACTGAACAGGGAGCAAAATTGGTACTGCAATTGTACAATCATAAAGTGGTTTGGGTTGGAAAAAAAAATGTAAAACCCATCTTGTTCCACTCCTGCCATGGGCAGGGACACCTTCCACTATCCCAGTGTTCTCCAAGCCCTGTCCAGCCTGGCCTTGGGCACTGCCAGGGATCCAGGGGCAGCCCCAGCTGCTCTGGGCTCCTGTGCCAGGGCCTGCCCACCCTCACAGGGAACAATTCCTGCCCAATATCTATTCTAAATCTTCCTTCTTTCAGCTTAAGGCTGTTTCCCCTTTGTCCTACACTACGTGCCCTTCTTCAGGGATTTTCTTCCTAACATTTGTATTTATTTGTTGTAGATAGAGAAGGAAGTCAGTGAAGCCATGATGAAGTCCTTGAAGTACTGTGATGTTGATACAGTGTCTGAACGACAGCCCCTGTGCCAGTACCGAGCTGCCACCATCCACCACAGGCTGGCTTCCATGTACCACAGCTGCCTCAGGAACCAGGTATTGCCCCAGGCTCTTTGAATTTCTGAACTCCATCTTTAACATGTTCAGTATGTGTGGAGCTGATACTTATTTTCTACCTGTAGCTGGGATATATTTATTTCAATTACTTAACCAAAGAAACGAGTGCTGTTTCCCAACCCTCTCCAAGTGAGCCTTTGCAGTGGCTCCTGATGAACATGCAGAGAGGGGGGATTCACTGTGTGCCCTCCTGTGAGTGCAGGTTGGTGATGAGCACCTGAGGAAGCAGCACCGTGTCCTCGCTGAGCTGCACTACAGCAAAGCAGTGCGGCTCTTCCAGCTGCTGAAGGATGCCCCCTGCGAGTTCCTGCGTGTGCAGCTGGAGAGAGTGGCCTTTGCAGAGTTCCAGATGGCCAGTAAGTGCAGCTCGGGCTTCAAACAGCTTTCCAAACCACCACTGCCTACTTGGTTTCATTTTTAGATAACTAAATTTATAGGAGAGCAGGAGCGATCTGCTGCTCAGAATAGAATTTTCCTCAAGAGAAGAGACAAGGCACTTTTATCTTGCTGCTTTTCAGCTGACTAGGGCAGTAAGGGCCTTCTTCCTAACTCTTGAAGTCTTTGGATGGAAGAGAAGTACAGTCTGTAACATTAGCCTTTTGTACTTAATTTTTTTTAGGTCAGAACAGCAGTGCTGGGAAATTGAAGACTCTGTCTGGGGCCCTTGATATAATGACCAAAACCAAGGGTGCATTTCAGCTCATCAGGAAGGAGCTTGTGGCAGAAACTGAACAGGTAAAGGAACTTCAAGTGGTGTGATACCTGCCCCCTTCCAGCTTGTGCCTTCACAAATGAAGGGGCATTTGGCAGTTAAAATATTCCTTGGATACTTCTCCATAGAGCCAGTGGCTTAAAGAGTGTGGACAAAGTTAGATGTATTGCAGCTCTCCCTTAACCTGGAAGTGGATAAAAAAAAACTCCTCTAGAACATGATCCAAAGATGGATTAAAACATATTTCTGTACAAATGTGGCCTGACTCTGAATGAATTTCTTTTTGTGCAGCTCTGCTATCCCTTAAAAGTCTTCTCTAAGAACTTCAGAATCTGTGTATAATACAAGAAGTTCTCTGTCTCTGGTATATTTAATATTTAAATATTAAACATGCAGGGCTGTCTGTAGCCAGTGTGAATTATGTTCCTGGTGCCTCAGTCACTAATTACTTGCAGGAGTGCTGATGTGTGTGTCCCTTGCTGGCAGTTTGGGTAACACATCAAAGAGTCAGCTCACCTGCAAGAGGGGTTTTTTAAACCATTCCCTGTATTTAAGAGGTGGAATTCAGTGGAATTATTTTGGGTTGTTTGTCTCCTGTAGATCAGCAAGGATAAAAGTCCTGCTGAGAGCGTGTCAGTGAACGATTCCTCTGCAGGCCTTAATAAAGAGGAAGTCTTGAAACTGCTTGGGATTTTTGAGTCCAGGATGTCCTTCCTTCTCCTCCAATCCATTAAATTGTTAACTTCAAGCAAAAAAAAGATTGGGTAAGTTGAAACTTGGTGTCCTTTATCCTGACTGGAGTGAGATTGGTGTGTGACTGAGCAGAGTTCCTGGGGGAGAAGCTGCTGGGTGCTGCTGGTTTCTTGATGCATCTTGCTGATAAAATGTCACTGGAGTTTGGCAAGCAGAGCACTTGAGAAGAAATTCAGGCACATCAGTAATGCAGCAAAGAGAGGGATGGATATGGGGAGGTGTGCACTGGTGTCAGAGAATTTACTAACTCCTAATGGAGTCTTCTGTCCTGCTGCTGGCATTCAGGACAAACCTGACTTCTTTTTGTGCTGACTTTGAAGAGATGTTGAGATTTGGTGTGGCAGCAAATTCCTTCCCCCAACTCCTTCTGTTGATTCGATCTGAATGTGTGTGGTGTTCTTCTGGGACCCAGAAAATACCTTTTACTCCCCCTGCAGCAAGCGTGTGACTGCAGGAGCTGCTCCTAATGTTACATAAAGTGCAGTTCTGAAAATGTGGCAATAGGTTTAGAGGATTCTTTTAGGCTTGGAAGTTGGGTTAATAGTTTTGGGGATTGAAGCACTGCTGATGGAAGAGCTGTTTTGCCAAAAGTAAACTGTGAAATGAGTTCATTGTGCCCAAGAAGTTGTCTGCTGATATTAGGAGACTGGTAAATAAAAAACATGAGAAGAGAACACAGCCTTGGGTGCCTTTTAGCTGTTTTTCAGGCAATGTTAGGAGCTTTCACCTCCTAAAAAAGAGCTTCCACAAGGTGGCAGTCTTGAATATGTGAAATACAGAGGATTTTTACAGGATAACTCATGTTACCAAGCAGATGTCACAGCTAACTGAGTAAATGGGTTTAGTTCTGTTGTCTCATAACATGAGCAACTCCTCATTTTTTGTTTTGGAGGGTTTTAACCTCCACATTTACCTTGGCATCATCCTGAGGTTTTGCACTGAAGATTCCACACAGGGGAACCTGTTACAGTTTGAATGCTGGGCAAGGGGACTCTTAAATAAATCTCCTCAGCTCCTTGAAACTTAGAGGCCAAGCTTGAAGCTACCTTTGATTTAACCTTTCTTGTGCCTTCTGTATAGCCTGTGTGCATTTCCACCCTTCTGCTCTGCAGAGGGGAAGTTCTGCCTTCTGCCTTGATAATGGGGTGAAAAGGGGGGAAATTTGAGCTCAAATGCTGCTTCAGGGACTCAGGTGCTCTTTGGAAAAAAAACAGTAAAACATGCAGTAAAATTAGTGTTTGATAGCCAAACTTGCAGCCTGGCAGTCAAAATGGATGAAATCAGTTTTACCCTCCCAAAGTGGAATCATGAGCAGAACTTGGCTGTGCAAATTGGAGGGGAAAAGTAATTGAAAGTAATACTTTGTTCTGGGAATACTTGTAACTTATCCCAGAAATACTTTGCATTTCAGTGGCTTTTTATTGACTACCTGTTCTGTTTAATAAATGAACCTGATTCCTGCCAAGCGTGTGATGAATTTAATTTGCTTCAACATTTCTCAGTCATTCCTGAAGCACTTGCAATTAACCTGACTGCTGCTTGTACACTTTATATTCTATTATATTTATATTTTATGGTCCTGCCTGCATTATAAACAGAATGCTGTGACTGCAGTGCAGGGAATGGTGGGGGCTGAGGATATCCCCAGGGACACTCACCAACATTATTGAATAATGCTCTTGAGCAGCCCGCAGAGCTGTGGTCAGTAACGAGCTGTGCCTCTCTGCTCTCTCTGCAGGGGCAGCAGCGAGGAGGAAGCAGCTCTGAGAACAAACAAGCAGGTTTACTCCCTGCTGCTCCGTGCCTCTGCCAACAAGGGGCCGTCGCTGCTGGAGCGCACGGAGCTGCTGCTGAGCCTGCTGGAGCAGCTGGGCCCGCGGAGCGAGGGCAGCCCCGGCGCGCACTGAGGGCAGCCTGCAGGGCAGCACCAGTGCCTTGCTGGGAGCGCTGCGTGTTCCCAGGGCTGTTTGTGGGTGTTGGGGTGAGCTCTCAGCACTGTTGTTCCCTTGGAACCTGGGAAAGCACGGGGATTCCTTTTTGTCGCCACAGAGCTCGCCGTGTTCGGCTCGCAGCGTTTCTTTGTTTGAAAGGCCAGCTTGGAGTTCTGGAGATGAAAATGTAACTTTTGCACCGTGGGGAAATTCCTGGTTTTTCTCTTGCAGTGAAATCCGTGTGTTGCATAAAGGTGTAGCCTCACAGCTGCTCTGGTTTGGTATTTATTGAAATGGGTTTTGTAAGCAGGGCTGCACTGGAACGCTTCCACTGCTAAAGGCAGCCCAAGCTGTACCAGGACATTTCTGTGGATTTGTGGATGCACTTCTTAATCCCAGCGAGGATCCTGCACAAAAACCTGTGCCTTTCTAGCTTTGATGTGACTCTTGAAGTTTATCAGCCATCTCTGGGATTTTGTTTTGGAAAGTGAATGGTTTCAGCTATGTTGGAATTGATCAAGAATAGTATTATCTTTTTCAGACTTGAAACTGTGAATAAATGAGAGGATATTTTTAAATAAAAATTTATTTATTAAATATAAACATCAGTCTGCCTCGTTTTTCTTGGTTATGACCCTCCTCAGAGCTGCAAACTTTAATTCAACAGAATTAAAACTATTTGAAAGACAAATTTTAATTTTTTTCCAAAAGATCTGTAAACTCCAATCAAACAGTGAGTGGGGTCTTACCTCAGCATGTGAGGACTCTGGGTTTTTTTGCTAATATGTATTATTTGAAAATAAAATTATCCAGACTATAACAGCTGATGTCCTGATGCTCTTCTGCACATAAATGTGGTTTTTTTATTGCATAGTAACAGTATAAACCACTTTTCAGAATGGTAGGAATGAGTTTTACATGTATTCTTATGGAACTAGGTGAGTTTAAGGTCCCTTCCAACCCAAACCAGCCTGGAATTCCATTTCATCCTGAGACAGGGAAGTGTCTCATAAGCCAACCACGTGTCCTGCTGAGCCTGGTGTGACTGATGACCCCACACTCTGGAATTATTCAGTTTACAGGAACAGAACTTGGCTTCCCTCTTGTTCCAGGTGTGGAGCCTCTCACGTGGATGGAAATTCAGGTCCCATCCTCAGACTTCACCTGAACTGTGCAGCAAATGAGTTTCTCTGTTACTCCAGGATCCTCAGCACTGTGCTAACAACACAAATGACTTTCAGGAGGATTATAAATGAGTACATTATGATTCAAATCTCCTGTGAGGCCGCTGGCATTAGCTGGAGGGAGCGTTAGTGCTAAATAGGATTATTTTTCCCCTTCCAGAGATAAACAATTAAAGCATAAACCACATCCAGAACAGACAACTCTAACACCATTATTAACTCTGATAAGCCAGTTTATTTCCCTGTTAATAAATCCTTCATTACAGGAACAGAAACCAAAAGCTAATTTTTAAGACCCTGTTAGGGTAACAAGGGGCAACAGCTGACCTGAATTAGCCCCACACAGAGCAACTTCACCGCAAGAGTTCTATTCCACTAAGAATCTACAATTAACACTTTTATACAAATATGTGAAAAGCAGAACAACAAACAAACAAGTTTACAAAAGAAAATGCTTCATTGGAATATGGGGGTTCTTCCTACAGAAGATGTTTTTCCTACAAAAGTGCAAGTAAAACTGATCATACAGAGCAATCCAACCTGAGCTGTGTGCTGAGGGATACCTGAGGTGAGGTGTGGGGCTGGTTTCAGTGTCCCAGTGTTCACAGCTGCTTTTCAAGGGTAAAATATTCACAGTGCACACAGGAGGAAGGGGAAGAGCTGGATGCCTTAGGGATGCTGGACAGATCCCAGATTTCTTAAGATATTTGAGTGCAACCTTCTCACACCCATCCCTGACCAGGAGAGTGCTTCATGATCCCAAAACCCACGTTCTTGCAGGATGACAGGTCTGTAAATTGGACAAGCCCTCCTGGAGCACCACGCAGACCTCTCTGGCCAGGCTGTGCCCTCAGCGGGGCCCCGAGCAGCTGCGTGGGTGCAGGGCAGAGTGGAGGGCAGCAGCCAGGTCCTGGGCCGTGGGGCTCCCTGCCGTGCAGCTCACGGCGATGCCGGCGCCTCGCAGCGCCTCTGCCGTGCTGGGGCCGATGGCAGCGAACTGCAGGGACAGCACCAGCGCTCAGCTCCTCCCAGCCATCAGCTCCCCCAGCTCAGGCTGGACATTTGCAGCATTAAAAGCCACCCATCAATGGAGCTACTTAGCAGTGACTCGGGGAGGATGAGTATTTATCTCGCCATTACAAACAGTGAAAGCTCCGAGTCCCACAGAACAGGGAAAAGTGAGAGGAATTTTAATCAGCTGCAGCCGGGTGCAAGCAACAGCTCCTCACACCACGGCATCACTAAGGGAAAATGAAGTCTATCCCAACGGAGATGGGGGAATTGGTTGGGGAAAACAATTTCTTTTTTAAAATCCAGCCAAGGCCAGGTCGGATGGAGTTGGAGCAACCTGGTGTAGTGGAAGGTGTCCCTGCCCATGGCAAGGGGGTGGAACAAGATGGGTTTTAAGGTCCCTTCCAACCCAACCCATTCTAGGATTCTATAATTCTGTATAATATCATTTGTATTTGCTATAAACTGGGGTTTTCTTCAGAGAAATAAACACAAACCAAAGATAAAATCAAGGTTTGCAGTAGTTTAACAGCCCTTCTATCTCATTTGCCCACCTCAAATTTATTGCCTCTTGTATTCCACCATTTTTAGGAGAAGATACCTTGACTTGGTTGATCAAATCCCCTGAAAGCTTCTGGATGTGCTGGAGGCAGAATTTGACACCAGATGGGCTGAAGAACACGATGCTGGCAGGGATCCCCTGGGGGAAAGAAGAAGGAGTTGGCACAGCTCCCTCCTCCAGCAGTGTGCCAGTGCCTTGGCACAGGGGAACAGCACACAGGGAATGGCTCCCAGTGCCAGAGGGCAGGGTTAGATGGGATTTTGGGAAGGAATTCCCCCCTGTGAGGGTGTAAGGCCCTGGCACAGGTGCCCAGAGCAGCCCCTGGATCCCTGGCAGTGCCCAAGGCCAGGCTGGACAGGGCTTGGAGCAGCCTGGGACAGTGGGAGGTGTCCCTGCCATGGCAGGGGTGGCACTGCATGAGCTTTAAGTTCCCTTCCCACCCAAACCATTCCATGATTCTGTAATTCTGTGATGGAGGCTCCTAACATAGAAAAACCAGAAGGGCAATCTTGAAAAATGAAAAGCAATTACTTTTACACAAACTGTAGGGCAGGTTATTCCTGGATTCTGATTTGTGATGCACAGCAAAGATGCCCAGTTACACTACTTCCAAAAAAGGAGTATTCTGGGAGGAATTGTCACCTGCCTCAGAAAATCCCAAACTACATCAGTGTCCAGTACCTCTTGGGAGAAGTAACTGCTCAAAGATTCCTGCAGATCAGGGTGTTGGGCTGTTTGATAAACAGTGAGGCTTTCCAGGGGTATGCCTGCAATTAGGACATGCAATCATAATTCATTCATTCATTAATTTCTATTATTTCAGTTCAGCACTCACAACATCCTAACTGCACTGAAGTGTAACTATTTTAGGCTAAAAAAGACACATAAAAGTTCTATGAAAGATTTGCAGGTCCCAGAGCTGTGGGCAGCCATCCAAGTTCCCAGTGTTTACTCCTGTCCTCTCCTCAGCAAGTTCCACTTTTACTTCTTCCAATTTGGTTCACAAGCTTTAGGTACAGCTTTTATCATCACTGACTAATTAAAATGGGTCTCCAGGGGAAGTTCAACCTTTTTCTCTAAGCACTGTAGGAAGTACTTCTCTTTTCAGGGCTCCACAAGGAAACAGGAGAGCTGAGGAATTGGGTTTCTCTCCTGTAAACACACAAACAAGAACTTTAATTAACTCAGGCCTTTAATAAAGAGTAAATGTGATTTAATACATTTTAAAGGTATCAAATGCTGATTTATCAAATGCCTCACCACAGACTCAGCTCTGAGGTAACTGAAAACATCCACAGCCCCAATTCACAGGACAGGCTACTTAGCAGGAACATTAAAAATGTTCCCTAACTAGAATATGAATATTGGCTAAAAAGATAACTTCCTTTGTAGAAGGGCAAGGGGAATAGAAATGCACTTTATCTCCTCCTCAGCACAACCTGCCTCAATTTGATATTTAAAATCTGTCCCGCTCAATAAATGACAGAGCTCTCTGGAAAAGAATATTCAGGCAGACAAAGAAAAGGACAATACTGTGCTGGAAACTTTTCTGTCTGCAATTCCATTTTCTTAATTCCCCAAGGAAAAAGGATTCTGGTTGCACGGCTGGCGTGGGAGTGGATATCCTCACTTGCTTTTGTAAATTAGGAATTTAACAGCAGCCTTGCTTTGCACAGCTTTTGCCTTTTCTATAAATAAGAAACACAGAGAAAATTTCAAGATTAAATTCTACAGATTGATACAGCTTTGCATTCAGCTTTTTTAAGAAATGAAATTATTTTATTACTAATTCAGATTTGTTAATATATTTTTAAGAGACAATTACTAGAGAAGAAATGCTTTTGAGTGCTGGAAGGAGATTGTTGGTTTATTCAGCAGACATTCTTCAGGGATTTAAAAAGAAAAGGGCAGCAGAGTGAAAATCAAGTGGAAAGACCCTCATAGCAGCCAACCCAGACACACCCGAGTGTCCTGACTGCACACTGAGGTTTCATTAGAGACCAGATTTTCTTAAATTAAAATTAAAAATTAGAGGAAGAATGAACTTGGCTCAGAATGTAAAAAGGATTTTAAAATTAAAATTGGAATGTTCCAGCATCAATTCTCCTGCAAGTCATGGCAGTTATTTGAAATGTCAGTGTGATACCTGTGAACAAACACCAATTCTTTTGGCACAGAAAAAATTCCTTGGTAGGCCTGAGTGACACAACAAGGACTGGGATCTCCTGCTTCTGTAGCCAAGTATTTGCCTTGAGAAGAGTAAAGCCAGACTGTCTTGGAGTAAATTCCTTTATCTCCCAATCCCTTAAACTGAATTGGGTACCAAAGCACAAAAGGTAACAAAAAAAAATAAAAATCTCATTATTTCAGCTTTTAATTTTATTCTGGCAATAACCCCTCATGATACAAGAAATTCAGAACTATTCCTTTCTATTTCTATAATTCAGAACTATTTACTTCTTCATGCACAAACAAAAATGAATTTATACATAATAGGGAACATGAGATAATTTCACCTGTACTTCCAAGGTTGTTATAAATCACTTGATCAGCTGAGAGATTTAAATATGCACAGCCCAGTAAATCCTGGAGGATATTTCTATGTCTCAACAGCAAACTGGCTCCAGTGACTGAAATTCACTGCTTGGTTAATTTTTTTCACCTTCATACAACACAATAAACAGGTATTTCTCTTGTCTTTCTGCTCAAAAGAATCCCTGGCAAATATTAATTCATTGCCAGAAGTAGATTTTCCAGCACTAAAAATTAGCTGAAAGCTTTCTTTGCTTTAATACATTTGCTATTAGAAGAGAGGAGATGGGTTATTCTTCACTCATGACATCTTCGTGCTGTATTTTTAATTTTCAGAATTTATTATTTGATCTTGTGTTGCCAGCTCTCATTTTTATCATTAAATATTCTCTAGGGCTGAAGTATTTTATTTGCCAGTGAATTAAGGAGCACTGTGCCCAGCAAAAAAAATCCTTCCCAGCTCCCATCCCATTTTTCTTTTTCCTATAAATCTCTGCTACTGAGCAGACTTTGCTCAGCACCTCTCACATCTGCACAAAAACTCTTTTTTCACTGCTTCTACTGAGCCATCCACTCAAAAAATAAACAGCCCCTAAGTCTAAAAAATTTCCTTATTGCTACTGGAAATGTTAACAAATTAGAGTAAAAACAGAAGTCAGCAAATAGACTTTCAAAACTCCCCAATAATCTGATAATAGGTTGAGAAGAGCTACAGATTTAACCATAACAAAATGGTTGAACAAAACTTAAAGCACCACTTTAATTTCTTCAAAAACTGCTGAAAACCAGATCCCTCTGGAACCACAAGGCAATTCTGGGGAAAGTCACCAGCACTTAAATCTTCTGATTTAGCAGCAATTTCCAATCATTACAGCTCTGACCTTCCAGTAAAAATAAACTTTTTTCCTGCTGGCTCGTATAGTATTTACTAATTAACTAGAGGGTCTAAGATTATATGTAAATTAGTATCTTGTATATGTGTTTTGAAGTATTTTTGCCTCACTATGCATTTGGTTTTACCTTAAGGAAATTCTGAAATGATGGAAGGGACATTACCTTAATTTAATTCCAACATTTGAGCCACTTACTTGAACAAATATATTCAGCTAATTTCTCAGCATTTCCAGCCTTTTCTCCTTGTGGAACAAGACCAATTTCTTCCACTGGAACCAAAAGCAGCAAAGAAAAAAACATGGAAAACAATGAGAACAATTCAGATTTCCTGTCACAGAACCCTGGGATGGAAAGGGAGGCACACAAGTTATTTGTGCACAAATCATCTGTGCAATTTCACTTCCAAAAGCAGTGACAAAACCACATTCAAATTAAGAACAAAGGGGTTTTTTTCCTGTTGTGACCCAATTTTTCAAGCAGTGACCATCACATTACAACAAAAGCAGCAGAAATCCAGAGGCTGGATTAGATCCATGGATATCCTTGGCTGGAGCATGGATAATTTCATGTTTATATAATTACCTCTCTTCCAAATTAAGCAGTTTAAAACTTAAGTTTCTTCCTCAGCACCCTTGAACAGCAGCTCCTCCTCCAAACATTGTACTTACAAGCCAGATTTAGCCAATTTTTCTTTTTTGAACCCCAGCTTACCTAAAGAAGCTGTAGCTTTTCCTACCACATATGTTGGTTTGATATTCCACATTTGTTTAAGAGATTTTGACCAGGCTGAAAAACATTAAATTATACTAAATTAAATGAAATTTAAGCACATGGTAACAGAATGTGAATGGTAAATGACTATTTGGACTTCTGTTTAATGCACAAATGCAGTAAAATGATAAAAATAACTAAAACTCCACTACACAGTCAGCAAATCTGGATGTACAAATTCTAAAGGATCAAAAATAAATACACCAAGTTATATATAATATAAAATATATACACCAGTTTTTACTGCCTTGTTTTAACCAGAGCAGCACAGGACACTGAGTCTTTTCTGGGACTACTGGGGGTGAAAAAAGAAATACAAACTACAACAGTAAAAATAAAAATCAGAAGTAAAACCACAAGGATTTACTGCCTTTGAGAGGAACCGAAATAGGAACTACAGACTCATTTTTATTATTAAAATATTTATTTTCCAAAAGTGCTAATCAAGATTAGGGATGAAATTTAGAGATTACTTTTGACCTAAAATTTTCATAGATTGTCCACAGAAGTGCTACAATTGCTGATGGTCTCAGTGCATTTACTGCTTACTCAAAGGTGGAACCTTATTCACAAGAGTAAGGTTTGATTTGTCCACAGCCCAGAAATTGAGCAGGTGAAGCAGAAACTCCACACCAGAATCAGCCAAGACAAGAATTTGGAAGAGTTTGCAAGGATTTGGCATTTCATTGTGATGGCTATTTCTATTTAGCAGAGTTTTTCCTCACTCCTCATCTCTTGGCTTTGATGCATCAGCAATTCTTCACCATTTTTCAGCTAATAATTAATTCACTTGAGACATTTCTTATTCAAGACAGAGAACTGCCTTTTTCTGCAGCATTTTATATGAATTATACAGGCACAGAAGTGATGGCAAGTTCTTATGAGATGATCTTCTCTTTAAGGGAGGACAGCAGTCAGCAATCAAACCAGGCACTGCAGCAAAATATTCCTAAACCAGAGCTGGCAAAGCTCTCACTGATCAGTAATTTGCACCAAAAGCTCCTTTCCTTCATTTTTAAGTGTGGAAAACATAACCCCTAAAAGCTCAGTGTAGCATGAGCCCTTTATGATGTTAAAAGAACTGTGAAATTCAGGTTTTTCTAAAAAATCATGCTCCAAATATCTACTGGTGGGTGAAATAAAATTCATTAAAATCCAAACTTCACAAGATGCTGGAAGAAAAAGACCAAGGAATATCAATATGTACTTACCCTCTTTCTTACTCTTGTCTTTTAAACAGATCTTGATGGCTTCTAATGCTCTTGGGCTGGTAAAAACCAGGCCTCCATAGCACTCTGGATGGGAAAGCTATTTAGAAACAGTAAATGTAAGAAGTAAAAAAAAAAAAAAAAAAAAATTTAAAAATCAGTTATCAATTATTTACAACTTTGTAAACCTGACAAACAGAACAGCTGCAATAACTGCCTGAAATGCCCCAACACTTGTGAAAATTCACAATTTAAATATGAATTCTGTCTGACCAATTTAATTCTTTAACAAGCAAGGGCAAGGTCCTTGATGCTGTACATGAAATTTTGCTGTACATCAAATTTTACTGCACAAAGCTGGTTTGTGGCAACAAAAAGAGGCACCACACAGAGAATGATGAAATGGGATCTTGGCAACCAAATCCTGCTGGAAATAAGACAACTGAAAGAATTTCAAGCTTACCTTCTCAAATAAGCTGTCAATAGAGGTGAATTCAAAGGACAAAACTGGGACCAACGTTGCTTCCAAGCTGTATGATCCTAATTCCTGTCAAGAAAAGGTTTGCAGCTCTTGAAATAAATTCCAGAGAGCATTTTTGCTTTTTCAAAGAGCTGACTGAGTCAGCACAAGCATTTCTCTTTGCTAAAGCAAAATAAAAAGGCATTTTATTTCCTTTCCCTGGTAAATCTAGTTTGGGCTTGTTAATTATTTAATATTACAAGATTTTATTAAACAAACAGCTGTGGGACCTTCTGAGGTACAGGAGACACCAGCACAAAACTCTGAAGTCCCCAAGTGCCCACCCAGTCCTGCAAATGTCCCTGTGCATCTCTGTAATTCTGTCAGGAGGTTTCTTCTAAAGAAATAATCCTCCTTTATCAGGAATTCTTCCTCTTATCAGTGAGATTTACCTACATGACCAAGGAACCCCAGCAACAGGTAACCTCTATTTCACATCACATTCCCAGTAAAAACACAAAGAATTTCTTTATTCTTAATTAATCTTTATTCTGTCCATATGAACACAATCAATGGTAATTAATTCAAATGAAGCTGGTTTAATAGCAGTACTTTGCTGAGAGCTTTACAATGAATTCAGTACAAATGTCCCAAAATTAATACAAGTTTTTGCAGGGAGGGCTATTTTCCAAGATACTTTTTCTCTCTGCAAAATTTCAGACATGCACTTCTAATTTTGATTAAGCCCCTTTGCCCACTTGAAACAGCTGCATTCACATTTAATAAAGAAGTGACACCTTTTTTTTTAGTTTTCTCAACTTTTACTCACTTTAATATAAGGATCTGGTCCTGAATCTTTGTCTTTGGGATCCTTCAGCAGCAGAACCTTCATTGTTCACCACGGAAGCCCAGCAGAACCCTGAAATACAAGAATGGAGTTTATCTAAATTAGATCTAGAGGAGTTTTTAACTCAAACAGTGACTTTAACAGCTCCAAGAACTGGGTTGCTACCAGTTGTATTGCTGCTCACACAGTGAGTAAGCAGTTATTGTGCATTCTCCAGGCAGGAGCACCCACCCTGATAAGGGCAGAAAATAATGTGCTGCCTTCAGATAACACTGCTCAGGGAAGAGGCTCTAGTGAAACTCATCAAGGGGAACACATTTTAAAGAATATTTTGTAAAAGCTGTAACAAACCCTACAATGCCACCAGGTTCTGCAATTGAATCAGATCCTATCTACAAAAATATAATTTTTCTGGTAATTTCCATGCTAGTTTTCACCCTCTGCTCATCAAAATGAGCATGCAAAGATATTGATTTTATTTAATATATATGTGCCTATATGCACATATTTATACATCTATAATAATACAGATAATATTCATATGCCTTCTCTGATACTCTAGGAAACAAGGCAGGACTGAAAACATCTATTCTGCCGTAAAAATGGGAGATGATACTTCTCAGTTCCTTACAAGCTTTGGTGCTAAACTCAAAGTTACAAAAAGTAAGGAAATATACAAATAAGACAAACAGAAATCCACTCTCCAAGTGCACATTTACCCCAGTTATTGGTGTGGTATTCTCCTGACAGATCACACACATAGGAAAATTCATCTTCCTCTAAATTCTTTCCTGAATATCAGTATTCACATTTTAGCAATGACCCAATTGCTTCCAGAGCAATATTTAAAAAATAAAACACAAAAACCCAATAAACCAACCAAAAATAAAATAAAATCAAAACAAAAAACCAATCAAACAAAAAAAAAACCAAACAAAAACCCCAAAACCAAAACAAAATAAAAACCCCCACAGATGCGTTTGAGGGGAACATGAAAATTTGATCCTACTTGAAGCAGTTATTTATAATTATTTATAAGGCTGGAATTACATCCCAAGGCTCTGCCTTGCGTTTATTCTGGCTGGCAACAGCGAGCGGCCAGTGCTCTCCTTTCCACGGCCTCATTAACAGCTCATTTCTTCATTAATTAGACACAAAGCGTTAAATGAACACGTTCCATACAACCGAGGCTTGATCGGTAATGAGCATTTTTCAGCGCTGAGGACATTTCAACGCGTTTTTCTGACTGTCATTTTTATAAAGACCAGAATCACGCTGTGCTTACGGCGCTGTCCCTGTCACCCTTCTCTGAGGTCTGTCTGGAACTATCCAGGGAATTTGGTTCAGGGGAAGCCGGGACACGATTTGTATACAGCGAGCAGGCTGATTCCTGCTTTGATTGGCAATTTTTACTAACGCTGCTTTTTACTTACAGTGATTTTCGCTAGTGTCGGAGATGCTCAGACACCCCGCTCCTTTTACAGCACAGAACCCCTGAGGCTGGAGCGGCCTCCAGGGTCACCGAGCCCGAGCTGCGGCCGAGCCCCACAGCCCCGAGTGCCACCTCCAGCCCTTCCTGCAGGGACCGGGGCCACAAACCGATTTAATCCCTGACAACCGATTTAATCCCTGACAACCATCCCCGAGAAGGAATTCCCTTTGGAAGGAAGTGACACCACAGCACGAGGAGGAAATCCGGCGGAGCGCGGAGCGGGGCGGTGCGGGACGCGCCTCCCCCTTCAGGCTCCGCGGCCGCCCGGGCCCCTCCGCGCTCCGCGGGCGCTGCCTGCCGCCACATTCGGCGACATTCGGCGACATCCCGCGGCCACACACACCGCCCTTCCACTGTGCCATGGCCACGCCGGCCAAGCGCCGGGCGCGGGGCCCCGCCGCGGAGCAGGGCTCCCACAGCGGCTCCGGCAGCTCCGAGGGCTCCGACAGCGGCTCCGAGGGCTCGGAGTGCTCCGACTCGGACGAGCCCATCGCTGAGGTGAGCGCGACGGGCCCCGCACGGCTCCTGCTCGTGTGGGACTGGCAGGGCGTGTTCGGGTTGGGATTGCTGTCAGGGATGTTCGGGAAGGGTTTGGTGTGGGATTGCTGTCAGGGGATGTTCGGGAAGGGTTTGGTGAGGGATTGCTGTCAGGGGATGTTCGGGAAGGGTTTGGTGTGGGATTGCTGTCAGGGGATGTTCGGGAAGGGTTTGGTGAGGGATTGCTGTCAGGGGATGTTTTGTGCCCCCACCCGGCCCAGCGGGCTCTGGGTGCGTGTCCTGTGGCAGCGCGTCCCTGTGGGCCGGAGATCCGAAGCGTGTTCGCTGCGTTGTTGTTGTTGTTGAAAGTTTTTATATTTTTAACTGTTTTTCAAGTGTTGGGGTCTCCAGGGTCTCAGCCGCACAGCCCCCCGGCCCGAGGTGTGTCCGCTCAGGTGCGGGGCTGCAGGCGGCTGCTTGGAAATGGTGCAGTCAGCACAGAGGATTAGCTCTTTTATTATGTTTTATTATTATAAAAATAAATCTGCTGCCTTTTATTGTAGAATCCCTGAATAGTTCGGTTTGGAAAGGAATATAAAGCTCATCCAGTTCCACCCCCTGCCATGGCAGGGACATTTTCCACTGTCCCAGGGTTTTCCAAGCCCTGTCCAGCCTGGCCTTGGTCACTTCCAGGGATCCAGGGGCAGCCTGTGCCAGGGTCTCCTGAATTTTAGTGCTTCCCCAGGGACCGTGTGCCTGTTTTCTACACTGCAAACAGGTCTTTAACCCTGTTCTTCCAGTGGACAGCAAAGGCCATGACCTCGGTGTGGGATTGGAAAGAATTCTGAGGCTGAGTGGTGAAAAAAGTGAGGCTGAGTTGTTGAGGTTGCTCAGGAGGTGTAATTGAAACTGGCAATTAAAAGGCAGAATAACCTTGAATGATCTTGAACAGTGGAATAGGTGGGCAGTGTAACCTCAGCAGGTGTGTGACTTTTAATATTGAATAGCAATAAAAATGTTGGTAGACACCCAGCATTTGTTCTGGAAGGAGAAGCAGCAGTTCCCCTGCAGAGCCTGGGTCTCATCACTTGCAGAGTTCCACAGTGGGGTTAATGATGCCAGGAGGATTTGGGGAAATAGCAGAACTGTGGGTTTGGGTGTAATTATTTAAATGTCTGCAGCAATCTGCAGCTACTAAGGTATTAGACCCCAGTCCTGAAGTTTCCAGGGTTTAGCTGCCTGGATCAAGCCTCTCTCCAGGAGGAGTCTGTGGCTACAAAAGTTGTAATTGTGTGAACCAGATGGCAGGAGCAAAGCATTTAAGGTTTGTTCATGACACAATTGGTGGGTCAGTTTTAAAAAGTTGCTTTCACAGATGTTCTCTGAAGGTCACAGGAGAAATTATAACAATTACTGACATTACTGCAAGGTGGAAACAAGTTCTGTGTCTGCTGTTTGCCATTACTTGTCTTCAAGTTTCTTACAGTTTAGCTTTGTTCTGATATAACCTCTTTCTACATGTGTGTGATATTCTCTGTTATACCCCACAGGAAGTGAATGTTGAATTTGAGGCACATTCCATATCAGACAATGACTATGATGGGATAAAGAAGTTACTGCAGCAGGTACTGTGGCTACTTGATATTGCATTGATAAATAATATCTAAGGAGTTGTGCAAAGGCATCAGCTCACATTCTCTGTATTGATTTATAGCTTTTGTGTATTACTTCACTTCCTTTTATTAGATAATCCCAGAGTAGTTTGGATGGGAAGGGACCTTAAAGCCCACCCAGTGCCACCCCCTGCCCTGGCCAGGGACACCTTCCACTGCCCCACATTGCTCCAAGCTCCATCCAGCCTGCCCTTGGACACTTCAGGGATGGAAGAGCCACAGTTTTCAGATCATACCAAACTCCAGAGGGTACCAGTGTAGAAATAGCAGCATGTGGATGGTGCAGGAGCAAGCACCTCCAGCAGCTGGATGTTAGTGTTTGCAGTATTATAATGAAGGAAGATAAATAAAAATCTCACTTTGTTTTCTATCAAGTGGTCCATGAGATACCCTCAGTGCCTGAAACTTAATACTTGTTTCCTGTCTTCCAGTTGTTTTTAAAAGCTCCTGTTAACACTGCTGAATTAACTGATATATTGATACAACAGAACCACATTGGGAGTATTATCAAGGTGAGACAGATATTATATTTGTCATTGAAGTACAATACTGTCTTTGTTAAAATGACGTTATTTCTGTATTTCAGAAGGAGATCCTGTCTGTTATTTGTGTGCTTTCTTGCTTTTTCTGCTTTAAGAATAATTTTTCTATGGGAACTGAAATTTTCTATGCCTGCTTTCAAGCAGAGAATGAATTTGATGTGTTGTTATTGCTAGTTTCTTTTTTCATATAGAAGGCTTTTCCCTTCCTGAATTTCAGTGTAGTGAAGCTGAAAATGCAATGGAGAGGTTTGTTACCATCTCCATAAGAAATAGGAGCTTGTGACTGTCCTACAAAGACACAACTCTTTGTCCCCCTCCCTGTCAAAGCTTTGTTGCTCTGTGGTTGTCAAGACATTCCCTCCGTTAGAAACTGAAGGAAATTGGTTTTGTTTAAGATATTTCCATCCCCTGGGCTGGGATGCTGCTTATTAAATGTGAGCTATCAGCCTTTAGTGCCTTTCAGAGGACTCTGTAGAGGATGCATGGCCTGGCCCTCTCCAAAGCTGGCTCTGAGCACACTGAGGTGTTCAGTGATGCAGCAGAATTTGCAGTGTGTGTTTGTACAGATTTCCTCAATGGTTTTCATCTGCTGGTAGCACCTGGAAAGAAAAACATCTTTTGCTACAGAGTGGAAATAGAATGTCAGTGTGAGTTGTTGCTTTTCCTTTCAACAGCAAGCAGAAGTGCAGGAAGACAGTTCTGATGATGAAGAGGATGATGATGAAGTATTTGGTTTTATAAGCTGCTTGAACTTAACAGAAAGGAAGGTTGGTATTCCTCAGTAACATCTGCTTATAAATATTAGCATCAGTAATAAATGAGACTGCATCCTGTGTAACAAGCCTGGACAGCTGGACCAGGATTTGGAATTCCACTCTGGAGGACTGGGGTGATAAAACTTGAAGTGGCTTAGCTTTTTTTGAGTGCAGTAACTTGCTGAGGGTCAAACATGAAGCAGAGAATTAAAACTGGGCCTAGAAATTCCATCATAAATGAGCTGTCAATCTCTTGCATTTCCTCCCTTTGATCTTGTGCAGTTTGGAGTTTTGCTGTGGTGTTGCAGTTCCTTGTTCCCATCCCTTCACAAGCTTTGCTTGCCCTCAGCTTCAGGGCTGGAGAATGATCTCAAAGAATTGTGCTGTGCTTTAGAGGCTGCTGAGGGGAATTGCCACCAGGCCTGTAGGAAGCTCCCTCAAAGGTGGCATTCAGGGTTTTCTTGTGTAAACATCTGTTGTATCAGGTAAAGGAAGTGCACCTTCTGCTTGCAGGGCACCCAGTGTGCTGAGCAAATCAAAGAGCTGCTTCTGAGTCGCTGTGAGCAGAGCTGTGAGCAGCGCGTGGTGGAGCAGCTGAGTCAGCTCCTCAACGACAGCACAAAGCCTGTGGGGCTCATCCTCAGTGAAAGGTTCATCAACGTCCCTCCACAGATTGCTCTGCCCATGCACCAGCAGCTCCAGTAGGTTTGCTGCTTTGTTTTTTTCTTGCATGATGCTGAATGGTATTTTTCATCATATTTTTCAGAATTCTTATGTATACAGAGCTGTGTTAAGACAGTTGATGCTGTAGATATGAGTGCAGTGTGAACAAAAAAAACTCATATATGATCTTCAGTTAATTTTAAAAATATTTCATGTCTTTATAAAGGTACAAAACTTTCTCAGATTCTATAGAGGATATAATTTGAGAACATGTGCTGTTCTTCAGAAATAGCTGTGTGTATGTTGCAGTTCATCCTTGTATTGCAGATTATTTTCACATTGATCTAGGAAAATTTAAAAATGAGAACTTTGTTAGCAGCTTGGGTATTTCTATGTTAATGTCTGGCTCAGGAATGGGAGATTTGGACTGAGGGAAAGCATTAAAAGGTGAATTAGTTTTGACCCATGCAAATATGCAATGTTTTGATTAGTTTCAAGTAATGAAAAAGCAGGTGAAGTGCTGGTTGATCTCTGCTAATTCATGGATTATATCAAAAGCTGGGTGAATGTAAATAAATTAATCCACTGAAACACAGCATTACATTGTTTTAGTGCCACGCTGAGAGCTGGGAACAAGGAAGTTTTGTTGGATAAGGAACCAGTAATGGAATGGAGATCCTCTCTTTTTCTTCTTTCATTTTTGCCTTCTTTCCTCTCACATGAGATGAGATTAGAAGTCAGATTGAGGTCTCCCCAATTCAGCATTGTCACAGCTCAAATTCAGATCTCAGCCTCTTTGTCTTAAAGGTTTTGGAGTGACAACATGTTGAACACAAGGCTGAGCAAGAGTATTTTCTGTCTTTTCAGTTACAGTTCCTCAAGGGAGTGATAATGTGATGTATTTTTGAGGAGTTGCACTTAGAATCATTGCACAGACACTACCATGAACAGGAAAAAAAGGGTTATCCTGTGAGCTGAGGAAAAACATACATGTTTTTATAGTTTGAAGTACAAATAGTATGTTGAAGGTCCAGGAATGCAGCTACAAAATTGGTTTTCTGAGGTAGCCATAAAAGAATAGGCTGCAATTTCAATATCCTTTCTATACCACTGCATTACAAGGTTTGGTTATATGCTTGTTTGGGATTTGTGTAAACATTCATTCCCCTTCAGGAAGGAGCTGACTGAGGCACAGAGAACAAACAAGCCCTGTGGAAAGTGCCACTATTACCTCCTTATCAGCAAGACCTTTACAGAGGCCACAAAGAGCAGTTCTAAGAGGAAGGAAGGGAGGAATCAGCCAAAGGAGGAATTAATGTTTGCAAATGCAGAAGAAGAATTCTTCCATGAGGTAACATGATTATTTAATTTTAAATGCTTCTTTTTCTTTACATGTCATCAACAAGAGATGTTTCACCTCAAATTCAAGGGGAGCTTTTATCAAGATGATCAGAAATACTTTAAAATTAAATCCAGGGTATTTTGGAGTAGTGTTGAGAGAGGAGCAATCAACCTCATTTTGTGTATTGATTTATCTGTTTCCTCCTGGGTACCTGTTACTTGCAAAAAATGCTCAGAATAAAAACTTAAGGGGATCCTAAGAGGTGGCTCTTGCTTCCCTTTTCTGTCTCTATTCTGCTCAGGGCAAGTATATTAATAAAAAGTGGTGAAACACTGAGATGAAAATATTACTTCCCATTTCCTAAGGCAACCTGGCCACACAATTCTGCTGGTCCCAAGCCAGATCAGGTGAGGGGAAAATGCAGAAAATTAAATTTAAGATGTGCTTTGAAGTGCAAAGAATTTTTCATGGTTTCCTTTTTTTTTTTTTCTGTTTGTTTGTTTGTTCCCAAAGCTTTAAAACTGCTATTACACAATATCATTACTTTGTCAAGAGGCTGTTATTTTTCATTTCTGGCAGTGCCTTTAGGGCAAAGGACTTGCACATGCATGGGATGGTTAATGGCAAAGGTTCCTGTGTGCAATCATTCTGACAGAGGCTGTGATAGGGCTGTAATTTTATTTTTTGGGAGTGAGAGAAATGTAAGTGGGGGAATTCACTGGTGGCTGTAGGGAATTGTGTTGCAGCCTCTGTGCATTAGAAAGTTGTGGATTTTGTTTTTGTGTTCCTGCCACAGAAGCTGAAGCTGAAGTCTGTGTCAAATGTTACTGAAAAGCTGCTGGAAGAATCCTGTGAGGCTCACGTGTCCATGGGTGTTCTGTTGTAGAAGGCCCATTTTTTATTTATTTATTTCATCTTTGTTCTTTATTAAAGGCTAATTGTCTGCTTTCATCTAAACTCCAGTAATTTTCAGCTCAAAAGGATAGACTCAAACTGAGCATGTTTTTCTTTTTAACCATCTTCCCAGTGTTTAAAAAAAACCATTTTAAACATTATGAAGGGTATTAAATGAAATGTCTCTCTGTACTTAATAATGTGTGTGTGTTAAATTAGTGCTGAGTGCCTGTCCTCCCTGATCACACATAATGTTAATTAGATTGCCATAAAATAGCATTAAATGTGGTGAGGCACTTGGAGCCATATCAAACTGAGAGAAGCCTTTTCCTGCACTTGGCTCTGCCCTGCCCTTCACTCTGCTCCTTAAAGTCATAACCAGAAAATCAGACCTGGAACTGATTAAAGGTGCTCAAATTGTTCCTGAGCAAAGCCACTCAGTTAGTGTGGTAATTCATCCAAAATGAGATTTAAAGCCTTGGTAGATTGTTAGTGGAAAGCCTAAAAGGAGAGTGGATCTCAGTTTTCCCCCAAAGGGAAGGAATCAGGTGAGTGTTTATACTTGATGGTTCAGCTCTTCATCTGACTTGTGTGAGAACTAGAACTATTCATTAGGTTGTTTTTCTGGTCCATCAGGAATTTTGTCTAGGAAAGCTGATGAAAAGAGGCTTTCTGTGTGGGGTTTATATCCCTGGAAACAAATCATGCACATTCTAGACACCTGCCTGTCTGGAGAAGCATAAATGGATGTTCCAGTTGTTTCAGCCATCTGGAACCTCTCCAAGAGATTTCTGAAATTCTCCTCAGGATTCATTTGGTGCCCATCCCCTTAATGTTTGATTTTTACTTATAAAAGTAAAAATTTGTTAATTTTTAGGACTCTGGGCAGTTTTAAGAGTAGGCCCTGAAAGCAGCAGAGCCTCAGAACACTGATTTTTTTTTTTTGCCCTCCCTCCTAGGTTATTTCTCTCATCCCAAGCTATAATGGTAGCAAACATAGAATTTAATATGAAATATATTAATTCTGTGAAAATATAATGTTTGTTTAAAATACTTCAAATAGTGGATTTTTTGGTTGTTCTTTTTGGTGGACACTTCAGGAGGGGAAAAACTTCTTAATAAGCATGGGCATAATAGGTTCATTATTTTCCCTTTGTTTGGATGATGTATTATCTTCATGCTAATTAAACATTTTAATCTGAAAGTTTTTTTTCTGTTGTTTAGAAAGCCCTTCTGAAATTCAACTACTCTGTGCAAGAGGAAAGTGACACCTGTCTGGGTGGCAGATGGTCCTTTGATGATGTACCCATGAAGCCCCTGAGGACAGTCATTGTGGTTCCAGCTGATGGAATCCATGGAATCATGGATAAACTCAAAGATTATCTCTCACTCTGAGCTCCCCTGCAAGCAGCAGGTTTTTACAGAGCAGCCATGCAGGACTGTGACCTCACACTATCTGCAGAGCTGCTGTTGAGTCAACGGTTTTGTACAACCAAAAATACCAACAAATTCATATTTTTAAATATTGCAACCTCTTTTACTTTGGTGTCATCATGAAGCAGTCAATAAAAACCCAATGTCAAAACCTGAATATCTGTCCAATGTGTTTTTAACCAAAACTAAATCATGTGGTTTTGTTCCAAAACAATGCATGCAACTCCTTTTGTTGAGAAAAGTGCTTTTTCCTTATTTCTGCTTTTAAATGTATTTATGTCAAAAGTTTGAAATAATTACATAGGTTAAGGCAGGGATGTGTTTTGGATGTATTGCTTTTATTTATTGTCCAATATGTGATGGTTCAGTCTACATTCACTGAATAACACATCTCTGCTCAGGGGGAGTTTGGGGAAATTCCTCATTTTCTTTGCTGTCACTGGCAGTTTTCTGTTCCTCCTTTGTGGCTGAAACAGGTGCCAAGTGATTGATCACTTCCTGCAGAATATCCTTGCTTTCACTTGGAGGAAGATTGCTGAAATAATACTGAGGTACCAGCTCTGCAAATCTGGGGAGGAAATCACATAAAACATTATTAATTTTTATTGAATTTTCAAATATTTGAACAATTATTTCCAGGCATATCTAAAAGAAGCTACAAAGTTGATTTTTCATCCCAAAACTCTGCAAGAATCCAAGATTTCTGCAAGATCTAATAGGAGTTTGTGCTTTCAGTAGCCTGGCACTGAAAATCCTCAGCCTGCACTTGAGCTGCAATGCAGTTCCCAGTGCTGCAGATTGCATTAAATAGGAATTTCCCTGCTTTGGAGCAGAGTGGTTCCATAACATTATGATAAAAGCTCTCCTATAAACATGGGAAATAGAAAAGATGGGAGAGTGAAATGTATATTCTTTGTGTAAAGACATTTTTGCAGGAGGAGGACTCTGGTCTCTCTCTGAATCCATAAACAGTCTGTGATTCAGCTGGCTGGGTACAGAAAATATGTTGAGAAAAGGATTTGCTGGAAAATAGGTTTTCAGGGAACAAAGACCTTTCCAGCTGGATTCATGTGCGAGTACACTGCTCTGTTAACTCTGTTTGCATTTTTTTCTATATATTTTACCTTGTAAGAAACTTCTGCAGCTCATAATGTGGGATTTTTCAATTAATTACAGTTACAGTGGCAACTACTGAGAATAGTGAGGGCATGAGATCACAGATAATCCCTTTTAATTTTTTTTATCCTCTCAAAGTGATGGTTTTGTGGCTTTAGGAGTGAAGGAGCAGTTGCATCCCAGTTCACTTACAGATGGGGGGAGATCTCCGAGACAACTCTGATGGAATTGCCCTCTGAGATGCTGAACTCGTGGAACAAAACCCACTCTGGAATCCTCCTGGTGTTGCAATAGGATGAGAAGGGGTGGAGCTGGGCCACTTGTTTGTGTGTTAACATTAAATAGTTCCCTGAGCCATCCACGTCACGAGCAATCTAAAAAACAAATAATGTGGAGAGTTATTTAATTGATCAGTGCCTTTTAGATTTAAACCAGAAATTGAACTTCCCTTCAGATACTTTCAACTGGAACCTCTTCCCAAGTTTGCTGTGGGAAAGCTTGGGAGTGAATACCATGAAATGAGACTTGAAGAAAATGTTGATCTGTGTATTTGAAAGGAAGCTGCAACAAATAAGTACAGAAGTATCTGAGTTTGGCTTTTCAGGTCTGTGTGAAAACATAAAACAAGTATTCTTCAGCACATATACTTTTCACAGACTTTTAAATACAATGTGTCAGGCCATGAAATGTGCAGTTGGGAGAGGTAATTTTTGTGTGGAGACAGTGCACAGGGATGTGAAGTGAGACTCAAGTGGGAATAAATCAATCTAGTTTACATTTACAATTACACTTAGAGTGCCTTCCTGAGATGAGGCAAGCTGTCTGTTATGCACACCTAAATATATCCAAGTCATTTCTCTATTTCCAGGCAATTTTCACCTTCAAAAAGGGGATAATTCCTGAGAGAATATTGCAATTTCAAGAGGTTTTTTGAGGTGTAAGAGTTCTTTGAGTGAAAGGCATATTGGCAGTTTTTTTCTTGCTGTGGAGAGTGTGAACTCCATGCAGTGAGAGATGAACCCCAGAGAAAAGCCTCAAATGGGAAGAAGTGTTTGATACACTGGGAAAAAAAAGGCTTTTATGTTAATCAAGAGACTTCACTAATGAACTTAAGTTTTCTGAAAGCATTCTACATAATTTAACAGTGCAGGAAGATGAAACCACAGTGTATTTCCTTACATGCATGAAGTAACCAGATAAAAGAGCTTTCTTAATGCTTAGTAGATTTGCTTCTGATCCGAAGTGTGGTTCTGAGAGGGGAAGTTCAATGCGCTTCATGATCTCCACCAGCTCGGCTCTGATCATCTCTGCCATGCTCAGAGCAGAGCAGCTCAGGAAATAATCACGGCACCATTGCTCACTGCTGAGGTCTGTGGGGAAAAAACAATGTTTTGGCTTACAGCAGAATCTCACTGTGCAGAGGTGCTGCTCTGTGGAGTAAATGCTCTTGCACTGCTGCAGATGATGTGCAAAATTCTGGTAATGAGCCCTACAGACAGCTTAGGCTCAGCTCACAAAATAAGTGGGCAATGTTTGATATCCTCAGTTTTTTAGAATGGCAGCTATTTCTTCCTGAATCTAATCCCTTCTTTGCTCAGTTATGAGTAAAGCTTCCCAGAGAATGAGTAGCAATTCTATTTTTCAGGCCTTGAGGATTTAGGCCAGGATATAGAGTTGAAATCACTCCTGTAGTGCTGGTGCTGATGCTGCACTCTGGTAAAGGACTGGTTCTCCTGGAGCTCCCTTCAGCATTCCACATGGCTGAACAGGAGACAATCCTGCTTCCCTGCCTCAAGTTTTTACTCAGTGTGTGCAAATTTTTCCCTCTGCTGTCTGAGCACTGGACTCGGGCTAAATGAACTGGAGCAGGATGCTTGAGCAGGGGAGAATGCAGCGAAGAGTTTCTGCTGCTCTGCAGTCTCCTGGCTTTTATCTGTGTTCCTGCAAATGTGGACTTTACTATTTTCACTTATCCCTTAAATTTTCCTTTCAGTTCACAGCTGTCCCATTCAGTTCACAAGGTTTTTAGCTCTGTGTTGGGCTGTTGGGGAAATTGAGGCCCTCCTCAACAGCTTTTGTTCATCCTGAACTTGGATTTTGTGCTTCTACAGGAGGGACCATCATTCTGGTTTTGCACAGTGTCACTTCAAAGGACAGTTGGAATAGTGGTTATGGATCCTTGTTGGGTAAGAGATGCTGTCCTATGATATTTTAAATTAAGTAATAAATTAATATTCATCAGCATTAGCTACTCCCATAGGTTTCTCCCCACATATCAGCAATTTTAGAAAGGATCACCCAAGTTTTGGGTTTGGTTTTTTTTCCACACTGGTCCCAGTGTGCTTGTTTTGGCTCGGGCACACTTGCCTGGGTGTGTGGGGCTGGCAGTGGCTGCCTTGAAGGCGTTGAAGACGTTGATGAGGGTGAAGTGATCTCCTGCAGGGTGGGAGAAGCGGCGCCAGCGGCTCCGAGCGATCTCCTCTGTGCCAGGAGGGGCGTGCAGGAAGCAGCTGGGAGCTGAGGAAAAACCAGGCCAGTGGTGAAAACACAAGGTGCATGCACAAAACCCCACTGGTATTTTTGGGTTTTTCCTTCCTCAGTTGTGTTTAACCCACAGTATTGGATCGGTGCTGAAGAACTGAACCTGCTGCATTCACTAAGGGTTTATTTTGTGGGTGTCCTTCCAGTCTTGTTCTGTGAGAATCAGAAAAACAGAAACTCCCACAGACACTGAAGGGTTTGGTCTGCAGCCTTGGAAGAAGCTTGGAATGATGTAAAAATACAATACACAGATATTAAGCTGAAAAATCACAAACTTGTGTTCCTACAGCTGTAAGTAAGAATATGCCTTCAGTAAGTGAGAAACTGCACTGATGAGATGGTGAAGGGTTTCCAGTGTAGGGGTGGGGTTGTGTGGCATTACTGAGAGTTTAGAAGTTATAACAGAAGCAGATGTGTGCCTGTGAGACAGAAGCCACTGGACAAAAGCATCCTCAGTGCAGCAGGAGTGAGTAAAGGTGACAGGTCAGAAAAGCAAAATAAACCCTGTGGCAACTGTCCATTGGGTTAGAAAGTTCTGTATTGCCTTGTGACAAAGAACTTGTGACTGCTCTGAGCTATGGTCGAGTGCTGGCTCCTCTGAAATCTCACAGCCTCTGAGACTGGTGTTTGTCTGAGCAATAAATCGTTCTTAGCCTGAAAATAGTCCCATCCCTTCATTTCTAGCAGTGACAATGATATTGTATAATTAATGTGTGTTGCAAACACAAAAGAGCAGCTTTCTCCCAGACTGATGCCAAAAAAGCTTCCTAATGTCACAACCTAATTTAGCCAGAATCCAACAAATGGTTTCTTTATTATAAAAAGACATCTTTTGATTTAATGCCTTAATTTTCCCCTCTATGTTGAAATTTGTGCTTTCCAGTGCATTTTACTTTTGTATCTTTTGAGATGGTTGAGCTTTTCTAAAATTGAATTGTGCCTATGCTCAATCATTTACATTTGTTATATGTAGTTTAGAAAAACTATCACAAGTTAAAAATCAACCCAGTTTGGGCATGAAAAGTTGTCCTACAAGGAGAACAACTCATGCAGCTTGATATCCTGTGGTTCATGTGTTTGCTGCCCAAGACTCCAAGGTTATGTCCATTTTATAAAATATTTGAAGTAGAGAGACAAGACCACAAAGTAATTCTTTGTAGGTAAACAGTTCAATGTTTTATAATTAGAACTTCCTTTATTTTGCTGCACTGATCTGTCACAAATGTAGATTAAAACAAGAAAGTTTCATTTTGAAGGGGTGTTTCTGACAAAAGAGAGGAAGGTAACGAGCAGCTGAAGCCTGGAAATGGAATTCTCTGTGGGAATTCTTTGCTTAGCTTTCCTTGTATCCTTACAGTTAAGATTTAAACAGCCAAATGTATTCATTTACTTGAAATAAGCAGGATGAGAATAACAAAAATTTGCTTTTGTGGATAGATTTGGAAGGAGTCTGGCTTGGGCAGGTGGCACGAGGCCTGCAGTGAGAGCTGATCCAGGAGTACCTGTGACCATGGCTGCAATGGTGAGCATCTCATCCACACACTCAAATTCACACGAAGCCAGCAGTGACTTGGACAGCTGAGGATCCAGGGGGAATTCTGACATAATAATCCCAAATTCAGAGAGGTTTCCATCATTGTCCAGCGCTGCCAGATAATCCAGGTCTTCCAAAGCCTGCATCAGGCTTTCAGGAGCTAAGGAAAAGGGAAGAGAATTCCAGTTCTTGAGAGTGGTACACAGGAATGAATGTCTGAACTCTCATTATAATATTTCAGCTGTGGGAAAATGACACTTCTTTTATCTGACAGTGATTAAGAACAAAAAGTAATGGATGAATGGAAGGCTGAGAAAATTCTGGAGAAAGAATGTGACAGACAGAATATAACAATTACAGAGTTACAAATCACTTTGTTGGTACTTTTAATGTCAGAACACTTTTCATCAAAAGCCCAGACACAATATCCTTAATAACCTTAGACTGTCAAAACTGCTTCCATTATTGGCAGTTTTCAGTTTGGTTCTCATTATTGGCAGGTTCTTTTTTGTGGTTTTTTTTATGTTCATTCTTTTTTAAGAGGGGTGGTCACATATAAGGGCTGCTGAGATGCAGGTCTAGGCAAGATCTTTGTTAACCAGAGGAGATATTTGGATATTTGCAGAAGTTATAACTGTTATTCTTGCAGGTATTTGGAGTTTTCTTGGTTGCCTTTTAAATTATTCTACTTTTTTTACATAGATTCTCATAGTACCAGAAGAAAAATGGGAATGTAGTAAAAGAAAATGCCTCCCTAGCAACTGGCTGTACTTTCTCACCCCACAAAACTCAATGTTCACTTTTCCCTTAGTGTGGGTTATAACTTCCTTACAACCTCCAAGGTTGTAAGGTAGAAGTGAGAACAGTGAAGCAGCAAAAATAATGAGGGAATATAAGAAAATGTCCTGGGAGAACAGGATTAAGCAAATCAACACTTAAAATTAGGAATTGAGCAAGTCTGTAGGAATCTGATGGTGATAAAAGGAGGTCAAAGCACAGAAGAGCTTTATTTGGTCGAGAGAGGGAACCTCATGTTGAAGTTGTCAGGCCTACACTCCAAAAAATTGTTTCCAGGGCATGAAAAACATGGGTGGAAATTTGGGAACTCCTGAAGTGTGAAGGTTCTTTAAGGTTCTTTCCTCCCAGCTCTTTTCCAAGGTAGATTTCTGTTCCAGCTTATATGGAATGGTCAATATCTTTCATTACATTCACAACTGCTCTCCAGCCAGTGCAGCAACTTTCTCCTTACTCCAGCCTAAGGATCTGGTTGATATTTTCTCCGTTTTATGGATAACAAGTTAAATTTGAAGCTGGTGGCAGAAATTCCACTGCAGCAGGACTTGGCCTCATCCCCAGCCCTGGGAAGCTGCACTGGCCATTTGTCAGCTGCTGTCAGTCTGTACATTAATGGGGAAAAAATCCCTAAATAAAATATCCAGACCACAAGCACAGCTGCCCACACAGGCAGGGGGTGGATTTGCACTTGGATCTTCATTAGTAGATGACTAGAAATAATTTCTTGCATTCATTAAGAGTGGGAATGTGTATGGCATCACCAAGACTAAAAGGCTGTAATTAGCTGCTAGGTCACATTTAGCCACACTTTCCCCACGCATTCTGCAAGAAAATCTTGAGATCAGGTTTTGATTTCCTTGATAGTGGATTGTTTATTGCCATCTCTCTGGAATTAACCACTTATAGTCAAGGAAAAAGTAAAATGGGAAGCAAATAAGCACCTGTTGCTTTTAACCTCATTCTGTTATGTCTGATGGGGGAAAATGGTTTATTAATTCCCCTTACATGAGCTTTTCAATCTGCTAATGTGACCTTGGTTAAGTTTAGAACACCCAGTTTTCAGACAAATTCTCTCAGGAACCTGTACATTCCTTTTGAAACTGGACCTGCTTCATTTCAGTCTCAGAGTTCTTCCCTCTGCCTGCACAATTCTATCCAGAGAGGACATTTATTACAAAAATGTGGGGTTTAGTGGGATAAACGA
The DNA here is from genome assembly GCF_036417665.1 of Passer domesticus. Lineage (NCBI taxonomy): Eukaryota > Metazoa > Chordata > Aves > Passeriformes > Passeridae > Passer > Passer domesticus. The sequence goes on from NC_087481.1 coordinate 55,721,795, forward strand.
TGAGCCCTTGCAAAATTGAAACATCTGAGAAGAAAATAATGAGGAGTTTTAAAGAAATGAGAAGTAGCAGCTGATGATGAATATGAGTCAGTGACAGGAAATAAAAATCAGTGATTGAAAGATTGAAAGTACAGGGATAGTAAAAGGGTCACTCACATGTGCAGTAATTACTAGGAGATCATGGAAAACTATTTTCCGGAATTCAACAAAGTAGTTTGTTGCTAGAGCTCACAAAATACATGGTTATATGGCAGCCAATTTCAACCCCCTGATGGCATCAGTAATTTGCATTTTTATGCCCTAGAGTTAGTTGCCTTGAGATTTATAAGCACAAATTACTTCCCTTGTCTTGCTATGAGTGTTCTGGAAAAAAAAAAAAAAAAGATTCCTGGAGTTTTATTGCTCTAGAAAGGACAAGACAGTAAAGGTGGATTAGAGCAGGTGAAGGAACAGTAAAAAAGCAAAAATAAAACACCAGGGTTTTTTAGGGCTTCTTGCCAGCAGCAGCCACTGCTGCCTTGAGGTGTGAACCACGAGGATTTGTGCTTCCACTGCTGCTTTGACAGCAGCAAAGCTCAAAAAACCTCTCAACATGTGTCCTGTGCTTTCAACAAGAAGCTGTCACATCCCTGGAATTTTAAAAGGTATTTTCTAATCTGATATTTTCTTCCCCTGCTCTGTGTTCTTTGGCTGCTCAAGACTGGGTTGCTCTGGACTCATTTCAGGAAATCTGACCAGTTCTATGTAAATACAGATCCTGCTTTTGATCCTTCTTAGGCTTAGTAAAGCAAGTATACAACTTAATGTTATTGTGAGCAGTGGTATACTTTGTCTGAGAGTTTCAAGCTACTTAAAATTATATTCCTGGCTTCACGTTTCTGTAACTTTGATGTGAACAGAGTAAATTCTGTCTCTAAATGCAGCTACACCTGTGGTCTTCAGCACCACATCCCAGATGGCTGAAATGCTCAGCGTGTGAGCAAATAAATTCCAAAGAGTTATTCTTGTTGCATTAAGAAGCAAGTGATTTAGGGATTTGGTCAAAGTTCTGTAATAAGTGGATATTAGAGATAGGAATGAAACTTAAATTTTGTGATTTTTAGTAGTCCATTTAATTGCTCTCTTGTGCTTCTCTGGAGATCCACACCTCCTGTGTTCTGGTCTTCTACTCTGCAAATGCTGAGGCTGTAAAATACCTTTTTCTGATAGATCTTTTCCTTCCAGAGGAATAACTTAAAAAGTTAGAGCTGCCATGGATGTCAGGTGAAGGAATGTTGTCTTTAAGGAGCTGATGCTCTGCCTGGCACACCACAGGTTTTGCAGGTTCTGTTGGGCTGAACAGCAGAAAGAACTGCCAAATTAATTACTGCAGGGAGAGAGTTCTGGGGAATGGTATTTGCTGTTCCTGCTTTCTAACCCTGCTCCTTGGACATCCTGAAAAGATGGAGGAGTCTATGCCAAGTTTTCCTCAAATTATGCAAAGATTTTTCTTCTGCAAGCACAAGTTTCTCTGTCCTGATTCTCTTTTCCCCCCTGTACCTTCTGAGTCAGGATTTTTTATGTGTCTGTTTTGCTCTGAAGCCACCAGTTATAACTATTATTTTGAAATGATAGTTGATCAGAAGAAATTGCTTCCCCAAACTCATACTTTGCAGTATTTCTATTCCCTCTCACGCTGCTTCATCACTCCTCCAGTCTGGCTGGTGATGGTCCCTGCTTTTCTGCCAGCAGGGACAACCAGGACAGAGCCTGACCTGCCCTGTCCTGACAGAATATACTGAATATTGTCTGCACACATCATTTAATTGATGAAATCCAGAACCTAAAACATGAAAGAATTAACAAGTAAATTTAAGATAATAAATCTGCCCTGAAGTGGTCTCTGTTGAGCAGAGCTTACATGGTGCATTGAGTTTCTGTCTTTGGCAGTCTCCAGTGAAAATATGCCAACAATTTATTTTTCTGAAACAGTTTGGAATTGTATAAATTTATACAACTCTTGCTATTCTGGATTTTCTGGAAATATATTCTCCAGGGGCTTGTGAAAGCATAGGTCTCAAATGTCATGGTCATGACCATCGATACATCCTTTAATCTGAAAATTGTTTAGGGAAATTCTGAATTAATGCAGAATCTGCAAATGCTTTCCCCTTGATCCCACAGAGAAATTTTACATGGTTTCATCTTTCTAATGATTCACTTAGCTTAAATAAGGATTTTCCAGTGATTTACAAAAGTACTCAACGTTGCTGCAATCTGTGGGACTGGAATTCTTTTGTCCCATTATAAACCCCAGCAAAGATCTATCTGATTAACTGATCAGGATGTAAAACACCCCTGTTCTAGGGGCACAGGAATCCCTCTAATGCACCTTGGAGCTGCAGTGCCAGGTTCATTTTCCTCTGGCTCATGAATTCCAGAAAGGAGAATGAGATCTGCTGCATTTGCTGCTCTCGATTACGGCATGAATTAAATGCAGCAGCTGTAAGCCTGACATGTTTGTTGCTTTCATAATGCAGTAATGAGTCAGACCTAATCCAGGCTTTTATTTCTCCTCAAAGAGCAGCAGACAAAAAAAAATCCCTTGTGCACATTGTTGCTGAGCAGAAATAAAATGTTTTACTGAGGTATTTTTTATCTCTTATCTGCTGCATGTTCTCCATGTGCAGGAAACATATTGAGAAGTACTTCTTGCTGTGAATTCCAGTGTCCTTCTGATTTGTTTGTTCACCAGTTCATGCCCATGTCTTACTCTGTCATCTCAGTGAAAATTTGAATTTTTTTAAGGAGAAATTCACCTAGAATTCACAGAATCACTGGGTTGGAAGAGACCTTCAAGATCATCAAGTCCAACCCAGCCCCAACACCTCAACTAAACCCTGGCACCCAGTGCCACATCCAGACTTGTTTTAAACATATTCAGGGATGGTGACTCCACCACCTCTTGAACCCCTAAAGCCTCCCTGTGTTTGCAAAGCTGCAAAGATAAGGTGGGAATGTTTCTTGGACAGAAACAGAGCAGAGGAAGCCTGTGGCACACAGGGAATGCTGCAATGCTTTTACTTCTTTTACTCCAAGGGAACTCAGCTCCAGAGAAGTGAAGAGCCATGGAACAGTCAAACCCATGGCAGGGATGGAACTGGGTGATCTCTTAGGTCCTTGGGTTTGTGTGCCTGAAAGCCTGATGTGTTTTGAGTTCTATGAGCTGGTCCAACACAAGAACTGAAAAATTTCTCCCTTGGGTGCTCCAGTTTCTTTCAGAGAATTTCACAGCAGGCACTTCAAACTCTGTGTTCTGACTGGGGGAGCTTTGCTCTCACCTTTGGAGGATTCTGTAGGGATCAATCCAAGTGCTGGTAGGAAAAAAGTTCACTGCCTGCTCTAAAGTGGAAAGAAAGCCAATGTGTGACGTGTCCTGGTTAGAGGAAGAGCTGTGCTGCACCATCAAAGCTGTGTCTCAAATGTTTAACTGTGCAAGGCAGGAAGCAGCCAAGGAAGTTGTGCAGACTTTCTCCTCTCCTTTCAGAGCACCCCTGCAGTGTTTGTGGGATTTTGCCTTTGTTCAGGATGTTTTTGGGATTTTTTTTCTTTGTTCAGGCAGTTTGTCCACTGTACTTAGTGGACAATAATTTAGTAATTTCTAAAACTGTTCAGTACCTGCACTTGACACTCTTGATCTAGTCAGCAAAAGCTTTGTCTTATGTGATGCCCATCCAAGTAAAGCCAATTCTTTCACTCATCAAATACCTTCACAATTTTTCACACATCAGGACAATGCTTTCTTCAGCTGAATTATCCAAAAATACAGCCAAAACTTAGAATTCCTGCATCTGTGAAACCCTTATGTGCCTCTAGCATTTCACTCTCTCTGAATGCTGTCCCCTTTAAATCCAAAAATGCCAAATGCTTTCCCTCATATAATTTTGCTAATTCCTTTTACAGTTCAAGACCAACTTTCTTCATATCTAGGAAGAACATTAATATGTTTTAGCATATTTTTTTTAGTAGCAAAATATATTTTAAATTTGAATGGGAGCAAACTATTCCAGAAGCATTTTCCATGCAGATTTTGTGGGTTCAGCACAGGAGGTGACACAAGGCCAAAATACTCCAATTCTCATTGCTTTTGAATTAATTACCATCAGCCTCGTCATGTTTTTTCCTATTTCTTTTAGGCATGTTTCTGCTAAACAGACATACCAGGGAAAAGTAGAAAAAAATTTTCTTTAAAATTCCATTTAACTGTCTTTTGCAACATCCAAGAGAGCAAATTCACACTTTATTACTGATTAATTACAGTGAACAACACATAGAAGAGATCATTCCAATTTTGTGTATGTGCACAAGGAAGGGCATGATAATATAAGAAATTTTCCTGTTTGCACTGGAAAATTTTCAAGAATGAAGCCAGCAATCCCCAAACTACTGAAATCAGGGCTATTTCCCTCACTTTAATGGGTTGCAGAACCTGCAGTGGCACTTGGGTTTTGTGATAAGCCACAACAGAGGAAAATATCCTTCTATAGAAAAAACCCTAAATTATGAAGTCGGGAAAAAAAAAGGCAACTTCCTTCATTCTCTTACCTCAAAATTCAGTGTTTTCCCTGCCTAGTATTGAAAGTGTATTTGGGTTTATTTTATAAGGAATATTGTCCTTAAGGAATGGCCCATTGTAAATTTGAGCTGGGAGATGCTGGAGGATAAGGAGGAAGCTCATTTCCTCCACATGAAATCCCCCAGGTAACAACAGTGGTTTATTTGGCTTGTAAACTTTTGATTAAAGGAATATATTTCATTGGATATCTGTACAATACCTTGTACAACAGGGCACAAATTTTCTTTGTGGGTTACAGGAAAACAATATGTAACCTAGATGAGGAGATACTTGGAATATTGATTTTTCTTTTTAGCATTCCAATTCCATCCAGATACTTTATGGTCTTTTTTCTAAGCGTTATTGAGCTGAGAATGGCTGTAGCAGGTAAGTGGGAAAAGCAGGGTGATATTATTACAAGTCCTTAAATAAAAAACAATCCTGTGAGTGACAGGGTAAAAATAGCCTGGAAAGAGCTAAAATAATGATAAAAAGAGGAGAAATTGGTGCATGCCCTTACCTGGGCTGCTGATGAAGTCACAGTGTGCAAAGCCTGCTATGTCCATCCTCTTCAGGAACAGCACCAAGCTGGTGAGTTTGGATTCCTGAACTTTAGCTGGAATTTCTGGCTTCATTTCCTTGTATGTAAATTCTTCAGGATACAAGCAAAAGATTTTCCCTGGAAGAAAATTCAGGAAAATTACCTTTTTAAAAATGCTTCCTCCTCACGTTGCCACGTTGATTGTATTAATTAATTTGAGCTAATGGATTTAAATTTTGAGCTAATATTTCTACCTGATGGAGACATGCCCAGAATTTGTTTATGCATCTCTGCTTGACTTTGGCTGATAGGCTGGGTTAGAACAGAGTCTGCTCTGATTCTAGGATTGTACACCTTCAAATGAAAGAGACACCAAGCATCAGACAAGTACACAAGGGCTGCAAAAATATGAATGGTCTGTACTGAATTTCTCTCTAGGTCATTTTACAGGAAAGGTAGTAACAGTTTTCATTTCTTTTTGTTTCAGCAGCTCGGGAAGGAGAGCACTCAGCACCCTGACAAACTGACAGATGTTTTGCAGTCACTCTATGTGTGCTCTGAGATAAATGTCTTTTTTTTCCCCCTGAAGAAATGTACCTTACTGAAGCAGAAAATGGTACCATCAGGAAAAACATCAGAAAATATTATTTATTTCTTGCAGTGACAGAATCCCAACCTTTTCTGGCAGCATTTTGCTCCCTAACTCCAGATTTTTGTCTTAATACTGAAATTACAGGAGATGAGGGCTGCATTAAAGATATATGATGCCATGTTTTATAGTTTCTTTATATCTTCATTATGCTTTATTTGGATTAAGCTGAGGAGCTGATTCACTCCCTGCTCTGGTCACAATCCTGGGGTGTCCAGCAAGACATAAAACTGCCAGGATAAGGCAGCTCTCTATTCCTGCCTTCTGAGTCAGCTCTATCTGCTTTAAGCAGATTGAAAAAAATATATAAAAATTTTTAAAAAATAAAATATCCTTCAGTGCAGGGCACAAGTTTCTTTTCCTGCAGGTGAATTGCTGATTTATCCCAGCTGCAAGGCTCAGGTGGGATTTTGCTCTGCACTGAACTTTTCCTGTTCCCTCTGTGCTCAGCTGACTTTGGCTGAATAGGAATTTGAACTGTGAGGGGGGAATATCACAGGACTAAACAAAATTATTGAATTAAAGGTAAAAATTGCATCACTGATAGAGGTGATTTGACAGACATCAGGACTGTTGGATCTGATTTGTTCCCATTGATTTGTATTTTAAATTCCCAACATTTGCAATTTGTTGAATTGTACTTTGGGCTTCAGGTTACCAAGGCAGTGAAATTAATTTCTGCCATCCAAGAAAACTGCAGTTGTAGGAATAAAATTAGGAAATAAGCATGGCCTAATTGAAAACTGCTTTTGGGCTCTTCTTCCTTGCACACAAAACTGTAACTTTTTTACTTTTTTAAAACTTGCCTTGCGACTGAGTTAGTTCATAATTCCCAGTTAAAAACCTTTTAAAATGACAGATTTTTGCAATACAGATGAAAGGTACTGATAGTTCACAAGCTCTTCCCTGAAATACTTGCAAGGCCAATCAGGATTAATGATCCCTGCTCTAAAATGTTAGGAACTCTTAACTCCAATTTTGGTTATTCCACCTTGTATTATAGAATGGAAATGTACTACTTTTCTTTTGCCTGTTACTGGAATTTTTATTTTCACCAGGACAGTTACAAAACCTGTAGTAGTGCAGCTCTCCAGTTCATGTTCCTACACAGTTGCTCATCCCCTACGAAATCAATTTCATAGAAATAATACAAACGAGATCTTTTTCCATTTTTTTTTGCAGCTGCACTAATCCTTCCCAGGGTGGAAAACAAGAAATGAGGCCAAACTTAGAACGAACAGAAAAGGTTAAGTATTAATTAAATAAATTAATTTATTTAATTAATTTATCTAATTATTTCGAATGCAATTAGATAAATTACAGCATTTGGATGGCAGCACATGGCCAGGAGGAGCACAAGCACTTTGAAAAAATAGAGATTCCTTGTGTGGGCAATTACTAAGTCATTAAAAAAGGGATGAGAATAATCTCCTAAACCAGGAGATCTGCCAACAGGTGCCTAAGAAGTGATTTTATTCTGCTTTATGTATAGAATACTGAAGAGAGATTCATGATGATAGGCCAGAACTCAGGTGAGATTTGTTTTGCAAACAATCTGCCATGGGTTTGGTGTCCAAATGAGTGGCACTTACAACTGGAAGTGTTCATGTGGCTTTAGAAACTTCAAAAATCCAATTTCTGATTGAATTTGGGAAGTAACTGGAGGAATGAGATGTCCGTGAAAATGGTTTAAATGCTACTAATTTGCATGTTAAAAATATCATACAACCTGTGCTGTGAAAGAAGAGAAAACCACATGATCCTCTAGAGACTATTTGCATTCATCTGAGCTGCACAATTCCCTCTCCCTGCCCTGAAAAAGCTCTTTGGCAGAGTTTATTTTGGACAAAGTGCTTCTGGTTCCCTTCACTGACCTTTCTTCTCTCCACACCAACATCGATGACAAAAGCCACGTTTTTAGTCCAGATCAGAGGTTCTCCAGAGCTGGTGGTGAGTAGCACTTTCCTCCTGTATTTTTGGTAGCATTTCTGCTTGTTTTGAATTAGTTTGGGAGTCAGGTCTGGTTTTGTGGGGTACAAAGGGATGGGGATGAGTTCTCCAAGGTCAGGGTTTAAATTGGGTTGTTCCTGCCTGATCATCTGATAAGCTTTTTCAATTTCCTGCAATCAAGAGAAATACATTTTTTTTCCTTACAAAATTGTTATATTCTTAGCCCAATTGCAACACATAAAATGATCAAAATATGCAGAAACCTCCCTACTTTCCCTTAATTATTATATTTGAGAAGATGCAGTTATTGTAAGGATTTGAATTTTGTCCCCCAATGATTAATAAACTCTATAACGATTTAATAAAGTCAATAAAATGTCCCTAACTTGCATTGATGGAACATCACCTTTAAAATAGTTCACAGATCCAGAGGTTGGATATGAATTGTAAAAGCTTTTGTTGTTGTTTTAATGTTTTGTTGTTGGGGGGGTTAATAAGAAACCATTTATGTTCTGCACGATTTTTTGAAAGGCATACAAAAATAATTCATGGCCTTCCTCAGTCTGAAAGGGAATTTTTTTAAAAGCATTTTTATTAGCAAAGGTTTTGCAAAATTGAAAAGCCAGACTGAGTTTCTCTTTGAGAGTGACACCACATTTCCAGCAGTTATAGGTTGAAAGTGCTCCATAAAAATTGTTATAAAGATACAAGAGTGACATCTAATAGCAAGGCTGGCAGCAGAGCAGCTCGTAAATCCTGATGTTCTTGGTTAATTCATATTTTTGTTTAGTTTAAAAGACAGTTGAGTGCTTGGGAACAGTGAACCATTACCAATATGAAACTTTAAATCACAGTTAAACAAGAATTCATGGCATGTTCTGGTTTGTAATGAGTGTTCTGTTCATTGTGAGAGAGAAAAATGAGTGATCTTTCTGGGCAAGAAAGAAATTCTTATTCTAGTTTTGTGGGGAATTTACCTGTCAAAAAAAAACCCCTTTTAAACAGACATAAAACTTTTTTCCCAACCTTTTGAAATGGAAACAGAGTGTGTTTTTTTCTGACATTATCTACTGTAAACATGGGGTCTAACACAGAGAACTCATTACTTTATCATTTGTAAAATGGGTGTCTATATGGTTTAAAACTGATTATTTACATTATTAAAAGTGTTTCATATCCATCCTCCTTTTAAAAAAAGGAAAAGCAACAAAACTACCTGAGTAGCTTGTGAAAAGTCATTATTTCCTGGGGAGTTTGTTGTTCTAAAGCAGATTTAATGACACACAGTGGAAGATTGGGGATCATTATCAGGAAAATAATAATAATAATAGTAATCACAAATACTGAAATATTTATTTGATTGTCAGATTGCTTTGACAGCTATGAAGGACCTGCTGGTGCAGTGAATTTAGGGAACCACTGCTGTCTACAGAGATCCAAAGGTGTCACTATTTAGAATGGCCAAGCCTGTGCAGATTCCTGGATTTTCTGTCACACCTCTGGAGTGACAGTTTCCTCCTGCTGCTGTGCACACAAATGGTTGGGAAGAAGAATCCAGATGGAAAAATCTCCTTGGGAGGTCGAAGGTAAAAACACCCCTGTGCTGTAGGGCATTGATGGAGGCTGGACCTGTGTCCGTGTGTCCATCCCCACCCAACAGGGATAACACAAACTGTGGGATGCCCAATGCCAGGACGGGTTATTAAATCCCTGCCCTTGTGGCCTGTGCCCCTGTGTGCACTTTTACAGCTTTTTGCATCCCACAAAAGCATGGTGGCCTTTCTTTAAGCCTACGGAAAATATATATATTTTCTGCACAGTATTTATGTGTTATATAGATATTTTACGTGTACAAAACATAGCGTGGTGTATGCCATGACTTCTTTGAAGGAAAACCCTGAAGTTATAAAACCTGGTGGCACATCTGCTGTCTTAGTTATTGACAGCAAGGTATTTATATGTCAGATCAAATAAAGACACGCTTTTACTGATTAAATTCAGAAAGACAACAGGTTTGATTCCTAGAGGGGCTACCTAGGACAGAGGCTAGACAGAGTTAAAGGAATAAAGCAGGGATTTATTAAAAGGCCTTCACAGGATACACCTTGGGCAGTACAAAAGCCTGGCCAAGGCTACACCCAAGATGAACCCTGAGTCTTGAGTTTTCACATTTTTAAAACTTTGGTCCATTTTATACTGGGATTAATGTTGAAATGTTGTTGCTTTCAGAATATCTGACTGGAATGGACAGCCAGGAGTTTAATCCAAATTTCTTTGTGCAGTATTTTTGCTAAAATATAGGAGACTATATTGATTCTATTTTTAATGTAGATGGACCCAAGATGGATGGCATGTCACAAGTTCTCACACTTTTATAGGTTTTGGTCCATTTCCATATTGGGATTAATTGTCCAATTACAGCTCCAGGCTATGAAGTCTCATCCTCTCAGACTGCTCTCCCCAATTTGATGTTGTTTGCACTTTCTGGGCCTGGAAAAGCATTGTTTTGTGTGACTGAACTGTGAGGAGAACTTGCTAAAACACTTTATATGATGTTCGGAGTTATTTCCCAATGCAGTAGAGAATATGGAAAATACGAAAGCTAAAACTTAAGGCATCGGTTCAACAACTCACTTGCTCAGATGCCAGGAAGACGACAATGTGCCCCTTCTCCCTGGTGTGGTGGATCTCCAGGAGCAGCCTGAGGGCGGGCAGGAAGGGCTCCCCGTGGGCGCTGCAGGAGAACACGGCCTGGGCGCGGTGCCTGCCCCGCACGCGCAGCACGGGCACATCGCCACAGAACCCCTGCAGGGTCCTGCACATGTGGGGGGCAGTCAGGAGCACCAGCCTCAGCTCTGCTCTGGCTGCCAAGACCTCCTTCAGAAGGCCAAGCAGGGCGTCTGTGGCCACAGTCCTTTCATGCACGTCGTCCAAGACGATGACGCTGTAGGAGTTCAGGAGGGGCGTGGACATCATTTCCCTCTGGAGCATCTCATCTGTGCAGTACCTGCAACACAGACACACAAAACTCTACCAGGTTTCTTGGACTATTACTGTAAGAAAGTAATTCAGTGTCTTGGGGGCAGCTTGGTTCTTTCTGTTCCAACACGAAAGATTTGATAAGAACAGCGTCGCAATACGACTCGAAATGAACGACACTCACATGCTGAGATGTCTAAGGCAAAAGAAGGCACATTCATTTCTGGATCTTGATATTTATAGAAATTTAAAATTGACCATGGATTGGAGGATGAATTTGCTGCCTCTCTAACCACACTGGTCAAACTACCAGTCCATCTCTTCCTCTAGAAAGGAATGCAAAACAATCATTATTTACATGAAAAGTCCATGAGAAACTCCATTACAAAAATGTAAATATCAGAAGGTTTAGAAGAACTTTAGAAGAACAGAACAGGGAGTATTTTTAGTCTCAGTTACATATTTAAATCCTTCCTTTAGCAGCTACAAACCTGATGTGATTCAATGACATTCAGAGACACAGTGGTGGAAAGGACGCTCCAGGCAAAAGCAGAAATCCTCCTGCCCTGAAATCGTCTGTTCATCCTCCATCACATGCCATAAACAATTCCTGATCTAGGAACAAATCCTTTTGGATGAGGAAAAGAAGGTGTACTTGAGTCAGAGCTAGAACCAAGATGAGCAATTAATTTATACCATAAGGCCTTCCTCACTTCTATCCCTTCTGATGACAGTTTTTTAAAAGGATATTATTTTTGTTGTGCTGCTCATCAGGACTTGCAATTCTTGAAGCAGGTTTTGATGTGTGAGAGGAAGGGATTCATTCTCCCTCTCACCAGGAGCAGCTGCAGGAAGTTCTGCTGCAGGATGAGGTTTAAGGAGTTCTCCACAGACAGAGAAAGGACAGGCGAGAGGAAGAGCAGTGGAAATGGATTTTCAGAAGTGGTGAGTATCCTCTTCTCCACTGGAAACTGGTGACTGAGAAAAAAGCTTGTGGTCTAGATATGATACTTTGTGCCTCCCATATTAAGGAACCAAAGAAAATAACTCTCATAACTTTCTGGGAGGCTCAAAAGCTGAATCCCTGTGTTCCTGCTGTCACCTGCCTGTACTTGCTACATTAAGAGCATTTTTTATCTCCCAAAAATCCCCCTGAATGCTATTTTCCTCTTGCTGCTGGATATACCCTCTTCTAGCCATGTTTTTTTATTGCTTTTGAATTTTAAGTTTACTTTGGGAAAAATTATCCTCTGTTCTCTCCTGGTAATGAACACTCCTGTACTGGAAAATAGAAAAAAAAAAAGTAGAGGAAAAGAAAAAGAGGTTACTGAGGTGCTTAATAGAGTTTTGCATGGACAGTAACCGTGCCCACTTAAATCTCTGCTATAATTTACCCCAGAATGCCACCTTCAAACCTTTTAGTGCTTATTGATTAATCACAAAATCTCTGCAGAAGAGAGAGCTCATTGCAGTCTGAAACTTCCATGTGAAGGGAGGAGTGGGGCAGGCTCTGATCTGTGCTCTGTGGTGTCGGGACTGAGGGAATGGCTGGAGCTGGGCCAGGGGGTTTAGGATGGATTTAGGGAAAGGTTCTTCCCCAGAGGGTGCTGGGAATGGGCATGGCCCTGAGGCTGCCAGAGCTCCAGGAGTTTGGACAACACTCCAGGGATGCCCAGGGTGGAATTTTTGGGGTGGCTGTGCAGGGCTAGGAACTGAACTGGTGATCCCTGTGGGGTCCCTTCTCCCTCAGCGCACCGTGATTTAAAAATAGTCTACAACTTTCCAAAGCAAGATCTGAGCGCTGCCAGCTGCCAACTCCCCCAGCCACCTCTCGTCCCGAAAGGCACCAACCTGAGGATGGTGTCCGGCGTGCAGCAGCTCTCGAAGGGCACGCAGTAGCCCACCTCGTGGCCCACGCTGAGGTCCATCTGGTCGGCCGCGCGCAGGGCCAGCGCCACGGCGGCCTGGCGCAGCACCTGCGTGCACACCACGGCTCCGCGGGCCCGCGGGGCCAGGCAGTGCTCCGCACACCACTGCGGGACCTGCGGGGACACCACGGCATCCCTGAGGGCTGCACGGCATCCGCAGGCTCCGCGCCTCCGGAGACCGCGAGCAGGTCAAAGCTACGAGCTGAGCGAGGCCGTGTGGGCAAAAGCGCTTAATTGTGGGATTCGCGTCCTCTGAACCGGAGAGAAGCGGGGGAAAGAGTGATCAAAACGATTCTTATCTCATTTGCTGCGCCTGTGTTGTGCCAATGGAGAATGTAATGTGGAGATTGTTTACCCAGAGTGGTGGTGTTTTGTTTCCTTGGCCTGTCAGGGCCAAGCGCGTGTCCAGACTGTTGGTCAGGAGACAATCACAAGATTTTGTTCAGTTGAGTGCTTGTGCAGTTTCAGTTTAAATGTAGTGTAATATAGTGTGATATAATATAGAATAATAGTGTAATAATGTAACTAATTAGCCTTCTGAATCAATGGAGTCAGATGCATCATTCTTCCCAGATATCGGGCAAAATATCACCGATACTTAATGAATTTAATTTTTTCCCTGTCATGTTTTGTAAAGAGAAACGGCTGAGGGAGCTGGGGGTGCTCAGCCTGGAGAAAAGGAGACTCAGGGGTGACCTTATCTCCCTCTACATCTGACCTAGAACAGAGACTAAACAGAGTTAAAGAATAAAGTAGGGATTTGTTAAGAGTCCTCAATAGATCCACCTTGGGCAGCACAACCCAGAATGGCCACAAAATGGACAACATGTCACGAGGTCTCTCCCTGGGCTCAGCTCTGCTCCATGTGCACATTGCAGTTCAGTGTCCAATCCCACTGCAGCCCCTGCAGTCCCACCCTGCTTGTTTTTCTCTCTGCAGCCCACGGGGTTTGTGCTCCTGGGCTGAGATTGGGATCATTTGTCCTTGGTGCCCAGCTGGAGCAGGAATTGTTTTGTCTCCCTGCTCTGTGCAGAGCTCACCATCCCCTGATGTGAACCCAGCCCCACACACTAAAGCAGCACAGAATGTGGAAAATAGAAAAGCTAAACCTGAGGCATGACAGTGAGGTCAGTACAGTTGTGTTCAGGGCTGGCTCAGTAGCTAACCTGCTCCTGCTGGATCATATCCATGGAAAACATATCCCAGGATTTCAAACTGACAAATGCCATGGCCAATATCTGTAATTTTGGATTAATTACTCTACAAACACATCACTGAAACTGAACTGCTCCAGGAACTCACACAGCAGCTCCTTAATTTGGACATTTACATAACATCAACACTGGAGAATATCCATGATGTTATAAGAAATTAAAATTGCATAATAAATATTATTTTAATGGATGTATCAGGTTTCAAATCCTTAATTTAATCAATATCTAAACCTAGGTGCATCAGCCACATATAATTTATTTCTGTATAGTTATATGCATTTCTAGAAATGTTTAAAAACCAACCAGCAATTGGTGCTACATCTTATTGAATGTTCAATAAAATTTGCCTTTTTAAAGGACAATTTAAAAGCTAACATTTCTTGGCAAGTTGTTTACTATTACACAAGTTTTTTGTGTGTAAATTGCAGGCAATAACAAGGGGTAAAAACTTGGCACTTCAAAAATTATTCGCGAGTGAATCATTTTTATGGGAACATCGGAATTTTCAGGGTGAAGTGTGATGTCTCTAGTTTGAAATGTGATCTCTAGAAGTGTCCAGCATTGAAGTCTGTAGGATATATGAGATGCCCTGTAACAGTAATTATCCTGCAGCTCTACCTGCAAGAAATTTTTTCTCCTGATCCCAGTCATAAACAACAGTAGCACTTACTTGAAAATTCTTTTCTGCTCACTGTGACATCAGAGCTGGGTTGTTATATATTGGTAAAGCAGAATTTCATAGTCCTGACTGATACTTGTGTGCTTAGACTCAGCTGAGATTGTGGCTTCAGTGGTTTCTTTTAACATGAGCTTTGTAAAGTAATTTTGTGCTGTTGGAGAAAACATTTGCTCCTGGCTGAAGAGGAGGAAAGCACAATAATTCTCCCTGAGAATCAGCCTTGCTGATTTCAATCCTTCATTCCCTGGGAATGTTTTGTCACTTTATCTTATGACAAATCCCTGTATTTCTTTCCTGATACAGCATTAGCCAGAAGCAAAACACAAAGTAACTTTGAATTTTTTTGAGTGTTTGAAGAAAGTTATTAAAATATTTAATATATTTTACATCTGTACATGACTGCATTAATCTTTATTCACCTTCTGTATTTCACTTTCCCTTTCTGGCCTTAATACTTGGATTACAGTACTTACAGTGACTGTGAAATTCATACCTTATTAAATGTTCTAAAAATACATTAAAAAACCCCAACCACATCTGTTGTACTGACCTGGGAGCTCTTGCCAGTCTTAGCATCTCCTGACACAATCACAATTTGATTATGAAGCAAACTTTCCATGAAAGTACGTTTTTCTTGCCATATTGGAAGCTCTTCTCTCTCTTTCATCAGTCTATAATAACGGGAGGAGTAAGGCAAGCCATCAAAAGGATTAAGCTCTAAATCTTCTCCACAGACGAGAATTTCCTCTTCATCCCCGTCGCTGCCGTCGAGTAGTTCTGAAAAGCAGTGGTTCTCTGGAGAAAAGGTTAAAAACTCCATTTTTCTTACATATATTATTCCCAGCAAAAGCGCATTAGTGATGGAAGGAGTCCTTTGTGTGCTGATTGATCATTTTGGCCCCCTAAACCTGAGCAAATCCATTTTTCCTTGCTCCAGGATTAGTATTTCACAGCTCTTGGGTTTAAAAGTCCAGGCTCAGTGTCCAGCTGCCTTTGTGGTCTGCTTGTCCCGCTCTGGGTGGTTTAACAATTCCAGTGAGCCTGGAGAAAGTATATTTAAAAAAAAAAATCACCCAAAATCTTCCAAATGGCAGCAATGGAACCAGAAAGAGAAGCTGAGCAGATTTTGCAGTTCAGCATTGAGTCCAGCCCGTGAGTCCCAGTGTTTTCTCTTGTCCAGGCTGGGGAATAATTGGGCACAGCAGCTGAGCCTGACCTTTGTGGCTGTGGGGGAGGCTCTGGAGCTGGGGCTGTGATTGCAGGGCTGGCATGTGGGAGCTAATCCCAGCACAAAGGCTGCACCCCTGGGTGCTGCAGCAACGGGCAGGGCTCTGCCTCTGTGCTCTGTGCAGAGCTCCAGTGAGTCACAGTGGTAAAACTCTTTTTATTGTGCTCTGTGGATGAACCCCGAGGTCTTGGGAGGCTTTTTTGCTGCAGTCAAAAACACTGAATACATGAAAAAATCCCAGAGTCATGCCAGTTCTAATCCTTCAAGGGCACCAGAAGTGGCCTTGGAAGGTGGTGGAAGAAAAAACATTATTGATGTAAAGTAACTCCAACTCTGAGGACTCAAAAGTAGCAAAATAGCTTCCTAATCTTGGCTGAGCTGTACTGTAAGACAAATATGAAATAACGCTTTTTATTTTAGCTCCAGAGAGCAGTTATCACCAGGATGCTGATAATGTCCAGTTTTCATGCTCAGTTAGGTCGTTCTGCTGCATTTGGATTCCACTTTTCCTCTGACCTTCATGGGTCCCTCTAATCCGCCCTGTTTGTCTCATTTTTTGTTCCGTCCCTCCCTGCTTGTTGTTGCAAACTCCCTACCTTTGATATCTCTGCCTCTCCCAAATGGGCCCCAAATTACTCAATAAGGCAGAAATGTCAGGAGGGGATTGGAAGTTCAATCCCACAAAGGATTTTTTTGGTAAAATTAATCTTAAAATAACATTAAGGACATTTTGGGGGTAAAATTAATCTTAAAACATCATGAAGCAAACATGTGAACTGCTATTATTCTGCATTTTCCTTGTTTTTCACATATTTAGCAGCAATAGCACTCTGATTTCCTCATTTGCAGTACAGGCTCATCTCCTAAACACTGAGAACTGGACAGCAATATTCCTGGTTCACTGAACAAATTTGAATTGTCATACCACAGCAATTTTTTTTGTTCTCCCTTTTTGGTGTGTGCAGTACAAGAAAGCAGATTAAAATGTTACCAAATCAAGAAGAACATTTTACTATTTGAAAATGAAATAATTTGAAACTGATATTCCTTTCTTGATCATGTTTTAACAGACCAGGTTGTTGACTGATTGACAATATTTATCTCTTCTAAAATAGGGCCTGTAAAACTTTATTTTTCTGTTCAGCCAGGCCTTCAAGGACTTACAAGATGTGTGCTTTAACATAACACAGAAGGATTTAATTAATTCTAATAAGTAACAGAAACACTCTCTGCAGATGAGTGCTTTTAGTAAATTAGGGTATAAGCTGCTTCCAAAGATATCAATGACAACTTTGCTATTGATATAAATTATATATTGTTGTGCAAGTGTTCATGATAATGCACTCCAGGAAAGGAATAAATAACATGTAACCACATAACATATTCTGGATATTTAATAAAGACTCCTTAATACACAGCTACTCTTTGCAGCTTTGCTATTAAACCTTTCAGGGAGGAGGATTTTCTGTGTGTAATTTAAAAGAATTTGATCTGTGCTATCAGTGGCATTACAGAGATCTTTCTTCCCCATTTTTGCTCCCCCATTTCAGCAGAATTTAAGGGTGCCACTTTTTTTTTTTTTTTTTACCCCAAGAATGTTGTTTAAATTGAGGGGTTTAGAATAAATATACTTTATAATGTAGTGAATAAAGCCTGTGAAATGTGAAGGTGAAAGATCCTACCTTTTAACATGAGAATTACAGTTTATTGTTGTTAAATGAGAGCCAGCAGATGCTGTCAAGAGCAGTTCCTCCTTCCATCCTCTTTTCCAGCCCAGACTCTTGGATGCCAAATCCCTCCATTGGGATGGGGAGCAGCATCTTTGCAGCTGCAAGTGGAGGGGCTGCTCCTAACCTTGGATTATTTTCATCCTGAAGGCTTGGATAATTTTCCCTTTTAACACAACCCCCCTCAAAAGATGTGTGCTGGTGTATTTTGATATTTCCTCTTTCTCTTTGTGTGGCTGATCCATGACCCAATATCTTCCCTGCACTTCTGATCTGGAGCTGGGAATCAGTTTGAACTTTGTTTTTCTTGATGAGGCCAAACAAGGGATGTGTTTTAGCTGCCCAGGCACCTGGGTTTATTCCTTGGGACTGGATTATCTTGCTGAGCCTCTGTTTATCCATGATCTGAGCCCGTAGGATTGGAGGGGTGTGAGCCCAGGATGGAGCTGGACCTGCAGCTCATCATCCACAGCCCAAGGCAGGGCATGCAAGGAGGAAAGCTGGGTGAGAGCTGCATTTTGGCACAGAAAACCCTCATGGAAGATGTTTCCTGAGCCAAAAGCAGGACAGGGAATGGGACAGGGGTCTCCTTGTACATAACAAAGCTGATCCAGTCACCTGTGTGAGCAAAGCAGCTGCAGTGACTGCAGGGGCAGAACCTGAGGTGAGGCTGTCTCTGTGATTTATGGAGTCCTGCTGCTGAAAATGACACTTTAATAGTCTCAGCAGGAGTCCTTGTTGTTGTTTTCGTTGCTTTTTATGCTGCTATGAATATGAAAGCTTGGTGCCTGGCCAAGAGACAGCAAATAAATGTGAAAAAACCCCTCTCATTTGAAGACTCTGTTACTTCTCTCTTGGCCTACAGACAGCAGCATTTAACCTTGCTTATACTGTAACTAAATTACAGTTTATTGAGCAAAGTGTAAAACTAAAGCACAGAATTTTCACCAGTGAGAGAGACACCAGCAGCACAGACATGTCACACTTCTACTGTGTTTTAATTCCCACTTAAGGTCCTGCTGTCTGGTAGAATATTTTGCATTACTTCTCTTAAAAGTACTGACAGCCAGTGATGGATTGATGCAGAACAAAGTGTTTCAAGTCAGGATATAAAAAAAATATGTAATTTTACCTCACTGGTATCCCAGTACTGGATGCAAATGCTATGAGAATTGAGCTGAAATTGTGCGTGTTTATCCAATATACT
Source organism: Passer domesticus (assembly GCF_036417665.1). Taxonomy (NCBI): domain Eukaryota; kingdom Metazoa; phylum Chordata; class Aves; order Passeriformes; family Passeridae; genus Passer; species Passer domesticus. The sequence goes on from NC_087481.1 coordinate 55,740,491, forward strand.
TGGCTGGGGTGTTGTTCCAGGACCTTCAATCCCAGTCAGCCCCAGGACAGGACTGGGATGGACTGGTTTGGTGTGGAGCACTGTCTGAATGCCCTGAGTGTTCATAAGCAGAAACAAAAGACAGCTCAAACCAAGTTTTCTTTGTGCATTACCATGTTCCTCACCAGCATTTGCTTAATAAAACCATTGGTTATCTCATTATCTGCTGTAAAGCTGGGTGAGGCCAGCACCCACAAACTGTCAGCCCCTCAGCAGATCTGGGCTTTTATTCTCCATTTGAACAATGGCATCAAAAGCAAACTCCTAGCTCTGTGTGCCTTTTGCAAGTACAGTTTTTCCTGAGCTGTTTCAGAGAATGGCTTTAAGGACAATTTAAACACCAAGACAGCTTAAGACAGATGATAGGAAGCCTAAATGAGATTTTATTCTAATTTATTATTTTGCTTTTTTTTTTCTTAATGTAATGGGATATCTTAATCTGTTTTCTATTCTCTTTCTATTCTCTTGTTTAGAAAAGCAAGACCAGCTTTGTGTTTTCAGTTCACAAGTACAATATTCATGTGTGGTAGAGAGTTAACGCTTTCCAGAGCTGCAGGAGGAAGGAGAAATAAAGATAACTCATTGTGAAAAGAATAAAAATATTTAAAATTTGGATTAAAATGAGATGAAGAGTGAGCTAGGAGGGTATTGGTACAGTTTTTTTCCACATGACAGCATCAAGAGATGGCTTTTGGGTGGGAGCCAAAATGTCTGATGGGGCAGCAACAAAAACTGGAGTTGTAGCAGTGCAGGGAATAGAGAGACATTGGGCTGTCTGAGAGAGCTGCTTTAAGACCTGATGAGAAATATTCTCTGGAACGTTCCTGGTACAAGACGGGAACTGTATTTGTGAAAGTACTGATGATGTGGTGATGTTTTTCTGTGAAGGCAGAAATATTTTCACGGCCTGGAATATGAATTTGTGGATTTTGAGGAAATAAAGGGGTGTTGAGCAGGGAAAGAGGGAGGTGTTCAACACAAAGGGAAATGAACCAGGTGGAATTATCACAGACAAACATAGGTGGTGACAAAGCTGATGGGCAGCTGACAAGTGGAAGGCAAAGCTTTGGTCCCCCACAGGCCGTGGCGGGAGGTGAAAAGGAGCCTTGATTTAGAGCAGAGATTTTGAGAAGCAGTTTCTGGGTATCCAGATGAGGCACCCCAAATGAGGAGCTGTTCCCAGCAGCGAGGTGGCTGCAGGGGCTGGCAGAGCTGCTGTGCCAGCAGCAGGGCTCAGCTCCTCTTTGGGGAATTCATGGATTCAGTTTTCTTTGCAGCTCCTGGCAGAGCTGCGGAACTTTGGGAGTGTTCATTGCTGCTCTGATGGAGGCTGGAGTGAGATGCCTCTGTACTCCAGAATTCTTTTTCTGTATTCGCAGGTCTTCCAAATGCCTCTTTAGGCTTTGATTGATGTGACTGCTTTTTATATTTGCCCAATAAAATATATTACACACGCCCCTCCGAGTGTTTTTATGGCACAGGTGTCTCCCTTTCTCTGCACTGAGGTTTATTCCTTTCTCTGTGGGTATGGATTCCTGATGCTTTAGATCCTGCAGGATGGAAAAACATGCAGAATGGTAATTTATTTTATTTATTATTATATATAAAAACATTTTGTGGGTCCTTCATTGTAAGTACAAATGCTATTGATTTCTCTCACGTTACAAAGATTTTTATTTCTTAAAGAATCACAAAATATGCTAAGCAGGAAGAAACCCACAAGGTTCACTGAGCAGTAGTTTTTTTATCCATGCTAGTTTTTAAGGAACTTGTAACTTAATAACTTCTCTAATGGAGCATGAGATGTGAAAATGTAGCACATTACAGATGTTTCTGATAAACAAATCTGCACAACACAGTGCTGCAACTGAAAACAGGAGGGGAAAGGTGAGAACTTTGTCTTTAGGAAGGGTGAGAATTTTGCCTTTAGGAGGTTGAGAACTTTGACTTAGGAAGGGTGAGAACTTTGTCTTTAGGAGGATGAGCACTTTGCCTGCTGGGTTTGGACATTTTTTGCCTTTTCTGTTTGAACTGAGCTGCTGATGGCAGGGCTGTTCTCTGTCACAGGGAGCTGGCACAGATCAATGTGCTCTGAAATAACATTTTGGTTTGTTTGGCCATTGGAGATGTTTCACATGACACTGCCCTGGCTCAGTGTCCCTCTGTGCATTTGGGCACTGTCACCATTGGGTTTCACCTGTTGTCACAATGTCACCATCAACTGAACACCCAGAAAATCCCACCCTGAGCCTTTGGACCCTTTTTAAATTACAATATTCCAATGCTGGCCAGATCAGTGGGAGTTTTGGTGCAGACAGAAGTGAAGTCAGTCTCCATTTTTTGGCTTGTACCCTCAAGGCAGAAAATCAGGGGAGCCAATGTGGGCTGGCAAGGCTGTGCTGTGCCAGTTCCAGCCTCCCTGTTGGGGTATGTGCAGATAACAGGATGAAAATCTGCTCCAATACAGGTGCAGAACTAATTTTTAATTAGTTCTAATTTTATTTCTTTTTTTTTTTTTTTAATTTAACAGGAAATCAAACCAGATTTTAAAATCTGGTTTAAAACAACGCAGATTTTCTTTCAGAAGGTGTTGTTAATATGTCTGTGACATATTAAAGAATTATGGAAATGCAGTTTGTTTTATCAAGGCAGTGTAACCCTTGGTGTGGGGTCAAGCTTTGTTAGAGTTTTCAGCTGTAAGTAAAAAAGTAAATGGTAGATAAGAAGTCATCTCTTGACCTTAAATTTCTGCTCACCTCTAAAAGAAAGCAAAAATAATTTTACAAGTTCATTAAGAAAAATTCCTGCTTTATTATTTTTTTCTTCATTCTCAGTAACTCTGATGTTTCTTCTGAATCAACTTCTCCTTTTATTTCAAGTTCCCTTTGAAAGTCTCCTTTCAAAGATAACTCTGATTTTGCTTTTTTTAGTGCTAAAGCAAACTGCAGCACTAGAACCCTTTGTAATGTGTTAGGAAGGGCTTTATGGTCATGGGAACAAAACCTGGTTATGAATGAAACCTGAAACCTTTTAATAAAGAATATAGTGATTTAAAACATCAGATTTCAGAGCCACTGAAATGGGGGGGTGGAGGGAAGATAATATCTTTATCTATCTTACCTATTTATCTTTAGGTGTATTTTGTTTTACAGTTTGGATTACCATTGGATGTAATAAATGAGATTGTTATTTTTAAGGACTACAGAGGTTTTCATGAGCTTTGGATGAGGTGTTGAATATTCAAATTCACCTACTCTTATTTTCAGTTACTTCCAGTCATGGCCTTTATTGAATAAGTAATTAAGAACAATCTTGTACAAGTGGGACCATAAATCACAGTTTAATTCTAGCAAGTTATAAAGGGAGGTTTTTGTTTGTTTCTTTCTCTGTAGGTAAAATATATCAATTAATAAGCACTCTGTTGTGCTTTTCTGATTAATGAAGGGCAACAATGTTTGATGAGACACCAGTGAAAGGAGACAAATGGGATGCAAGTCAAGGGGTGATGGGGAAAAGCTTTTAAGAAATAATAGTTAAAGCAATAAAATCCCACTCCTAGCATCCTGAGTGCAGATAAGCTTTGGGATTTTGGATGGGGAACCTGGATTATGTCATAGAAATATGGATTTCTTTCAGGAAATACTTGAATTTTTCAGTGTCTGTAGGTAGGATCTGGTTTCCCAGAGGGGGTGGCAGTGATGGAAGTGCCCAAGACCAGGCTGATGGGTGGAACAAGATGAAATTTCAGGACCCTTCCCACCCCAACCTTTCCCTGCTCTAAACACTGCTGCTCACGGCTTTGCAATGAAATTCTCACCTGGGAAACCAAAATGTTCTCACAAACGTGCCCTGAAAAAGGAAAGTTTGACCCAGAGGGGATGGAAATCTGCTGGAAGCGTTGGTGCCACCTGGGTAGAGAACGTTAAATTGGTTAATTAATGCTCTCTGGGGGCTGCTGAGCCTCGTTACCCCCTGTGACCCCCCACCTTTGGCTGTCACCCTGCACAGAAGGGATGGGAATTCTACAGCCAAGCCATCAGTTAATTCTAAGCAAGAGCTGCCTTGGCTGTAGAATTAACTAATGGCTTGGCTGTAGAGGTAAATTTTTCTTCACCTCTAAAAGAAAGCAAAAATAATTTTATGTATTGATTAAGAAAAATCCCTGTTTTATTATTTTTTGTATTTTTATTAATGATTATAATTTAAAATAGGACGAATTCTTATTAAATATTATAATTATCAGTTTGTTTAAAATAATTTTTATAATTACTTATTATTTTATTTAATTATTTATAATTGTATTAGCAATTAATTAACTAATAACATGTTAAGAATGCATTTGAAAGGTACTTTTGTCAGACATCCCAAAATGCACAAAATCAATTCTTTTCCTCACCTGATCACTGGAATTGCCTCTTCCACTCTCCTCTCAGTTTTATAAAATCTTTTCTTCCCTCATGATCTCCAAAGCCAAATTTTATCTTTTTTCACTCAGATTTGTTTTCCTCACTTATGTATTTTCTCATTATATTAATCCTTATCAAGAGTCCCATTTTGTTTTCAGGATCTTTCTTTTTATATCTTTGTTATATCCATTTATTGGAAGTAGATCAAACAGAAACAAAAATGCTGCCTGGGTTCTAAAATCAATTTATAGTAACTAATAATAACTAACATAACTAATATATCTTGCCTAATTAAATGCCTCCATATGGATTTTTGCACTCCTCACTTTTGGGGTTTGTTTGTAAAACTGTGAGTTTTATTTTATTTATTACAGGAATTTTCCTTTTTTACAGGCTGGAAATTCAGTATTTGATGTTGAGCAGTTATTGGTTAATTAAGCAGCAATTATGAATATATAATATAATACAAATATATTTATTTTGTCCATATTTTAAATATCTGTATTAATTCATTAGTTTAATATACTTATTTTATAGATAAACATATTTTTAAAGAAAATAGAAAAATAGAAGGGAGCTTTGAAGTGTTCTTTCAAAGGTATGGGGTTTTTCTTTATTATTGTTTTTTGTTGTTTCCTAGATTTGTTCACTTTGTGACTCAAGCTACGTGTACGTATATATTCATATTTTATATTTTATATTTTATATTTTATATTTTATATTTAGTTTATATTTTATATTTTATATTTGCATTTATTTTTATCTTTATATTTATATCTGTACAGCAGCCCAAAGCCTGCCTGTAGCATCTAAGATTTGATGAAAAGAAATTTCAGAGTTTACTGAACTTCTTTTCCCCATCAATCTTTTTATACTGTGCACAGAAAGATTTACAGTGAGAAATAGAGGCTGCACTAAAGCTGACTGCTCAGTATGGAAACCATAAAGCCCTTCAATAAAATAACTTTAAATACAATTCCTCCACAAAACATTGAATTGCAAAGTTGATTCTGTTACTTAGATATTGATGCAAAATAATTTCTGTGTGTATTTCTGTGTAGTTTGTTCTCCAAGGGCTATATCAAATAATAACATAATGTATTCAATGTTCAAAATCCATTTTCTCATATATATATTCATATAGAATATGAATAAAATATAAAATATAAATATAATAATATATAAAATTTATAATATATAATAGAATATTTTATGTAAATATAAAATATTTATAAATATATAGTATATAATAAAATTCGTTTTTAAATTATTAATTTTTAGGGAAAAGACCTATCAACAAACCACATCCTGTTGTTACAGAATTGTTGCAGCCCCATATTCAGCTGCTTTGAGCTCCAAAGCAGAAAAAGAGACTGATAAGGACAACAATTCTGATATTCCTGAGCTCCAATGTTGCATCCTAATGGAGCCAAATATTATGGAAGTGCAAAATTAACGTGGAACTCTCTTCAGATTTGTAAAGCACTTTAAAGCTGGGAGAGACTGAAATGCTGAATATTTGCTGTAAATGTATATTTCAGAGGTAAAATGCAAAGTTAGATAAAATCTGTTCTCACAATAAACTCTTGACAGCTCCAGAACTACTTGTACCAAACCAGTATTTTCTAGAAATAAATAGATAATTTAAATAATTCACTTAAATGCTTAAATCATTCACTTTTTGGCCTGAGTCTCTTTGCCTTTCCTTTGAATTAAACACGAAGTGCTGGTAAATTTCAGAGTTTGGTTATGAAGGCTCCACACTTTGGTTGTTTTCCTGCAGAAAATGCATTTTCTGGGGAAATATAGTGATTTTCCAAGGCACATTTGTCACTAGGTGGCAGGATCAGACTGTATTAGTGCCAGCACTGCTGAGGATTTGTCCATTTATCTCTATTCCCTAAACACCCCTTTGATTGTACCCAGCATTCAACAGCATCAAAATGTTATGATGAACTCTAATAAATTACAATAAACTCTAATAAATTACAATAAATTCTAATAAATGCAACTCTTTTTAATGAGTTGTTTTTATTTTTTTTTTTTTTTTAATAGCAGGTATACCATGCTGGACTCCAAAATTACTGAATTATATTATATTATATTACATTATATTACATTACATTACATTACATTACATTACATTACATTATATTATATATAATGAATACTGAAATATTTCATCAGTATTCCCTTTGGGATAAAACCTTCTCATTTTTGATAGAGTATTAGAAGTATTTTGCTATTCATATTTGTTATGATGCATAAATAAAAACATGTTTGCTTTCCAAAGGTGTCTAATATTCAAATACTGCCTTACCCACATGTGCAAATGAGGTATTTATTGTGAAAATGTTTTTTTGTTTTGTTTTTGTTTTTGTTTTTTTTTTTTTTTGGCTCTAAATGCAATTTTCCTTTGAGAACCCCCCAATTCCCAGCCCCAGTTAAAGATGTTACAAATTAGATTTTTCCTGTGTGGGCCAATTTGAAATCTCCCTGGTTGGGGATGTGGGTAAAACTGGAAAAACGCTGCTGTAACTGGCATTTTCATTCTGCTCTCCATTTATTCCATCAAAAACAATCCTGGAGTTCCAATCCTGGAATATTTTGGTGCCTGGATTTGACAGATGGAGCAGCCAGGCAGAACCTGAGGAGATTTGCTTTTGAGGGATAAAGCAAATGTTTGGGAAAAAATAGAGGGACATCTCTGATCACTTGCTGTGCTGAAGTCTCTGGGATATTTGAAGGAGCAATTTAAATTTGATTTTCAGGGATGTGCTACAAGTTGTGAGACAAGAGTGTCCCACAGACATGGATTAAAGGTCACCAGCCCTAAAGGATCCCTCGCTATGGTCCAGTTATCCCTGAGCTTCTTACCAGAAAATATCCCAGATTTTAAATTATAATGAAATTACTAATTCAAGGCTTCCTTATATAGGTTTAAATTTAAAAAAAGAGCTTAAGAGCAGGCATGAGGAGTCCGAACAGGCATGAGGAAAATAATATCATTTTATTTTAACACTCAGGTTAACTAATATGTTCTGTAGATTAAATTATAGTTATAAAATTCTCTAGCATGCTCCCTGACACAGTTCTAAAAATAAGGAATAAAATGTTACTTGATTTCCTTTTTTTTTTTTTTTTCTAAATGATTTTTAAAATAATTTTTTCCTCAGCCAACTGCTGGTTGTCCAAGGTAAGCAGGTGCAGAAGCAAGTCTGGATTTTTTGTGGGTTCAGGAAGAACATGGTTAGGATCCCAGGTTTCTATCAGTGGAAATCTAGACATGCATGTTCCTAAAATATTTTTGTGAGACTATATTTGCATTTCTTTTCAGGTGTCTGAGTCGTGGGTCAGTGAATATTTTGCCTTGAATATGTCTTTAAGAACTTTGGAAGTTGTGAAAAATGGGTACTGCCCAGTGGGAGGAGATCAATTACAGGAGGAATTTGGCACCCGGAGTAACTTCTGGCAGTGGGGGATGCTCAGCAACCAGAAGAATGTGAATATCATTGACAATGAAAATTATAAATGCCTTTTTTTTCCCCCAAAAAAAGACATTCTTAGGCTTGAATAACACCTGCTTGAAAACAGCCAACTCGCTCTCAAGTTTTTCAGGAGTTTTACATAGTTTTAGGTAACACCTGCAATGACTTCAGGAATTAGTTTTTTACCAGGAGCCTTTTTTCACTGAATCTTCAAGTTGGAATTGCAGTTTTTTCTCCCCGTGAAGGAGATCTCTCCTAAAATGTGAATATCTGTCTGTAGAGATGCTTTAAACTGATGGTGTTGTGTGGAATATTTGAGACTCAGGTGAAATAAAGAAAGCTTAATTATATTAATTTGTTTTGAAGCAGAACTTGCAAAGCTGAGATTTATTTCTTCATGCATTTGCTACAAACCTTCAACCTCACAAGTAATCAGAACTTGGTTAAAATGATTTTTTAGTTGAGAAGTATTGGATATGTTGCTCAGACCACCCCAGGCAGCTCCTCACCTCTGCCACAAGCTAAAATTGGGTTTTCTGTACAAGTTCTTGCTCATGGCTGCAGTGGAAGGGAAATGATTGCAGATGAATCCCCCCTGTTCCAGAGGCACTCCTTGCTTCTGCTGTGCTCCATCAGTTCAGCCAATGCATCCCTGCTCTGCTTTACACTGAAGGGCTCAGGGGTCTGCACCATGTTTTGCCCCCCCTTTGGACACTTTTCAACTGCATTTGAGCTTTTATATCTCACACCAGCACATACCTTAAATAATTTGGCTGTAGATATCTCATATATCCATACATCCCATATGAATACCTTTAATAGTTTGACTGTGGATATCTCACATATCCATATATCCCCTATGAATGGTGGGTGGGTCTGGGTAAATCCACACATGGAATAAACAGGAAAAGAAAGATGGTTCAAGCCTGAAACTTCTTGCACCAACTGGGCTTTGTTGCAGATAATTTCTGATTAACGCTCAAAATATTTTACCTCTGTTTTTTTCAGATCATGTCTGCACATTATAAACAACAAGGCAGAATAGGTTTCTAATTTGTATTCAGATGGAAAAATGTTCTATAAATCAGAAGAGAAGTTTGCTCTCCCCCTTTGGTGAAGTACAAGAGAATTCTGTTTCAATGAAGCATGCAATTTTAATCAATTGTACCCTAAGAAAAGAAGACAAACAGCTGCTGCTGGTTAATTGGTGAATGTCTCCACCAATGGACTCATCATTTATTCACTGCCTTCAATGCTGAAATAAAGGTGTTAGCACCCTGCAGTAGGACTGCCTGCACATTTGGGACTGAGCAGCTCAGACTGTACATGAAGAATTTATTCCAAGAGACAAAGATGTGACCTTCACCCTCCCAGCTTCATTGTTTTCATATAATAATCACATTTCCTGTGAAAAGTCACATCTCTTGTGTGAAACCAAGGGAAAAACAAATTTAATCCCTCTAGCTGAAAGATTCATTTCTTGTTAGGAATGATACCAGGCTCTGGAGATTTCTCCTCTCTGACAGAGGGGTCTGGGGTAGGACCACAGGTTCCTGTGGGCTGCAAGGGACCCTCAGAGGTCCTTTGGCTCAGGCTGGACCCAGCTCCAGGTCCTGTTCAGTTGGCTTTTGGAGCTTCTCTGTGTTCCAGATTTTTGCCCTCCATGGTAAAATAAATGGTTTTCTTACACCAAGTCAGAATTTCCCACCATCCAGGGTGATTTCCATCTGTCCTTCACTGTGCACCTGGAGGAAGAGTCTCTCCATCATCTCTTTCCTTCCTCTCCTCCAGAGCTCCTCATTATTTCTCTTTATTTTCCACAGCCTCTATGTTACTTTCATTTCCAGCTCCACATTTGGGTTGGGATTTTGCCCTTCTCCCTCTTTTCTGACTGATCATTTGCAGTGGAGCTGCAAACTCTTCCAGGGAAATACAGGAGTGAAATACAAAACTCCAGCTTGACAAAGGTTGGTGGGATTTATTCTCCTTTCCTCCCTGTTCTCTCCAGTCGTGTTCCCTCCTGTATCCCCTTTTCTTTCATCCTCCTTGTAAGTAATTTTTGCAGCAGCTGGGCTCAGTTGTTCTGTTCTAGTCTTTTGTTTTGCCCTTGCCTCTAGGTTTGTTCTTTGTATTTTGGTTTTGCAGTTTGCTTCTTTGAGCCTTCCTTGTCCTCGTTTCCCCTCTCCATTCGTGGTGTGGCTGTTGGGGCTTCTCCACAAGATCCTGGGACTGTGCCAGTGCTGGGTTTTATCTGAAAATATTTATTTTGGTTGATATTGGCTTAATATTTCCTTTATCTGGCTGATACACAGAACCATAAAAACATAAAATCTAAATATTTTAAATTTACAAAATGTAAAATCCAAACAACAGCTCTAGGTTTTTTTTTTTTTTTTTTTTAGTAAAAATAAGTTAAAATTCATGCTAAAATAAGTTAAATAAGCTAAAATTTGTCAACTCAAAGGATACAAACACTTAATTTGATCCTGCTCTGTTTCCTTTAAAAGGTATTTTTAAGACAGGCTCTGCAGCCATTTCTAAGTCTCTGAAGAAGGTAATATCTGAAATATTTGATCCTAATAATGATATCAGCTCTTGTAGAACTTGGAATAATCTGTCACATTAAACAGCAAACTGAGAACTTGGGTTCTGTTGTTGAAGTAATAAAGTAAAACTAAATATCAGAGCATTATATTATTAAATATGAAGATTAATCTTCTACAGCAGTGGCTTAATGCTGTGTAACTAAAATGAATGTTCCATCTATTTTTTGGAAAAAATGCTTTGTGCTTTGCTTTCCGTAGGAGAAGCAATGAATGGAGAACAATTCCATTGGCTGTTACAATGCAGAGGCTTTTTTTTTTAAATAATTCAAGGAGGGTAAGAAAATGTTCTGGTCTGCAAGAACAGATTTAGAAGTGCTAAATAGCTTTATTATGTTGTTTAAATGTTTTAATAATGGTGTTACACGATGTTCTGTAAATTTAATTTACATTATAATTGCTATTACAATGTTAAAATACCATCAATGAGATGCTATTGTGCTTCCAAAATTCAATTATCAGTGTATCTTCTTCTATATCAGGCTTAGCTGTTGTGTTTGCAAATTCTAGATAAAACTCACTCTGCAGGCATCCATAGAGAGCTAAAAGGGAGAGAATACAGGAAAGGAAAAGACAGGTACACTGAGAACTTATTTTTATGTGATATAGAAAGGCCATACAGATTTATCTAAAGAGAGGAGACTTCGGGTGTTCTTTATGTCCTTCTGAAGGTCTGTAGGGACTTGGCTCTACCCAGTAATGCTATTTTTTTCCCTTCACTAATCCACGCATGTATTCTTAGATTTGCAAAGAAAGAAATCAAACAGAATTATTATCTTTATTTAAACCGGTCTGTCCTAAGCTAAACTCTTTCAGACTTCCCCTTAACTGCCAGGTAATCAGCAGGCACTTTCCAGTGTCAGACCTCTCCCCTTCATGTGAATTTTGTGAAGAAAACCCATTTCTCTGTATTCAAAAGCAAAGATTCACTGTACCTCACTGTACACTCTGCTCTGCATCCTACTGATCATCTCCCCCTGGAGCTGGAGGTGGAATTGTGCCATTTTCACTGAAAACCCAAACTGTAGTCAAATGCCAGCCTCTGTTTGGTGGAGGTCAGGTTTAAAGTCCCTTTTCCTGAAGGATTAAAGAGCTGCAGTTAAGTAGCTCTGGCAGGTGAGTTCAGTGTGCAGCAGCTCTGCTTAAAGCAGAATGCTGAAGGAAGAGTGGCTCTGAATTAAATCAACCTGCATTAGGCACTGCTTTTTCTTTTCAGAATTTAGGGAATTTTCTGCAGACCATCCAAAAATGTCACTTTATTCTCTAGTGGGTAATTATGTCTTTAATTTCTAGGCTGTCACCAAACCTGGGGGTTAAAGGGGCTCGGCTGGGGCAGCCCAGCAGTCACAGAACCTCAGCACAAGGGCTTCTTTTGGGATTCAGCTCCTGATTTTCCCGGAGCTGTAAATCCATGAAAACCCCGTGTGCTGATTGCTGCATTGTCTGACACCCATCCAGCCCCGGCTGGCAATCACCAGCTCAGGATGGGGGGGAATTGGAGAAAATTGTTGTTGGCCTCCAGCAATCCCTGCTGAACACCTAAATTCCCGCTGAACATTTTCCTGAACTCTCTTGGCTTTTTCTTTCTTGGGCTCTGGTCATCCTCAGAAGTTATTTCTCTGAGCTGTAGCTTGGAATTTCAGCTGTAGCTGTTGGAATTTTGGCCTGGGTGCTGGGACAGCCACACAATTTCAGTAATTCTTCCCCTTGGAGCATCCAAGTGTTTACCAAATGCCTTCTGCTGATTTTCCCAGCATTTTGGTAACCAGAGCTGGTTTTCCTGGGCAGTTTGGAGCCACATATGCCTGGAAATTTGGGGATTTGTGCAGAAGGGAATGGTGTGTCCTGCTTTCTTCATGGCCTGCCCATCATTCTGGGACTGCTGAATGTATTCCAAGAACCTGTGAGGTCACTGGTGAACACTGAGATGTCAAATATAGACATTCGAGGCAATGTCTGTATTGTCTCAAAATTGGTGAGATTTCTTCTGCATTTCTTGAAGTAGTGGATGTTTATGATTGTCTATCTTTGCTTGGAAAGAACCCAAGTTTTGTGTTGTGTTTTCATCTCTGTCAGAGTAGAAATTTGCAGCCAAGGAGCCTCGGTTTGAAACCCTGCTTTGGGCTGAATTTTCTTCATTTACATTTTTACTACACATTTAGTAAATGTATTGATGTGGTATTGAATTATTATCTCAGTGATGGGTTAAGGCAGTAAAATGTTGTGTTTTGAATGACATTATACTTTGCTATTTCCAGGACAGCAAGGTTTTAAATGTGAGTTTAACCAGAGTGTCACTGCCACATTTCCATGGGGGTTGTTCCTTGCTGGTGGGATCAAATACATCCCAGTATTTGGAAAAGCACTATGATAAACAGAAATTATTTCTCATTTAGATGTGAAAAAACAAACAGAGCTGGAACTTGGTTTTGATGTGATTGAGTGTTATTTGGCCAAGCATTGCACTGAAGACTCATCAATTGAGACACTCCTACAGTTTTGTTAATTGTAACCTCTGAGAGATAAGTACAGAAAATTAATCACCTCTCAGATTTGGGCCTGACTGTAAAGCAAAGAACCAAAAAAGAGAAGTGCCTCAGTACAAACAGGTTTTCTACACAGCACAGGGAGATTTTTGGAGTAGCTATCCAGCTAGCAGGGCCAAAATTCTCATTGCACTGAGGACTCTGTGCTAACTTCTTGAAAGGCATAAAATAATATGGTTGGTTGCGACAGCAGGAGGCTGGACTTGATAATCTGGAAGATTTTTTAAGTCCTGCATTCATAAATTTTAAGATGCTGGTGGAAGGTGTCCCTGGCTATGGCAGAGGGTTGGAACTCAATGATCTTTAATGTCCCTTCAAACCCCAACCACCCTGGGATTCTGTGATATATATGTATAAAACTATATATAAAAGATGTGAAATGCAATATGATGTGGCAGATGCTGTGGTACCACCCTGAGGGACAGGAGAATCACACTGACAGAGGATGTCAGCTGAAAATCAGCACAGTGAGCTGATCTTTTCTTTTCATTTGAGAAAAAAAGTAAAAGAATTATCCTGATAAGCCATTTCTTTAGGTGGAGGGCTTTTTATAAAAAAGGTGCTTTAAGGATTTACCCAAAGGGAAAGAAACATATTTTCAAAGCCACACATTGTTTTGGAACAGAGATGTAAGTCCAGGTCCTTTAGATTTCAGTAATTTCCAGCTGATGTCTGGAAATATAAAGGTCACACCCTTGTGCCAGAGGGGGAATTGGGAATTCAGCAACTCAGGAACTGGGAATTAATTAAGAGGAAGAACAATATTGGTGTAAAAGATGGGTGTAATGACATCCTTTCTATGGACTAATGGACAGTGAAGGCAGTAGGAGGATTGGAATCTGGATGTGGAATTCTCAGTGTTTGTTTCTGTGCCTGTCTGCCTCTTACCCTCCTCTGAGGTGAGGCAGAAGTTTCTGAGAGCTCTTAGGAGTGCATCAAGGGTTTAAAATGTATTTATGGTGTTATTCCTTGTCTCCAAGAGGTCAAATATTTTCAGATATCTCCCCTGTTAGAGCTGGGTTACCACAGGCACATTCTTGCTCAGAATTTCACATGGCATTGAACACATTTAATTGATTTTTTAAAAAATATTGACAGTGATGTCCTGTTTTTGGAGCACGTTAATTTCCTTTTCTTCCGCACATTTAAGGATGATGTTGGCTACTTTTGCTGGTCAGCTGGATATGATTAAGTACCTGAGCTCAGCAGGTGCTTCCTGGGAAGGCAAAGATCTGGGAAGTCACACAAATTTTCAGGGCTGCAGGTGGAGGATAAGGTCCTGCTCTTGCCTGGTGATTGATGGTGCTGAAATGGAAGAGTTTCATCCCTACAGTTTGCAGAGAAGGCAGCATTGTCCCGAAAGTGAACAGGTTAATTTTTATCCTCATGTTAATTCTGCCCTGATACATTCCTGAATCCTTTGGGCTCTTGCTTAATGGAAACTCATTTGCCCAAAAGAATGATGGCAATGGGCTCAGAAAAGTGGAGAATTGTGTAATTCTGGCTGAAAAACAGAGCAGTGGATAAAACCCTGCTGATATTATAGCAATAACTGAAATAACCTCTAAGTCTTTAGGGCAGTGAAGCTTCCATGGTGGTGGTTTTGTAATTAGATCTTTCCTCTTTACCATTTCTTCATAGGCAGCAGGGTGTCAGAAAATTAGGAGTTGATACAGGATATAATAGGGAGCCTTCCTTATAATCCACATTTTTAATCACACTACAACGATCAGTTTTATTTGCAGGTTACCATGAAACAGGAGATAGGCATGATTGCCTGGATTTGGCTTCACAACAGGCAGGGATGTGTGTTAGCAAACAAAATTGGATATATTTAGTAATGGCTGAGTAAATATTAGCAAATGGATGGTATAATTAAACCAACAGGGTTGCAGCTGATAAGCTCTGATCAAGACTGCTGGGCGGCTGAATGAGAAGCTGGAGATTCAGAGATAAGAATTGATGGATGTAATGTTATCCTAATTGAGAAGAGGGGAGCACCTAAAGCACAGAGAAATGAAATTTATGACCTGTGGAACAAGCTGAGATTAAAAAAAAAAAATTCATCTTGATGGAGGCTCCTGCAGGAGTGCAAGGGGCCAGAGAGGGCTGGGCATGTGTTGGATAAACTGAAGTTTTTCTAATGTTTTTCTTAAAGATGATCAGGATAATGTGCAACAATAGTGTGGGACTTAAAACTTGAAGTATCACTTAAAACTTGTGGGATAGAATTTAGTTTTGCATTTATTTTATGGAACTGAGGGTGGTTTTCTTCCTCTCTCCTCACAGATGCCCTGTTCCCAATGCTGCCTTGTTTGTGTTTTGTGAGTAGTGATGGGATTCTGTGTCCTTCTGCTCCCAACATCAACCTGGGCTTATGGTGAACTGGTTCTTCTTAGGAGAGGGAGAAATGCTGCTTTGGAAGAGGGAAGGAGGATGAAAAACATGGAATGGAGGTTGGGTAGCAAAGAATCAGCTCAGGATGGAGCACAGTTATTCTCATTTACTGGGTATTGCTGTCCCAACCATCAGGACGTTCCAGAGTTTCTGTCTTCAGAAATTCTGCTGGAGGTTTGTTACTCCAGAAATTCCATGGGTAAAGTGTTCGAAATGAGGTAATTTTTATTGTTTGTGTGTGTGCATTGCTGTACAATACAGCCTGCTGTCCATGCTTATGGATTGATGACTTTAGAGGAGAAAAAAGAGAAAAGTTATTTACTGGGGCCTGCAGTTCTCTGGGAGGCTTTGCTGGGGGGAAACACATCCCGAGAGGTGAAATTTGGAAAAATTCCTGTTCAACAGTCACTCCTGAGAGCCTTTTCTCTTGAATTTTTTAATCTTCTTTCTGGAGTGTGTCAGGAAAATCCACACATGCCAGAAGAAGACAAAAGAGTCCTGTGACTTTATTTGAATAAAGGGACAGAGATGAAATTAAGGGCTCCTCTTCTTGTATCTCAATTTGTCTTTACAAACCCTAGTTATTATTAACTCAAGCCTTTTGAACAACCTGGAACACTGGAAACACATTCTCCTGACTTTTCCAAATCTGGTCCCTGCACCAGGCATGGCAGGTAAATATTGAGAATAAAGGAGACAATTAGACATTAGCCCATTAATCACCAGAGCTCCTTGTCCATGGCTACTGATGGCCAAGGTCTCCCAGCCTTTTCTTCCAGCTGAGAATTCCAAATCTCTGGGGCTTTAGAGCCCTTGACCAAGTGGGATGGGTGCACTCACGTCCAGCTGTCCTGGCTGCTGTTCCTTTCTCCTGCCTGGATTTATGGACAGCAAAGTCCAGAGGCAGCAGCTGTGAACTGGCTTTGCAATTGTGGTTTTTGGGGAATTGTCATCATTGGCTGAAGTGGTGAAAGGAGAAGTGAATAAGGTTAAAATTCCAACAGTAACCAGACCTCCTGTTGGAAAAAGCAACAAAGGAAAAAGGCATTGTCACAGCCCTGGGAAACTTCAGGAGTGGGGAGCATGTGAACAGTGAGGGCTGAGGTGGTGCCACCTCACAGAATGGAGAAAATCTCAGGTTATTTCAATAGTGGAGAAAAGGCAAAGCTGCAGGAGAAGAGAAATCCAAGCTGGGAACATCCTGGCAGTGTAATTCATCTATCCCAATCAATCCATTTAACTGTCTTCCCTGTTATTTATGGTGGTGCTCCTGGAGATTTATAGTGTTCGTCTGAGATCGCAGAGCTTCATCACAGAAACCAGACACAAAAAAAGGGGGAGAAAATAAAGAAAAAAAAAAGATATTCCCTGGAGAGTTTTATAAAATTTTCCTCTGTAAACACCTTTAGGTTTGGGATTTAGATAAAACTGGCTGGGAGAGCCACAAAGACACAAGAGCACAAAGGGAATGTGATGGACGGAAGGAAGTCAGGAAAACCACCCAAAAGTGAAAAAGAGGGAAAATGTGAAGAGAGGGTTTGCTGGATGTGGAAGGGTCAAGTTTTTAGAGTTTCTTGAAGGGAACTGAATAGGAAATGTGCTTTTTTTTAGGGGCACACAGTTCTCTGGGGGTAGTGCTAAAGCAGAGACCCCCAAGCCCAGCCACTTTCCCCTCTGGCTGTGGGGAAGGACAGCCCTGCTTGACACAGGGAATTTCAGCTCCAGGAAGTTTAAAACAAAAATTGTATTAAAGCCATTGCCCTGTAGTTTGTTATGCCTTACTGAATGCTGGAATTCTATAAAATCTCCCTGCTGTCTTAAATCCACACTATTTTCTCTCTTCAGAGCTGTTATTTTGGTTAGTAATTACAGGTAATAGCTTGAAGGTAACTGGACAGGAAGGGATAATCCAAAATGTGCCCAAACAACATTTTTAGGGAAAAAATTATACAAACTGAATGTATTCATTGAATGGAAATATTTTTCATACATTCTTAATGCACTCCAAAATTGTGCTCGTGATAAACAAGGATTTGGATGAATTTTCTCAGCTGTCCCTGACCTATATTTTAATTTAAATATATATATCTCATGCAAACTGCCTAAAAATTCTCCCAAACCATCTACTTGTTGCAGTTTCCAAGTTACTGAGCTTTACTTAGTGCTTTACTTAGTGCTACAATGAAATTAATGGTTCTGTAGCAGTGTAATGGCTCTGCTTTGCATCCTTGTGTGGGCTGCAAGGAGCAGCAGGGGCATTCAAGCACTTTGGTCCTTGATGCTTTGTTAAAACCTGACTTGATGGTTTAATTCCAGGCAGCAGCACCCTGGATTAGATGGGTGTAGGATGGAGATCCCACCTTTCAAACAGGATTTAGGGTGTGCTACCACTCTGTGCTGCAGGGGCTGCAGGAGAAGTTACCAAGGTCTGCAGTGGGAGACTTTGTTCAGTTTTTCCTTTTTTTTTTCTTGTGAAAAGGGATATTCTTTCCTCTTTGCCTTTCAGTACTACTAAAGACTGGAGGTTTTCACAGGTAGATATAAATAATCCCTATATAGAGGTTTTCTGCCTCTGAGTTTATTTTTAAAACATATTTCCTTCTGCGTTTGTTGTGAATTTTGCTTGTTTGGAACTTGATCAATTTGCTCAAAGTCAAGATGGAAAAATGTAGAGAAAAATTGCTGTTCCCTGGTTCGGAGATGATACCTTTGATTTTCCCATCAAGAAAGTGAAAAGATGAATATTTGGCCCCAAATGATGTAACTTGCCTGTTTCACCTCTACTATTCAGATTTTTGGGTCCTTGGCATTCTGAATTTTGGAGCTTGGCCCCCTCTTCAGCATCTCCTGTATTTCAGTGCATCCATGGGATTTACAGACACTGAAACCTTACAGAGCCCTCTTGCACACAGATGTAAAGCAAGAAATTCAAATAAAAAAATACTTTTTGGCATTCCCCTGAGGGGTATTACAAAACTGCTGGAAATTAAATACTGAATTTTTTCTTCTCTACTGCTTCATTTTCTTCTTCAAGACCTCTTTTGCCTTCATGACTGTATCTTTAGTAAAAAAAATTAGCATTTCTTACCCAACCTTGTTAATACTCATCTTTAAATTTTCCAAGGAGATGCTTCTTTACTTCAAATCATGAGCTGCTCATGCAACAAATTTAGCTGCAGCTCTAGAAGTGAAAAATATGTTCAGATTGTTGAGACATCTAAAATTCTTACCAGAAAATTAAGCTAAATTAATGAATCTTTGTAGAAAATATATATTGATATGTTTTAGCTTTTGGTTTTTAGAATTAAGTAGTAATTTACAGTTTTAACAGTAAAATAATCTGGTATATTTGATAAATAAAAGCAAGTGATATATGATAAATATATAAATGATCTGAGGTCTTTTGAGATTGGTTCCTGAAAGTTATGGTTTGGAGGTTTACAAAGTAGTTTTGGAGGTCTTTCTATCAAGTAATATCAAGATTGCAAAGTAAAACACTGAGAAATGCAAAATTCAAGTTGCTTAAAAAAAATTAGAAAAAAATTCAGTTCTTCCTGCAAATCCAGCATAATCTAAGATATGGCACATACGAAAGGCAACCTGTTGGATAGAACTTTTAACGTTTGCTGTGGGTTCTTGGAACAGTGAGAACACACAGGCAGAAATCTGCCCTTCTCTCTTGCATTCCTTCTTCAAGAGAAGAATTTTTTCCCAATATCCAATTTAAACATCCTCTGCTGCAATTTGAGGTCATTTCCTGTCCCTTGCTCCTTGTCCCCTCCTGGCAGGAGCTGTGCAGAGCCACAAGGGCCCCCCTGAGCCTCCTTTGCTCCAGGCTGAGCCCCCTCCCAGCTCCCTCAGCCCCCCCTGGGGCGCCAGCCCCTTCCCCAATTGTTCCTAAGTACATTAAAAGCAATAAATTTAAATATGTAAGAATGGGGACCTGAAGTAAAGCACAAAAATGTATTTCTCACCTCCACAGATACACGTGGTCTTGCACACTGCTGAAAAAATAAAAGAGGGTCATGGAAATGAAAAGTATCTTTTGTCATGGTGGTGTTGGATATTAAATTCCTGAATGAACTGCATCCCAAGAGTTCTAAATGTTCAATGTGCTCTAGGTTTTAATTTCTCTTGTAAGTGTTGTGTGAAAAGGGCAGCTGCCTGTGATTTGTGGGGAATATTTCTGTGTGGTCTCGTTCTGTGGAAGGATGATCCCTGTGCAGAATGAGTCTCAGCCTTACTGAGTTCAGAAAATGATGTTTTGCAGGGTGAGATAAAGAATGAATTTGTTTACTGTTACATGGTAATTTACAGTTAAATTGGAAACTGCTGTTATTTGATTGGAAGTTAATAAAAGAGAATATTGCATACTCAAATGATCAGAAGAAACCAGAATTGAAACAAAGGAGAAAGCCCTGTATCTCCTTCTACTCTGAGCTTTTGAAAAGGCTTTTAAAATATTCCATGAAATTAAAAGGAGATAAATCTTGCTGCCCTGATAATTGGTAGCTTTTACAAACAATCTGGGAATACTAAACCCAAGGGACTTGGTGGGGAGAAAGATGGTAAATATGCAATTTTCCTTTTGTTTACTGCCTATTTATTCATTTTCTTTGGTGTTTTGTACTTTCTGTTCTATTGATTAGCATAAAGGCAGCTCTGGGGAGAGCACATTCTGTTCCTGCTTTCCCTCTGGAAAGGAATCCTGGCTGCAGCAGCATTCCAGAGGTGGAAGGCTGGAACAGGGGTGTGGGAAAAGACAGAAAGGAAGAATCAGCACCAAAAAACTCTCCCACCGAGATAAACTGAAACCCATAAAATACTGAGGATTTAAAGGTTGGTGTAACCTTAAAGGTGGTTTAGAAAAGGTGATTTGCTGAGCAGGGAGGTGGAGGAATTTATTATGACAGGACTGAATTTATTATGACAGGACTTGCGCAAGGAGCACACCTTGGATTTCACACCCTGGTGTATCCCACAGGAATTTATTTGCTTACACATGTAAAACCATTCACCTGCTCTCCACAGTGGAATTTTCCATGCCATCAGCATTTCTAATCATGAAGACACTAATTAGGTGGGAAAGCACCTAAAACCAGGTGAAAACTGATATTAACTGTGTTAAAACTGATAAAATTCCCCAAAAGAAAATAAATATTTGGTGGATCGTTTGGTGTCATCCCTTGTTGTCAGGTGTTGTTTGTTGTCCCATTGCACCCAAGCTACAGGTCCCTTTCTGCCTGTAGAATTTTGCAGCTGATAATATAAATATAAATAATGTAAATATAAATATATTGGTTTAGTTGAGGTGTTAGGGCATTGTATAGACTCGATGATCTTTAAGATCTCTTCCAACCTAGTCATTCTGTGAGTTCTGTGAAATATACATATAAAAAATATAAAATTTGCAAATTGCTGACTGGAAAGATGGCTGTTACCTGCATTGCACCCACATTTTGCTATGAAAAAAATCACCCTGTACTATTCAGTAAGAACTTTTTTGGTATCAAGTAATGGTATTCATTTTTACAGGATCTTTAGGTTTTGTTACCTTTGTTCCAGATAGAGAATTGGGATTTTTTTTCCCAGACATCTAGAAACCTCATCGTTTAATTACGTCTTAGATGGTAAGTCTGGTAGATAACATCTTCTTCTTAATTATAGGACTAAATTCCCTGTCACTGGATACCTGTGCTTGTTTTGGTGGGAATAGTTAAGAAATTTGACGTGGTGTGGGTGAGGTGGCTGCTTGAAGTGACAGAGACACAGGTGGGTGCCCTGTGTGGATATTTCTATTTTCTGTACTTTTAAGCCTGCCTAGGCTGGTCATGTTTAAGTTTACACACGTGCCAAGTCTTACCTAGGCTGCTCCTGTTAAATTCAGAACTCCTGATGCTGACAGCAGACACTTTTTAGTCATTTCATGTCACCTTTCATTACCCACAGTTTCACCTTGTGGTTTTCAGCAGTTTGCAGAAGAACTCTGCTAAAACAGAAGCATTCAAAAAGCAAACTGAGATCATGTGGCTGCTTCAAGTGCAGGTACCCCCTACTGTAGATACAAAAAAATTAGTATTTTAAATACAGAAATAAGTAAAAAGCATCATTTTGGTTCCCCCATCTTTCTGCTGTGATTCTCCACACACAAATCCCTGTTGTTGCTCTTGGAGGTGCTTTAAAAATGGAAATGCATTTGTGAAGCTTTTCCTTTGCTTCTGAGCACCAAAGTAAGCTGGGGTTGATTTTGGTTTGTTCAGTTTCTCAATAAACATGAAGGTTGTGTTGCTGTGAGGGGGAAAAACTGGGAAAATGAAATACAATGACACTTCCTGCAGCCAGATGTGAGTTTCTATCAATGCTTTTATTTTTGCTTAAGGAAACAAAAACCACAAGCAATGAGGAAACCATTAAAGGTGATAAGTCCCTTCTCCCTCTGCTTCAACTGATAATTAAAAATTGCTGTTTTTACAGGTGAAACTGTGTTCAGCAGTGCTACTGAGAAGGCACAGAAGAGATCAGGTGTAATCACAGAGCAGAGATGAACTTTTTTTTTTTTGATAATCCAAGTCTATGTATTAAAATACACATTTTGATTTGGGAATTAAGAAACCTGGAGCAACGTTGTAGAAGTTTAATACAAAACAGTAGTAAATATGCAAAATACAGGTGATAAGCAGAGCAGTGAGGCAAAAGGAAATAATATAAAAGTGGATTTTTAAAATGTAATTCTTTGTAATTCTTGGCTTTCCCCCAGCCCTGGGTGTAATGCACTGCCAGTCTAATCAGGACAACAATGAGATGGTGGAATTTAATTACCAAAGCATCAAAGAGGAGATGGCACAGGGAGGCCTGATATCTGCATTAAAATGGACTAGGCAGGCTGTGTTTGAGGAAAATGAGGTGAAAACCACCACAGTTTGGTGATATACAGTACTTCTTCAGTGAGAGGACTTCTCCCAGGTGGATGCATCCTCTTTCAGCACAGAGATTTCTAGGAGATGTCAAACAGTAACATGAAAATTGAGATTACAGTACAGCTGCAGACACAGAGTGAGCCTTTGGTTACATACAGGTTACACCCTGTCTGCAGGTCTTGGGCATTTCACCCAGTTCCAGGAGAGATTCTGTCTTTTTACCCTGCCATATTTACTCAGAAGTTGGGTAAGGACCATTGAGATGGAGCTGTTTACACATTTCATTGATCTGCATCAGCACTCCTTAAAGAACAGATCAAAACTAACAAATCTACATAGGACCAACAGAGCAGAATTATTCAAGTTCAGTGAAATATTACAAACAAAAAGGTTTCCTTTTTAGGAAAACTCAGCTATGGTAAAAATATCTACTACAGTGCACTGCACTGTAATAAATATTCAACATAAATTAATAATTTACAAGTACCTGAGCAAGTATACAGAGCACCATAGCACAGCACAGCACCAAAGGCAGTAGCTCAGAATTCTTAAAAACAATGCTGTTTTAAACATTAAAAATTCTAAGTATTGTCATAGAAATGAACTCCAGCTGGAGCTGAAAGATAGTGCAAACTTCTGTCTTCACTTTTTAAAATAAAGGTGTCAGGTTTTCTACTCATTTCACATCCATAGTGTGGCTGGACCTGGATACCTGTGGTGGATGTTTGGGAGCAGGTCTGTTGGAAAGAAAGAAAACAGCAAATTGTTACTTAATCTCCATTTCTCTGGGTGCTCCTCAATTTTGTACCTGATCAAAAATGTCAGTCATGTTGCAGAATCTCAGGTGCTCTCCAAAAGCTGTAAGAGTCAGCTTGAAATGTTGTTGCTTTCAGAATATCTGACTAGTTTAATCAGTTTCTTTGTGCAGTATTTTTGCTAAAATGTAGGAGACTATATTGATTCTATTTTTAATGTTTCTGAGCACTTAAGTGCTTTACTGCTAGAATTCTCGTAGCTTAAAACACCACTTTTATCTTCCCTGGAGCTCACTTTATTTACAGGAAACTGAGGGATTTTGGGTAAGAAAACAGCACGGACTAAACCCACTAACATTGGGTGTAGCTATTCCACTTCCTGATTATTTTTTTCAAACATTATATTTTTGAAGTGCACAATTTCTATGCTTTTTGAATCTTTTGGATAATATTTGTAGATGACATCAACTCATGTTTCTCTGGGAAATGGGTGATCAAGAAATCACTTTTTTGGTGGCTGATCTTAACAGCATTCAGTTCTTAGCCTAATTCAGATGGGGAGGTCTGAGGAGAAAATTCATTATTTGTTGGTTTTGTAAATATGCACCAGGTATTTACACTTGAGCCTTCACAGGTATTATAAATCCTCATATTCTGTGGGAGTCAGAGGAACTGTGCTGGTGCACTTCTAGTGAGAAGCAGCGTGATAAGTAAAATTAGAGATGGAAATTGTGTTGGAAGTGCTTGTTGCAGCAGTTCCTTGAGCCATTTTAGCCATGTTGCTGTGAAGTGCTAAAATCCAGGTGTTGGGATTGATACCTTTTAGGAACTACCTAAAACCAGAGGCCAGACAAAATTAAGGGAATAAAAAGGGGTTATATTTATTGAAGGAACTTCAGGCACATTTTGGGCAGACGAAGCCCCCCAGGGGCTACATCCAGAAATGGGTGATGGGTTTTCACACTTTTTAAAGTTTGGGCCATTTGCATATTGGGGGTTAATATTCTAATTACAGCTTCAGTTAATTACGTAATTTACCTCAAGTTTTGTCCCCCACAAAACACAGTTTTGTTGACACTTCTGAGCCCTGAGGCAGCGAGGTGTCCTTGATCGCCAGGCCTGGCGAGGAATTGCTGTGTCTGCCCAAAATGGGGAAGGAGCAGCTGACACTGTGTATGGAGTTTGGGTTGCAGTGATGGACTGCGGGGTTCCAAACAGATGGCAAATACACGAGCTGGCTTCCTTGGCAGCAGGGTGAGCACTGACCTGGCAGGGGAGGCGCGGGGCAGGGCCCTGGCGCGGCCCGGGCGCGCTCGGCCCAGGGGGTCCGCGGGGAGAGGCTTCCGAGGGGCGCTGGGCTTGGGGGGCTCCTGCAGGGAACACGAGCTCCTGTCAGTTCTCAGAGTGGACATCACACCCTCCACACAGCTGAGACAAAGCCCTACAATCGTGGAGTCACACACTGGGCTGGGAGGGACCTGAAAGCCCACCCAGTGCCACCCCAGCCATGGGCAGGGACACCCTCCATGGTCCCAGCCATGCCTTGGCAGGCTGCTGAGGACAGCGTTAAAGGAATAAAGAATACAGGTTAAAGGAATAAAGGTTAAAGGAATAAAGGATTTAAAGGAATACAGCAGGGATTTATTAAAAGGTCTTCACAGGATACACCTTGGGCAGTACAAGAGCCTGGCCAAGGCTACACCCAAAATGGACCCCGAGTCATGAATTTTCACACTTTTATAAACTTTGTTCCATTTGCATACTGGGATTAATGTTGAAATGTTGTTGCTTTAAGATTATCTGACTGGAATGGACAGCCAGGAGTTTAATCCAAGTTTTTTTTGTGCAGTATTTTTGCTAAAATATAGGAGACTATATTGATTCTATTTTTAATGTAGATGGACCCAAGATGGACGGCATGTCACAATTTCTCACACTTTTGTAAGTTCTGGCCCATTTCCATATTGGGGTTAACTGTCCAATTCCAACTCCAGGTGATGCAGTCCCATCCTCCCAAATCTGCTCTCCCCAATTCCCTGTTGTTTGCACTTTTGGGGGCTGAAGCTGCAGTGATGTCCTTGGTTCTCATGCTGGAAAAGGATTGTTCTGTGTGCCTGAGCTGTGAAGAGAACTGCTGACACTTTATATGAAGTTCAGAATTATTTCCTAATGCAGTACAGAATCAGGAAAATATGAAAGCTAAAACTTAAAGTATCACCAAGGTGCTCCAAGCCCCATCCAGCCTGGCCTTGGACACTTCCAGGAGGCAGCCACAACTCTGGGCAAAAATGAGACCTCACCCCCCTCACTATTTCTTCCTAACACCTAAGCTAAACCTAAATTGAAGATATGTTATGACTAGATAAGTTTAAATGAGTAAAAAGTAACTTATTTTTAATAAGTTGGCACTCTAATTTTAAACCAAAGATTTAATACTATATTTTCATGATTTTTTGTCTTTTGATTCTTGACTGTAGAAGTGCAGGGTGCATCTCTACTGGACTCAATGCTTAATTGGTGGTAAATGGAAACAGCAAAAATTCAATTCAAAAACTTCGTAGAATTAGTTCTATAGAAAGGTGGGAATGCTCAAGATGACTTTGAAATGGAAATTCAGATGGCCACAAAACCCAAGTGCCCCCGTCTGGTTTGGATTGGGAGCATCTGTGGATTTTTTTTTGCTGTGCTTTCATTGGGTGGAATTAAAGGCTCCATTAATAAAGAACAGAAGTCATCTGCTGTCAGGCTGGGCCAGTGGCTGCTCTGGGTGGTCTCTGCAAACAGGGAAACTTGGCTGTTTGTGCTCCTTGTTATGGGGAGCTGGGACACATTAAATGGCTTGCTCAGGGCACAAAAATCTCTCCAGTTTATCCCCAAACTCACTTCAGATCCTTCTACTACTGGAGCTGTGTAGCCACGCTTTTCCCAGGGAATTTTATTCCTTATTTTTAGTTTGCCATAAAGTACCATTAGTAAAGTTAAAGGAAACAGAAGAGCTTACAAGCATAATCTGATTAAAGATCCTTTGAAAGATGTGATCCAAACAAGCAACCAGAGCATGAATTGCTCCTGAATTAAGTCTAACTTTTCATTGTTTTGAGCATCCCTTTGTTTTTTTACTTTCCATGGAAAATATCTGCACTTTCATGAAGGAAATGCAGATTGATTATCCACAGGCATTTTGATAAGGAAGAAAATACATGACCTTAAGTAAATTTTATATATAATAAGTTCAAATTTGCCACAAACTACATTTTAAAGTTGCATATAATGTCCACCCTCAGAAGAAGATGCCACCAGAAGCACACAACCTTAGGAACAGAGGAAAAGCTCTTTGAAGAAATAAATCCTATCCCCCAGACTGATTACAGGAGGGTCTTCTCTCTTCTTTCTGTGCCACAGGAGAATCCAAACTTTGTGTGTTAACTCGTGTGGGGCCCTGCAGAGCCTTTGATGTGCTGGGAATCTGCAGCACAGCTCTGCTTCCCTCATTCCTCTTCCTCCACTTCTTCCCCTACAAAGCTTCAGCCCTTCCTCACAAAGAGTTTATGGATGGATTTCTTTGTCCATTTTACAGCCACAACCTGGCATTTTATGCATTCAGGCCCTGCCTGCGGAAGTGTTTTAAATACTGGAATGAAAAACACAATTCTCATACTGAGCAGCTCCAAAGACATCAGGTGAATGAAATTCCAAGATTTTTCCACTGAATTTTAAAGAAGAAAGTGAAAGCCCTCAGTGTCTACAGCCAGGCTGAGGTGTCACAGGAGAGATATTCCCAGGATAACTGTGGCAGAAGGAGCAGGAGCTGGGCTGAGCTCAGTTTTACTGAGGAAAAAGTAAAACCACCTTTTTAAGTGGTGAAATGTTGAAATAAAAAAGTTCTATTTCCTGGCATTAGGATGAGCTGTAAAATACGAGCTATATGTTGGTAACAAGAGGAGGAGAGTCTCAGAGTCTCAGCAGCAACTGAATGCTAAAAGCAACAAAATTGAGGGGAAGAGATCAAATCCAAATGCCGGGACTGAACCCATGGCTAGGATAAACCTGCACTGTTCCCTTGATTCACATGGGGCTCTGCTGATTTATACTGACTGTGAATCTGGCCCATAAATAAAGGCTGTTTGCCTTGCAAGAGCATCTGAAAGAAGGAAAAGCTGTTTTTCAGTCAAAAGATAATTAAATATTAAACTTGGCAAGAGCTAATTTGCTGAGGATTTTCTGTTTGGTTGATTGGTTTGTTTCGTGTTGTCTTTGTTTTTTAACTATTTGACTTACAACTGAAGGAAATTTTGTATAATTTACAGCACCATTCTGCAGCACTGAGCATGTGGGTGACATCCTGAAAGCAGCAATGATTTTTCAAGTCCTTCCTCTTGCTGACCTTCTGGATGTGCTTCCAAGAGGAAGCTGAAGCAATACATGAAGTAGTATTTATATTTATTATCCCAAACTATTCTTAAGCTAATTTACTTCTTCCGAGATTTTAGGGGAAAAAATAACTTAGGAATGAAAGATTTTCTCCCCACACAATGTTTTTTTTGGTCCTTCTGATATAAAAACTAGCAGTTTCTCACAATATTGAGGTTATGATAGAATTTTGAAAGAATCCATTCTTGCTCATTCTTTAGGCTTCCTTGAGCTGATCCCCTGTTTGTGTTCCATGCAGAGACTGAAAATGCTGATATTTTGCTCAATGAAGGAACTGTCACAATGAATTTGAGCTGCCAAGCTGAAAAGCTTTCTGGCAGTTTCAGATCTGTCAGTCTTTGCTAGTGGTAGTACTGCAGGTCTGGTGTTCCACCTGGCACTCTGGGTGGCATTTGGAGCACAAGGATTTAGGACCATGAGCTGCAGGGGAGCACTGGGCTGCTGTGATGTGCACTGAGGCTGGGCCAGGTGCAGATGCAGCATCAGAATGACAAACGGCTCCTTTTCCTTTTCCTTGGAAAGCCTTTTCTCCATCCATATTCTGCTTAAGGAACTGAAAAGCACTTGCACTTGAAATCTTCCCTATGACCACTGCGAATTGTGCAGAATGTTAGAGAATACAAGAAAATTAACAATGAGACCACTGGAGCTAAAGACAAGCAACCGGAATCAATATTGCTTCCAATTCCCTACAAAATTTATTTTAGAAAGAATCAGCATTCCTTACTCCCCTGGAAAGGAAATGATTTGGAACATGGAAAAGGGAAGACAAAAAAAGCAAATAAAACACAGATTGCACTTGTAAAAGTTGGTCTAACCTGAGTGATACAATGTTCAGACTTAGAAAAAATTAAATCTAGAAACACTTTATTTGCTGCCACAATGGGCAGGGACACCTTCCACTGTCCCAAGCTGCTCCAAGCCCTGTCCAACCTGGCCTTGGACACTACCAGGGATCCAGGGGCAGCCACAGCTTCTCTGGGCACCCTGTCAATTTCTCTGGGCAGCCTCTCTCATCCCTGTTTATTTCTGACATTTTTCCAATCCCTTTCCAAAACCCTGCACTCCAGCACTGTCTCAGAGCTGTCTCCTCCTATCCAGCACCAGAAAAGGGTCTTGAGCAGCTCTCAGGGCTCCTGCAGGTGAGAGCCTGGTGTTAACAACTTTATTTTAACTTTTAATTAACTTTTTAAATTTAAGTATTAATTCACTTTATTTTAAGCTCGTACCACACCCAGATCAGGAACAGCCTGGGTGCTTTGCTTAGAAACAGTCACTCCAAAGTGCCACCAAAAGGGAGCAGCCAGTGACAAGAAAAGGCACTGTTTAATACAGACAGCTTCATCTACCCTATCGCCCTGAGATGCATCTTATTCAAAAAGAAAATATAAAAAATATTTACCATCTCTACTTAAACATTGCAGTGAAAGGTGTGTCTGCATGAAATAGTGTTTTTCAGGTCTGTGCCCTGGAAAAACAGACTGTGCTTCATGCAGCCCTTGGCAGGGCAGAAGCACACCAAGCTAAGACACCTTTTGCTCTTGCACATCGCATGTGCAGCTCCCTAAACTCTCTCTCTGTGCTTGGCACCTCACTGACAAACTGTGCAGCTCCCCTCTGCTTGGGCAGCTGCAGAGATGTGTTTGCCTCTAATGTGTTTGTTCTGATGTCTTTCGAGTGGTGAAGGCAGAGTTCAGGATCCAGAATTTTAGGATCACAGCCCCACTTGCCACAAGGCAATTTTTCTACAGCAGAGTTCTAAACTCACACAAAGTACAAAGGAAATACTGTGGGGAAAGGGCAGCAGGAAAGATGAGAAAACACTTCATTTCTCCAGACACTCACAGAGTAAATATTACATAGAAGAGAATCAACGGTTACCTGGGAGAGCCTCAGTGAAGGATTAGCTGGCAGGGGTCTCTCAGGCCCAGCTTGGTGGCCTGGCAGCTGGGGAAGGGGTGGCAGGACTCTCTGGGGTGTTTTTAATGGTGGCACCTCGTGTGTCTTCACGGGGCTGCTGATGTCGATGATGTGATACGGCAGCGGCCGCCTGGGGCTGTCTCTCTGGGAAAAATCATCCTTGAAGTTATATATTTCAATAATCCCACCAAAGTTGTACATTTCAGTCATCCAACCAAAGTTATACATTTCAATAATCCACCAAAGTTACACATTTTAATCATCCACCAAAGTTATAAATTTCAACCATCCAACCAAAGTTATACATTTGAACCATCCAACCAAAGTCATACATTTCAACCATCCAACCAAAGTTGTACATTTCAACCATCCAACCAAAGATATATACATTTCAATAATCCAACCGAAGTTACACATTTCAATCATCCATCAAAGTTATACATTTCAACCATTCAACCAAAGTTATACATTGCAAGAGCTGGCAGAGAATCACAGGATGGTTTGGTCTGAAGGGATCTGAAGGACCAGCATGTTCCAACCCCCTGCCATAAGCAGGGACACCTCCCACCAGGGAGCTGCAAGCTCCATCAAACCTGGCCTATTGCTACTTTAAAATCCATGGTAGTCCCTTGATTTTCTCTCCTAGAGACAAAACTATTTATTTTCTGCACTGGATAGCTCCACCTGTATTCAACGTGGAAGCCATAAATGAATTCTGAAGCCTGCATCCTCTCCCATTTGATTTAATGTTAGTCCTACATGATATTAAGTTCAGGCAATTATTGTATTGTAATAAATCATTTAATTGAGATAAAATACATGAGACCTTTCTTTGGTTTTCCTCCACTTTAAAAAAAAAATTATTTAGGGACTCACTTTTTGTATGGCTGTATTTTGTGGCTTCACAATGAGGTTTTTACTCACACATATGGTATGGACATGATTTGGCTCAGATGAACTGGAAGGTCTTGCTGGACTCACAGACCTGCAATACAAACATTTAATTATTGAACACAATGTTCTGCTTTGTAGCATTTTCTTAAACAGGAGCCTCTTTTTAGAATGGGATTTTGCAGGAACTTTCTGCCTGGTTATAGTAAACAAGGAAAGTAAAAACTGTCTAGCACTCCTGCAAGAATAAAAATAAATATTGATTTTTTAGAAACCAGTAGTCTGTTAAATTAGCTTCTGCAATCTGTGGAAATGCAGCTTTGTAACACCCAGGAGACTATTCTAATGAATCTAACATTTAAACAGTAATGACCTCAAATAGGAAAGTTTCAGCTCACTCAGCTGAGTTTAGATAAAAGGCCATGCAGTGTAATGAAACTGTTTCAGGCAAATGAAAATAAAGGCAATACTTCCATCACTGCTTAATTTTTCATCCCAAAAGGAAAGAGGGATATATTCAAACCAATACCTGTGTTATTTACTGCCTAGCAATGAAATTAAACCAGCCCAGGGAAAACACTGCTGATAATGGTGAATATTTTTTGTCAAGGCTGGCTCTTCCTAACATATTCATGGTGATGAGAATTACTGTGTTTACTGCTTCCTTTCCTTAATATCTATTGGAATATAATTAGGGAAAATAGGCATACCTTAATTTCTCTATTGTTGTCTTCTTGCTTGTAAACAACCACCTCATGAACGTCTTCCTTTTGAGGTACATGATTGATCCAGCAAAGATAAGGCACAGGATGGTTATCAACACTCCTATGGTCAAACTCTTATTGTCTGCAAAAAAAAATCACATGGAATTAACTTCTTCCAAGGGCCTGCTCACTGCCTGGCCAGGGTTTCTTTGCTATCTTCAAAAAACAAAAATCTTTCATTAGTGAAATCAGGATGGGAAGCTTTGTCATGGAAACAACCATGCTGTCATAATTTCAGTATTGCCACCCACTGCAGCATCTGGCATGCAGGCGAGAGATCCATTTTGGTTTAGAACAGTATTGTTCATATGAAAACAGACATTATTTCCCATTGAGATTTAGTTTATACGTGTACTTGTGAGGAAACTGCTTGTCCTGTCATGTCCCCAGACATAAACCAGAAACATCTCTTTGAGGTCACTAATGTTCCAACACTCTGGGGAAAAACTGGCATGGAATAATGAAATCCTGTAAAATTAATGATGTGTAGAAAGAATTCTTTCTGAGGTTGACCAATTTCCATTCTTTATCCTGGAAAAAAACAGGTGGAGCCTGAATTCCCACTGACCTGCCTGTCTGATGGGCCCACTGTCCACGCTGCCACCAAAGCCTGGCTTGTCACAGAAGGGGGGGGCCCAGTCAGCCTCACAGTGACAGTTCTTTTTGTTGTTGCAGACCTGCAAAACAAGACAAATGGCTTAACATAAAAAACATCCGAGAGCAGCCCTGGCTGATAAGGGCTTCTAATCAGACAGTGACACATCAGAGAGGAATAAAGCTTGGAGAAAAAAGGAGATGTGCTGATAGCTGCCTGCTGCACACTGAGGTGGCAAAGAGCAACTCGCCACGGAGGAAGAGGGATCCTAAAAACCATTATTTCTTTGGCAGGTAATCGTTGGAGTTGCCCCAGCTGACAACATCAATAATATGAGGATAATCAGACACCTCTTAAGTCTTGTTCTCTGTTTGCTTCCAGCAGCAGCATTATCTGCCTGGTAACTTCAGTTCCTCCTGCCTGCACAGGAGCAGCAGAGCTTTGTCAGCCCCCCAAGTATTACAGAAGGGGTACTGGGGACAGCCAAAGGTGACACAGAGACTTTATCATTAGAAGGCATGAAAAGACACTTTATTATTAGAAATCTTCAGTTCTTATAGAAACAATGGTGGACCTAAGACCTGATTGGCCTTTAGGAATCTTCTCTCACACTATTGGTGAACTATGAATAGCACACTCTAGAAAACCATATCTATAAACAATGGTTACAGAAAGAGAGATAATAATTGCTTGAATTCTTTTGTCTAAGTTTCTCACAGCTTCTACATAGCTTCCCAGGATATTTTTTCCAGATACATAATTACTACACCCCGAGCTTTCCTCTTCATCAAGGGCTTGCACTGGGCCCAGCATGGATTTTTCCATGGCTCCAAGATGAACCACTTGCTGGAGTAAGCTGTGAAAAGGGCTCAGGGCTGAGGAAACCCTCGGGGAGCTTTGATACCACACCTGCACTGGCTGTAGAGACACAGGGCTCTGTGCTGAGAGTTTTAATGTGAGTGAGGGAACAGTTTGTGAGGCCAGACCAGCCCAGTGGGATCAGGGAGCTGCAAGAGACTGGAGCTCAGCACCAGCACAGCCTGGGCACACAGGGCAGGAGCCAGCAGCTCCAGGGCTTTCCCCAGGAGTTCCCACAGTCCAAATGCTGGTTGTCTCCTTGCTGCTCCTCAGCAGCTGCTGTGTGGTGAATACAGAGCTCAAAACTCCGTGCTGGACTGACAGAATGCATGGAGCCACAGAACTGTTCAGGCTGGAAGAGTCCTCCCAGATCTTCAACCATTCCCCAGAACTGACCCATGGCCCCAAGTGCCACCACATCCACATGGATTTTAAATCCCTCCAGGGATGGGGACTCCAAACTGCCCTGGCCAGCTGTGCCAGGGCTGAAAAAATTTTCCATGAAGAAATTTTTGCAAATATCCACCCTGAGCCTGCCCTGGGCCAGCCTGAGGCCGTTCCCTCTCTCCTGTCCCTGTTCCCTGGAGCACAGCCCGACTCCCCCGGCTGTCCCCTCCTGGCAGGAGCTGTGCAGAGCCACAAGGTCCCCCCTGATCCCCCTTTGCTCCAGGCTGAGCCCCTTCCCAGCTCCCTCAGCCCCTCCTGGGGCTCCAGCCCCTTCCCCAGCTCCGTTCCCTGCCCTGGACATGCTCCAGCCCCTCAGTGTCCCTCTCGTTCTGAGGAATGTCCTCTTGTCCTTCAAGATTTGAAGTCACATTTAGGTGCTCAATCAATCAACTTGTAAATAAATCCATTTGTAAATAAAGATTTTGGGCTTAGGGCTTGTTGTCAATAGGGTCCCTAATTCTGTGCTAACCCCAGCCATCACTGATCTGCCACCACCATGGAGAGCCCACAGCACAGATTAAGAAATGAGCTTTCAGTGAGACACAAATCAGCTCACAGGAGTTTGGGTTATTCTGAACATGAAGTATTCTGGCCAGGTCAGCTTGGCAGGCTTTCAGAAACACTGTGCTCCCTGTGTCTGCAGAGCACTAAAATATTCAGAGAGCTCAGACTGGCTGTGGTCATGTAAAATTAAAAAAAAAAAAAGATTTACATTTCAAAGACAGCAAGATAATTAAAAATATACTTTGTTAAGCATTATTTTTTAAATTAAAGCACTGCAGGAGTTCCTATTTACAATTCCACAAGGTCAGTTTTGCCACTGAGGAGTCACCAGAGGTTCTTGTTTGTGCAGACATAAAAAATGCCAGTCCAGGCCTCTGCTCGTTCCATCCTCAATGATAAGAGGCAGCACCATCAGCACTGCTCAGTTTTGCAAATTCAGGGTGATAAAACAAGTTAAAGCGAATTAAAATCCTTCCTCAGAGAGGACAGTGAATTTCTATGGCTCTTCCAATGTGGCTGCCACAGCTTTTCAGAGAAACAAACAGCTCATCAGCACATCAAGGTTAATAAGGCAAAGCCTGATATAATTAACATCACCATAATATAAACTGGGTTTCAAACCACTGATATTATTAAATGATATCATCACATTTTTCATTCTGTGCCACTTTCATGCCACAAAACTCATCAATATGGTTTTACATTTTTTTAATGTTTTTGGAAACGCTGTTTCATTTGCCTCTCAATCCAAACGCTTCCAATGCTCAATTCAAAAACTTTAACTTCTTTGTATCTATGGAGAAACTGCATTTTTGATTTTAAATGGGAATTCTTCATGATGGAGGGTCTGACTTCAAATTTCTTTGAGAATTACAAGATTCCTTTGTATCACAGGCTGTCAATTAAGAACAAGATAATTACTGCCTGATAAACATTTCTTTGTCAAATAAAAACAATTTCCTATAAGGGACAGTGGAAATGGAAATACATAATAAAAATGTATTGCAGTGACTCTGGCTGATCTATTGCAGGCAATTATAGATCTCAAAGCCATTACAGAAAGTGATTTCTTGTCCAGTGGTTATTGAGGGATTGTAAAAAATGTTTTCCTAGGATGCTTACCCCACGTCCATGGCACTTGGTGGCACATTTATGGACTCCAAAAACACTGGTGTTCTGGCACCGGCGGTTCAGGCAAATCTGCAAAATACAAAAAAAGGATTTTGACCAGGGACAGAGCTGCTGGGGCTCCCAGGACATCATATCCCTTCTTTCAGCAGTTAAATATTTCCCAACACTCAAATATATATCATTATATGGACACAAAGGACACCTGGATTGGGTGTCTTCTTCTTATCTCCCTTGACCCCTTTTAAATCTTTGAAATCCAAATCTGGGCAAGCTGAATTCCGCTCTCCTGGCCAGCCCTGGCCCCACACAGAATTCACAGTGTTGTTATGCTGATCTTCTGCAAGCAAACCCTCACAGATCCACTCAAGTGGAACTAGTGGGGACACCCTGGGCTTTGGGAGGTGTTTAAGCCAATTTAAAAATCAGTAATTTGTATTCTTTTTCAGGACCAGGAGTGCACTGAGCAGGATTCCTTCAGGCTCCTGCTCTGCCTGCCTCTGTCTCTTCACAGATGATTCCTCGACCAAAGCTTTGGATCTTCATGGTGTAAATTATCAGAGTTTCGTTTTTATCAGTGGTGAAATATTTTTCATTGCACTACAGAACCTGGACCCAGGCTAGGTGAATATTTAAGTGAGGTCATTGATTTTTATAGGCTCATCACTGTTTTCCAGGAAAACCAAGATATTTCTGAGTTTTTCCATGTTAAACAATTTTTTTTGGTGTCAAATATAAACCAACCCTATTTAACATTTAATGTTTATAGGGAACAGAAGTAAACAAATAGCATATGCACAGGAATAAAATTAATTTTTTTTTTTGTTTTCCAGTCATTGCAGATAAACTTTACTCTGCCAATGGAGCTGAAAATTGAGGTTAAGCAAGATTAGTGCTGAGCAATAATAACATCAAACAACCACACAACTGATGAGCACGTCACTAATGAGAAGTTACCCTATTCCAAACTGAAAAAAGAAGAAATTAGGACTGGAATAACTGTTCCTATGCTATGTTGACAACAAAAAAGGTCAGAAAGCCCCACACTGCACATTTTGCTCGTGTTTAACTGCAGTGCAGTTCAGTAGTACTAAAAGTCAGTCACAATAATTAGCTTTAAGCTGGGAATGGTGTTGAAGGAGGCGACAGGGATGCTTAATCAGGGCACTTATCCCCTGGGGAGAAGGAAAAATGGAAAGGAAATTAGAGCGAATTGGCATCAACATGCAGGCATGGAGAGAATATGGTCTGATTACAGCACTATTCACAATTCAAATATTCACAGTGCAGCAGCTCCCAGAATTCTGATCACATTAAAATGGCTGCGTTTCAAATTGTGCATCTCCAGTTGAGAAAACCCAAGAATATTTAAATTCATATTCTTAATCCATAATACAAATGCACTAATGTCCTCAAAGTAAAACATACAATTTCAGAAGTATTAGCCTGTGTATTCTATAGTGTGGATGTGTATGATTAGATAGATTAGAAAGATTAAATACTCATTAGTAAAACATAATGGGGTGCTTTCTCAGCGCTGAGTTGCCTTTGAAAAGACTTTTTAGAACAGATTGACTTAGAAATGTTGTAAGGGTTGTTTTCCTGTAGCAGAGCTGTGGTTTCACTGGGGATGGATTTCAAACCTGTTCCCAGCACAGTGAGATAATCCAACGTAATTCAAAAGCATTCACAAGTTCCGTGGCTTACTTCAATTTACCACAAATTATCAAAGCACTTGTTTTTCCTCCTTTTTGCAAGCAATCCACTGAGGGTATGGAAACCTCCTTCATTTCAATAGCTCTTGGACTGCTTTCCATTCCTCCTCCCCCTGTAAACTCATGGCTGCCTCCCATCTTTCTCAGTTGCTTTCCTCACAAAAGAAAAACTTAGAAGGAGACAGCCATGTGAAATCTGGGCTGTATTTGCAGTGGGTAATTCACAAAATTTGCAAAACACAAATGTAAAAATCAGTTTTGGTGGCTGAGCATCAATGGGTTTAGAGTTTTCTAAGAGTGCATACAGAGGTAGGTTTTCCTGCATGAAAAAAGAAGTGGGGAGTCATAATCAGAAGATAAAATACATTTTGAAACCTAAAGCGAAGTTAATGACAATTCTGCAATGCCAGAGAGGCTGGGAAAAGGAATACATTGAACTCATGAATTCATTAATAAGCCTGTAATGCATTTTGCTGTACTTATTTTGCAGAAAACCTCAAGCCTCCATGGGCAGATACTTGGGACTGTCTTGAAAAAATCAGTCATAAACTTAAGCAACTTGCATTGTCCAGAATCCCAGGATGGTTTGGGTTGGAAGGGACTTTAAAGCTCATCTATTTCCAACCCCCTGCCATGGCCAGGGACACTTTCCACCAGATCAGGTTGCTCAAATTTGCATCTGAAAATCTATAATACAGAACAGTGGCCAGAAGGGAGTAAAATTTGTCTCAGTCTGAGCATGAGAAGCAATTATTTTGTAGGAGAAAAAAAATGCCAAAGAAAAAGGAAGTACAGAACACTTGGCAGAGTGACAGTAGAGATGTTCCCTTTGTCTGGGAGTATTCCAGAATCTTACTTTTCCATCTTCACACTTGGTTCCTGCCAGCACCAGCCCAGGGTCAGGCATATCATCCCCCAAATACACGTGGGTGCCACGGCACAGGATCTTGCCACCCTCCTGGAGTGGGATGTTGGTTTCTATGGAAACTGCGTTGGTACCAATGACGGGTCGGTTTGCTCCTCCTTGACACTGGATTTTTCCACACTTCGCATCCCTGATGGAAACAAACACAACACAAGCAAGGATGAGGTAAATCATTTGAAACGTTCCAAGCCCTGTGCCAGCACCTGTTGCTGTGTTTGCAGGGAGAGGCCCTACCTGGGTTCACATTTGGCAAAGGAGCTCTTGGAGTCTTTCCCGCAGTTGCCGTAAGGGTCTCCGGCAGAATTGACTCTCTCAAAGCAGATCCCAGGAGCGGGTTTTGCACCTGAAACAAAACCTAATCAGAACTCTCATCTCATACAAGGTGTTTTTAATAATTTCCTTTGAGCTCTGCTGGTGCTTTAGGGGAAAGGGGGGATGTGAGCTGAATGTTGATGAGGCAACAAAACAGCGGCGCTGGATCCGCATGCTAATGGAAGACTTTGGATGGGTGGGATTGCCAGTGTTTGTCTCTGAGCAACAGGCAATGCAGAACTCCTCTTCCAGGATTTCTCGAGCTCACAGCCCTCTTGCCAATCCTCCTAGGACACAAAAACTTCAAGCAAACACCAGACAAAGACCAGCTGGAAAGTTGACTGTCTTCTTTTGCAGGAGTCCATGTTCTAGTGAGACCCCAAAGAAAATTCTTTTCAAGACAGGCCTGTTTGACTGCAACTGAGAACAAGACAGCAGAGAAAATCCAGTTGTAAACTGGGTGTAAAGATGTGAGACCTGACATGGCAAAGGGAAATGTGCTGCTATTAACTCAGGCTGAAGGACTGGGGAGAGGAAAGGAGCCCATCCCACCTTAACCCTCAGGACATGCACTCCTGAGAGGAAAGACTGACATGGAAGAAGGGACATTCCTGCCATGGTGGTAGAAGCGGGAATCTGGGAGTTCAGGCAGCATCTGGTTCTAATCTACTGTGATCTTTTCTGATAGAGACAGATCCTAATGGCAGAGCAACTTCCCTGGTGGGAGTAGGGCTGGAAAAGCTTGTGCAGGCAGGTCATTCATCCCTGCACTTCAGAAGTTCAAGGGTACTATCAGAACATCTCTTCTAGTGTTTTATACACACAATCTCCTGCTCATTTCCCTCCAGATTAGAACCAATTACAGAACATCTTCTAGGGGAAGATGCATCCGTTCATCTGGAATGTTGAAGAGGTGAAGGATCTGCTTCCCTGGTTTGCCTGCTGCAACAATTCATTAGTCAGTGTACTGGAATTTAATCCCTTTGTTCTACACTGAAGTGTGGCTTTCATTTCCAGCCAATAATTGCTGCTTCTTGCAAGATTAAGAGGCCCTTTGTTAGGGCTCTCTACTACTCTGTATTTTCTTTCCATGAAGATAATTAACAGCACCATCAAGTCACCACCAACACTTCAATGCTCCAACAGGGAGACTGGCTTTGAGCAGCAGAGGAGCTGAGGAGAAACTCTGGCTAAAACTGTGATCAGAGAGAGACCTGCTACCTGCACTTCTGTGCTTTTGACAGATCAGCCAAACCAAAGCAAAAAGAACTTGGCAGCAAGTGATGTGATAGCCCAAAGGCTGAGAATATCCCATTTCTACAGCACTCCTGATCTTCACCAGACACAGAATATTTCAACTAATGCTTCATTTTGTCAAATGTTTTGAGCCACTTCCAAGTGTGTATGCCTCTAACTGTGGGTAAAACATTGCATTTATTTAAGCCAGACTGAAGATTTCATTTGAAAGCCTTCAAAGAGGAAAATGTTATTTTTTTCTTTTCTTAAAAAAAAAAAAGGGGGGGGGCGGGTCAGATTCCTGGAGAAGAAAATACAAATATGACTGTAACACTTCCAGACAGTGTGGATCTTTTCACTAAAAACTCAGAGATTAAAACTTCAATTAATTATCTGCATTTCATAGTCAGAAGCTTGACTAATACTATATACTGCTGAACAGCAATCTAATGCTATTAAGGACAAAATATTAAAACTTGGAGAGGCTTAAGATGGCACCCTCTTTTCCTTCTCACATTTTTACATGCTGAAACTGGAAAATTCAGAAAGAAAGGCACAGAAGGAACAGAATATGAGCTGATGGTTCCCTGGAGAGAAGGACAAGAGCTTGAAATTCTTTGGAAGATTACGATCAAGCTTGCTGAGTTCAGAATATTTTTTCAAATCCGGAACTCTTAAAAGAGACTCACACAGGATTCTTTAAATTCTTTTTCATTAAAGCTCACACAATAATAGGAAAAAATCAACAAAAGCATCCAGACAAGGCGCTGTGCAAAAAAAGCAAAAGTTAAATTTCCATTTTCAGCATGTGGATCCCTCCTCATCTTTCCAGGGTGGGCACACTTGGTGTTCAGCCTGAGACAAACATTACCATGTACATATTCTATAGCAGCTTTGGAAGGGCTGGGGAGGGAAGAAACATTCTGGAAGCAAGAGGCCAAGAAAACCAAGGCTCTTTCCAAAACTGCTTTTCCAAAACTGCTTATTCCAAAACTGCTTTTTTTTCCCACATGTGCAAGGACCAGCTTGTGCAGCCCTGGTTGTGTGCAACTGCTCTGGGTCTTGTTTCTGGCCAGAGGCCTCAGCCTCAGCCCAGCTCAGCTGCTGCCATGGAATTCCAGAGGCAGGATGTGCCCTTGGAGCTGTGGCAGCAGCAGCCAGAGCCCAGACACGCTGTCCCCTCAGTGGTGTCCCCTCCCAGAGCTGCCAAAAGCCAAATGAATGCTCATGTCCTGTGCTCTGACTGCAAGGGATGTAACAAAGGCTTATTCTAAAAATGGGTTTCAAAAGGGAATGCACTTACTGAACACAGGGAGAGTTTAAGGTGTTTCTCTTCCTCTTTCACCTGGTGGAAGTTTTTTTTATGTGGCTGATTATTTTCCTGAATTCAGAAGCCAGGCGTTGCAGAGATGATGGAAAGCAGCCCCCAGGAAGGAAAACACATCTGCAGGGCTCAGACACTGAGCTTTAACTCCAACTAATAACACTTGACAAGAAAAAGGATCTCATGGAGCACAAAAACCACTCCCCTGCCAGGCTGGGAGCAGTCTGTGTGTGAAAACACCTGGTACCCAATGATCATCTGCAGCCTGGAAACCAAAATCCAGCTTCAATTTCTGCCTTTGGTATCCAACCAAGACAGGCTGTTGCTTGGGATTCAGATGGCTGTTCCCTCTCCCCACTGGCTTCTCACAATATTTGCACTTTTTTATGGATGAAAACATATCAGAGTGTAAGATGCTGAACAGATGGAGCTACCAAGTTAAAAGGAGGCTTTCAGAGGATGCTTAAGGAGGAGAATTGTAATGTGTTTCTGGAGGAAACCCATTTATCACGACTGCACCACATAAACTGAAGCAGAAAGTCCTGTCTTCCTCTATTTTCTACCTCTGCAGGCAGAAGCAAAATGATTTGTGAAGGATTTCTGGTGGTTATTAAGTGGCTTGAGCTGGATGAGCAGAGTTTATTTCACTTTGTTATTGGTAATTATAGTATCATGACCCTGTAATTAAGGTCCTGTCAGCCTTTCCTTGCCAAGCCTCATTCAAGGGATTAAATCAGCCCCTGGAAGCTGCAGAAGGTCAAAGCTCACCCCTGAAGCTGGCAGCCTGGAGATTGTTGGGGCTTTTTCTCCAAACATGTATATTGGTGAGGCCACTTCTTTCCCTATGCAGGCCCAAAAAAATAAAATAATAAAAAAAGAGAAGTTGCAGGGCACAGAAATGCTGTGTCATTTCAGACCTGCTGCCGTAGGAAAACACTAACACACTCTCTTGAAAGGAATGAGGGAAATTTCTGACCATGGTGCTGATTCCATGAACACAAGAAACGTCCTCTATCAGGCTGACAGCAGAAAAGGAAGATATTTCAGTTCAGTTCCCAGATGTCTGTGGGTGGGGAGAGGGGAAAAAAACAACCTCTGAGTAACAGGCTGGAGTTCTGTGGCTCAGGCTGTGCCAGCCAGCACCACGAATAACTGTGCAAATAAATATAAGCATAAAAACCACAGTTCTCTGTCGTGTGATCTGAGTTTCAGCTCATTAAATTTGTTTTTGCTGCAAAGCAAAAGTTCCACGAACTGCCCTTGGCCTCTCTTCCCATCCTGGTGATTCCTGTTCTGTCTGGGCAAGAGCAAGATGGGGTTGAGCATTTTTTTGCATTTAAGGAGGATGATGTCACCACCACTGAGAATATTATTTAATATCTTTCCCATCTCCAGAAGAAAAAGGCCTGGCCATAAATCTGTGATGATCAAAATAGTTTGATTTCACTGAATTCAGAAAATTGCAGTGCTTGGACAATTAGCAGTTTTTCAAAAGCAAGTCAGCAATGGTTTGGTCAGATATCTGAGGTGGGCAGCCCATTTTTTTTGTGTCTGTAGGGTTCTACCTGGCAAAACCTGCAAAGCTCTCGCACAGTGACAAATATTGATGTCTAAACTAA
The DNA here is from genome assembly GCF_036417665.1 of Passer domesticus. Lineage (NCBI taxonomy): Eukaryota > Metazoa > Chordata > Aves > Passeriformes > Passeridae > Passer > Passer domesticus. The sequence continues at coordinate 55,782,311 of NC_087481.1, forward strand.
GAATGTTCCTGCCTAAACAAATGGCCAAGTCCATGCAACACATTTAAATGTGTTCTAATTATTAAATCAATGCCTGCCATTGGCTCCCCAAAATCATTTCCCCACTTGGGGAAATACAGGAAAACAAACTGACAAACTTCCCTAAAGAATCATTTTCTTGTCAATGTAGAAAAAGCCATGAGTTTAAAGTTGGGAATCTTCTGTTCCTTGGTAATCAATGATTTCTCTGTCTTGAGCAGCTCTCTCTGGGTGTCTGTTTCTCCTGGAAAATGCCACCACACAAAGCATCTCCATTGATGTCACTGCTATCAATAGGTCAGATCAGTGCAACCTGATATTTTTGAATATGGACCAAAAAAAGCTCACCAGCAGTTCCTGCTCCCCAAGGATAAAATGACATGAATTATGGAGAGAGAGAGAATGGAGAGCTCTGGGTGTTCTGGGAGCAGACTGGAATCAACCTGGGCTCTGAGAGGAATTCATGGCTATTTTCAGAGATTGTCCCCAGGAGCTCCTCCCTTCTCCTTCCACACAGATAAGAAAGAGAAAAAAAAAAGTCCTCTACTTTATCTGAACCACTGTATTGAGAGAAACAAAAACAACCCCAAGGAAATGCAAGTGTTTTTCTGGAAACAGGTTCCTACTGCTCAGCCTAATGTAAACAGGCTCTGACAGTGTTCATCATTTTCCTTTAAATAGATCTAAAAACATGAAGATTGACATTTATCATTGAGCTTCTGGACATCTGTAACCCGATGAATAAAGAAAGATGTACAAGGGAAGACACTAATAAGGAATTCAATATACCGAATATTATTTTAAGAAAAGTTATTGTATTTTGTTCTGCATGGATTCCTCCTACTGGGAAGAAGAAAATAAGGAGAGAATGAAAATGAATTGTAATATGATTTTTCTTTAAAGGGGAGAATTTTTTTTTTAAACCACAAAACTACTTCACTCCAACACAGGCAGTTGTTAAAAACAGTTCTAATCAGACAAAACAACCTGGTAAAAGATTCCAATGTATATTTTTGATACAAAGTCCAGAGACAACATCTTAGAATGTCAAATCTCTCTTTGTGCTGCAGGCAAAGCTGGAAAGACGTGTAGTTTTTTTAATCTGTACCATGATCTGTACAGTTTTTCTAACTGCATGAGCCACCCACCTCTCTTCTCATTCCACCCCAAATCTGCCAGCTCACACTTCAGCCTGATGTGTGATAGAGCACTGGAGAGTCACATCCTTGTCTTTAAATCCAGAATATAGGTATTATTTGAAGTGTCCAAGGCCAGCTAGACAGGGCTTGGAGCAACCTGGTCTAGTGCAAGGTGTCCCTGCTCATGGCAGGGGGTGGAATGACAGGATCTCTAATGTCTCTTCCAGCTCAAACCATTGTGGCATTCTGCATTGATTTTTAATTTATTCTTCTAAAACGTGGCAAGAATTAAGACTTCCAGTTCAGGTTTGGTCATGTCCATCCTCCCTATTTAAAATCCTTCTCCTTGGGCCTTCCCAAGAAAAAACCAAAGGGTATTCCAGTCAAAATCTGTTTGAACTGTGTTCTTAACACAGCATCTGTCTCATAAACAGACTCCCACAGCCTGGAGCCTCCATGCCTGGCAGTGCCTCTATCAAACAGCCCCGAGAAAGAAGGCAGGAAAGAATTAGGGGATCCCAGGGCTGTGGTGGAATTGCTGTTAGGAAGAGACCTGGCAAGCAGCAGCTGACCCTGACTTTTAGAGGAATTTTTCTCAGCCACTGAAACCACGAACAACCTGACCAAGTAACTTTCCACAGCATGGGAAACTGGTTCAGGAGGAGATTTTTGCTTTCTACAAGAGAAACAGTCTCTGTATCCAGGGATTAGAAGTCCCAGTCTGACTAAGGCTGGAGGCTATAATTGTCCATGGCTCTATGAGCTCATATCAGCTCTAGGACGCGCGTGGGACTCGGGGAGTGGAGCACAGGCACGGTTTGTTCCACGTGAGGAGTTCAGTTCTGAGCTGGAACTCCTCCTGAACGTGTTCTTATGCCCACGTGGCCAAGCTGACCTGCTGGCTGTACCACTGGGGCTGCTTCCCGAGATGCTTTAATGCTGTTTTAAAGAGAGACTGCAGAAAGTCCATGTTCTCTGGGAAGGAAACAGATAAATTCTTCAGTTGTGTTCTGGGGAGGGTTTGGCCAAGGGAAACATCTGTGTGCCATTATATTGATACAGAAGTTTTGGAGCAGAGTTAGAGATGCTGAATTGAAAGAAGCTGGAAATATTAGTTTAAAAGAAATAATTACACCTATTTCTAAGTAATGTTTCTCCTTAGGAGAGAGAGTTTTTCAAATGTGACATAAAAGATGGGGGTCAGAGATGCTGAAGGAGACATGATTTGGATTCATACCAAAATGCTGAGTTAATATTTGCATTTCAGTGGAAGGGTCACAGGGCTTTATAGAAAGGTAAACAGCTTTCCTGGGATAGATGTTAGGAACAACTCAAGAACTCATGTTACCAGATTTCTGAAAAAAGGGAGCAAATTCCCACGGGAGAATAAATCCCTTTCTGCTTCAGTGCACACCCTGCTAAAAGCACTGTCAGGAGGCAGTTTCCAGGTGACACCAGTTAATAAAACACACACAGTGATCCAGGAGTCTCATGTTAGTGTCAGAAGCTGAGCCCTGGCTGGGGATGGAGCACACACATCTGTTTTGCAGATGAGCTGTTTAGAGCACAGGAGGAAGCTCACACAGCAGCCTGAAAAGGGCTGTGATTTCAACCTGCCAGGAGCGTTCAGCACTTTGTGGGGTGACATCAGGCTGTATCAAAGTCAGGAGGAAATGATTTGTCTAAGTTCACCTATCCACTTGCAGTGTGCTGCAGCACGAGTCTCGTTACCTCCTGCTGCAAGATCAAACAAGACAGCAAATCAAGGCTGGAATGAATCACCCAGAGATTCCCTCATTATTCAAATAGCTACAGATTGGTGCTGCATCCTCCAGATCTTTATTCCCTCCCCCAAGCCTCTGTCAGACCTGTGTCCCTGTGCTGGTGATGCCTTCTGAAGGTAGACCTGGAGCAGAGGCTGGGCAGAGCTAAAGAATAAAGCAGGGATTTATTCAAAGGATCTCCTCCATGGATCCCCCTTGGGCAGCACCAGAGCCCAGCCAGGGCTGCCCCCAGGATGAACCCAAATGGCCCCAAAATGCACGAGCGCTGCCGGGGTCTCTCCCTGGGCTCAGCTCTGCTCCATGTGCACATTGCAGTTCAGTGTCCAACCCCACTGCAGCCCCTGCAGTCCCACCCTGCTTGTTTTTCTCTCTGCAGCCCACGGGCTTTGTGCTCCTGGGCTGAGATTGGGATCATTTGTCCTTGGTGCCCAGCTGGAGCAGGAATTGTTTTGTCTCCCTGCTCTGTGCACAGAGCTCACCATCCCCTGATGTGAAGCCCAGATCCATACACACAAGCAGCATAGAATGTGGAAAATAGAAAATCTAAAAGCTGAGGCATCTCTGGCACTCACCTGGGCCCCAGAGGGTGATGCACTGCTGCTCGTGGGTCTGGCAGATGCCGTTGTAGCAGTAGCCATCCACCCCGTGGCACGCGTGCCCGTCGTGCAGGTAAACGTTGGCCGGGCACTGCGGGCTGGCCCCCGTGCAGAACTCGGGCAGATCACAGGAATTGCTCGACTCTCTGCAGGAGATCCCCGCTGGTTTGAGCTGCAAAACAAACAGGACTACAGCAGCCGTGCCGTGCCTGGGTCAGCCCTGCAGCACAGGAGAGATTTCCCCACTGGCCCGGCCCCAGCTGGCTGCAGAGACAGGGCAGGGATGGCAGAGCTCGGAGTGCACGGATCTGAGCCATGCTGGCAGGCTCTGGCAGGAAGGAGGGTCGGATGAAGCCACGCACATGGCTCACAGGGCTCAAGAAAGAAGGAAACCCCAGCCCTGACATTTGCAGGTGGCTCCTTCATCGTGTCTGAGCACAAGAGCTCTGGAAAGGAGGACGTGGAACACTGGGCAGAAGGCAGGTCAGAGACCCTTCCATCCAGGGCAGCTGCTCACAGAGCACTGTGCTGTGCTAGGGCTCAGGAAGCCACCAGCACGCTTGGCTGTGGATTCAGATTCAATTCCCAGCTTGGAAGGTTCAATTCAATGATCGTGAATAGATCTTGAATGTTAATGAATCTATGTAGTTACATTTCCTCATGGAAATGTTGCTGTGATGGGCATCAAGATCTCCTCAAACTTAGTTACAAGATTAGTCCACGCAACTGTGTGTCCTGTACCAATTTCCATGGAAAATGATTTTTTTGGTTTTGGAACTGATGGTGGAACATGCCAGTCTGAACATTCACATCTCAACAGCAGCCACAAAAGTTGGGTGTGCTCTGGGAGCAGCACTGAATTTTAATCAAATTGCCTTCAGTAAAAAGCAAAGGACATGAAGATAGATTGATTTTGCTAAAAAGCAATTCCTGGCCGTGGGGATCTCTTGCTGCTCCAAGCTCATGGGCTGCCACAGACAGGATGGCAACTTGCTGGATGCTTTATTAGCCCACAGGCAAGGGATGGTCTGAGAATTCAAGCAGGTAAATGCCTGTGGTAAGTTGGCTTTTATAGAGTGTTAGGAGACCACAACAGCTGATGATCTGCTATTAAAAATACATATGCTATTGATAGAATTAATAATTTAAGAGCCTTCCCCCAAAAAAGAGGGTTAAGCATTTAATGACTACTTGCTGAGTAAGAATGAGAAAAATCAAAGCACACAAAAGTTCATGAAAAAGAAGTTTTGCATGAGCAACTGAAGGGGCCACAAAAAGCACAGAGAAAAAGCACACAGACAATTAAAAAAATCTGTTGATCTGCTCCTTCAATAATTTATGTTTTGGGAATTTTTAAATTGCTCACATGACATGCAAGTGTCTGAATGCTTATCAATACCAATTTACTTCCCCTCCATCCTTGCTCACTGCACTGAAGCAGGGAAAAACCCAGGGAATTCTGCCCTCCCCACCCCAAACGAGGCATCTCCCCTGGTTCACCTGGCAGTCCTCGCAGCAGAGCCCATGTGCACACACTGCTCCCGGGTTCAAGGCACAGGTGGTTGCGTTGCAGCACGGGTTTGTACATTCCTGGATGGGTTTGGAGGGTAAATTTAGAGCAGACAACGTGCAGTCACAAAGAGCCGTAAATCAAGAGGCTGCCTATGAGCTCTGCCAAGAAAAGCTGGGCATGAAATCATGAATTATGCATGAAATCCGACAACCTGATCCAAACAGCCTTGTCTGCCCTCAGATTCAACAAGCCCAACAAGTGTAGTAAAACCAGAGGAGCTGCTGAGGAGGGCTGGTTTATTCCAGCTATGGATCTGGTCCCAAATGTCACAAACAACCCAAGCGTGCTGACACCAACCCTGATAGAGCACTGGGGTGTTTTATTTCCACAGGAATCAGTGGAATGATTCTCACTGCCTCCAGAGAGGATCCAGGAGCTGCTGCAGTTGCTGAGCATCACGACCACAGCTCTATTTTGTGATAGCTGCTGGCCAGGCTCCTGCTTGGATGGAGGCTGGGGCTGCCACAGAGGAAGACAACGACATGATTCCATGTAATCCCTTATCAGAGCACACCAGTAATAGAGCTGTGAGATATGGAATGGGCATGAATTGCAGCCTCACTCACTGATACATCCCAATTTCACACTTGTGGATTAGATGGTGCCGTGTGTGGGCTCCTGCAAACTTCATTGTCAGTAGAACGAGCTCGTAAGGAAGAAAAGAATGGATTTGTTTTTCCAAGATAATGCCCACAAGCTGCAAGTTACACCAGCTGAGCTGGAATCTCATCTCTCTCACAGAAATAGAAGCAGATAAAATTGCTCTTCAGCTGTGTTAAGTCTGTTTGACTTAGCGAGGGATCACTGGCAATAGAGGGAACACAGGAGGAGTGAGTGGGTTAGAGTGATGTTCACAGCCTCTTGTTACTTCCCTGGCTTCTGAAGCTTCCCAACTGGAACTGACTCACCAGCAAAAACCAGAAGGATTCTCAGCATTTCACTGTTATTTAGGTATTATCTTCCTGGATGCACAAAGCCAAGCGTGCTCTGAAGCAGAGGAACAACTTCCTGCTCCTATTTCTGACCACCGGAAAGCAGCAGGCTACAGGAATATTCCTGAGCAGCTGCTGCATGTCAGGAGTAACATTCCCCTGCACAGAAGCACGTTTTATAAATTCACCTCAGAAATAACCTGAGATGAGCAGGGTGGAGTGTCAGTCCCATTAAGGCCATTTTGAAACAGCCAGCTGCAATACCCCATCCTCTGACCCCACAGGCAGGCTGGGATAAAGACACAGCTCTTGGAGTGGTGTTTCAGCAGCCTCTGAAATTTCCAATTGCTGTCTCACTTACTGCTCATTGTAGGGAATGAGCTTGGTAAATAGTTTTTGTGCCTGGGCTATCAAATTGTCAGGAATGATTTTAACATAAACAAGCAGAAAAAACAAGCAAGGCTCACCAGGCTTTGGGAGGATGGAGGCTGCCACCTGAAAGTATTGCTGTGCTGGGGTTTGTTGTTGTTGTTATTATTATTATTTATTATTGGTAACAACAGCAATGATGGGAGGAGGTGTCTCAGTGTGGCTCTCCTGGCTCTTCAGAGGAACCAGAGCAGCCCAACCCCAGAACAATTCCAGCACCACCTACGCGATGTCAGGCTCTGTCCTGTGGGCAGGACACCTGGTTTTCCCCCTCTCTTTTCTAAAAACACAGGACAGACCCCACTGGGTCAGCCCAGAACTCCTCTGTCCTTGTGTCCCCCTGAGAGCAGCCAGCAGAAGATGTTTAAGGACACTGACACCTTCCCAGTCTCCTGCCTTTCCCTGGCTTTCCCTTTGCTCCACGGGCATTTTTAGCACCTGCAAGAGTCAGAGTAAAGGAACTCACAGGTAACCAACACAGTCAGGGGAGCAGCTCCTTCTGCTTGTTTGGAACCTGCCATTTTCTAACTTCATCTGCTCATTTCTCATGGGGATGATCTCTCCTCTCTCACCCTTTCCATTCCCCTCACGATTTTATCAGCTTATGCTGCATTTCCCTTCATTTTCTTCTTTTCCAGCCAGAGCCCTTTGGAAACTTTGAACCACCTTATTGCTTTTCTCTCAATCTTTTTTCACTCTGCTTTATCCTCCCTGGGATCAGGGAGGGGTAGGGAAAACCTGCACAAGCAGTTTCAGGCGCAGCAGATTTATAGAGGTCTGCTGGTGCTTTGTTTTGTTTTCCTATTTCTCTCCTAGTACTTTCTAACAGCCTATTTACCTTTTAGACCACTCCTGAGCACTGGGCTGACATTTTCATGAGACTATTTATTGCAATATGAAGTCTTGTTCCTCCATGGTCAGAGTCAGCTCAGAGTCCATCATCTTCTTTGTGTTTTTGGAATGTGCATCACTCCTCAGTGAGTCCCATTTCTCATCTTAATGCCTGTTCCAGCTGCCTCAGAAGGTTTCTCTGCAGTCCTTCACAGCCAGTTTTCATCTCTAGCAGCCTAACTAATATCATCAGCAAATTAAAGACTATTCCTCTTCCCAGGCTGCTTATGAAAATGCTGAGTTGTGTAGTCCCAGGACACATCTCATGGATACAGCACAGCACATCTCCTGCCACTGCATGAAATGGGTGATTTACACCTGGTTGTATTTCTCATCTTTTAATTCAATTTTTGCCCATGCAGTTTTCTCTCCTTTACAGCTGCTCAATCTCCCAGAGAAGCTTTGGTGAAAGGTTTGGTCCAAAGCCTCTCTGAACCCCTCACAGGCTGCAGTGACAGCCCTGTCCCTTTCCATCCACTTGTTGAGCCCTTCAGAGCACTGTGATGGATTTGTAAGACAAGATTTTGTAAGACAAGATTTTGTAAGACAAGAGTTCCTGGCACAAAAGCCGTGCTGACTCGTCCCTGGCATGTCACAGCTGTTTGGGCACTCACTCCTAATTGCATTTGGAAGTAATTTGTCTGACTTCTGAGTTAGCAATTTGTAGTTTTCTGTTCTTGCTTGCAGCTGGTTATAAAAGACACATTTTCATCTTTCAAGGACCAAGGATTTTTACTTCTCTTCATTCTTTTATCTTTCTATCAATAATTTACATTAACCCTCCTTCCACAGACACTGCAGCACGTCAGGCATTTTTGGTCACATAGACTAAAATTGTTAGGATCATAAAATCATAGAATGGTTTGGGTTTGAAGAGACCAAAAATCATCCAGTTCCACCCCTGCCATGGGCAGGGACACCTTCCACTGTCCCAGGCTGCTCCCAGCCTGCTCCCAGCCCCAATGTCCAATCTGGCCTTGGGCACTCCAGGGATCCAGGGGCAGCCCCAGCTGCTCTGGGCACCCTGTGCCACTCCCCACCCTCACAGAAGAATTGAATCCTAATATCACTCATTCTTGGGATACTGCAACACCGTGGACAGAACTCAGCTGGTACAGACGACTGGGCAGTGAATCAATAACTGATCACACAGGTTTTCTGGAACCACTCAGGTTAGAGCAGTAAATCCCAAATAAATTTAATTGCACCCAAGCTGCATTTTTTCCATTCTAACTAAAAAGGCAAAAAGAGAGAAGAGGCAAATCAAGGCAGCGCTTGCTGACATTAAGTGGCTTTGACTTGAAAAGGTATCACTAACGTTCAGAAATGAAAACAAGGAAGATAACAGGGTTAGGAAGACATTTGCAAGCTGCTTGCACTCTATTGACTTTAAACAAGGAGATAAGGCTGCTTCCTCCAACCCTGTTACCCTCAAGAGTGAGTGAACTGTCAGGAAATCCTCACGGCTTGGACAAGCCCAAATCACTCCACAGGCAGGATGCAGCAATATCTCACTGCTTTAACTGCCCCCATCTCCTTTGTCTGTAGGTCCCTATCTATCACAGGAAACAAATCCCTGATCTGCTGCTGCCTTTAATTCAGATAATCAGAGAGAAGTTCAATAAAGCCAATGAGGACGGGATGTAAAAGGGATAAGGATGCCAGCTCGGATATTATTTGACCCCCAGGTTTTGCCTATCTCCTGCTGATGTGAGGAGTCCTCTGACACATTCACTAAACTAAATGGAACAATCTTTGCAGCAGCAGCAATCTGTCTGGGAGGCAGTGAAGGCTCTTTCTGTTGGGAAGTAATTGGCTGGAGGGAAAGAAAAATCCTACAGTGAAGGAGGGAAAGGTCTTGTACCTAAAAACTGAAGCTGCAATGAAAAATACCTGACCAATATTAATATTTCTATTTATACAGTGTTGTATATATGGATAGTGAGGCCCTGGCACAGGGTGCCCGAGAAGCTGTGGTTGCCCCTGGATCCCTGGAAGTGCCCAAGGCCAGGCTGGACAGGGCTTGGAGCAACCTGGGATAGAGAATAAGTGAAATGGCAGGGGGAAAATGAGATTATCTTTATGGTCCTCAACCCAAAGCATTCTATGATTGAACAGTTTCTATGGTTATACTGATATAAATAATATAAATATAAATATAAATATAAATATAAATATAAATATAAATAGTGGCTTCTCACTGACAGAAACAAACTTTCAACTAATGCACATTTGCTTGAGAAATTCAAGTCAAGTTCTCCAACTTCTTTTGAGTTTAGCTGATTAGCTAATGCTGGAAGGAACTTCTAGGAACACGAGGTCATGGCCAGTCTGCTGGACAAGCCAGAGTTTGCTCTCTAAGGATGATCTGAGCACATTCTTCACCCAAGCCCTGCTTAAATGTCACCATCTCGAACACACTCGAGACTCCCTGCCCCTCTGAGACTGACGGGACAGAAGCAGAGAAGGCAGAGCTCTGTTTTACACCAAACCAATCTCCACTGCCAAAACCCTGCAGGCAGCAGTGAGCAGTAACTCCCAGCTGGTGCCTTACCTCAGGCTCCCCGCAATCACACTCCTCTCCATCCTCCACGTAGCCATTCCCACACTTCTGGCCTCCAAAGGACTCCTTGACCTCAGGCAGGTTAAAGAGACACATTCCCACTCCTTTCTCCAGGCTGTTTTCCAGGTCCTTCCTACTGCAGCTACTGAAGACCATGGGGAATGGGTAGCTGGAGAAAACCCACAGGGAGACAAAAGGAAGGTTGTTAAACAAGATGAAAACCTCTCTCCCCCATCACACCAGTGACATTTTAGCACATCTGTGCCTTGACCAGAAGATTATGCTCACTTCTTATCACACAGAATTGAGATACAGCAATTCACTGTGAAATTGAGCTCAACCCATTAATAATAATAATTTCTGACTATGAATAAGAGAATTTTCACTTTTTCACTTCAATTCATAGCTGCTGTTAATAAGGATTGGAATTGTCCACATTTGAAATTCCTTCTCCCTCTTTTGCTTATGGAGTTATAATGCAAATGATGATTATGAGCCTAAAGAAATGCTGGGTTTGCAAGTAGTATCCTGCATTTGCAGGACTGCAAAAGATCCTAATCCTTCTTGGAAAATTCAGCCTGAAATGGCAAATTCATTCATCTTGCTCTGCAGAATGGCAAACTTCCTGCTCTTTTCAGGAAAAAAAAAAAAGAATAAAAGAAAAAACCCACTGTTACTTGATAAGAGCCTGCTTCTGCAATTCATCAAAGATGAGCTTGGGAACTGCATGATTAAAGCAAAGACAGTTCTTATTTTAAATCAGCAGGACTGTAAGGACACGGTGCTGAAAATATTCCTGTTTGGAATTCCCGGTGCTGAGTGCAGGTTGGGCCCTGCTGTGCAGACACGTAGCAGCTCCCACTCCCTTTACACAACACCCAACAGTGAGAACACAACAGTCCTGTGCAGTACAAACACCAGCAGGTAATTGGTGTTTTCCTCTGGCAGAACTCAATTCCATTTCTGCTGATGAGTGTTTGGAGTTTGCCTCACGGATGAGGGACCAAGTGACACCAGGGCCTGGCTGATGGCACGGTGTCCTCGATGCCATCAGCCAAGGAGCTGCAGCAGAGGCTAGAGGGAGTTCAGAGGAATAGAGTGGAGATTTATTGAAGTGCCTTCAAAGGCCACACCCTGGCAGTGCCCAGATGGCTCCAAGAGGAAAGGAAAAGAGCTTTGGCACAAGATCTCACATTTTTGTAAATTTTAATCCATTTGCGTATAGGAGTTAACTGTCCAATTAACAGCTTCAAATGATGAAGTTTCATCCTCCTTGTTTGCTTGCCCACCCCTCCTCTTTTCATGTTGCTCATCCTTTGGGCCTGAAATTTGAAAAGATTGTTCTTGAGTCTCCAGCTGGAACAGGATTGTTTTGTCTCCATCATCATGTGAAAAGATCCCAGTAACACTTCATATACAGCTAAAGCTGCACACCAAAACAGAACAGAAACACTCAAAACCCAAGGTATCATTCTAAGGGCTGCTGTGACTGCTCTGTGCTGTCATGGAACCAGTCATGGAACAGCCTGGGCTGGAAAAGGGCTTGGAGTCCATTTCATCCCACCTCCAGCAGCACCTTCCACTACCCCAGGGAGCTCCAAGCCCTGTCAGCCTGGCCTTGGACACTTCCTGTGGCTGCTCCATCCCCAGCTTCTCTGGGAAACCCGTGCCAGGGCCTCCCCACCTTGAAAAGGAACAATTTCCCCAAATATATCACGTCCACATTGAGTTACACAGAACCTGTGTCACAAACACTTCTCCCCTCAGACTGATAGAGAAACTCAACATTTCAGCAGCTCAGGAGCCAACCTGGCAATTCCACTTTACTCACTGAGTGCTTTGTGTCACCCACGTGTTATTAGGATTGTTATATGTGTTATTAGGATTGTTATCTTTGCAGACAAGCAAGGTAACAGATAGAAATTCTGCACTGCTGAACTTCAGACTCCCATTAATCTCCTGGTGTTTCTGATATCCTCCGATGAAAAGCTTGTTTTGGGAATGATGATGCCCGTAGGCCTTAGACAGGGATAATTTCTATTAAAAAGAAAGAAATGTTTGGCAACTACAAATGCAATAGAGCTTCTTATGCTGACACAAGGAAGTTAATTAGGATCTTCTAGAAGGTTATGGATACATTACAGAACAGAATATATTTTGTGCCTAGTTAAAATTACCTCTTTTACAGTTTCTTTTGCAATAAAACAGCCAGCTCATTGGAAAAGAACATAAACATGAGTATGAAGAAGAAAATAATTTTCCAATATCACTATAGGGCTTGTCAAGTTAAACTAAACAGTTTTGAGTTTCACTGACATATGACTTCAGAAAGCTAATAGGCATCTCCATGTAATAAGCTGATTGCTGGAAAATATCAATGTTTCAGCAAAATGACAGAGTCTAAGATAAATAAAGAAATTTCAGAATAGCAGGAGGTAGGAGCCAGGCTGTTAGCTGGGCCCCAAGGGAGGGCAAGGAAGGTACTTGGAGTAATGGAACAGAAAATAAAAGCTCTTGGAAAACCATTTTATATTGAGCAGTTGGAGATGTTCTTAACAGGACACCACAAACTTCTGTCCTACCCTCAGTGTGACTGGGAAGAAACCTCACAAAATTCTGTGTACGTGACTGTGAACAAGTAGATGGGTGCACATTCCTGCCAAACAGCAGGAAAAACCAAAGAAATCCAGATATATCTGACTGAGAAATCCTGATAAAGGCTTGACCAGACAGGACCTTCACATCAAAGTGTGAATAAAGGAACACTGCATCACCCAGGCACGATCCTGCTCTTCAGTGGCACAGGTTGGCATTGATATCCGCTGGGGTGAGACAAGGAGACACACACCTCTCAGGGAATGAATCCATTCAGGAGCACAATTAATGCAGATTTCCTTGTGACGCCTCTCAGCCACACACAGAGCACGAGGACAGCTCACCAGTCAAAACTGTCAGTGTTTTAGGGCTGTTCCTTGGCGTGCTGGATTCCCAGGATCACTGGCATGGATGTGAGGTGTGTGTCCATCAGCAGGAGGGCAGGCTCCTCTCTCTGTGCCAGAGCTGAAATTGTGCCATTGCTGATGAAGGAGCTTTATGTTTCCCCCCCAAAGGAACTTCAAGCTGTTTCCTATTTTGAACCCAGAGATCCATTCATCTTCTGGCTTTTCCTGCTCCTGACACTGGTTTCCTCAGCTGACATCAGTGCAGCACATGGCACATGAGGACATTTCCTGAAACGCTTCTTCTTTACCAAATAATCCCCAAATAGAGCAATAAAAACCCAGAAATAAACCCAGCTGCTGGAAATAGAGAAACTTCAGGGTAACCACACCATGCAAGAGAAGATCCCACACCAATTGGTGCCAATTGGAAACCTGATTGATCCTTAATGTGGTATTCTGATACACAACCAGTCTTCTTTTCTTGACCAATAAAGTTCAATGTAACAACCACAGCACTTGATTGTTGTGATTTCAGGCTGTATTTTGTCTGTCTCTGCAATTTTAAAGCTGTTTCATCAGAAGAATGAAACGCCTGGCAGATGGGATGGGAAGGGAAGTCACAGATATCAGATGTCAGCGGTGCTCAAACCAATGTTTGAGTGGATCTGGAGCTTGTGAAAAATGCTAAAGGAATGGGGATGTGAAAGGAATTAATCCTCTGAACAAATGCAGGAGCTTCCTCCCACTACCCTGTAAAGATCTCCCCTGGAAGGAGCTGCCTCAGGGTGGGAGAAGGAGGTGGGGTCTCCACAGTGGAGTCAGCCCTTGACCTGTCTCAAGATTTCAGGGATTCCTAAACAGGGACATTTGTGCTCAGACACTTACTCTGTTGGAAAACCAGCTCATGAATGCCACGAGAGAACATTCCAGAGGTGAAAAATTCATCAACAGTCTTTATACTCCATTCATCTCCACTCAAGACATTTTCTGTTACAGACCCTTATTTCTTTTTACACTTGGAAAGAGAAAGGACACTTCAGTCCAGCCTCACTCTTATTCCAAAATGCTGTGTCCCATGCATTTTTTACACTGTCTGAATCTGTAGATTTAATACACAATGGATCATTTTGTCAAGCTGTTCTGGCTGTGGGTACAACTCTACAGAACTCAAATTGTTCCCAGCACTACCATCAGTCTCCTCGGTGGCTTTATAGCAAGGAAAACCACTTCACTCTTTCTGCCCCTCTCGAATCCACAGCATTCCTTGGTGTCTCCTTGGTGCTTAAAAGATGTGTTTAAACCCCAGCAACAAATATCCCAGTTTCCAACAAAAACAGCTCTGCCTGCTCTTGCAAGTAAGACCTTCACTGCTGTCAGAGGATCCCTGGTAATCGATTCCTTGGGAAACAGAGCCTGGGCTTGTCCCATTCATTTATATTTCAGGCACTCCAGCCCTCCAAATGCCAGGTTCCTTTAAGCAGCTCTGCATTTAGCCTGTATTAGATGGCTCCTTCCATTAACTAAGTGAAGTGGCATCAGCACTCTGTCAAGTCCCATTTAAGAAGAGAGGATTCTTTGTACCAGCACCTCGCTGCCCAGCACAGGCTTCTTTTCTTTTCTTTTTTTCCCCCCCACAAAATATAAAAGCTCATCTCTGTCATCTCCATTCCAGAGGAATTCCCTTTCCTCAGGGGCTGAATGACAGGAGAGTTCAAGCACAGGAACTGAGCCACTGCCCCAGAAAATTACAGGCTGAGGAGATGAGACAGGCAGAGCACTGAGGAGAGAGGCAGTGGCTGCTGATCCGTGCAGGTCACAGCAGATCTGTGATCACTGCTCAGGCTGCTGGGATGCTCCCATTCCTGTCCTTTCCACTGCTCAGGCTGCTGGGATGTTCCCATTCCTGCCCCTTCTCACTGCTCAGGCTGCTGGGATGCTCCCATTCCTGTTCTCACTGCTCAGGCTGCTGGGATGTTCCCATTCCTGTCCTTTCCACTGCTCAGGCTGCTGGGATGTTCCCATTCCTGTCCTTTCCACTGCTCAGGCTGCTGGGATGCTCCCATTCCTGCCCTTTTCACTGGAATGTGCCTGGAGGGGCAGTGCCCTGAGCTGCAGGAGACCCAAGCCCCTCCAGCTGCATTGCAGCAGCACCTCAGGGAAGGTGGAACTCCTTTGGTTCCTCCAAATCCTGTCTGTCCACACCTCAGAACCTCGGGTCCAGCCCCCCTGAGCTCCTCCACCATCAAACACCACAGATTTGTGTTTCCCAGCCACTCAAGGGGTAACACAATGATTCTGGGAATTCTCTGTCCATTGCACAGCAGGATAAACTACAGGCTCAGCATATCTTGAAATAATTTTGATTATTATGATTATCACTATCCAATCTCATTTTTTTATTTTGTATTCAAGAGCTGCAGGATTTTTCTAAAGGAACTGCATTGTTCTGTCCCAAATGTTGGTGCACACACACAGACAGGCACTATATGTATATACACATCTATTTATAGGGTTCATTTCTTCCAGTTCACATCACAACCTGATTATTCAGCATTATGGCAATGTTTATACAGAGCCTTTTACCAAAAGACCCTGAAGTGTTTTACAATTATTCACTCAATTAAAATGCACAAGAGCCCCAAAGAGCTCTGTTAAGTACCACCAGACCTCCCTCCCTGAGGTAATATGATAATTGGAGATTATATTAATTTTAAAAGGGACATTTTTTTTCTTTGAGTTTGCTTATGGAAACAACTGTTGGCTAGCTAATTTCCAAAGGTGCAGAAAACTGGGACTGAACTTTGCCCAGAATTCCTGAGAACCCAAACCTGAGAGGCCATATCTGGCACCAGCTGTGCTTTTCAGGAGCATGAAGGTGCTTGAAGACAAGAGGGGTGTTGACTCAGAAGTTTGCCTGGTCCAACACCTGAATTTCCAACATTTTCCATGACAACACCTTGTCTGAACTGACCACCACTGTGACTTTGTGTCTGTCTCGACCCAAGGGCCCTCTGAGATTCAAAAATATGAATATTTACTCTCCTTAACCTCCGAAATTCCTGATTTTTGGCTCAGAATTGGAGGGGATGAGCAATGCAGACCCTTTAACTGGAGTATGGAGATGGGAATTTGAGTTTCCCCTTGTTCAGACTCTAGAGAATGCCTGACACAGAAATTTGTGAATTTTCTGTTGCATATCCCAGTTTTACATAAGAACATAAAAAGTAGGGAGGGATTATATTAAAGAATAAGAATGTGGTGGGTTTTGGTAATACAGGTGTAACTGATTTTTCTATGGAAAAATGGCAGCACTAGAGGGAGAAACCCAAGAACAAACCTCTAGAAGGCAGAAACTCAAGCAGCATGAATGTTTCTAGACCCAAGGAGGAGTTGATTTCAAGGAACTGTTGATTTCAAGCCTCCTCTAACTCCTGATCTAATTGATATAATTATTTTGCACTCAAAAGCATCTCCCTTGGCTTTAACCTTCTAGACATTATTACTGCTCTCCAGCTTTTGAAAACAACTTTTTATGGGCTCCTAAGAGAGATGAGCCTACCAGAATAAAAGTGAATTTGCTATGAGATGACATTTTTTGACACTCTAGCTCTTCTCTACAGCAAGTATGTTAATGAATTAGTAAGCATAAGGAACTTCACAGAATTAGGTGTCAAGCAGGAGATAAAATCCAGTTTTCTTTGATATTGAAATAGGTGTTCAAATACTACAGATCCCTTCATGTATCAAGTTCTGTCACTACACGTTATTTCCTACACCTCACGTTTTAGTAGCAATTGTTTCAAATTAGACAAGTGCCATAATGTGGAAGGACTTTTTAATCTATTAATTAGACAAGTGCCATAATATGGGAGGGCTTTTTAATCCATTATTTAAACAATGTCTTAATTTCTAAGTACTTTTGAGGGAGAAAAGCACAAATGCAGTTTTTTACCCCACCAGCACAATAAAGGGGGAGTTAAAGGTATCTGCAGATTGTTTCACACCTAAAGCTTTTGCAAACAGCAAATTGGGAAAATTAGGAGGAGGGGGGAAGCTGGAGGAGCCTTTGGGCTCTTGGAAGCAGCACATGGCAGAGCTTTGCCCAAGACATCAGTCCCAGAGCTGATGGGGCACATCTTTTTCAGGTGATTTGGAAGGATTTAGCTAAAAATGTAGAGTGGTTTTATCTACAGATGAAGCATTTAAAGGGGAAGTTTGCTTCAAAAGGTAGAGGATGTCTGACAAGCCACACTTATTTTTCTAGCCTATTTTTCACTCCCTTGCTTCTCTTTTAGAGTTTTAATCCCTAGAGCATCGCTAAAGTAGAGCACAGAACTGGGCCATGCAGTCAGAGATGCCATCAAAGCTCTTCTGCCTGAGTTCATGGTCAGTGACTTCAAAACAAGCCCAGGTTTCTCCTGCAGCTTTTGTCACGTTCACTATGTGGTGGCTGCTAAGCCTTCCAATAAAATAATAATAATAATAAACTGGGAATATATCACACTGGTGGTTCATTTAATTGCTGTCTGCTTGCATGCCTTGTTGTGCTACACTGGAATTTCCAGGCTTATTGGAAGGAAAGCCTTTCCAAGGAAATGTTTAAACTTTTCACACAAATGCCTTAAGTTTGTTTTAATTTTCCCCTGGGGATAGTGCAGATTCCCAGAATGAATTCCAGCCATCTCCTCTCGGGTGCCCAGATTGGATTGACACAGCCCCAGCTGAGGCTTGACCGCTCCCATTACACGTAAGGTGAAATTTTAACTACCTGGAATATTCAAAAAGGCAGATTTACAGCGCTGAATGTGGGACTTCAGGGCAGAAAGCAACGACAGAACAAATGCCTGGATGGTTCCCAAAAATCCATCCTGCAAGGGAGCAACACTTAATGGCTTTATACAGTATAGACTGTTGTGGCAGTCACAAAACTGCCAAATAAAACATTATTAGCAGTTACTTTCCCTTTGACAAATAGATGGTCAGAGAAGTTTTTTCTTGGAGGAGAGGCCTGTTGTGACTTTCCTTTGTGTTCTGGGGGTGAAGCAATACTAAACCAATTTATCACCCCTGACAGGATCCTGACTCTGTGCTGGAGTTATCTGCATTGCAAAAGCTCCATGGGAATTGAACTCAGACAACTGTTCTTCCTGTTGGAAACCAGACAGCCAAGGCAAGGAGCTGTAATCAGTTTGAATTTGCCTCTGGCTCATCTTTTGCTCTGTTTCCTTTTAGACCACTACCTCATTAATAAAAATTTGCTGGATTGCTGAGAGTTCAGGTTTCACAATCTGCTGCTTAGAATTTGAGGCTAATCCAGTGCTGACTACAGGAAAAGTCAAAAAGCAAGGCAGAGCAGAGGGAGGGATGAAAAGGCCAGGTCAGGTCTGGTCCCAGGCTAAGGAAAAGCAGGATGCAGACACCCTGGGCCTGCCAGCAGCTCCCAGCAGTGAAGGAAAATCTGGATAAGGAGCACAAGCAGAGTGCCCTGAGTTTAAATTTTGTCACACAAAACACAACGTCCTCAGCATGTGACGAGCAGATAAAGACAAATGGTCCAAACCAGAGCTGAAGATCAGCTTCCTGCTGATTTCTGATTAGGGAAAAGGTGCTTTGGTTAGTTCCCAACATGATTTTACAATCTGCTTTTGTTCCAGGCAGTTACATTCTAATTTTCTCCCTTGAAAAACCTTGGAATTGATTTTTTTCAATGGGCCAGGAGCAGACAGGGATGAAAAAAAATAAATCTGACTTTGGGAATCAGATTGATGGAAAGATCAGTCATAAAGAGGGTGCTCAGGATCAGGAGATGGATTTGGGTGAGGATGAGCCTGGACATCAGGTGGGCAGATCAAATGACAACAAGTTAAGGGAAACGGACCCCAAAGAGGGCTAAACCCAACCAGGGCTAAATCCAGGCCAGGGAGAAGGGATTTAACAGAAAATCCTGACACAAACAAACCCCAAGGATCAGCCCTCTGGATGGAGCACGTGGAGAAGCTGCTCCCTGGGAAGAGCAGGAGCAGAGAGCGAAGTGCATGGAAATGTCACTTGGTGAGATGGGGGTGCTGGGGAAAAGCATCTGAGCCTGCAAAAAGCTGGGAATAATAAATACCTGGGGGACAGGCTGATATTGATTTCACTTAGCATCTGTACTACCCGGGCTCTTAATAAATCAGGGCTCCAAGACAGGAGGATCATGGCTCAGTTTCTTGTTCTTTGGGAAGATCCAAAGGAAAGACAAGTGAGGAAAAACAGTGCCAGAAATTAGTCTGAATTTCCCCAGCATTCTCACTGTTATGAGAAAAAAGCTCTTTATCCCATATCACCTAAAACAGCTCAGATGAGTGGAAATGGAATTATTTTTAAAAAATCCTATATATATAATAACAAGGAATAATTTTTTCTACCTTCCCTATTCTTTTTCACAGAGCTGGAACAAAGAAAAAATTGCATCCACATTGTATTTATTTCATTATTTCAAGCCATGAGGACAGGATGGATTCAGCCATGATCTAAGACTTAGGGATCCTTAATGAGCACAATAAAATTTCACTCACAGGAATGAAAGGCTTTTGATAAATCTAAAAAAAAACCCCATATGAATCCTGATGAAATCCTGGCCTTATTGAAGCCCATGGGAGTTTTCCTCCCATGGATTTCTCACCTGGTGGTGGCTGGCTGCACATGATGATGAACACAATTTCCATGCTGAAAGAGGCAGAGAGAAAGGCTCTCCAGGAGAGCAAAGTTATTTCACCTCTTCATTTTCAGCCTTTACTCTAAAATAGGTGGTTCCTTATTTTAGAGTAATAAGAATTTAAACAATGTCTTAATTTCTAAGACATTGAAATTGTCTTATAAATTAAGACGTTGAATTTCTAAATGTCTTCATTTAAGAAATTAAGACATTTATTTCTTAAATTTCTGGGGCTGCAGCATCCATTTGCAAAGGCTGAAAGGGACTCTCCCTGCATTGCTGCCACCAGAACCCCCCAGTAAAACATGCCCAGCACTCTGTGACAGGCTTTGACATTAGAGAAGATCAAGAATGGCTTTTTGGGAAGGAATTGTCGGGGTAAAGTTTTCAACATTTTGCACACCTATGGCAGGCACAAAGGGCTCTGTGATCCCCATGACAACTGTGGCAAATGCAGCTGTGGGCACCAATTAATTTCAGGGATTCAGCCTTCCAAGTCCACATCAGTTCCTTCAAGTGCTCCTGGGCACACAACACATGTTCAAAAAGGAGCTTTCATCTGCCCTTTAAGGTATGTTTCCATTTTTAAGCCAGGAGTTTGGAATTCATTAACACCAATTAAAACTGGACACTGGGTGCTTAATTCTCCGTGCACTGCTCTGCAGATTTATCCCTGCAGGTTGAAAAGTTTGGGGTTTGTTTATCTTTTTTTTTTTGGATGAAACAGAAAGCCTAGATAAAGGGAAACGTCCTGATATGATTTGTTCTCGTGGGTCATGGCAATAGCAGCACTGCAGGAGAAAAATGTCCCTCTCAGAGCTATATTTCCTATGGATATTACAGCAACAAGACAAAAGGCAGCTGAGCTCTCTCATCCCAGCATCCAGGCCAGGAAAAGTGGATACATCTCGTGGCAGAAACCCCTGCTTGTCCTTAAGTATCTGCTATAAATAATCACACCAGGAGTAAAATGTGTTTTCATTTGAGAAGTCACCTCTCTCCTTGTCAGCTTCACTTACAGCAAAGTCACGCTGTCAATCTGGGAGCTCTCCTTGAGAGTACACCGGCAAAGCCAATTATTTTCCCTTCTAACAGCACATCTACAGAAATGGGAAAGACTAAACTAAATAAAAAGCAATTATCCTTTTTCTTTTTCTTGCCCCATGGTTCTTTGTGCTAATTGTTAACAGTGACCCACTCCTGCAAAGGACTGGGAAAAATTAAATGGATTTCAACCAACACTACTAATTCTTCAACACAGATCTTATTTATCACAAAAAATTAAATATATCTGCCAGGCATGGAAATTATTAACAAAAAAAGAAGGCCAAATGCACTGCAGACGTGGGGCTATTCAGAGTGAAGGGAAAGACTGACATAAATCTATTCTGTAATCTTGTGGCTGTTTCCTACTAAAGGAAGGACCAGAATGCAATGTGCTAAATTACTGGGGCAGAGGGATATGTTGCTTAAGGTTTTTTTCCAAAAAAAAAAAAAAAAAAAAAAGCAGTTGCACTGCTGGCACAACAGACCTAGCTCTGTCACAAGTAATTTATTACATCAGTATATCAACTTTATTAAAAAAAGACAACAAAGAAGTTTGTCTTTGTGCCGAGCTCAGCTCAGACTGGTTTGGGAACATAAACAGCTTCAGAGTTTAATTAGAAACTGTTTACATCTGAAAGATAATTTCATTTTCCTCAAATTGTAACAGAGGTAATTCCAGATAGTTCTGCTGACTCTAGAGTTTAATGGCTGTAAGCTGCCAGACAGAAAAATGCCAAGTGAGGTCTGAACAGCTGAAAACCGACTGAGAGGGGTCAGGGAATTCTGTGCTAACTACTAATGGTTTGATTATCTAACATTTAACAGCTCTGCAGCTACAAGATGCTGCAAGACGTCTCCAAGAAAAAAAAAATAGAACCACTCAGTAGACTGAAATGTTCTTTCCCACACTCTATTTCTGATTTCTTTCCCATTTCACCCTGACCTTTTGTCTTGTTTCAAGCTTTATTTATTTATTATTTTTTTAAAATCTGTAGAAGTGCTGGAAAAAAATGTTTTCCCCTTCAAGTTGATGCTGTTTTCATGGCATACCTGGCTGTGTGCTGGAAATCTCTGGAGGGTGTCTGTTTTCACATCTGCAGACTCATGTTCAGCCTTTGCATGACCAAAATGAGGGTGACCTTATGTTCTGCTTCCTTGAGATCATTTTTCAAAAAGGAGAAAAGTGATTGAAACTAATACTTAATACAACAAATGGCACGAGTGATTAGTGCTTTCCCAACTTGTCCTTAAGAGATTTTCACTGTGTTTTATTTATTTAACTACATGTTTATGAAGTAGTTAAAGAAATATTTTTCTTTTCCGCGGCAGTTCAAAAATCGAACAAAAGCAGATGACAAAATAAGAAGGCTCCTCTTTAAGAAAACCCTTGAAGACCCAAACCCACGGGTTCTCCAAGAGCCCTCTAAGATGCAAATATTCCCTTGTGCAATGTAAAACCAGCACTGCTGCCACTGGCCTGCTTTTGATGTGCAGCCCTAAACCTCATTAACGGTAATGAGGGATCCACAGGGACGCACAGACCTCCAGCACCATCAAAGGACAGCAGCTGTGAGCACTTTAATTCCGGGGTGCTGCTCCCCCAGGGGAGGAGTGGAGGAGCTGCTGCATCCCCTCAGTCTGAGCCAGCCCTGCTGCTCCTCCAGCCCAGCTCCAGAGCAGAGCTGCACCCCTGGGCAGAGCCCTGAGGAACCCTCACTCGTGTACATCCTCCTGCCTCCACAAACCTTGCTGTTCATTTGGGTGGCTCCCATCACCTGGATTTTCACATCTCTCCCAGAAATGCTGCTCCAGTTCACCAAGGTGGAAGAAAACTGCAGCACAGGAGCAAACCAGGTTGGGGTTTGGGTGCAGAGGCCAGTTTCTCTTCCCAAACCCGTAAGTCCACCAGAAATATCAGATGGTTTTGGACAAAGACCCTGGACACAGATACAGTTCACACACCTGTGACCTAACACTTAATTAAGGAATAGTCACTAATCCAGGTTGTGACACCTCAGTGGCTCTGGGTGGTGCCTCAGGTTTGGCTTTTCTATCTTCCACATTCTGAGCTGCTTTAGTGTGTGGGTCTGGGTTCACATCAGGGGATGGTGAACTCTGCACAGAGCAGGGAGACAAAACAATTCCTGCTCCAGCTGGGCACCAAGGACAAATGATCCCAATCTCAGCCCAGGAGCACAAACCCCGTGGGCTGCAGAGAGAAAAACAAGCAGGGTGGGACTGCAGGGGCTGCAGTGGGATTGGACACTGAACTGCAATGTGCACATGGAGCAGAGCTGAGCCCAGGGAGAGACCCCGGCAGCGCTCGTGCATTTTGGGGCCATTTGGGTTCATCCTGGGGGCAGCCCTGGCTGGGCTCTGGTGCTGCCCAAGGGGCATCCATGGAGGAGATCCTTTGAATCAATCCCTGCTTTATTCTTTAGCTCTGTCCAGCCTCTGCTCTGGGGCAGCCTGCACAAGGCATCACAGGGAACATTGCAGATGCATCCTTGGCACCCAGGAGTTTGGGGAAGAGGGAGTTCTGCTGCTGGACTCCTGCAATTCAGCTGCACCTGAATGCCAAAGCTTCTGCCAGCCCTGCCCTTGCACTGAGCACAAACTCCAGAGGAATCTTCAAAGTCTGAGCCCTTACACCAGGAAAATCAGCAAGACCTTCCAGAGTATGGAACAAGCAGGAAGAAAAAACAAATAAAAGCTATTTTAGATGTCCCTGATAATATATTTGCTACCACAGAGCCTGTCAATAAAGGGGAGCCAATAAAACCAGCTTTTCCTTGCCAGCAGAAATGGGTGTTTACTTATAAAAAAAGCACAAATTAAAGTGTGATACACCCCTCCACTGAAGCTAACACATGAAAACAAAGCATCAAATGAACCCCTCCTCACCTGCAGCAGAGCTGCCTTTCAAGGATAACTTCTCCCAAATCCCACAGTACAAGAATTGACCTCTGAATAGCAAATGTTTCCTAAACTCATCCAGGGATACCTGGACCACTTCTACAGCAAATCCATGGCCCAGCTCATCCCCAGGGAGGCAAACAGGAATGTTCACACTTGCTGCATCTCCTCTGCAACTCTTGGTGTCACTTTGAGCTCCTCACAGACATCTGGTGCTACTGCTCAGGAAAAAGCCACTCTGCTTCCACTTAAATATTTTATCTCACCTTAATTACTGCTGATGTACTCAGTGTTCAGTGCAGAATATCTAATTGCTCCTGGAGGGAATTAAAACCCAGTAAGCACTCAGTCTGTTTTTAAGTGGTACCTGGAAGAAGCCCACCTGATGGTCCTTCCCATGGTTAATTTTCCCCCATTTCTCCTCAGCACTGCTTAATTGGAGTAATTAGTTTAATTTGGGACTGTCATTCAGCTGAGTCTTAACAGATCCCCTTTGCTCTCACTCTCATTCACAAATAGGCAGCTTCCCATTGTCTCCCTGCTTTAATTCTAACACAAAGGTTTGAATTTTACTTAAAAATTTACTGGTAAGATCAGGGATTTTTTTTGGGACTGGTTAGAAAAATGTCTTCTCCAAATTACAACAGTAACTGAACTCCTATTTTTCTACGTATGATTTCTACTCTGTGCTCTTTCTGGGTTCCTAATTGGTCTCCTCCCCCAGACCTTGCCTCCAAAAACTCAGTAATTAAAATTGAAATTGTGTACTGAAAGGTAATTACTCAAAATTAGCTGTTCTTTTTTTCCTGTGAGGCACTGTTCCATAAAAATCCTCTAAAATAATAATCTATAGCTGAGAGGTTAAATTGATCTAATTTCTCCTTTTTTTCCCACTCATGGTCATCACTACGCAGAACAGGAATTTCCACCAGCAGTGTCACAGCCCAAGCCCCACTTCCCTGTAACACTTACAGTCATATTTATCTGGGTAAATTCAATTTAAAATCTGAGAGAGAAACAGAGTGACTTTGAATCCTAGCTGTGGAAACTGGAAATGGGAACACAAGATTGAAGATAAGAACAGTGGGGGGAAAAAGGCAGGCAGAGGGGCTCAACTCATTCTTGACTTTTCAACAGGAGCCTCACACAGAAGGAACAAGACAAAGGGGAGTTGTTGTGAGGGGAAATACCCAAAAAAAGCTGCTTCCTCCTTCCTGTGTGTCACCAAGGGGTGGAAATCAGAATATGCCTTGGAACTCTTGGAAAACAGAAAAGCCAGGTCTGCTAGGGGCCTAGATTAAAATAAATGTTTCCCAAGAGATGTTCTTTCATTCAGGAGCTTGTTAAGCAGATATCAATAGCCATGCTCTCTCACACATCAGATTTTCCACTTCTTGACTATCTGCACTCATTACACGTCTTGAAACAATAGCCCGTACAGAATTTACATTTTCCTGAGTATTTAAAATTATTTTGCACTTTATTTAATCTTTCCTCCATCATGGGCTTTGAGGAGAACCTCCCAGATCAACGTGAGGTGCTCCATCTCATAATAAATGTACAGAGGAAGCAATGGGGTGTAGGGCAGTAGGACAGACCTGAGAAAATCCCCACCACTCCCACACCCAGGTGCAAGGGGGATTGGAAGGGAACACCCCAAAGCAGCCCTTTCCCCTTTTTCCACCAGCCTGTGTCCGTGGGAAGGCAAAGAGAGATGGAACACATGGCTGGGAACCTTTACACCATGGCTGGGATGATCCAGCAACAAGAAATGAACCTGGGAAGAGAAAACGCTTCCACCAAGGGCCAGTGAAAGTGGATTTTATTGCAGGTATTGGGCATCCCAAAGGGAAAAAACAACTGTAGGATCAACATCTGAATGGGCCTGGTGAAACTGCCCATCCTGGGAGGATTCCTGCTCTCATTAACACCACCCAGCACGAGGAAAGGGAAAGGCATCAAGGAGCACTCCCTGTGGGAGGGAGGGAAGGGCAAATTTCCTTGCTGACAAGTTCCCTGTGTGGAAGCCGAAAGAGCAGAAGGAAGGTGGGAGAGGGGAAGTTCAACCCTTGAGTTTACAGGAGGGGAGAACACCAATTAGCAAAATTTTCCTTCCCTTGAGGCTGGCAAAAAAAATCTCAGACATATCTGAAGTCAATATTTCAGCTTCTTAGTGGGAGCTCACCTGGCTTCAAACCCCATGGAAACCCCTGTGCTCAATTTTGATGAAGGACGTGTAAAAATTGCATTTCCAAAATTACTAAATAAACAAGCACTGCTAATTGGCAGCATTCTGCTCTGCAGTGCTAAATTCTGCTCACATTTGCAAGGGTAGAAATCCAGCCCAATGCCTTGGGCTGAACCAGAACTCTTGGGTGTTTTTCTGCCTGGCAGGAGAAATATTTTCACTCCTAAGAGGCGACACTTTAGGGAGATATTTGGAAAAAAAAAGTGGAATACTGAAGTGGCCTCACTGGCTCAGCCCAGTCCCTTACTTTCCAGACAATAAGATCTCAGTAAAAAGATTCACAAATCTCTCTAATATTCCATCTTTGTCACTTGCAACTGTCCATGTACAAGACAATTAAAAAACTAAAGGAATATAATTACAAGAGATGCATAAAAAAAAGGAGAATGGGTATTAAATATTCCTTACTGATATGATTAGTATCAATACGAAATTGATATAAATTATTATTTAAATACATTTAAATATTAATATTCTGTAGTACTAAATACTAATTTTAGTACTAAATACTCCTTATTGATAGTATTTTTATAGGAAACCCCCCTGTTTCTACAGAAGGATTTCTGTGATTTTCATAGCAGATATTTGAATCTCTCAAAGTCCTGTCCTGACACAAATTCGTGGGGTTTTGTGCTTGATTCCATGTTATAAAAAATACATTTTGCTGAAGTAGTAGTTCTTTAGACATTTGTAGCTCACACACAACTGGTGCTCGTTTTGCTGGTATCTTTTAAGAATAAAAACTACAGGAAGCTGATTAAAGGACAGATCCAACAGAGTTTAAATTCCACCCTGATCCCTGGAGGCTTTTTCCCACCAAGACAAAATTTCCAAGACCTCTTCAAAGATTGAAACAGAAGAACTGAAAGAAATTACAATAATTGATGAAATCCCTTTTAAGTCCACAGCCCTAAAACATTCCCTTTTGTGCACGACCACACCAATGCCTCCAAAGTTAAATTCACAGAGGCCTTTCTGCCATAACTTAGATATTTCCTATTTTTTGTAGACATCAGATAAGGACTTCTCAGTGCTTTTTACACTAACTTCAGCTAGATTTTTTTTATTCCACTCATTAAATCTACCTTAAACCAATTAGAAAAGCAGAGAGGCAGTGCAGTGAGTACACTGAGAGCAAGCTGTCTCTCTAAATGGACATGGGATGTTCTTAGTTTTGATTTTTTTGGCTATTTCCAGAGTGCATTTGAGATAAGGAACATTCATTTGGCCTTCCCTTAACAGACAAGCACTTCTAGAGAAGAAAACTTTTCAGTGTTCCTTCAATAATGGTGCTTGGGGGAATATTGCTATTGGTGAGACACGTTGGGTAATTAAATATTCAAAGTGTTAATTTGAAATGGGTGAGATGCAGCTTGGCTCAAGGCATGAAGTGTTCTCCAGGAATATTTGTCAGGGATTGACAGCACGGTGTGCAGATAAAGCCCAAGGCCACAAACCCAGAGCTGAAGTCTCCATTTGTGAATCAATAATCAGTGCCAACAACCAGCCTGCTCAGGGCTGTGGGGCCACAGCTCCTCCTCAGGCACCAGCTGAATGCAGAGTCTGCTGAAAATCCAAATCCCTCAGACCCGTGGGGTGCTGGGGGTGGGCAGAGCCTTCAGCCTGGGAGGTTCTGCAGAAACCCCAAAGTGAGGGAGCTGAGCTGCTTGGGATGAGGAATGGGATATCCAGCTCCTCATGTCCTGAGGAACCCTGAGTGGGCACAGCCTTGCTCTGACCAAGCCCAGGGTCTGGTCTGGCACATCCAGCAGCCAGGACAGGGTCAGACACACCCAGAGGACTCCAGTGTGAAGGAAGAACGAGGAAGGAGCTACTGAATGCCCCTGTCACCAGAGGAGCTCAGAAAGTGCCCAGAAATCTCTGTCCTGAGAGCATCCCTGTGCTCATTGCCAAGTGGAGCAGCTGGTGCAGAACCAGCAACTCAGCTGAGCTGACACAAGCTGGAATGTTTCCTTGAGGAGCTCAGAGCCCAGTGCCCAGCTCAGCTCAGAGCCCAGCCCTGCCTGCCCAGGCTCAGCTCAGAGCCAGCCCTGCCTGCCCAGGCTCAGCTCAGAGCCAGCCCTGCCTGCCCAGGCTCAGCTCAGAGCCCAGCCCTGCCTGCCCAGGCTCAGCTCAGAGCCAGCTCTGCCTGCCCAGGCTCAGCTCAGCTCAGCTCAGAGCCCAGCCCTGCCTGCCCAGGCTCAGCTCAGACCCTCTCCCAGTTCACTCTGTCCCCAGAGTGTGGCAGAGCCCTGACCTGTGCAGGATGAATTCCATGGGGATTATCACCTCCCTTTGTCTCAGAAGAGCTGAGTTATTTTTCTTTCCCAGGCTGCAGAAACCCCTCTCGTTCTCCTCCACTCTCACAACTCTTTTGTTTGTCTCAGTTTGCTGTGCTTGGCCTCTGGCCACAGCCCTGATTTCTGCCCCGATGGAGGGTGACAGCTCTGCCTTTGAAGGAATTCCAAGGCTGCTGTTGGGCTGACCAGCAGGGAACAACCCTGCCCAGCCCTCCCTGGCCTCTCCCACATTGCTCCCCTTCTTTCCCAGAAACCTGCAGTCTTGGAAAAGGCAGAGGGAGAGCTGATCACAGTTCCCAGAAGAGGTTTTTAAGCAACAGATGAACTTTAAGCACACAGAGAGAATGCTGGAGCTGGAAGGGACATCAGAGGACATCCAGGCCATCCTCTTGTCCTAAGGCACATCCAGCTGTACCTACACTGCTGGCAGATATTTGCCCCACTGGTTCTTACTGGATTCCAGCCACAGGCACTTTAACTGGAAAATCTTACTTCAATTTAATCCTTTCAGTCCCAGTCTGAGCACGGACGTGGAGAACTCATTCCTCATACCTTCAGTTTCAACAGGAATTTAAAATACATCCCTGCAAGCAGTGACAGCTCACTCTGCCCAGGGTGCACAGAAATTTCAGTGTCTACAAAACACTCTTGTGCCTTTGCCAGCAGCAGAGCCCCCCTCAGCTCTGACAGGGAATCAGGGAATTTCCTGAGCTGGAAGGGACCCACCAGGATCACCGAGTCCAGCACCCACAGAAGTGACCACAGGTTCACTGGTTTGTGTTTCCCACATTTCTGATCTCTTTTCTTGGAAGATCTCCCTCTGGACACAGAACAGCCTTAATCCCGCCGACCTTGCAGATTTCATTTTCTCACGAGCTAAAAGTGCTTTACACTTGCAACAAAAGTTTGTGCAGAACCAATAACCTGCTCTGCACGAGACACACAGTTTGCAGAGAGCCCAAGAGTGCATTTCCTGCGTTACTGGATTTCCTACCCACTCATCTCAGTCTTGGCTCATTTCCTATTGTGACTTATGCTCAGCTGGCAAGATGAGAGGAGGTGAAATTCTGATTTAACACTTGCAGTGCAGTTTGGTTGTGGATTGGTTTGTTTTTTTTTAAATTACTCAGTTTCTTACAGCATTTTTGTCTCTCACATTGTTAAACCTGGAAACAGAAAGATGCAATAGTACATGTGCTCTGATAACATTTAATTCCTTCACCTTGAAGAGGATAACTGCAACAAGATTTAAAGATTTAACAGCTGTTGAAAAACCTTTTCTTTTTTACCTTTCAGTGTTCCTGAGGCACAAAATGAAGCCACAGCTGTCCCACTGTGGCTTGTGCAGATTGCCAGTCTGAGGCTGGCACTTACCCAGTGGAGGGGTTCATGATGCAGCCCCCTTTATCAGCGGAAGCTTTGCAGTTGCAGCCCCTCTCCAGCGTGTCGTGATTCATCCCAAAGTTGTGCCCCAGCTCATGGGCCAGCGTCACTGCTGCACCCAGAGGGTTTTCTGAGTGATCCTTCAAAACAAAACCCACAGGAGAACCAGTCAGTTCAGCACCCAAACCCAACTCAAGGCACACATTCGCCCTCTAAGGTCCTATTGCCTGTCCTTTGAAATGTTCTGTAAATTTAGCAGCTGAAGTTACTCTGTTGTTAAATAAACTCAAGTTTAAATTCATCCCTGTACAGGGCAGAGTGGGAATTTCAGGACAGCCCTCCTGGCCACCCAGTTTTCCCTTACACATTTGAAACCACTGTGAACATCTCTTTATTGGGGCTTAAAATTCTGCAGTTCAAGAAATCCCCCAAAGCCTCAATGCCCAGAGAGAGGTCACCAGACATGGAGTGTTGGAAAGAGCAATAATGTATGGGTGAGGATGAGTGTGGTGTGGTGAGGGAGAAGTGAGAAGTCCTTCATGTCAGGAGGCAAATTAAAAATGCAGCAAGAGATTTCACTCAGTCTATTTAACTTGCTTCAGACTGTTTCTTTAATATCAAAATGTCCAAGATTTCACAAACCTTTTAAGAAAAACCAAGAGCCTTTAAAAATCTCCTTTTTAAAATGAAAGGCCAAAGCAAGCCAAAATCTTCCATGGCCTTTTATTAACCTATAAATGCTCTAAATGTTGAAAGTGTCAGTTTGAAATGTTAACAGTAATCCATGTTTAACCGCTGATTTTTGGGACAATCATTTCTGAGAAATTCACTGCATGATTTGAGTACAGGCTGCTGATCAGAATGATGTTCTGGTTTAACCACAAGTAAGAGACCTTTCCACACTGATCATTTTCCTTGAGGGAAAAAAAAATCCACTACACTTGTAAGAAAGCTTTCCCTGAAGGCATAAACATGTAATATAAATGCATGATCCACTATTTATCAGTCAGTAAATGGAATTACTGTGTACAGCTGCCTGCTCTAGAAGTGTGGATGAATATATTCACTTTAAATAACTCTTTCAGCATCATCTAAGCCAAAGTCCAGACTAAAAAGAAGTGAAAGGTAAAACTGTCTAAACCATTATCTATGTACTAATGGAGGACTTCGTACATGACTTGGGGTAGATTTAAGAGTTTCTTCTTTCATCTGTCTGGGCTAATATTTTTAGTAAATAATTTCTCAAATAGCAAACAAAATCAAGAAGAGAATACAGACATTCTGCACAAGTCAAAATTCTCCTTCTGTAATTGGAATAAACTCAAAATAGTTTTATCTGTTCACAAAATGTCTCTCTAAAAAAAAATTCCTGAATTTTAAAATCTTGACATAAAAATGTTGTGACAGGCAGTTTATGTGCAGTTTGTCCTGCACAACACCTACATAATGAGATATCTTATCTAGATACTGGTCTGATACAGATGGATTTATCTTTGTGCAACAGTAATTGATGGAATACTTAGAGAATTCAGTGTAATTGAACCTGATGTCAGAAAAAGAGCACAGCCTCTCAGTCACATGGGAAAAAATGCAGGGCTGAGGATTAAGAAAACAGCAAAATAATTCCATATAATTTACCACTGACTCACTGGATGATGCCTTGAAATTCAGGCTATCTGGTCAAGGCAGAAACTCCTCACTGAGCTACAAACACGCAGCAAATTGAGCTCAGACTTTCTTTATTTTTCCAGTATCTCCTCCACTTACTGAGCAGTGATTCTATTTCTCTGAATACTCTGAAGCCGTCAACTAAAACTAAAAATAAGGATTCACACAGTCCACTCCAGAAGTGGAGCAATAAATGATGTGAAATGTAATTTGGGACTTGAAAAGGCAAACAATTATTCTGGCCCATGCGGTTCTCATTACTTGCTCAGATCCACTTGGAATGCAATTTTATCAGCTTCTAGAGAGGGTTTTTAGAAGGAGGAATGTGATGCCTCAGCAAAAGAGGTTATTTGAAGACAGCATAAATGAAGATTATCAAAACAAACAGTGACATGTTCCATTTGATACCGAGACCGTTTAAGAATCACAAGGACTAAAGAAATGAATAGCAATGTGACTTTGATTTATTCCACCAGGGTCCTTCAAAGTTAACTTGAGCAGTAAAAGTCATTACCAAACACATTTCACAACCACTGAATAAGCAACCATCTACTGTTAAGGCATTATAAGCTGTTGCACAAAACATGCAGCTGCTTTCAGCTGAATTCTGCTTCATTCCACTGGGATTTAAATCAAATCCTAATCATTAAATGCTGTCACCTACAGCTCCACCAGGCAAATGCCCTGCTCCTGGTATTTTCAGTATGTTCACTTGGTTCATGGAGCCACAGAATGGTTTGAATTGGAAGGGATCTTAAAAATCATCCAGTCCCACCCCACCTTTCACAGTCCCAGGTGCTCCCAGCCCTGTCCAGCCTGGCCTTGGGCACTGTCAGGGATCCAGGGGCAGCCACAGCTGCTTTGGGCACCCTGTGCCAGGGCCTTGCACACTCACAGGGGACAATTTTCTCCTAATATCTCATCTAAGTCTCTCCTCTGTAAGTTTAAAACCCTTCCCCCTTGCCCTATCACTGTCTGCCCAGATAAAAAGTCACTTTCCTCTTCTCTCAGAAATATTTTACTTTTAAATCCATGAATTCAGTGGGCAACCTTTGGAAACAGAAGAATGAAGACTGAATCACGTCAAAGACTTGCTTTAATGTCAACTTCCCTTTGGTTTTTCTGCGACACTACAGAAACTTCACAGGGAAATGAAATGATAAAGGTCTTGTTAAAGCTCCTCACACTCACATGGCTGCTCTCCCTGCTTTGAGTTCCTCTGCAAATTAATGGGAGCCAGGGTGTCACCCACTGAGAGAGCTCAGCCCTATAGAAAAGAGACAGGCAGGCTCCCAGGGAGGCATGACAGAGGAATTTAGATCATACAGCAGAGCTGACTAACTGCAAAAAGAACCAGCAAAATCACATCAGACAAGAGTCACTCCAGATTTTGTATTCAAATGTCATTTCTGACGCAGTCTCTCATTGTCTTTTCTTCCAGAACAGGTTTTAAAGCGTGGGAGCTTTTGGTGTTGAGTGCTGGGGGTGGCATGGGTGAGAAATTGGCTGAATTATGAGGTTGGCCAAATGCTCATTTGTGCAGTGTCGAGACACCTGAGCCCCTGACCCTCCCAGGCTGAGAGTGATTCATTCTTTCATACAATCTGTATAGAATCTCTATGAAAGAATCTTCTTTCATAGAATCTTTTAGGTGGAAAACACCTTTAAGATCAAGGAGTCCAACCATGCCCCAGCATTGCCAATGCCACCACTGCCCCATGTCCCCAAGTGTCACCTCCACAGGGCTTTTAAATCCTTCCAGGAGTGGGGAATCCACTTCTTCCTTGGGCAGCTGTGCCAGGGTAGAGGTACTAATAAATATAAATGTTTTGTCTGTGCCTGAATCAGCCTTTGCTAACTCAGGGGATGGTTGGGCAGCTGCACTTTTGGGTTTTGGGGTGAGTGTTTGCTTCATTTGCATTTGGCTCCTTTTTGAGTACTTGTTTAAAGAGCCACAGAACATTCCTGGTTATTCTGTGCAGGTTTCAATTTAATTTGCACCTCAAAAGCTTAAATTCACTGAGTCTCTGCTCCCCTTCATGACAGCAGATTCAGCCTGGCCCAGGACTCTTCCACAGAGCCTGGGTTTCTCCTGGACATATAAATCAGTGCCCTCTCTATGGGAATGTTCTAAAGAAATGCTGATTCTTGTTTTCTTGTTACTGGAATGAACTATTTGCAATTATTTCTCTTTAAAATGACAGCTTCCAGAGCAAAGAGAACTGACTTGGCTGTAAATTACAATGTGGAGTGTTTTAAATCTTATGCTAAAAATTAAAAAGGACAAAAAGTCATCATTAAGGGCATCTCTGACTGCAGATAAAGCCAAGCAGTGACTGCAGAGCTGAGTCAAATGGGTAAAATGGGACTCTCTGCCTCATCTGTGCCTTTACCAAAACTTGGGGGTGCACTGGGACACTGCTACAAAAAAGCTCTTTCTTCCTTTTTTTCCTCCTTTTCCTTTTGTACCTGTCCCCCAGGTACCCAGTGAATAATTGTTACAGACAGCAATTACAGACTCAGCTTCTCAAGCTATCAAGAGCCTGAAACCTTTGTCTTTTCTACAACTCTGACACAACTTTTCCCAAATTATGTGATTTGATTGTTCTAGTTTAAAGCTTCTTCCCTCTGTCTTAGCACAAAGCACTGAAAAACTGAAATTTAAAAAAAAAGAAAAAAATCAGAAATAAAGTACATCAGAACTCTTTCCAGAGATTGGACAAGATGTTTGCTTGTGTGTTCACCATGTCTTGCATCTAACAATAACATTAATGCCCTAGGAGAGACTCAGCTGGAATAAATGCTGCCATTGTTTGTTCTCTCTGTCTGGCAATGCAATAAAACCACTGCTGCAAAGATGGAAAATAAGGCCTAACACAGGAAACTCTATAAATACAGAATAAAATCAATATAATAAAAGATTCAGGATAGACTGCTGCTGCCTGCAACACAAGTATACTCTAGTGTATAACAAATACATCTTCTGGTTCTCTTCCTTCACAGCACCTCAGCACCTAGTTCAGTAACAATTAGAGGAATAAACTCCTTGCAAAGAGGCCCTGCTATATTTCAATGCAATATTTGGGTTTTTTTTCACTATGGAAACTATAATTTACAAGCAATCTGAAGGGGGATATGAACGACAGAGAGATGGAAAATGGGCCAGGTGGGCTGGTTCGGGAGGCAGGACTGCAGGGCCTGGTGTGTGTCAGCCCAGCTGGGCCAGCCTGAGTGGCTGAGTGCTTGCCCCACTTACCATGACGACCCCTCCAGACTGCTCTGCTGTGCACATGCTCATGATGGGAGCCATGCCAATGGTTGTTCCCTGGAAGTACACCCCGCTGCAGGAGGGGAGAGGAGACACAGAGCCAGCAGTCAGTGCCAGGATAACCCCCGTCCTTCCCAGCTCTGCATTCCTGCCACTCTCAAACAAAGGCCCTGTTCCTGCCCCTCACATTTGCAGGTCTAGAGCAATGGAAAGCCCAGATGGGCTGTGCTGCCTCAGCTGAACTGAGCCACGGTGTCCCAGCTCTTGGAACATCCATTGGGACACTTCCAATGGATCACCCCCATTGGATAACCCCCATTGCATCACCCCCATTGGATCATCCCCATTGGATCACTCCAATGGATCACTCCCAATGGATCACCTCCATTGGACCATCTCCCAATGGATCAGCCCCACTGGATCACCCCCATTGGATCATCCCCATTGGATTACCCCAATGGATCACTCCCAATGGATCACCCTCACTGGATCACCCTCACTGGATCACTCCCATTGGATCATCCCCATTGGATTACCCCAATGGATCACTCCCACTGGATCACCCCCATTGGATCATCCTCATTGGGTCACTCCCATTGGATCATCCCCATTGGATTACCCCAATGGATCACTCCCATTGGATCATCCCCATTGTATTACCCCAATGGATCACCCCCAATGGATCATCCCCATTGGATCACCCTCATTGGGTCACTCCCATTGGATCATCCCCATTGGATTACCCCAATGGATCACTCCCAATGGATCACTCCCATTGGATCATCCCCATTGATCATCCCCACTGGATCACCCTCCTTAGTTTTTACTGCTGCAACAGGACCCTTCTTCCCTTCCTTTTTTTCTGAAGTGGGGAACAGGAGTACAAGCACAAAAATGATGTCTCTACCTCAAAGAAGGGTTGTTGTAATGCAGGGGGAAGTTTATGTGCTGCTTGTGATGATGCACAGCCTTGAATGTAATAATTTCAAACAAAGTGTTATGGTACATATAGAGCAATTGAATATCTCAGGGGGGACAGTTTGGAAAAGCTCAATTTATTCTCATTCAGGTAGTGTAAGAAGTAAATAACTCCTTTTAATTACTGAGACATCAGTTGTGTTTATCTGCTCAGGATAAAGAATAGCCAATTGATCAAAATAATACCTATTCAAAAAAGAGGTGTTCCTCTTACCTTTTGTTTTTTAGAGTGCTTTTACTTTTACAGAATCATAGACTAGTTTGGGTTGACAGGGACCTTTACTCAATTCCTTTATTCCAAGAAAAATCAGCAGGGTAAAATATGTTTATGGTTTAATTTTTAAATCCTGAATGCAAATGAATTGTCTAAATCAGACAACATTTTAAAGCATGCTGAGGTCTTTCCATTAAGAAACAGGCTTCACTTAGGGTCAGAGCAGGACTGCCTTTTCCACTGACAATTTAGACTGAAGGCAGTTTAAACTGGTTGGAAATTCACACCCTGAGCATGCAGCAGCTGATTACAACCTCCTGCTGTACTCAGGACAGGCTTTGAGCACCAGGGCTGGGAGAGGAAACTCACCTGGAGCATCTGCTGCAGGGCCCTGCAGAGTGAATTTGGGTTTGATGTTTGCAGAGGGGACAGGCAAACCCTCAGGAGCACAGATGTACCTTCCAAGAGCTTAGCAGCTGGGGATGGACTCAGCACAGCTATCCTGAAATCCCCCAAACCTCCCAAATCCAGAGTCCAGCCTACCTGATCAGCTGTGCGTTGTCGTGGGCTTTCCGAGGCAGGAGTTTGAGCTTTCTCCAGTCCAGGAACTCATGCAGGCTGGTGAAAGGGTCCTGGGAAATGGAGCACTTATCCATGTCATTCCACACCTCCACTCCCACCAGGGCCACTCGGATGTTTAGTGGCCTGTAGAACTATGGAGAAGAGAAAAGTAGGAAATAGGTGTCTAAAAAGTATTTCAGACTAGAATATTTCAACAAAAACATAATGAACCTTTCTTGTAGAGGTTAAAACAATTTCTTCTTCAGGGCAAAACACCTGACAGGACTCAGACAAAATATTTCCCAGAAAACAGTTCTGACCCAACTCAATACCCATCAGGCATTCAAAGAGATTCAGGGATTTCCTGCTTCTCCCTGTCCTACCCACCCCTGAACTCCCTGCCCATGTCCTTCAGCTCTGAAGGAACTCCAGGCCATGGCAGATGAGTGTCCCAGGGCTGCCCCACCCTGGATTGCACAGCTCCCATCCCAGAGGCAGAGGAACTGGGCTGTGCTATGGCTGTGGTTCACAGTAACAGAAAACGAGCCAGGCTCATCAAGCCTTGCACAGAGCAGACAAACCCCAGTGATTTTATCTATTCCTCCACCAGAAAATGCCATTTTGCCTCAAGAGGGGAGCCAGAGCAACATCAGCAGAGCCACAACAACAGTTCTAATGTGAGAGTAATGTGAGGAAGGAGTCAGGGGCTGATCCAGTCCAGATTTGCCTGACAGGCTGAGGAAAGCACCCAGTAGATCTTTGCCTTGTTTCCATGCATTCCAGACATTTGCAGAACGCCAGCGTTTGCTGAGCATAAATTAAGCATGGAACAAAAAATATATTACAATATGCAAAATTAATTTTGAGCAGGTAACACATAAACACCTGTCCTCTGGCAATAAGTCAGCAAGACAATTATGGATGAGGTGGAGGTGTCTTCAGCAGCTTGTTTTTAATCAGGAATGCTTCTCCTTGAGCTACTGCCCTTGAAGTATCACTTGATAAGTTCTCAGATAAATTAAGACACTCTCAGTTATAATTTCACTACTAGAGTCCTAATATTTTCTGGCCATACAGACTAACAAAAATAAACTCTAATTTGTTCAAAAACCACTCTAGAGGATTCTTAGACTTCATTGTTTACTGTCAAGAAATTATTTCAAGACCTAAAAAAATCCAGTGAATGTCTCTCTCTCATTGCTCCCACTCAGCCATCAACTCTGCTTCCTGATTTTTAATTCTGCCATCTTCCTTGGATTACACATCTCATTATCTGTGTTTTCTACAGGCCTCTGTTGGCCTTACAATTGGACCTTCCCTTGTTGCTACAAATGACTTTGTTCTCCAAATTTCTCTTAAAAATAATCCTCTTTTTTCCTATAGGATGTTCTATAGGTGATTATCCCCACCCTCCTCCCTGGTGAATAAAATCCTAGGGCTAAATTGGGCTTTTTCTTAGGAATAGATCTTTACATCCCAAATGCAGCAGAGCAGTGCTCATGTCTTTGTGTATCAAAAGGCAAATGAAAAGTTTAAATTTGCTTTTCCAAGAGTTCTGGTCTGAAATACCAGAGTACCAGCAAAGCTGCAGGGTTAGATCCTTCAGCATCCTACAGAAAGTGTGGGAAGGTTGGGAAGAGGGAAACAATCCCCATGTTCTTACCTTATCAACGTAGTTTGCAATTTCTATCAGCCTCTGCTTAATTTTTTCCACATCTTTGCCTTGTCTCTGAAACTTGGAATGTAAAGGATCAATGGACCAGCAGCACAAATATGCTAGAGTTCCCCCCCAAGAGCCAGCACATCAGGGATCTTTGGGAATTAGGGTGCAGCCAAAATCCCCCAGCAGACTCCTGCGGATCCACAGTCTGCCCCCCAAAAGAAACCCAGACTGTGGGACAGGATTTTGGTTCTCATGTAAAGATTTTAAAATCTCCAAGTATTATATAGGGGTCTTTTCAGGACTGATGTTTTGGGAAATAGTTCTTCTCTTAGCAGGTCTTGCAAAGAGTGATTGCAACTCTCTAAGTAGCAGTGTTCAAAGAGACCCAAAAAAAAAAAAAAAAAAAAAAAAAAAAAAAAAAAAAAAAAAAAAGGCAGCAAAATAATTC
The DNA here is from genome assembly GCF_036417665.1 of Passer domesticus. Lineage (NCBI taxonomy): Eukaryota > Metazoa > Chordata > Aves > Passeriformes > Passeridae > Passer > Passer domesticus. The sequence continues at coordinate 55,820,569 of NC_087481.1, forward strand.
AAGCCAGGATTCAGATCTTTGCCATTCAGCTCACTGGAACATTTTTACAGCCAGTGCTGGGTGCTTTGAGGCTCCCTTTGCAAACCCTCAGGAAGGCAGTCGTGCTCCACGGAATGTGATGGCCAAGCACTGCTCCAGAAGCCCTGACAGCCCCACTGAGGGCACTGTGAGTGGCAGTGAGGACTTAACTTGCTCAAGGAATGAATATTTATTTGCCCCTTCTCCCATGCTGACACAGTTATTTCAGAGTCAAACTCCTTCTGAGGTATTGCAAGAAATTTCACAAGCGAGTATCACTGTTGTCCTATCTTAATAATTCCTTCCTTGCTCAGCCCTAATTAGAGAGGATGATTTACCTCAGAAAACATCATATTCTTGTCTGCAGCACCTTATTTGCAGCACCATGGTAACTGCACTGAGCTGCCCCTTTGCTGCTCACATAACTTTTTATTTGGCAGTTCCTTACCTCACGATTATCTGCCACAATAACAAGCTCCACGTACTTGGTTGTCTTCAGAGTCTCCCTCTTGTACTGTCAAAAAAATCATGAAAGTCTTATTTCGTTTTCAGCCCTGATACAACAAAGTGCTTGCAAGAGGAAACACACAGTGTCTCAGGTTTCCTACATTTTACTAAAATTTTACTACACGCAGATTTATAGCGTGTTCCTCCTCCTCCTCATGGAAGTTTTCCTTACAAAACCTCTCAGGGTTTGATCACAGGAAGCAGGAGAGTGGTGCAAAGTCTCTCTCAACCTTTCAGCTTTCTGCAGCTGAAATGTTTGAGTTATCTTTCCTCACAGGAGAATATCCCCTCCAGCAGAAAGACCTTTGCTATTTCCAAGGCACTTTTAAAGGAGAGATGAGGTAACTTCTAACAAACATTTCACACAATAGACCAACTGGTTACTAAGAAAAATGAGAGATAAAGGGATATTGAGTGAAGCAGAGAAGAGGTCAAGCAGTCAACTGATAAATTATGTAGGAAGAAAAACCCAAAAATAAAAAAGCAACTGTCAGTGTCTGGGGAAGCAAATTAATACTTGAAAAATGAAAGGCACACATTTAATTCTATATCTGCATATTCATATAAAATGCAGGTCTAAAAGAATCATAATGCTTAACTGAAAAACTGAAAAAAACCTGAAAAACCAGAAAAATCAGTGAAGAAATGATTTTGTAGGAGCACAAAACATGTCACAGCTTTTTTGCTACCCTAATTTTAAATGACCTATTAGTGCCTGTAAAAGTTCTGTGATTTACAGCAGCAGCAGCATGTATTCTATCATTCCTTCCTTGCGTCTGGACTAGAACATTTAGGGAAAAGAGGTCTCAGCAGAGTATCTGATCTTCCTGCCAGAACTTAGAGGGCTTAAGCAGATGTTTGACCTACTGACCATGATGTCTTGAGCTGCAGCAAAGCTCTTTAACCTCAAACACAACTAAAGCTTTCCAAGGAAAACTGCTCCAAGGCAAACTGAGAGATCCCCTAAGCACAGCCAGAGCTGGACATCTCTTTCCAGCCTGATTTCACAAAGTTTTCTTCACATTATCATGTTCCTCTTCACTATCTGCAGATTAATGATTTTGATGTTTTGCAAGAATTAGAGGAAAAGTGAGCGATGCAATCTTCAGTATCTGACTTTCAACCTAATATTTAATAAGTGCTGCAAACTCCAATAACTTGAAAAAAAGTTTCATTTGGACTATATTTATGGATGGAGAGAGGAGTGAAAGCTGCTGTTAATGAACTAAACACCAAGGATGCAAACACTTGACAGGATTACACCAATTAGGGGCTTTGGCAAATGAGCTGAGGTAGATTCTTTTAAAACTTCTGCTGCTGGGGTGTGATGTCACTCAGACACGAGTGAGGTGCCACAAAAGGCAAATGGCCACGTGGCTGCAGTTTGAGATGGAATTGATCTCTCAGACACTAAAACTCTCCCATCCTGAAATTTATTATGAGGTCTCAAAGAGATGCATATCCAAGGTGCCTCTCATCCTCCTCTGAGTGAAGAAGAAAAGATGATACAAGAAAATCTGAGTTCAAAGGAGCAAGGAGAGCTCTGTTACATCAGTCAGTTTAGAACATTTCCCTCTTACCAAGAGTAAAACTGTTTAGACTGGAGTGAGCTGGAGAGAAATTGGCTAGCAGGCATAAAAATCACATAAGCCTCTGGTGACTGACTTGCATAACAAATCTGTTCCTGAGATTTGCCCAAAGGCTATGTGAATTCCTAGGATACAATATTTATTTATGAAATATACCTAATTATGGCTTCTTTCAGCTTGCTCTCTGCAGCCAGCTGCATCAATGCACAACCCCTTTGCTGAGTTAATCCTTCAGAACTGAAATGAGGAGTCAGTGACACAGCCATGGGAGCTGGGGCACAATGGGCTTTGTTCCACTCACCATGGGCTCTCTCCTCTGCTTCTTCCCCACCTGATCCTGTCCCAAACCTGCTGTCCCAGCAGCTGAACCTCTTCCTCAGCATTCCCTGCCTGGGAATTGGCATGGCTGGGATGGACACTGCAGTGGTGCAGCCTCTCTTTCCTCATGCTCTAAAAAATCCCCTCCCTGCTCCTGGTCACCAGTATCACCAAAATGACTTTTTTTCCTTGTGGCTACAGAGAAAATTCCCTATTGCAGGGTGTGTCACACACACCAGACATTCTGCAGGGTGCTGTCCCAATGGAGCTCAGCTGGAAATGCTCCTTGGGGCAACTTGAGGGTCCAGTGAGTCAGGAAATTACCCAGCACTCAGAGAGACCCTGCTCCAGCAGGACACAGCAGGTCTGGGACAGTGTCTGTGACAGCCTCTGCACCTCCTGCCCTGAGCTCCTGTTTGGATCTGCTGCTTGTGCCATCCTTCACCTGCACTTGCATCTAACCAAAGCCCTTGGTGATATATTGATCTCACATTTCAGCTCTGCTCAATAAGAATTTCGTGTAGGTGGTTGAGTGGAGAGTCAGGGGATAAAACCAAACAAAAATCTTCCCCCAGACCTGTCAAGAAGTCAAATATTTTAATCATACCCTGAACCTTAGACCAGATTTCTGCTTAATTCTGTCACCCAGCATGATTTGGAGCAGCTTTATGTTTCCCCACTTTGCAGGTCATCTTTATTTGACAGACTGCTTAGTGACAACACTGAAATATGAAAACTCACTGCACACATGACATTTGACAGCTTTCAAAATTCCTACATTATAAGCTTAACCAACTTACTCATTAAATATATTGTACCTATCCATATGATGTGACTGCTGACAGGTTTTATAATTATGTCCACTGAACCACAGCAAAAATATTGTTCAGATATTTAAAGTGAAATTTAAGATGTAGTTGAAGCCAGCAGCAAAATGGAAGAACCATAAGGGCAATAATAAAATGGCTTTGATTGTGTCAATTTGTTACATGCACACATTTTATTTCTGCATTGCACTGACTACTTCAGTGGAATTTGAAGTCACAAATAATTTGGGGAAAACTTAATAAAGTTGTATTTCCAATGTGTTCCACCCACACATGCTTTTAGAATTACACTTAATTCTTATGTTACATGCAAAGACTAATGCTCTGAATGTAATATTCCTAAAAACGTAAAATAAATTAATTCCATTGCATAATTATATCTAGAGATGTCACTTAGGTTGCTTTCCTTAATAATGGACCTGAGGCAAAGCCTGTGTCATACATGCAAGTACAAATCCTCATATGTGACATTCAATAAATGCTGATGGCAGATTTATATCATTATATAATTCCTGAACACATCCCCAGCCTTTTCTACAACCCTCATCCAACATGGAGATGAATTTGTTACAGCATTTCTCCTTCCTGGTTTTTGGCTCATTTAATTTTCTAATTTCCATTAGGTAAATGCATCTCACATGAAGTACATTTCTGCCAACATCACAGCAACTCCAATAATACATCTGTAAAATAATATGCTGAGAATTCGTTTTTCCTGCATAAGAGACTTCGCTACTAAAATATAGAGGTTCCAAACCTGGTATTAGCAAAGTATCCCAGCTATCATGTTCTCTTTCATCTTGGGAGGGCAAGAACTTTTCCAGACATTGCTCAGTATTCTCAGGGAGCCTCAAATTCTGGTTCTAACCATACAAGAACCAAAATATATGACCATAATGTGAACCCATAAACCTTTCTGTGTTGAAAAGGAAGTGAAAAGCAAGTTATGCATGGAGAGTCCAGGAAAAGTAATAAAGCTTTAACAAATAATTTCATCTGCACTTCAGCAGACGGCACCGAGGCAAGTCGACGGTGCGGGATAAGGCTGTGCTCAGTAGAGACTCTTGTGGTGGGCAGCAATATGGAAACGCTGCCAACCACACACAGAAAAGCACACCAGCCACCTACCCTGCCGGCTGGAGGACGCTGTGAGGTGGCAGTGGCAGCAGCCATCGTGGCAGGGACGTCCAGCTGGTGGCCACAAGAGCCCGGGGCCACTCTCAGGTTCTCCGCTCGGTAGATCTTGTGCTCGCCTGTAGCACCTTCCAATGGCTCCAGAATGTAGCTGTTGTTTTCAAACACAATAATTCCCCTGGGACACAGGAGAGCAGAGTGAGACACGTGGGTTCCAGGAGCTTGTCTACACCAGAGTTACACCAAGTTTAATAATGATGGAGTATGAGAAAGCAAAACACTGATTTACAATGTCACGGGCGAGCAGAGCAGGAAACATCAAAGCTGTACATTTGTCATTGCAGCACACACTATACTTTAAAAGAACCAATGGCTCACAGAAATCTGTCTCTTCTGAAGTGCTGCACTGCAGAGCAAAATGATATTTGTGCTTTATTTGTTTTCCATTCTCCCAGTGATGCATTGCCGACGCCGCCGGAGCCACGGCAAACGAAATAAAAGGAGAAAGGCTTTGGGAAGGAAGGTACAGTGGGAAAACATCCATTCCAGTCTGCAGCTCCATTAGAGCTGCTAAACCAAACCCTGCCAGATCAAAGAGGCCTCGTGGTGTCAGGATGGATTATTGCAGAGTGGGGCAGCGGAGGGAAGCTCAGACACAGGAAGAGTTGGTTCCTGTTTCGCTCATTTTACTGCCCAAAAGAATAATTTTGACAGCAACACCACCTGCTCCAGAGGAACTCAGAGATGTGGCAGTGAAAGCTCTCTGGCTGAACTCTGTAAGCTACAACCTGTAGGAGGAAAGAAAGAGGGTCCTTGTGCTGGGTCCTGCCCAGATGCCACAGCAAAAAAAGGGTGGCAAAAGGCTGAGAATGTGACAGGGAGAGCTGGGGGTGTCCAGGCTGGAGAGGAGAAGGCTCCAGGGGGACCTCAGAGCCCCTTCCAGTGCCTAAAGGGGCTCCAGGAGAGCTGGAGAGGGACTGGGGACAAGGGATGGAGCAATTTTATTATCTTAGTGTGTATTTTTGAAGTTTTAGAAGTGTCTGCCCTTTTTATTTCTGTCTGTGCTGTGATAAAGGTAAAATACAACAACCATTGTGAGACCAGTGTCACGGTACAGTTTTCCAGAAAGTTACAAAAAAGAAGGATAAAATAGGAGAAAAAGGACTCAGGAGCAGGTTAATGATACTATGAAGACTGATTTAAAAGTAAAATTGTAATTATTAGGAAAAAACTACCTAAGTTATCCTATTATTAGGAAGGTATGAGGAAGAAATTCAAAGTCTTTGGTCTGCTAACAAATTAACTGAAGTATTAATTCCAAGCTGGCTGCACATTCAGAGCACCATTAACACCAGTTCATCCAAGCCAACAGACATTTTCCTGGTGACTGGAACAGCTAAAAGTCCAAGAGAATAAAGCAGCCTGGAAAGCCACCATACCAAAATCTGTCCAACAGCAGACCCAGGAGCCTGTTTTACTGCCCTGAACCAAGGCTCAGGCTGTGATAATTCATCTGCAGCTTCCTCAGTCCCCTTGGCAGAGCAGGTGAGACAGGTCCACCCATCACCCAGCAGCTGGGAGTGATGGATCAGGGCTGGCAAGGCTGGGCTGGTTTATCCCAGCAGCTCCAGCCAGGATCCCAACAACCTCCTGACACACGGGACACCTGGGGCAGGTCACCCCGTGATCCGAGTAACCTCACACCCCACAGCTCTGAATTACTGTCAGAGCTGCCTCACTCCTTGGAGGATTTAGGAAATTAGGACAAAGTATTCGCTTTGCTCCGAAAACCAGCAGCCCTGTAATCAGCGCAATCAAATAAGGATTGTTGTCTTGGCCTTGTGCAATTAATCATTTAATTCTGGAGGCAGGAGTCCATTAGTCACTGTTTGAAATGGGCCAGCCTGACCAGCTCCCTGTGTTGACAACTCAGAAACGACAGAAAAGCATGCAGGGGTTTATTTTTAATGCTAAATTTGCCCTTAGAACATTCACTTTCAAAATTAGAAGCTTCAACAATTTTCTTTCATTACTTACACTACAAAGGGAGAGACTTAGTTGTATCCTGAGTAGAGTTCCCTCAATTTTTTTTTTTAATATTTTAAAGTGAGCATCTTGTTTTCAGGAGTTCATATCCTAAATGTGCCACATCAATGCCACATTTCCAATGTATCCCTTATGTACCCAACCTCTGTCTGAAAGAACTAAATAACCATTTCTTTAAGAAGAACTAAATAACCATTTCTTTTATAATAACTAATTAACCATTTCCTTAAAAAGAACTAAATAACCATTTCTTTAAAAATAATTAATTAACCATTTTTTTACAAAGAACTAAATAACCATTTCTTTACCCCTCGTTTCCTTTAGCTGCTGAGGATATGGACAAATGATCAGATCCCAGAATGATTAATTTGGGTTTTTCCTGAGCACACCAGTCTGATTCCCACCCCAAGGGACAGTGTGGGCCTTTTAGGACAGTTTCCCTTTGCCTATGGAGCAATCCCAGGAGAAGGAAAATCTGCAGATTTGGCAGAAAGAAAACCAGACGTTTCATTTAAAGCACACTTATCCCTTGAGTGCTGCCTACAGGATATCAGCACTTGGCTTGTGACCATCTGTAATAAGATAATGAATATCAAATATGAATTTTCTTGGCCAGCTCTCTGGTTTTGACTAATTTTCCTTTCCTACAGTTGCATTTTTCCCCCCATCGTGCAGTGCCAAGCACAGCACCTTAAAAATGTAACGAGTCAAGAGTTATGGTTCCTTTCTTTTTTATTTTTTGTGTGTGTGAACAATACCCACCAGTCATTCAGGACTGAGAATTTGAGGCAAATAAAATAAATCTATAGCTACTGGTTCCTTCCACTCTCCTCAGGGGTTTCCAAGAAGCTTCTGTTACTCCTCCAGCATTTCTCTGTCTCCCTCTTCACAGGGTTCTCCCACACTCCTGAGTCAGCCCACGTTCCCAGGAACTTTTCTATTTTTCAGGAGCCATTAATGCTAAACAAAGTAGTGTTTTCCACTGTGGCAAATACAATATTAATGTGGCAAATGGCATATTAAACTACAGATCCCCAAGCAAAAATTACACAAAGAACCCCAAAGAGATTTCAGCAAGTCCTTAAGACCAGTCTGTGGGATTTCTAACAGACAAAGGACTACCAGAATTCCCAGGATTATAAATGTTTGAGGGGGAAAAAAAGCAATATGAACTATTCAAATTTTAGTGTCAGGTGTCTAATTCTGGGTTTTCCTTGGTCCCAAACCCACAGATGCTGGGAAGTCAGAAAGATTTACAAGAGGCAGGCAGGAAAGCCAAGAGACAACCCCAAGCCTACCTGAAATTCTGCCTCTGTCTCCTCCATCACTGGTAGCAGAGAGGGAGGGAAAATATCCATCCCAAGGGCACGTCCAGACATCAGCTCCCAGGCTCCAGGCCAACTGGAAGCAGCTCCAGTGTGGTCCTGAGCCTGGGTTAAATCTGACTCCAGCTCTGCACAGGGTTTGGTCCCTGCTCGTGCCTGGGGTCAGCACCAGACCAAGCAGCTCCACATCCCTGCTGCCCACCCTGGAGATGGGAATCTCAGGGGTTCTGCCTCCTGTCCTCCCCTCTGAGCCATGTGCACACCTGGGGATGTCTGTGTGGGATGGGAGAGCTCTCCCCGTCTCAAACAGAGATTAAAACTCACATAATTCCACACTGCCAGGAATCCCTCAATCAGGGAAAGGCAATTTAATGGAATAATTCCACTTTTTAAACTGTCGATAAAATCAAATATAATTTTTTTTCCTCTTAAAAGGGAAAACCAAAACAAAACCTAAAGCGAGGCCAGTCGTATTTCATAAATCAACAGGCTTTAGGAAATCTCAAAATATAAATGGGATTTTTCTTTTCCAACTTGTCAGCAGAAGCACAGGTCCTGCCAACATAAACCATCAACACATACTTGTCTGAGAAATTGTGATGCTGAAGCAAAACTTGGCTGGGACAGCACTATATGAAACTAGTATATATTATTCTGCTGCACTATACAGGGGAAATTAAGTAAATTGATAAACCTGAGATCTGTGAGTGCAATTAAACATTTGGTTTTAATGAAGCTCAAAGTTATACTCATTTCTAAACAATAATAATAAAAAGCTCTATTTCCACTGGCAGAGGAACTGGTGAGAAATTAGAGGGCACACACTGCTCACACAGTGAATATTCACCTGAAGTCTGTGCCTGCCCACAGACACTGCAGTGCTCCTGTGCCCCTGAAGACCTCCAGGTCCCTCATTCCACAATCCATGCTACAGCTCCACAAGGACAGGGGCTGATCCCACAGCTCTCCAAGGAGTTTTGGGTGAAAAGGTTCCGGAATTGGAGCCCTGTGACCCTGGAGTGCAGGGCTGCTCAGCAGGCACCACCTCAGGGGTGATCTGTGCACTCAGAGGGCATTCTTATTTATTTTTATTGTACATTCTGCATTCCCAGGGCTCTGTGTAACAAATTCCCAGGCAAGTAAGCAGGCAAACAAACAAAAGGGGAGGAAAAATGAGGTGGTGAATGAGGGCTTCACTTTTGGGCTGTTTTAATAAGTTGCAGATGGATACTATGGGGATAAATGAGCAAGATGATCTATTGACTGTTTTTCTAATAGAGCTGATATTTAGATATTTTTCAAATGGTTTGGTCATTCTTTAGCTGTAAGGGACTGGCAAATACAGAGAATAGGAGTCTGGCAAATGTGCTCCTGTCTCTGCCTCTGTCCCTGGTCACCTCTTTTTGCAACAACTCCTCACCTCTAAAATAGAGGAAAGTTTAGTATCCACAGAAAAAAAAAATCTATTGATGAAGAGCACAATAGGAAAGACAAACAATCCCATTATCGTACTGCACTGCACAGCAGGATTCTATTAAAATAACAAATCTGACCCAAATCAGCCAAGGGCAGCCTCTCAAAGGGGGTGGGAGCAGTAGCACCACTGGTTTTACATCTCACAGGAGTGGTGGAGGTGTTCTCACACAGACACATCATCACTCACAGAGCTTCCACTCCAGCCAGTGCCTTTCTGGAACCTGAAAAAATATATTCTCCAAAATGGAATTATGGCCAGAGCCTCCTGCAGCACACACTTCATCCTCTCTCAGTGCAGGACAGATCTGTCCAGAGTGGATGCAGATCGAGCTGCAGCTTTTGATTCCTGGAATTCCAGCAAGGAGTTACTTGGATGGGGAGAGAAAATGTCATTTCATGTCCAGCATCTGGGCTGCAAGGAACAGTCATTGTGCTGTCAGAGAAAGTGTCACTTGTGAGGGTGGAGAAGAGAGGGGAAGGGAAGGGGAAAGGGGAGGAGAGGAAAGGGGAAAGGAAAAGGAAAAGGAAAAGGAAAAGGAAAAGGAAAAGGAAAAGGAAAAGGAAAAGGAAAAGGAAAAGGAAAAGGAAAAGAGCATGGGTACCAATTTAGTGAGCACATTTTATTGCACCCTGCAGCAAACAGAGAGACATGACAAGAAGATTCCAACTTGCACATCCCACTAAGTGCCAGCAGCAGAGTGGATGGAGAAGGGAACATCCCTCATCCCTGTCCTGGCAGTGATCCCTGTGCACCTGGGCACTCTGTGCACACCATGGTCGAAGGCTGGACATGATGCTCACCTCAGAGCACAGAGGTGACCCTGAGGCAGGAGCTGCTCCCCTGGAACAGGAGCCTACAGAAGCCATGGAACCCCAGAAAGGGAATGGTTTGTAATGCTGAGCTCAAAATCCTCCAGGAGTTTCCTGGTCAGACAAATTCCAAACCATGCAGGATGTTTATATGAACTAAAAGCTCTGCAGAAAGTATGGAGGGAAAGCTCACATCCAAACCAGTACTTTTCTCAACAGGGATTTTCTCCTAACTTAACTTTTGGATGAAATCTCTTCTTCTGTGGGGAAATGCTGCTTGAGGAGTCGTGAGGAATTTACATTTCTTTTTCTCACTGGTTTCCTACTTCCACTCCTTTTTCAATAGTTGATGTCTGGAGTGTCACATTTAAATCCCCTCTTCAGCTGACTGTGTCTGGGCTGAGTGAGTTCAGCCAGACCATCTGAAAAATGGTATTGGCAGCCTTGGGTACCATAACTCTGTAATCTCAGTAAAAATGAGCATCAATTCCATTCTGAGGCCTTCTCCCCATCCCTGTCACTGTGGACACTGCATCTTTCAGCTGCTGATGAGGCTGGACAAAGACTGAACACTTTCTGTATGTGTCACTGGGTTAATTACCTAACTGGGTAAAATATCTGAGAATATTCAAGGGCATTTTGGCATTTCAGAAGGAAAAGGCTTCCTGGGAGATTTCTATCCATAGGCTCCTGAGGAATTTTTGGGAGCACCTCTCAAGCTCCCCCCGTCTAAGGGGTCACTGCAGATGTTTTGTAGCTGCACATTTGCATGCCAGAGTCCTCTGAGCCCCTGGCCCAGGGAGGTTTGTGCCCTTCTCCAGGCTGCAGTTCTGGGTGGATTCAGCACTCACAGGGAAAGTAATCAGCAAAAATCATTCAAGTCCAAACAGATTTATCACAGAAGATGTGAGTGGTGGCCACAGGCCAAAATTATTTGCTAAAAACTTGAAGAGCCTCCAAGCTGGATAAACAGAAGGGTATTTCCTGAGGACAGGAAGGAAATGGCTCAGCTCTGTCGTACCTTCACCTTCCCACAAGCTCTGACAGTCTAATTGGCTTTCTGATCCAGATGGACACCCAGAAATCCTGATTAGCCATTGTTCCCTTTCTGTGCACTCAGCATTTCCTGAGCCCTCGCTGCATCCAGCTCCTCCTCCTCGGAGCAGCCAGCAGGATACAGATTAAGGCATGATTATATTCTCCTCCAACCTGCATTTTAGGCAGCTCTCAGTGCCAATCCCACTATTTCTGCCATTGTGCTCCTACGTGAGGTGAGGAGCAAGAATGTTACGTGTGTGAGGATGGAACAGAGCTGAAAAATGTGAGTGTGCTTGAGAGAGCTGAGCCTCCTCCTCTCTCCTCTTCATCTCTCACCCCTCTGCCTGCCTAAAAAGCTTAAACCAGACTAACCTTAGTGTTCAGATTTCATACAATTCTTCTTCATCACAGAACAATCACATCATGTTCAGGAGATGAAAACACATCTGTGGTATTTTCTGGATCCCCGTTGTTGGAAGGAAATGATGAATCTGACTCCATGTTCTCAGAAGGCTAATTTATAATTTTATTATATTATATTAAAAAATATTATATTAAAACTATACTAAATTATACTAAAGAACACAGAAAGGATACAGACAGAAGGCTAAAGATACTAATGAAAAACTCGCGATTCTCTCCTGAAACAGCTTGACACTGATTGGTCATTAAGCCAAAACAATTCACATGAAGCCAATGAAACAACCACCTGTTGGTAAACAGTGTCCAAACACATTCCCAAGCAGCAAAGCACAGGAGAAGCAAATCAGATAATTATTGTTTTGCTTTCTCTCTGAGGCTTCTCAGCTTCCCAAGAGAGAAATCCTGGCGAAGGGATTTTTCCAGAAAATATGACGGTGACACACATCTCAACTGCTCAGCCATGTGGAGGGAAGACCTTGAAGGTTGGGGGAGGTCAGAGCAAGGTTCCTCCAGCTCAGCAGCTCCTCTCTGCCCTTGGCCAACAGCAGGAGCTCAGGGGTGAGAGACAAGATCAGAACAAGCAGCCCCAGCTCTGAGAGCAGCAGTGCCAGGGACATCTCAGGGTCTGACAGCCCTGCAGAGGCTCCCTGAGCTCCCCTTCCCAAATTGTCACATCCTTTTGGAATCCATTGTCAGTGATCCACTGACACCCACCTGTGACAGCTCCAGCTTCGTTATGTGAATAAAAAAAGTACTTCCCTTTGCTCTCAAGTTTCAGCTGATGTCTCCTAATTTAGAGGTTATGAAGAATATTCAGTGATTGTCCCCTCTCCAGCGTGACATTCAACCTTGTTTCATCGTGCTCCTTTTCTCCGTCATCGCCTTTCAAAAGTGACAAATCCTAGTCTATTTTCTCTCCTTGGATAAAAGCTGCTCCACACCTTTGATCACAATTTTTGCCCTTCTCTGTACCTTTTCTGGATATATTGCTTCTTGCTCTTCTGAGATGGAGCAGGGGAGGGGGAAACAAGAACTGCATGCAGAACTCAAGATGTGAGTGCTCTGTGGATTTATAAAGTGGTAATGAGGGTTCTTGTTTTATCCTCTATTTCTGTCTCAGTAATTCCTATGATCCCTTTTGCTTCTTTGACTGCTGCTGAGCACTCAGGCTTCAGAGCACACTGAAATGTGGGACCTATTCTTTATGAGTAGTTTCATGTCTTTTAATGAACTCTGCTGGTCTGGGGGAAAATGCACAGCCCCGACCTATCCACACCTGGAACAATGCCCAGGGTGCCTGTCTGGTGGGAGGGGGAAGATATTGGTTCTCCAGGATTTCAGAGGGCTGACAGCATGCACTTCCTTTCATTAGATGTTTTTCAGGCACTTGAACCCCAGCTCCACGCAGCAGCTGTGTGAGGTAGGTAAGAATCATTAAATGGATTTCACAGATGGAGAAACTGAGACAGAGAGATTTGTCTGATTCACTTAGAAACTGTCACAAAGCCAGGAACAGACCCTGAAAACAAGACCTGGCCTCCTTTCCAACAGCTGCTGCAAGTGAAGGGGCTGCTCCAGGGACTGTCCCCACCTGGGGCTCCATGGCCACACAGAGCCTCAAGTCTCTGCTCCTGCAGCTTGGAGTCTTTATCATGATGCAGAAAACAAGAGTCCCTGCTCCAGCAAGCTGGTGGCAAGTACATTATCCTATCCCATCCCATCCCATCCCATCCCAGCCAGATCTATTCTTTCAAGCCAGCAAAGCTGCCAGCAATGTAAGCCAAGAAGCTCTCCTGGACTGTGATTTTTTTGCAGCAGCCTGGTCTAGGGGAAGGTGTCCCTGCCCATGGCAGGGGTGGAACTGGAAGAGCTTTCAGGTCCCTTCAACCCAAACCATTCTGTGTTTCTGTGATCAAGCACAGGCAATATCTGGGAGTTATTCTGTCTGGGAGTTGTTGGGCTGTGAAACAGGTTTGGTGGAGTGAATCAACAGGCACAGAACTCTTATCACAAACTGTTCCCAGCCATGGACACTCTGTTTGCAAATCTCAGCAGTGAAACGGGCACAGAAACTGAGATTTCTCCTCATCTGATCTCCTGCTAGAACAAAACATGCACTGCAAAGGAAATTTCTGTAATTTTGTACTGAAAAAGGTGCTGCTCTGCTTCCCTGCAGAGAAGGAGCCCAATCCTGTCAGCCTGCACTTGGGGGCCTTGTCTGCAACAGTGCCAGGAAATGTCCCTGCCAGCACCTGCTGTCTTGACATGTCTGAGCCACCTAAAGCTGGGAAACGACTCTGGAGCTCCACAATTGCAAAGAGAGCACTTTGGAGAAGAAAGAAAGGACTTCTAATGTGGAGAAGGGCATTTTCTCTTGAGAGTGAATGATTTCCAGGTATCTCTGGAAAAGGACATCAATGCAGACCCTGTCCCACAGGTACAAATTTTCCCTGGGGAGCTTGCAGCATTGTGATCCTTTAACTAAAATATTGAGAGCTCTGCACTGGATTTTTACAAACAGTTTTAAATTCTGGAGATGTTTTACAATGAGAATGACAGATAAATGCTGACTGCTTATGCAAGGGGTTTATTAAACTTTTGGAAGATGCTGGATCCATAGTGAAGCACCCATAAATCCCCTCTCTATGTGGGAATGAGCCAATGGAATGTCATCCACTACAGCAAATGGGTTATTCCCAGAGGGAGAGGGATCAAACTCTGCTCTCTCTGCTGCTGTCTGTCCCAGAGCTCCCTTACAAAAGCCTTGACAATGGCACTGTTGCACAAAATGCAAAATCAAGGGGAAAAGATTCCAGCTACTCCTGCTGTTTGTAGATAAATTAAACCCAGAAAAGGCTGAGACAGCTGGAAATCTGACAGGAAAACTGGGTTTTCCAGGGAGAACCTAGAGCCAATTTACAGTTAATTACTGTGATTTGGAACAGCTCTGTGAGTAAATACCAGTCTCTGATTGTCCAAGTAAGAAAGATAATTGTTTCCTGAACTGTGTCTGTTGTGTACGTGAAATTCTGTCAGCCCATTCCTTTCTCCAACTGGAAGAGGTTTGATTTTCAGCAATAGGAATCTGCTGTTAACGAGCAGCTGAAATCCAAAAGCTGAGCATCCTACCTGCCATAAACACAATTACTGAGCTCACAACCATGCAGTTCTCTGTGTCACAGAATCTTGGATTTCTAAAGCCGCCTCTCCTAGTGATGAGGCTGCTGGACAATGAGTGATTCCACAGCACTGGTGAAACAGTTCTGAGGACAAAGAGGCCTGGAAAGCCACTGGGCACTGCCAGCATGAAAATGTGCCAAGGAATGGGCATGGAGAGGGATGGGCAGCAGGAGAGAAGGGATGACTCTTGGAAAACCCCCCAGAATTGTGTTATTTTTATTTTGGCTTTTTCTCTTCAGAGCAACTAGAGGGGAAAATGATACGTAGGGATTCATCCAACATTTGAAAAAGAGATGCAATCATGGAATTATTTATGTTGGAGAAGCCCTCTAAGATGACAGAGTCCAACCATTCCCAGCACTGCCAAGGCCACCACTGCCCCATGTCCCCAGGTGCCACATCCACATGGATTTCAAATGCACTGCCCTGAGCAGCTGTGCCAAGCCTGGACAAACCTTTCCATGAGGAAATTGTTCCCAAATATCCACCCTGAGCCTGCCCTGGCCCAGCCTGAGGCCGTTCCTTCTCCTCCTGTCCCTGTTCCCTGGGAGCCGAGCCCGAGGGTCCCCCCTGATCCCCCTTTTCTCCAGGCTGAGCCCCTTCCCCACTCCCTCAGCCCCTCCAGGGGCTCCAGCCCCTTCCCCAGAATTGACTCATGCATTAAAAGCCAAACCAAGCACCCAGGAGCTCGAACACTGGATGGATCTGGGCTCACCTGAGTCCCGAGCAGGTGCTGAGGCTGACGGAGGAGCCGGGGGACCCCTGGACCTGGCCGTGGTAAAAGCAGTGACCCTGTGCAGGAACAGAAAACATTTCACTGCTCACAGATGCTCTCTGCTCCTGGCTTTCCAGCCCTTTCATTGCAAGGTGATGCTCAGTTTCAGGCCACAGCAATCAGAATCTCACTGACAGCACCTTTCCTGTCCCACCAAATATTCTTTCTGCTTAACAGACCAAACAGTCCTAAATGGAAACTTTGGGTGTTCCAAAATCCCAAAAAGTTATAGGAGGTTTTTGTTTGGTTTTGTATTATTATTTTGTGAAGGATGAATAATTTTGGATTTGTATGACTGACCCCCTTTTTCTGTGTTATGTATTTAAAGCTACAGTATTGAATATTTGATAATGTTTTATATTATTTTAATATTTTTATAGTAGTTAATATTATTTTAATATTTTATAAAATAATCAGATTAACAAATCAGCTGCTGCATTTTACTGCTTTCCATATAGACCCCTATTTTAATTTAAGGACACTTATATCAGTGTATCCCTATAGGAGGTAGGTATTTGAAAAGAGAAGTATAACAAAGACAATCCCAACCCTAGAACTTGAAAAAAAAAATCACAAAGCAAATGAAGGTGAAGGGAGACAGGTTGGAAAGGAATTTTTTTATTGAAAATACCCAACCAAGTAGCTGCATGTTATTAAAAACAACCAAGAATAAAGGGGGGCTTCTATTTTGAGAGACAACAGTCCAATTTCATTTTGTGCCTAGGTTATTATATTTCTTTAATAATCCACTGCTTGCAAAAGGCCCCCACAACAGAGGGTTTCTAAGCTCATCCACATATCTGTCTGGAATCAAGGCTAATTTTATTGTTGACTAAAGGTTATATTGCATTCCCCATACCACCTGGAAACTGAAAACTCTGCTGTGCAAGGCTCCCATCTGATTAGTGCAGAGGGAAGTTATCAGTGCTGCAGCCCAGCAGCCATCTCCCTGTGCTTCTCAGGGCTTGGTTCATTATTGCATTAATTAACCTTTCCAGGCTGGGGCACGGTTTTCACTCACAGCAGATTTCTAAAAAGCACCTTGATTTTGGTGAAGAAAGCCACAGTCTGGGCAAGATGCAATGATTCAGACAGGAATTTTCTGTAAATAAGTTTATGCCAGGGAAAATGTTTGTTTGATTTCCAGCACGAGCAAGTGAACACAGAGCAGCCAGCTCTGACTTTCTAAATACAAATCTCAGTGGCTTTTGTCAGTGGAAGAAATGACAGAAACGGGGTGAGAGTGTTTTACTCTTGGGTATTTTTATCATCAATCCTCATAAAGAGTCAGTAACACATCAGCAAAGATAAAGCCTCAATAGAAGGGAGGCACAGATTGAATTTTTTGGGGTGATCACTTCAGTCACAATTGCTATGGATGTCAAACTTTCGGTGTGGGTGCACTATTTCACTTTATTTCAGTGTTGTCAGCTCCATGCATCCAGCTGATAGAAGAAAAATCAATGCCCCTCCCACTCAAGGACTCAATCTTATATGCTAAAAGCAAAAATAAAATAGGTTTATTCTCATTGCTTAAAGCATGAGGCAGAGGTGAAGTTCAGAGCTCCTGAGAAAGAAATCTCTGGGTCTGAGCATCACCAGAGCTGAGCAGAGGCCCAGTGAAATGGGGAGGGGGCCAATATCTCACCCCACGCAGCTGCTGCTGTGGTCCAGCTGTCTTTATCTCAGAGTGAATTATGGCAAAGGGCCTGATTTCTTTCCCTCTCCACATACAACTTGTCATTTTATTAACTCTGAGTCCTGGTTGTGGCCCATTTCACAATTTCTCTGAGATCCAGCTATGTGATGCCAAAGTTCAATATCGAAAATGTAAACTTATCAGAGCATGGCCTGCAACAGGACTGGGAGAAAATTGATTTCTAGCTCAGTAATTCCACTGAATTGCAGGATTTTTTTTCTGCTATCAAATCTTTTTATTCCTGCAAACTGGTATATAAAATGGGTGTCCCCTCAAAAACAAATAATTACCAAGGCTGATCCATCATACTTAAAACAGTACTCTACCCTTGCTTGAGATCATTTAATAAATAGCAGATTTTGACAATTTTCCAGGTGCTATAAATTGAAAAATAACCTAGACACTGACTTGTGTGCTAGAGAACTGCCCAAGAGACAGCTCCACAAACCTGCCTTGACCTCCAAGCAGAATTTGACTAAGCAACTTTTCAGTGGAAAATCGGATTTGGTTTCAACTCCAGACTGTATTGATGTCCTCAGTGAAGAAGAGATATAAAAATAAAATCAGAGACTTGTCTTTTCTCAACCGTATTGCAGCATTTAATGAAAAATGAATGCACTGAGCTCTCTTTTTTAGGCAGCAAAACGCACTGTCATTACTAATCATGACTTACTTTGCCATTTTGCAAACAGATATTGTATTTTAGCAAGGAAAACCTGTCATTAGCTGTACACATACTCCTGTTAACTCAGGTAAATCTCTGAAAGACTCATGTGTTTCATTTATTTCCTTTTACTTCCTTCAGGAGCCTCTGCAGCCTTCCTGCTCCCAAAACAAATGACTATTTTCTCCTGAGCTGATTTCAAAGGAGATATGAGCACCCAGCAAAATGAAAGCCCTGAAAGCTTTCGAAATGATTGCTTTACTTGGGGTGTCTGCAGCTATAATGAAGATGCTTCTTCAGAAGTAAGATGTTATGCAGAGAAATAATTCCTTCCCCTGATCCCAGCAAAGCCCGTTCTGGATGGGAACACAAAGCATGGTGTCTCTGCTGGCAGTGTCAGTGAGGAAATACCACAACAGAGCAAATACTTGATGGGACTTAGGCAGATAAAAGATAAGCTTTGTAATTAAAATGGCTTGCTGCATTATTTCTAATTGAGGCATTCATGCTGTCAGAGGACAAAAAACATTCCCGCCTTAAGGGGTTTTTATTTGTAAAAAGCAGGTTTTAACTGGTTCTTTTAACAAGCCATATTTTGTATAGATCCATATTTATACATGTACATAAATACACACATACACACAAATACAAGTATAGAGTACATCCACAACACACTTATGGCCTGGATTTAAAAATAAACCCAACCAACGCCCTCCCCCAAACCCCTCCCAGTGAGCAAAGACACCCAAGCCTGCCAACCTCTGACATGAACTTTTGCACTCTGGAAATCACATATTTAGGGTTTTTTTCCCCAAACAGAAGCAGGGCTTTTCAGCCATGGCTGCCATAATTATCACATTTTAATGGGTCTATTTTCAAGAAGCTGAAAAAACCCTCACAAATGTTAAAAGCCACGTGGTTCAAACCCCAGAGGTCGCCTTTAAAGGCTGCCTCTAAAAATCCATGTGTAGGATCAGAGCAGTCACAAAGACACTGAAGGCAACAGTTAAAAAAAAAAAAAAAGAACCACACGTCGAGCTGTTTCATCCCCGGGCTCAGATCCTGGCAGAGAATATTGTGGATTTTAAGGATGAAGCATCCTCTCTCCCCAGGACAGCCCAGCCTTACCGTGTGATTGCGTGTGAGAACCACGTCAGTGCCATCCTGCAGGTAATGGGTCTCTGTGAAGCCTCTGGCCAGCAGGCCCCTGGAAAAAAACACAGCACAGGGAATGTTGAGGCCACCTCACCTTGAATTTATCCTTCAGTGGTTCTGTTTGAGATAAGGATCAAAGCCAGGCATTAAGGATTCAATGGCTACGGGGAATAAGGGAAAATGGAACTCCAAATACTGAAGCTGCAGGACACGAACACTTCCTGTGGTAATTGTGAATAGACTACAAGTTTCCAGACTGTTTTCTCTTCCAAATGAGGACACTGTGCCAGCACATTTCAGTGTTGAATCTTCCACATAATTTTCAACACATTTTAGGTTAAATCTAGGGAGATCTGGGGTTTAGAGTATTGTTAAGTAATGGTGGTTTGTTGAAGAGGAAAATGTTTTCCCTGTGTTCCTTATTTTTCCATCTAATCTGTTGTATTCATCAGCAAGTGACCACCCAAAGACTAATTTAGCACTTGGTGAGTGAAGCAAACTCCTCCTATTGACACTCCAGGGAAAACACTGCATGAACATCACAGAATTTACAGCACTGGATTTACCCTGATCATCTGAAAGGAAATTCACGGATGGAAATTTAACGATTTCACAGGAGACTCTGCAAGATCATGTCTGGGACGAGGCAGTTTGTTCCCATTCCCTCCACACTTCCCCTCCTGCCTTTGGCAACGAGATAAAAAATTTGGACTTGCAATTGTCATTTTCCAGGAATCTCCAGGGAGGGGCATGCATGACAACCACAGAACCTTCTCTTTTTGTAGGGAACTCATCTCAGGCATCTGCCTCTTTTTTTTTTTTTTTTTTTTTTTTTTTTTTTTTTTTTTAAAAGAAGTCTTGCTATTGATCTGTTTTCAACTCCTTATCTAAAGAGCATTTCTGACAGAGCCAGGAGGAAGAACACTCATTCACATTTACTCCTAAGGCAGGTCTTGAGTTGTGCTCCTCATCACAAACACCCTTGAATTTTGACACAATTTCTGGTGAGCTGCAAATGCACAATGCAGGGGGAGACAAGAGGCAAATGCCAGCATCACCTTCAGAAAACTGCAGAGTTTAGAATATCAAAAATCCCTGGCTCTGTGTTTCACAATGTTCATTCTGTTCCTCTAAGAATTCTGTTCATTTCTTCACCTCTAAGAGGTGTTTCCCCCTTGGGTTGTCCATTTGAACACACCAGGCCCTTTCTTTTATTTAAAGCTGGGTAATGCTGCACCCTTGCAAATACTGTGGTGGGAACCACCACGCAGTCGTGGTACACATTTCTTGTGTTTGTATAAACATTATAACTGGAGCATAAACACACATTTAATTTTCATTACTGATTAATTTGTAGCACATTAATATCTAGTGGCTCCATTAGGATCTGGTGGTGCTAGGAACTCTACAAACAATTATTAGGGAGAAAACCCAGCTTTAAAAGCCTCTTAAAAAAATAAAGAAACAAGACCAAAAACAAGAAAGAAAAGGAAAAAAAGAAAATAAGGAAGTGGCAAGGCAAAAAAAAAATGAAGCCCCAACACATTATAGTGAGCATTCAAGCAGAGATTCTCACATTTAACTTTTAAATTTTTCAGCTTGTGAGAAATATTAGCATGTTAATAGATACGGAATGTTAAAACACTGCAGCATTTGGTGGGTTTGTAGGAACTGGATCTCAGGCAACCACCACGCCCACAGCAGGATTTGGGTGCCCAACCAAACATCTGGTGTTGGTTTGGGTACACAATAATAAGTTTACACCAACCAGCTCCCCAGGGACACTTGGCTGCAGTGGGGATCTCACCTCTGGTGCCTGCAGCCTCCAGAAACCCTGCCAGGAGCAGAGGGGCTGCACCCCAGTCATGGAATGGTTTGGGCTGGAAGAGACCTTTGAGATCTTCCAGTTCCACCCTGCCAAAGGCAGGGACACCTTCCCCTGTCCCAGGGGGCTCAGAGCTCCATCCAACATCCCTTGGGCATTTCCAGGGATCCCCAAGCAGCCACAGCTTCTCTGGGCACCCTGTGCCAGGGCCTCCCACCCTGCCAGGGAACAATTCCTTCCCAAAATCCCATCTAAGCCCACCCAGTGTCATTTTGGAGCCTCTCCCCTTGTCCTGTCACTCTCTTGCAAAAAGTCCCTCTCTGTTTCCTCCTGTCTCATTATGACAAAGAGCAGCTGCTTTCATAATTATAATTATTTATCTAACACTGCTAACTCCTGCACTTGGCAGGCATTAATTGCCTTTGTAAAGGCAAGATCCCATCACTGAAGCCAACAGAATTTCACTGTGCAGTTTTTGGAAATGGGATTTCATCCAGGACAGGGGAGTGAGTTTTATTTATTGGGACAAAAGTACAGGTAAAGGTAACAGATGTAGCAGAAGGGCAAAGTGATTGAGCAACTGACTTGCTTTGTGCTCTGCTGTTTCCAAGGTGTTTGACAGCAGTGATGATAAAGGTGACCTTTCTGCTGCTGTTCATTCTGCTCTGAGGCACAGGTTTAGAAAACACTTCATAGATCCGTAGATTTGAATACCAGAAGGGATTTGTGATCACCAGCCTGCCCTACCCCATTACAGGGGTCATCTGACCCAAATTTATCTTCTGCTACAATGACAGGGAAGGAACCAGATCCATTTTCCCACTGTAAAGAGCCCTTGCCTCCATCTCCCTTGAAGATGGAGCTATCACAAACCTGGCAGGATTTTAACTAAGCCCAACCTAAACCCACTGCACTTTGTATCTGTTTTAACTGTGCCAACATTCAGTTCCCAGCCACTGGATTGGATCTCATTCCCTCACATCAGAGCTTTGTTTTTGTTTGAGTCTTCCATGGAAAGACCTTCCCACTAAAGTGAGGAAATGTAGCAGGTAAAAAAATCCCTGGTGTCAGCAACGTCCCTGTCAGGATGAAAGTTTGATACAGACCCTGAAGATACTGGCTGAAAGGAAGAATTGCCAGTGTGAGCTGTAAAAGGCTGGTGAGAGCACCAAGATGATGGAATCCCACCGTTGGACTGACCTAAGGAAAGCAAAAGAATGTCCCAGTGTGGGACACAGAGTTGTGTCTGCCCCTGGATCCCTGGCAGTGCCCAAGGCCAGGCTGGACACTGGGGCTGGAGCACCTGGGACAGGGGACGGTGTCCCTGCCATGACATTTGGGTGGATTTTAAGGTCCCTGATGTATTCCATGAGATCAAACCATGGAAATTTCACATGTCACAGAGCTTTTCAGGGCTCTGCACTGCCCCTCCTTCAGTTTGGGAACTGAGACATCAGAGCTGAGACATCTGCTGCCAGCCTGAGGACGAGCCAGGGAAAGGTTTTCCCCACACTGCACAGGGTCAGGACCTCTGAGATGCTGCCAGGGAGTCCAGCAGCTCCTGGCAGAGGAAGGAGCTTTTATTCCCACTTGCAAAATGTCCAATATCCTAAAAGCTGTGCAGCTGGGTGTGTGGGGTTGGTACCCAAGGACAGCAAGGCATTTCTTGACAGGTTATGAAAATTAAGTGTAACAAGCACTCAAATTCCACTTCTGAGTGTGCACCACTTCACTTTCCAATTATGGCAATAATGTTCTACATGGCAAACAATCAATCCAGCATATGTATCTATCAGGTAATTTAATTACCCTCCCACCCCCCAAAGATATGCAATACAATGGATTGATTTACATTTCTGGTTTTGACTCGGGGTAAAGGAGATTAATAGAGGAAAGTAAATTAATTTAGATGGCAAGCTACTTAACCTAATTGGATCAATGTAATTCTGAAAGAGCAGGGATCAAAATAACATTAATATATCATAGAGCAATTCATCACCATGTCTGGAGTTTCAAATGTTGCCAGCTACAATGCTCAGCAGTACCAGATGATTATCAATATTTGCCCTGCATGAAAGACAGAAATAAATGCTATGAAGAACTGCATCAGCTGCTTGATGTGATTTTAAAAAATCAGCTGGAACAACATTACAACTTTCTCATTGCTGCTCCAAAGATGCAGAAGTGCAATTCTTGAGCATAATTGCTTACACACTTGGTCACTGTGTTTATCAGCACAGTGATTTTTTCACATTTCACAGAATCACAGGATGGTTTGGGAAGGAAGGGACTGTAAAGCCCATCCAGTTCTACCCCCTTCCACACAGACCAGGTTGTTCAGGATCAAACTTCCCAGAGCCAAATGAACAAGCAGAAGCTTGCATGGCCCAGAAAGATAAATTTTATGCCTCTTCATCTCTGACAGGCAGCACAGGCTCCCCATCCTCTGTAAGTCAGCAGAAAGCTTCCATGTCAGACTTGCTGAAATGTTTTCAGGTGTCAAGCAAGTAACCTAAGCCTCAGCGAATATGATGAATTTTATTTAAACTTCTAATCCTCACCTTCCTGGCCCCCCACAAGGGGAAATCTTAGGTGGCTTGTTTGGGGAGGGGAAAAATGTCCTGGTTCAAGCCCATCAGATTTTTTTTTTCCTCAATCCATTTAATGACAGGAGTGGTAATTTAACACACTGCCTCTCACTTGCAAATGAGAAAATCAGTCTCTGCTCTCCAGGCACCGATATATTATTTCAAAAGGTTATAATGATATTTCATCACCCAGGGAGAGTCAGACAGACAGTCACAGGAGTCAGAGATGGAAAAAAATCCAGTGGATCATATCAAGGGCCTCCTGGAAGCCAAGTGTGCCATAGATCAAACCAGGTTCTGCCCCATCAAGCTGCAAATGTCAGGAGCAATGCTGATCCCACCACTTTCCAGGGCAGGTTACTCTGCATTCCAACAGATGTTACCGTAATGATGCATTTCCCAAAATCCAGACTTTTCTAGTTTTTCCTAGCCCATTTCTTTCCAGCTGAGACAATGGCTTTCCTTCTTGGTACATGTGTCATTTACACAGTGATGTAAATGCAGATTATTATTATTAACGCAGAAAAAGTGCAGATCATTATCCAATTGTCCTTCAGCCACTCAGGCACCATTTACAGAATATCAGGCTGTAAAAAAGGACAAGAACTGTGCACTCTTCATACCAGTGCTACTAGGAAAAATCTCAGCATCAATCATCTCAGCAGGAGCAGACCCTGGGGTCCAGCATCACAGGGATGCCCGCTTTGGTTACCTGGGTTCTAAGCAGTGGAGAGGAGGTGCTGTGCCCTCTGGAGAGGCACAGAACACTTGGTGTGCCCTGAAGGCTGATTTTCTGCTTCCTCTTGCCTTTGATTCACGGCTCTGTGTAGTCACTCTACTGTAGGAACTGCTTTAGGAAGAACAATAAATATTCCCATGACTCTGGAAAGGATGGCAGGCAGGTGCTGTGCCCACAGGGGTGGCTCAGGGTGGCTCTGCTCCTCCCTTCCCCTCTGCCTGCACTCACAGACCCCCTGACCTCTACTCAGAGTTTTTTCCCAATAATCAAGTGCCTGTTTTCTCCCCCATTCAAGCACTGCCTCACTCTCTTATACAAACTCTTATTAAAACCCCTCTGGAGATGCATTTGAAGCCTTTCCTGCATCTGGGGGAGGTGAAGAGACTGAAATAGGATGGTGAACAGGCAGTTATAAAAAATGTCATTTATTCTGCCTGCTGACACCAGCCTACTCCATTAATTCTTAAGTATCTCAATTCAGGTCATTTTGACCTTTACACTGAAATTAGTTGTTATTTCTTCAATTGCTGCATTTTTTCCCAGGTACATCCAGAGGAATAAACAAGTCTGTTGAACCTGCTGCCTCTGCTGTGGTGGTCTCAGTGCAAGCACTCACAAAGGTGATGTTCACAGAGGTGTTCTTCAATTCTTCTTTCTCATTACAATGTAAAAAATGAGTTCAGCACGGGTAATGAGTTTCCCATGCAAGGGTACCTAACACCATTCTATTCACAAAACCATCTCATATTCTCTAAACACACCACATTCTTTCCCTTGTTTAATTATCTTAAGTGATTTGAACTGCTTTTGGACATTTTCCCATTGAATGTCTCCACTTCATAATATCCTATCTGCCACACTCCAGTGTGCTGCCACAGAGGGGCTGCAATGTCATAATTGAAGAACCTGAGAGATTGAAATTCGTGAGCTTAATTAGCACAACAATTCAGAGGAAAAGAGGGGAGTAAAATAAAACTATAATAGCTGGGAAACCAACCAAGCATCCCAGGTTTCAATAGTAACTCTATGGTAGTAGCCTGCAGCCTATTTCACATGGTCAGGAGATAGACAATTTGAGTAGATCATACACTAGATTTGGAAAATATGTCGTTGTGCTTGCACCCAGTGCTTTTGATGCAGAAATTCATATAATCCTGTGCCTGCTGGAGTCCATGTTAAAATATATCCCCTGGAATGAGAGGAAGAGTGCCTGGCACACTAAAACCAGTTCTGACAAACACATGCTGCAGGTGAGACCCATGGTCTGGGTGATCCCTGAAGTGTGTGGGAACAGGCACTCCCACTCTTAGCTGCTCTCTGGCTGCTGGGAACAGGGATGAAGAGGGACAAATCATCCATTTAAATCCTCCTTTTAAAGTCCCCAAGCACCCTGTGCTCATAACTTGTCACTGCATGTGGTGGCAGTGTGCAGAAAACCCAAGAGCCTGAGCCAACAAATCTGAGCAGCTGAGGGAGGAACACAGCTCCCTGGCTGAGTCACCCAGTGACTGAGAGCTTTCTTCTCTCCTGACTGCTGGGCAAATAATCCATGAGCTTCACCTCCCCAAATTTCAATGGGCAAAGACTGAAATGAAATCCAGCATGTTGGTGGCCTCCCGTGCTGTTCTGGGCCCTCAGTGCACACCCCACTTCCATCACTCACTGTCACATTTATGTCACCATTTACTTGCCAAAACTCCAGCATTTATTTATCACTCTAATTCCAAAATGTTAATGAAGAGACTAGTGCTACTAGAGACTACTCCTAACCAGTGTGTGGGGAAAGTATAAAGAAGATAAATAACACTTTTCCAACAAAGCAGATGGGTACCAACAAGTTATTTCCCTAAAATGGCTTAAACTTGGTCAAGATGTCCAGGGTATCCCTAATGGGATGGGTTTAGGTGACCCTACACCTCAGATGGTCGTTGAGGGAAGAAACAACACACAGGGCACGTGTGGGGGAATGAAAGGAAGACCAGCAAGGTTCACTCTGTCTCCACACAGCAAAACTTCTCCAGCAGGAGAGGGAATGGCAGCTCATCCATGGACTTTGAGTGGAGCTGATCGACCTCACACATCCCAAAAGCCAAACTCACAACTGGATTCCCAGCATTCCCATGTTAACCTCAAAGACCTCCTGACTGCTTTTCACTGTCCAGTTCTGATATACCACAGCTTACAGCACCTCTCTTGGAGCTGCTCTTGTGAGGAATATTTTGGATCAGCTCCCTGAGCTTCCCTGTGTGGTGGATGAACAGAAATCCTGTCACTGGTTCAGCTGGGCTGGCTGCCACAAAAAGCAAACATTTCAGGAAAGGCTCCAACAAAACACAAGCCACAAATTGTTGTCAGAGACAGAGAGGTGCTGGTGCTTATGGGCTAATGGATTTTTGATGGGAAAACACAATTCTGTACATTTAGGCAAAGCCTGTGGGCTGCCTGCTTTGGGGAGCCTTTACTGCTGGAGCTGCACTGAGTGGTTTCAGTTTCAGGTAATGGAAGTGGCTGCAGTGAAACCCTGAAGCAACGTGCCAAAAGTGAAATAAGCACTGAACTCCTGCTGCTCTGGAGTACCTGTGGCAGGGATCAGCAGGAATGGGCCCTGCCACCCTGCAGGCTGAGCCCAGACCCATCTGTGTGAGAATTCTGGGCTGGCTTGGGCTGGACCAAAGGCTCTGGAGCCTCCTGGAAGCTTCTGGAAGGCTGCCCTTCCACGGATCTGCTCCTCACACGGCAGTGCTGTGGCTGCTGATGGAAAGCACACTCCCCAGCGCTGTGCTTCCACTAAAACTTGTACGAGATAATCAAAGAACTTTTTCTGACATCCTGATCTTGACTGCCCAGCACAGCGTTGGAGCTGCAGATGCAGGGAGCCCTGAACAAGAGCAAGGCTTGAAAGGCATTAAAAGGTGGATTTATCCCTCTTCTCTCCCTCTTCTCAGGATCACTGAGATGTTTCAGAAGCTCAGAGGCACATACATCACAGGTTGTTGGAACCCTGGCTACTGAGAATTTTAGACTTTCTGTACTGACAAACACTGACCCCGCAAAAGAACTACAGTTAACCTGCAGCCATAGAGAAAACTTCCAAAATTTAATAATAAAACTGGGACTATGAGTGTGTAGTTTGAATAGAAGTCAGTAATATCACATAGTATAAAACTTAAAGTTTTAGAATATAGTAATATATACAAAACAAGAAAGAAGTTTCAAATAATCCTTCCAGAGACTAATCCTTCTTTACTTTCTTCTTCACCTTCTTCTTCATGAGTTTAGGCAGTATTGTGTAATTAAATTTAAAAATCTGCATTGCAGATTGGTAGTTAGTTATTAAATTAATAGTAGGTAGTTATTAAGTATTAAGTAAAAGTATTAAGTATTAAGTTAGTTATTAAGTTAAAAGTAAAAAAATAATTTAAGTGTCATTTCTTAATTAGACAGTTTATCCTTAAAAAGCCTTATAAAAAAAGAGATACAACTCAATTTTCAACTTATTAGAGTGAATTACTATAGAGCTCACAGTTTGTGAAACTACAATGTAAATAAAAACTAATAAACACCGGAATCCAAACAAAAAATACTATCTCACATTTAATCCCAATCTTAAACCAAAACAAAACAAAAAAAATCACAAGTGGCAGACACGATCTTTCTAATGCATTATTTTCCAACATCCCAGCACTGCCTTTCATAAAACTAAACATTCTTCCTAGGCCCTGCAGCTCTCCTAGGATGGCATATTTTCAGTCAGCAGTAAGTTTGGAGATACTGGGCTGGAAAGCTGTCAAATTCTATTTGAAACATCTCCGTTAATTAAATATGTCACTCGTAGCTGAGTAAAATTATGCTGCTGAACAGATGTCACTGGGCAAACTGTCTGACTGTACTTGCATCTGAACATTTTCAGACTGCTACGGAATTCTGGTTAAAAGATCCAAGAAAACTGCTCTTAACACGGAAAATTTATAAACATAGAAATTTAAGTAAGTCCAATGAAAAATCAGGACTTATTAAAATAGAACTAACGAAATGCAAACAGAGCTGAGGGATTACAAAAGGTTATTGCAAGCATCTGCAATACTTTTAGGAAGCCAAGCTCCTGCAGTAATGAAAAGTCACTGAGCCTAAGTTTATCCTTAGACTCCAACCAACAAGTGAATCCTTTTTGTATCTTTTTCTTGCTTTGGAGTGCGTGCCTGTAGGCTTGCATTTGCATTTTTAATTTTAAAGAAGTTTTATTGCCATTTCTGCCAATTTGTCGAAACATGAAATTGTATTTTTGTTTTTTAACTACACCCACAATTTCCTCCTTGCCACCAGCATGAACCATTTGCTCTAAGCAGGCTGTGCTCATATTTCACTTGCAGAATCATGAACTTTTAGAGATATGTCTTCATTTTGCCCCGTGCCTCAGTGTCCCTTTCACCAACCTTATAAATTGGTGGGTAAAGAGGACAGAGATCCTAAGCAGATCTCTGTGTTTAAATCCCAAGCCTGTAAATCTGCTTTAAAACTCATTAGGTGCAAAAGCCCTGAAATAAATGGCAGCTTGTCAATCCAAAGGTGTATTTAGTCTTGTATTCTGTCTCCCCCAGTGCCAAGTACTAAGGACACAACTCATGAAGAGGAGAATCATTCTACATCTCCCCAAAACGCTGCTGCTGCTCTGCCTCTGCATCCTTGATGAGCCAGGGACCAATGCAGGCTGGAAGCTGAGATTAAACACAAGCTCACAAGGGTGTTCTCAGTGTCTCCTGCCACTCTTCCTCCCCAGTTAAAGCAGTGACTTCCATGAAGATCAATTAATTTGGCAGCACAACCGGGCTGCAGCTCTGTGCCCAGGCTCTGGAGGCTGCCCCCGTGGAGAAGGCTTTGATTGCAGTGCCCAGCACAAGTTCAGTGGGGCAGAAATCCAGCCAGGAGCATCCCCAGCGTGTCAGGAAGCTGGGTGGATTGTTTGGAGCTGCCTGGGAATGCTGATGGGGTTTTCTGGGGGGTGAGGGCTGTTCTTACCTGAGCAAGCAGAGCTGTGTGGGACCCCTGTGAGCACCACTCCCACCCGGAGCCCCACAGCTGCAATAAATGTGCCAGCAGCACATTTCTTGCACACAGGTGGCACTGGATGACACCATTTCTTAAACAAGCACATCCTCAAAGGCAGGAGCTGCCCCCACCCTCAGCCCCTGGCCAGGGAAACACATCCCAGACTCTGATCAGCTGCTGGAATATGGCACTGTGGTGTCCTGGGAAAGCCTGCAGGGATATCTCAAATAACATCAGGCTACACTCTCAGGAGAGGATGGCTCATTCCCAACTAACTCTGCTTCAAGATATGACTTAAAATTAGGATGAGGTGATTCAAAACAAAACCAGGCCTGAGCTACCAAGCAATGAGTGAGTTTGTAGGCTAGAGGCAGCTTAAAGGATGGGGGTTGAAATATTCCTCCTTCCTTTCTCTTTCTTAGCCATTAATTATGTTCCTACATTCCCTGCATTTTGCTTTAATCTGTCTCCATCATTTCTCCTTTTCCCTACATCATCCCCCCAGCCTCTTTCATCACCTCTTGCATGCTGAGGTTCATTACTCAGCAGGAGAAACATTTTCCTTGGTACATAAAAACACAGAAAGCAACACAGCCGCGCTGGTGCTTGTCTTTAACAAGCCTGAAACCTGTGGGTACCACAGCAGGGTGTGAGGCTGGCACCTGTCAGTGCCCAGCTCCACAAGATGTGGCATCAGTGGGACCTTTAAAGGAGGTGACACCAGCCCTGCTGCCAGGTCAGGCTCCATGCTCGTGTTTTTCAGGCAGCAGAGGAAGAATAACCAGTAAAATCAGGAAGGGCAAATTAGTTTTTAATGTCTTTCTTTGCTTTTTTCACCTCTCTCTCTGCTCTGCACTTCCCCTGAATCTAATTCCCTGACTCTGCCATGTGTCAGAGCCCTTGATGAGCAAATTAAGCCCATCAATCCAGCAGCAAATGGCTGCAGGGGAGCACCAGAGCAACACCCGGGGCTCTGGGGAGCTGAGCCACGACGGAGCAGATGGACGTGGCAAGGAAGGACAGCAGATCAGCATCCCTCCTGCTCCTGCTCCCCTGCACTCACAAACAGAGACAAACCCCACAGCCCCAGCTCCTTCTTCTTGCATTCATGTAGGAACTGATTAGCATCACAAGCAGATTGTGACTCCTCTCTGCAGTGAGGTTTTTGGTCCCAACTCGCTCCTCACCCACTCTGAGGCTGCACTGGAGTCACTGGTTTAGTGAGGGAAGGATCAGACACCATCTTTTAGCGGTTAAGACACAAAATTATAATTTTCTTTTCAATTCCAGGAAGTAATTAGTTTATAATAACATTTAACATTTAGTTGCTGACAGAGATATGACACTTATCTTACATAAGTCATTTTAATTATTCCTACTAACCAAGACCTCAAAAATATTGTGCAGTCTGAGCTAACAATGCCTTCCCAGATATTTTGGGTTCTACTGTCATTTGAAAAATTGATGCCTACAGCATCAGCATTTATCAAGCTCATTATAGATTTCATCCAAATGACTACAGATAATTAAAAGTATGCTTCATTTTTATTGTAATGTTTTCCCCCCCTAACACTGCAAAGTAATTCCATTGTTGCTCAGGGTTTCAGGAATTAATATAGACTCATCTGCCAGAAAATGAAGTTCCACAGGATTATAGGCAAACTATTCATACACCCAGATGTGAGTCAAGCGTGCAGAAATTATATGTGCACACACACAAATATATTCATATGTATACTTTGGAGTCCTATATGCATTTTCACATACATTAAACAGTCCTAAAAATGAACTGCCAATTCAGAGAGAGCTACAGACCCTTGGGTAACCACTCCCTGAAAATCAGTCTTCTCTAAAGCACTTGGGCAAGTTGGACACACAAAAAAGCCCTTCAGAATTTTATTTTATACTTACATTTATCTGTTTTTATATGAAATATATGCACCTGGTGCATCCTCTTACATCACACAGATTTATTCACACTTAAATACAGCAAGTTTATGCTACTACTGCTGACCTGAGAAATCCTGCCAGCCTTTGCTTTATTTTGTGGAACTGTGTGAAGAAACAAGCCTTTTGGGAAACTGTTCAAGAGGATTCTGAAGAGCCCCCCACACCCCAGCTAAGGTTTAAGTGATGTATTGGAAGTTTTTAGTGATGTAAAACCCTTCAGGAGATTTCTGAGCTAGCTGGGCTTGCTCTGCAGTGGGAACTGTGTCATGCACAAGTGAAAATTAGGATTTCTGGATAAATGTAGAGATGTATTTCCACACAGAACTGAACGAACTTTTTTTTTTTTCCTATTATTCATGGATCAGGCTATGTCTGCCATACCTGGAACTGCTATGACTCTTGTTAATAATGCTTACACAGAACTATAAAATGGATGGGTTTTTACTGCTTCTGAGGCTGCAGTATTTAGTAGAACCCTGACTTTGAGTGGCACAACCACCACACACTGCACACAGGAATCTGCTTCAGTCCAGGACCCCTAACACCACTTGAATTAATTAACTTCATGTGTGATCAATTTTCCTTGGCACCCCCTTATCACCAAAAGCTTTATGTTTTTACATGACTTTCCATGTTACTTTGAAACTCAGATCACCTATAAATAGCAGTGGCATTAAAAAGCAATTACAGATACGTGCCTTTTTAATGTCCCTATTGTAATCCACCCTGGCAAATCAGAGAGATAATATTTAATGAGACAGACACAGAAGAAACTCTCCTGATTTAGTGCTAGCATCCACATGAAGCAGTGCTAGCAAGGGGTTGCTGAGGCATTTCAGACTGAAATAAAAAAGAAGAAAAAGAAAAAAAAACCCATAATGAGAAGCATCTGACATAAATATTAGGAAATGGATCTATATTTTACAAAGGCTATTTTATCCAAGACAGTTTAGGTTTCCTCCCACTCAGGGAATGGATTCACAGTGAATAAACCCTTGACTCATGAGGGTATTTCACACGCAGATTTGGATTTTATGTAAATTATTTAAGTATGTTTTAGGAAGTTTGGGCAGTGATGTAGAAATGTTCCCCTGCCTGCGCACATCAGTCAAAGAAATAACACTCATCACCGAGGAATTCAGCAGGGTGAAAGTTCTGCCAACAGGCTTAAGCCTAGACTGCAGCATGGAAAAGTTGAAGCTGTGTGATCCTATCCCTTGAATTTGTCTCCTGCTGATGACAGGAGGAGGAGGCAGAGCCTCGGCCAGGCTGTTCCCAGAGCAGCAGACCCCAAACCCACAGGACAGACAGACAGATGGGGGGCCATCACAGCCAAGAGGAAAACTTGGCAGCTGTTACAGGTGGGGTCTCAAAATAAAGGTTAATTACACGACAGGGTCAGGCTTTCTGGCTTTATCTCCTGGTGATTACCAAACCTCTCAGATCATCTTGCTTTCATTTGAGGTGCACCCAGGCCAGGCTGTGCTCATCCATGGTTTGGTGTTGGAAGGATCAGGTGAGGTGAGAGATTGCTTTAACAGGAGTGAGCCAGAGGGACAAAAACCCTGCAGGGAATCCCTTCAAAAGTTCTCCAAAAGAAAACTTTGAGTCACCACAAGAGAATCACAGAATGGTTTGGGTTGAAAGGGACCTTAAAGCTCATCCAGTGCCACCCCTGCCATGGCAGGGACACCTTCCACTGTCCCAGGCTCCTCTAAACCCTGTCCAACCTGGCTTTGAAACTTCCAGGGATCCAGGGACAGCCCCAGCTGCTCTGGGCACCCTGTGCCAGGGCCTGCCCACCCTCCCAAGGAACCATTTCCCTCCAAATATCTCATCTAAATATTTTCTCTTTTGGTTTAAAACCATTTCTCCTTGTCTTAGGCTCGAGGTAATCAACACATAATTATCCACTGCATCTTAAGCACAAAAAAAATCTCTCTGCTTCCTCACACAGTCCTGAATTTTTACTCTTTAAATGTCCAAAAAGAGACATAAAATATGTGACACCTAAAACAAAGTGGGTTTTTTTCCCACTCCAGCCAGGTCAATACTCCCAGGGAAACGAGGCTGTTTAATTTGGTGAGAGATGCTCCCTTACAACTGTTCCATGGCAGAGAAGCAGGAGATTTTATCAGGTTTTATCAGAGCTCTGCTGGTGGCTCAGCCAGGGGCAGGGGGATTTCTACCTCTCCTGTGTCTGCCTGGTCCACACAGGTTGCAGAGGAAGCACAGGAGAAGGGAGGTGCCAGGTTGTCAGGGAGATCTCCATAATATTGAACACAAAAGTTCCATCAGGTGAGGGGGCAGATGACACAATCAGAGCCACCAACAAAATAGCAGGGAATGCAACAATTTGGGAAATGTGGAATGGGATCCTGAGCTGTTCCCCTCCAGAATTTTGGTTTTAATTAGATCCTTGTCCAAAATAATGAAAAGGATTTTGATTTTTTTTTTTGTTTGGTGTTTTTTTGTTTTGTTTTGCTTTTTTTGTTTTTACTGATTGTAGATTGCAAAAAATGAGCTGCTCTGAGCTTAGACACTGATATCATTGTGCAATCGACCCAGCCCAGCCACATTCCCCTTTCCCCTCAGTTCTGCCAATTCCCTGTTTCGTTTCCAGGCTGAGCAGGAAGGAGATGCTG
This sequence comes from Passer domesticus, assembly GCF_036417665.1. NCBI lineage: Eukaryota > Metazoa > Chordata > Aves > Passeriformes > Passeridae > Passer > Passer domesticus. The sequence continues at coordinate 55,854,346 of NC_087481.1, forward strand.
CAGAAATTCCCAGTATTCCCTCATCAGGAGGAGGCAGAGCACGGCTGAGGTGCACGGAGTGGGCAGAGCACAAAGAGGGGCAGTGAAACGGCCTGACACCTCCTGCATGCAAAGCTCATCAATCCCAGGGATGGCAGCCACCAGCTCAGCCAGCTCAAAAAGAAAAGGCACAAAAGGGAAACAGAAATAAGGGAAATCAAAGCAAAAACCACCAGAGAAACAGGTAGTTTTTTTTTTCGTTAATATTTGTAGGTATTTTCCAGGTGTCAGCAATGCTCTGGAGCAACCTTCCACTGCTTTGAGTGCTTTGAATACTGAGAAAAAATTAACTCTATCCCAGCCAAAATCTGAACAATGCTTTTCTCCAATTCCTGACCAGTTTTTATGGGATGTTGTTAAAAAACCCACATTCATTGGACTCACATTTTGAGCTATAAGTAGCGCTTTCATTTTATCAATAAACCGCATGTCCCCTGCCATGGCATTTTGGGAAGGCAGAAGCTTTTATGGTAATCTTTGGCACAGCCTTGATTTTAGATGCCATTAATGAAATATCTCCTGGTTCTGCCCTTGGACCTGCTTGGTCCTGGATTTCCCTGGGTCTGCTCCAATTTGTCACGCTCCAGACAGGAAGAATATTCCAGCTGCACTTTAGGAAGTGCAATGTTATGCAATTTTCATGACCTCCTGAGACATGCTCTCCTTATCACAACACCAAAAGAGAAGAGCTTTGCTCTGCAGCTCAAAATATTGGGTTTTTTTCACCATCAAGAGCTATGGGGAGTTTTTCCTTGGATTATGATCATCAGTGCAGCTGTTAATTTCTTTACCTTGATCTGATAAAAACTTTACTCTTAAGGAGCCCATATTTGGTTTCATGGGCATATTTTGGATACAATTATGGTCCAAAGTGGTCAAAAAGGTAATGCACAGGAAGAAATATTTCATAAATATTAGGGCAGATCAACAGAATCTCATAATTTCCTGCTGAGCTATGGTGATTCATATCAGCTGAGATACAACAATAAAAAATAGAATGCAGAAGAGACTTTTTAAATGAACATCAGGCAGCAAACAAATGAAGCTGAGTTTTGAACTCAATGCAAGACAGTAACTGTAGCTGGTGAAGGAAGAAAAAAAAAATCACAGCACTGGAATTCCAGAAATCTCCTATTCTAAGAGGAAATACTTGGCCTTTCTGATGGATGAGAGGCTCACAGTACAGTGCCACTGAAACAGGAGAGTAGCTGCAGCTCCAGAGCCCCAAATCTGCCAAGACACAGAGAGCTCTGCCAAAAAGGCATTTTAGACTTCAGCAAGACCCAAGCAAGACTCTTTGGCTTGTCTCAGCTTCCTGATGGTTAAAAGTTGGAAAGGTGGCAGAACCTCAGCAAAAATACCTGGAATGCCTGGGTGGGAAGGAAAGAGCCAGGAGTGTGTCTGGAGAGGGGAGGGCACTGGAGCATCAGCTCTCAGTGGGATTTCCCTCACTGAAAGTTTGTGAGATCTACAGAGTTTTAAAGATGTTCAAAGTTTCTACAACATGAGCTTGTCACTTTAACAAACAGAAGGCAAAACCTCCCCTGCTTCCCAAAATTCCCTCTGCATCTCACTAAACTTAATTGGGCTGATACATCTTTTTTCCCTTTGAAACAAGAAATCTCATAACTTTTTGAGCTGCAGATGGTTCCATCAGGGAAGCAGTGGCCAGTGAGGGTCCTGTGAGCAGTGACCTGGGAAAGGAGCAGCACAAAACACCGAGGTTTTGTTTCTCTGCTGGTTTCTGAAGGATCCCCACTGCCAATTACAACTGGCTGCTGTCAGGGAGCATTACCCCAAACAAGATCTCCAGAAACACACACCCAGCATGATCTTGAAGTTTCTAGTACTGTGCAAAGCTGGAGGACAGTGATTTCATGCTGCCAACAGCTGTCACAAGTAGTAGGGTTTCATCTTGGCGCTGGCCTAACAACAATCTTTTCCTTTTCTATTTTGTGCTCCGGCACATCTTCAGCTGTCACAGCAGATCTGTCAGGCAGTATTAGCCTCCCAACAATATCAGCTCAAATTGCTTCCCAGAATATTCCTCTCCTGGCCTCTCAAAGGCATGAGCCTATTTTCTTGACTGCAACAGTAGAACGAATTCACTCCCCCAGCAGCGTGTCTTTCCCCTAAAACACCACATTCGAGATGTCAAAGATTAATCCACAAGGCAAATTCATGTAAAATTGTTAAATCACAGCACTTATGTGTTGAGCTGCAGTGGAAGAGCTGAAGGGAGAAAGCTTTTTGCTTGTGGCATCACTGCCATGGAAATTCAAGTTCTGCAGCCCAGCCTGAGCAGCTGCCTGCAGCCTCTCAGGCACCAGGGAGATGGGGAATGTGCACTGCTGTTTTTCAGCTTTGCCACTTCCTAATAATTACCTGCTCCTGGGATTGCAGATGTGCAGAACATAACAGGGATCCTCAAGGAAACAATACCTTTCCAGTGGTATAGATATAAACATGGCAATTAAAACATAAAGCAGCCAAGATGGGGAGAAAGGGAAAATGGCATTCCAGGGGTTAAAAATAAAGAAAAAGCTGATGTAGTGGAAGGTGTCCCTGCCCACGACAGAGGGCTGTAAATAGATGATCTTTAAAGTCCCTTCCAACCCAAACCATTCTGTGATTCTCTGAAAGCTGCCACAGGTACCAAACCCATCCCAGGTGAGCACTCCCTGCTGCAGCACTCAGAGAGCTGCTCAGACCTTTTATCCCTCTGCAAACATCTGTATTCTGAAATCCTGTCCTCTCCTGGAGACACAGCTCTTGCTGTAACACAGCCTTGAACCTCCTGTGGGTTTATTGTAAAGTGTCAGCTGTGAGTAGCAGTGAAGGAGAAAGGCTGACAAATCCCCTTTCCCACTGGATGTCTCAATGTTCCAAGAGCAGGTGTGCCACAGCATGAATATTTTTATTTCCACAGAGGAATTATTCCCTCATTAGAGCGTAGGAGCTGCCTGGCACAGCTGATTTCACACTTGGCTGCTGCAGATGATGCTACAGGTCACACAGTCATTTTCTGCCACGCAAGATAAAAACCTCTCTGCTGCAGTCAAACCCTGAGCTGTCTTCATCAGAGTGGGTATTTCACTCAAATCATCGCAGCAAATATGGTTTAGCGGCAGTAGGAGAAGACAGGAGTACTCCAGCAGGCAGGACTCAATCTAAGACAGGGACAGATAATACACAGGAGAGCTAAATCAGGTCTGTCCACAGGTGGGCATGCATCAACTATCCAACAGTGAACTGCAGACAAGGAAATGAGGTCCAGTCAATTGAAATTGTAATGAAAATTATTTTCAAGTTTTCTCTCTTCCCTCTACTGCCTGCCAATGGCTTGTAGGGAGGCAAATTTCATTTTCCTGTTTAGTCAAACATCTCCTCCTCTTCCCAATGGGCAAAGCCTACCAGGCCTGAGCAGAAACTGCAGAATCATGGCAAGGACCCAGCTGAGATTTCAGCACTCATTTCAGTAAACCCACGTGCTTAGCTCCAGCTCTCTTCAGAAAGCACCCAGCTTTTTAAGTGTTCTGTTGTGTGGTTTTTCTTTTAAAATTGTTTGGTAGAAGTAAATGTTGGGTAAACAAGCGCTTGGGGAGAGAAGCAGCTCTCAAGGGCGCAGGTCTGAGCTGGGGTTCGTGCATTCTGCAAGCCCAGGTTTGCTCAGGGCACTCTCTGCCAAGGTGTTTCTGTCTCTTGAAAGCCAAAAGGCAGCAAACAGGAAGAAAACACAGAATTGTCCTTCATCTCCTTTGTGCACAGGAAGTGCTGAGAACACTCAGAGTGTGACTCTTCTCTGTGGCCCGTTTAACAAAGAAAGAAATCAGCTGTAAGACACAAAAACCAGCAACAGAGCATCACTGTACCCATAAATGTGCAATTTGGACTGCAGTGGCTCTGATATCCAGGAATAGACAGGAAAATCCTGGCTCCTCTGGGCAAGAAGATAAATCAAACACCAAGACAACAGAGTGTGGGAAGTGCCATTCTCTGCTGTCATGAAGACAGGACTGAGCAAAATCATTCAGCAGTTATGGGCAAAGAAAAAAAGTGCTTTAAATAAAAAAAAAAACCACCAAACAAAAACCAAACAAAAAACCCCCAAAAAACCAAAAAACAAACAAAAAACCCAAAAAACCCCCCCAAAACAAAACAAAACCACCAAAAAAACCCCAAAAAAACCCCAAACCAACCAACAACAACAACAACAACAAAAAAAACCCACAAAAAACCCCCAACAAAAACAACAACAACAACGAAAACACATTAAATAAAGCATCTCACAAGCAGGGCCAGCTCCTGCTTCCCTCAGGTGTTCCTGGTCATCCATAACTATCAGTGTTTTCCTGCCTCACATCTGATTATGTCCCATATGAATTTGGAAATGGCTACAGAAATCTTCATTAAAATAAAAGAAGGGTAACTACAGGAATAAGTCCCTCTGCAGCCCTCATGGTATTTACAGTTCCAATATCAGCAACTTCTGCACTCTATGCAGAATGAAACATAATATAATTAATTGGGGAAATTTTCATATATGGAGAGAAACTGGAAGAGGCAAGGGTTATGGCTCTGGAAAATCAGAAGACTGCAGAAGCTTTAGACATAAAGCAAAACTTAATCTTCTCAATTTAGTTACAGGAATTTAAAATCTGGAGATTGTACCAGGAAACTGGTGGGGTTTTCTACAGCTCCTCACTGGTCTGTGTCCTCCAGGCCAATACCAGGCACTTCCAACCCAGCAAGAGATCCCAAAAATGTGCATCTCCAGCAACCTGAGCCAAGCAGTGCAGAAGAGCAATAGAAATTGTGCTACAGTACAAGGGAGGATCATTATCCTACAGAAGTGGTCCAAATTGTCCTCTGAGGTGTCAGTGGCTACACAATTTCCAGGGTAAAAGCGTCTTTTCCATGCGGTTTCCCAAATGTTCATAGCCAGTTATGACTTAAACACAGAGGATTAAAGAGCTCACCCTCTCCTGTCCTGGGTGTCCCAGTGATGCTGGCCCAGTGGAGGAGCTTGTGAAGTGCTGAGTCACTGCAAATGGATTTAAACCAGCAGCTGATGGCACAATGGGAATTCCAGTGCAAAGGAGGAAAGAAAGGGAAAGCCAGAAGGTGCCCAAAAGGCCTTTAGTGTGAGAGGGGGAGGGAGCTCAGTCTGGGGCCAGGCTCTGTGAAGGGATCCATCCATGGTGCAAGAGGAAATCGGGCAGAGAATAAAGAGGTACTGCAGGCTGGCATTAATGCACAGAGTCACAGAATGACCAGGTTGGAAGAGACCTTCAAGATCATCGAGTCCAGCCGAGCCCCAACACCCCAACTAAACCCTGGCACCCAGTGCCACATCCAGGCTTTGTTAAACACACCCAGGGATGGTGACTGCACCACCTCCCCGGGCAGCCATTCCAGAGCTTTATCACCCTTGCTGTGGAAAACTTTTTCCTGATATGCAACCTGCATTTCCCTTGAGGCTGTGTGCTCTGGTTGTGTCAGTGTTGCTGGAGACAGAGCCCAGCCCAGCTGAGCACAGGCACCTTTCAGGAGCTGTAATAGTTGAGAGCAGGCAGCAATAAGGGAGACAAGAGAGAAAAATAAGCAGCAAGTACCCCTTGGATCTACTTCTAACTCTCCTCTACTGAAGCAGCTTCTGGAACTCTCTTCATTTGTCCAACCCCTTGGTTTCCTCATCTGTGAACTGCAGCCATGGTCTCCCCCCAGCACTGCAGGGCAGGCAGTGGCACCTGGAGATCTGCACTGTTTATCTCACAGACACAGTTCCAGGAACTCACAGTGGGAACTGTCTCACATCTGGTTTCATCAGCCTTCTAATGCAAGGTCTTAAAGCTAAATCCAGCTCTTAATTAAAACTGAAACATAATTCAGACGTGACTTCCAGAGGGGGAATGTGGCTACATCCACAGGCAAATTAGAGCTGACCACAGAAGACCCCATCATATTCTCATGGTGGAAAATTCTAGCCTGATTACAATTAATTAGAAGCATAAAATACATTACCACATCACCAGCAGAGAAAGACTGCAGGACTATTACATGTTCTGCTCTTAAGAGTTCAGAAAGAGGACAAAACTGTATTATCAGGTAACAGAACAGATCCAGAAGGGAGGAAATGGGACAATAAAAACTACTCTTAAACAGTAATCATAATCCATCTTAATGTATAGAGTTCCAAATTATTTAAGTAATGAACTAAACCCACATTTTCTGCTGTCTGTATAAAAACACACAACATTCTATTGTCAATTAATTCTAGAATTGAATCAGTGCCTCTATTTTACCTTTTCAATAAGACTTCAGTGTAATCCTGTTAGACATGTAGGTTTTATCTGTAACTTGTGCTTTGCTGCCATGTGTTCATGTTTTAGCTGTTTTAGACTATTCTCAACAACTATGATATTCTATTGAAACAGTAATAATTCCTAGTAGTATAATTAACTAATACTAATAAACTAAACTAATACTGAGAGTATTAATTAACTTTTAGAAAGTTATTTAGCCAGAAATAACAAACGAAGAACAGTGTAAGCACAGATGAAGAGCTGGCAGCAAATGGCCAGTGGTTTGTTCTCAGCCAAAATAAGAACCCAAGTCCTCAACTAAAAAGGTTATTTTTTGCACCCCCACTCTTATCCATCATATTTGTTCCATTTCATCAAAAGGCACAGCTCAGAGTCACATGCTGAGTTATGGATAAATAACAATTGTGACTCCTTTCAAGTGTAAAAACTGTTCTTACTCAACTTACATTTCAAATAATTGCCAAATCACTTATTTTTCAACAAAATAATCTGCAAACTGCTGGTTTCAATACCAGTTAGTTGTCTGAAGGAGAACCTGGAGAAGAATTCAGTATTACCAGCTAAAATACATGAAAAATAGAACTCACATTTCCTATCTTGTGCACTTTCAGTGCACATTTACAATCATCCCCCATTCTTCAGGAGGACGAGGCTCTCAAGTGCTTTGTAAGGTGCAGACATGAGCAGCACAAAGGAGGCACAAAGCAGCTAGACCTGGATCCTGACATTATTAAGGGCTATTTCTCCAGCTCTGAATTCTGCCATGATTTTACAGAAAGTGGCTTTGCCTGTCCCTGCACTTCCCAGCTCTGATCTGATCCTGGCTGCATTTCACTGAAGGGATCTCCTCAGCTGCCCATTGTGCTCTCTGCCTCCAAATTCAGCATTTTGCTGTATCCCAGCTTTTGTGTCACTCACACATTCTCTTTCAGGCCTGAATGCCCCCCATTTGCTTCACCTATTAGGAAACTGAGATTTTAAAAGGGAGTAAGTGATGGGAGTTCTGTCACTGATACCCAAAGGCTCAGAGCTGGAGCAGCTGCTGGTACAGCTGAGCTGGGGAGGCACTGTCCAGCAGGCTAAAAGCTACAGGGAGATCAGAATGATAATAATGCAATTGTGTTTAAAATATATTTTTAAAAATCATGTTAATGAGTCCAATCCAAACAGCAAGAGAAATTGAGATGGGGTTTTATTAAATCCATGATTGTTTAATATCCCAAACCTCACTGATATAAGAATGTTTTTTAAAGCAGCATCACAAAGGCTTCCATGTGCTTTACTTTCATATCAGGGCATATTTTATAACTCTAATCCCCTCTTTTTCCCTTCCCCCATTATCAGATGGCTGCAGAAGACACCAAAGCAAGAATCACCCCCTTTAGGAGTTCACCCACCCCACTTTATGGAGCAATACTTGTCCCGCAGGATTTTCACTGTGAGCTGCTCTCCCTATAAGGAATGTCAGAACTTAACCTGGATTCAGGACAAAAACTCCTAAACTTGCATTTTTAATATGCTGAGGCCTATAAAACAATTATAAGCCAAAGGAAGTTTTGGAACCTAATCTTTGTCTGCATTGCTGGAGGAAAACAGGTCATGCCAAGCAAATCTGATTTCATTCCTTGATATGATTACATGTTTGCTTTTATAAAGATGATTACATTGCTCAAACTGTTATAAGGACCCAGTATTGTGCTGAGCAGAGATCCATGAGCAGGAGATCCTAAATGAACCAGGGATTAGTGAAGCAGGAAAATGCCAAAAATGAGTATCAGCAAGGAATGCTCTTACCCAGCTCCTGGTGGGATCCCACAGGCTCTTTTTTGGCAGGTGCTGTGTTATTCTGCACTGCCATCAGCAACTTGGAAGTAAACAAATAATCTGCACCTTACTTGAACTTGGAATGGATTTCATGGGATGAGGAAGGACTTTGCTGTTGATTGGGCCTCTTGTGGAGCCATCCCACAGGGATGGGGTTTTCCAAGGAAAACCAACAGATCAGGGGTGGGTTTGAGTAAGGATGCAGCAAAGGAGAGAGAGACAGAGGGGCTGAGCAGCTCTGAGGGCTTTTTTGAGTCAGGAATTGTGGCTGTGGGATGCTCTGCCTAAAATCCTGCTGAAATCCAGCAGGATTTCAGTGGTCTGGAGAACACCAAGGTGATCGTGATGCTGCTGAGCACCAACATTTTAAAATAAAGCCTTTCACAGTGAGATCTCAAGTGCTGTGTCCTCCCAGCCCCTCTGGAAGCTCCACAGTTCTGCACAGAGCACAGAGCTGAGGAGCATTGCTCTGCAATAAATCTGGTGGGTGCTCCCACTCAGAGCCCTCCTGCCTCTGTGGGTTTAATGAAATCCTCCTCAAGCACTGCTGCACATGTTGCCCGTAATTGCTACACATCCATCAGGTGATTGTGGTGCAAGCTTAAAAACGCATCAGGAAAGGCTGATTTTTTTTAAAAAAATACATCTGTATTTCTTTCAATTACACTGCTGTGAAAACACCATGAGTCAGCCAGTCCATGTATTAACTTCCAGTGAGGACTTTAGCTCTAAATTAATGTGAATTCTCCACAAACACCATTATTTCCTTTGCATAAGCAAATTGGACATTGCTTTTCAAATGGACAAGTAGCAGATAATAGTGTTTAGAGTGCCTGGGAATGCAGAGTATTCCTGTATAATGAGATATCACAGAGCAGGAGACTTGGTACCACTTTAACAAAACAGCATTTCTTTGACAGAAGGCTTTCAAGGTTAACTATGTAGAGCAGCTACAATCTATGCAAACAAAATCTCCCCTGGTTCTTTGAACTGATCACATCTATTTTCTATCTCAAGGGTAATCTAAAACATCTGATTTCCCTCTTCTCACCCTTGTGTGAAAATAGTAGTGGTGCTTTCAGAAAAAGGCCCAGGGAAGCTCTGCCACTGCTCAGTCCATTTTCAAATTTCCTATTTTAACAATATACTTTTCATCTGGTTTCTGAAGTATTTCAAACCCATGTTAAAGCCGTGTTGCAATAAAGAGCTCTCCACTGCAATATTCACCAAGGAGGGAGTTAAATGACAAAGAAAATATCTATATGTGCAACACAAATTAGGTGAGGAGCAACCACTGGCTCTTGCTAAACACAATCCAACTCAATGTTTAATTGGTTTTCTATCCTCTTCCAGCATCTTTCCTTTCTAAAAAACTCCTTTTTACCACCAACCTGGACCAGAAACTCTTGTACTACTGAGTTTTGTCATAATTTAATTTGTCATTCAAAGCACACCTACTCTTCCCACATGAACTCATTGAAATCATCATTTATTACCTTGTTTTTCCTCTCATCAGCCAGGAATCAAAGCCTTAATGTGATAATATTAATGTCAAGTAGATTTTCACGGGGAGAAATATGGAAACATTTTCCATATGCTCCATTCTTCCTGTGTCTTGATTCTCACTGGCTGTCAGGGAACAGGAAAAGCCCCAGAAATCTGAAGGCAATGTGTGGTGCTCTTCTGGAAAGTTCTCAGTGGTGAAGCAAGCAGCAAAGAACCTGAGAAATAATCTCGTTTGTTTTCTGGCTACCCTAAATATGGAAGCTTAAATGTTGTAGAATTGGTGAATCAAACTAGAATCTGTTCAATACAAAACAAGTGAGGTGCAACCACCAGCTCTTACTAAACACAATCCAATCCAAAATTTAATTTGCTTTCTTGGTATGTTACCCTTGGTGTTCCAATATCCTTCCTTTCCAAAAATTCCCCTTCAACACCAAGGCTTCTAGAGGTGTGTGTATATATATAAATATAAATACCTATTTACATGATAATCCTGCTTTCAAATCACAGACAATTACCTTGGAAACGAGGAGATTTCTGTGCACATATAAATGAAAAACTATCAAATACTAGTCAGAGGAAAATATTAAATACCAGTCAAAGGCACGCTTGCTCATTGTTGGAAGATGCCACATGAAATAGGATGTCAATAAATACATTTCATTCCCTGCTATACATCAAAATGAGTAAAAGCTGTCAGTAGCTTGGCTCCATGACGTGCGAGACTGGAAATGTAGCTGCAAGTGTTTGATACAAGACCCTAAATTTAATATTGTTTCCCCTTTGCTGGCAGGGCAAACAGGAGGATGGGCAGATGCAGACTCTGTTTGCACTGGCTCTTTCAGTGAGACATTTGCCATCTGGTTTGTGGAGGTAAAGTGAGTGGGGAGAAAAAGCCAAAATCTCTCTTTGAATGTTAAACGAGTTGTTTCTGTTGGAGAGAAGATATTAAACCTTAAACTGCCTGGGTAGAAGGCTCCTTCTCTCCCCTTAAACAACCATTCACTTGTTAATACACTATTCAATTATAAGTAATGCAGAATAGATGAGAAAATCTAATGGCACTGTTACATTAATCAGCTGAAATCAGAGCCTCATGTGCTGACAATGAATTGCAATTTTTATCTCAAGGTATGTGTGCTTATCCTGGCCAGTGCTCACTTCCAGCTCCACAAACTCTTTTTTTCACATTTCATGTATATTTATGAATAGACTATTACTGCCAAATTCCGAGCTTAGCTCTCCTTGCACAGCTCAATACATATTCAAAAGTCACAGCTGTGACTGGGAGGAGATGAGTATTTTTGTGGAAACCATTTCTTCCTCACATATCCAAATGTATTTCCTTAATTTATTGTCACATGCTTGTTAAACCATGTTTTAGACTCTTTTCCTGACACATGCTCCTGCAGAACTTGGATTGCAGTTTAGGAGGCTCCTACAACTGCAGTCCACACTGATTTAAAGAAGGATTTCCTGCAATCATGGAATACTGCGGGCAAAACACTGGCAATGGCACTTGGTGCTTAACAAGAACACTTGGAAAAATAACAAAACTCTGCAATTATATCAACATGCAGAGTGTTGATGACTCTCCCACAGTATCTGTGACAGTTATGGCTGCTCTCAGAAATTACTAATTAACTAACTCAGTAATAAGGATAAAGGATGACAACTGAAATGGATTTAATTCAGGATAAAAGTCTCTCTGTATACTACAGAACACACGCTTTAGAAATTTTGGGGGAAACCATATTCTGGAAAGGTAAGAAAAAAAAAAATTACTGTTTATCAGCCAGTTTTAACTGAAGAAATGACTTTTACCAAAAATGTGGGTTTTGGGTACCTGTAAATGTCTGAAGGTACTCATAAGTAGGTGCCAAGGTCCTGCTGCCCCTGGCTATGATCCCATGTCAAGGGAAGGATCTGTGGAAGCCTATGAAGGGCAGGTTTTGGAACACATAAAAACCACCATTCTCTAAAAATCCAACAAAATATCAGATTTTAGCTCTTACAGATCTCACTTCAGCAAAATCTAGAGTCGGATCTATAAAATAATGGACATTTTCAAATACTGGTTTTTCCTTTCACTAACAAACTTTCACTGAGACAAAGGCAAGGAGACTTTGGGAGGGTGGTCAGTGAAGGTAGGGCAGGGCTTACCCATCCATTTCCTGCTATTCCATACCCCAAAATCCCATTTATTCCAGCTGGCTCAGATGTCCTGCCTGGCACAAAAGCTCTGTTTTTGCAGTGTTACCACTGTCATGTGTTAAACCTGGATGGAAAACCAAAGGAGTTAAACCTGAACAAGCTCTGTGTGAGTCAGGGAACAGGAATAACCAGGAGGGAGCTGGGAGAAACATGAACAGCCTGGAACCTCCTGTCTGTCCCAGGGATGCCTCAGTTTTAGCTTTTCTATCTTCCACATTCTGAGCTGCTTTAGTGTGTGGGTCTGGGTTCACATCAGGGGATGGTGAGCTCTGTGCACAGAGCAGGGAGACAAAACAATTCCTGCTCCAGCTGGGCACCAAGGACAAATGATCCCAATCTCAGCCCAGGAGCACAAACCCCGTGGGCTGCAGAGAGAAAAACAAGCAGGGTGGGACTGCAGGGGCTGCAGTGGGATTGGACACTGAACTGCAATGTGCACATGGAGCAGAGCTGAGCCCAGGGAGAGACCCCGGCAGCGCTCGTGCATTTTGGGGCCATTTGGGTTCATCCTGGGTGCAGCCCTGGCTGGGCTCTGGTGCTGCCCAAGGTGCATCCATGGAGGAGATCCTTTGAATAAATCCCTGCTTTATTCTGGAGCTCTGTCCAGCCTCTGCTCTGTGTCAGCCTTCTCAAGGCATCACCAGACCAGCACTGCTCAGCACACCTAAAACTCCCCTTTCCTCTCCCAGGCTGGACAAACCCAGAGAGCAGCAATGGTGAAGTTACAAGGAGATATGCAAAGAATAAAACATCTGGCACTGAGATCCAGGCCATTCTGGAAAACAATCTGGCTGTAATGTTTTTGCATGCTTTGCACATTTCTAATGGAATGGCACTATCTCTGCAGCATGGATTTTCCCAATATCATTTTCATCTGGAGGCTGAGCCAGAGTTTGTTAACCATCTGCATATGTGTAGTGTGGATTTTAAAAGTAATTATTTTTGTAGCAGTCCAAATTGCTGTTGCATAAAATAGCACATAATTTTCATATATATTTTTTCTTTTCTGTGAAACTGCAGGAGGCTCCATAAGTCCTAAACCACCATTTTGCATTCATTTTAATTTAACTGTGGTGCAATTAGAAGGTTGGGTATGTTTGTGTTGTCTCAAAGAAATGCAAACATTTGGCTCGAAGTTTGGAGGTCCCTTGCTGGTGACAATATTTGAAGGGAGAGGTTTTGATGGTATATTTTGATGTTTTTAGGGACATATTTGGGATGATGCCTATCCTGACCAAAGCCTCCAGAGACTGAATTCACATGGAAATTATCCAGGTGGGATTTTGCAGGGGAAGGAGCTTCAGATACATGACTCTCCTGTCTCTACTTTTCCTACTGAATCAACACCACAGAAATTCTGATTTACAAAGAAAAAACAATGTCTGCAACATGCAGTTAAGGCTGACCATGGGTTCTGCTGATGACTTTATTGTTCTTTATAGTATTGTATTTATCATGTGTTGTCTTTATTGTTTTCTATGCTTATTTTATTTTTTGGAGGGAGATGAGCATTCAGTCTAAAGCCTTCTGCTGTATAATTTGTGATTTAAGCAATTAGAAATACCCTTGGTTTCTGAAATATTTACAAATATAAATAAAACAACTGAGTAAAAATGACTTGGCTTCGAAGGACAAATTTCTGTAGGCAGATTCATGGAGACAATAAAATCAAAGCTGCAGTTAAGCCTTCATAACAGAAACCTCTGCAGATAACTAAGTCAAGTCTAATATGCATTTAAATTTTTCATGGATCCAAAACTGAGTAATTTCTCTTCAGGACAGACATCAGCCCCCAAAAAACTGCTCAGCACAGCCCCAGACTGCCTGAGCTGCACCTTCCCTAGGACAAGCTGAATTGTACAGATCAGAAAGGTCAGAATACCTCAAAACCACTGATAAAACATGGCTGAAGGTTCCTATTTTACTTCTATTTTGTTTTATTTCAGGCAAGGGGATGGCTGGCAGTCAAATCCATGTAATAATTCCTATAAAGTTAAGAGGCTTCTGATAAGTGAGTCCTGTGAAATGCTACACCTTCTTGGCCTCAGGCAAACAAATTTTTCTGGTGGATAAACAACAATATCATCCTACTAACATGTGTAAATTCTATTCCTTCATGCACAAATTCCATAATTATTTTTTCAGGCTTTGATAAACAGCATGAATTCTATATAATGCACGGTCCTCCTCTGTAATGAATAAATTTGCTTTTTAAAGTCTGCTGCCCTAATAACTAAACAGGAAGGAAACACGAAGAGCAGAAATGGGAACTGTTTCAACAAGCTAGTTGTAAATAAGTTAAAAAAAATTTAAAAATAAAACCAAAACCCCCAAAGTGTGTTCAAAGTTTGATAATGATTTACAAACGAGACTATTCTAAATGTAACACCTCCAGACAGCTGCAAATTCGATCTACAGCACTAACAACCACAGGAGTGATTTCTAATCAGGAATTACCAGCCCTATCATGTCTGGAACATTTTTTATTCATAGCTTTCTGTTTTTCTTTCAGCATCTATTTAAACAGAGTTGCTTATTTTTTTGGATTAAATCAAGAAAACTGTGCTGTGGCTCAATTTAAAGCAAATATAGAAATTAATAATTTTGTTTTTGAGCTGCCATTGCAATGGAATTCCTTGTCCTTATCACAGCCGAGAAAGTTTTGGTCTGGGAGCAGAAAGAAAGAAAATACTGATTTTTTCCTGCTCTGCAGAAATTTGATTATGTCAATCTATTATTACTAATTATTACTTTGAAACTAGAAGTCCAAGAATATGGGATACATTTAAAATAATGTTCTCCTTAGTGCTAAACAAACTAAACCAGAGAATCCTAAAGAGCTTTCAGTCAATATCTCCAAGTTTATTCCTTTATCATGTAAGACTCCTGTTAAAAAGGAGACCAATTACTACTGCAAAGAGAACTTACACACTTTAAAAGCCAAATGATTTAATTCTTTATGAAGTTCTGAATTCTATTATCCCCACCATGGAAAACACCCAGGGAACACCAGGTGCTTTTGTGAACCTGCACCCTCTCTTCCATGACAGTTATTGCAAACCAACAAATTTTTCTACTCTGCAAACCAACTTATTCGCTTCAAAACTCCATGAAGGTATGGAAAAAAAATGTGCAGACTAAAAATATTACTCAGAAAGTTGATGTAGCACAGTGATTTGACCAAAAAAGCCTCTATTTTATCAAACTTTCTCTTTTTTTTTTGTGCAAAGGATAACTTGCTCACGTCTGTGCAAGCTGAGGTCTCTTTGTACTTTTCCCCTTCAGAAAAAGAAGTGGAGAAAAAAGCCAGGAAATGAGAGTTTAAAAGCTGGTGATTCCCACCTGGCAGCTGCTTTGAGTGCTGCTCCAAAGGGCTGCCACGACAGAGCAAGGCGGTGTCACTTCTAATAGCATTTCATTAAATCAGCCTCTAATTCAATTACAGCTGCTCTCCATATGAGCTCGCCGCTGGAGAGGAAGGATTTCCCTCTTCCCACGTTCCAGGCAGACCTCGTGTGCCACAGGGCTCTCTCTTCAGCAGTGCCAGCCAGGGCAGCTCCTGCTCACCAGCCCTGAATCTCTGCTCACACCACCCACAGAAACAGAACACAGCTCCCCAAAGATGCTGCCTCTCGTTCAGCTTTGCTGGCCTCGTTCTCCTCTCTTGGTTTCCTCTTTGTTTTGGGATCACAGAATCATTGGAGTGGGGAAGACCTCCAAGATGATCAAGGATCTGTGATCAGTCCCAACCAATCCCCACTGATTGTCACATCCAGCCCTTCCTTGGACACCTCCAGGGATGGGGATCCCAAACCTCCCTGGGCAGCCCCTTCCAATGTCAAATCACCCTTTCCATGCAGGAATTCCTCCTGATGTCCAGTTGACCCTGCCTGCTCAGGGGATTTCTCTTCTTCTCTCTGCATTCATTGTTCACAAGAAAAGGAGGGTAGGGGAGCATCAATCTCACACCTCAAATGATAAAAGAGAGTTCAGCTCTGACCTCTCAAGGGTTTTATCCTCTCCATGCAGAAGAACAAGGCTTAGTTTTGAATCATTACATTTTTACAGAAATACACTTCTTTTGACCTTTGGATTGCCCACATTTTGGGGATGCCCTTAGGGCAACACCAGTGCTGGAAAACTTAATGAAGATACAGTTAGAAACAGAAACACAGAATTGTTTGGGTTGAAAAGGACCTTTAAATGTCATCTCATCCCACCCCTGCCATGGGCAGGGACACCTTCCACTATCCCAGGCTGCTCCAAGCCCTGTCCAGCCTGGCCTTGGGCACTGCCAGGTTCTGTCTCCTCTCTGACAACATTTCCCTCCAGGACCAGCCCTTGGAGTGATTCCAGCTCAGTGAGGGGCAGGATGCTGAGCATCATTCCAGCCCCTGCCCCAAACCAGTGGCTTTCCTTCTGGAACCCCGTTGCAAAATCAAAGTCTTGTGTACCACAAAGCTCCTTTTTCCTGCAAGAAACTCATCAAAGAGCATAAAATTGTTACAACTGGCAGCTCCTTACAGACGTGGAGACTGCCTTCTTTTCTGGTGTGTTTTAGTCCAAAAGCCAAAAACAATTCTGGGAATGTCCAGGGGTAGGGAGATTACAGCCTAAATCAGGAGCAAATTAAGCAGGCAGTCATTTGCTGAAGGGAAAGTGGGGTCAGTGGAATGTAGATATTTTCACTTAGGCCGGATTAACTTCATTTTTTGATGAATTCATATTAACTTTCCGAGCATCCCCGTGTGGAGGAGTCCCCCGGGAGCTTGCAGGAATGTCACTCCTGCTGCTGTAGCAGCTCCTGTCACTGGAGGGCACAATGCTGCTGCTTTCGCAGCCTTGCACAGCCTCAGCTCAACGATTTTTGGATAGATAACGTTTTTTTCCTTTGGGAAAAAAAAATAATTTGATCCCCTCAAATTATCTGAATGCTGAGATCTTCCTTTTGTAGATCTCTGACTGCTAAATTGTGCAAGGAAAAAAGAAGGAAAATCCTCCAAAATAATGAGTTGAAAAAAGCCCAGAGTTTTTTTTCTTTTTCCCTGCACTGCTCCAGACAGTATAACTATTCATTAACTTTAAAGCATGCAGTTTAAAATCCTGTTTTTCTTTTGGTCTCGGCTTTACATCCTGCAGTTCCTTTAGCCCCAAACCAAATCCCTGGCTCTGATCCTACCGTTAATATGAGGAAAATCAGGCTTCCATCCATTTAGGCTGTTATGCTTATTCAGCATTTCCTTGAGGAAAAACCTGACCCAGGTAAAGCTCCTTCTCATGGGAATGCCTTAAACCCAAGGGAAATCCTTTTCCTTGTGTCTGGGCTCCTCTGGCAGAGCTCTCTGGGCTCTTGAGTGTCCACACAGTATGGAGCAAATTACAAAGGGATTATAAGAAAAAAAAATCCTTAATGTTAAAAGCTCCCTGGATAGAAATAATAAAGCAGTGAAATCCCTGACACTACCTGTCTCATGCAACCCCTGGGTTGCATATTGGGGTAATTCAGCCCTCTGTGCTCCTGCCAGGTTCCTCCACAAGATGGGGGAGACCTGAATGAGGAGACCACAAAGACAAATGCACAAAGAATCATCCAGAAATGGCCCTCTGTGTGTTTTTTCCTTCCTGCCACAGCCTGGGAGATGCAAACTTGAGCCACCCAGGGCCAGGAAATACGTTTCACAATGCTGATGGTCTCCTCAGTGCTTTTGAAATCCTATTGTGACCCATGGCTTGGAACAGTTGGACACAACTACTGGAGAAGCTTTTTGGAAAGCAATTTCATTAGCACACAATATTGGCCTGCCTCTGCCTGAAAAGTCAATGGTAAGACTCACAGTGATTTTAATGAGAGAAGAAGTAGGTCAGTACTGGAAAATCTCATGCACAGCCTTTATAGTCTGTCACTGATTCCTTGTGATCCCCAGAGAAAGAGGAATAATTCTGAATCTCCACGAGCAAAGCAGAGAAGTTTTGCTGCCTGGGCTGGGGTTTTGCTGTCTGTAAAAAAGCCCTTTACAGCATAAAGCTCAGCTGTGACACTTGCTAATATATGGCAAATACTTTGTTGTTGTCCCAGTGTTTCAGACCAACTCACTGAAACAAGTTTCCTCTAAAAAACCCAAACCCAAAAGAGCCCGGTGTTGACAAAATTTAGATTAACATATGTCAGTGTAACAAGTCACACATAGATGTAAGAGGACACACAAGTGTCAAGAATTCCCTGTCTGTCCCTAAAAGGATCAGCCCTTAATTCCCTGCCCAAATCAGGTTTTGACACAGCCTGTCCTGCCCAGACTCGGAGTTTCTCAGCTCCATTTACAGACAGAGTTTGTTTTTGCCTAGAAAGTGTGAATAGATCCCACACCCTCCCAGCCCAGCCCCCGAGGCTCCATTAATTCATCTCCTATCATTTCCTCTGCAGGCAAATGAGGGATTCCCAGCTGATGGTCCAGGCTGGTTGCTCCCCAGCTTTCCTTCCAAGCCTTTTCCCATCCCTGGGAGCCCAGCAATGCCACCCAAACTCACTCAAACACTGCAACCCAAACCATTTCAGACTGGCAATCCCCTGCAGCTGCTGCATCTCCCTAAGCCGTAACAAAACTGTCACTGAGGTCAGGGCCCTGCTTCCAAAGCCTTCATGGCAGTTTCCCCCTGTGGCTCTGATATCCCCACGTCCCTCAGCAGGGCTGTGCACTCCAAGCCCCGATCCCTTCCCAGATTCCCTGGAATACAGCAGGAGCAGCTCTCCCTGCAAGGCTGTGATTTACTGCACAAGGTCTGTCCATGGCTCCGCTCCCCTCTCTGCCCCCAGGAGCTGTCCTGCACCCAGGGCAGCTCACAGCCCTGGGAGAGACCTCTGCAGGAGCAGCAGGGAGACAGAAACTGGGGAAAGCAGGGAAATGCCACCTGGAGGAAGAACTGGTAAATCCAAACTGGTAAATATCACCTGGAGAAAGAACTGGTAAATCTAGACTGGGGGAAAAGCAGGTAAATGTAACCTGGAGAAAGAACTGGTAAATCTAAACAGGGGGAAAGCAGGTAAATGCAACCTGGAGAAAGAATTGGTAAATCTAAACTGGTAAATGTAACCTGGAGAAAGAACTGGTAAATCCAAACTGGTAAATATCACCTGGAGAAAGAACTGGTAAATCTAGACTGGGGGAAAAGCAGGTAAATATCACCTGGAGAAAGAACTGGTAAATCCAAACTTGGGGAAAGCAGGTAAATGTAACCTGGAGAAAGAACTGGTAAATCTAAACTGGGGGAAAGCAGGTAAATGCAACCTGGAGAAAGAACTGGTAAATCTAAACAGGTAAATGTTACCTGGAGAAAGAACAGGTAAATCTAAACTGGTAAATATCACCTGGAGAAAGAACTGGTAAATCTAAACAGGGGGAAAGCAGGTAAATGTAACCTGGAAAAAGAACTGGTAAATCTGAACTTGGGGAAAGCAGGTAAATATAACCTGGAGAAAGAACTGGTATCTAAATTGGGGAAAAGCAGGTAAATGTAACCTGGAGAAAGAATTGGTAAATCTAAACTGGTAAATATCACCTGGAGAAAGAACTGGTAAATCTAAACAGGGGGAAAGCAGGTAAATGTAACCTGGAGAAAGAATTGGTAAATCTAAACTGGTAAATCTGAACTGGGTAAAAGCAGGTAAATGTAACCTGGAGAAAGAACTGGTAAATCTAAACTGGACAAAGAACAGGGAGATATAAACTGGGGAAAGGAACAAGTAAATATAAATTAGGGAAAGAGCAGGGAGATAGAAACTGGGGAAAGAAATAGGTAAATGTAACCTGAAGAAAGAACTGGTAAATCTGAACTGGGGAAAGAACTGGGAGATACAGACTTGGGCAAAAGCAGGTAAATATAAACTGGGGAAAGAACTGGTAGATATAAAACTGGGAAAAGAAACAGGTAGATATAAACTGGGGAAAGAAATGGTAGATATAAACTGAGGAAAGAAACAAGTAAATATAAACTGGAGAAAGAACTGGTAGATAAAAGCTGGAGGAAGAGCAGGTAGATATAAATTGGGGAAAGAACAGGTAAATATGAACTGGACGAAAAGCAGGTAAATATAAACTGGACAAAGAGCAGGTAAATATAAACTGGGGGAAAAGCAGGTAAATGTAACCTGGAGAAAGAACAGGTAAATATAAACTGGACAAAAAGCAGGTAAATATAAACTGGGGGAAATGCAGGTAAATGTAAACTGGAGAATGAAACAGGTAGATATAAACTGGAAGAAGAGCAAGTAGATATAAACGGCACGTCTGTCCTTCAAGGTCACATAATTCCCTTTCAGAACTGCATTTCCAAAGCATCAGCTTCCCAACAGTGAGGAATAGCACAACAGAACATGTGAAATTGGATAAACATGGCTAATTCCCAAGGGAATCATAATTGTGACAGTGAAATATGATGGTTTACTAGGTCAAATACTTTCTTCAAAGAAACATGCTTGAAAATTATATTGAAAGCTTGACTTGGACAGATTGCAGGGACCTGGTCCAACACTATGGTCAAAGATATTTTTTCCCTGAAGAAATCAGTCACTGCACTACACAGGGCTTGCATGGACACAAAAATAAATTAATGTTTTATCTTCCTGTGTTGACATCATTAACTAAGCCATAGTGGAATGTCACTCAGGTCTTGTGTACATGCTTACTTGTACTACATCAGGTTTTAAAAGACAATCTGCAAAGTCAAGCTCAAGCCAATTTAAAACCCCAAAATGTTAATGTTGAAAGTATTTTTAAAGCACCATCTGTAGATACTTTGCACCTGAGAAAGGAATATTTTCTATCCAACAATTAAGACTCTTATTACATATTAAAAATGGATTGTAACTTTGTTTTAATGGAGCTTAATCTTTTTGTGCTTAGACATCCTTTAAATAGGTCACAAAAGCTCACCCAATATTCTAGGTCCCTGATCTTTGTATTCCCATCCTCAAATGACCTAATTACAGTGTTGCTTGATAAAAATTCCTGACATTAAGAGTTTGGAAAGGAATCACAAGAATGTAGGAGCAGAAGGAATCACCTGGTGGTAAATGTTCACTCCTCTGTCTATCTGAGGTTATGGAATTCCCAGAACCTCATAATAATCCCAAAACATTCAGAATACAAACCTGGAAGCCACAGAACTCTGCTGGGCCACAGGGGGACAGGCAGGAGAGATCAAAGGAACTGCCACTGTCTCAGAACCCTCTATCAGCAGCTGATCTCACAGCTGGGAACAGCTGGATGGCCAAATTATCTGGAGATATTTGTACTCACTCACCCACCTCTGTTTTACAGAGGAAATCCTCTGCTTCTATCAGGATAAACAGGTATTTTGTAAATAAAGGAATTTTAAATAAGCAGGTATTTTGTAAATAAAAGGGATTTTATTGAAACAACATTTCTGCACGTGAGCAACCTGGTCTGGTCTGGACCTTGGCAGAAGGGTGGGATGAGATGAGCTTTAAGGTCTAACTCAAACCATTCTGTGATTCCATGACCATATAGATATTAATCATAAATTAAGCACCAGATAAATTCCAGTTGGATATCATTATCCACAGCCATCCAGATGTTCTGGAAATGATTCATTAGAGATACATTCTGTAACTATAGAGATAGGGAGTGAAACTGGAGGTCTGGAACACATTTTGCTGACCAGGTCAGGATGTAAAATCTTCAGATATGACCAGGTCAGTGGCCACAGATACTTGGAGAAGATAATCTGATATCCTGGCAAGCTGATGCATACATTAAAACACAGAAGAAGTAAAAGGATGATTTTTTTTTTAAATGTTGCTGGCAGCTGCATGATATCAGCAGTATTTGTGATAATAAAGCACTTTCTGGTGAGCACAAACCCCCACAATTTGTAGCAATTAATCCAAACCCCAAGCTAAGTCAGTACTGGTAGCCAAGGGTGATAGCATGAGCATTTTTCTTCAGCAGAACATCATCCATTCCTATTTTTCTGGCCTACAACATTCCTGCTCACATTCTTCCATGGCATCTGAATTTGTATCTGACCTACATCCCACTCCACCCTCAAATCACAAGAGCTTCTCTGGACACCATGAAATGTCAGGGTTTGGCCACATTGAGCTTTCACACTGGATAAAGGAGCTTTTTTATTGCCTGCACTGAATTCTCACCTCAAAAGTGCCCTTTTGGAGAAAATATTTGAAGACATCCAGCAGCAAAGTGTGTGAAAAGAGGGTTCTACCCTTCCCTGGGCCTGTTAAATTCCTGCTGAACCACTGATTACTGGAGACTCCTCCAGGGCAAAAAAAAAAAAAAAAAGTTCCTTGTAAAAGATAAAGAAAACTGAAATTTCATATTAATATCAACAGACTTTGATCTAGCAATATATCTACCAAATGTTATTCCAGTATCACCCTCTAAATCTCCGTCTCCAAAATGATGTGGATTGTCAGAACTTCATACATAAATTTATAAGGGACCATCTTTAATTTCATGCAAATGACAGTCCTAAATGGCCCTAGTAAAATACTCATTGTCTTCTGCTCTCATAAATTGCAAACTTCGTTCAGTTTATCATGAACTCAGGAGATGAATCACATTCCAACTGTGCTCATCACACACTGCAGTGGCCTTGGCCTTGCACCACGTTCCTGTGCTGAAATATTAAGTTACAACCAAAAAAATAGTTGATATTCAGCAAAATTTTCAGTAATAAAAATAAAATTCTCTATAGAGTTGGGAAATTAAATGTTTTAGTGTGGTCTAAATGGATCTCTTATTTGTGTGCTTGGGGGACATGAGTTAGTGGTGGCCTTAATGGTTGGACTTGATGATCTTGGAGGACTTTCCAACCTTAACAATTCCATACTCAGTTCAAAATAATGATTATTTTGGAGTACCATACCCTGCACTTTGAATAATTTAGCTTGAGGGTTTTGTCCAGCAATCCCATTTTTGTTATGCCAGTCTCTACAATCCATCACCAAAAAAAAAATTACAATGCTTTTCTGCAAAGTATTTTCTCAAAAAAAAAAAAATATAACATATTCTAGTGCCTTTCTCCAGAAATGTCTCTGTCTACAGAACAGAAGAGCAAGAAACCAAAGGATTTCCCAGCTCCACTCCTGCCATCCTACAGATTTTCTGACCGTGCAGAGATAATGAATGTGACTGAGTGGATCCTGTGGTGTGAACTCACTGGGACCCAAACACGGCCATAATTTGGAAGATTCCTGACGAACAGCTGAGCTTTAATGAGTCCCTTTGCATGCCAGTTATCTCTCAGGATTAAAAAAGGACCTTTCAGGTCACCCAGGACAACGTTTTGGGTGTTGCAATGCACCCAGAGCTGTGACCTGCTCTAAGAGCTGGCTCACAGCTATAAATAGCTCAACCCAATTAGCACTTGGTTCATTTACTACATTTAGGGGAAGCAATTCTCCATCTGAGCCACCTGCAGAGCTTTGGTGTCTTTAGGGACATGAATCACACCTGCCAAGGACACCACAGCTCTTATTTTACATCATTACAGAAATTCTGCTGAGGGATTTTAGGGCTGAGAGGGTCAGGAATGGAGGTGCTGCTGCTCTCAAGGCACTCAGTTGATTCACAAAACCCACGGCCTCAAATCTTTCCATAAAAACATCCCAGAGGTGGCCTGGGAAGTCACCACTATGGAATTGGGAGTTGGAATTACTGCATGGATGGTTCAAGGCCCACGTGAACACAAATTCTCCAAGCACTGAATTCCCCAAGGCCATGACAGGAAGAGGTGCCTTTGAAGGGGAGGCACAGTAAAATAAAGTAAAATACTCAGTAAAATACAGCCCAGGAGCTGTGACTGTGCCAAAAAATAAATGATTCATTTTCAAAAGGAGGCAGCAAACCAGTGGCAGAAACGGACAGGGCTGGGACACCTCATGGAACAGAATAAAACCAAAACAGACCAAATTCACCACTGAGACCATGAAAAGGCCAAACAAACCATGACTAAGGAACCACAGGAAATGACCACAAGGGTGGACACGCTCCTCTTTCCCGTTTATCCACAGAAAGACTAAAAAATGAGACATTTCTTAACCACTGCTCAATGACTTTATCTCAGAATAAGGATGTTGTGGTCCTTCTGCACTAGGATTGCACTGCTCAAAATGTACTTGGGAGTGCAAATCTAAGATTCAGTCTTTAAAGTAATTTTTTTAGGTTGATGACAGTTGTATCACATGAAGTCTCTGTGTCCTAGCAACAACATAACTCTTGCTAAACTCAGGCAATTGGAAAATCAGTCAAATTCAGACACAATTAAGATTAAATGTCATAACTGGCAATGTATGAAAAATACTAGGCCTTCCCAATTTAACTTTTTTTTATTCTCCTCTCCATATCTTTCGCAATGATTCATGCAATGACATGAGTAATACATGGAAATATATGAGAATTGACTTTCACTAAAATATCTGAATATAGAACATTTGTTCTTCTCTAAGTATTTCTGAGTGCAGTTCCCATTCCCCTCTGAACCAAACACACACAGCTGATAAAAAGCACAAAGGTATCCAAACTCCAAAGCGGGCTAATTTTAAACTTAAATCACATCCTAAACCTCTTCCTAAGGCTCATATTTCCTAGTTTTTCCCTGACCAAATTTCAACCCAACAGCTTTGCCCACTCTTTGTTCATTTGCCACTGAAAGAGGGCAGATTTAAATTAGAGATGAGAAGTAAATTCCTCCCAAAGAGGGTGGGCAGGCCCTGGCACAGGTTGCCCAGAGCAGCTGTGGCTGCCCCATCCTTGGAAGTGTCTTTCCCTTTAGGGAATTCTGTCAGGAATGAAGCACACCACTGGCTTCGTTTAATTCTCTTTTATGATGTATTTTCCAGTGGTTTTCCCTTTACCAGAAGTTTTGTAAGCAAAGGATCTCTCCTGTGATCAGTTTGGTCTCTCCCTTTTCCACCTTCTGTCTTCCTCCCTGCTTACTCTTCTTCCAAAACATCGTTTTATTTAAAGAACAGAAAAAAACCCCAAAAACAACCTGATACAGAGAAGCCACAGGAATTGCTCATCACTGACATTATCACAGCTTTGTAAATTAAGGGGACCTTAAATGAGCAATGTATCCCCATGATCCAACCCATGCCTCCTGTACCATTTTTAGTCAGGAATGATCATATCTTATCAGTTTCCTTATGCTTCTTTCCTGACTTCATTTCCTGAAGGGAAAGACAGTTCCCCAACCTCCTCTTCCAATCCCAGCTGGGCACTCAACCTCATCCCTGCTGTGCAACTGCCAGGGTTAAAGGAATGCTGGTTTAGCCCTATCAATACTGTCAATCCCATCCCTGACATTCATCTTTTGCTCAGATTGAGATATTATCTTCATTTTTCCTTATCTCTGCATTCCAGTAATCCTTCCCTGATAAATTCTGATCTCAGAATCCCTCCAGGAGTGAAAACCAGAGCAGGTTTCAGCATCCAGCTGGGTGCATAAAAGATCTTCTGGCTTCCAGGGCTCAACACAGTCACTCTGTTCTCATTTGCAGCAGCTCCTGTGCAACCCTGCTGGCCAAGGAAGGTTCTCCATAGAAGATTTCAATGTGTGTGTGTCTTATCTCACCCTTTCCAGGAAGAAATTTCTCCTGATGTCCAGCCTGAGCCCATTTCCTCTCATCCTGTCCCTGCTCCCTAGGAGCAGAGCCCGACCACACTGTGCCACAACCTCTAATAAGAGCATTCTATGGATGCCAACAAAAGAGGGATTTTTTTCCTTTCCAATTTTCTTAACAATAGGTTAAGAATAATCATAGGAAGACCCAGAAAATTCACCTCAGCTCATATGCAAATTGCAGCACTGGCAAAAGCCCTGGAGATGTGGATTGCAGACACTACATGATCTTCCATGCTCCCTCTGCTCTTGGATGAATTTTCACCCTGCTTGAACTGTGTAAAAAATATGCATAAAGAAGCAAAGGGGAACACTGGAGATGAGAAAAGCAGCCATGCTATGATTAAATATGAATGGTAATGCCAGAGCTTTGATGGAAGGAAAGCAGAAATACCACTGCAATTAAGACCAGGAACACAAGACAAGGCATCCTCCTCTGCAGATTTCTGATATTGTGAGGAGGGTTTCCAAGCAGAAAGCTAATATCACTGTAATCCTTGCTTTTCCCAGTAAAATATATATGTTTTTGCAGAACAGGATTCACTTCTGAAGCTGTACCAACAAGTAAATTATTCATAAGAGAAGAGATAAAAGACAGAACATTTCACAGAGTAAAATATTTAGACTCCCCTATCTCTGGCAGTGTGATCATACTTGTACTAACTGGGCAGACTGGGAATCAAAATGAAGCTCAATTAAGTGGTACAAACTATGCATATAAAATACATCAAGATGATAAAAATAACAGCTCTCCTGTACCTATGCTTCATCTTTCATGTTGAACCAGTTCAAGGAGAACTAAGCAAAGATGCAATTAATCAGTGCTCTATCGTTGTGCCACTTATCAATATGTGAGTGCAACACTTCAATAAAACAGGATGCTTAAAGGGCTGCTAAATGTATCAATATTCAATTACACAATGTTAATAAAGCCATTAAAAGAGAATTAACAAGGGTTTACTCAGGAAGTATCTCTGCCTGACATTAGGTGGCTCTTTAAACATTTTCTAAAGAAATACAGTAAAAAGCTATTAAAATATTTATGCAATGCTTGCATTAGTTCTGTTTAACTGGCACAGCAGCAATAATATCAGCAGTTTTAACTGCCCTGCTTCTCAGCACCACGATTACCCACTAGTTATGAGAGAGAAATAAATTCCCAGTCTTAGAATTTTAATGCTTTTCATTATAAAGAAAAGATCTCCAAATCCTTCATTAAAGCTCAGAGCCTCACTAAAACTAGATACTTCCAACTCTCTGTTGAGGAACCGATATCAGAGTGTGCTGCAGCAGGAGCTGAGCTGGAGATTGCCACCAAGGCTCCTGCCTGCCCAGGTAGCCCAGAGGAAAGTTGGGTTTTGCCCCAAATCTTTGAGCTCAGACCTCCCAGGCAAAGCCTTCCTGGAGAGCTCTGAAAGGAAAGGCAGATTATTTCATTCCAAGAGATTGTGCTGGTGCAGCACTTCTGGGCTCGTGGCTCCTCCTCGATTCCCCAGTAACAAAAAGCCTCCCAGGACTTGTTAAATTAGCCAACGTAATGAAGTCCAATTCTGTGTTATTTGCACAGGGACTGGAAAAGATTTCGTGTTTCCATGTACATAAACAAAACCTGGCTCAGCACACCAGGGAATTAAGAGGTTTATAAAATATAAAAGACATTCACATTAATCTGTTAAACAATTCATTCTCTACCCTGCCTTTTCCTACTAAGTGAATTCATTACTTATAAAAATATATATATATATTTGCTGCTGGCGACTCAAGAGCTGGCCCCCAACACCTTGGGGCTCTCTGTGGGGACCCTGATGCTGCCCCTGGGGCATTGGGCTGGTGGTACCAGCACTGGAAGAAGAAGAAGGTGCAAGTGTTGTCTCTCCCTGTTACTCAGAGGTTTTGGTGCACAACAATGCCAGCTGTGCTGCAGGAAGAAGGACTGCACCATTGATCTGAATTAAATTATTAGAGGGTGTGGGAATGAAACAGATGAATTTACATCCTGGAAAATCCAAAATAAAGCAGTTCCTCTGATGCTGCCCAGACAATGCTGAGTATTTTTCTTCCAGGAATTGCTAAGCTCAGGGAAAATGCTGGATTCTTGCAGGACAGGTTGGGCAAATTCATCAACATAAACCCATCTTTACAGTGAGGTACCCACAACTCTTCCCAAGGACCTACTAAAATGTTGATGGATACTCCTCTAAATTAGTATAAAGATCCATATTCTTCTTTGGAAAATAACAGCACTTACTATTTAACAAGATCAAAGAGGTGCTACCTAGTAAAAATATCTCAACAAGAACTGGCTTTGTTTTCCTTTTTGAAAGGTCTCTATATCAAATCACCAGGCCTCTGAGCTCAAAGGAAGTCAAATGCATGCTCTGCATTTATCCATTATCCACAGAATCCTTTGGAAAGACATTAATTTGCCACAATTTGCATCCACAAAACAAAATGAGGAAGATTTTAATGATGATTAAAGCTCCTCTGTGAACAAAAACTGTATTAATCCAACCCAAAAGCGAGTGAAAACAGCAGCTACTTACTTCTGACTGCTTTGTTTTCAGAAGACACTAATAACTACCCACTTTTCTAATAAAACAATTAAACCTTTCTAGCACATCCCCTCCTCTTCTCCCCAAATATTTTTGTTTTAGAAGCGTTTATGTTGCAATCACTGCTACCTCAACACTATCACCCAGCTAATAATGTGATATTATTTATTTGCATTTGGGTTTTTTTTTTGCTGCTTACGTAGGGGTAAGGGATGAAAAATTCAATTTTTGATTCCTTGTGTAGCAAGAATCCCTGCTTTTTCCTAGGTTAGATTTTTATCTGTCCAACAAAAAGCTGTTAAAGGGGTCTGTGGAGCTTGTTAACTGTTCACTGGTCTGTGGGACTTGTGGAACCAGTGTAGCTTCCAACAACCCAGTCTTCAAGTAGATGAGTTTTAAATCCAGTCAAATTATACTACACCTAGCAGGCACTTTATGGGAGACTTGCCCATTTTTCAGCCAAATTCAAGGGGTCTGATCACTCTTATTTTCATATTGATGGTAGAGTCATCTTTCATGCAGTGAGTGTAAGGGTGTCCCTTTCAAAGGCCAGACACATCCAGCACAGGAAACACTGCCGAGAGACAAATGTGGCCCCTGGATTTCTGAGTCACCCCAACACATTTATTAAGCGCCGAGATGTGCTTTTACAACTGGTCTCCATCAGGGATATTTCATCTGTTCCCAGAGCGTCATCCCTCCTAATGACTCATAATGCAGCCTCATTCCATTGAGCTTGATTTCACTGCCTCATCAGCCTCTTGTTCTCCAGGGGCAAAGCTGCTCTTTTCAGCAAGTTCAGCCCACAGAGAAGTGGCCATTAACTGCAGCTCCTCATTATGTAAGAATCAGCTAATCAAGAGTGACCAAGACATAGCTGATGTTGTGATTGAGGAGAGGGAGACATCTGCTTGGAATTATCCAGCCCCCTGTTTCAAAACTGATAAGGCATTTACTGCCTTGGTGTTCAATTAGAGCAGGAATAAATGGGTTTGGGGGTGGGATGTGGAGTTTGCCTCACCAATGGCTTGGCAGGGGGAGAGGGATGGAGGGCACAAAGTGCAAGCAAGGCCCAGTGCTGAGGAGAAAAGGCAGAAGCTGTCTGCAAACCACGTCAGCACGAGGCACAGCTGACAGGTTCTAAGCTGCATTTGAGGGCTGTGTGCAATGTAAAGAAAACTGTCATTTCCATGGTTTTCAGGCTAAGTTGAAAAAATATTTCTACTTCCATTTCCTAATTTCCATCCAGTTGTGTATTTTTTTCTTTTTCTAATATCCAGAGTAAAATTAACATTCAAATGTATCAAATTCATTTCCAATGTGAATGGGAAGCCATTCCCCTGAAGTCAGAGTGGGCTGTATGTAAGTATTCCTGATTAATTTGGTGATGAAGCTTGCTTTTTTATTCCTAAATGTCACATGCAGCTTTTCTGAAGCCAAAAGTTTACGTGTTTTATTGTCAGTGCACAGGAGATACATCTTCTTATTCTTTCTTTTTACAGGAAAAAAAACTGTAATAAAACATGACCTTTTAATACATAATCTGCAACAGAATATGCTGGGCAGATAAAATATGTAACATGAGAAAGACTGCATTGAAACTGAACCCTGACTGGGGCTGAAACTGAACATAACTCTTGTTTCCCTTAGGGAAAGGAAGAACATCAGATAGGAAGGGGACACTGAGCTTTTCCTGGACTGAGCAACACCAAGAGCCTGCAGATACGTGGGGCAGATGATCAGGCAAGCTCTGCTCCCTTCCCTGGAGGACTGGGGAGCACAAATTGCCAGGAACAGCCCCATTCTGGGGGATCATTCCAGCGCTCTCAAATTCCCTTATTCCTACAAAAGGCACCCTTCCACACACAGCCAGGTACTTTTCACAGCTACTTCAAATGAATGAGGAGCAGGTAGAAAGATAAAAGCAGAGGAATAAATTGGACCCATTTCTTGAAGGAATCTGTCTGGATTACTGAGGCCAGACATCAAAGAAAGGGGGAAAAAAGCACCCTCTTGCCAAGCTTATGTTTCCATATATGTATTTCCTCCCCAGTCCTTGTGTAGACTCTGCTTTTTGCATCAGCCCTCTTGGCTGATACCGCAACACTTCGCTGCTTTTCATCTTCAAAATGTGAACAAATTCATCCTCGAGGCTCTCAAAATGTGAACAAATTCATCCCCGAGGCTCTGCTGAGAGGAAATGAGACAAATAAATGTGGGGATCCCTCCTTCCCTGCAGGGCTGCGGGAGGTGGGTTGGCTGGGACAGGGCACGAGCACCTCCTGGACCCACACACTCTGCAGGCAGGGATGGATGGGTTTGGATTCCTCCAGCAGCCCCTTCTGCCATCCTTGGAGCCCTGAGAAACTGCTCTGTCACTTGGAAAGGAACTGACATTTTCTGGAAAGAGTCTCAAATTCAGCATCCAGCAAAGCGTCTGCTTCTCCTCTGAATTCAGCCCCGTATACAGAAAAATCTTGTCCTCAAATACCTTTCACCTGCCTTTTTCTCTCTTTCTTCCCTATTTTTTCTTTACTCTGTCTTTTCCTTGCCCTTTTTTATTTCCTGAAGAGGCAGAAGGAGGTGCAGAGAGGCAGCTGTTGCAGCAGCAGCTCTGCAGACATGCCTGCAGCCTGAGTCACGCACGCCGCGCTCGAGAAATGGAAAAGGAGCTCTTACATCAGGGATGTTGAATCGGATCCTGCCCAGGGAAACATCCAGGAATCACACTCTGCTGTGGACACACATTCACTCCCTTCCCCTGCTTCCCCTCCTCTTTCCATGGATTTTGTGGCAGAGGAGGACCCCAAGGTTTTTAGAGAAGGGTCTGTGCACTTTGGCCACCTTCCCTGCAGCCCTGGCAGGAAAGAAAGGCTTGAAATGCTGAAGGCTGCCCTACTGTGCCTATGGAAATTCATACACACCTGGAAATCCCTCGTAAGGGAGCTTGGAAAAGGAGGCAGAAAGAGAAAATAAAGAAGAAAAAATGAAAGAAGGAAGAAAGAAAAATAATATAAAAGAGAGACAGGCTAGATGAACATTTAGGTGAAAGTTCCTGCACACAATTCCTGACTGAGATCTTTAAAGGAAGCTGAGGTATGAAATCCTGTGAGAACAGCATGACCAGTGTCTCCTTAGCCCCTTAAAAAAACCCCTACACTCGGTTTGTGATACAAATTTGTTCTTCTAAGGGATGTAGCCTTAGAAGAACCATATCCCAGGAGCTCAAAACAGAAATCATGTGGGGCAGATGCAAGGGGAAGGCTTATCTGAACTCCATCACCACAGCATGGCAAAGCTGCCAAACCTTAGGATTTAAGCATGACTGTGACAATATTGTCAGGGGTTTGCTTTTTGTTGGTTTGCTGGGTTTTTTTAAAAAAACCTTGTGGCAAAGCAGAAAAAAACTTTGAGGACATGAATCTCAAGTATTAGAATGAAAGACATGATAAAACAAATCTTAAATCTTGCATCTTGCTTTTTGAAATTTGTTTTTTTGTGTTGTATTATCTCTTCCCAGTTTGTTCTGACATGGACACACGCTGCCAGGTCTTCCTCCTCCTGTTGTCTCCCTTCTGCTACATCCAACCCCCAGCTAAAATCCCAGGGGGAAAACTCAGGAAAGGGAAAATTCCATGAATCATAAAATCATGGAACAGTTTGGGTTGGAAGGGATCTTAAAGATCACCTCATGCCCCTCCTGCCATGGCAGGGACACCTTCCATTGTCCCAGCCTGTTCCAAGCCCCAGTGTCCAGCCTGGCCTTGGGCACTGCCAGGGATCCAGGGGCAGCCACAGCTGCTCTGGGCAGCCTGTGCCAGGGCCTCACCACCTCAACTGTGATTTTAAAACTTTTTTAAGCCCTGCCTGTGGTTCTGAAGCCAGAAAACAATATCCACAAGCGTTTCTGAAGGTCAGGAGAACCCTCCTGGTCTGGCTTGGTCTCTGTACAGGCGTTGTGAGAAGGAGCTCAAACACGCCGGGCCCTGCCGGGGCACTGAGGCTGCAGAGCAGAGCTCAGCATTCACCCCTCACTGCTCACCCTTGTCAGCAACCAATTTACAAAAAAAACACAACCCAACAAGCAGAAGATTCTGAAACCTGCCCAAGGAGCAGATAGAAAAACCACGTGAGGAGCCCTCAGGAGGTTTGTGAGGCAAGCCTGGCTCCGGCTGCCAGCCTGCACAAGGAGCTGGGACACGCAGCGCTCCTCGCCACGTGGGCTGCACTATCAGCAGGAGATCACGAGCTTTCCAGAAGGTTTTTATCTCCTGTCTCCCCCCCTGTTATGAATTTTCTCTCCTGGAGGATTGCACGTTGCCTGTGCTCGCTGTCACGGCGCTGGGGCTGAGGGAGGGAACAACATTCCTGCTCCTTCCCCACAGCCAGCTCTCCTCCCCACCTCTCTGCTGAGCCACAGCGAAGGGGAGTGCTGAAAACCTCACATTCTGCACACCAAAGGGAGGTTCAAACAGCTCAGAAAATATTGGAGTCTACTGCTGCAATGTATTCGAAGAGTGGAACCTAAAGCAGGCTGATTCTATATTAAATTTATTAGCAGTTGCCTATTATTGTTGTATCTTTAATTGGAAGGGACAGCTCAGGATTGCTCTGACAGAGTGAAAAAGGAAAAACCTTGGGTTCACTTGGCTCAAAGCTGCCAGCTGATGACACTCTGGGAGCTCAGGAAAACACTTGTGCAGAGAAACCCATCAGACTGATCTTGTTTGCTGTGTGAACGAGGTCTGTAGTTCTGCAGAACACACACAAGTGTGTGTGAAACTTCCCACATCTCAGTTTTCACAGGAAAAGGGTTTGATCCTTCAGTCCTTCCCTTGTGCCCAGGCTGCAGGGTGGGGACAGAGCAGCACTGACTCCCCTGATCCCGAGTGTGTCCCCAAAACCAGGGGGGTTTGGGATGTGAGTAGGACACAGCCCTCTCTTCTCTCCAGGGAATCTGGCACAGCCCCATTATCCTGTTTTGTAGGCACTGGAAGAGAAGATTTTCTTTGATAGACTTTATGACAGCCACAAAAATGTCTCAGAATTTGTATTTCTGAGTCTTTTTATCCTCTCCCCTTCCAGCATCTTATATCAGCACATAAATATCTTCTTTCACTGTTCCTTTCTTTTGGGGTCTTCATGTGAGGAGTTGGAACTCCTTATGGGGAACTCCTCATGTTTGTGGGGGTTTGAACTAGGTAATCTTTAAGGTCCTTTTCAACCTAAGACTTTCTATGATTCTAAGACAAAAAACAGACCAAAAAAAGCAGCAGTTTCTCTCCTGATGGGGATGAAGCCCTTTCCCTCCATAATGACACAGCCAGAGGCAGCCCTGATCACACAACCTCAACTGCCATTGCTAAAAAATATGGAAAAAACCCTTTTTTCTCATGCCCATGCTAAATATTGCATTTTTAAACCATAAACGTCTGGGAAATACCTGTACCTTAGAGCCACAGTCTGATCCCAATTTACTGTAGCTCTGGTGGCTGAATTGCCATATTTTGGTGTGGTTTAGACCACCTGACTGCCATAGTGCCATTGCAGAACGGGAGAAACTGCTCCTTCCAGTAAAGTGAAACTTTTTACTTCAATTCTAGTGAAATCCCAACTGTCAGCTGAGGCTGAAATGCTGCAGTACCGCTGCCAGCTCCAGCACTTGCAGATAAACCAGGCTGAGGTCACAGTTTTTTGGCTAAGACACAGCACAGAATTATAATAGCAAGTATATTCTGACAGGTCCCAGCTCTCTGCTTGGGGTTTGTTTGTTTAGATTTGTTTCTCTCTCTGTATTTCAAGCCATTGATTCTATAGAAGCATGTCAGTTCATTAACAAATCCTGTCAGCTGTTTCCTTTGGCACTGGGAATGGGTTGTTTCCCTGCTAAATTAATCCAGCTCCAATGTCACTTGCACACCAATCAGTGCTCCCATTCAGGGAGGTCGGGCAGAAAAGTGGAGAGAACGACTTCTTTTCTTTTAACCAAAAAGAGGAAACAAAACATTGCTGAACTCTGAAGCCTCACTGGAGCTGGTCGTATCAGCACTGTGCATGAAGATGGCTGCTGCCTGATTCCCAGCCCAGGGAATTCTGCTGGAGCCTCCTCAGTCCTGGGGGAAAGCTTTCAGAGTGACCTCCAACACTGAGCCATTACATCCCAACCCATCCTGGCTACTGGGTCTCCACGAAGAAGTGGAAAATGTGCAAGGGGGACAATCAGAGGTGACCTAAACCTTTGGAGTTCTCTGGGATCCTAAGGGATTTATAGGATAAGATGGAGGCCTGAGTTGGATTTTGTCTCCTGAAAAAATAGAAGAATTTTTACAGAGGGAATAAAAGGCAGCAATGTAACCTCATATATTGCCTTTTTTATATTGCTTTGTTAAGGCTGGGCTATAAACCTGACAAAAAGGAGCATAAAATGATGGGGAAATGAAGAGTGAACTCAGCTCCTCTAAAATATTCCAGATTTTTCTTTCCATTTCCATGTTCCAATGGACACTGCCAGTGGCCCACCAGCCACAGCCACACTGATGTCACCCTCACTGCTCCCTCTGCAAAGCTGGACAATGAAATCCTGGCAGAAGGAAACTGTCCAGGACATACCTGGGATGTTCCTGATGTCCTCAGGGACAAAGCAATCCTCCCTCCATACTCACCTTCATCTGCCCTCAGCTTATCTCAGCTTTTCATCCTTCTGTGACATCCCCAGCCTCAGGTACACACAGGAGTCAGCACTGGGAAAGTTCCTCAGCATCTGTTCACAGTTACATTGCTCTGACATTCATAATTATGACCTTTGTCAGCAGATCATGTAAGCATGAAATTAACTTTGAAAATCAGTAATTCCGCTGACTTCACCTGGGTCACTCACATGTTTGAAGTTAAAAGAACACTGAAGAGCTTTGCTGTGTACAGACCTAGCCCTGACAGAGAGCAAAACGTTTCCAGTCACAGACAAGCAGCCAGTAGCCACAGACTGTTCCACTCTCCAGCTCAGATTTAATCTTCCAGGGGCTCTGTTTCACTGACACAGCCGTGAACTGCTTCCCACTAAGACCCACATGCTGCAATC
The DNA here is from genome assembly GCF_036417665.1 of Passer domesticus. Taxonomy (NCBI): domain Eukaryota; kingdom Metazoa; phylum Chordata; class Aves; order Passeriformes; family Passeridae; genus Passer; species Passer domesticus. The sequence goes on from NC_087481.1 coordinate 55,889,544, forward strand.
AACTTCCAAGGGATTTCTGAGTGCATACATTACTGTCCCTTGCACACCAGCAGAGCATCAGTATTACACATGTAATGCACCCCAGCCCAGCCAGCTGCTCCAAAAAGTGGTTTATTTTGCAGCTGATGGATGCTTTGCTGATTCTGGAAATCTCTCCATATGACAAGTGTTTCTAAAACATTTAAGGTACTACAGAGCTGAAGGTTCTCAAGAGTGCAATCATCTTTTGCAGCTAAATCATGGTAAGGAATGTACTTGCAATGTGAGCTCGCTCACAGGTTTTCTGCCTGTGACAAATTGAGTCCAGCACAAATAATTTTGGGGTTGCAATTACAAATGGGCAGCGCCTGGAAATTCATCACCAAAGTATTTAATGAATATCCACAGAAGTAATCTCAACAGCTGCAAGCCATCGAGATTTCAAACCCTAGGCTGCCAAGTCAGGTACCAGTAACTCTTCCAGAAGTCACTCAGAACATCTTGCCCAGTACATATGAACACATTTTGATGGGTCTAAATACCAGAAACCACCAAAATGACATTCAGTGTTTCCACAGATAACAGATGGTTTCACACGTTGCTCCCCACTTGGGGTTGTCTAATGTATCTGAATCGTGTTTTGAAACATAACTCAAGGTTTGGAAAATCTCTAAGGTTTTCAATAAATGGAGTTTAATGTCAAGACTACTCAAAGCAGCTGTTCCTCCTAATCATGGAAAATCACATCCAGGTTTTTTTTTGCATGACCCAATGAAGAAATTATGTAAATTAGGAGTCCCATGCACCTCCACCCCCACCATTCTCCAGTGCTTTACATGAAACCACAGAAAGATAACAGCACATGTCTCAGAGCTTCGTGTGCTGCCGCTTTTTACTCCACACAAGGTGTTTGTGTTTCTCTCTCCACTCCTACCTGCAGCAGGTGAGAAATGGCTCAATGCTTGTATTTGAGCTCCATGTTCCACACCAATATCAGAAAGAGGGAGCAGGGGCTCATCTGCATCCTTGGAGATCCCCAGGACACAGGGATGGGAATGCTGCTCCCTTCCCAGGTTTTTGATGAGCTTTTCCCACCTCTAGAGTCAGGAACCCACAGGTCCAGCCTGGCCTGCTGCCATCAGATGTTTGCTCTGCAGAAATGCAGGCTCTCAGCTCTCTCCTGGGCATTATTTCCCACTCCATGCCCCTGCAGAGTCCCTGGAACCAGCAGGGTGCTCCTGCCCCGTCACCTCCTGTGCCAGTCACAGCAAAGCCAACACCTGCACTACAGGCAGAAGAAACACAACCACAATTTCCACAGACAAGCACAAAGGGCTTGGCACTGTTGTCCCTGGGAAGCACAGCCCAGCTCTGCAGAGCAGTGCCTGGTGTGATTTACAGAAACAGAAACTGATCTACACATGCACACGCTGAGAAAACTCCTGCATGGACTTGCAACACCCAGACCATAATCTCTTAGGAAAATCAAAGTCAGAAGTGAAGAAAAGAGCAAAATGATTTTGCAAGACCGTGACCAATTTTTTCCTGTGGTTTGGGGTCTGTGAACTGCCTCGTGTGCTACAAATGCCAAAGCCAGGCAAGGCTGATGGTTCCATTCCACAACACTGCCTCGAAGCTCCTGCTGGGATGAAGAACCTCATGCTGTCAACACCACACACAGCTCTTCCAGAATGCAAACCTTCAGCTGGACACCCCACCAAACTAAAAAAAAACAATCCCAGTTTACCCCAACTGAAAAATAATCAATGATAAATGTATTTCTTCAGGAGCAGATCTCAACATCTCCAAATCCACGCAGTCAGACAGACGCCTGTAGAGGTAATTTATTGCATTTTCTTGTCCTGCTTCTAAAAGAGGTGGAGATTGCATCTTACAATCTTCTAAATCTGCCTTTATTACAGGTACAAGAGAGTTTGGTATGTTCAGCAAAGCCTGTATTAGCAGTTTTATGGTTTTTTATGTTTTTATGTTCTTTTAATCGCTGACATGGAATGTAAATAGTTTCCTCAATTGCTGCATACTTCCCATTCCTGCAGGAAGGCACACCCTTCGACAAAGATTAAGAGAATATAAAGTGAAATCCCTGTTTACTAAAGGAATTAAATTCTCCTCTAGTTACTGGAACACAGCAACCTGTGCATGGGGGATCTACACACCCTTCAAGGACAGGTTTCCAACAGCTAAGGGGCTTTAAAAATAACAAAGGAAGCTCAAGATTTGAGCTTGATGTCGAGTAATAAAGTGAACTGGAATTCATCACAGCTGGGTAATGTTGGGGTTCATCCAAATGACTGGGAATAAAAAGCATCTTGCACTGTTTTACTCCAGAGGACTAAAGAGGTGCCCCATGGTTTTCCATTGATGTTGTCCATCCCCAGCCCGAGGCAGGATGTCCTTGGCCTCCCCTGGACATTTGCTTTCACAGGCACATTCCTTCCTCCTGACACATCCAACTGCATCTCTCCCTCTATTAAACTGACAAAAATACCTTCGTGGCTTTGATTCCCCAGCAGGGGAACCTGCACAACTCACAGATCCTTGGGAACTGTTGTAAAAGGTTTTCCCTGGGTTGAGAGTGATCTTTGGTTTGCCTTTGACAAACAGCACGCAGTTGTCCTGATCTGGATTCCCACCATACATCCTTGAGATTCTCTTAGAGGAAAACAGAACACTTGCAGGGTAGACAAAGACTTTGATGACTTTTTCCATTTGTCATGGACTTTCAAAGCAGTGATTTCATTCCTGTACAGTTTTGGCTTTTTAACAACTCTGCCTATGGGACCACATCTACAGCAGTCCCTGATCCCCCTCTGAAACCTCATGGACATGAGCAGGATTTGCCAAGAGCACATGGAAAAAGGTGCACACAAACACAGGCTCAAGCCCCGCACTGGTCCGGGGCTGCAAGAACAGCACAACCATCCCATCATCAGCCCCCTGCCAGCAAACCCAGAGAGCTCCATTTAACATTCCAGCAGGGGTTAATCCCCAAGTCTTGACCCTTCACCCTCGACGGACACTGCATGGAGCAGATCATGGGTGCAGACAGCATTACGAGGGATGAGTCCTCCCCAAAAAAGTCCACAGACTGTAGGATATTCCAGATTACTATAAATAAAAGGCCTTACCACAGGAAAGGAGGACAAATCCAAAAGAAATACACAGGAAAATCCTGAGAGGCAACATGTCCATTTTCAACCCCACATAAATGCACACAACCATAGAGATTCTTGCTCTATCAGCAATGCACAAATACCCATAATCCAAACTGGAACAAAACTCTCTTGTTTGGGGACTCTTTATAGGGGACCAGTAGAAAAAACGGCCCCAGATTAACTTTAAACCATCAATTTTAAAATTATAACCCTCCTCCAAGAGTACAAAGTGACCATGCAGCAGGGTACTTACTCATTCCTCTCCAGATCGATGACCAGATGTTTATTTTCAGCTTGAATTACAAACTGCAGCAGTGCTGGGTGGTTCTGAAAAAGGAAAACAGAGTTGGCTGAGTCCAAACCCAGAGCCCATCATCCTGCACCCGGCTCTGCCAGGGAAATGGACACATCATGGAGTCAAAGGAAGGTTGGCTAGGAAGGGGTTTTAAGAACCATTTAGTTCTTAAAACCCCTTCCTTTAGACACCTTCCACTGTCCCAGCTGCTCCCAGCCCCAGTGTCCAACCTGGCCTTGGACACTGCCAGGGATCCAGGGGCAGCCCGAGCTGCTCTGGGCACCCTGTGCCAGGGCCTGCCCACCCTCACAGGGAACAATTCCTTCCCAGTATCCAAGACGTATTTCAAATTTTTAAGATGCATTTTAAGCTTTTCATAAGGCAGAATTAAGTTTCATCTTAAAAGAAAGAAGAAGTGGTGTTGCAGAATTAAAGGCACAGAATATCCCGAGTTGAAAGGGACACATAAGCATTGTCAAGTTCAAAAAAAGTGAAATATCAATAAAAATATGGTCAATAGTATTACCAAGTATCTCTGTGACAACAGACAAAGTATTTATGCAGATACAAGTATTTAAGAGAACTTTCTAAACAAAACACCAGCAACAGAGCCCACAGAAATCCCTGTTGCACTCCAGAGTGGATCAGGACATCTGGATTGCATTTTCAAGCACCATCATGACTGCGTGCAATCTTCATACTGCCTTTCCCCTGGTTCTAAGATCCCAGTTCTTTTTCATCTCAAGCACCCAAAGGTAAACCCAGTAATTTTTGGGTGAGCTGTGAGAGGGTATTTGGGGCAGTGGAGCATAAAGACTTGCAGGAAGGGGCAATGCACCTAACACAGGCACTTCAAGGAGAAAGGACAGTTGGCAATATGCTGGCTACTCTTGATCCAAAAGACTCAGCTCAAATATATTTTAAAACTGTTTACATTTAACTTACATTTAATTAAACAAACTCACTGGTTTGCACGACAGCATTTCCTTGTTTGAAATTCCAACAGTAGCTCCATAAATCAGCTGTTCCCCTGTATATTCAAGATGCTTTTCTGGAGATTTGTGTCAGCCAATTGCAGCTAGAACCATTTCAGGATTCTAGTGTTTAATTGATTTATTGAGAAATGTGTCTGAATTTGTGATTGCTGCAGCAGAGCCCCAGTGGAGCCCCTGTGACAGACAGAGCATCCCCATCCCTGGAATGCAGCAATTTTCAAATTGTTTGAAAAATTAGAGATGTTTGTTAAAAAGCAAAATTATTGGGAGGCTGTCATAGACTAAACAAAATTGTTCAAATGAGAAATAGCTGAGAACTCCCCAGTGCTCTCAGGCTTTATTGAGCCCAGGCTGGGAGGGAGATACCACTGCTTTATCCAAAGTGTCCTGCTCGTGAGAATCCAAACGTGCTTTCTCAGCAACAGCATTGAAATTCTGCATCTCTGTGAACTCTGCAGAAACCAGATCCCACTAGAATGCTAAATAAATGCTTCAGACTATCCTTGGCACTCAGCAAACACATGGGAGTCATTTATTGGCATGAATATTTAGAAGCAGTGTTGATTATGACTTCAATATTAGTGCATTGCTTCCAAAACCCGTGAGATCTACAGAATATGGAGTTTTGAGAGAGCAAACCACAATTAATTACAATATAACACAGTAAATAATTAAGATATTGCAGTGGCACAAATGGATTCTTTTCAGCTGAAGGCCCTCTTAATATGGAAATGACAACTATGTTTATTCATGAGTTCACAGTGGTACTTATTTGACAGTCAATGGATGTTGGTAAAGTTGCAAAGTTAAAAAAGCAGCTGCAGAATAGAACAGGCTGTTACAAGACAAAATCATCTCTCAGAGAATTCCTAAAGCTGAAACTTCTTCTCATGGAGCACAATAATGGCCCCAGTTATGGATGCTGCACTGCTTTGCACAAGACCCAGGTTCAGAATCTTGCTTCACCATTGATTTTTCTTTCAAACAAATGCTCATTTCCTTCTTTTCCATCTGCGAGGAGATGAGACTATATTTTTTCTTAGTCTGACTGGAATTCATAAGCACAAATACAGCAAAAATTACCCGCTGCACAGGTGTTAGGGTGACTACAAACAGAAACACTTGAAATTACAAATTTCTAATGGTAAAGAAAAATGAGTCTCTTTCAGAAAGGGCATTTGAGGTTTGTGTTTTAGTTTTTCCTCCTCTTTTTTAATCCATACTGCTGTGAAATTAATTCAGGTTTTTTGTTTGTTAGGGGTTGGGTGTTTTTTAGCTTTTCTTGCAGGGGCTGTGGAGTATTTCCTAAAGTGTTTGCACATTTTTGCCACAACCCCCTAGAAGTTCAGGTTAAATCCCATGAAACACTTTGATACCCTCTCCTTACAATCAGTATTTTCAGAACTGAGTCGCAGGGTGAAATGGAAATGACTATAAATACAGATATTAGAGCACAGCTTTATATTTTCCACAGAGAATAATCAGAAAAGCACCTTCTGGGGGTACAGAGCCCCCTCCTCAGAATGTTTGAGAGCCACTTGTTCTAAGTCTTCCTTAAGAACCACAAAAATAATTTCCATGCTGGTGCCAAAACTTACTCCCATATTGATCCCTTTAAAATTATTGACTGTGGAAGCCATGGACCAAATGAGGGTGACATTATTTAAACCATAATGAAGAATTTTTTGGGGATCTACTTTCTTTTCTCACAGACTCAATTTTTCTACTTCTCTCCTAAAACTGCAGTTTGCTGTTGTCCTTTTTTGGTAATATTTTTTGTGGCATAAGAGAAGATTTCATCAGTGCACACAAGTTTTTCCCTGATATCCTAAGAGGCCAAACTTCAGGATGATTGAAGTAGGAATCTCCACAACTTTCTCCTCTTATTTAGAGGATTTGCTTCCAAAATCTGCATCAAATTGTATTAAAAAACCCAGGAAAAGCATTCCCCCGCCTAATTTGCTTCTTTCTTACTTGGAGCTGAGGGGTTTTGGTCTGAATTGATGTTAGAAAAACTCAATATTCTGAAGGAAATTAGTGAAACATTAAGTCAAGGTCAAGCAAGAATTCTCACTGATAAAGCAGATTAAAAAGACCAATAAATCAGCACTTGATTAACTAGAAGATGAAGGGGCAGCAGCTTATTTCTGAGTCAGAACAGTTCTGCAGTAAAACTACTTTAACTAGTACATGTTTCATAAGTACTGCTTTTTTTCCCTTTTTAAAATTACATTGATCCTCATTGAGAAAGAGAAAAGGAAGGATGGTTTAGGGATTAAGGGCTTCCCCTGTGAATGTGGGGGTGGTCTTAGGAATACAGTCTAATAATAATGATATCTAGGCACAAAATAACCCATTTCTATTCCTGAAATACTTTTGGAGAAGATACATTGGGATAAAATTTGTTCACCTTGGTGGGATGCCCATTCTGAAATTTGAATGCAAAGGATTTGTCACTGAGCAAAATCTTAATTATTGCTGGATCCCCCTTTCCTTTGGGCTGTGATCCCACTGCAGGGCTGTGAGCTTTTCCCTACTGGGACTGGGAGAGAAGACTCCAAGTCATTTCTTATTACATTTGAAGAGGAAAAAACTCTTCAAATGTATTAAGATGGAATGGGGAGTCCTAAAACATCTGTCTTTGCAGCTCCCTCTCTATAAAAAGAAAGGATTTTATTGGATTGAGGTGCATGAGTGAGATCAGCACACACAACTTTAAATAAATTCTAGCAATTATATAATAGAAATAAAGCGAAATATCTACAGATAAGGAAAAGAGTGAAAATTAACTCAAACCAGCGGCATTAATTCGTTTGGAAACAGAAATGCATTTTCAGCTGTATCCAGTGTCTAAATCCACAGTTTGAGGATAGAGATCAGTACAAGAAATAGAACCAAAAGGGGTCATTTTGCTTCTCTGGTTTCCAAGTTTGAAATTATATCCTGACAGGGCCAGACTGAAATAGGCAGGTTTGTTTAATCCAGCAAAGTGGTTTCCAGGCCCTCCAGAGCTGGAATTAACTTTGCTAAAGCCAGCCCTGCAACAGGCTCAGCTTTGCCTGTGCCCAAGGTGACCTTGGCCCATGCAGCGCTGAAATGGGTAAAAATCAGTAAGATATAAAGGAAAAAATAATAATTAAGAGGAGAATTATGGCTTGTAATTAGTTGTATGCAGCATGGCTCCTGACATTCCACAGGGAGCTAAATAAAATCCTTCCCCTCACAGAGGGTCACATTTCATAATTACCTGCCTGGCCTTCAGTGTGAGGACAGAGAAACTACATCAAGTCAAACCAGACTCAATGACTGGATGGACAAAGGATTCTACCAAGGGGGCATTTGGGAGCATTTTTTCATCCACAGTTTTAAACTGTGCTAAAAGCACTGATGTTTGCTGTCTCCCACTTTGGAGAGAGCCCACCTGGAGCAGGAGCACAGCTCTGGGGCAGGACGTGGACATGGAGCTCTTGGAGAAAGTCCAGAGGAGGCCACAAAGGTGATGAGAGTGACAGGCTGGAGAGCTGGGAATGCTCCTGGAGAGGAGAAGGCTCCAGGGAGAGCTCAGAGCCCCTTCCAGGGCCTAAAGGGGCGCCAGGAGAGCTGGAGAGGGACTGGGGACAAGGCATGGAAGAACAGTGTGGGAATCAGAAAAACAGAAACTTCCACAGACACTGAAGGGTTTGATCTGCAGCCTTGGAAGAAGCTTAGACTGATGTAAAAATACAATACACAGATATTAAGCAGAAAAATCATAAACTTGTGTTCCTATAGCTGTAAGTAAGAATATGACTTCAGTAAGTGAGAAACTGCACTGATGAGATGGTGAAGGGTTTCCAGTGTAGGGGTGGGGTTGTGTGGCATTACTGAGAGTTTAGAAGTTAGAACAGAAGCAGATGTGTGCCTGTGAGACAGAAGCCATTGGACAAAAGCATCCTCAGTGCAGCAGGAGTGAGTAAAGGTGACAGGTCAGAAAAGCAAAATAAACCCTGTGGCAACTGTCCATTGGGGTAGAAAGTTCTGTATTGCCTTGTGACAAAGAACTTATGACTGCTCTGAGCTATGGCCGAGTGCTGGCTCCTCTGAAACCTCACAGCCTCTGAGACTGGTGTTTGTCTGAGCAATAAATCATTCTTAGCCCAACTGTGGTCCCATCCCTTCATTATTAGTGGTGACAATGATAGGACAGGACACAGGGAATGGCTTCCATTGCCAGAGGGGAGGGATGGATGGGATTTTGGGCAAAAAACTCTTCCCTGTGAGGGTGGACAGGCCCTGGAACAGCTGTGGCTGCCCCTGGATCCCTGGCAGTGCCCAAGGCCAGGCTGGACACTGGGCTGGGAGCACCTGGGACAGGGGAAGGTGTCCCTGCCATGGCTGAGGCATTGCACTAGATGACCTTTAAGGTCCACATATGACCTTTAAGGTCCCTTCCAACCCAAACCTTTCTGTGATTCCATGATCCCATGTACTTTCTTCTCTATGCTCTTAAAACCAGAAATTCCAGCACAAAAAAATAGAGGTTTTGAGATTGTTAATTGCTAAACACAGCTCTGGAAATTAAGTACCTTTGAGATTTATCAGGTACTCCTATTCCACACACATAGAGGGTTTTTTTTTTTTTTTGATCAGAAGACTTAACACCAGGAATTAGAAACTGCATAACTGGGGAACAGAGTCCATTATTTCCAGCAGGGAAAAATTCCATGCCATTTTTTGCTATCTATATGAAAATACCTTTTATTTCTCTCATTTATCATACACTGACATTCTGCATTTAGTGCTAAAAGGTGTATTTACAGTATCAGATCATTGGGCTGATATTATTCCTCTACTATCTATAAAACACAAAAAGGGAGAAGCTGGGAAATCTATAAGAAATAAAGTCACTCAGGGAATCTTACCATGGAAACTGGAACTCAATCCAACAAAGGCAAGCTGTCTACAAAATATATACATTTAAGATAACTACAACCTGCAACAAATGCTGTAAATTGTATGCCATGCTTTTAAATCCATAAACATTTCCTGGTTTTCTTTTGGCTTCAGTTTAGAAGCGAACACAAAGTGCAACATTTTCTGCAAACACCTCCAAGACTGAGCAATATTTCAGGTGCAGGTCATGAAAAGCATAAACATTTAATTCTTATGGTTTTGCAGGTTCCTGGGGGCAGCACATTCAGCTGTGCTTTGCCTGCTCTCAGATGAGAAGGATGTATCCCTGTGGCTGCTTATAATGAGCACCAACTAAGAGAACAGAGCCTTTTGCAGTTGTTTTTTTATTTTCTTTAATGGCTTAGCAAAGACTCCCAAGCCTTTAACAAATTGGCTGAGCCATTCCAATAATGTAGGAAACCAAAGAACTTGCAAGTTTGTCCCCAAGTTTATTTTAAAGAGATTATTTGAAAGCAGAATGATCAGATTTTTTCTTTCTTGCTGGCTGTACAGAGAGATGCAAGATTCCTCTTTCTGGAAGGCACAACAGCTAAATTTGTTAGGTTTTCTTTAATATTTTTGTCTTCTTTTTCTTAACTCCTATAGCAAATTGCAACTGCTGCTTGGAGATAGTCAGGCTTTTCCACCCTCTCCTTTTCCTGCTCCCCACACTGCCATATTATAAATCTATGGAAAATTTATATATATACACATTAAAAAATGTATATATTTTTTAAAACCTTCTGCCCCACACAATGTGGCAGAACCCATGGCAGTTGAGGTCCTAAAGCAATTTTTCTGCTCCTTCCCTGGCTTCCTTACAGGAATCATGGAATGGTTTCAGTTGGAAGGAACCTCTAAAGATGATCCAGTCCAATCCCCCTGCAATGAGCAGGAAAACCTTCCACCAGCTGGCAGAAACCCCCACCATGGAGCTCATGGGATGCAGATAAAATAGCAGCACTTGGGAACAACCCAAATTTGGGAAACTTCTCTTCATAAGCGAAAAGCACTTTCAATTAAAATGAAAACTCTCAATGTTTCTGTGTGCTGCCTCTGCAGCAGTGCCAGGGCCAGCCCCTGCCCATCAGGTTGTTTGGCAGCACCTGCTGAAGGTGCTGTGAATTTCCATATCTGTGTTTGAATTCCCAGCTCCTTGCTCACTATTGGTGCCCCAGAATCCCTATCCAGACTTAAAAAATCCAAGCAAACAATGCTCAAGAAAGAGGAAACCCAGAAGTTCATTGTGCCAGACCAAAATCAATAAAATTGCACAGCTCCAGCTCCCCATTTCCTGCTTTCCATGCAGGAATACAAAGCTAATGACTGCTCCTGGAAAGGGAAAACATGCTTACAACTTAGCTACATCCTCTCTGTGAGCTATTCCTGATTTACATTTTCTTAAAAATCAAAGGATAACCAGGCTAAAACATGTTTAAAATGTCATAACACCAAACAGCAAATATTTTAGGAGCAGATCCAAAATAACTGGTTTGATGTTTGAAAGAAATCTGCACCTTGTCAGGCTGAGTTATGTTGTGAATTTATTCAGTATCAATAAAAAGTCAGGCATAAAACCTGAATTCAGCCTTTACACCATATTTTCATTATCAACCACTGAGGTTATGCTAAAATATATTAAGGTGCATTTAACCAGCTAAAAAGGGATTAGCAGAAAATTTTCAGCTTTATACTTTAAAAAACAAAGTAAAATCAATTCTTTTTTTTTATTGCATCTAAGCAGTGCAAATAGGACAGCCCTTGGTTTTTACAGCAGCTCTCCAATTATCCTCTGAACTAGATCTGTTAAAACCAGGTCAAAATCAGTATTCCCTCTTCAGTACAAACCTTGCAACAACAAAAAAAAAATGCTTGAAAGATTTTCAAAATCAAGTTCTGAGAGAACAAACATGGGTGAGTTATGAAGAGGGGAACTGGTGCTGCCAGCACTTTGAAAGAGCTGATGGGGAGCGAGCTCTGGGATGCTCCAGCTCAGGATGTGGGCTGGGAGAGGGATGGGAGCTGGAACACAAAGCAGCCAGGGCAGGCACGGGAGCCTCTCTGAGCCTTTGCAGCAGCCTGGGGGCAAAGCAGCCCAAGGCAGCTTTTGGTGTGGATTTATTGCCCTTCCCTGAGTGCCTGGTGACCTGTGAGGAGTCTGCTCTGCAGCTGGGGGAGGGGATTCCTTGGATTCACAGGCCACAAAAAAAAAAAAGGGAAGAAATGAAAATGCAACAGCATGTGGTTTTGACTGAATGAAATGACTGCACTGAAGTGTGAACTCGATTTTGTAGTAAGAACAAGTAATAAAAATAATAATAAAATACGTGTGCTTTTAGCCAGCCCTCATTTGCTGCAGCGTATCCCAAACACAACATCTCTGTCAAGGGTCATTTCCACTAATCTATCCAAGATCCCCAAATTTGCTCATCCAGGCACTGATGTGACTCCATGGAGTGCAGGACTTCTCAAGCAGCCCAGCAGGACCAGCAGCAGGATCTGAGCTTGGAAGCAGGTCAGGAGCAGCAGAGCTGTTGAATCCCAGCCTGATGGAAGGGTGTGTTTGCTATCCCATCCCATGCCCTAAACTGGCCAGAGCCCTGCCTGTCCTCTGGCACCCTGAGGGTGTGGCCAGGAGGTTGACTGATTGTACCAACACAGATTTGAGTTTTTGAAAGATCTGGCAATAAAAAAATATTTTTAATAGAGGGGGAAAAAATAGCGAAACAAAAAACTCATTGAAGAGTCTGGTTAAAAAATGGGCTAAAAATTGAATCAACCCCTATATTTATTTTCCTTATTGTATTCACAGAACCACAGCTTGGGTTGGGTGGAAAAGGACCTTAAAGCTCATCCAGTGCCACCCCTGCCATGGGCAGGGAACCTTCCACTGTCCCAGGCTGCTCCAAGCCCCAGTGTCCAACCTGGCTTTGGATACTTCCAAGGATGTTGCCCCAAAAGTTTAAAGTGGAAATATCCTGGAAGTTTCTGGGGGAGTATCTGGGTGGCCCTATATTCAGAAAAGGCAACTGGACACCACACAGCCTTGGAGATTTGAGAAGCTCATGGCAGGTCCTGCTCATGGCAGCTTTTACTGTCACCTCTACACCAAGGTGGGTCATTCCGTTAGAGAGATATTTAACACCTGAAAGTTTCAAGCCTGGTTCAGACATTTTTTCCCTGCCTCAAAACCAGCCCAGAAGCTGGCCCGGGAATGAAAGAACCTGGAATTGGCTGAAAGGAAAGCCACAGTCATTACCCAGTGTTTACACTGCACGTATGAATCACAACTGCTCGCTGTGCCATCAAACAGATGGGAGCAGAAAGCACCTCTTGGTTGGAATCCATTATGTGCTGCTTAAACAATGCTTGGTGCAAGGCTGTGCAAAGAAAACAAACATGCCTGGGCTGGAGAAAATTGTCACAAAACACAACTTAATAGTGCTGGCAGGCAGGAAGCAATTCACTGGGGCTGGGTTGCCTCAGTTATGGAGCAGAGCTCGCTGCAGACGGCCCTTTGCAATTCGGGTAATTGTAATGGGAGTCAGCAGCTGCTGCTATTTGTTGATATTTTGTTGAGCAGTTTGAAATGTACGTGGACTTCTTTGAGGACCGTGCAGTGCAAATGTACTGGATCCCATTTGGGTTGCTCCTGTCTGGAAAAGTGAAATTCCTTCTCTTTGTCAGGACACTGGGGGCTGTGACCTCCTTTTACCAGGAGTTTGATTACAACATCACGTTTTCCCCATGTGCTCAAAAAGCCAAGGTCAAGCATGGACCATGTCAAAGGCTTCATCAGCTCATTACCCGTGTAATTATATTTTCTGCACCTTACTCCATTTGTCCTACCATGCTTCCTGAGGGTATTCCCAGCTAATAGCTCTGCATTTTCCCACCCACACATCCACTGTTCCAGAACAGAGCTGGAGCTGAGCAGCCAGCCTGACCCTCCTTGGAAACATCTCCCCTTCCACACACGGAATTATTGCAGCCATCACTTGTGGGGAGCCCAGGACGTGCTGTGCACTGTGGGGCAGGGGAATTATGGTGATAATTACTACTAAATTTACAAAGATAAGAAATGGCCTCTCCTCCAGGTGCTGTGTGCTCTGTTCCTCTGCCTGGGGAGAGCACCAGCAGGTGAGCCCAGGTGTCACACAGGGGTTGTGACACAAGGTGTGTGTGTCTGCTGGGGGAGCAGCAGAACAGAATGGGATTTCAGGGATAGTACAAGATAAAATCCATTCTGAACTGTCAGAGTCAGTACCTGAGCCATTCCTTTCACCCCTCAGTGTCACCTGCAGCAGTGCCAGCACAGAGGATTCCCCCCATCCATCCGGAAGGGCTACAAAGCCATGGAAAATAAAACCCCAAATCCCATTCCAAAGGTTCAGCAAACTGCCACAGGGAGAAATAATGAGGAATTCAGCAGGAATTGTGTCCACTGAGACACAGAGATGGCCACCCATTTCCCTGAACTGGAAGTCAACTTGGAGAGCTTCAAGAAATCCCATAAATTTTCCTATCACTGAAAGAGGATTTCAGATGCTTTTTGTTTCCTGTCAATACAAATCTGGCTGGGCTCAGTGAGCTCTATTGAATGCACATGTATCTCCTTCAAGCCACATTTCATGCTCTCCAAACATCTCTCTCTAAATTAAATCCTTTCATATTCCTTGAAAAGCTCAGTTCTTAATTAGGAAAGAGTTCTGATTTTCCATTTTCATTAATTCATTCGATTTCAAGATTTTGAAGCCAAAGTAATTGCAACTAAGTGAAACTTACTGAAAGGCAAAAAGATACAATCAGTTTCAGACAATGAGAAAATTAAGGATTTTTTTTGAATGCAAGGGTTGGTCTAAATGTCCTGGCTAAACAGAATTCTCAACAATGCTACAATCTCCAGAGAAGCAATGATAGATGTTTTGCCTCTCTGAATGAACTCGGAGGGTTGGCTAGATTAATGCCTGAATTACTTAATTTATTTGGCTTAATTTATATGCTGTTCTTCACTTTCAGAGCCTCCCTCTCCCCCCATCACAGAGTTCCACTGCACCAGGCCTGTGCCAAGATCTCTGAGCTCAGGCTTTGCTCTCCCTGAACATCCTTCCCTATTCCATGCTCCGATTAAATCTCCTGCGCTAATTTGTTACTGCGCTCACCTATTTGCTTCTGGATTCCAGCTCCCTTCTGCATCCCAAACGCTGGAATGCAGGGCAGGACTGAGGAGCTGGGGTCTGATTTCCACCCTTTTGTCTCTGATGGTCTTCCCAAGATGATGGATGCGTTATACAAAGGCAGATAAAATATTCGTATTTTTTAAACTAATGAAAAGGGCGATTTCACCCCACTCTTGGGCTACTCAAGATAACTTGACAAACTTCCCAAAGCTGTACTTCCAAGACACATGAATCATTTTTATATCCTGGAATGTGCCCTAAGAGAAAGAAGGATCTGAAGATTTCCGAGTAAAGTAAATTATCCTGAAACCTGGGGGCAGCATCTCACATTTTTCTGCTTAATTAGAAAGAGACTTTGCCCAGAGATACCCCACCTATACAGTGACATTCTTGGAGAAAACAAATGGCACGAAGGAGTGTGGAAAGCACAGTAAATTTATCTCAGAAAGCTCATCCTGGAACAAAAACACATGTGGTGTTCTGACTGATACCCCTAGGTTTAAAGTATTAATGACCAATATATTTCTTGCCACAAAGGCAAAGACAAAACACAGATAAAAGTGTTGTTACCATTAATATCCACACATAAAAAACCCCTGTATACAAAAGTATCTATTAGTGATAAAATGTATTTTAAGATATCTATATTTGTTATAAAGTTCATTAGGCATCTAGTTACACTTGGAGATAATTTAAGTATTTTCGACTGCAATCTGAGCTTATAAAAAATATGGGGTTTTTTCACATTACCCATCTGTTCCATAAGAATAAGCTATAAAAATATTTCTAGAACAACTTCTTCCATGACATATTAGATAAACCAGTGGCTCTCAAAAAATAACCCCTGGATCAAGGTTATATAAATTGATATTAAAGCTCAGCAAAGATCTGCTTTACAGTAAATCATCGAGAAATAGGACAGCCTTTCTCCATCGAAGGACATGAGGTAAATAACTGAAGAGGAGGTAAAAACAGATAATCAATTATTTCAGTTGGTTTCAGGGTTACTGCTGAAATTTTCAGCCCCTTAGAGAAAACCCAAAAATCAATAAAGCACAGAATTTTGAGATAACAAAGAAAGAAACATCTCAAAGGCATTTGCAACACGTGATAGAAGCATAAAGCAAAGTCTGCTCTCACCTTCAGAGTGCAAATGAACAGGAATATTCCTGAGACTGCTCTGGGCTGACTGCACAGGGGTGGGAAAGAGGGAAAAATCCTGCAGAAGGCTCAGGGAAGATCTCCATTTCCCACCTTCAGCCCCACAGAGCAGAACATCCCAGGAAGAAATAGCAGGAACAGAACTCTGCAGCTCAGCAGGTGCTGGAGCCCAGTGTCCATGGGGACTGAGTGAAAATGGATTTGTCAGGAACCTGGGAATAATGGGAGAAAGCAGCAGTGGCCCTGCAGCTGAGATGAGGAGCAAGTAGAGTTATAAGTTAAAAACTGCATTTCAATTGGTCTTTATGGAATCAGATAAACTTCATTTCAATTGGTCTTTATGGAATCAGATCTCCTCCAAGATCCTTCTGTGCAAAACCTGGGCTGCCAGAGCACCCCATCCTGAGAGAGGATTCTTTACCCACCCTCCTGGGCAGCTCTCAGTTGCTAACAGACCTTCAGTCCTCTATTTAAAGTGTTTCCCCCCTCTTTTCACTCCATTATTTGTATAATCCTACTCTACTTTTTTTCATCCCCAAAATCAGAAGCCAATGACTTGGCACAGGTAGGAGAGAGCTGCAGAACAACACAAAATTTACCAAGACCTTCCAGAGTCACAGCTTCCACCCTAAACCAATTGGGTTAGAATATGAAATATCCCAAACTCCATGGCATCCTGATCCAATTTCTCCAATTTCTCCTTGAATTAAAACCAAAATTTAATAGAACAAAAGACTGAACTTCTGTTAAAGAATTCTCCTTCTCTTCACCCAGCTGAGAAATGAGTTAATGCTTTAGTTGTCTAGGTGTTATTTAGTCTGGTTCCAAGTTGTACAATGCCAATAATGACAAGAGAAAGAAAAGCTGTCGGGCACACATTTCCCACCCTCAGCAGAAAAAATGTTCCCTATGAAGTTTCAGGTATCTAAAATTCCAGAAAAATCCAAATCTTATCCCTTGTAATGCAGAGATGGCAACGTTTCCAAAGGAGGTTTCCATGAAGCAGAAGGAGCAGCCCCCACTTTGCACTCAATCATAGAAAATGTGGCTTTTGGGACCTCAGAGGCTCCTGCCCCGTGTCAGGATCAACTATACCACTCTCATTAGCAGCTTTTCTCTGGCTTTTCTGAAACTCCAGCGCACTCAGAGACCTTTATCCTCCCTTCCTCATGATATGCATGTAAATACATCCTTTTCTCATTATCTTTATTACAGAGCTCTTCCTCGCTGCCTTGTAAGGCCATTCTTCTTGTCCCTGCTGGACAGGAGCACATCTAGCAGTGTCACACAGCCTAATTACTGCCTCTTCTCTCCCTGCAGCCACGTCCACCCTGCAGGATCCCCCAGGGCCCTGCTCAGCCTCCTCCTCTCCACGCTGACAGCCCCAGCTCCTTGCTCCTCACCACAGCCATGGTTTCTCCAAGCCATTCCTGGCTCTCCTTCCCGTGTCCTCCCGTGTGAGTTATCTCCCTCATTTATTTTAATGTGTGTTTTCCTTCCCAGGAATTATTCAAGGAGGAGCTGTTACGAAACATCTCCAGTCCCTGGGGCTGAGTCTCCAGTGAGATCCTCAGCCTCCCACCTTCACTCCTGAGTCCTCCAGTATCAATCACTGAACCTTGGCATGGTTTAGGTTGGAAATCACCCCTCTGATCATGCAATCCTTTAGGGTAGAGGAGACTTCTCAGAACACAGAGTCCAGCCCTCAATCCAGCACTTCCAAGGCCACCACTGACCCATGTCCCCAAGTGCCACAGCCACTTAAATTTAAATCCCTCCTGGGATGGTGACTCCACCACTTCCCAAGAAATGAACAAGTCTCCTTGTTCATTGCTCCTAAGCCATTTAACACTGATTTTTGGTTTTTTCCATACAGCAACAAGTCCAACTTTTCACTGAGATATGCACCTAAACTACTGAATTACCACTCCTTTACAAAAAAAGCCTTAATGCTGCACTTCTTACATTTTTAAATAACATTCAACTACACAAATGTCTAAAACTTTGTTATAAATAACATATTGTTGACATATTGGTGGTTTTTATACATCCAAGGCATGCATTTTAGCAGAATAAACAGAGAAAGGCTCCTGGAGAGGTTCAGGAGTGTCCCTGTAAGTAGGAAGTGGTTCCCAGACAGGGTTGCCATGGCTGTATCCCCAAATATCACTGAGCACAGTGTGCTCAGAGCAGGGCTCTGAAGCACAGGAGCCAGGCAGAGCCTTCTGGAAAGTCTAAAAGTATATCCAGCATTTCTGAAGTATATCCAGCATTTCTGGAACTTTTCCTCCAGGCTCATCAACATATAAATAGAGCAGGGCTCTGCAGGTGTTCCCCCACTGCGCTGGTTTCCTGAGGTGATGAGGGAAGGGGTGTTTTAGGGCCATATCCCAGCCCCTATAAATGAGAAACCTTGATCACCAGAAGACTGGAGAATTTCAGAGAGGAACTCGGACAACCCCTCAAGAGGCAGAAGAATATAACATTTGAGGATTGACTAAATTGGTTACACTTAGGGGAAGAATTAGGAAGAGCAGAGATGCCCTGTGTGCACTCGCCCCAAGGGATTCCTGAGCTGAGAGATGCTGCATTATTCCCCTCAGACAACACTTGTTTTTACATCCAGGATGTTTTTAAATAAACATCCTTTTCATTATGCATTTGATAAAGGAGTTACAGCAGCAGCACCCCCCAAACAACTCCATCAAATTGCAGTTTGCAAATCAAAATTCACAGATAAGAACACCTTGAACACACAAACTTTGCCTGAGGCTAAATGCAAGTTATTTCCTCTCCCTGCAGCAAGGCTGTGACGGTGACATTGCATCAATAAACGAGCTCCCTAAAATTGAAGGAGCAAATTTGTGCATTCCTAGGGATGCAGAGGAGTGGTTTTGTGGGATAGGCAACGACAGCAATAAATCGCTGCGACTTTATTTTATGCTGAATAAATTCCTCACTAGCTCAGGTGCCAGCCAGCACACTAAAAGGACAGAGCATGAAAACAACTTCACTGTGGCTCATGAGGAACTTTTGAAACTCTCATTGCTCTGGCAAGGAAGTATTTGTATATAATATAAAAAATACAGAATGCAAAACCATAAAAACTACACCATGGATGCCAGAAAAAACCAAGCACATCTTGGTATTACCAAATAATTTGGCTTGAGTGTGATGGCCAATGTCAGAATTCAAACTGGATTTAAGGAATATACCTTGGTAATCCACAGCTTTGTGTTACCAGGGTTGTATTGATTTTTCTTGCACTGAGAAAAATAAAGAATTTGCTGGCAAAAACAAGCCAACATTGCCTTTGAAGCCTTCAAACAGAGACTGGACTCTGTCTAAACTGTTTAGTAAATAGAGTTGTGAGGAATTTTCAAATGCCTTTTTTTTTTTTTTCCCCACAGAAATATCAGTATTGAAAATATGCCCTTTGTTACCTGCGTCGAAGTAACTGAATTATATGTACACAATACTGGGGAGCTCCAGAAGATACTGATTTCCTCCACATCAGCCAAAATACCTGCAGCAGCTGATCCTCCTGCAATGTGAAGCTGTGCAGTGATGGCACAGATAATATCCACACTTGGAATAGCCTTTATTTCTTTTACATTATGCTTTTTTTCCCCCTCCCAATGCCTTATCCTAAAATTAGAAGAACTCCATCTCCATATATGAAGTTTATGGCATTGCTGAGTCCATCACAAGGACACACTGATAAACCCTCTGCTCCTAAATGAAATTCCTCCCTAATAACCTGTCCTAGAAAGGCAGAGCACTGATAAGAGTTTCACTCCATGCTGTGCATCCTCCCTCTCCACTGCTTGATTTTCTGATTGGATTTCAGTGCCAGATCTTGCTGTACCTCATTCAGCTGCTTTCTCCTCACTGAGTTTTGCAAAAACAAATTCAAAACCTGGTTTGAGAGCTGAATCCTGAGATAAGGCTGGAAACAGAGCAGCTGTATAAGTATAGATAGAGATCTCAATATATATCGCTATATCTACATATATAGATATATCTATCTCTCTATGTATCTATACAGATAGATATACCCACTCCATTAATACAAATACAGGAAAATTCAGCACTGTGGTTCTTCCTACAAAAGGAATTACTCAAATCCAGCTGTCGTTGTCTCCATCTCACAGAGATTTAGGGAAACTGCTAAACACTAATTCCATGAAGACTCTGAAATTAGAGCTGATTTCCATTCTACACATTGAGATTTCTATTTAAATTAGTTAATAGATGTGTGGAAGTGGGATAATATTGATAAATGCAATTTTAAAAACAAATTGGTGCTTGATGACTAAATTGCATGGTTGAAAGAAGTAAAAATGTACATATAAATGAGAGATACATAATAAACCAAAATATTAATAACCAAAGTATTTCTTAAATTGAAGTGTTTTCATGTCCCTGTTGATCTCCATCAAAGAAAGGTGATTGTCTGAACTTGGACTGAGTTATAGGCTCATCATACCCTATAAAAATCTCAGTTAATGTTCCTCACAATATTTACAAGATGTTTTCAAATTGCCTCCAAGTTTGCAACAGTGACAATCCTCATGCTCAGCACTGCAACCACTCCTCCTCTTTTATTCCCTGAGACCTAAAATCTTGAAAATATTTCTTCCCTTGTTCAAACAACACACATGGGGTTTTTCCACGCGTCCAGGACATCCCTCTTTCCCCCAGAACAGCAAATTCCTGGCTCCTAAAGGTTGCACAGCCGAAGCAGGAACACAAATAACACTTTTAATCTGAAAAAATTACAAAAATCGAATTGATGAGCCATTGCCTGGGTTAAACTTTATTCCCATTTCATAGATGGGAAGGGGCAGGACAATAAAGGGGAGATGCTTGACTGCACAGAGCAAGTAATTCAGGTTTCCATCTTTAAAATCCCAAGAGTTTCCATCCATTTCCTAACTCTGCCCCTGTGACGAGCTGTGTTCCCAGGCTCCTGACCCTGGGTCTCCCTGGAGCTGCTTTTTCCTTTCTTTTCTCCCTCCTCTGGGGTTCCTGGGAAAGATCCTGCTCTGGAAGGTTCCCACAGATCACATTTTAAACCAATCCAGCCCTTTTTTCCCTTTATAATCAAAACCCCATAGCAGCTGGCATTTCCCCACTAAGCTCGTAAGGAAAAAGAGAGTCAAATATTTTGAAATATCTTTTTGCTTCAATTGAAGCCCTTTTTACAGGCAGAAATTAAGCAATAAATAGAAACTCAATAAAGCATGAAATGTAGTACTTTATGTTTAACTGTGGGCATTGAAATTGATTTTAGTTTCTCTCTGCAGGGTGTGCTTTGGGGCTGTGGTTGGGGTTTTCACAGATGCCACTCACTCATTCACAGGGATTTACACACCTCAATAGCTCCTCCACGAAAAACATGACATCTCTTGGCAATAAAAGGTTAAAATTCACTTTGCCCTCTGACTATAACAGAAATACCTTTGCAAGCTAATGATTGTAACAGGCTGCTCTGTTCCTGAATAAACATTCTAGGGATTTCCTGAGGTGTTGTTTTGTTTTGTCTTGTCATTTCTTTTTATTTTTTTCCCCATCTTTTTAATTGAGGGAAAAGAATTTGGAGGGCACAGCCAGCTGAGATGGTATTTCAGTCAGAAATGTGTATATGTTGTATTTCTATACACTTTTCAAACTGAAGAAATTACATTTACACAGCTTCTGGATATTCATTTTATAGGGAAAAAAAAAAAATCTTTAAAGCTTCTCCAACTCATCTCCTTCTGCCAGCTTTCCTGGCCAACTCTTTCTTAGTAATGCCAGTAAATGCCAAAAAAAGTCTGGTTTCAACAACGTTTCTGTCTGTTGAAACCAAGAGAGAGGCACTTTCTCTTGGATACACTGAATTTAGGGACCCCACTCTTTCTCCTGGAGGGAGTGGGCAATGCTGACATGGGAACAGGCTGGAGTTGCTTTGAGGACAAAATTCCTCTTGTTGGCTTTTCCTGCAGCAGATCCATGTCCAGAATCTCCTCTGCAAGGCAGGTTCAGCCCTGCCAGGACCAGGGCCCTTTTTTGGGGCAGGGAGGCTCTTGGCTGTCCCAGTTCTCACATCTCAGAGCAGCGTGGCTGTCCCAGGACAGGCTGTACCTCCCAGCAGAGAGGAGGCAATGGGAGAAGCTAAAGTGGATAATGGAAAACACCAAGGTGGGATTGCACCCGGGACTGCTGCCTGCAGGAGCCTGCCATGCCCAGCACTGCCAGGGATGAAGCGTGCCAGAAAATAACACCCACCAAAAAAATCAACAGAAACTGGGCAGCTCAGAGAAGATCTGACCCTGCCATCCCCAGGCACCAACTCTGGCTAAAAATCTTTGCTCCTGTTCTCACTGAGGTGGTCTCAGGTAATAAAATTTTTCTAAATATCAAAATGATTTCATTTTAACTCAGAATGCAAAATGCTGCCACCTCAGAAGGAGGCAGAGGTGTGGCTGCCCCGTGCCTAGAAGAGTTCAAGGCCAGGCTGGAGCAACCTGGGACAGTGGAAGGTGTCCCTGCCCATGGCAGGGGATGGAATGAGATGAGCTTTAAGATCCCTTCCAAGCCAAACCATTCTGTGATTCCAGGAATCACTCCAGACAACGATGACTGGCTGGGAAGGGCTTGGCAGGTTCACCCCAAAAAGACCATTTTTATTCAGGGAATGCTCCTCCAAGGATGTGGTCAGTGGAGAGAGGAGGAACAAAAGAGGAGATGAACCCTGCCAAGGAACCACCCTGGAGGAGGACAGGGCCAGAAGAGGAAGGGGGAACAAGGTCACGCCGCCGAAGCCAAATAAAGCTGATCCTGAGGCAGGAGGAATGAGGGCAGGACTGAGGAGCTCCTCATTTCCTGAGCGTGACTGCAGCTCCAGGGGAAACACACACCTCGGAGCTGGCAGAGCATCAAAGGCCAGGACAGAGCTGGGGACCTAAACAGAGCTGGACACATCCTGGTGTGACACGGGAGGGACAGCAGCCCTCCCCTGGCTCCAGGGGCAGAGCCACCACCAGTGTGTTCAGCTGCGGTGGCAGTGAGAGCACACACAGCTCAGAGCAGGCACTGCCACCTGCACAGCCATGGGGACACAAACAGCCCCATAAAGTGTCACCAGCACAGTTATGGGGACACAGAAACAGCCCTATAGTGTCACCAGCTGTGGGGACACAGAAACAGCCCCAGTACAGTGCCACCAGCACAGCCATGGGGACACAAACAGCCTCACCAGCACAGCTATGGGGACACAGAAATAGCCTCATACAGTATCACCAGCACAGCTATGGGGACATATAAACAGACCCATAAAGTGTCACCAGCACAGCTGTGGGGACACAGAAACAGCCCCAGCACAGTGCCACCAGCACAGCCATGGGGACACAGCCCCATACAGTGTCACCAGCACAGCTGTGGGGACATAAAAATAGCCCCAGCACATTGTCACCAGCACAGTTATGGGGACACTGGACAGAACCAGCCTCATAAAGTGTCACCAGCACAGTTATGGGGACACAAACAGCCCCAGCACACTGTCACCAGCACATCTATGGGGACACAGAAATAGCCTCATACAGTGTCACCAGCACAGCTATGGGGACACAGAAACAGCCCCATACAGTGCCACCAGCACAGTTATGGGGACACTGGGCAGAACCAGCCCCATAAAGTGTCACCAGCACAGTTATGGGGACACAAACAGCTCCAGCACAAGTGTCACCAGCACAGCTATGGGGACACAGAAACAGCCCCACAGCAGTGTCACCAACAGAGCTACGGGGACACTAGGCAGAAAAAGCCCCAGCACATCATCACCATCACAGCTATGGGGACACTGGGCAGAAACAGTTCCAGGACATCGTCACCAGCAGAGTTATGGTGGCACTGGGCAGAAACAGCCCCAGCACATCCTCGATCAAGCCCAGAACACCCTGCAGGCTCTGGCAGCAGCCCCACCCCACACACGATATTCAGTGGAAATGCATCTCACAAGGATTTCACCCCCAGCCTCTCCAGGCTCCCTCACCCCACCACCTCTGCCAGGCTGCAAATTGCAGTGTTCAGCTCCAAAAGCTCCATTTTGCTTCAGAGCTGTGTCCTTGAGGAAAGACACAACACAAATGGGACACGTGATTTCCATGAGACGAAAAGTGAACACAAACTTTCTGCTGCAATACCAAAATGATACAGATAATTTTTACCTCATCTACACAAGCTTTTTGAAAGCAGCTGGCAGAGTTTTTTGGCAGTCATTTTGTTTCTAGAAAAATACCAACACCTTGAAAGCCTTTTATTGTCAAGATATTCCTGCTGCATTTTAAAAAGCTTTATTATCAATCCTAATTATTTTTTTATCAGGCTTTAAACTGCATATAACCTCTATGACTCCTCATTGCAATTCTGAAAAATGAGAAATATTCCTATAGAAGAGGCAAATCAACTGGGGCTTGAGTAAAGCACATTGAAATAGAATTATAATTCAACAACAAAGGCACAGGGCTTGTTAGCTGTAGGACTCAGTGGATTGACCAGCTCAATTTCCCTCTTCACCCGTAAAACACACACTGAGAACAATTCAATTTACTGTGGCTTTCTGAAACAAGGGTCTTCGTCACAAAATATGTCAGCAGCTCATGGTTTCCCCTGCTCAGAGGATTTCAGTCCCTGGAAAAGCCCCAAGTTTTGCTGCTGTTCCAAGTCCACAAAGGACTCCTTGCAGGAGCTGCCCACTCCTGGTACCAGGGGTGCCTGGTGGGAGAAACCTGCTCTAGTCTAGGCTTCAGTCTGACCCAAGGCACTCACAACAGGAATTTAGAACAAGGGAGATTCTCCTCCTGCCTGTAAAAAAACAAAAAACCTGATCACATGCTCAGAGCTGGAAAGCAAAGCATTCTTTTAATCCAACACTGAAATTCATACCTTACACTCGCAAGATCTGTTGCAAGAGACGTGAAATAGCCAAGTATAAGCTAAATTAATTCAATATGAAAATGCCTCAGTACAAGCACTTTACAAACCCAGCACAAGGCAGGAACTTAGGTTTAGATTTTAATCCCACATTAAAGGGTCGCTAACGTGAACTGCATCATTAAAATCAAAATATTTTCCCCCCCTCATTTTATTGCAGAAATCACAATCTGTTTGCTTGTGGGGTTGTTTTTTTTTCTTTGAAATGCCAGCCTGAAAGCTCAGAGTGGATTGCTTCAGCCCCACCAGCTCTTGAAGGATTGCTGGAGCTCGGATCTGAGACACTACCTCATAGCTGGTGGGTCCCAGGCAAACCCTCTGCAGAGCCCCTGGCCACGAGGGCTGGTACTGGGAGGCAGAGCTCCCCACCATTATATCACTGGTGATCTCCCCTGGCCAAGTATGACAGAATTCCTCCAGCAGCTCAGCGTGATAGACGCTGATGAAGGGGAATTTCACCCTGTGGAAGGCTGCAAACCCCCACGGAGGGCAGGAGGTGGCTGCTGGCTTGTTCCTACAAAGCTCTCCATTTTCTGCTCTTTAAAACACCCAGCACTTCCAATAATACCTGAGCATGAAAGCTCACACAGAGCTTTGCAAACTTAACACGCTGTATCACTTAGGCTAAAAATGCAATGGACTTTTTTCTGGGATGAATCCCAGTTGCTTGACACTTCCCAGTATGCCCAAGTGGCTCAGGCAGGAAATGAATCCTCGTGTATCTAGCTGGAACCAGGGCACTGATTCAGTGCAGACAGAGAAAAGAATTTTCCCCACTCAATCACCAGCACAGAGTTTTCATTGGTGGTCCCAGCTCCAGGAATTTCTCAGCCCTGGAGCTGCTGTGTGAGCTCCAGCAAGTCCCTGGAACCAGGACACACCTACCAGCACTTCTAAAAAATGCCATGGATTAAATTATCGGATGGATCAATGGTTAAACGAGGTGGGATGGGAGGAAGGGAACGTGTTTTCCTCCTCTTGGACGAGGCAAGGTGAGAGGGGTGGCTTTGAGCTGCTTTGGCTCGCTGGGACACAGAAATTCCCTGACTGCCAGAGGAGGTGCCACGCTCCCTTCCCTGATTGTGTCCATGCAAAACTTCTGCTGCTTCCAAATTAAACAAACACACAAGAGTTATTAACTAATAGAGCACATTTGCACTAATTACTCCTCAGAGTGGCCCTACAAGGCAGGAGTACGTGTACGAGGAAAAGCAAAAGAAATATCAGATTGTTTACCAGGCTGTTAAATTAATGACTTCCAGGTTATTAATTAAAGGCTCAAGGAGAGGATCTCCCAGGGAAGGTTGTGGAGGATTAGTGCTGTTCCTCTGCCTGTGCCAAGCTGCATTCCCAGCTGATGACACAGCTTGTGGAGAGAGCACAGCTCTGCCTCTTATAGTCGATGCTCATGAGTCATAAAAAATATGGAGAGCACTATAAATTCTGGTTATGCCTCTCTCTCTCAAGATATGTAAAACAACCATGTAAAAGAGCTATGAAAGCTGTCCTCTCAGCCTTCAAAGCCTTGTTTAAGCAGCACTGTATGATTCCCCTTAATACAATTGTCTGGAAGTCTAAACTTTGGTAATTATTTCAAATGAAAAGGAACAGCAGGAGGCTCAGTTGAAGGGAATATAAACAATTATCACTTGCACGAAGGCTGTGCCAGTTATGAAATAAACTTGAATGGGTCTGCTCTTGAAAGCATTGAGCTCTAAATTAATTATCTGACAGAGTGAGCCCCTCAGCTGTGTATCAAAGCCTGTGAGAGTCACACAAGGGGTGCAGCAGAGAGGGGAAATGGGAACCAGCACAGAGATCTGCCCTGGCAGGGTGGGGGGCACAGGGTGCCCAGAGCAGCTGGGCTGCCCCTGGACCCCTGGCAGTGCCCAAGGCCAGGCTGGAGAGGTCCTGGAGCAGCCTGGGATGGTGGAAGGTGTCCCTGCCCATGGCAGGTGGAAGAAAAATTCAAACTTTAGGGTCCTTTCCAACCCAAACCATTCCAGGATACTGTGAGTCTGTATGGTGCCCCAGTAAGTTCCTAATAAATCTGGAACTGGTGTGGAGACCAAAGCTCTGGCTAAGACCATGAATATCACTGCCTTTGCCCCTTCTGCCAGTTTGCAGCTCTCAGTGTGTTCTTGAATCTCCAGCAATATTTCAGTGGCTTTTAAACAAATTTAATGTTATTTTCTCTTCTTGCCAATGGTATTGTCTCAATGGGAAAAAAATCCCAATTTTAGTAGGTATTGAACTAGGACTTTAGAGTGAACGCATTAAAAAAAAATGCAAAAAGGTGAAGAGCATCAGTGTAACACCCAATAGATGTGATAAATCTGGAGAATCATAAAGATAACCAACAACTGCCAGAGCTGATGATACTTCTATAGGTAGCAGAGAATTTCACACTGAGATTCACGTAATCAGTGCCCAGAATGCCACACAAATAACCACGATTCTGATGTTTGCTCCTGAACACAATCCATGGCACAGTGCTCGGGAATGGGGCAGGCAGGGATGCAAAAGCTGCTTCTTCAGGAGCAAAAGGAGATGCAATGCATGCTAAGCAGCAGAAATGGTAATCCTCTGCCACTTCACATGCACAATCTTAGAGCTGTGACAAGTGCACACTTAAAAACCAGAAGAAATATGGTCTAAATATATATTTTATAGCTGGCTTTCATCTTTATCTTCACATTTCATTGCTAGAGTTTATATTCAAAGCATAACATAACACCAAGAAAGAAAAAAAGAGTGTTGCTACAAGAAAAGGAACTCTGCCTTCTCATCTTTCTTTCTCCCTTTTTTTAAAAAACCCTTCTTTAAGATCTCAATTTGCAGCCCTGATTTATTCCAGCCCGGGCAAAGGAAGGAAACAGATTCACACGAGCTCAGAATCTGGCCTTGAACACTTCAGCTTGGCAAAGCAGTGTTACTGACCCCTGAATCCACTGCCCCCTCCCCAGAGGGGAGAAGAATTTCTGATTTATTTGCATTTAAAAGTCACTGGTGTTGTAGTGAGAGCTGGAAATGTCCTGCAGGTCTTGCCATCCTCTCTGGCCACCATGGGCACCTTTTTTTCTTTTCCCCTGCTTGTCTCCAACTCCAACACAACCCCAATCTCTTGGGGTGTGGGGAGCCACTCTCTGCAAGGTGGGGGAGAGGTGGATTTTCCAATCTCTGTTTATATATCGAGGTCAGTGAAAGTATTTTAAAAGTCCATGAGGCTCACAATGACCCAGGTGGATTAAGGGTCTAACCCAGTGACAGGTAGATTGTGTACAGCTACTTTCCCACAGTTATTTATTTAAAGAAGCCACACAGTAAAATTTGCTCATTGATTCACATATCCCCCAAATTTAACATCAAAAATCAAAATCCCCAGCTTGAAATTCCATCGTTTGAAAGCAACCTGGGCTGGCAACTTGCAAACTCAAATCAAGTTCAAGCATCTCAGGGCTTTTTTTAGGAACCACAACTCAGCTCCAGGCTGCAGGTCCTCAAACATCTGCCTAGGTTCAGGTCCATTCCCATTTATTTTTGTGAATGGCAGCTGTGTCCTGACTGGAGCACCTACAGGTTAATATTACACTTATACAGGTACTTATATATTTTTAACCCACTTATAGAGGGTTAAAAATGATCCATACTCATCAAAGTGTGCAAAATGTCCCCCAGAAAGGAAAGCTGCACCCAACTTGCCCATGTTCTTTTAGAAATTTGAGAGGATTAAATCTTTCAAAGCACTTGGTCCTGATGCTCTTTGAGTCCTTGCAGGTGCCAGCAATGGGATGACAGGTCCTACACAGCCAGGAGCAGGGACAACCCCACACCTGAGTGACTGCTGCCACACCCTGAGCCCTCTGGGCTTACCTGCATAGCTGACCACACCAAACCCTCCCAAAATACTTCCCATTTCTCAGGAACTTCATGCATTTTACAATCTGGACCAAACCCTGGGTCCAAAGCCGGCTCCACTCATCTGTGTCCCTCTGGGCACACGAGTGCCAGCCCAGGGCAATCCACACTGGGCACTGCAGCTTTTCCATGCCTGCCCTGCCAGGCAGCATTTCCCCACTGTGCTGACCTTCAAAGCACAGAAATGGAGCCAAAAGCCCCTTAATGCCCACGTGGAACATCTCCTGCCCGGCTCCTGTCTCCCCAAAAGGAGGGATGAGTGCAGGCTCTGGATAACACCACTGATATTACCTGACCCAGAGCTCCTGTGCTGCAGGGGTCTGGCACACACCAAGCCCTCTGTGTCCCTAACAGGGTGTGAGGATAAAAGCTGAAGCCAAACAGATGGTCTTCAAAAAAAAAAAAATCTTCCCTAAAGTGTTCTGTGTACTAAAACATCACTTACCCAAACTCTCATCAAACTTGGCTTGATCTGTGAATCGCGAGCCAAGTTTGGAAGAAAAATATTCAGCTGGAAATATGTGGGGGGGGGGGGGAAAGAGGGGTTTTTTTTCTGCACTTAAATAATATAAAATGAAACCATTTTGTTCAAACCTTAGAAATATTTAAGAAAAACAGAACCCAGCCCTTGTGTGTTTAAAGCAAGCAGAGGTGGGGGGTGGTAATCAACACAGAACACGAAGTGCTGAGCAAATGAAAAAAGAGAAGGGGAAGGACAACTGGAGCTCTAATGTATAATGACCTATCAACACATGCTGTAATGCACACAAAATTTCAGGGAAGGAGGAAATCACATCTGCAGGGAATATGGGCAGCTATTGTTTGAAGCCCAGGGTGATGTTGCACAACCCTTGAGGGCCCGATCCCACTGCCACACGGCCCCAAATGCAGCATTTTCTCCTCAACACAACAACTGGACACCCAAAATAGCAGCCGCTCATTTTAACAGCCTGCTCAGCATTGACAAGTGAATATTATATCCAGTTAATAGAAGAATTAGGTACCAGTAAAATATTCCCACTGAAAATGATACATTTTCTGAACTGAAAAACAAAAAAAAAAGATGCCAGGAGAAATGAACCCCAACTAAACAAACAGCATCACACAGTTGTACAAATTGAGGTATTTCCATAGGAGCTTCTCTTGAGTATCTATATTTTATTTTTAAGTGTTCTCCCCTATCTAGGATGCTGATAGGCCAAGGGGAAAAGGCCCCAAGTAGTGCTCAGGTTGAATATTAGGAAAAAATTTTTCACTGAAAGAGTGGATAAGAATTGGATGAGGCTTCCCCTGGGCAGTGTTGGAGTCTCCATCCCTGAAAGCCTTAAAGAAATGACTGGCTGTGGCACCAAGGGCTGTGGTTTATTGGAAAAGGTGGTCCCAAAGGTTGGACTCTATGATCTTGGGGGTATTCTCCAGCCTAAAGGATTCCATGATTCTACAAAAAGTGTTGGCACCAGCTCAGGCATCTTTTAAACAGGAAAAAAGCAACAACATTTCTGAAATGATGCCACCATGAAATCCTGGCCTTGGTTTCACAGAGCTTTGACTTGAGCTGGGGAAGGTGGAGAGAAAAATTGGCCTGCCCGGTAAAAATTGACCTGATCAGTTCTCTCCAGACACAAAACACTTAATCTACACTTAGGAAACCCAAGATTCTTTAAATATAATTTAATTATTATGTCTGAATTTAAAATTGGGGTGTGCCTCTCATTAATTTAAACTTTCATAGGAAACACCTAAATCAGAGATGTCCTTGAAAAAGCACATCCCAAGTGTATTAAAGTAAAATCTGGTTAGAGATAAGCAATTTTTCTTTTTTTTCCCCTCAGTAAATGGAATTTGCTCACTGCTGCTGAGCAGTTCTGTGGGTTTGTGCCATTAGACTGTGTGAATTATCTCACATTTTTTGCACAGTGTATGGGCCCTCAACGAGAAAGTCATTAGCTTAATAATCATTGCTGACAGATTCCGAGTGAGAGATTCCAACAGACACTGCAGCGACTCCTGGGGTAAATAAAAGGACAGTTTTATCTCCAAGATGGGAGAGAAGGCTGCACTAAATGATGAGTGTGCTTTCCCAGGGACTAATTGTTAAGCAGGAGTATTTACAGTGAAAGGATTGGGGAATGGGGCCATCACTGCCAGGCAATTATCTGTACACAAATAACTTTAATCCCTTGGCATTTTTATAGCCACTCCATTATTTATTTTACCATATATCCTATTGCAATAGCATTCCCCTCTTACAAGTACATACTTTTTTTGACTTCATATACGATTAAAATAAAAGAGAGGAACACTTTGAAACAAGTTGAAGAACAATAGATCCCATTTAGCCATCAAATGCAGCAGTATTTAACTTTTGTGCTTTTGATCAATATTTATGTGACAAGCTATTCATTACTCTTCTCCTCTACCACTGAAGCTGTTGTTCTTCCCACAGCCTGATGTGCACTTTTGTGTATTTAATTTATAAGTTTCCGTGGAAAAGAAGTATTCAAAGGGGGGGAAAAAAAAGTGCTGATACAGCACGTGGATCTTTCTACCAAGCCACAAATCTTTTCTAGTGTTCATCTTAAACTGAAAGTAATTCTGGGAAACAAATTAACAATATAAATCACATTATCATTGCTCACAGAGTGATACTGGGTTGTAACTCTCTCAGAGAGCTCCAGTGAGTAGCTGAAAGGCCTCTCTCTATATGGAGAATGCCTGTTTCTAATTAAATAATCTAAAAATAGAGTTGCACATACATCTAGGACCAAGCCATCTGTGTTATCTCTCCAAGATAAGCCATTCTACACCCACTCTGATATCCCTTTCATCACTGCACAGATTCAGAACTGGGCCTGGCCCTTCTCTCCTATTTAGGAAGGGACAGAGGAGAAGAAGGAACAATTTTAATCTAGACAAGCTTTTTTTGAAAGTCAGAGCCCTTGTTTGGAAATATCTTTTCACACCTACTTGTGTCAATCAGCAACGTGATCCAAAGCCACGTCCTGCAAGCAGTGGCAGTAGTCAAGCAGGATTTCTCCATGGAATACTTTCCCAATCCAGCAAGAAAAGCTGTTTCTAATTGGCTCTCTGGGCTTTTTGCATTGTTTTTGCTTGGGTTTTTTCCTCCCTCTTTTTTTTAACTATTTAAAAACTTTACTTTTCCCCTTCCTCATTAAGATAATTTAATACATGACAAAAAAAGTGAGGTGGAATCAAAGTGGACCTGAGTTAAAAGGTTGGGTAAGAGATTCCCAGGATACATTTGGTGATAATAAACAACAAACTGCCTTCATACTTCAAGAAGGAGACAAAACCCAGCCTTTTTTCCCTAAGTGCAGCTTTCTATATCATTCACAAATGTCTGGGGGGAAAAAAGGAGCAAAGCTTATCAGGGCCTGTCGAGAGGGGGAAACAATCTCAGAGCCAGTGGCAGATCCTGCCCTTGTTAGGAAAGGGGAAGCAGAGTGTGAAGGGAGAGTCACCC